>NC_142697.1:37309803-38656303 GCF_029641045.1 Salvia hispanica
ACCTCGTGTGAAGCTGGCGCTTCGTAAACGGCGGGCGATGCGGTTCGATAAATGAACCGGATTTTCACAAGTTCGCCGGATAACGGTGAATCGCCGGAGCTCACTGCAATTTAATTATTTAATTTTTTAACAAATTTGAAATGTGGACATATTTTTCTCCAATTCCAGTTAGTTTCTGATAGGGGAAATATTTCTATACTTTTGTTATGGTTTGCTAAAAATAGAATTTGTCGTTCTTATACTTCCAAAAATTCCTCTATGTCTTACGTTTCTAAGGAGAGTAATCAATTATTGTTTACAAGGTAGAACTTCTCTTTTTTTATCATGCAAACAATGCTATTTTCTTAAGCTAGCTAGAGGCGATATTTTTGGTTTTGAAGTTTAAACGAAGAAAATAACAGAATTAGAGATAACATGCATGGGAATTGAGAATAATTGGAAAAAGTTGATTAAACTCGATCACATTGTGGTAAGGTTGTTTGAAATTACTAACATTTCTTTCAATTCGTGGTAAGGTTGTTTGAAATTACTAACATTTCTTTCAATATTATGGAATTGAGTAGGTAGAAATTGAAGTTTTCAATTCCAAATTCAATGTTTGGTATTCAAAATATTTGAATTTGAAATTGAATTACAATTAATAATTCTTCTCAATTTCACAATTTGAATTTCATATCATAACTAGATAATTGGAATTCCATATAATTATAACATAAAATTAGGCGGCTTCATATGCTACACACACTGCTCACATACTACACACTATACGAACTGTGCATGCACACACACATACTACTCTCTCCGCCCCATTTTAAGTGACAAGTTTTTTTAAAATATCTCACTCAAATGACACATTTCTAAATACTCACTCTCTCTTCTTTTTTTTATCTCTCTTTTTTTTTTCTCTATTTACTTAAAAAAAATTCTACATAAAATCATGTGTCGAATTAAAAATGTCCCAGTTACAGTTGAACAACATGAGTATATAATTTTAAACAAAAAAAAAAGAATTTGAAATTAAATTATAATTCCATTTCATTTCTTATTTCGTATACCGAACACATATTAAAAATTCGTGTTACCCTTTGTTGATACTTGATACTCATCGAAAATAACATTATATGCAAATATTTGGTGGTGAAACATATAAACTTAGCTAGTATACTATTAAAGAACTTATTTATTGTTTAATGGAATTATGCAGATGAATCAACCAATCCGATGCAAAAATTATTCTCGGTACATAGTTCGATCAAAAAACTTAGAAACTTTTTTATTGAACATGTATAAATGATACTCCCTCCGTCCCAAGATAAGTGACCTACTTCTTTTGGGCACGGGATTTAAGAAATGGTATTTAAATAAGTTAAAGTGGAGAGAGTAAAGTATGAGAGAGGGAAAAGTAGAGGAGAGAAGAGAGAATAAAGTAGGTGGAGAATAAAGTAAGAGAGATGACTTTTTGCTAAAAATGGAAATAAGTCACTTATAGTGAGACACCCAAAAAAGAATACAAGTCACTTATCTTGGGACGGAAGGAGTAGTACTTTAACACCTATTCTAAAATTTTGATTTATGTATCAACGATAAAAATATACAGAGTATTAATTAGTTAAAGTACAACTATCATGAATTAAAATGTGATAAGCTAATTTAATCCATATAGTAGTATATTTCATAGCTACTCGCATATGCAGAACAAGATGGATCTGGTCTAATTCAAATATAGTGATGGAAATATACCACATTAATGTCCAATTAAAGATGAAAATATACAATACAAATTCTATCATACAAATACTCCATAAAACTTTAAAAAGAAGATAATTAAAGGATTTTTTTTTATTAGATCAAGGATATCCATTGACAGAAGTAGGGACTATTCCCCATATAATCCTCTGATCATTTAATTAAGAATCGACAAATTCTATGCTAGTGAGACCACACTCTTTGAATCAGAGAGAAAGGGATGTTTTGCATTGAATCACTTAAATATTATTGGATGTTCACACTGAATTACTTTTATGCATGCATGCATGCCTTGATATTATCGCTATTTTTCACTTTAATGCACAGTATCAATTATGCAGTAATAATGAATTTGATATCGAAATGATGTCAATTCTCATATATTAGAATCAATTATAGTAATAAAGAATTTTGAAGTAGTTTCGCACAGTGAGGGAATCGCAACACAAAAAATAACTCACATTAATAACACGATTATATTTATAGACAAAATCATTCCAAAAGGAATAGATTACGATATAGCCAATCTTGAATTTAGGATTTCCATTCACCATGAATTCCGCCCACAATATTTGCAGTGATCAAAATCAAGAAACAAGCCTCAAGAAACCTCTTCAATGGCGGCCAAGAATCTCTCTCTACATTCCCTCTTCTCTCTCCTCATCCTCCTCTCTCTCCACCCTCCAACGTCATCCCAACTCCACCGCAACTACTCCTCCACCTCCCTCCTCCGCCAGCAAATCTCCCACTACTCCACCGTCCCCGGCGGCGGCGAGTGGATGCTTCTCCAGCAATCAATCGGCGTATCCGCAATGCATATGCAGCTTCTCTACGACAACAAAGTCATCATCTTCGACCGCACCGATTTCGGCCTCTCCAACCTCACCCTCCCGCCGGGGGAGTGCCGCGGAAACGACGAGGCCGTCCCCGTCGACTGCTCCGCGCATTCTCTCCTCTACGACGTCACCACCAACACCTTCCGCCCGCTCATCGTCCAGACCGACGTCTGGTGCTCCTCCGGCGCCCTCAACGCTGACGGAACCCTAATCCAAACCGGCGGATACCACGCCGGCGATCACAAAATCCGCCTCTTCATGCCCTGCACCTACGGCCAGTGCGATTGGATCGAGCTGAAGCAGAATTTGACCGTCCAGCGATGGTACGCCTCCGATCAAATCTTACCGGACGGCCGCATCATCATCCTCGGCGGGAGAAGAGCTTTCAGCTACGAATTCTTCCCCAAAAATGAATTCACCGCCACCGTTAGGTTTCCGTTCCTCAAAGAAACCACCGATCCCAAGGAAGAGAATAATCTTTACCCCTTCCTCCACCTCTTGCCCGACGGAAACCTCTTCGTCTTCGCTAACCGCCGCTCCGTTTTGTTAGATTACAACAATAACAGAATCGTCAGACAATTCCCGCCGATTCCCGCCGAGAAGAGGTCGTATCCGGCTACCGGATCCTCCGCGATGCTGCCGCTGAAGCTGACGGGGGGGAACGATTCTGTGGCGGTGGATGTGATGGTTTGCGGCGGCGCGTGGGGTGGATCGTATTTGAAGGCAATGAGAGGTATATTCAATTTGGCGGCAAAATCATGCGGGAGGATCCGGGTCACGGATCCGGACCCGAAGTGGGAGATGGAGGACATGCCGATGGGTCGGGTCATGGCCGACATGCTGCTTCTCCCAAGCGGAGATGTGATCATTCTAAACGGAGCGGCCCGGGGCTCAGCCGGGTGGGAGTGCGCGTCTGACCCGGTGTTGAATCCGGTGATGTACCGACCCGACGAGCCAGACCCGACCCGGAGATTCACGGTGCTCAACCCGACGACGATCCCGAGGCTGTACCACTCAGCAGCCACGTTGCTGCCAGATGGCAGCGTGTTAGTGGGCGGGAGCAACCCGCACGTGAGGTACAACTTCACAGGCGTGGAGTACCCCACGGAGCTGAGCCTGGAGGCGTTCGCGCCGCCGTATCTCGGCGCGGCGTACTCGCACCTCCGCCCTTCGATCCTGTCGATAGAGGGGCCCGCAGACGGGGTCGTATCGTACGGTCAGCAATTCGCCATCAGCTTCGGGCTGGGGCTGTTTCAGGATGTGGCGAGGTGCATCGTGACAATGGTGGCCCCCTCCTTCACCACGCACTCGTTCGCGATGAATCAGAGGCTGCTCGTGTTGTACATTGAGAACGTGCAACAGCTCTCTTCCTTCGATTATAAGGTCACCGTGCGCGCGCCGCCAAATGCCAATGTTGCCCCGCCGGGTTATTATATGCTGTTTGTGGTGCACCAGGGCGTACCATGTCATAGCGTTTGGCTCAGAATTAGCTGAGCCGGTGCTAAATGAGTAAAATGTAAAAGTAGGAGGACTGATGTGGAAATATTTTGTTTCTGCCGATTTTTGGAAGATGATGATAAGAAAATTCATGTTGTATTTCACTGCCATCTTGCTTCTCCTTTTCCCTTAAATTTTTATAAAAAGTATTGTTTTTTATAATGCTCATTTCATAAATAACAGGGAACTCAACAATGTGCCGAATCAATTTCCATTTCAAGATCAAGAAACTGATTATTATACAAGTGCTAAATGAAAACATTTGCAACATTAACAAAAGCAAAAAAAAAAAAAAAGTCAGAGTATGTAAAATGATCTCCTTCACTGCTTCAAGCAAGTCATTGGATTCATATTTACATACTCTAAACAAAATGACCAAAATTTGAGTTTGTTCGAAAATGCTACTTGTTTGATCCAACGGATCTGTATTTGTACCTTGTAGCCCAAAAGAGATAGTGCAAGAAATTCAAGCCACTAAGCACACACAAGAGCCAATAGAATCTCTCAAGGTGGTAACGATTGATGTTGTTGCCTGAGAGCCAAGATTTGTGGGTTGAATCGCCTGTCACATTGTTGACAATCGACGTGATGACAGAGCTTAGGTAGTATCCGACGGCTAGCGATGCGAAAGAGAGGGACGTCGCTAGGGATCTCATGGCGGGAGGCGCCTCTGTGAAGAAGAACTCTAGTAGTCCGGCTAGGGTGAAGAGGTCGGCTGATCCGAGGAATAGGTACTGGAACGCGATCCATAAGAACGTTAGAGGTAGGGGTTTGGTCGAGTCGATCAGCCCTGAGGAGGTCGCTACTCTCTTGCGTTTGATCTCCACTAGCGCGGCCACGGCCATTGCCACTACCGAGAGGATTAGGCCGACACCAATTCGTTGTAGATGGGTGATCCCTGACTCGGACTTGGTTAGTCTGCGAGCGAATGGGATGATGGTGTGGTCGTAGAGGGGTGCGAGGATCATGATGAAGACGACCGGGAATACAGGGAGGGAGGCAGGGGGGACCTTTAGGGAACCGATTTTCGTGTCCATGGTGGCGGCTTGTTGGACCGAGAAGGTGGAGAGTTGAGCGAGGCAGGCGTTGAGCATGATCGTGCAGCCGAAGATTGGGAGGACTTTTAGTACAATCTTCACTTGTTCCAGTTCTTGCACCGTGCATTTCAGCACGGTGCAAGCTGGCTTGTTCTCAACTGCTCTGTTGAGGAACTTGAGGCTCTGAGATGGAGAGTCGAATATTAGTGGTGACTCTGTTGTCTCTTTGTTGTTCTCTCCGTCGTGGAGTGTTGTAGGAGAAGGGCTCGCAGCCATGCTTGTGACCGCGTTAGTCGTGCCCGTGTTGAGCAAGGAGGCTATGAGTATCTGTTGCACACAGTTTAGTTAGTTATAATCATGATTCATGGATGGACTTGTCAAAAAAAATGTTACCTTGGATATTGTTGTGAGAGGGCTTCCTTGAGGGATCTTGTTCCTGTAAAATTTGGAGCCAGCTAGGAAGATTGGAATAGACAACAATATTGTGAGTGTGGAGATTCCGAACCCCCATTGCCAGCCTTTGTTATCTTCGATCCAAACGACAAGGGTGACCGCGATGAGGGCACCAAACGACAGGGAAAATACGAAGTAATTGAAAAAGGAGGATCTATGCTTCCTTCCCTGTGGGGTGCTCTCGTCGAACTGCTCTGCCCCGTGGGGAGGTAACGAGCCCTTGATGCCACCAACGCCTAGAGCCACCAAGTAGAGGCCTAAGAAGAGCATTGCAGCCTTAGCACCATGAACTTGCCGGCAAGGCGAATCCAGGCTTCCGGCCTCACATTCTGGTGGTTTTAAGGAGCTTGATTGTGCTTGCACAGTGAGTAGTACTAGGCCCTGTTCACATTGGCAAATACCAACAATATTAAAGATAGAAGTAACACTAAGAAAGACATAACAATAAATTAAAGGTCCAAATACAACAAAATCTACGGACTATAACCTTTTGAATTTCAACTGGTACTTAGGTAATTCTTTTGGGCTTCAAATGGCAACTATTTTTAATATGCGGTACGCCTATTTTAAACTACTACAAGTGGAGTTTTGCTTTTATATAAAAGTAAGCACATATTCTTGTCGAGATAAAAAGAAGAAAAAAAAGAAGAAAAAAGCAGCACATATTATACATACCATGGGATAGTACACACAATAATGCATCTTTAATCTTTGTCAATATGAAATGTGATGTAGACTAAATGCTGGTCATCAAGTTAAGAAAAATTATCTTGACCCTCTTTGATAGAGATAATATAGCATGAATTTATATAGATTTTGTTAGTGTACTAAATACTATCTTTATTCATGTATACAAATGACTTATGTTGGTGTTATCAGTATGTTAATAATATGTATCGATGACATGTACACGTACACGTCGTTGTCATCACATATCACTTATAATAGGTGCCACAGAATATCATTACAAAATTTTGCATGATAAATTTCATAATTATTAAAATAAAAGTATAAAATACATTACACAACATGACATGTATTTATGAGTATTGATACATAAACATCATGTACATGTCACCAAACAACGTGCGCGTGGCGTAATCTAACAACCATCTGAGTGAGAGCCACGTGTGCACAAAAAACACTTTCATGAAATTAATAACGCTATCTTATAAATTATGAACCAATCAAGAAATTGCATTCTAAAACATTTAATGCATGTAATTAGCATTATTTATGATAAAGTGATTTTCAAATTTTCTCAAAGTCAGAGAAATGTCTGAATTACGTGGTGCATAGGGAATGTGAAGATATTATGGACTAGTGGCGAGAAGACATTGGTTAAGAGATTAGGTTTTATGGCACATAAATGTTAATATTGGGAAGCAAAATATTTTCAAACTTCAAATCAAGGGTCGAGAAAATGAAGTTTGTCTTTTTGTCTTAATGTGACAAACCTAAAATATAAAATAAGAAAAAGATAGGGTCAATTTTAATCCTAGTTGTACCTAAATGCATTGCATGCAATTAATGAATGCCATTCGCCGCTTTTATTTATCATCTTTCAGTTTATTTTAAATAAAAGGTAATGCTAAATTATACTTTCACATCTCTAAACGTATTACTACAAAAATAGATTTCTAAAAAACAACACTTACATGGATTATTGCTAATATGATTATTACTTTTCTAATAGGAATTTATTAGGAAGAGGGGTAACTTTTATGATGCACAAACATAATTTCAAGATAAATAAAAAATTAAGGTCTTTCTTAATACAGTATATAACTTGAAAGGAAAAATAACTTGGTGCTATATAAATAAAGTAAAATCAAGTAAAAATAAATAAAGTATATCAATCTAAAATTCATAGAAGTTATGGTCATAGATTACTAGTTAACCTTTGTTTTTCTAAACATCTAACACCATCTATAAACATAACTAAATAACGAGATATTTCATCACAATTTTATGAAACTCATGCAATTATTCAATAGTAAAAATCAATATTTTATGAAAAAGAAATATATTTTATGACAAATTAAATTAGTGAAAAAGAACAATATTTTATGAAATTTTAATTTGGGTAGAAATTTTTTTTATTATAGCCGGAAATTGTAGTTGAGTAGGATACCATAAATGTTCTCAACAGTTTTCATTATCGATTTATTCAACAAAAGATCACAAACTTTGGTCGTTCTTCAACTTTTTAAATAAAAAAATAAAAGCGGTTTCAAATTTAAAAACAAATTAGTCAAAAGTATAGAAAAAGAATAAAGAAAATAAAGATTGCACAAAAATCACTTGCAACCAATTAAGAAAGCATAGCAAGTTGCCAAGTGCTGTCACAACAATTTTTCCAACTTTCCTCAAAGAATTTGTTCTGCAAATTACTTAATTTACAAGATTCATGAATTAAATTTAATTCATATATAAAAGCAGCACCAATACCAATTCCTAAATATAATCACAAATCTTTCATGTAAAAGAAAAAAAAAATTATATTTACTATGTTGGCAATTTGACACAAAGGCACCATACACATTAATGAAATGGAGTAGCATTTATTTTCGAAATATACTACTCCCTACTAAGCTATATCCAATCTCTTCACATTTCCCAACAAAAATTGATTTCGGTGGGCGTTAATTGATATACAGACAACTCCTAAACAGCTAAATTTTGTGACATCACGAAATTAAATTTATCTAGCATTTAGAACAAAATAAAATAAAAAAGGAGACAAAATTACCAGAAATTCGATGAGTGCACTGATTGAAAATATTTGGTATGTGGTGAAGAAGGCATCTGACAAGAAGCCGCCAAGCAGCGCCAGCAGAAACGCCGTTCCCATAAAATTCGTAACGGCGTTTGCCGATCCAGACGGCGTAAAATGCATGTATTGCGCAAGGTACAACACCAAGTTGCTCGCATTCGCCAGAAACGCCAAATTTTCCAACACCTCCACAACTGCCCACATTTTTTATTCATAAAATGAAAAATACATGCAGTAATGAGGTGATTGATTATACAGTAGAAAAATACATGTCACAAAAAAAAAAATCACAATTTCCTATATATCTTTGGGTTCAATAAAAGAAAAAGTTTTACAACCGCTAAAAAGCAATTTGTTGGTTGAGAGATCATGAGAGAATTCCCATCCCTTTTCACAGTATTTCTGTGTGTGTATGAAAGAGAGAGAGAGAGGTACCCAAAACGAAGGAGGCAGCAAGCATGCCGCCATGTCTGTGTTTGGCAGCTGGTTTTCCTCTCCAATCAACATAGCCATGCCACGTGTTCTCCACCTCCTGCTCATCATCTATTAATCATTAGATTCCGACATAAATTGAACAAAATCATCATACTATGATTTTCAGTGCATAGATTTGTCCGAGTGAACAAGTATGAAAAAAAGGGATTCATTTTTTTATTAAAACATTTTGGGAGAGAAAAAGGGGACTCATACCATTACTTATTTCTCTTCTCTTGTGCACTCTAAGTTGAAAGAGTTGGAAGGAAGGATCGATCCTCTATATGGAGAGTTATATATGTGTGTATGTATATATAAGACTTAAGAGAGAAGGTGAGAAGGAAATCAGGTGGAGAGATGATTTTTGAGAAATTAGGGAAAAAGGGTCCAACTCAAGAAGATGGCCCAAGTCCCTTTAAGCAAATTTCTATCTCCTAGAAATCATTTTTATAATGTGATGAGATGCAAATAACATTTAAATTTGTGGACTAGTGTTCACACCATGGCAAATTCCTTTTGTGTAATTTTGGTGGTCCACAACCTCTTATACAATAAATTTTTAAACCCCCCCATGATTTACACTTTCTCACGTGTCACTAGGATACATTTGAATTTTATTTCCAGTATAACAGGTAATCAATCTGTCTAATAATTTTATTCACAAAATAGAATTAGATTAAACATCATAATAATAATAGTGAGATCGAACTCGAGATACTTTTGAACTTATATAAAAATGAAATAGTTTAAGATAAAAATTTAAAGATTTTGTGGAATCATCTTGTTGGCCATTTGATTGAGGGTCCATTTATCTAGTTGTTTTTTGAATGATAATTATTCCCAAAAATACTATCCAAATTACTAAAGTGATTCAAATGAGATAGCTAGTAACAATGATGTCTTATCCAAATAATTAAGTTGAGTGGTGGGAAAGGCCAAAATTTTCGGTGTTTGTCAAGTATTTACATGTTATATATAGAAAAAATCAGGAAAAAATGACAATGTACGTTTTTCCAATATATACTCTACAAATTTCATCACTATTTTAGTATCATGTCCAATTTTGTTAAATAATTAAATTCTTATCGAGAATAGTCGGTGTTTATGTATATCCCAATCCTAATTAATTACCTCCACTATCGATATTTTACCCCCAAGAAAAACTCCATCCTTGTTGTGGTGGCATCCAGAACACTAAATTAAGTTATTAGGCGTAAACTTGAAAGATGACGGATTTAATTAGAAATTACTTATCAGCATTGCTTAGGCTGCATTAAAGTCAAAATGTAATGAAATTAACCTCTTTTATAAAGATTCTAAAAAGTACATTTAACTCAACTAATTAATTATGTTTTATAGCATACAGCTCATTTGTGAATTGGTATTTCACTTTCGGGCATGCTTATATGTGTTGTGACAAAAATATGAATCACAAAAAGATAATTTCTTCATATATATACAGTTAATGGCCTAATGGGTATTGTTCCATCATAGAATTTTATTTATGAATCTATAGTATCATATTCGCTAACTTTTACCCAATTTGACGATAATTTGGTTTATAACATACTAATACACATTTTTGTATGTTTGTAATTGCAAAAGTCTATGTATTAATATAGGAGATAAGAATTTTCTAGTGGAGAAGAGATGAAATTGATTAAAGGGAGCATCAAATCCTTACTGTAAATCTGTAATTAAGAAAAAGAGGTTATGATACCTTTGTGACGTTTGACCAAAATAAAATGGATATTAAATGTGAAAGCGTTGATGCCCTTATTTATGGCATATTGTGAATCAGTTCTATCGCAGAAATTTGGCCCCGTTGAAATAAGTGATAGCTCAGTCAACTTGCCTTAGTTTTATAGATGAACATATTAATAAATAGGAATTGTTTCTTTAAATCTTAGGACACGCGTTGCATCAGGACCTCTTTAGATTAATCTTGACTTATCACAAGGAGGAATCCTTGATGATTATGGAGGATAAAGAATTAATAGTAATTTGAGTCCACATTTTATTGTACTCCATATACAAAATGAATACTAATCTACTTATATCTCTTTAAAATGGAGGTTCTTATATTTATATATTATGAAAATTTTATTTCAGTTTTTGCAAGTTTGTGTTTTTTAAAGATCCAAAGACAAAAAGTTGAGTACATTAGGGGAAAAAAATATAAAAATAAAAATAAAATGCTTTACTAAAAGTTGAGAAGAGATAAAAAAAAATGGATTAAAATAAGATTAAATATTTTACAAGAAAATAGAAAAGCTAAAAATTTTAATGTATAAAAGAATAATTAAAATGCTTAAAATCAAAAAAGACAAAAAAAAGTTTGGAATAGTTAATATGCTATGCAGGAATATTTGAACTCGCACCTTGTATGTGTGCGAGTGGTTTAATATAAAATAAAGTTTATAATGAGAGATAACATGAATCCTTCATTGTCACTAATTAGTTACGTGAATTGTGCATTAATTTATGAATCAATTGTTTTACACGTAAAATATTAAAGGTCGCTATATATTATACTTCCTCCATCCACATTCAAATATTCAATAGTTTTAGTTTTATACTTTTGGTTCGTCTACAAGAATTAGATATTTTTCATTAATTTTTACAAATTTATTTCACTAATGAGGTGCATGGGCATCATTCTAGGGTCGATATTTATAATACTTCCTCGGTTCCTCCATCCATATTCAATAGTTTCTTGTAAAAAAAACTACTCTGTACATTATATATTTATCTTATAAAGTGTACAAAACTACTTAGCAGGTGTTTTAAGTCCACCCGTGTCCATCGGTGCATTTATGAACCGACATTTTTCCGCGTCGCACATTCCGTCAAACATAAACCGTACATAATATTAGGACGGACAAAAAAAATCCAAACCGCATGCGTTAATAGCTATTAAATACTCTAGCAATATACGTCACGGGTATACGACTGATCTCTCGTTTTTTGCGCCAAAATTTAAAAAGAAAAACAAATAAAAAAAAAAAACAAAAGTTAGAAAAGGAAATGCCGAAGGTAATAAGGTATTGATAAAAAGGAACACAAGATGGAATCTTGATTGTATTAAAGTAAAGATCTTTTTAGATCAAGTAGGTTCAAAAGCTTTGCTTTTAAACCCTACATATTTAAGCCGCCCATCACTTGCAAATCTTGCTATTGGGCAAGAACTGTGGGAAAAGCGACCGTAGATACAGTATTTTAATTAAGCTAAAGCCGTTTTATATATAAGTTCGTTTGATTTATAAAATGTTGAAATTAGCTATGTTAGTAAGTTAGTTTAATAAGCTAGGGCGATTTCCACTATATGTCATTTATTTCGCATGCATAAAGAAGATATTTGATTAATTACTACTCCATGTAATTAGGTCGGGTTTAATTTAATTAAAGGGGATTGGGTAGGTATTTCTTGTTAGAGATATTTCGAGTTTTGACTTGGGTGTGTTTCACGGGCTGAATAATTTTGTTAAAATAGGTAAATTGTAGTATTGGGCAGACGAATTGTCATATCAAATTTTATAGGTAGCATCTTAAAGAAAGATGTAAGCAATATCTATATAATTAATAACCTATACGGCTATACCATCTAGATAAGTCATTATATTGCTTGCCTTTCTACTAGTGAAGTGTTGGAAAGCTATACCTAAAATGACAGCTTAACAATATGTTCAAAAAATAAGGAATTGAGTAATGAGTGTGCTCATGATTGGTCAATTTTGAAAAGATTTTCACGTTATTAAAAAAAATATAATTAATTCAGTCATTGGTTTTCTTAATGAGTAAAAAATGAGCATAATCTATATAAGGTGACAGTATAACTAGGAGTACAACAATAGAATTACCAACGAAAATCAGATAACTAATAGCGATATCAGGACCAACGAAAATCATTTAACTAATATCAGGTCCGATAAAGCTAGGTATTGAATTTACAACATATAACAAATCTAATTAAGGGACATTAACATAGTAAACAATACAAACTCTTCAAACAAAAATATGATGATCATTAGTAACAAAAAAAAAAAAAAAAAAAAACAACCCATGAATGAAAGCAAAAACTAAACCATTAATTGTCCTGACTTGGGCACCACCTACCATAACAAAATATTGCTGACAATAGGAATTGGGCGCTACAACCCACATAAAAGATTGTCATTTGCAACTAGGTGGAGTAATTAAAAATCCAAGAAGATTTAACCAATTTACAAAGTGACGCCCTAAGAAATTGTCATACCAATGTTAATTAACTCGCTAGTCTTGGGTGACAAGAGCATACAACAAATCCAAGCCACACTCATATAAGCGACACTTGCATAGATTTGGCCGCAAGTATCACTTGGTGTCGAAAGTTGTAAATCTCATAAATCTTGAAGCAGATCTCAACAGTAAACTAGTTGAAGTCGATTTTCTCATCGCCCCATACTTGCTCCAACCAATGTCCTGTTGATCTTCATCTAACATAGCTATGCAAAACCAGTTTATCTCTCTAATGCATGATCTAGTTACACAAGAAAAGGTCTTTTTTAGACAAGAGTAATATTTTTTTATCGATTTCATTTTATTCTCAAATTAACACTTAAAATTGTCTAAAGTTTATATGTTCAAAACGGTCGAGTGATTCCTTCGAATCAAACATAAATCCAACTTTTCTGCCGTAAATAATATTTTATATATATCTAAGTCATCAAAGCTAATTAATAGAAGACGTACCAAATAATTATTATGAAGTAGAGCATACTATTGTCTTTAGTCGAGTAATGATTAGTTGCACTATTAGATTATAAGTTAACTCAATAGATCCTATTTTCGTCTTCTGATTTTGAGAGGTAGATTTACTACTGAGTTTAATATTTATATATTTTTCAAAATTTCATGAAAAAAGACAAACATGTGAAATTGAAGTCTCAAATTTAGTCACACTCAGTCACACGCAATAAGTGTCACATGGGATTCCATTCAACTTTTTGTCAATTTATTTAGATTAAACTTGCAAAAAACTTTCAAGAAAATTATTCTTTTTTTATCATTTTCAACAGAGACCGAGCATTTTTAATTTGAATTAAGATTTGGAAATCTCAACTGATAACTACCTTGTAATATGGTTAACATTTTAGTACTATTTTAGTCTCCAATCTTGTCTTTCATTTCTGCAAATACAAAGTTAAAAATATACACTTCACAATCTACTTAAAAAATAGATTTATACTCCCTCCGTCCCAGTTTAAGAGTTACATTTTGCCATAAAAGTCCGTCTCAGTTTAGGAGTCACATTAGACTAAGTTTATCAACGACCTAGTTGGGTGCCATGTCATAGTTTTCCATTTAAAAATTAAAAAAATTTAGAATGGTGACCTCTCTCTCACTTGGACCTCGGTCGGCCGGTTGGTGAAATGAGACCAGAGGTCTCCTTCCTCATTTATCATTTCAACCAATGAGAGTGTCAAATGGTATAATCTCATTGGCTGAAAAATAATTTATTTAAAATATAAATATCTTTTACATTTTATGTTAAAAAATTATAAAAATTATACCAAAATTTATGATTTTTCATCCTTTACAAATAGAGACCACATTTGCTATACTTTTACATACCAAAAAAATTTCATTTTTCTCCATATATAATTCTTCTTCTTTGATATAATTTCTTGTTTTTTTAGTATTGTTTATTCTTCACCATATGTTTTGAGCACCAATTACATATCTTCAATTGCATATTTCAATAAAATAGTTTTAATTTTTTATTTGTTTATTTTTATTTTGTCATTTATTGTATTTTTTTTATAATTTTGCAAGATTAAATATTTCAAGTAATAATATTATCATAAAAAATAATGTATATATATAAAATAGTGTGGTTGGGTGGTCATTGATAAACCTTTAAAAATATGAATGGTTGGGTTGGATGAATATTGATGATGTGGAAGAGATAGAAATTAATAAAATATTGAAAAAGTGGTTGGTTGGGTTGGGTTGAGTGGTTGCTGATAAACATGATCTTAGAATCTTCCATATTTGGACATAAAATTTTACCTCATTATTCATCAAAATTACACCCAAATGTCATTATTTACATAAAAATAAAAAATAAAAAAAAAGAAAAATCCAAAATTCAAACCATCTCACTTTCCACTAACTCACTTCATTTATTACACACTCCACCATCCCACTTCATTTATTACACACTTCAGCAATTTCTTAAAACTCATACCTTAACTACTTGACATTCCTAAACCGAGACGGAGGGAGTAGTATATAATATTTTTTCAAATAACTTATATTAATTTAACTGAACTTCTGTATAACCTACTCGCATAATACGGCAACCAATTATACAACATTCATAGGATATTAAAATTATGATAGAACCCAAAGTGAAAAATACTACTACTGTGTTTTGTTTTTATATACACGAAACTAATTTTTCTAGCCATTTAAAATTAAAATGACTAAAATATCCTTTGATTTTTCAATAACGGTAAACAAATTTCTTTTTTCTTATTGACTTTTTATAGAAAATATATTTTTCAGTTGTTATGCGGTTGAAGAAATCCAAATTCTCAAGGATTATACATCAATAGGTACACATTAATGTATGTTATGAGGAACGAATGTTAAAGTATGCATATTTTTTTAAATTAATTTATGCTGTAAACGATACAGTCCAGCTCTCGACGACACGATTTCGTTTCTTATTCGATACATGTTATATTATATAGTTTCTGGAATATTTTAATTATGTTTACTTAATTAGCAGGTACTTTGCTCACGCATGAAGACTTCTTGAATTATTTTTATTTTTGTTAGAGGTGAATTTCTTAGTACTTCTAGTCAATTGATGCTCCGAAATATGAGTAACTAATAAATTATGAAAATAGTCAGAAGTTGTCGGCCTCATCTGCAACGATAATTTTAATTAGATTAGTCGGTTGGTCTTCTATTCCTCTAATATAGTAGTAGCATTTTCTAAAATAATGTACAAGTATATAAATATATATGGATGATTAGTCATACGTATCTGTGTCTTATCAGTTACTCCCTCCGTCCACGAATAGAAGTCTCGTTTTTTCCATTTTAGTATGTCTATGAATAAGAGTCTCGGTTCATTATTACCATAAATGATAAAAAGACCCAACATTCCATTAATTCATTCCAATCACGTACTCATTTAAAACTAATATATACAAGTGAGACCACTATTCCACTAACTTGCATCCACCCATTTTTCTTAACATTTCTTAAAATCCGTGTCGGATAGAAATATGACTCCTATTTGTAGACGGATGGAGTAGGAGTATATAGATATTCATACGTACCTGTGACTTATCACTTAGGAGTATATGGTTCCTCCATCTGCTATTATGAGTCTCATTTTCTAATAGCATGGGTTTTAAAAAATATTTAAAAAGGTGGATGAAAAAAAGTGGTGAATATAGTTCAATTGTTTAAATTAATTTTAAATGAAATGGGAGTGAAATGAGTTGAAACTTTATTACCATTTATATTTTTATAGTAAGTTGAGTCAAAAAATTTGGCATGAAGATTAAGAAATTGTGTTGAAAAAGTAGAAGAGATGAATAAAGTAGGAAAGATAAAAAGAGAGTTAAGTAGGCGATGGAATAAAGTAAAAGTGATTGAATATTTTATTTTTTGTCAAAAAAGGAAATGACTCAATTTAGTTGGGATATCCCAAAAAGTAATACAACTCAATTTAATTGGGATGGAGAGAGTAAAAAAATATCCAGGAGTCCTATATATGGACAGACTAAAATGAAAAATGAAACTTCTGTTCGCGGCCGGTTCGCGGCCGTTATCTTTAAGAGCCGTATTTAATCATTATAGAACTATTTTTTGCTTTCGTATTCTACCATATATAGTAATTCATCCTGTTAGAAATATAAGTCAAAACATTATTTTTAATAAAATAAGATATATAAGCTTATGAGTAAATTTAAATTTTCTGACAGAAAAACAAAAGTCAGAGCTAGACAGCACATATAATCGTATTGTTATAATTTATAAATAAGAATAAGCATAGTATACATCGACAAACAATATAGGCATATATGAAATTGTATGTTGAGGTGGAAGTAACACGATAATATATATATGCAGCGATCAATCATAATCCGTAGTTAATGGATTCATTAAAACATAGAAGATGGGTTCCACCATGTCGCTTTCCGTTAGAAATTGAAAACAAAAAAGTCTTCTGTTCGCCACGTGACGATCTCCATTGACGCCGCCGTGTTGCTTGTCACGAAAATTACCATTCATATGTAAACATTAAAACTATTTTTTTTTATTGTAATTTTTGGTTGAGAATCTTGAGATGGAATATATTCCAATTTGCTTCTGTTATGAAACTTTGGAATAAAATTCAATTTTAAGTTCATATTAAGAATATTTATAAGTATTAAGATTTAGAGTGAACTACATAAACGGTACCTGATCTTTCACTTTCGCACATAAACAGTATCTGGTCTTTATTTTATATCATTTTTGGTACCTATTAATCACATTTTTGGTACCTAATGCAATTTTCACCCCAAAATACCCTCTAAACAAATTCATTTTTCCATTTGTGTCATAAAGGGTATTTTGGGCATTGACAAAACTAGTACCAAAAATGATATTATAATACCTTCTCTCATTCTCCCCACTCTTTATACTATTATTATTAATCAATATTAATATTATTATTTTGATGTTATAAATTAATAATTAATTTATTTTTTAATATCATTTAAATATTTTTAATCATAATCATAATTATACTTATAATTATGTTTAAATATTATAATAATAATAATATTGTTATAATAGTAATAACTAGTAGTAATTAATAAATAATAATAATTATTTTATATTAAATTAATAACTAATCAATATAGTCTTAATCAAAATTTAAAATTGTGAATTGTATTCATAATGATAAAGAGTTGGGCATTTTTAGTTAGGTGTTTCAACCTTAAAATGAGTATAAATAATTAATTAAAAATATTCAATTGATTTAATTATTTTAAATAATTAATTTAATTAGGTGTTTTGTTATTGATTTATATTATCAATGCAATTAGATGAATGTATAAAACACTAAAAAAAAGAAGAAAAAAAAGAGAAAAGAAAAAAGAGGAAACATAAACTAAGGAAAAAAAGAAGAAGAAGAAAAGAAGATAAAATACTAAAAAGAAAGAAGAAAATGAAAAAAAAGAAAGAAGAATAAACTAAAGAAGAAAAACAGAAATAAGAAAGGAAGAAAAAAAAATCACATATTTGGTTCTATTTAATTGAAATTCCAAAAATATCCTCCATAACAAAAAAATCACATGTTTGGTACCTAAGGTTATTTTTGTCATGGGGTACCAAAAACGATATAAAATAAAGATCAGGTACCATTTATGTGCGAAAGTGAAAAATCAGGTACCATTTATGTAGTTCACTCTAAGATTTATAAAAAAAAATCCGAATATATAATCATATTTTAAGCCCCGATATTTGGGTCTAGCTGCAACACCAATCTCCCTCCATCCCACTCTAAGTGGAGCATTTGTATTCTGACACGAGATTTTATGTAGTGTTATTTTGTGAGTTAAGCGGAGAAAATGAAGAGTAAAGAGAGAGGGAAATAGTAGAGCAGGTAAGATAAAATCACTAGACCCAAATAACACTACATAAAATCTCATGTCAGAATACTTAAAGTTGTTATTTAAAGGAATGTGAATCACTTGAGATATGACGGAGGGATCATTTAAAGTGATATTTCCTAAAAAATAAATGGTTCACTTATAGTGGGACGGAAGGGATGGAGTATGATAAAACTAAAATTTGGATTTTTCAAAAAATAAATTACGAAGGGTAAATGAGAAGAAACAAAACGGCAAAATATCCTTGATAGTGAAAATGGTAAAATGGAAAAGAAAATGTTTAAAAGTGGAATACTACTAATGTTTAATGAATGGAAACCTTAATTCAGAGACATCCGATGCAATTTAATTTCGTAAAATATCGAAAATATATATTATGCATTTATTAGAGTACTAATTTTTTTGCCCATTCTAAATGCATACTTACTTATTTCGTGTGATTTCCATGCTAGTATAGAGGGACATGGACATGATTAAACAATTGTGCACCTCGAATAATGAGGTGTATCATCTTCATCACAAAAAAGAATCTGTCTTACTAAATTTTCAATATTGGTGACTGGTAAGATATAGTTCCAGAGAAACATGGTGATTGATGCTTCCATACTGAGAATATATACATATATTAATTAAAACATGAGGATGAAAATGCAAGAAAATGGTAGTCGCCATAAGATATGATTAGGGGACCCAAAGATATGGATATATGTGGAACCAAGAAGATTTCGTTCAATTCATTTTATGTGGCTTATGAGAACTAGATTTAAGAATAAGAATATATAGAATATTTCTTCCAGAAGCTCCTATCTTGATAATTGCTAAATACTCGAAATTATGGGTGTTAATCGGACTAGTCCATCAAATTTTGGATTATTCCTCTCAAATTACAGGTAAATTGATTGTAGTTAAATTTTATGAGATCAGAAATATAAAATCCTAACTTAAATGTGAATTCGTGTTTCGGGCTAGCCCAACAAACTAATAGGACTAAGAATTTAATATTTATACTAATATATATAATTACGGGGGTACTGAAGTATCAATGATATCAAATATAACTCGAACACAGTCAAATACTAATATTAATATAAAAGCTAAAAAAATAAGACATTGGATAGGAATAATAACGTTAAAACTTGAGTTATCGAATGATTTAGCACATAAATACACTATGAGGAATAATAGCATATTAAACCAAATAGTACTAGTACTACTATTTAAAGTTGTAAAATTAAAATAAAAAAATAATCATATTTTGATAAATTTTAAAGTAAGTTTTAGAAGTCATAAAATTTCTCATAGTGAACTTCAATTTTCAATTTGTATATTTATTTATATTATGTATGGAAGAGTTTTTTATTTTATTTTATTTTATGTATAGTTATTCTTCTTATTAAAATCATTACCAAATTAGTTTCAAGGTAAATAAGAAACAATAATAGTTGTATTGTATCTAAAGCCAATTCAGCAGGCAAGTAAATTTGGTTTTAAGTTAGTTTTATTGGGATTGCAGGATAATTGGGTCCGAGCGAATTGAACTCAAATATTATACGATAAAATTTATAACCCTAACTTGATTCATATTGCGGCTACTTGGATTAGCCTACGAATTTTCAAGTTGTATCATCCTACTCAAAATCATAAAATTTACACTAATATTTTCTCTATTTTCCCTTCGAGAATCTATAAAGTTGCACTAATATAATATTCCCGACTATTTATTGGGGGGTTTTCCATGTTGTAAGTATTCAATGAAAAAAATCAAAAAAAGGTACGTATTCAAAGAATTTAATCCAAGTATGGAATTTTGTCTCTGTTTATGCTACACTCGATATGGACTAATTGCAATGCATGCATTTCTTTGTAATTAATGTTAATAAATGAAAAATATAAATCCATAACACTAAATGCATCATGTAAGTAATAATTACGATATAAGAATGAATAATGAAGTTAATAAAAGATATCGTAATCCAACACTCAGCCTGTCACTTTATAAGAGTTTCAACTTTCAAGAAAATAAAAATGTAACCACATGTTTTACATATGGAGATTATTCCTTCAATTCGAGTCATAAAAAATATGTTTCGTATCATATAAGGCTCTTATACATACACGCGTAACATATGCGTATAATCGAATGGGAAACCAATAAAAGTTAGGTGACTAAATAATTTAACCAGTACATTTGTGGATAAGTTTTTATGTGCTCATTGTATAATCGGAAAATATTTTATCGATTATCATTTTGTCAATAGGCGGTGAAATTTGTATTACTTGGATTTGTTTTTTATGATATACTCCATTGAATTGCATTTAATTTAACATTTGTTTTTAAATTTATACGAGTATGTTGGAAGTGAGGACGTTTGTCATTGTTCTCAGCTATCTAAATTTTAAATAGTGTTGGTTTAATTTATTTGGCATGACTACAAACGTTTGTGATAGTTTGAAATTTTAGAAAGATGACAAACTAGTATTCTTAATATTATGATTTATGAATGCTTATTTTGGATTTATTTATGTTTCAAACAATTGGATAACCTTTCAATAAATCACATCTTGTGCGCACGGGTTGTTAATTTTCACACGACTCTCCAGTCTCTGCTCAATTTCATTTATTACAATTTCATTTTCGTGCATCACATGCAACTTGTATTACTAGTATTTGAATTATTAATTGCAATTCCTTGAAGTTTTAATTAATGTTTTCAAACGTGATTATCGATTGTACTATACAAAGTTTGATTATAATAATTTTGACTTTTGCAAAATAACGCTCAAGCCGCAATATCAATTCTTTAAATGGCCTAGCTATTCTATATACTTCATACAAAATGTTACATGATCGAACGCGCGAGTGATTTGAATTCATGATCGACAACATTCCACCGTACTTTAACGTTTTATTTTGAACACAAAAATTAAGAGATAAGAGTGTTTTGTAAATTAACTAAAGATAGAACGTAAAGAAAAAATAAAATAGAAATTGAAAAATAGGGAGATGAAATGTGTTAATCATAAAAAATTACTCCACTATACTAGTACAATAAATTTAGCACGTTTCGCAAATAGCTAGTTGTCATAAATTTCCTTCCCAACGTAGGTATATCGCTAGTGCATCAAAAGCTTGAAGTAAACCACAAGCATTCTTCACTAAGGAAGGACAATTTATAAACACTTGATACATTATCGAAATTATAAAGACTCCAACAAGACTATGGTTTGACAGCCTTGACTTCCGATAGCCCAATTCCTTGGTCAACTTAAGTCCATAAATATGCATCAGCTGTATATAGCTAGAATGGAACAACTTCCACTATTAGCTACAAAGCATCACCTTCTTCCAGCCCACTAGAGTAGACACACGATTAGCTCCCATTCCCACACCATCTAGAATTGAAGCTTTCCCCACTCCCTTGGGCCTTGGGCACCTTTAAAGATAAATCTGCATCTCTTCTTCAACTCCAAAAAGTGAACATCACTCCCCATTACTCGATTGGAGTATATATTTCGAATCACCCACTCACTCAAACTCAATGAATTATCAAAGAAATTATCATCCCTCCATACATCAACTGCTCAACATACCTGGTCAAGCGCTAGTTAACTAATAATATACGTACAAGGCATTATTAGTAATCAGAGTATACCAGCAATAGCAACTATTAGTATATCTTTACGAGCGATAAACAATAATGCATGGTTCGATAAAGTCCTCAATTTGTTTGCTTTCTTCTTTATGAACGAGAACGGGATTGAACATATAAATACTACTCATGTAAGCATTATTATCATACGATCTTACTAATAATTAAGTTATTTTATTTACATCTATGTCTACACTCGTAAAAAAGCTGAAAAAGAAAATTAACATATAAAACAAAATAAAATACTACTATAATAATAATGTCCATATCCGAAAACAACACTACTCTACGACTAAAAATAAAATAACAAATTTTGTTGATTTTCTTAAATAATTAAAATGACATTGTCAAACCTCCGATTTTTTTATTTATTAATTAGTAGTAGTTGAAATAGAACCTCTTATTAACTTTGTTAACGTGGCTGCATATATAGCAACTCAATTAAATTAACTATTCTCCCTATATATAAATCCCTCAATTAATTTTGTAGCAAAGGTATAAATTTTGTGATCCAAAAGTCAACAAAATTCATATATATGTCGCTTGAATAAGTTCATTTATCAATTACTAATTGACAGCAAATGATATTTGGCTCTAAATAATAAACTACTACTTACATAGCATAAATTTAATCAAGACCAAGTTTAATGGAATCAGATATTTATCTTATAGTTTGACTTAAATTTGACTTATTTACGAATGTGAAGGGGCTGATGCAAGAAAGCATGGACAATCTTTCTTCCCAAATAAATTTAATATTTTAATGGCAGGTAAGTAGTTAGATATTTAGATCTGTCTAAGTTGTTGTATAAAATACTATATATCTCATTTCTGAATTAGGGATTATTTCATAGTAATTAAATACCTAACTTTGTTTGGTAGTGGAGTACAGTACTTTTTATACGTAAATAAAGTTTGAATAGAAATCATGTTAGTACAAGCACCAATTTGTTAAGATGTTCCTACTCTTAACGAAGATAAATCTCTGTCACGTACGAAACACACTATTCTGGTGCCTTAGCTTCGAGGGTCGGCGGATTCTGTCTCTCACGACTGGCGCGGAGTTCTCTCCGTCGGCAGCAAAATAAGAATTGGTGTATTACGCAAGTAATCTTGGGCAAATTATCTCTTCATTAATTAATTCAATATGAGAGGCTCCACACATATTTATAATGTGTGGATACAATATGAAAAGATACGCTAAATCCATATAATATTTAAATCAATAATATAATAAAAGATGATCTAGACAAAATAACAAAATAATGTAAAAAAAGAGGCTCGTAACAGTACATGACCACTTGCTGATCGATTACGTGCCAAGACACGCCCAAGATATTATATTATTAATAGGGGTTGCAATTTTATGAAGCGATACGAGTTGATTAAATTTATAAGTTATCTAGTAATTTCGTGAATCCTATAGTAATTCCCATCATGAACAAAACAATTCTTTTAACACTATTTTATTGGGCAGTTGGTATTTGGGGAGAATATTTAATTGGGTTCTTGTTCTTCTATTGAGTTCGAGAAGAAGAATACGTGATAAAAAACAATAGTATTAAAAATAAAGAGTTACGTCACTAAACTCTATCATTTACCAATTTCATGAATAAAGAAAACAAAGAATCAAACTAAACCAACTAGACTTGCATTTAACAGATTGAATTATTAGAATTTTCGAGATTTCTATAATTAGAAAAACAAAAGAACTACCTAACAAATATTTTATTGATCACTTTATAAATAATACATATAAGTTAATAACACCATTTGAAGATGAGAAATAAATTAAATTCACCAGAATTTTCCATATATAGCCGAAGTGATTAATTAGATTTTATTCACCAGAATTTGCTTTCCAATTCACAGTGCATAAAGTGGTTAATCATTATGGGTTGTACTATAATTTAGTGGAAAATGTCATGTCATTTGATTATATATGGAGTATTAAAATAAGCAGTGCCAAAAAATTGGGACTCCAGTGATTATCGACACTTTTTATGTTGGTAAGAAGATTTAGACTTGTAGTCATTTCTAGAAACTTATTAAATTATTGTAGCGGTTCAAGAATCTAACAGTTATTCGATTTCAAAGTAAATTCAATTGTGAATACTTGTGTAATTTGCATGGAATTTGCAATGTCCTGAATCAGGTATGTAATAGTAGTATTTTGATGACAGACCTCATAGCCATTTCTCCCAGCTCCTTGGCTCTCGCACAGCCTTCCTCTCCGTCATCCATCTGTTAGGTTTGGTATACTGAAAAGCATGTTTCGAGCAAGTTTCGCTCGAATAGAATCTTGCTTGTATACGTAAAACTCTATAATCCACTTTTAATCCGATTCAGTATTATTCGAGCAGTTTCGCACGAATAGAATCAGTATATTATTACATTGTGTTTGCTTGTGCATTTATAAGATGTTTTATAAACATTTAAATGTATAAGAAGCAAATAAAGTCTAAGTCTTTTGCTTAGTAGACTGGTTGTGGGCGCCGTCCACTTTAAGGTAACACAGTCGGTTCTATGCAATGCTTTGCAAAAGAAAAAGAAGAATTTCACAACTCAGGTAGGCTTAGACTACCTATCGTGAAAGGTTGCAATGTCAGTCCGATTATTTCTAAGCCTTACTGAAATAAGATGACGTTGGTGTGGTATAGCACTGAATGGATCTAACAGCAAGACGTGTCTTTATGCTATCTGCTGAAAGACTAGGTCTGGATAAATAACTATTTCTTAATCTACATACGTTAGCATTGAGCATACGATATTGATTATGCACTATTTTGACTTATCAAATGGTGCGGGTTTTTCGCAACCCAATAATCCTGATATATTGGGTAGTGGTGATTAATATATAGCGGTGCTAGGATTGCTATTATGTTGAATCATGTTCGAGGTGAGTCTCGTTTGATAATGTCCTCAAGAGGAGCTCGAACAAGGTTTTATTATTCAGAAAACTGGCCAGTTGGAGTTTTATCGCTCTATGAATAATAAATAAGTGTTTCTTGCTAAGTCCACTCTTGGAATTAATAAGATGTTAATTAATTAAGTCCATAGCAGACATTAATTAATTAATGGACATTTATATCTTAAGCGCGGGAAATAAATAATATAAATAATGGAAACCCGGATTACTTGTAATCTCGGATTTGGATGGGGTGTGCAATATTACTTCTGTAGTGGCTGCTCGTAATATTCCAATATAAGCTTGTATTAAATTGCGGGTTCAATTTAATTAGTAAAAAACTAATTGGGGGAGCCCATATCCAAAACCTTCCATAGATCCATGACTGGGCCCAATATGAACTTAATATAAATAGGAGAATAAAGGAGAGACAGAAACACAATTTTATTAGTAGAAATTTTCGTTCCTCTCTAATTTTAGAGGAGCTCGAAAATTCTCTCAGCTCTCCTCCGTGAGATTTTTCTGTCTTCTTTATTTGAGTCCTAGTATTTTGATAAGATCAGCCCACCCTGATATCGGAATACAGTTCGGGAACCAGTCAGAAGATCTGTGGTCTAGTATTGAAGATCATCACGTGGAGAAGGCGCGAGCAATCGACGATTCTTTGGAGAATCAAATCGGTAACTCTAAACCATAGAATTCATGTTTAGGATTTATATTTTCTAAGCATGAATTATTTGCGTTCTAGCATGCAATTATCTGTTTAACATGTGAATTGATTAATCGCATAATCGGTCAAATAGATCCGTGTCTGATTTATTTGTTTTATACAAGTCTTCCGCTGTGCAAGGGGCACTAAACCCCAGCACCATCACCCTCTCAACCGCCAACCTAATCCCATCACCCTTCTCCTCCACCCCCCTCGCCCCCATTCGATGAGGGAGGAGGGATTCGATGGGTTTTTGGAGGAGGGAGAAGGACCCGTGAGGAGGTGGATTTTTGAGTTGGAGGCGGTGAGGGGTGTGAGGATGATAGAGAAGAGTTTGGCCATGTGGATCATTGGGATTATGTGACCCTGAGCCATTAACGATGTCAAGACAAGGGAATTCATCACAATCCATGCTTCTTGTCTTTGCTACTATTTTAGATGATCACGCCTCATTCCTTAAATTTATTCCTTTACTCACATTATTTTTACTTTTATACACCCTTTATTCACTAATACCTTGGCTATCAAATTTCGTAAATATACTCCATAACACCGCAATTATATATACTTGTATTCAATGACAGACGCAGAAATTGAAATCCATGGGGTCGAATATAATTAAAAATAATAATAAATATAATATTTATATAATTATTTTAAAAAATATTTTAGTTTAAATTTTTTATTTGCTAAATATTTGTTTATGAATTTATATTTAAATATTTTTAAACTAATCTTATAAATTTTTATTATGTTTATCAATAATTCTAAAAAAAAACAATAGATGAAATAAAAATTATCAATATTAAATCGAACATTATAAATATAATTACGGCTTTTAATTAATCTATAAATCTTTTAGCTATCATCACATTTTAGGTGAAGGATAAGGCCCAATTATTTAGCCCATTTTATACCAAATTAGAATTGAAACGACGCTTCTCCATCTATTCTTTCCGTCGGAGCTGAGCTCTCCCTCTTACTCTCCATCTCTCTCATCTATTCTGTCAAGTTTCAACTGTTATTTCCGGCGAAGGGTGAAGAATTGCGGTGGAGATCTGTCACTTGGCGTCAAGGCGGAGCTCCAAGGGGTCGAAGTGGAGTTGCGCCGGACCTCGGAGGTCCATCAATGGAGTTTCCGGCAGCTCTCGGCGGACGACGGTGGGGTCGGTCGACGTCATTGCTTGTATTAAAGTTTGTTGGAATAGATGATACACTTGGATAATGACACAAAATTTTAGGGGATTTTATTTTGTGTATTAAGTCGAAAGAGAAAATAGGGAGTACTATATTTATATTGATGTCAGAGATAACTTTTTCAAAAAAGGAAATGTGATATCGTTTTTGGGCCGATGTTAAAAAAAAAAGTAATTAATCTATTATGAGATGCAGGGAGTATTATAGTTTGGAGTAAATAATTAGGAAGACAAATTTAGTTTGATTGGAATGTGAATGTCACACACAATTAAAATCACTCCATAATATCTACTAATGAAAAATAGAGCAGTTGGTGTATAACACGAGTTTTAACGTAGAATTGGTAAAGTAAGAGAGAAGGGAAAGAAGTAAGAAAGAAAGAGAAAAAGTATGTGAGAAGTAGTGTTAGTGGAATGATGTGTAGGATTATTATTTGTTGAAAACTTTCCATAAATGAATGTGTTCTATTTTTGTGGACGGCCAAAAATGGTAAATGTGCTCTATTTTTTTTGGACGAAGAGAGTATATCTTTTATATTCCTACAAAAAAAAATTAGATATATATCACACCTTTTCACATGATTTTACATTTTGAGAATGTGCGATGGATTCTCAAAATGTGTAACCCTCGAGATAAAAATGATCCAGTTTCTTGTAACTCTGATTTTGGCAAGGGGGTTGCATAATAAAATAAATAAATTTAATTTTTGTAATAGAATTATCTAGATAAAATATAAATATCTAAATATTATAGAATTCTCTAGAATAAAGTAGGAGAATATCTAGATATTTTAGTAGAAATATCTATATATTTTTAGTAGAATTCCCTATATAGTAAAATATCTAGATTTTTATGGATAAAAATCTAGATATAAAATATTAAAGAATCTAGTAGAGAATTATAGAATATGAAATGAAAGTCTATAAATATGGGAGTATTAGTTAAGCTCATAATTCACCATCTTTAATCTTATTTTTCTTTTATTTATATCAAGAAGAAGATTCGTTCTTTGAAATCGGAGCGGATCTCCTACTCCATATTCCTTATTTCATTCCTAATCCACCATCACAACTTAATACTCCATTTCTAATCTACACTCACAAATTAATAAAATAATACTACTATCACTTAACTATCACTTGCATGTTATAAGATTATTTTATTAAGTTATGGGAGGTGGATTAGAAATGAAGCAGATAAAATTATAAAAATGTAAACTTGCGCTACTGAATTACTAATTGTAGTGAAAATTGGAAGAAACGCACCGTAATCTACAAATTGGCCGCCGTGTTTGTAACTTGCAGAGGCAAATTATCAATCCCTAAAACCTCACTTATGGACGAAAGTCACGAAACTACGTCGTATCCGCCTATCGAGCCCTCCAATTTCGACCTTATTGTTGTTGGCACCGGCCTCCCGGAATCCATCACCGCCGCCGCTAATAGTGTGTAAATAAGATTTGAGACTTCACCTGCAATAATAATAGTTTATGTTATGAAGAAAATGAGAGAGAACTTATTTCATGGCGGCACGAGTTTTAAGAAATATTAAGAAAAGTGAGTAAGAAAAAGTTAATGGTATATGCTCACTTGTATATACTCCCCCCGTCCGCCATTAAAAGTCTCATTTCTTGGCAACACGAGTTTTAAGAAATATTAATAAAAGTTGGTGGAAAAAAGTTAGTGGATTACGGGTCTCACTTGTGTATATTAATTTTAAATGAAATGTGAATAGAATAAGTTAGTTAAATATGAGACCTTATTACTATTTATAGTAAAAATAAACAGGGACTCCTATTCACGAATGGAGAAAGTATCAAATTATTTGAAAAGTTGAATTGTGGCAAAAAGACCGCTGTCTCTCTTTCATTACAAATAGACTGAAATGTGCTTTAGGGACTTGAGAATAGTTTCACTCCAAAAAATATCTAAACGGTGAAAAAGTAGTTCAAAAGATATCAAATAAGTTAAACAACTTCATAAGACATTTTTAAACGTTACGGCCAAAATTGATACCAATCCATAGTTCAAGTACTAAAAAATGTTTTCCTCTAAGTAGAGTAAATTGACTGAGATGCTCTTAATTGGTCTGAGAGTATTTTCATTTAAAAAATTCTAAACAATCAAAAAGAAAAATTGGCCACATTTCACTTTATTTTATTTTATTCTTATTTTTTCAATGATATTAAAATTATTGTCAAAAAAAATAATTAAAAAAAAAATATAATTTAATAAAAAAAATTAAAACTAATGGCGAAAACCAAATCATTTTAGTTGGACTCATTTGCCCAAACTAATAAAAACCCATTTAAAAAAGCCCAAAATTAACCTATATTCTTTCTTATTTGAAAAAGCCCAAAATTAATCCATTCAAAACTTTTCATCTCTTCCTCATTCTTCTCCTCTTTCTCTCTTCCTTTTGAAAACGAAAAAAAGAAAAAGAAAAATCAAAGCGGCTCACCCACCGCACAATAGACCGCCGCCGCTAGCCGACTCTCGGCGCGTCCTCGGCGAGTAAGTGGCGGAGGGCCTTCCGCCCCATCTCAGACGTCCACGCCGTGCCGGAAGCTTCCTCCACTGTAGTTCGCCGCGGCTAAGGCTATTTCGGGCCGCCGCCGGATGCTCTTATCAATCCCTAAAACCTCACTTATGGACGAAAGTCATGAAACTACGTCGTATCCGCCTATCGAGCCCTCCAATTTCGACCTTATTGTCGTCGGCACCGGCCTCCCGGAATCCATCATCGCCGCCGCTTCGTCCGCCGCCGGAAAGACCGTCCTCCACCTCGATCCCAATCCCTTCTACGGCACTCACTCGGCTTCGCTCCCCCTAGACGACTTCATCTCCTTCCTCCGATCCCAATCCCAATCTCCATCTCAACCTCCTCTTCAAACCTCCGATGATGACACTTCTGTCCCTCTTGAAACTCGCCGCCTCTACTCCGACCTCGAAATCAAATCACTCTCCTCCGAGCCACTCGACAGTTCCAGAAAATTCAGCCTCGACTTGGTTGCCCCTCGCGCATTCCTCTGCGCTGATTCCATGATCGAATTGATTTTAAAGACGGGAATCAATCAATACATGGAGTTCAAGAGTGTGGACGCGAGCTTCGTCAGCAGCGGAGAGGGAAAATTGGAGAGTGTACCTGATTCCCGGAGCGCAATTTTTAAGAGTCGGAGCTTGCTGGGGCCGGAGAAGTATCAGTTGATGAACTTCTTTAAGCACGTGCAGGGAATTTTCGCCAACGGGTCCGAGGAGGATTTGGATATTCCATTTGGGGAGTTCTTAACCAAGAGGGGTTTGTCGCAGAAACTCAAATCGTATACATCAATTCCTCTTTATTTTTCCTCTTTTACTAATAGATTCTCTATTTATTGTCAAGTTTTTGAAATCATATGGTGTACTTGTTTTCTTAATGTGTATATTTATTTTGATTGCTCTGATTATAGGCAAAATTGAACCCTCAATTAACTGCCAGAATTTACTTTCGATAGATTGTGATTGTTTTGCTTAAGAACAGGATAGTTTGATAAGTCTTTATCAGCCGATCAGAATTCCCTCTGTTGGTTACTGTATTGGTTTGTAGTCTTCTTAACTTGCCATAACTTTGTCCAGGATTATATTGTACACTATAGCCTGGGCTGATCATGATCAGGAAAACTTGGACTTGTGTAATGATGTTATCAGTACTAAGAGTGGGATAAATCGGCTCGCTCTTTACCACTCATCCATTGGAAGGTCAGTTCCTTGCCTTTTCGCTTAGGGCTTTCAAGAGCAATCTTGTAATCATATAAGAACAGTTCATATTCCAGAAAGCTAATTATTGTGTATTAACTTTTTCTTACCTCGTGACAGAATCATTAAATCTGAATATGGTCTATAAAGCATACCTCAAATAGTAAGACAAAGTGTTAGTGCTTGACATCTTGTTGCAGTAGTAGCGATGCTGCTGCAAAATATTTTGTTGTTTACCACTTTGTGCTTTTGCCTTTTTGTAGGAATTTAGTGTGCAAGCAGTTTAAAGTGCAACAGTTGTATTTATGGCATGGTAGATGATATAGCTAGTTCACTTAACCTGTCATTCATTGTCAAGTTGTAGATAAGAGTCTGATATTTGGTCTTATTAACTCAGCCTAAGATTCTGGATGTTTAGTATGAGAAATTTGTTTCTTTAGAAGGCTGTAAATTCCCTAGTGGACCTTGTAATCTTACCCATATTGTTCAAGCAGATTCCATATTCCTAAATTATAATTTATGAACTTGTCTTTTGTTATTCCAGTTGTAGGCATTGCCAATTAGATAGAGGGAAAATGAAAAGGTAGCTAATTCAATCTGCAGCGCACTTCCAGATGTTTTTCCATATGAAAATTCTGAAATGTAGAGGAAGTGGGTTCTGTAGAGTGCAGACTATAATATATATAGTCAAGTCCTCAAGATATAAACAGGCTAAACTTGCCATGTCGTGCATTCCTGAGAACATATGTAAATGATCTTTTCCCATGACACAAACCATTTGCATGTGGGATAACTATTGTTTGAAGGCAAATGTCTCCTTTAACAATTGCCATCTGAAATTGTTTAGAGTTTTGTTTAGCATCCGTCAAGTAGCTGTTTGAACTGCTTTGAAATAGAACTTGATACTTGATAGTAAGACAAGCCCTTTTTATGCGAGACCTTGTGTTTGTTTTACAGTGTCTTTGGCTGCATTGTTGTTTTGCATTTAATTTCATGCCCAAAGAAGATCTGATTTCCACCTCCCCATTTGCTATATTCTTATTTCAGTGCCCTGCCTGCCCCTCTTAATTATCATTCTTTTTCCAAATCGCTGGGTAGTTCTTTGCTTTCTGACGTCTTATCATCATTCAATAAACAACCAGATAGCGTAATTAGCGAATTAATTGGTAGTCACTATATATACTCATTATTTGTACCGAGGGAGTTAGGGTGCGTCTTTACCAATATAAGCTAACTATTAGGTTACTTTGCAACTTCAGATGATACAGTTAAAATAAGCATTCGCTCAAAGAATTAAAGGATGTGAAGGCCTTAATTAGACAGTTTTTGCTCGACTTTTTTAGGTTTCCTAATGCAAATGGTGCCATAATATATCCCATTTATGGCCAAGGGGAACTCTCTCAAGCTTTTTGTCGCCGTGCTGCTGTCAAGGGGTGCATTTATGTAAGTATAGTTACCTTTGTTTGTCTTAGTTGATTGTTGCCATTAGGTATCGTTTTCTTCTGTTGCTTGCAGATATTTTCAATATGCAGACTGTGTCTATCTTTGCCGTATTTTCTGATTCTGTCATTTGCAGCAAAATCTTTAGTGCACTAGTTAGTCTAGCTTTTATTTGGTGCATTTTTTATTATGTTGCATGGTATTGGATACTTCAATACTTTCTCTGCTCATTTGGTGGTGTACAAAGGTAGAAGACTAACACGCATAAGAGTTTGTCGAATTGGTAATGTCGGATAGTATAGATGGAGCGGTAAAAGTTAATCTAAGTTACTCCCTCCGTCCCACAATAGTTGTCACTCTTTTTTCATTTCGGTCCGTCCCACAATAATTGTCACACTTCATTTTTACCATAAATGGTAAGTAGGTCCCACATTCCACTGACTCACTTCGCTCACATTTTATTATAAAACCAATATAAAAAAGTGGTCCCACATTCCACTAACTTTTCCAACCAACTTTTCTTTACATTTCTTAAAACCTGTGCCCACAATAAGAGTGACAATTATTGTGGCTTTTCTTTACATTTCTTAAAACCTGTGCCCACAATAAGAGTGACAATTATTGTGGGACGGAGGGAGTACATGTGATTTATCAATAATAAGTATTTATCTCTATAAAATTATTTTGTATTCTACGTTTCCTTCAAAGGCTTGACAAACAATGACACAGTTTTTGGCTTTTAGACGTCTTACTATTTTTTCTCCACACGTGTTATTCTCAGCTATAGCTGTCCTCAAGCTAATTTTAGGTCCTCCGATTGCCAATTTATAAGCCATGTTTCCATGAGATTCTTCTTTCACTGCAGTGTAGTTTAAATTTTCCAAATCAAGTGAGTTCTGAGATGCTGCTATTTACTCATTTTTTACTAAAACAGCTATCTGTATATTGCCATTTTCTTTTTTGGCATGTCCCTTAATCTTCAGAAGGTTTTGTTGTTTTATTTTCAAGACCCCCATTTTACTTTTATCAAGATTTATGTTGAAGTTGAAGTTAAAATTGCAATTCATGAACAATTCCTTTATTTGCTTACACTATTGAGTCAGCAACCAATGTTAGAACTTTTATTTATTTTGCACTTTTTAGATAGTCCCTAATTTTTTTTCCATCTCTTTAATTTATTGTACAGGTTTTAAGGATGCCTGTAATTGCTCTGCTCATGGATAAGGTTCGATTGATATCTGTTTGGTTTAATATGTCAAAATCAGAATTTTCACTGATGGCCAATTTCATATTATGATATTATGAGCACATGTATGTTTATTCCCTTTTAGTAATGTGATTCTTTAACAGGATGGGCGTACCTATCAAGGTGTTAGATTAGCATCTGGCCAGGAGCTAACCAGTCCTCAGTTGATTCTTGCTCCTTCTTTCGCGATTCCAACAACTTCACCTCGTACTGTAGAGGTGAAAATTTCTAATGATAAAAGCCCCTCAGATGCCGAAGGGAAGGTTGCCCGGGGAATTTGCATTGCCAAGAATTCTATAAAGCCGGAAGCTGCTAATTGCCTGGTGTTCTTTCCTCCAAGATGTGAGCTTATTATATTCAGTTGCGCTGACAATTGTCATTATCAAACGAAACATGTCATGTGCTAATTTTTTTTTATGTAGCTCTGTACCCAGAACAGATAACATCAGTCCGTGTATTGCAGCTGAGCAGTAATGTGGGAGTTTGCCCCCCTAAGACGTAAGTATCTGTGAAGATTTAAAAAAATAACCTAAGGTCCCAAACATAATATGCTGCTGTTCTGGATTGACTCAGAGTTCCTTTTTTCTCACTTAGTCAAGAAAATCTTAATTTACGACAGTCTTTTGAGATCAGCTTTTTTAGTGCTGCATTTGTTTTCTTTTTACTTAAATAAATTTGTTTAAACTGAAAACTAGAGCATCTTCCACGTGATATTGTGTGATTGTGTTTGAATTCCAGGTATGTGACGTACCTGTCAGCTGTATGTGATGATGCTGTGGAAGGGAAGAAATTACTAAATGCAGCCATAAATGCTCTGTTCTCTATGGCTTTATCTTCATCATCTGAGAACAATGAGAGAGATAATTTATGTGAGCACACAGAAGAAAAACCTTGTTTGCTTTGGAGCGCCTTGTACATTCAAGATCTGACTAAGGTTTTGTTTCTTGTACTTCACTTTTGTTTTTTTTACAGTTTAATTCACTGTCTACAATTGTCTGTATTTTCTCCCAGTGAGCATTTTGAATTTCCTACACGGTGCTCTAAATTTCAGGATAATTGACGTTTATGATATGTATTATCAGTCGTCAATTGTTACAAGTAGTGAACAATGGGACAAAGTGTAGTCTTTAGGCAAAGAAACACTTCCATTAGAATGATCATCACATGTAATGTCTTCACTTGTGGTGGGTGTAAATATTTGTTCCGTCAAATATATAGTAGCACATATAATGTAATGAATCGCCTTTCTGTTAGGTGGTCCATGACACTTTCAGATTGAGACATTGAGTACGCAAACTTTGAGAACTATGTTCCTTTAATCTTCATCTAATATGATTATCATTGATTGCAGTTTCACGGTGTTTATGACTCCATCAGGTTCACTCCGATGCCAGATGAGCATCTGCATTATGATGATATCCTAGACGCAACAGAAAAGGTAATTTGTTCTCGAGCTCAATAACTGCCAAGGTTTGTAATTTGTGAAATGTACTTCACTGTTGTCTGTTGTTAAAAACAAGTCCCTTGAGTAGCAAACCAATAATTTTTGTAACCTTGCATTTCTCTTTAATTCCTTTTGCAGCTCTTTAAAGAATTATTTCCGAACGAAGACTTTTTCGCAGTGACAAGCGAATCTGAGGAGCATCCTGATGATGGGAACACTGAGTTGGATCCATAGAGAAATATGCTTAAAATGCTTAAGGAGTGTTATCATTAAAACCGCTTGACAGTGAAGGGTGAACTTACATGCTGCCAAGCCCAGTCCAGAGTGAAATACCCCGTGTCTGAAGTCAATCACCGATGTTCGTTCTAAATCTTGTCCGTTGCCTCAAGTGGGTATACTGTCAACGGCACAGTGATGACCGGAAAGTACTTCAGTGGTGAAATTGAGGGGATGTATGCGATGCTGGATATGTGGTCATGGGGGAAACCAGCTGAATGCATTTGCTACTTTATTCCAAATTAAGTGTTAGTTGAATCTTTAAAATAGAAGAGTTGTGCCGATTGATAAAAAGAATACGTATATATATAACTATTAACTAAAAACTCTCATGGGAGTTCCTAGTTTGAAATTATTTAGTTAGACTAGTTTGAAATCAACTGAATTAGCAAGCGAACAAAATTTAGGAATGTTTTACTAATTTTAGCCTACAATTCATAAAGTGAAGATTGGTTTTGGAAAATAATTTCTCGTTTGAAATCACAGGCCCAATGTTCAATTAACCCATAATTATTACTCCATTTCTAATTAATTAAAAACAAGCAGTTTAACTCAGTCCCATATATAAAGCCCAACAATAAAAGCGAGAATGGAAGTAATGCATATGAAGATTACAGGCCCAATTGAACAATTTAGAAATTAAATGGATCTTTTGTAAGCTGGAGAAGGGTTACATCTTAACTACTAAGAAAATTTCTGTTTTTAGTGAAGGTTAGAATGCCGCAAAATATATCAGATTTTATGAAATGGGATTTTAATATATGATGATTGAGAAATTGAGTCACGAATACCAAAAAAAAATTACTATACATATAGGAAAATTATGGTGATCTTTTATATGTTTCTTGACTGAAAATATTGAGCAAAAGGTATTGAAATGGTAAATTGGATCAGAATTGGTGATTTAAATACAAACTAGTATCACACCCGACACCCGTGCGTTGCACGATCCATTTGATTTTCCTCGTACTTATTTTACACCGTGAAATAATTCTCGAAATGATAAACATACCATCATACAAATCTGAAAGCATAAAATATATACTAAAAAATCATTACATAAATGTATAAAATCAAATTTTGAACTCAACAAATTTGTAAAAATATATTGTTAGTAAATTTGGCAAAAATTTCTCAATAAAATAAAATGACCAACTGATTGGAATCAATAAAAAAGTTTATACTACTAATTAAGAATTAATCTGCATCGATCTTCTCTTCTATTCCAATATGCATTCATCTTACTTCTAATCTCTCCCAACCTTTTTTATCTGCTTGCCTCCTTTTTCGTTCATCATCTCCAGCACTTTCATCACCCTATGCCGATGTCATCTTCTCCATCATGTCGGATTGCCTGCAGCTATATTAGAACTTCAAACGGAAAATAACAAAACTCGCCTTTTATAACCCTACCATTTTGTCATGGAACACTCACCAATGACAATTAATTTGTCATCGGGCTTGGCCATCTCAAAAACGCGTACATATCTCACTTTGATGACCGATGGAGTATTGCTAGGCTATAAAATTCATTAAGGAATGTGATATTCATATGGAAAACAATGTTTTGTTGGAGAAAATTCAACAATTGAAAGGGAAAAGCCAATGAAAAAGTGAGTAAGAAGGTAGCAAATTAGACATATTTATAGAGGGTTTAGGCTAATGAACTTATTTGGATTCACTAATAATTAGTTACGTTACAAAGTCTTGATAGAAATTAAATTAGATTAAATAAATTTTCATGAATGAAATTATTGTGTAACGGCTTATACATTGATACATAGTACTATAATTTGTACAATAATTATAATAAATTCACTTAATTTAAATTAGTGCCTAAAATCATACAACCTTCCATTACTAATGGCAAAGTTAGTCAAACTATGACTATAAGGTCATAACTTTGCATTTAATTGATAAGAAATTAATTATAAAACCATACAAATTCAGTTTTATTGTAATTAATTATTCCATAAATATTTAAATTGGTTCATAATTTATAAATATTTTAAAATAAGGACAAAACTTACAAATATTTCAAAAGATGGCCGAGTTGTATTTTATATATGTATATATAACCAAAAATATAACATGTTATGATGAAGACAGTTTCGTGTGTTGAAAAATTATTATAAATTTGTTAGATCACACGCCTAACATCTTTAATCCATATTATATTTTGCTCTATATAAAACATAACAAAATAATAGTTTCTGCACAACTAAATTAAATATCATCAACAGCATTTCTAAATATTGCTCGAATATTCTTGTTCTTAATAAAAACTCACTAGCAATATCTATTTTTTTAATCAGGCGTCGCACCGTGTTGGGCCTTCAAAGCTACACCTAGTGATCATAACTTATTTATTTTTTAAACTTCTAGTGAAATTTATTTATTTTATGCACACATTAACACATATACGGAGTTATCTACGTGAAAGAGATGAAAAAACATATAACTACTTTTATTTTTTTGTTATTAGTGATAGGCTAAATATTTGAGCGATCAAAGTTCAAACACTAGCCTATCTTCTTTAAAGAGGAAGAATTAAACTTTTTAGTCCTAATTGTCAACTAATTAGCATGGCCTCGCCATACTATGGAATAAGCAAGGGTAAAAGAGAAGATTTTGACCTATCATTTGGGGCGTTTTTTCCGTAAATGTCTCACTGTTTAGGTAATTGTATAATTTAGTATTGATCATTTTATTATAGAATAAATGGTCCTGCAAAAATATTATGATGGTTGAAATATCGACGAGCCAGCTAAATTACATATCGATTGGATAATCAAAGTGTGATCTGGGTAATAAACATGCAATTTTAGCGGCCACGTTGATATTTCGATCGGCTGAAATTTTTACATGGCATTTTATTCCAAAAATGAAACGATGGATACTAAATGGTAATTACCACGATGAGATATTTTCAAGAAAACAACTTAAACGATGGAAAACTTTGACTATTTACGTACTAACCCCACGTCAATTAGCTCCAACAATGAATCAATATTATCCCTCAAAGTTGGCAATGGAGGGGCAGATTTTGTTGTAGTAAACCCTAACCCGTGGGACAGTCATGCAAAAAAAGACAATGACCAAAGTTGTCCCTCAAAAGGTTGAACAATGAATCATGCACAATGAGTTAAAATTATCCATCAAAAAGTAGAGCTGGGAATCCCCACTCCCAGAGCGGTCCTCCGCTAAAGACAACAAATCAACTTGTCCTTAAATAAAAAGAAACATGGGCATATTTAAATTGTGATCCAACAAGTGTCTTTATTTGATTTATTGAGGCATGAATAGCAGTATACATTGTATAACTGATTATGTGTATGCTCAAATTAATGTTGCCGATAACAAGTTTCATTGATTTGATGCATAACAATTTGTGTCTATCGAAAGATAAATTATTCTTTTCAACTTTGTGTATGCATAGTAGAAGAGTACTTTCTTCCTCTTTAATTAAAACTTAATTTTGCAGCTAAATTTCTTTGCAATCTGTACCCTTTTTAATTCTTCCACTTCTAATAATCTGATCTTCAGTGATGTAAACTAAGTAAGGGCTAAAGACAATTTGAGTTAGGCGCCTCCATTCCTATTCATTCTCACAATATTTACACGTTTTCTTTTTCTTCCTATGTAGGAGTATATAAAAGAACTTTATAACATGCAATGTACCAATTAAATCACTCATAAATTCAAACTAGCGTAACGAATCCAAACTGGGACAGGCGGACAGCTATTCATGTTCAGTCATATATATAATCTCTAAAATAACGGACTTCAAAGGTAGATGGAAAGATATGAACTTTGATTTCATCCAAGCCTGTGGCATTTCTATTTTGTTACTGTGCCATTTCTATTTTGTTATTATCTAAATTTATGTTTTATCTAAATCCAGTCTCAAATCCAATGATTCATTAATAATTCGCTAACAATTTATAAACAATGATGTCTAAATCATGGGCTATTTCAAAAATATTAAAAATTCATAGGATGTTAATAGATAAAATCTTCCTATTTCAAACGAATAGATCACAAAGAATTTTAAATAATATGCTGATCAATAATCAAATAACCAATCTAATGCAAACAAACAATATATAGACATGGAGTAGAATAGAATTACAATCTCATATGCATGCATTTACTAATAGTGTCCACAATAGTCCGGAACAGTCACGCCACAGCCACAAAAAACTCTCCCGCCGCATCATTACAAAATAAATTAAGAAAATTAAAAAATAAATGAAAGAAGACCGCCACGGCGGAGGCGGAGGCTCACAATAGGCCGCCGCGGAACCGCCAAGCCACCGCCCCGTCCACACCACATATGCGGCTCCGCCCCCGCCGCGGCTATTGTGAACACTCTAATTATGACCTATTTCAGAAATCTTCAAACTATTTTTCTAAATACAAATAAATATGAATTCAAACCTAACATATTGCAAATAGTTGAAATAGTTTCAATTAATATTCACATTAATCAAACTACCACAATTTAATTTAATCAAATAGTGAGGGGGCGATAGGTCAATATTGTAAATAATGAAGGGCAATTTGGTAACAAAACAAGTTCCAGCGCAACAAGAAACAGCAGCTTTTTAATGGAGTATTATAAAAAAATACAATTAATCCCCAATATTTGTTTCACAATTTTGCTCCTCGTCTTCTTCTTCATCCTCACAAATCGCGGCGCATGGTTTTCTCTCTCATCCAATTCCCCCTCTTCTTCTGAGCGATGTTCTTGAGCCCTCTCTTTCTCTCACACAACTCCTATATCAGCATTATGCTCCACACCACTTTCTTCCGCCACAGGCTTTAAATGCATCTTCATCTTCTTCCCTAAATTTCACATTTGTTTTCCAGCAAAAGAGGAAAAATGAAAATGAAAAGCTCCACAGATTTCGACGATTCTCTATTGAATGATGAGAAATTAATCCCCTCCGATTCTCACTGGATCGCGAATTCTTCCCCTAAATTTCACGGTAACAAAAACAAATCACACTTAAAATTCGTGAGAGATTTGATTGCAATTGCTGTTCTAGGTTTCCACACGTCTAATTTCAATCGATTTTGAATGTCTCAGGTATGGTGAACTTCGAGCAGGCGCGAGGAGAGAGAAGCAGCCGATCAAGGCAGTCCGATTGCGGAGCGGAGAACTGCGACGACGAGTTCGAGAGCTGCCTCCACCAGCCGCAGGAGAAGAAGCGGCGGCTGACGGCGGAGCAGGTTCAGTTCCTAGAGAAGAGCTTCGCCGTGGAGAACAAGCTCGAACCGGACCGGAAAACAGAGCTGGCCAAAAAAATCGGTTTGCAGCCGAGGCAAGTCGCGATCTGGTTCCAGAACCGGCGAGCCCGGTCCAAGACCAAAGTTCTCGAGCGAGAATACGGTTCATTGAAATCATCCTACGATAAGCTCAAGTCCGATTACGATTCCCTTTCCTCAGATAATGAGAAGCTTAGAAACGAGGTATATGCACAGTTTTTAAAATAAACCAGCAAAATTACATTTTTATAGTAGTAGTAGTAATAAAATTCGACCTAATAATAATAATAATAGTAAGAATTTAACTTCAAATCTTCATTGGTGGAATTAAGGGGGGCTTAAGCTCCCACTAAACAAAAAATAATTCTATACTATTATATTAAATTATTGTGGTATTTTAGGTTAATGATAAAAGCTTCTAGACGCGTAGGCCCCACCGAACAAAAACTATGCCGAAATGTTGTGACAGATCTATTTTTTGGATATTTTATGTAAATTATAGTAGTAGTACTCCTACTGCTAAATTCCGTTGCCAGGTCAGATATTAATTAAATGTGTTCTAGACTTAAAGCTCAAAATTTTAAAAATTTAACTCTCACAAGAGTTCTTTTTCTAAATCTGCCCTCATCATTGTTCTTGTGCATTAGGAATACAAAGCACGCGAACAATGATGTTATTTGCATTTAGAGTTCTGCCAGACTAATGATATATCACGATAAAATAAAATAGAAAAAATTATAAACAAACTTGGCCCCTATTAGGAACAACACGGGCTGCTGTGCAAAATTGCAAAGCGGAGGATCTCAATCCTGATACACTGTACATGCTCTCTTACTAAATGCTAGTAATTTGCAGATTTGTCTGTTAAGCGCGAAGCTGGTGGAGAAGGGAAATGACGGAAGTACCCCAGTCGACGTTGCACCTTGCAAGCAGGAGGATGCTTCAAGCAACTCATCCCATGTGTTTGAGGCGGATCAGGCATCGGCTTTGGAGCAAGATGGTGAAGAGGATGAGAGTCTTGTGCAAAGATTGTGTTTGCCTAAGCTTGAGAGTGAATACTATGATGATCATTTGCAGCCTAATTCTTGCAACCTTGGATTTCCTGTCCAAAATCAAGGAACGTGGTTTTGGCAATGTTGATTTGGGGTTCATGAATGTGTATTTGTTCATTGCTCCAGTTTTATGTGTATGTGTGTTGATAAGGGCAAAGAAGAAATAATGGAAGGCTTTAATTTTATGTTTCTTCTTGAATTATGGTATAATTTCTTGTTTTAGTATGCTTGATGATTGTGATGGAATTTGACTGTGAAGTTATGGTTTTGGTTTCTCTGAAAGAAAAACCTCGGAACCCTTATTACTGCATAAAAAATAAAAAAGAGAATAACAAAAAATAATGTACTTAGTTTAGAATAAATATTTTTCCAAATTAGGAAAAAGAATTCTATGAAATTGAAACATAATGTGGTGCTTTCATTTCATAATTCTAGAGTGGAAATGAATTGCCACATAATATTGAAATGCACAATTGGGAATCGGAATAAATTAGGACAAAAAAGTCAAAATATTAATGTTGTACATTACTTTCACTTCAGAGCAATGACTTCTGTGTCCGGAGACTCTATTGATGCTGATACTTTGTTGTTCACACTGAAAATGATAAATATATCAATATTTTGCTTAAAGTTTATTTCGATAAATTCAAAGTTGGGACAATACAATATTGTTTACACTAGCGTATAACAATGCTATGCTATTGCTACCATTAAAGTCTTAATTAATGATTATATATTAAGTTAGTGAATGTGTGAGGCGCTGATTGGCGTAAACTCCTATGTTTATGTGGGGATTTTTCAATTATTAAAAATGTCGTTATATGGAATAACTTTATGATATTAGGTGAGACTTTGTGCAAGGCGTGGCAGAATAGCGTGACAGACGTCGCTATTAATTTATTCGTTAAATGTTTGATTTCGACTTTGGTGGTTGAAAATTTGTAAGGTTTTCAAGAGTTAAATGCTAATCCCTTTAAAAAGATGAGACTCAAATCTTAATCTTTCATCAAATGCTAAATTGGATCCTAATGTTTTTCAAAGTTGAAATAGCTAAGTTTAGAATGTTAAAAAAAGCTTAAACTTGACCCTAACAATGTCACTCTAAGCTTGTACCCCTATATATACTTCTAATTGAATTGTTGAGACAAATTAAAATGGGACAAAGGAAATGTGTGTTATGATACATGTGCCTAAACTATGTACTTGTGCATATAGTATTACATAAAGAATCATATAATGTTAAATTATAGTATACCTGTGCATATGAAAGAGAAAATAAGAGGTTTTTTTCAAAAATATTAGTCTAATTAATTTGGGATGTTTAAAAAAATCAACTAACTTGGTATACTGGGAATTCATCGTTATTTACATGGGATGGATGTGAAATTAATATACAAAGGATTTCTTTTACTGTACTTTGTAAGGAATTGATGTGAAGAAATTCATGAACAATGGACTTTTCCTTCAATTTATTAATATACTTCTTCCGTCCTAAAAAAAAATATGAGTATTTTTTTGTCTAATCCATAAAAATATAAGTATTTGTGCAAAATTGTCTCTAACTCATTACTCATATATATCAATTTATTTACAATTTATACGACTATAGTCTACCATTAAACATTAAATATAATATGGATCTCACTATTCACTATACTTCTCTTTTTTCTTACTTTGTCAATTGTGCACTAATTCATGTGTTGTCTCAATGCTTATATTTTATGTGACGGGGGGAATATTTCTTAAATAGAAAAATAAAATTTTATACATTTAATGTATATAAATAGGAATGTCAATGTAGTCCGAAACCTGTGGACGGGTCCTGATACCTTGCTAAATAAGAGGGTTAGAGTTAAAAACACTTGGCACAGTAAAATTACAATCCTATTAGTTTGAAACAAAGTAGGGTTGATCCAAAATCCGATGGATTAGCGTAACTTATAAGATCTGGATGCACGATATATATCCTTTCGTCTTGTTTGACAACTGATTTGACATTTTAATGTCAATTTTTATAATGAGTATATAATTATAAAAGTTAATATTCCATTTTAGAGTATTTAAGTAAGATTTTTATTTACATAATATAATGAACAATAAATAAATTGAAATTTTTTATTCATTATAAGAAATATTTTAAATTCTAAAACATACTTTGAATATATATTAATTTTTATTTTAGTTTAACAAATCATGAATTAGGTGCTCAATGTCATGTTCCATAATACTCCCTCCGTCCCCGATTAAGAGTCACACTTTGACCGGGCACAAGTTTTAAGAAATGTAAAGAAAAGTTGGTTGAAAAAGTTAGTGGAATGTGAGACCCACTTTTCTATATTGATTTTATAATAAAATGTGAATGGGGTGAGTTAGTGTAATGTGGGACCTACTTACCATTTATGGTAAAAATGAGGTGTGACTCTTAATTGATGACGAACCGAAATGGAAAAGTGTGACTCTTAATCAGGGACGGAGAGAGTACTGTATTTCTATATTTAAACAATTTAACAACTCAAGATTTATTGAATGTAACATTGTATCATGGAGTATAAAATTTATGCATGTCCGGGTAATATATACTCTAAATTTCATCATTATGCACTGAAATGATTATATGGCAATTTTATCATTAGCAATTCAATTAATTCATTGGACTAACTTGAAATATGAGTATTAGGTTTAGTATCGAAAATCTCTAGCTCGATATAATTTCTATGTGATTAGCTTACAACCAATTAACCAGTTATTTAAATTAGATTTATCCAAAACTTGTTGAACCAACTCAATTAACATTCAAACGAAGGAATCCCAATTCTTTTTCAGACAAAAACAATCTCAAATAAGAAGAAAAAAATTAATAAAATAAATGCATGATCATACGAATATTTAAATTATTCAATAGAAACACCCTCCAAATCTCTGATTACAATGCTAAACAAAGATCCCCAACTGAAATTAGCAGAGCCACTCAAAATTAAATTTAATATCTATGTAAAGGAAGTGGGACCCATCCATGACGAACACTAGCCACACACGTGTCCCCTCCCATCAAATCGTACGTCAAAACCATGCTACGATGCAGCAGCAGATAGATGCCTACGCCACGGACTAATGGGCCCGCCAACAGTGGGCTGATCGTGACAGGGCCTGAGACGTGGCGCGCATCCTACGGTGAAGGTGTGGGCCGGGCCTACGCGAGCGAACACGTCGTTGTCGCGCGTTTTTATTCCAGAGATAAGGAAGGCATTAAATAAGAGGAAGGTGATGTAAGTTACGGGCCCCATTAAACTCGGGTTCGGGTCCCCCGCCCAACTAAAATTGGGCGCATACCGCGAGTCGGCCCGGCCCTATTCATCATAGTATACAATTTTGGTGAGATAATAAAGTTGTGTTATATAATTTTTTTTTATAGTAAAGACCAAAAGTGGTCTCCAACGTCTGACCGTTTTATCAATTTAGTCCTTAACATTATCTTTTTGACTATTTTGTCCCTCACAAATGAACTCCGACCTGAATCAGTCTTCCAATTGACGGAACCGTCAATAATAGGCGGTCAACGTCATTTTCGCCGCCAACCTCAGCTTCGGCAACCTTCTAACAGCCTTCACTCTCCCCCTCTTCAACCTCAGCTTCGGCAATACCTTCAACCTCCCCCCCTTCGTCGCCAACTACTCCGCCCCCCTCAACTACACCTGCTCCAACGCCGCCTTCTGATTCTCCGCCTCCGCCAACGGCACCCAATCCGACCGCATAACGTTTCCGTCGAGAGTGACGAGGACCTCGCGGTAGACGCCATGGCCGCGCGTGATGTTCAATCCGTTGCTCTTGAGCGCGGCTGGCCGCCACCGGTGATTGCGTTTTATGATTTTTCTAGGGATCGAATTGAGCGAGCGGCGGTTTTTGATTGGGAAATTTCGGACGTTGTAGAAGAGGAAGGTGATGTTGACGTTGAATGCGCAGGTGTAGAAATCATCAACGATGTTCTCTAGCTGTCTAGCATGACGGAGAGGGTGAGTTTGGGGCGGCAGAGGAGGGCGAAGAAGCGGGTGACGTCCTTGTTGAAGGACCAGGAGACGCCGTCGGGGGTGGACTGGGGAGTGCTGGTGCGGAGGAGCTCGGCGCCGGCGAGCCAGACGGCAGCGATGCGGTCGAATTGAGTGCCGTTGACGGAGGCGGAGAATCAGAAGGCGGCGTTGGAGTAGGTGTAGTTGAGGGGGGCGGAGTAGTTGGCGGCGAAGGGGGGGAGGTTGAAGGTGTTGCCGAAGCTGAGGTTGAAGAGGGGGAGAGTGCAGACTGCTAGAAGGTTGCCGAAGCTGAGGTTGGCGGCGGAAATGACGTTGACCGCCTATTATTGACGGTTCCGTCAATTGGAGGACCGATTCAGGTCGGAGTTCATTTGTGAGGGACCAAATAATCAAAAAGATAATGTTAAGGACCAAATTGATAAAACGGTCATATGTAGTGGACCACTTTTGGCCTTTACTCTTTTTTTTTCCATTTTCTGGATTTAATCTGCAATTTTGAGATGTATTCATGTCATATCCCAAAGTATTAGTGATAGGAGTTGAGATATAATAAAAACAATTAATGAATTTAATACGCATTCTGTCCATGAAAAATAGCCTTATATGTGAACGATATAGGTTTTAATGAGAAATTAGTAAAGTATAAAAGGAGGAGAAAATGTGAGTAAAGCGTAAAAGAGAAGAGTAAAATATGAGAGAAACTTTCAATTTTTTAAGATGAGATTATTTTTCATGGACACTGAAATAGAAAAATAAACTATAATATTTTAACCGAGAGAGTACTATATAAAGTAAGTACACTTTAGTGGTTGCATAATTGCACCATGATCCTGTTGATTCGAATAGGAACCACGAAAATGAAAATAATTCATAAAGAAACGTCAAAGTGTAAAATGTTAAAAATTATTAATTTAAATTATATGTTATATAAATCTAATCCTTATTTATACAATATAATGTTATGTAAAATCGAAATTCTACAAAATTAAAGAAGCATATAAAAAACACATATTCACGACAGGGCCATTATGGCCCGATGGGCTCGTGGGTGAGGCCTAGATTGAGGCCCATTCAATATTATGTTACCATGTAAAAGGTCCAATAAACCCAAAGCTAATGGACACAAATTTTGCAATTGTGCAATAAGCCTCACTTTAAACGTCTACTACAACAATGGCCTCGGATTTCTCTCATCTAACCCTAAACAGTCAAGGTCTCAAGGATTCTGCTTTTGATCAAAGCTAAGAATGTGCTATGCTGCTAACATCAGTTTGATGTAGAGAAAGACTTCTTCAATCCTCGAAGGAAGCTCCACATGAATGTGGAGACGATGAATAGAACAATACCGGTCGCAATGGCGTATTTGAGCCCAAGGTTCACCAACAAGTTCACCAGAAGTCCAGCTAGCACAACTCCGACAAAATTGGCCGTGACAGCAGACCAGAAGGGCATGTCCAATACAGAGGCAATGATGGCCCCTGTCCAAGCCCCCGTGCCAGGAAAGGGCACTGCAACGAACAGCATCAGCCCGAGCCACTGAAACTCCTCTACTGGCCCGGCCTTCTCCTTTGCCCTCTTGAATAGCATGTCGAGGAATTGGGAAGCCGGTGATTCTTTCTTTCCAGCAAGAAAAGTCGCGAATGCTTTCAGATATAGCACGATAAAGGGCACGGGGACCATGTTCCTGTAGCAAGTATAAGGTGTGTTGTTGATGAATCCTGATTTGTGTTTAGTGACAAAAACAACATCATCTCCACCGAATAAAGCTAGATTTGCTGTGTATATTTATATGAATCACATCTTAAATCATTCTTCAGAGCAGATCCAAACAAAGAATGAAGATAATGACCATGATAATGAATATTCACCTACAAATTTACATGAGGTCTTTTTTCAAGATTCAGTAAATGAGATGCACTTTTAGCTAAAGAGAAGGCACAAATTTAATTTACAGAAAAACTAAAACTTACTAGAATTTTCCTTTTGAAAGAATCATACTACTAGAAAATATCATTTCCCACATTTCACATTTGCATTCAAATACTCTCTCCCAATTCAAGAACAAGAACAAGGCAAATTCTCTCATTATTACACATTTTCTTCCAATTAAAAAAAATCCCAATTCACCAAAACTCTAAACCCTAAAATTTCTATTCTCTGATAACCAATAGCCTCAAAACAAAACTCTTAAGACAAAGCAAAATATTGACATTGCCAAATTCCATTCATAATTAATCAAAATTTGAACTTTAAAATCCCTAAAATATCTGCAGAAAATTTAGACTAACCCAAGAACAGACAAGACGGTGAGCATCACAGGCTTCATCTGCAGCCAATAACCAACAGGAATGGCGCCACGCAGCTCGATCACTGGAAGCGTGGCCAAGGCAAAGACAACAGCCTCATCGGGCCATCCCGAAGCCCGCAATGCGTTAGCAACCCTAACGCCGAAGCCCGAAGCCCTAATTGAATCGGAAGCGACAGCTGCAGCGACGGCTTTGGCTTCGCCGGAAAATGCGTAGAGCCCAACGGAGACAGACGCCCACAGCAACACCCAGAATATGAATTTCACTGGCTTCACGTCGGAGGATAGTAGAGGTTCGTCCTTGGCAATTTTCTGGATAAATTCGTTGGATTTTGCTCGGGTTAAGGAGATTTTGCGACGGCCCAGGTTGGAGAAGTTTAGTTTGTGGAGAATTTGAGGGTTTTGGGATGGAGAGAAATGGGCATTTTGAGAGGGGAGTTTGGGATTTGAGTTGGATTGAGGTAAAGTAGAAATGGTTTTGGAAGAGAATGATAGAACGGCAGCCATTGATAGGAAATTGAGGGTTCTGCAATCGAGAGGTACCGTGAAAGTGCAGCGGCATTTCCATGATTTTGGATTAAAATATGAACTTTTTTCTTTTTTTAATTTTTGGGAGTTTATTTAGGGAAATACTGAAAGAGTGTAAGTATTTTTAGTCACACCAATCTTTTACCATTCGCATCAGATTATATAGCTGCGGGTAATTAATTAACCCATGTAATTTAGGGCATCCACAATACTGGACTAGCCGACATCATTGCCATCGTCGTGCGGCTAGGGCGCTCGGCTAGTCCGCTATTACGGTAGGCTAGTCGAATAGACGAAAAATCAATATCCTGAACACTGACTAGCATAGAAAACTCAAGTTGTATATGGTTAGTGTGAATTTATAAAGAAATATGCGAACATGGAGAATTATGAAAGCATCACATTATCACAATATATGTCAAAATCAAATAGGAGTATTTATGGAGCATTTTTTACTCGAATTGAGGAGAGTTAAAAATGGTGTGAAGAATATAATTACATAAATTCAAAATTGTAAAATACTACTACTAGTATATCTTAAACGTAAATAATATTATTCCATGAGATGATGCTCATAGTAAATGCATATGAGAATAAGGGGAATGCTATATTGCTAACTCGTAACTTAATTGCTAACTACAACTAAATAATAGCTATTAAATATTCAAATTAAAGTCTTAGATCATCAATCCCTAAATTCAATACGATCAACGAAAAACGTCAATAAGACCATAGGATTAATTCCAAAAAATATCAATAATGGTATTAATGTCAATTAACTACATGTTTAGTTATAACTAACTTTTAAAAGAAATCCCAAAACTTTAAATGCATATAACATATATCAAATGGGAAGTGTTAAAATGACAACTCATCTTAAAATAACACCATACCACCATTCCTAGCCAATCATTTGTATACGTGGACGAATAATCAGCTACCATGTAGCAATCATAAAAAATCCACAAGGGTAAATTTACGCAGACTGCAACATCCAATACTCTAGACTACAAAGTGACGCGGCCTGCAATATCCAATACGCTAGACTGCAATCTATAGATTGCTTTAGATTGCTGTAGATTACTGTCTAGCGTTTATACTATTGCAGTCTAGCGTGGTGTCACAATGTCATTTTAAGAGTGTTGTCATTTTAACGCACCCCTATAACAAATTAAAGATAGTTTCATAAGGATTCTAACGATATCCTACATGCATATGTTCCAACGTCAAAATTTGAAAAAAAATTTGAAAATTTTTAATTTTTTTCGTATAACAAAAATGTCAACATACTATATAAAATATGTCAATATAATACATGTAGAATGTCAATATAAGCAATGGGTTAACATTCTTAAAGCATTGTGTTGACATTCCCAAAGCACTGTGTTGATACTTTCGAAACACTACATTGACATTTTCATCCAAACCCTAATTTGAAGTTTTTTTTTTATCTTTTTCGATTTTATTAATAAAAATGAAAATTATACGTGACAAATTGTAGACCACACGCTTTCTAAAATTTTATGGCCTTAAATTAGTTGTAGTTAGCAATGAAGGAATATTGTGTGGATGTATATCTTTACCTACCCTATATCATTATTTTTTGAAAAAATACTTGGTGAAGTGATATAATTTTATGAAAGTCGAAATATCTCCTGTGTAATTATGTTGTGCAAGATTCTCATTATGTATTGAATTCATCGAGTGAGTTTTGTGATTCTCGCACGGAAGCATAGATTAGCAAATTACATTGTTGTTGTTATTAAAATATAAGGGTGGAATTTTCGTACTACTACTCCCACTTAGTTAAGTTTTAGAATTAAAATATAGTACTAATATTGATGGCATGATGCAAAAATAAGAGTATTAAATGGTGGAGTAATAAAAAACCTTATCTCACCGCTCTTCCCAAACACTGAATAAAAATCCCCTCTGTTAAACCCTTTCATCTGTCTGTCCACAAAACCCCACCTTCCTCCTCCCGCCTTTTTCTCGCCTCTTTCTGCTGCCCCGCGGCGGCGCAAAACCCTAGCCTTCTCCAATTCAACTCTCCCTTGCACTTACCCCAACTATCGTAAATGGCGGCGGCGGAAGCACCAGCACCCTCTCAATCCGAAATCGCCAACGAAGGACCGGTTCTCAATCTAGTCAACAAGCGTCTCCGCGCGCTGCGGAAGAAGCTCAATCGCATCTCGCAGATGGAAGAATCTCGCGCTCAGGGCAAAACTCTCAACAAAGAGCAGGAGGAAACCATCCGTTCCAAACCCTACGTCGTTGCCGGCATAGACGAGTTCGAGAAAATCCGTCAGCCGCTCCTCAGCGCCGTCGATCAGGAAATTGAGCTCGCTCTAGCGAAGAACAGCCACAAAACCGACAGCTCGTCGGGCGAATTCGCCGCCGCCGAGCCGGAGGGGAAGGAACAGATCGGTGACGCTTCTGCGGTTCCTGATCTGCTAAATCTGCTGTATTTCGGTAACATTTTCGATGTGCTGACTCTAATGAGGGCGAACGATAACATGCTGAGGAGGACGCACGAGAGGAATTGCTGCTTGACGTACGATTACGTTACAGATGATGATGCTGCTGGCGATCCTCTGAAGGAGTTAGATTTGGACGTGATTGCGGCGGTTGGGGGTTTGTTGATTTCACGGCCGGTTAATTCAAACTTGTCGCATAAGGAATCGCTGGAGAAGTGTGCGGAGCATGCTAAGCTATGGCTCACCAACGCTGATCAACCAATTGAGGCGGGCTCAAATATCACTTGTATGAACACCTTGCAATCGTTGTTTGTGGAAATTTGATTGTGATATGTTTACATTTGTGAATGTTATGCGTATTCTACTTTGTGTTTGTAATAACTGTGCGATTGTCATATCATAGATTATAGTTTTGGTTGAAGTTATATCTGCTTCTTTTTTACTAGCTGTTTGTTTCTGGCTATTTTTGGTTTGTTTGAGCTTATCATTTAGATAGAGATGTTTCCTTGGATTGAGGCAATGCATAGCTAGTTTTTGTGCATATGTAAATTGCGATGCACGATTAGCCTGGTGTTGATTGACATTATCAGTATTGTTTTTGGCTTATTGGTTAAAGTACTGATTTGTGAAGCTAATATCACGTCAAGTTGTCTTGTCTCTTTCTTGGTATTCATATTTGCATTTGTATCTCTCTATCTGTATGGACGAAACCCGAATCACGTATTATAACTATAATGTTACTTTAATTGTGCTATTCTTGTTGTGATTCTTGATTGGGTTGTTCAAATGAAATTATGTGGCTCATACAGAGATTGTATCCTGTAATATGAATTTGTTGCTAGTACCTTGATTCATGTCATGATTTAGGGTGGGTACCTTGATTCTGTCCTGTAATATGATTTTTATGTCAACATCTTCTGTCCTGTAATGTGATTCTCTGGCCGGTACTTTGATTCTGTCTTGAAATGTGATTTTGCTGTTGATCCCTGATTATGTTCTGCTATGTGATTTTGTTGATGCTTATTTTTCATAAAATATGTTTTCAACGATGCAAAATGATGTTTCTTGAGGAATTAGTGTTTACATTTTTTCACTCACATGATTTGTTTCAGATGCTGGATTGAAGGAAAAGTTGAACAAAATTATGGCTTCAGAGTACTTTACAACTACTCCAGAGATAAAGGCTCCAGTTGATGTGGCTGCTGCTGCTGGAAATTATACTTTTCAGGTGCTGCCGGTCCATGGTTCTGTGATTCCTCCAGCCAGCATGCATGTCCCAGTGGTGGAAAGCTCGGGTACTGAGTTTCAGCAAGAGGTAAGATCATCATGATATATGTATATATTGCTAAAATGTACTAGGTCTAGTTTGACATTGTCTATACAATTGGAAGTTCTTCAATCGAATGATGTTGAATTATTATGTGTTATCATTTTCTGTCTGTCATTCTTTGTGCGAGAAAATGTTGGAATTCTTGATGAACTATAGCAACAGGACCCCAAAGCCTCATGTATATCATTTAGGAAGTTCCTATACTTATAAATTTTTTTGAATCTTGAAACCGATCAAGTAGTTTGCTTAGAAATCTATACCACTTGATAATCGCAGAATAGTCCTCCATGCATCTCTTCATGACCAAGTTTATGCCTGTTGTTCAGAACCTCAAAAGACCTTGTGTAATTGGATAAATACCAATTTTAATACTAGTACCAAACTATTTCTGTTATATCAAAATGACCTGATTATATTAGTTTAAATTGTGAACTGTTGTTATCCATATCATCAGTAAATAAATAAAAATTCTGAAATCAAAATAAACTCTTTTTCCTCAATGCAATTCATCTCTTTCTCTATCGTCTTCTCCAATGATCTTCCATCAGTTAAAGAGCTGGACTCAACCACTCCATCCTCACCATTTGTCCAAAATTTAAACGGTTAATATAATCCTCCACCAGTAAAAGAGCAGACAAGAGTTTTCCCAAGAATGTCGACAACTGTTATGTTGTTGACATCTTTAAATCCTTTTATTTATCTTTTTCAAACCCATTTCACTAGTACTACCTTGCCAGAATAAAGATTGCTGAATATCTTTATGATGATGGTAGCGAGCAATGAGAAGGCGGGCATTTTCTTGCAATTTTGGTTATCTAGTGGATATCATGGTCAATTTCGGTGTCAAAGTAAGCTAACCTGAACCTCAGAAGTGGATATGAGACCATATTTGTCTGAATCTATACTCTCTACGTATTACTACATGTTTAATTTGGTCTTGATATTTTTCATTTCATGTTAGTTGTAATGTTCTTTTCCTTTGCATCCCATTAACTGAACCTTGTGCCTTTCAGGAAGAACAGTCACCCAATTCCCACGACAATGAAATATATGGCAATGAAGCAGCCGCACGAGTTGAAGAACTTCACCAGGTAGTACTTTCCCCCTTAGTATAAGTATTTAGCTAGAGGCATTGCACTTCGATTTCCATTATCTGCCCTGACCATTCATTAATATTCCGCCATATTGGTCTTAGGGAGGATTAGATGTAGAAAATCAATCAGAAGATCGGGCCGAAACAGAGCATGGCATACCCGACAGTGATGCTTATCAAGACTTGACAGATGCTGACATGAAGGAGCAGCATCACGCCCCTCGTAAGCCATATCAGAACTACAGAGGTGGTCGTGGTGGCGGTGGCCGCAGAGGAGGATACAGCAATGGCCGTGGAGGGCGAGGGGGCAATAGGGGAGGCTATGATCAGCCTGGTGGTTATCAGCCAAGGAACAATTATAACTACAGAGGCCGAGGCGGCAAGGGTATGGGTGGAAACTTTGGTTACCAGGGCCCACCTGGCAACGCTCAAACTGCATCCTAGATCTTTTTCTAAGGTAGTACTAGTATCATGGAAACCTTTGCACCCTTTTTTTTGTGTTTAATGTGGAAGTACATTGAGGAGTAAATGAAATACTTTTGAACTTCAAACTTGCCCGTATGAGCCAGGATTCACTGGTTGTTTACCACGTTCATTGTTCGTTCAAGATATCATGAACTCTTTAGTCCTGATGCTATACATTTTTTATGGATTTATGAATTAAAATTTAAAGAGTACAGTGGACTCAAACTTGAGCCATTTGGCCTCAGATATTTACCAGGGGGAATAATGATATTAGCAAAAAAAAGTGTTTAAGATCATTACTTGTGTCTTTTATCTTCATATAAGTGGCTAAAATTCTAGTGGTTCAGTATTTCTTTTTTAAGTTCAATGGTTTACGTAGAATGAATGATTTTCAAGTGCTGGAAGACACATGAGATGACAAAATAGACTTTCCTCACAATTTTCTCGCATTGGAGTATGAGATAATTACGTGTATGTGGACTATATTCTTTTCACTCGTTGCACCTAACTCAACACTAACCATATTCTTGCTACAAAGGAAAAAACAAGAAAGCTGAACAAACTTATGGAAAAAAATAATCGAATTGAAGAAGACGCCGATTGTAGTTAAAAAGGGAATCCTGATTATCTAGATGACAGGGGTTAAGTTAAGTTACACATAAAGTTTGATTCTAAGTTGTTTTTTTTTTTGTCATCCATAGAGATTCTTTTCTACCCTTGGCACGTTATGCAAAGAATACTTTGTTCATCATATCAAAATTGACTTGTACATTCAATGGAATAGCACTTGTAGTTTGCATAATCATAAAAAAATGTAAAAAGAGGGAGCACATAGGTTGCTTCATTTGATCGATTCAAGATAAGGATACTCGTACGAATCCTAACCATACCTACTTCGTTTTTATATATGCTTATTCTCTCCACTCCAGTATACTAGTATGATTGTATGAAGCATTTTTATGCTTCATCAAAGCATCGGTTCCATGCACTCTTACCAAAAAATATTACTCCTACTATAATTATAACAATTAGAACATTTATATATAAATTAAAAAAATGAAAAAGTTAGGAATATTAGAATAAAGAGTGCTCCACAATAATTTTTGGACTCTTTTTATGAGAAATAGATTACAAAGAAAACCATATTATATTTCCAGTGATTAATAGAAACCATCAACATAAAGAAAGAGTCTATTCAGGAACATATTCTGCATGGAAAAAGTGGATCATCAACCACTATAAAATCAAGCATTACTAGCAATCCTCAATTCAAACCAAAATATACATTCAAATTAGTGAAGAAGAAGAAGAAGAAGAAGAAGATGGGAGCTGGAGTTTCAACTGGTTATGAGACTACACCTGCAGGAACTTATGGATCAGCGACGAGGAAAGGCCATGTGGTTGCTTTCCATTCGTCCAAGACCTGGAAAATCCACTTTGAAGCCTCTAAACAGACCCCAAAGCTGGTAAAGATTGTGTTTGTTACTTGCTACTAATTTGATACCTGAACTGATGTGAGATTCTGACATATTCTTATGTGTTGAAAGCTCGTTGTCGACTTCACAGCAGCGTGGTGCGGGCCCTGCCAGTATATTCAACCTGCAGTGGATGAATTTGCAGAAATATACACAGATGTGGACTTCGTCAAGATTGATGTTGATGAGTTGGATGTATGGACGATGCCCTATCTTTTTTAGTCAAAATTTTAGCCATTTATGCCTGAAAAAACTGATCTTTCTGTAATTATATGAACAGGATGTGGCACAGGAATTCGGGGTTCAGACAATGCCGACTTTCGTGCTGATGAAAAGAGGGAGAGTGGTCGACAAGGTTGTCGGAGCCAAGAAGGAGGACCTGAGGAAGAAGATTGACAAGCATAGAATCTAAACACACAAATAGTTCAGAGAGTTCAATCCATATGTTTCTAGTGATAAGTTGGGCCAAACAAATAGTTAAAGGAAACATTTCTCTGTGTTAAAAAATGAACAAACAAGACATCTCCAAAGAAACAAAACAACCAAGAAATCAAGATATATAACTTGAAACAAAATTACAAAGAAATATTGCATTTTACAGATTTCCACATCAATTTCAAGGGAAGATTTCTGTTTAGCAGCTAAGTCTGAGCTAGAAGATATTCGCTAAGCACGAAAAGGAAACCAATCTCAATCTGTTTTGCCTACTATGCACAGGAACTTTTTTTTTCTGTTCCGAAAATCGATTGGTTCAAGAATATACAATAGAGTTAAGACGGGTAATTAATAAGCATTCCGACTGACCCCAGAATTAACCGGATGTCCTGCCCAAAACCCTCCTGAGGTCCGATTTCTGATCAGACGTGAGTCTCGAGGGAAACTTGATGTCAAACTTGATCCGTAGATCTCCGCGTTTGCCTGGTTCTTTCGATATAGGCATGCCCTCATTCTGGATCATCATTTCATAGCCAGGTTTTACGATATCCGACACTGTGACAGTGAGGTCTCGTCCGTCTAAGGTTGATATTTTCAGAGTCTTTCCTGTGAGAGCATCGAGCAGAGAGATCTTTTGGTTGATTATTAGATCATTGCCATCCCTCTTGAAGACCTGGTGGGGCTTCTCGTCGACAATGAAGATTAGGTCTCCCGGGGCAGCCCCAGCTTCATGGTTCCCTTTCTCAGGAAAGGTAATCTTGGTTCCCTTCTTCCAACCGGGCTTGATGTGTATTGATAAAACCTCTTCAACCGTGGCTGGCTTGCTGCAATAGACAACATGACACATATCATATCTTTAGCATCATGTTTCTAGTTAAGAATTCATGCATCTTGACAAATTTTTTGAGAATCTAAGATTATTCACGCTCAGAAAGGACGAGCAAGAAACTAGTGAAAAACATATACTATGATGAACCCATCCCACATAGCAAAACTCAAATTGGGATAAATCAAGAATGCACACAAAACCACAACTATAACCACGACACTATGATGAAACCAAGGACTTCAAGCTAACCCGAGCAAGCAATGCAGCATTTTGCGGAACATACATCAGAAGATGCTTATACAAAAGAGAAGCACAGTTTAGCTCTATGTCATCTATCCACCAACACCTAAAACAAGAAACATATACCTTTAAAAGCAATGCTTTTTCTCAAAATAGCAAATCAAGATAAGAACAAAGGAAAACCTGTCTCCTACCTCATTCACACAATCACAAGAAGGCTAAAAACCCAATATTCTCAAAGCCAAAAACTTTACAATAAGGAATATCAATTAACCACAAAACAAGCACACCTTATTCTTAACCAATACATTACCCACACAAAAAATAACATTCGTACTATTTCACAAGCAACAAAAAATTCTCACAATTCACTTTCTTACACTAATTGCAATAAACCTCACAAATCTCATCACAATTAGACACAAAAAATTAAAAAATTCAAGAAACACGAGAAATAATAAACAAATCACCTACCCTGACCCATCAAGAACAATTCTTGATATCTTCATCTTCCTCTTCGACCCCTTATACAGATCCTCCAGGCTACACGCCAGCTTACTCTCCATCACCGCCGCCTTCTTCAATTCCCCACCTCCTCCTCCGGCGCCGCTCCTCCCTCCATCCATCCCACCAAAAAACTCCTCAAAAATATCCTCTGCATCTCTGGGGCTGAACTTAAACCCCGCCCCTCCGCCGCCGTAGCCGGAATCCCTGTCCTTGGAGCTCGGCGGCGGGTAGAGACCCGATTTCAGCCCCTCTTCGCCGTACAAATCGTAGATCTGCCGCTTCTGCGAATCGCTCAGAACATCGTAGGCCTCACTAATCTGCTTGAATTTGGCCTCCGCCTCTTTAGTGTTGACCGCGTTCTTGTCAGGGTGCCATTTCATCGCCAATCTCTTGTACGATTTCTTCAAATCTTCCTCCGTCGCGGTCCTAGACACTTTCAGTATGTTGTAGTAATCAACCCCCATTTCCAAACTGAATAAAGATTCCACCTTTTTCCGTTTCGAAAATTGGAATGCTTCGAGGTGCGATAAGGAAAATTCAGGGAAGAGGGTGAAATGGTAGACGGTAAATCCGGTGAGGAATTGGAATTGGGGAAGAGAGAGTGTCGATATTTTCAAGGTGGTTGGTTAAAGTGAGAGGAGTTTTTGGAGAATCTGAGATTACAGTTAGGAGAGGAAGAAAAGTGGTCGTGAAATCCTAGGGCGTGTTTGGGAATGATCACGAGAATAATTCCATCTCAACCAAAAGTACTTACCAAAAGTAACAACAAAAGAACATGTTTTCTACTCTTTTTTTTTTTCAATTATTTTGTTTTGTTTTATTTTATGTTTCTTCTGCCTGGGGCAGATTAATTTATAGGGTCACCAAGTGTATAGTTGAATGTTTGTGGGTTCAAAAAAGTAAATTTTTTTTTTTTTTAAATTGAGTTTATTTTGATCTTTTATTAAGAGTATTCAAGGAGTAAAAATCTTTTGCTTTAACTACTTGGATTGCGTCTTAAATAAATAAAATGACTCGTTTAAGATTTGAATGTATAGTTTTTTTTTATTTGAGTAAAAAAAGGATTGGTTTGTTGCGTGCTCGAAAACGTATATTTAGCGGTCAAAAAAATGTATACTAAAAAAGTGGACAAATTTGTTTAAGGTGATTTCTAAATTCATTTCTTCATAGAATTGGAATTAATACTAATTCATAAATTTCAAAATATTAAAATATAATTAATCTTGACCTACAAAAAGACTATAATATTTTATTACTTTTACTCAAAAATTTTGTTAATTCATTTATAGCTGGAAATTACCGCCAAAGTTTATGAAATTTGTTTATGCATTATATACACAAGGGATTTTTGATATGCTGAAAATCCTAATATATGAATGGTAGCAAAAGTTATATTGAACTCATGACATAGTACTTACTAGACTTGCTTGGTATTGGTTAAGTCACCATAATATGTATGATATGAATTGACCATTTACGACAATGATCACTAGCAAATTTGATATGATGTAAAAACCATAACAATATCCCCATTGAATCAAAACACAAGAAAACCTTCAATAAGATTGGGCAAAAATCAACATAATAAAAAAAAAAACACCACAATAAATAAAAAAAACTACGAATCACACCCAAATAAGATAACTTTGTTACATTTTGCAATCAAAATTTAACTAAAGATATAAGATAATAAAATCAGAAATATGAAGAAATCATAACGAGGCGACAACGAGCAGTCTCCTACCCCTCCAGTGGCCCCAAACCTCGCCCGGTGCTGAAACCCTCCCAACGCACTGAGCACCCTAACTTGCGCTCTGACATCCCTCATTTATTTTCGGTAGCGGGTGCCCTCACCCCCTCTCTTCAAGCCTCCACTAATTCATTATCGTCAACTGTCACACTTTCTCTAATCATCTTCCTTCACCCCATAGTCACCACTCAACTTCACATCCTCGTCGTCACATGCAATTCACAGTTGGAACATGTATTCAAGTTTATGTTTATCTTTCTATGAAATGCAAATCGTACATGCTGACAAATGATATTGTGCGAGCGTATTAGTGTTTGACACATAAAATTAACTTAATGCATTCTTGCGCCCTAACTTGTGCATAGCATGAGAGTTTAAATGCGAACGAGCTAAAATTATCCTAGTGCATGTTTTTATGCTAAAGAAAAAAAAGGTAAGAATATATATTTCCTTTGTTGCAATAAATATGAAACATATGCTTTCGGCACGATATTGTATGTAGATAATGTTGTAAGAGAGATGAAAAAATAAAGATGATGTTGTATTCATATTAGAAAATATTTCATTTTTAATGAGATAATAATAATAATAATAAAAAAATTAGTTAGACAAATGGAGTATAATTTAGCAGTAGTATATTTGTTATAAGTACTTACTTAATACTCCATATTTTGTCTCCCTCTGTCCCACGTCTTAAATGGAGGTATTTGTCATTATGTCTCTGAATAAAATACTTCCTATGTCTATAAAAATTATAAATATTTGGTTCGTCACGAATTTTAATGTATAACTAATAAGTAAAAGAGTGATAGAAAGAAAAAGTAAATAAAATATTATTAGCAGAGAATAAATCACTTTCCATTAAAGAGAAAAAAGTTTTCAAAATTATAAAATTTATAATTATTCATGGTAAGACTAAAAAGGAAATAGTTTATACGGTAATTTTTAAGGTGGGAGGAATATACTCCAATTTTCTTTGGGAAACAATGGTAAGCATTTTTGACGCATACATCATTGCCAAGAAAAGTACTAATTGATTACAACCATATTTCTCAAGATTCCATCAATTCACCAAATAAATCTTAAAGTTTGTGAAATATAAATATCATGTTCAAAATCTCATGATTGAGTTTTACTATCATTCTCCCTTCATCTCCAAACAAAGATTAAGAAGTATTCTCTTTGAAAACCAATTTTAAAACCAGTAGGTGTATTTTAAACACCTCTTTCATACTTCCATATTATAATTGCCCCAAACACAATCATTCAAATTTTCGATATCAATCGATGAACAAAGATAACAAGCATATAATGAAAATAAATTGAATTCTTCGATTAAAGACACTGCCTCAACAAGCGATGGCTTACTTTTCACCTTACTTAAACAAAACGAAAAAAAGAAGAAATCCTTTTCACTTTTCAGATATCAAACACATCCCTCCAATGCTAAAAGTAAATTATTTTCTAGTTGCACCCCAAATATCGAGAGATTGACACTCTCACTTTTAATCTATAACAGTTTCAGCAATAAAAAAACCAATATTTTTAATTATTAAATTATAAAGAAAAGAAAAAAAAATATAAAGTGTATGTCATGTGTGGAAAGTGAGAGAACGTGCAGGCGCGTAATCAGGTGGGGCCCACCGCGAGTGTCTACTCGTGCGATGTGAAATGCGTTCCAAGGCAAGGAATCTGAATACGGCGTCGTTTGGGATCTGCTCATCGACATAAGATTGGGCCCATTTGCATAACTAACAATAATGGGTTACTATCAAGTGGGTCAAAACTTTATTTCCCTGGCCCAATAATTATTTTGTCCATTTCCTTAAAGTTTTTATTATTTTCATTTAAATGAAAATTTTCTAATTCTATATAAACACAAACAGGGGACCCCCCCTCAAAAAAGTGGAGGTTATTAGAGTTTTGAAACGTGGCTATTATTCTGGCCAAGATCTTGTGGAGTCACCTATTTATTTTCTCTACCTTGTTTTTTCTTTATGTAGATTGGGAGGGAAGGTTTATTCAATATTTTTCTATCATTATTATTACTTCAAATTTCTTTTACTTTTGATAGAGAGATGAGAACACCTTTTCTATTGAGAGGTTTTTTTTATCTATTGAGTGTCGTAATGAGGTCCGACACTGAGTTACATACTTATTGAATGTCGTAATGAGATCCTGGGACATGGTACTCCTTGTTTATTTCATTTTCATTCTCATTAAACCGAAATATAACAAGCCATTATCATACCTTGATTTATTAGATTTATTTGTCAATTTAAAACCTATAAGTTAGTACTGGATTATTGGGCTAAACCATAGCCCAACTTATTGGGCCTATTCGGCACATATTTTTTAGCTGTTTGTTATGGCGTTGTACCTTTCAATGGATTTAGCTTATCTACAACAAGTAAGACGAAATCAATTACTACAAAATAATCTAAATTAAGTGACTGTTTATTTGGTAGATTGATTAATTTCGAGTTTCTTTAACCATCTTATCCTCAACATCGCGTGACATTTCGTGCAAAATTAATCAGGACAAATAAAGTTAGCAATGTACTTCGAATCGTAGAACATAAAATGGAAGTTGCGACAGTATACAAAATTGAGTCAGCATAGATTTGTTAGCATGATTGAAGACATTATTATATTATCAACAAACCCAGCAGCCAATCATAAATTAACTGTTCCAAACACCTTAATATCCCATTTATAGGGATATATATTGATGAAAAAAAGGGGGAGGGAACATAAGAAACTACAAACTAGCATTACACTTACATTTTATTACCTTGTATCACTTTATACGAACCAAAAATCTTGAGGATTTTTATGTCATCTTCCGAGGTTTAACTATCAAACATGCAAAACTGTTTATATTTCTGAGCTCCTTTCTACAATACTTCCACAGTCTTCTTCGATTCTTCGCTAACTGACATTGCCAGAATAAAAGAAGACGTCACAGAAATGTTTCATTTTCACCAAAGCTGAATGAACACAATCAAGATTATACACACACACACATAATGTAGATGGCACAATCAGTCAATGAACTTGGCTACCAAGAGATAAAGACACAACCAAATGCAAGCAAGCATTTCGAGTCAAGGGCTCGTTCAATATTCAAGAATCAAGTATAATATGAGAAGGGTCACCTTTTGATGAAGGAGGGAGCACGATCACGTGCATGGTGGCGTTGTTGGGAGGGAGGTGGAGGCGGAGAGGGTAGAGCTTCCCGTTCAATGGGCTTTTGGTGCAGACCGTGAGGCCGGGAATTCCCAGCTCGTCCTCCAGCCTGCTCGCCAGTTCACTCACTTGGAAGCCCTTGAATGCAATGCAGAGCTCCTCGGACTCACTCTCGACTTCGCCATACTCATTGGCTAGTTGGAAATAGATCAGCCTGCCGTCGCTTGCCTTTGGAGGCGAACCATCCCACTGTACCAAATTAAACACCCCCAAATCATTTCGCTAAACCATCTACGTTCATGGATATGATAACTGAAACCATTCTTTTTTGCCACAGTAAGCATAAACAGAGAGACACACACCAAGGCCCAAGCATCATAGGTGAAAGTGTAAATCAATTCATAATTTGACAGTATACTAAGTATAAACACACACACTAGGTATCATATGAAGTGCATTCCTATAGCAGAATTTGAATCAATTCATCTTTTTCCTAAAAAACATTATCTATAAACACACACACACACCAAGAATTATAGCTGAATAGTGGAAAAATTAATTCATTTTGTCAACTTTTTTATCTATAAACGTATACATTACACACCATTGGACAGTATAATAGTACTAAGCATGAACATACACAAAGAATGGGAAAGTTTTAGGTATTCAATTGCTTCCACACAAATTCCACCATCATTTTTTGAACAATAACTCTTTCAGTTAAGCATTCCAATTCGTTCAATCGCAAGTCAAATTCCAAGTGGAACAAATCAGAAATCAACAAAACAAATGAAAATGAGAACAATGTCGAAATTACCTCTTGCCTAGAAAAGCTAGCAGACTGAGACGACTGGCTAGTGGTCGGCGAGGTCTCGTCGGAGGCAAAACAATCCTCCTTCTCCAGCACGATCTGCGGCGGCGGCAGAAACTCGACAATCTGAACCTCCCAAAAAATCCAGTCCCTTGTGACCGTCCGATGCGGAATATCATGCGTGATCGAGTTCCTCCACGGCGGCAGCCCGGCGTTAGCCCGCAGAAAATGGCCGTACCTAGTCTTCAATTTGACGGCGCCGGTCTCCCTGATGGGCTCCCACTCGACGGAGCTGTCGAGGCGCGGGGGCAGCGTCTGCAGCACCTTGTGGCCCGTCATGCCGAGCAGAAACGGCTGATTCGACGCCGTGAGGTACTTGCCGTAGCAGCTCCTGAGGCGGATTATGGTGTCGGAGCTCTCGACGAACTCGACCGCCCATTTGGCCGATTTTGATTCGCCGCTGCGGTCCTGCGTGACGGAGACCTCGTCGTCCTCGGCCACCAGGTACTTGCCGTGCCAACCTTTCAGGCGCACCGTTTTCGACTTCTGAAACTCGTCGATTGCTGACATTCGTGGCCCCATCGACAAGAGTTGTTGATTTTGATGATGATTCTGCAGATTTGTACAAGTTGATAATTGGGGATTAGTGATTTGGGTTTTTTGCTCTCATGTTTTTCTTACTGTTGAAATATTTCTTGTTTTATTTTATTCACCTCTATTTATGAATATATGCCTTCTTAATTTAAGGGAAAATGTGACAACACTGAACATGACTAAGGTCTTTAGAAGATTTTAATTTTCTTTAAGTAACAAAACATTCCTAGTACTACTATATATTAGTGGATTCTAGCCACCTAGTTAATATTTATAAATTAAATTTGCAAAATACATTATATAGATATTCTCACTTTATTCCATGCTAATTGATCCATGTCAATTCAGTCATTTTCTACTTTAGCAAGTTTTAATATAATTAAGTCATTTCAATTTTGGCCAAACTTATTTATCTCTTTTACTTTATTCTCTTTTAGTTTATTCATCATCTACTTAATACACTTTTTTTAATTTTCATGCAGAAAAGAAGTGTTTTAATTAACAAGGAATTGAGAAGTAATAGTCTAAACTCTATAGTCTTAAACAAATATCACCTGATTTAGGAATCTGCAAAAGTGCAAAATGTGACATCAATAATCTACTGGGTTTAGTGGTTTATATTACTAAGAGATTGAATTGTATTAATAAATTTTGTTTTCCTGTTTGCTACATCTAAATACAGATGATTGTTATTGATAGAGCATAGACTGATAATTAATACTATGTCACATTATATGATTCTCTATGTATTTTTCATGAACTTAACACATTAAAATTATTCTCAAAATCCTAAAATATCAGAACCATTTCAAATAAATCAAAGACAAAGACAAAAACAAATACAAGTAGGATGCTTTTGCATCTTTATCAAAGGGAGTAATAAGTTATGCAACAAATCAACCAATAAATTATAAATACAAGGTGTCTATATATACTATAGTAGTTGAAGGTAACATGTGTGGCCTACCATGAAAAACCCAATTGATAAATCAATTAATCCAAAACTAATCATCTTATAAAATTAAATAATGAGGTTAATGGCCTCCTAGCTATGTCATAACCACACCTTTCAAGCTCCTAAAGCTGCACAATTACGCCCCTTCATTAAAGTAATTATTAATTATGCAAGTCATTCTCATTAAATCAATTACTCTTTGTTTTTACAATAAATATTTGTCGGTTTTGTTGGTTGTATTCCTTTTAGTGGTAGATGAGAGCTTTAGTCACAATTTTATTAACTAGTATTACCGATAATCTTTATGTTGCAATCAATCAATCAATCTTAAACATCGAATACTATAATACTACTAAGCGTAATCATTCTATAGTGTGAAATAAATCTTGAAATTAAATGAAATTATATCTCCACTTTTTCTTTTATAAGAAATACTCTATAAAAGTAAAAGAAGATTCTAAACCATTTTACACGATTGAAAATATCACAATTGAAAGTCTTTCGGATTATCGAGGGGTCACAAAATTGGACCGGCTATAAATAGTGGCAAATGGTTCTTCATAGTCAACTTTCGTATTCAATGATATTATTTAATGTATGGAATTCCGCATACAGAATTTTTGACATTTTCCTAAATACTTAAGACAATATTTATATGACTTAATTGTAGATTCAACAATAGTATCGGAGATTCGGAATAAAATCAACTTTTATGATATACTCTTACGGATTAACTAATAAAGAAAATCAGTGTACTAAACAAAGTCATCGAGCTTAGCTTAGAAAATGTTGATAAAAAAAAAGAAAATAAATATCATCAAATAATTCATGATTTTTTATTCAGTTTATAATATTAATTCAACTTTTAAAATGATTAATGTTTCACAATTCGATTTACGGCAAACTAGAAAGACTACTTTTCAAACCACTCAAAATGACGGCTTAGACTTTGTGGCTCGTACATTCGATGTTAAAATATGTGGACATCATTAAAATGTTTGAAATTATCAGAAAATTAGATCAAAATTCGTACTTAACAATTAATAAAAGAAATAGCTCCATTAAATTATCATCAACTATTTAACTAACCTATCGACGCAATGTCTTCATAGAATTAATTACGCAAATTATTTTCTCCCGTCATATTCTTTTGAAGGCAGCCCCTCAAAAAAATAAATCAATATTCAATCTTAGCAACTTTCATCATTTTAATCACACTTCTCACTCCCTAAACTTAATTACAAAAACCCTGAATTAGTAACATTTCATTTTCATCTATCTAATTACCAAATCCAAAACATATCTCCTTAGCAACTAAACCCGCAAGAAATATAACGAATTCATGATAATCACGTCAAATCAACCAATTAATCTCCAATTAAGTAAACAAAATTAAATTATTAAAAAAAACTTATTCTCATATTTGAAAGGAAAAAAAAAACATACCTTCTTCATTGACCACCACCTCGACGGCGTCGCCGGAGTCATCGCCGGCGACCTCATCGGCGATTCAAACCCGTACCCGATATCCAGCCCCGAAATCTCCTCCGTCACGGACGAGAAGCTCGACACCATCGACCAATAATCCACCACCGCCTCGTCCTCCGCCACCTCCACCGCCTCCACGTCCCACACCACCCAGTCCGCGGCGCCGCCGCCGCCGCACGCGCCGTCGTGAGTGACCGTGTTCCGCCACGGCGGCGTGCCGCCGTTCGCCCGGAGATAGGTGCCGGCCGCCGCCGCCTTGAGCTTGACCTGAAATCCGTCCCTGATGGGTTGCCACTCGATCGCCAAATCCCTGGCCGGATTCTCCGGCGAGGTTTGGAGGACTTTGTGGCCGGTCATGCCGAGGAGGAAGGGATCGGCGGCGGCGGTGAGGTAGCGGCCGTGGCAGCTCTTGAGGCGGACGACGTGTGGGTTGGTGTCGACGAGCTCCACCAGCCAGCGCGTCCGCCTCGCGTCGCCGCGGCGGGATTGCTTCGTCGACGACTGATCGTCGGCGGCGGAGAGGTATTTGTTGAGGTGGCTCTTGAGCCTCACGGCGGGAGTCTTTGTGAAGAATTCCATTTTTTTTTTTACTTTTTTTTTGGGGGGTGGGGGAAGGATGTACTAATTGGAGGATAGTTGAGACATGCAAGAAATTTATATTAGGTGGGTGAAAAGAGATTGTTTGTCGAGTTATTGGGAATTTGGGTTTTGGGTGATTAGAGAAATTTAATAAGTGTGGGGATTTTGTTCTTGGTGTGGGAGATGGGTTAATTAAATTAAGGGGAAATGGGAAAGAGTTGACGTCTTGAGTGTATTGAAATTTCGAGGTTGTGTCATCTTTGGAATTTTGTTTCGATGTTACAAGTTGTTTACGCGAGGAGAGGAACGTGAACTAATTTTAACTATAAATTAAAAAAAAAAAAAACATTAATATAAATAAAGTTTTAATCTCATAAAGTATTTTAAGTATCCATTTCAGTAAATACGAAATAAGGTGTAATATGGATTAATAAAAGAAAGAAAAAAAAGGAATAAGATATCATTTATTATGAATTAATAAAATAAAGAAATAAGAGCAAATAATTAGACAAGATGTAGTACTGCAGATGTAATCTGAATTAATAGAAAGAAAAGAAAAGAAATTTTAGGAAAGATTCATTTTAGTAGTCATGCGATAAGATACGATATGAACTAGGGGAGTGTTATATTGCTAACTAAATGCTTAATTGCTAACTACAACTCAATAATAGCCATTAGATATTCAAATTAAAGGCCTAGATCATCAACCACGAAATGTCAATACGATCAAAAACGTTAATAAGGCTATAGGATTAATTCTAATAAAAATCAATAGGGGTATTAATGTCAAGTTAGTTATAACTAACTTTTAAAAGAAATCCCAAAACTTTAAATTCATATAACATATATCAAATTAAAGATAATTTTATAAGGATTCTAACGATATACTACTTGCATATGTTCCGACGTCACAATTTGAAAAATATTTGAATTTTTTTTTTGAATTTTCGTATTTTTGACGAACAGATTTGTGTCAATACACCTTACATAATATGTCAATATTATACTTGTAAAATGTCAATATGAAATTGTGTTGATATTATTATGTCTCCGTGTTGATGTATTTGATACACTGTATTGACATTATATTTCTAAACCCTAAATTTGCTATTATCTTTTTAATATTAAAAAATGAAAAACGAAATTATACATGGCAAATTGTAGATCACAAAATTTCTAAAATCTTATGGTCTTAAATTAGTTGTAGTTAGCAACTAAGGGATGAGTTAGCAATTGATCACTGCCCATGTGAACTAACTAATTAAAAAGAACAGAAAGAAGATGAGATGTAATATGAATTAGTAAAAGGTTAAAACATCAAATTAAAGCTCGGGCTCGATTGTGGACTCTGTGGTGAAGCGTAGAGTCTTATGGAAAACACCAAAAATGTAATGATTTACATATTATGGTTTTGTTTACTAATGTAAATATTTTTTTTTTTTTTTTTTACTAATGTAAATAGTTGTTTCTCTTTTTTGCTTCGAATTCGAAAATTACACATTTAAAATATCGGACTAAACATCACTCTCTGATCCTCGTTCTTTTCGAGTGTTAGGGTCAGGAGATCAATGGGCTAGATATAATTGTGGAAATGAAATGGATAAACAATTTTTTACAGTTCTATATTGTTTTTCCAGCATAGTTTTTTGAGGTTGCCCTTTCCCAAATTTGTCACTCCACAATTTTATTCACAGTGTACGACTTATGGAATAATTTGATACTCGTGCACCCAAGAGGCAGACCTAGTGGGATTGATTTGTTCTTTCTTGAATAAAGTTTTATCAAAAATCGAATTGCATATTTTTATATATGGCCACTATATGCCTTTGAATTAACCACATGATTTAAGCAGGTGTCAAGTATGTATATATAGTAATAAGTACTAGGAGTAGTACTATTGTCCAGATTGTCGACCGTAACAAATGTTTGATATTGCCCGCTTTAGGTCAAGTCTGCATAAATTTATTTTTGGGTCACTCTCAAAAGGCCTCAAACTGATTAGGAGTTGAACAAGATTATATCTATACATCTTCCAACTTCTCTTAGACTCCTGATGTGGGATGGAGTTTGTACTTAACAAACCTCCCCCTCAAACCAGATCACATCGGGTACAAACAAACTCAGTCGACCCGACTCTGATACCACTTGTTCGGTTTGCAAGATTGTATCCGGGATTAAATATGTAATGTGTTCGGTTCATGAGATTCAATGTTATAATTCAATCATTAAATCATAGATTAAAAATCATGAGATAATTAGTTATAGCTAACCCCCTACGACTAAACTAATCTCATAAGTCATAACTAATCCTAGATTGTATGTTACTATTTTATCTAGGAAACCGAACAACACCTAAGAGATATATGAACAACTGAAACTAAATTTAAACTTGTGATCCGATTTTAAGTAGTACTAGTACTAGTACTTTCTTTATCGGTAATAACTAAATATTTACAGCGGGAAAATTATATATAATCACTCACCAAGTAAATCGTACTCTCAAAACTCGGGTTTTTGTCTTAACATGTCCATTGTACCACTATGTTATCATGATAATAACTACTACTATTATTCTTGAGTTATTCATATAGTCACACAATTTAAGCATATGAAACAAAAGTGAGGATAAATCCAGAAAAGGGAGTTGGTGTAGTTGGGGAAAAAGGAAATAATATTGGGGTGTGAGTGTGATTAGGTCCTCATATAGTGTGGGCTGAATCAATGGTATTTGTCTCCACACACATGATGGTCTTCATAGAAAAGCATCTGATTCTCTGTTTTATCGTGTAAATGGAAGTTACTTTGTGCAACTAAATAACTACTCCTAATTTCAGTGGCAAATTTAAGCCACTAAAATATCCCTATTACCAGATGTTTTTTTATATAAATTCCGCTACGTTTTAGGTTGAAATTCCGGTGCATGCGGTGAAAAAGATTGTACTGTCACGCCCCACTGAGATTTACAGTACTTATTTATGTTGCATATATTCATGTACAGTATCTTAAATTTAGACATCATTATTTTTCTAGGATTCTGAAAAGTATAGCATTTATTTAGAAAAAAATGGATGGAGCACTTGAAATTTTTTGTCCCACTTTCATTCTCTGCACTCGTGACTCGTATTTCATTATTAATTTTGTATTTATCCTTCAACGTGCCTTGTGCTTTAACTTTTACAATTAAAATATAGTTCATACTTCATAGTTATTATCTAACATTTAGATACGTGTTTTAAATTTACTAGTTGGATATCCCGAGTATAGGGGTGGTTCGGTACGGTATACCGTACTTTGAGTGTCATACCGTATATCGTACCGAAAGTTATGGTATGACAAAACACCATACCGATACCATACCGAATTTTTCGGTATACCAGAGTTCGGTATACCGGAAATTCGGTATGGTAGTTTTTGATACCGTTACCATATCGTATTTTCAGTATACCGTACCGCATTCCGGTATACCGTACTTTTGCGGTATACCGAACTTAGTACGTCATACCATTATACTTGTTATACCGAAAAAATAATGTTATACCTAAAATATTAAAAAAAACAATTTTATTGTTTAACTACTTCAAAGTATAAAACAATTAAACTCGATACAATCATTCTAATATTCAAATTTATAAAACTTTGACAACCAAATCAAAAATAAATTATAAAATCATGAGCAACATTATCTTCGTTTCTTAAAATCTTGTTGATGAATTTGACAAAAAACATTACTTATAGATGGAACTGAAAATGGAGGATCCAACTTGCTATATAAGGGTTTTATATATATAATAATAATCCTATAAATATTATATATATAGGCAAATATATATTTATATATTTAATAATCAACGATATACCGAAGTGTCGGTATATACCGAAGATTCGGTATGCCACGGTATACCGTGGTATAGGAAATCTACCGTACCGAAAACTACGGTATATCGAAAAATCGGTATTTTCGGTATTTTTTCGGTACGGTAAGTCCGGTATTTCGGTATAATTCCCCACCCCCACCTGAGTATAAACTCTTTGATGCTTCAAAATTGTGTGAGTGTAATTCAATTAAAACTTTTTATAGTAGATATAGTAGAGAAGATGTATTTAATTTTGAATTAGGGAGAAAAAAGTTCTACAAAGTTATAAAGTTAATTCCAAACAGATATAGAAGTAAACATTTCAGCCAATTCTTAGGCTTGGACTCTCGTTAGAAAGCTAACAATAGTTTATTTTCAAATATGTACTGTTGGAATAATTGAATGAACAATTACTTAAAAGCTTTCTATAATGATTAACCAAGAATGACGGAGAAGGATCATAAACAATAAAGCGGAAGCGTACCTTGATCTATCTAGAATTAAACGGTGGAATCGCTTTGCAGCGGCTATGGATCTTCCAAACGATCTGAGACATTCTTCGCAATAATCTGCCGAGAGAATACAAAGATATCGAATGTTTGTCTGACGTCTGGGGACCATAACCCTAACTTATATTTATATTAAATATAAAACCTTTTATTTTCTATTCGGTCCCTCATCAAATAGAAAATCTCATATGGTATCTACACTTATTTCCATAACAAATGGAGTACACTTTAGTCCAAACTTTAATCTTTATTGGATCACTTTAATTGGACAACTGAAAAATAGCCATACACATTAAATTAGTTACGTGGAAGCTCAAATTTCTAACATATAGTACTTATGATTTGTGGTATGTATTCAAGTTCAACATGTAAATATTGTCCATATATTCAACTTAATCTCAGCATCACGATTTTGTCATCTAGCGGTCAGATTAATGCCACGTGTCATTTATAATGTAGTTTTCATTCTAATAATGTACACCGACTAATAATGTAGATTTTTCATTCTAATAATGTACACCAACTAATAATGTAGATTTTTCATCAAATAATGCAACTCGGCTATTTTGATCACAATCATCAAATCCAAAGATCCAAGGATTGTGATATGTTTGAAGCTTAACACTAAAGAACTGTGAGGACCCTAATACATCCTAGATGTATATTATTTGACTAAAATGATATATGAAAATATAATTAAGGGATATTAACTTTGGAAAATTGTGAAGCCAAGTTGATAGGTGGCAAAGTTAGGTGAAGTTCTGTTGTGGAATAGGCGAGTGTACCACTACTGCTCTGTATGCGCGTGGGTTGTGGGAATCTACGTGGAATGCTTATCTCTTCTAGAAGCGCACTGAACCTCGACACACGCTTTTACCGAGTCTTTAGTCGCCAAGAAATTATTCGTATTAGTATCGTGTTACACATAAAAGATCATTTTATAATTTTGACGTTATAACTAATCAGTCGAAATCCCCATAATAATATTAATTGTTTTTGAAGTAGTTCTATGCTGCTTCTGAATTAATTTACCACGAAATAATCTACAATGATCTATCAACAAAAATTTTGAAAATATTATATTCGTGTCCCTTTGTTAATAGAAAATCAATTTTTGGGTCTAAATGGTATTAGACTCTAAATAGTTATAACTTATAAGTTAGAAACTTACTAAGTACTAAAAGATGGTATACATTGTAAATATTAGTGTGTTTATTGAAACACGTTATACGATTATAGGCGTATATTGAATGATTGATTAAGTGAGTGAGTTATGAGATATTGCGTACCTATAAAATTGCAGTAACAAAATTCCTAACTCATCTTGGTTTGCCATTTGTCCGAGTTTAATGATTAAGATAACGATAAGTTTTTAGATTATATAAACACTAATCAATTATATAGTTAATATCCAATTTCATGCCACGTATTATCGATCGTCAACACTAATCAATTATATAGTTAATATCCAATTTCATGCCACGTATTATCGATCGTCAACACTAATCAATTCTGGGTGATTGATAATCATAAATTCATAATATCAATTGGCCCAATTCAAACCCTAATGGGCCCAAAAGGTTTTAAGTTTTAACTACTGTATTTTGCTGGGAAGATATTTAATCAGCAAGAACAATTTACTCCATTTGTCCCATCATACCTGACACACTGAATATCATTTAAATATATTACACTTTCCGGTTATTTACACCAAATTCAAATCCATTTTCAAATATACGTCGGGCCAAAAAATAGTTTTACTCCAACCATTTTCACCAAATTCAAAAATTACACCATATTTGGTATTGTTTCACAAAAAACACACGAAAACTCTTTTTTAGAATACGGTTGGAGATGGTGTAAAATACAGCACAATTTACAAATTCAGTATAGCAAATAAGAGCAGTTTAGTTAGTCAAACAATTGACTTTCATCAAACAATTGACTTTCATCCAATTGAGTATGAGAGAATGTTCTGATCAGTAATCACTCCGAGTCCTCTACAAGAGCTCGGCATATCAGTGAAACGTCTCACAGGAAACACCGCAGATTGGATCAGTAAGGTAAGTGAGCAATATTCATTGAACTTATCACAGAGTAACGTCATTGATAAGATCCCTTCCAACAAGTTAGCAGGTTCTTTGGAATAGGCTTTCCAGATACAAAGTAGATCTACCAGGGGATTGTTGACGTTTCTTGATCTTTCACAAAACAGCTTCACAGGTGGCATTGTGCACATAGGCATGGGGATGCAACTCAATGTACAGTACATCAATTTTTCTCACCACTTAACTAAAGGTGATTACCTGATTCCATCAGGAGATTGGAGTCGATGAAGAGTCTGGATTTGAGATACAACAGCCTCGACTCCGAGCTGCCAGCAGCACTAGGAAATGCAAGGTCCATGGAAAGCCTGAAGCTGCAGAAAAATCATTTTACCGGGAAAATACCAGATGATTTTCTCAAGTTCAAGAACTTGAAGGACTTCGACCTCTCGAGTAATTCTCTCAAGGGCAGTAGAATTCCATACGGGACCCTCTGACTCTGATCGACTTCCCAAGAGGCACTTATTCGAGGGACAAACATCTATGTGGCTCACCACTCAAACCCTATCAACCTTGAGACCTAATAAATCTTTCATGAACATTAGCATTATTGTTTTAGCATCCTATCAATTCTCACAACAAAATTCTCTGTATAAAGCTCAGGAAAATGCTGGCAACTTATAGAGACATGTGATTTAATTATTACTGTAGTTCAAACTCGGATAATGGAAAAATGTCTCGCGCACACACACACACGAGAGAGATGGGAGAAATAGAATGGACAAGAAATCTTCCATGTAAAAAAAACTGCATTCATCCACCATCATCTTGATGCTTACACAGTTTCTAATCCATAGTTTCTTCGGAACAAAGTTGATGATAATTTAAATAATCAATCTCATTTAACCTAATACAACACAAAATCTGCTCTGGCATCTCTTCAGCTTTGTTACCCTGTCAAGTAATAATAGAAAACGTATGTATTAATATATCTGGACAAATGAGAATATAAAGAGAGACGGTAATAACTCATCGTCCAAAACATATCATTCGAAACACGGATACTTGCCTGAATTGTCAATCCAAAATCCAATACACATAGCTTTAGCCTATCAAGAAATGTCTCGAACCCTTTTCTCGAAATGTAGCTGAATCTATGCATGTCCAAGTCGATTTCAAAATAATTTGCTTCCTGCAAGGGAGGAGGCAAAGAATCTTATGAAAACAAGTAAACATAAGCATGAAAACCTTGAAAGGGTACTTAGAACCCTATTTGATCTAAGTAGATATCAGAATGAAACTTACCAAATAAAAGTCATGTTGAGGACGTGAAAGTACAGGTTTCTCGTTGTAGGCATGCATGAGCTTCCTCTCTGCTGCACTCAGAGGAAGGTCATCCACGTTTGCTACTCGACCCAATATCTTCAACCTTTCTCTGAAGGGAATGCTTGTTTCAGTACGAAAACTTTTAACCTTTTCCACTTCGTCATCAATCAACCTCTGTGGTTGGATAAGCATTTACAATGAAGATGTAGTTAATAGGGAATTCCAAGACTGTGTTTTGAAATAGAAAATATAAAGCAGCAAAAAGTACTGCAGTTCAAATACAGAAAATAGTCTTATCGTAGTAGTTTAATATTTTATCGTGTCAAAACTCAAAAGTAGATTTTAACACTAAACATTAAACAACAAAGTTCAATTCTATAATTAACTTACCCTAATATTCTCTACAAAATGGGTTGGAAGGTCCTTTGCAAAGCTTTCAGACAGCTTAAAATACAAAACGAAGTTTATTCCTTCCCCATCTGTTTCACCCTGAAAAAATGTTGCTGGATATAATGGTATCTGCACAAACAGAAAAAAATCAGGTGTCATATAGGACATGCACAACTGCTTGATCAAGCATACAAATACTTTTAATCAATGCAGTACCTGAACATTTACAACGAGCATCGATGGAAGTTTCCCCGAAGAATTGACAGAAGGAAGCTCCACAAATCTAGCAATGTGATGAATTTTCCTCTGAGATAAGAACACATCAAGACCAAAAGGATAATATGCAGCGCAGTTGGGAGCCGAATCCTTCTTCTTATCTCTGCCAGACGAAACCAAGACCAAACCAAAAGAATAAGATTTACTAGATGTAGGATATGTACATTGTTTTATATGAATTGACTAACCATGAATGCTTAGAGACGTACCTAAAATAATTCACTCCCCTGACTCTAAAAGTCCCTGGCTCGACATCCGACCAACTATCTGGCACTCTCTTCCCCAAGGGGCAGAAAGGCACTTGGGAACCAGCAATAGGTCTTTGCAGTAACGCCTTTGAAGAAACTGCAATGTATTAAAAAACTATATCAGGATGCATAGGTGGGGGGATGGGGTGTATGTGTGCGTGTGTGTGTAGGTGATTGGCATAAGGACTAAATTCAAAGTCTGCAGCAAATAGTTTGCAAAGAAAACGAAAAACATCCATGGACAAGAAGCCATAAGGAAATTAGGATTATTTGTAAAATTAACAGTTTGTTGTACGAATCAAAACTCGAATACTTAATCAGTACTTACATAAAGCCGCTGCAGGATGTCCGTCCTTCCACTTGAACGGTAGTTTCAAGGCTGCTTTTTTTCTCGGACTAGAGCTACTTTTCTTTTCATCGGTGTGAACAGTTGAAGCTAAACAAGGCAAACAGTTATTTGGAAGAAGTCCACAATTGTCCAATATACTGTCATCACCTCCAGCAGTTTCCCCAGCCGAGGAGGAAATTTCATCAATGAATACGGGTGTGTTTCCACTCTGCAGCTCACCAGATTTCGGTTTCAAGTCAGAAGCACTCGGATGGACTGAGCTTCTAGATGCTCCGCTGACAGAATTGCGCGCTGAGCTGCCATTACACGACTCCTCATGATGATCAAGAGACGATACGCTCACATCACAGTTTACTTGACTTGTATCTCTGGGAGAAGCAAAGCTCGCTGTGGATGGTCCATCCAAACCGCTAAGAGAGGGCACATCTGCAATTTTCACTTACAATTAGTTAACAACCACTCTTCCTTACTTGCAACAATCATGAATAAGTACTTAGAAAAGCAACGTGCAAGACTTCTACAAACCATCAGGGATGCTTTGGAAATCTTCATCACTCCAGTCAGATTCGAGAGCAGGATCGAACCACGCTTCTTCACCACTTCCTGCCAATGCCAGCAATGAAAACCAAGTAAGTCTACTCCGAAAATTCATTTTTTAGTTCTGATCTAATAAATTTCTTCACCTGCCTAAACATTAATCAAACTAAACTGTGATTGTCACCAAGGCCTATTATACAACATGAGTTCACATGAATAAAAATCAATAATGCTCCTAATGATCTACCTGATAAATTAAACGCATAATACGAACATGAGTTACACTAACACACTCATTAGCCAGCTAAAACATCCCAACTTAACCATCTTAGACACCATAACCCATTCTGAGTTCTAATTCTCCTTCTCATTTACAAAAAAAAACATTCCAAATGGCAAAATAATCAATCTTGATCGAGGTCAGAGATTCTCTAAAGCAGCTAATCAATCTTGGAATTCCCACTTGTCTTCTACAACAAAGCAATACCTAAAATTGCTGAGCTACAATCACCAAAACCTCGCTTAACCAGCTACATTATCAGCTACAAACCAAAATCCCAAAACAAAGAGAAATTATACCATCCCTTGACACGTTCAATGATATATTTTCACACTCCAGCATCACTAAACATCAAAACTTTCACCACATCACTCATTAATTGAACCTCGCAACACACATGCATTAAACACACACGCACTGAGAAAGAGAGGGAGAAATGAAACCATTGAAAGGCAAATTATTGGGGGAACGATCAGAAGGCAGAGATGGAAGCTTTTCCGATGATCGATCGGATAGATAATTAGAAGCCGCCCTTTTCTTCAAAAACCTTCTACGCTTCCTGCTCATCTTCTTCCCTGATTTACATCCGACGCAATTTTGCGGCCGGGAAACACACGCCCCCATCTCTCCGAAACCAGAGATCCAATACAATATACCGAAAAATTACACCCCTTTTAGAGAGCTATTTCACAATGACGAGAGCATGAGAAATTAATTGATCGCACGCGATCATTTATCTCCCTCGCAAAATATCCACCACAATATAAGTCTAGAGAGAGAAGGAACTCATTCTAGATAGAGAAAGCGTGAAAAGGAGGAGAACCCCCATCAACCCACCCACCCTTTCTCTCTCTTTACAGTAATAATTGAATAGAAAATCATTCCTCGCCCATTTACTGCATTGAATCTCTTCTATTCCATGGAGATTCACAAAATCGATTTTTTATATTTCATTAATCATATCGCGCTAATAAATGCGTGCTTTCTCTGTGTGTGAAATGAAATTCAATCTCTCTCAGAGCTCTTCTGCAAAAGAAATTAGGATTTAATTACTGTGGTGAAGCTGATGAGAATGAGAAATCGTATTATAAGAACATGAATTTTAATTTCTTTTTTTTTTTATTAATAAAAAATTTAACGGGAAAAAATGAAATGGGAAATGGAAGACTAAATTCAGTGACGGCAGTTAGATAGAAGTGGGGTTATGGCGGGCCCCGGACACGTGGCGGAAATCTGGGTGTTCAAGCGTGTGGGTTTTCATCTCCGCACGTGTGGCTGGCTGGCTGGTTTCGCTCACCAAAATCTAACTCTCTTTTTGGAGATGGGCCCACTGCCTATTTCTACTTTTGATTTTTCATACATTAATGAAATTTGTTTTTGCAAATTTCAAAAATGTTTTATGTGCTATAATTATTATTGTTTATTTTTCTATATGCATTCATATTTGCTTCAGTGATTCGACCAGTGAGCAGAAAAAGGACGACCTCTGGTTTATTAATTGTTTGTTGTTATTAATTTGTTCCCAGTGTTGAATTTTATGAGGCTCAAATGTTATCATTACACTGTTTACGACGGTACATATTTTGATCACTATGATAAATAATATTGATAATAGTCAAATCAAAATTTTACGTAATTTACATTTTATATTTGTATTTAATATTCACATTTCCTTCGTTTGTAGGAGTACTATCTGTAGAAAGATTGTTAATTATAGAGATAGTTCCGTGACTAATTAATTTACTTATTTACTAACTGTGGAAAATGTCAATTTCAAACATATTGTTTTTTCCTTAATTGATAGTACAATGAAAATTGCCGGCTGGCGATAGCTGCAAAAAGAAGTAATTACAATTATGATTAAATGATACTGATTTGAGATCTCAGCAATTATGTTTACCAACAATATGGATGAACAGTAAATGTTTTTTCCTATGCTACCGAAATACTACCTCCTTAGTTTTCTACACTCATTTTATAAAAATATAAATAAATAATTAATAGAAAAGTTAATGCAGGACGGAGGTAGTACTTCGGTAGCATAGGAAAAAACACTTATGGTTCATCATACATTATTCTCTCTCTTACTTTACTATTTCTCCATTTTAACTGTTTATAATTTTTACAAAACGAGTGCAGAAAAGTAAATATGACAGCTAATGCGGGACAGAAGTAAGTATTTAACTTAATGAACTATATCTATGGAAATTAAATAGAATTAATTTAAATATATTGCTCCATTTGTTTTTATATTCGGTTGTGGCGATATTTGGTGATCAATATTTTTACATGGGTTGCTACTTTTCTCACCTACAAAGTAAGTAAATACAGTAAAATTTATGAAGTCATTAAAACCGCAACAACCACCATCTCTATCTTAGGATCAGAAAATCATTGAATTTTTTTGAATCAGGGAGTACAATTATTATGACTATTTATTTGGTTTTAGAGCCCCCCGACAATAAATACAAATTGTTTACATCAAATAGTTATTTTCATCTTTATAGGCTTGTTTCCTTTTTCTATCATCTTAAATTATTTGTTTTTAAATGGGAAAACGACACAACACGCTTATGTAGTTAGCATTTCTTAATAAAGATTTATTCCACATAGCAAATGAAGTACTACTAGTTGTGGTGTAAGAGCACTCCCAATGGTCTCCCTTATTTCTCCCTTATTTCTCCCTAACTCCTGCCACATCAGCGCCACATCATCACCAAAATTTATCCCCAATTTTTAGCCAACTTTTAGCCAACTACTCCAATGGTTTCTCCCTTATTTCTCCCTTATTTCTCCCTAACTCAACATTTCATTTTTACATCATCATTTTTAATATTGTTTAATTTTCCCTACAAATGTGTTTAATAAATAGATTTATAATGAACAATTCATCGTTGTATTAATCATTGGAAAATATAATACAACGAGAAAAAAAAAACTACAAATAAAAAACATAAAAAACCAATAATTTAAAAAAACAAAGATTTAAAAAAAACTACAAATAAAAACTATAAAAAACAAAGATTTAAAAAAATAAAGATTTAAAAAAACAAAGATTTAAAAAAAACTACAAATAAAAAAAACTACAAAAACTACAAATAAAAACAAAGATTTAAAAAAAAAATTAATTAAAAAAAAAATTTATCGCCGATTTATCGCCGAATCGCGCCCACAGTGGTCGGCGATGATTCGGCGATAAATCGGCGATAATAAGGGAGTTGGCGATAATAAGGGAGTTTTATCGCCGAATTATCGCCGAATTCACTCCAACGCTCGGCGATAATCCGGCGATAATCGGCGATTTTTCGCCGGATTTAACGCCGACCCATTGGGAGTGCTCTAAAGCCAAATTAATTTGAAATGATTTTTCTATATAGGTGACGCTTGTGACGTAAAAGTTTGAAAAATAATTTGTCCCAAAATAAATCAGTGTTCCGTTGCACTAAACTTTACATTTTGCACTTCTATAAAAAAAACTAAAACTCTTGAGATTTACCAATTGAGACATGTATTTGGTGACATATAAATTTTGAGCCATTAATCTTTTACCTCAATGATTGAGCAACTAAGGTATCCGTTATGGAACAATGATATATACATCCGTATTTTATTAAAACTTTTTATAAAGAGGGCACATATTTGCATTTTAAATGGCATAATGCATTTTTGGACCCACATATTTTGGTTTACCAATATTATATGCTTTTGCTTCTTTTTCCAATTTCTACACCAAAATGAATATAGAATATTCTTGCAAATATCTGCAACGCAAAATGCATTTAATTACAATAAATAAATTAAATAAAATCACGTAATCATATAGCCTCCGAGATTGACTGCATGCATATTTGAGATTATAAAAATAAATTAGGTGCTAACTAATTATATCTTTCAGTTTTTTAAGCATGCGATTAGCATTAACTCAAAGACGAAAGACAATGATTGGCATCCTCTCATACATTAAAATTTGTTTTGTTATAATAAAAATTAGTTCCATAGTAATAGATGCATTTCATTTTCATTTTGAAAAAATAATTACAAATAGTTAGAATGGAGAAAAAGTATAGTAAGAGAAAAAATATTGTAGATAATTAAGACTCTTCTCTATATTATTATCTTTTTTACTTTATTCTATCTCCAATTTAACTATTTAATATATCATTTTTTTCAAACGAGTGCAGAAAATGAAATGTCTCTATTATTATAGAACTGATGGGGTAATTTTAAAATAGTGACTCAATTTATGGATCAGTGATGGTCACAGTTGAACAATTTTTTACTCCATTTATTATTAACAGAAATATCACAATATATGAATGAATAGCCTTGAAATAGAGTTTTTATCAAACCTAATATACTGAGATGCAAACTTGTTGGATGAAAATTACACAGAATAAAATGTAAGAAAGGGTAAGCCGAGTCGAGAAATTCTCCGCAAGACGGATACGCCCGGCAGTGGCGTGTAGTCCCCAAAATAAATTTTATTAATGATAGTTTACTTTCTTCATAATTGAAAATATAACATTTATATAAAATAAATAAAAAAATGTGTAACTTTATAATTTTTTCGATGACGATGAAAATCATGAATCCCTCTCTAGTTTAATAATTTTACATGTGTGACATACTCGAATTATGAAATATTAATAGGGTTGAAATGAGAAACGTTTTACATTCATGCTGTGAAAACGTGGAGATTTTTTAACAAGAGGAAAAATACAAAAGTGGCAACCAATGAATGTGGGACATAAACACTTTGCCGTATAGCAACACAATTCACTTTATTTGCTGTCATAAACTTTGAAGTTGGGTAAACGACAAGTAAATAAATTAAACAAAATAATAATAATAATAATAATAAAATAAAAACAATGTATTGCATTGTGAATAAGAAAAGGCCACCCTCAGAAAATAATGAACCAAATATAATATTGACTTTTAATAACTGGCTGAAATAGATATAATTTCAACATGCGGTTAGCAGCAAATATTGCTTGGAGAAAAGATTGATGTTTGAGTTGTAGATATGGACATATGGCCCTCTCTATAACCAATAAAAATCCCCAAATTTGTAATTTGATTCTTACGTTACACTCACATAATTTATCAAATAAAGACATTACTAGTATATGTTTTGTCAATTTAGTATGTCGACGTACGTGGAAGGCAATCTATGATTTTCAATACATGTTTGTAAAATACTCCACTAACTATGTCATGACCAGTGGCGGAGCCAGGAATTTTGCGGTAGGGGGTCTAAGAAGAAGAAAAATTTTAGCGCTCACTGTTAATAAATATAGGTATCTCGATGATTTTGTTATCGAAATTAGTCGTAGGAAGACCCTTTTATGTTTTGTCTTTTTTCATCGTTTAGAATTAGAATATCTTAAAAATAAATGAATGTTTTCAGATATTTAGTACACAAGAAATAAATGGATATCAAGAAAATTTAACCTAATCGAGAATAATTGATATAATAACTTTGTGAGGATCTTAAAAAAAAATTACCTACTAAGAAAATTAAGATTTTCATAAGTAAAGCAATTGTTTAAGTGTATATATAAATTTTTTTTGATAAAACTATTAATTATATTACAATACTAATAAAAAAGTAGTTTAAAAATGTATATTACAATATTGACAAGTTATTGAACAAATAATATCCTTTCAAACAAATCTCTAATAAATGAATTGATAGTAATTGAATATATATAGCACATCTCTAAATTATAATTTGACAAAAAAAGATAGAATATATCATTAGATAAAAATAGTCTTTCATAGTGATTAGGTGAATATTGCGATTTATTTGACAAGAAATGGCTTACTAAACACATTGGGCAAATATTCAAAAAAAGTGAAGGCATGCGTGGCTGAGAATCAAACTCAGCACCTCCACTTCAACTATGATATATAGCCAGCATCAATTGCCAACTACACTAATAAGTTATATGAGTAATGATTCTGAATATATAATATAGTAAAAACTCGAATGGCTGGGGGCCCAAGGGCCCCCCATGCCCCAGCGTGGCTCCGCCCATGGTCATGACTATTTCAAGGTTGATAAATATTTTACATAATTTATTGAGACCACAAAAAATTAGGAGCAATAATAGTTTAGAATAATCTTTAACTTTAGTCATTGAAAAATAGGTTTGAACTTTCTAAATTTCTGAAATTTGAAAAATGTTAGTATCACCTGAAAACAAAAAGATAGTAGGAGTATAAAATAGAAGCCATGGAAGTAAAAAAGGATTGTGGTGATTATATTTTACTCCCCAAAGACTTCAAATATATGAATCTCATTATTAGGGGCTGTTCGCTCAATAACTTTGATACTCATTTTTTTAAAAATTTCCATGAACCTAAAAATGTAAACATTATTTAACAAGAATAAATTTGAAGGTAACTCAATAGTTCAAGCACTTAGAGTATAACGACCAAGCTTGCTATAATCTATTCTTTCATAGCCATTTTATTTGTGAAGTGAATCGTACTCATCTTAGTCAGAGTTCGAATTATATTAATAATCAGAAAAGCATTTAATATTTTCTCGAGGTGATAATCGCAATATTGATGAACTTGTTAATTGGATGTGATCAGTCCTAATTTTTTTTATCAACCATACAAAAATATTACTAGTATCCACTATTTAAATCAAAATAAATATAATATTATTAGTGAAATTTATGCTACTATAATTTTTTAATAAAATTTCATCCACTCGATCTATATAGGGGTGAAATATTTGATTTCAACTACCTAGATATTTTAATTGATATGATCATTATCTTCTCCTCCAGTCCTTCCTATCTTTTATTGGGCAAAAACTAGCAAATGATAATAGGAGTCCACATCATAGCCTACTTTATTAATTTGAATATTTGTTGTTACTGTAGACTGCAAAAATAGGAAGAACTATTAAAAATCTGCATCGGAAAACTCACTTTTATTCAATAAATAGTGAAACTCCATGCTATACCTAGAAGTAGTAGATTGCCATAAATGAACCGCAATTATAGAACAAGTTATATAGTCAGACAAGTACTAGTTCATAACCCTAGTTTCAAAAATAATTACTTACAGTATATTATTATTACTACTACTTTCCAGTTTCCCCAAACCAATTAAATACTCATATAAACTGAGTTTTGTTTTGGTGAATGATAACTTTCGTCGGTTAGTGCTTGTTTACATTACTATGCTACTACTATATGCAAATAATTTAATTTCAAACTACATAACCTCATACTAATATATACTACTATGACTTTTATGGTACTATAACAAAGTATTACGGCGGCGTGGCTATAATTTAGGGTTAAATAAAATTTATTTTTCATTTTTTTAAAAAGAAGTATACAGATAACAGACTGATGGTGTGTATGGTCCTTACGTGGAATATTAATATCTACAGATATGCTTATTTGTGGGCTAAATAATACTGTAGATTGTTTTTAGCGCCCAATATCATGAAGTGCTAAAATTGAAAAAAAAATGATATATTACAAATTTTATACAACTTGAGATAAAATGGATAACTTTCGAATGTTTGCGTTGAACCTGATAAAAATGTTAATACAGTCGAACGTTAGTTCTATTTTTATTCCAAATTGCTAAATTCATACACTTTCACACACAATAATATAATTAAGAACATTGAATTAATCTTTAAAAATTCCATTATTTTCTTTAATATCTACTATGACCGTGTACAATTTTATGTCAGAGCCCATTGGGCTTTTATTGAACACTGGAATGGCATTTTATTAATATGGGCTTAAAATATTTCGCAACTTTGCTGGGCCTAGTAGCTAGCCTATTACTACTACATTTAAATTTCAGAAGTAGTATAAATTAAAAATATTGATTAACCTATAAGTAGATCCAAATCATCCTTTTCGTTAAGGTGTTTCGTTAAGGTGTTGTTCAGTTTTTTAGATAAAATAATAGAAAAATATAATTTAGGATTAAATTGTGAGATTATTTAATAGAAGATGATTGGCTATAACTAATTATCATGTGACTATTCATCTAGTCATGATATCCAATCTCATGAACTAAATATAATAGTACAAATTTAATCGTGAGATATAATCTTATAAACCAAACATCCTTGTATATAGATATATTATTACGTAATTCAATTTTTACAAAACAAGACTACTCCTATTTTCTACTCCATAGACATAGATATAGTTATAACAATTTCTTTTCCAAATTGGTTTACTAACGAATTCGCTATCTTCATCCGTATATAAATACACTCCAAATCCCTTTTTTTTATTATCATACTCTCACACAAAATTTTAGCGCAAAAAATTCTTTGTTTATTAATTTATTATTCAGGATAGTTAGGTCATTAATATTATTTATTACAATACCTACTTACTTAGTTGTCATCAACTATATTTCAAGGTGGCTAATTAAGGTCGCTAAAAATTAAAGTATGAGGTGGAAACGTGGAATATCGCGTTGGATATTTTAGTGTAATTGGATTAACTTGATTGATCGGTTATTGTTATAATGATACATCATTTAAGTATGGAGGTGCAGAGTGCACACTTATTTGAATTCATTATGATGTTAGGGGCGAAGCCCCTAAACAGATGAACGGGGGTCCGGGGGCAGCCCCCCCGGATAGCGGGGACCAAGGGGCAGAGCCCCTGGCTGGGGTCGAGCTGTATTAGAAATTCATTCGAAAATATAATTTCTGAAAGTCAAATGACTAATTTGCAATTTCGGAAACCTTTTGAAAATCAGTTATTTTCGGTTAATATTCCCAACGGATGCACTGTTTCGTCAACAGCTGCACCGGTTCATCTTCTTCAAAATCTGATCAATTCTTCTGGTTCATACATCTCGAATACACATATGAATTTTCTGATTTCTCTGAATTTTATCCGATCAAATAAGTTTGGTAGAACCACCGAAATTGATTTGATCTGAAAATGATTATCACGACTTTCATATATCCGTTTTTCTGATCTATATATTGAATCTCCCTAACATATCGTACTATCAAACAGATACTGAAAATAAGATTTAATTTAGAAATAAATACTACAATAAATATTTAAAAATGCTGGAATATGTTTTTTCTTTATAAAAATAATGAGTATAAATATGATAATGAAACAAACATTTTTTTCTGAAAGATTGCAATTGCATCGCCGATTTAGGGAATTTCTCACATGGCGTGCCACGGTTTGGACATGATTTGCATGCTATTGTTATTTGTATTTTCACTCAGTTATTGTCTCATTATTTTTTATCGTATTTATTACTACTATATTGTTATATCATACGACTACTCATGACATAACTATAGTTTGCAAACACATGCATTAAATCGAAATGAATTTAATTTAAAGTATACAAGTAAGATAATATATATCATAAAATTAACAAATAATTAGTAAAGTTATCAGTTTATAATTCAATGGGTCAAATAGCTTAATTATAAGTTTATAAGGCCATAATATTATATACTGTATATATTACAAAAATATTAGTGAATGATAAACTATAATTTATATATAGTTAAAACAATTAAATCTAAAGAAGTATTAAAATATAATTAAAAATATATTAATTGAAAATATTTACATAAATTAGTTACTTTATACATAAATCACTACAAAAAAACCTATTTTTTAGAGACACAATTAATTGAGTAATTTTTTTTTTTTAAAATAACAACAATTAAGGACGTAAAAGAAAACGTCCTTAAATTATGATACATTAACTTGATCTTTTGTTGTTTTAAGATGCTTTTGTTTGCGTTCTCTAATTTAGTTGGGACACCGCCAACAATAAGAACGTTTTTTAAGCGTTGATGGTATATTTATAAACTCAAATTAGCGTCTTTAAATGCATTATAAAACGTTCTTAACTAGTTTTGTTGTTGTAGTGAATCAAATATCCTATTCAGTTTACTATTTTAACCGTAGATGCGAATTATTTTTATCAATTTAGAGGTGGTGCTTTATTACTTTTTAAAGTAATCGTTTTGCACTTCTTATGTGTTGTTATTATTTTTTTATAAGCGAAAAATCTCAAGCCATACAAGTGGTGAGGGAGACCACAAAATAGTAACAATCCAACAATAACAAAAAAACAAACACAAATACAAACACAAATGACATCACAACAATTAACGAGCTATCAAAAAGAGAAGACGACAAGAGTAAAGCCAAACACTAAACGGTAACACCAACGCAGCTAGCACCCAAGAACCGTTCGAAATTACCGCAGACACCAAACAAGAGAAGAAACAAGTAGCACTTCCCCATGTCCCCAACAAGTCATCTTGTGCATGGGCTCGTTCCCTTTGCCCACCTTTTAATATCCTAAAAATTTAACATACTTCGATCTTTACTATGAAGTTAATATTTAATTATACATATAGTTTAGTTGTACTACATCATTTTACCAGAGTAAAATATATAGAGTTCGTTCTTCATTACTTTTTAATACAATCGTTTGTGCTTCATCTGTATTATGAAGTTAATGATTAATTACACATTAATTTTCATACGCACTGTCATTTTACAAGAGTAAAAATAACTAATGAAATTATTAAAAAATGAGATAGAAAATGCTCACGTGTTCAGTTAAAATATGATAATGCTCTCAATTACGAACTAATAACTTACGTAGATACAAAAATTGATGTTTTATAAGTATAATTAAATTTCAAATTATGTTGCATATTATCACAAATTAAATTTCTTTGATAGGGCAAAATTTGTTGAACCGGTCGAGAGTTCATGAACGAACCAGTTGATTTTTTTTTTGTCGATTCACATCAGCTCGACTAACAATCTTTTGTATAGTATGCAAATTGAGCCAATCTAAGTACAATTATCAGTTCGAGATTGAATTATTCGAATTAAATAGTCTGATTATTAAAACACTAAAGTATAGGAGATGGGTGGAATCACTCTACTTTTTTACCAAGTTAGTTCAATGCATCAAACATGTCTATTTACGGAATTTGTTACGTAGTAGTAACTTATTAGGTTAAAAATGAAATTTATTTTGGTTCAAATCTTGGAGAATAAGGAAATTTTGTTTTTTTAGTATAATATGCAAATTGAGCCAAACTAAATTAAGTTATCGGTTCGAGATTGAATTATTCAAATTAACTGGTCCGATTTTTAAAACAGTAAGTAGGTGAAGGATGGAATCGGTCCACTTTTTTTTATCACGTTAGTTTGATGCATCAAAATGTATAATTACTGAATTTGTTACGTAATTTATTAGGTTAAAAATGAACTTGGTTCGAATCTTGGAGAATAAGGAAATTCTGTTTTTTAGTATATTTTAGTAGTAGAAAAAACTGCCCGACAACTTGGACGAGTGGATATACTATTGGCCGTGACTCACATCCGACTGTTGTTCTTCTATAAGGAATTGACCTAAACATAATATAATTAAATAAATCTCGGCAAATTCATCCAACTCGATAATGTGCAGGATTCTAATTTGAACTATCATCGTTTCCTTCTTTTTTTTCTTAATTTTAATTTTAACAAACTTATAATTATTTTAATTAATTATTAAATTTTTTGTTTTGCTTAATATACTAACTGAAAAAGTATGTTTTGGCTAGTTAGTTAACCAATCACCCCGACTAGATTATAATTAAAACCTTGAAAATATTTAAAATGCACACTTATTTAGAGAAAGTTGGCTGAAATCTTTAAAGTGACTATGGTTGTCTAACTAAATTAGATAAATTGTGGCCAAAGTTAGGCACATGACAGCTACTTCGCTATTGTTGCTTATGGCTTCAATCACTAGCGATGAAATTTTGAATCATGCAAATCATATTGTTGAAGCCTTGAAGGCATGCAAATTTTGTTTTAATATGGAAAAATTATGAATATCCTTTTTCCTAGATAAATAATTTACATTCTCTACGACTATTATTTGAGCATAATTTAAGTTTAATAAACTCATCCACTCATAAACCAAAAAAATATTCGCATGCATTTATTTACTTTATGATTATGTATACAGAGGTGGATTATGATCAAAACAAATATAGATCTTATTATGAAACTAAAGCCAAATATAGACCATAAGATCATGTAATCTAATGGTCATTGCATAACACATAATTATCATTGTTAGCCTGTTAGGTAATACGGGTGTCATATAAGTTAGTTTTTCAGTCATTTTTTATAATTTGGATTTGGAAAAAACGAATATCATTTTAGATCATTTAAGATCATTCTTTTAAAATAACCTAATAAAAATTAAACAGTGACCTGTGTGATATTTTAAATTGACCTCCGTGTTTATTTTGTGTTTTGCAATAAAATTGAATTTTATATCACATTTTATGCCTATATATGTGGAGTATTTATTTGCAATACTAGCTAATTTTTTAGTGTAAATAATTATAAGCTTCCCGAAGTTTCCAATCTTATCCTTGAATAATGCTCCCTTCGTCCCTAAAAAATAGACAATATTTCAAACGATACGAGTTTTAATGTACGATTAGTAAAATAAGAGAGATAAAATAAAAAGTGATTGAGAGTATTGTTAGTAGAGAATGAATCTAGGTCAATAGAAATAGAAAAGTTTTCTTAAATAAGATTAGGGGCGTGCATTCGGGTTTCGGTTCGGTTTTTTGCCCAAACCGAACCGAACTCGAAAAATCGAATTTCATTGAAAATCAAAACCGAACCGAATCGAATCGAAAACCCGAACTTCATTGAAAATCAAAACTGAACCAAATCAAAAAACCGAAAATCAAAAAAACTGAACCGAATTTCAAAATTTCGGTTTGGTTTGGTTCGGATATTCGGTTTTCGGTTTTTTTGCTCACCCCTAAATAGGATTGATCAATTTTTAAAGGGCATTCCAAATTTCCAAAATGACCTATATGGATATACTCCATCCGTCCCACATAATTTGTCCCATTTTCTCATTTTGATCCGTCCCACATAGTTTGTTCCATTTCACTTTTTACTAATTTAGGTAGTGGACCATATTCTACTAACTTATTCTTACTCACATTTTATTAAAAAATTAATATATAAAAATTGGACCTACATTCCACTAATTTTTTTAACTCATCTTTTATAAACTCATATCCGGTCAAAGTGAGACAAATTACAGAGGGAATATTTATAAGGGAAGGAGGAGTACTGGCTTACTGCTCTATTGGTGCGGTGTAGGTGAGCCAGATGTAGAAGAAAATATGATTACCATAAGAAAGAAAATGCTCGACACTTCACTCAAAGTCTGCAACTAATAAGTGTCTTCTCTTCCTATATTTTCAACGCATAAATTAAGCAGCTGTGTATCGGCAGTCGTTTGGCGGGTAGTAGGCTTAGGGAAATGGATCCGCGGCGGCTGGAGACAATGAGCGGCGGTGGAGCAGGAGGAGGAGATGCCTTCAACTTTGCGGAGATCTGGCCGCGGTTTCAGATGAGCGCCAATGTGGCGTCGTACGGCTTGGCTTTGGATCCGATGTTGACGGATCAGAGATCGAGTGACGATTCTCGGAAGCGGCGGGATAAAGATGAGCATTGCGGCAAGGGAGGAGGAGCTTCCACCAGCAGCAGCAATGGCGGCAGCTGCAACAACAATAACACCGTATCGGTATTGTTTTGCACTGATAGTATTGAATTGCTGTAGCTGCATCTGATACTATATTAGTATTACTATTAATTACAGTGTATGCCTATTTGAAATCGCAATTCGGCGAGTTTAATTTGATGTTTGTGGATAGTGCTGATTGAAATGAGAGAGGATTTAGGTTGAAGATTGAGGTAATGTGAGTTATTCAAGCAATACCTAATTGTGACATTGTTGCTCTGTTTGAGCAGGATGAAAGAAGAAACGAAGGTGATAGTAAACGGCTAAAGGCGGTGAGTGAACTTAAAGTTGAAAGGGAAGGGAATTCAGGCAAGGTGGAGGCAGAGCGAGAGCCAAAGCTGGAGGAACTTCCAAAGCAAGACTACATCCATGTTCGAGCGAGACGAGGTCAAGCTACCGATAGTCATAGCTTAGCTGAAAGAGTAATGATCTGCCTTCAAATGCTTTTGTGCTTATGATTATTTTGTCTTGCTTGTTCGTTATCAGTAAGATTGAATAAATCTGAACTACTAGTACTAGTTTTTTAGATTGATGGTTGAATAACTGAAGTAGAATCGTAGATGATGAGTATTTATTTTGGGTGATGTTTTCTCATGCTATCTCTTGCATTCTTGGTACAGGCTAGGAGAGAAAAGATTAGTGAGAGGATGAAAATTCTTCAGGACATAGTTCCTGGTTGTAATAAGGTGAGTTATCAACTTAGTGTTGGCCATTTTTTCCCGTTTGTTGTTAAATGTTTGTATATATGCTGTATATGGATATGTTTCTGAACTTTGATGAGATTAGTAATGGGCTTCATCTCTGTTAGAATATGCGATTTTATGTGTCAACCGAACTTTTTTTGCCTGTAATTTCTTGTTTGGTAACCTTTGTTTAACTGTAAATTGATACAAATATATAAACATTATGCACTTCAATAAGAATGACAGAAATAAACAACATTATCCCTATATATTTGTGCTGTTGGGATGGATTCTAGCTTTCATCTGCTTTGTTGGCCATAATTAAGATGCTGATCCGAGTGAATGAGAATACTAATTGGCAACAAGTATCATGTGTTCTTGACATAAGATATCACTTGTTGAGTTCACCTCCTGAAAATAGAACGATCTAGCAAAATTTTATCCTTGTTAAAGTGAAACTGAATTGCTAGTTTTTAGACCATAGTTTGTTCCTCAATAGTAATGTCTCTTTTATTGTCTAGACTCAAAGGAGTATCTATCTTTAATATAGAACTTTGAGAGCCTTACTTTCCTGATTTTAGGTTATTGGCAAAGCTCTAGTGCTTGATGAGATAATTAATTACATCCAATCTTTACAACGTCAAGTTGAGGTAGTTTTCTGTATCTGTACGAGGATTTCTTCGTAATTCTATTTGATGAGAGTCGTTCACCTCTATAATCCGTTGGTCACGGTTATTTTTTGCTGTCGCAGTTCTTATCTATGAAGCTTGAAACAGTAAATTCAAGAGGGGAGATCAATGGATATCCTTCAAAAGATGTGCGTGCGTCTAACATGATCTCCAACTCACCTAGCTTGAACTTCTTGATTTTCTAACACGTCGTCTTCCCCTCTTTCTACAGTTCACTCAACAAACTTTTGAAGCCCCCGGCTTGGCCTTTGGTTCTCAGAGCACACGTGAATACAGTAGGGGTTCGTCACCAGAGTGGCTACACATGCAGATTGGTAGCGGCTTTGACCGAACATCATGACACGAAATTTTTCATCCTCAACATAAATCGAAATCTATAATCTATGACTATGATTCTTCCTCCTTAAAACCATAGCAGCATATGCTTCTTGTAACGGGCCCATTTCCCCCTTGCATTGTGCAGCAAACAAGCGAGATACCGGGATGTATACATGGTTTATTTCCAACGAAAGAGTCACAGAATGAGTGATCTTGGCAAAGGTTCTCCAAACTCCAAATTTCTAAATCTACTATTGTTATTTTTGGATTTACGTATTCCTGCAATGTTTTGCAATTAGTTGTGATTTTTTTGCCTTATATATAAAGTTGTCTGGAGATATTGAAAGGGATCGTATACTGTTTTGTACAATGCCAAATAAAGGATTGATGTTGTCGAAGGTTAGTAGGTTGCCGATCATTAGTAAATTTGTTCATTTTATAGACAGTTGAAAGTTGGATTGAGTGTGCATGAACCAAAAGATCTTATTTTATAGTAAAAGATCATTTACTTGTAAATGCACGAACTTTCTATATAATCTAGTTTTTTTTTTTCCAAAACTTTGTTTATTGAATCTAAATGCATGAACTCTAGCATTATTTTATTTTTTTCTAAAATTATTTTTTCCCTAAATTGTAGATGTGTTTGTTGGTAATGTCAATGTGGCAAAAACAACCATCACTAACTTTTCAGACTTTCTGAATTTTTTTCTTTTAACTATTCAGAATTTTTTGAGTTTTCCCAACAATAATTTTCTCTAAAATAATTTGTTGTCCAACTCTTTGTTCGAGCAGTTTAAGATGTAAAACAAAAAATACTTTAATTATTATGAAAACTTTCTTCTCAAATGACAATTTATAAGTAGCTAATGAAACTTATATAGAATATTTGACACCTCAGGTTCAACTAATCATGAATATACTCTTGAAATAAAATTAATTTGGTCGACACCATATGCAGCTCAACTAAATCCCAGTGTCTCATCATTAGTCACGTTTACATATATGCATGCATAAGAAAATGATGATATGACAGAGAGAAGAAGACTAGAAGGGTGTGAAGATGATATCCATATTATAGATGCCATTTTTCAAAATTCGTATTCAATCAAAAATTACCTCTTAAATAAAATATAGCTACAATTTGTTAGGAAAAAAGGAGAGAATATCAACATTCATGTAATAAGAGATTTGAAAAAAAATAAAGTTAAAAAAAACTCCAAAAAATATATAAGTCTATGTATTTATTTATGTATAAAAACATAATCCATTGTACTCCTTATTTAATTAGTCACATTTAGCCACATAGACTATAAGAGTCCTCGTTATATGCAAATCCACTTCTTATTGCTGAACCGCAGAACTGGACTAAATTAAGATTTTTAGGTCTAGTTTTTTATGGTTATACGATGTATAGTCCCTATCAACTCTAATTCTATCGGAAAAAAAACTCATAAAATCAAAATTTATATATTGAAATTCAGGAAAAAAATAGAAAAAATTAGAAAATATTACTCCATATATATCGATCCTGCATGTAGATATTTTAAACGTCACATTCCCCAGAAATTCCATAGCTCACTCGTGAATAATCGAACTGTAAAATATGATTTCAATGATGCAAAGACATTTAGTTAACGTTTTTTCTATGTTCAATAGTTCAACAATATAATTAAATGTGGCAAGCTGTTGCTATAATTATTTGCAATATTTCAATCTGTTTTCCACAATTCAATATGATTGCAAATTCTCGAAATATAGTACTCCTACTATACGAAATTAGGCGGTCAGTAATGATATTTAAGGTCTTCAAGATTTTAAATGCAACGAATCAAACCACATTTGATATATTGTTACAATTTGCATATATAGATTATAGACGATACATTATACTATTATAAACATTTATTACAGAATCTGATCCTAGATAAATACTCCACTGCTATATCTGCTAATAATAAAATAACACGGAAAAAAATCTGAGTGCATAAAAAATACTGTCCTCATTTAAAATAGCTACAATAATATCCCAAAAAATTTAAACCACATAAAATTAACTTTTATCCAAAAATTCATGAGAAACATAACATTTCGAACATAAACTTTCCTCTACCCAAATTAGAAACAAATTCGAAAATATCCCAATCTCCACAAAAAATAATTTATTTAAATCCCCACAAATATTCACTCGTAGAAAGAACACGTCGTCACATGATTCAAACGAGTAAATAAAAGAAAAAAATTATTGTTGTGTGAAATAGTCGTAGCTGATGTCTGCAATCTGGCCGTGAAAGAAACATCGGCGACTCCTTCAAAATCCCCTTCATTTTTCCATTTTCAAATCGCAACCGTCTCCACCACAACTGCCGCCATTCGCTCACGCGCCGCCTCACCCAGATTCGACGACTTCACTCACTGCGTCACTACTCTCCCTCAGCTGAGCTACACGTGGTGGTCAATGACCCCATTTCGACGCGGATTGGGAAAATTGAGAGAAATTGAGGCCCCTCTCCTTCACGATTGCAATTCAACCATCACTTCCCCCAATTTCTATTGAATTTTTATTTTATTTTTTATTTTTTTCAACTCTCAACTCCCCATTTTTCTCCCCCTTCCTTGTCTCCAATATTTGATTGGGATTCGACACAGTCTCCTCAAATTCCGGGAATATCGTAGGGTTTTCTGAATCTGGGGCTGCGATCGGAGGAAAACAATGGCCGGGTGGAGGGGATCTAGAGGCGGACGCGACCGCGCGCCCTCCGACGACCGTGTCGCCTCGTCTCAAACTGTCCGTCTGGGGAAGGTTCAGCCACAGGCGCCGGGTCACAGGACCGTCTTCTGCAATGATCGCGAGGCCAATTCGCTCGCCAAATATAAGGTTTTTTTTTTTTTTTTTTTTTTTTTTTTTTTTTTTTTTGGAGCGTGAGGTTTGGGGAAATGAATCCTGGGTTTATGACATTGTCTTGTGTAATTTGAAGGCGTTAGTGGATGGGGCTGGATATGTGATATTTTATGGTGTTTAGGGCTCTGAATTTAGGAAAATGAGGAGCGATCTAGTGCTTTTGATTACAAACTATTCAAGTTTATTGTACTGTTTGAGAAAATTTGTCGTAGAAATGGGAGTGGTGAACTTGTTTGTGGGGAAGAGGAGGATTAGGTGCCTTATTTGAGATGTACTGTAAATTTGAGTACCTAAACATTTGGTCTAGTTTGATGCTGTTAAACTCTAGTTTTGCTCGTTGTCAATCATGATCATCTGCGTAGTGGCAGATACAAACCTTTATTTGACAATAGTTGATTGGGAACATTTATATACATAGTGAGGTGAATCGTATTGAATCTCCGATGATTGCATGGGTTCATGATATTGAAGTACTGTAGTTGTTAGTTGGTCTGGTGATAGTCTACAATGGCTTCTCCTTTGGATATTTGGCTTGAAGGGTGCTCTTCGGTATCACTTGTTAGGTTTTCTTCTTTGGCTCAGGTATTTACGAGATGCCAGGGAACCTCCTTCTGTAAAACTATTAATGGTTATGCTGATCTGCATTGATTTAGTTTAGGACAAGTGAGGTAGAGAAAGATGTGGGCAAGCAGGACAGTTACTGCCCTGATTAAGTTTTACTTACGATTTATCTCTTCCTTTTAGGTTTGAAACTTGAAAACAATGGCACGATGTGTTGTGTGTCATTTATATGATTATATCCAGTCTTGCCAATGCCTAGCCCAAAAGTATTGAATGTCTCACTATGTTGTTTTCTTGAATTTTCCTGCATCCTCTTAGTGTTAATCCTTTATACTCGTAGTACTTTGTACCCCAACTGGGCTGTATTATAGATTATGGAATTTACAAGCACAAAATTCTGACGGAGTCTCACGAGAAGGATGTAGTTACTCTCAAAACTAACAGTTTTCGAAATAATTATGAGTCTTATGGCCATTTATTGAAAGCTCGCATTAGTTGAATGTTCATATTTCTGCTACTGGTGGGATTTTTCGATTTGGCTTATTGTGATAAACTTTGACAATATTGAAATTGAAATTTATTACCAAAGGCCCGAGCTGTGTGAATTACTTCTCTTGCTGGTAGCCTGATTAATTATGTTGATTTTCAGGGTAATTCTGTGTCAACAACAAAGTATGATGTATTTACCTTTTTACCAAAGGGGCTCTTTGAGCAGGTATGTTGCTGTTGCTTTATTTTCAAGAATCAAGATTAGCTAATCCAGTGCTAAACTTCAAAGATTATTGATCAACCCAAATGTCTTTAAAGACCTTAATTAGAATATTCTGAAATTGTAAGGGCTCGTATGTTTGTCAGGAGAGTAATGCTGTTGGGGATTATAATTCCCCAGAATATGATTCTAGGGAATATGAATCTAATAGATCACTTATCCTTTGTGTGGTTATTACTCCGTACTTATTAGGATTATGAACTTATATTAACCAATTACAAGTAACTAATTGACATCCTTTAACAAACAACAGAATTTAAAATCAAGAATGTGATTACTTTCTTAGACAGAATCCTAGCAAACTAGCAAACAAGCAGGGTCTAAGGATTTTCTTTGACCTGTGGTGGTATTCCAAATATTGTTTGCAAAAAATGGTCCGTTAGCTCCTTATAGAGACCATATTGGATTGACAAATTGTTCTTTCTCATAAAGAAGAGCTCTACTTGCTTTATGAAATTTCTTTGAAATTATTATTACACCCAATAGCTTAATACAATATTTCAATAATCAATATAAAGACAAAAAAATTTCATTTGCTTTTCGAGGAAGAAAATATGAACAGTTTACAACATTGGACAATAAGACCCTAAGCTCCATTTTTTTTGTGCTTGAACTGATTCCTTTTAATTTAATTTGTGCTGACAGTTCAGAAGAGTTGCAAACCTCTATTTTCTCATGATCTCAATCTTGTCATGCACTCCTGTGAGGTATGCTCCTACCATATAGTTTTGCCTTTTTAATGACTTTCAAAATTAAGTAACTTTGCTTTACAATTATAGAGTCAGAAATCCTTATCATACTGATTAAGTGCGTGTTTTTGAATAAATTCCAATGTAGACTAAAAAATCCTAATCTAGTCGACTGGACACGTTCAAGGAGACCCTTATTAGTATGAATGTCATTCCAAACTAAATCTTTACTGATTCCTTCAGTGCAGGCCAAAGTTAACACTCTCTAGTAAGTAGTACTATATAATAGTAACAGCATTCCAATTGCATAATGTCTAAATTACATGCTTGAACTAGAACTATTACTTACTATCATAAAAGGCCAATTTATAAGCCTAAGGTCCCGAAGCATGAAAATCAGGTCTTCATTGGTGGCACTTACATTGCCACACTTTCTTTCTCTTTTTTATTTATTCATGCCGGGAAACAGTTTGAGCATTTTTTCCCCATATTTTGATATGGGTCATGGCCAATTCAAAGCATCTTTCAGTTAACTAGCTGAATCCACTTGAAATTCTTCAGTAAGGCTGTGTCAATTACTACTATTCTTGTTTGTTGGTACTACCTAGTGTGATATTTGGGCACATATTTTGGAGTTAACAAACTATTCTGCAATGCATCTTCTTATGAAGTTTTCTTTCCTTGCAGTCCTGTAAGTCCAATTACAAATGTGCTTCCACTGTCACTGGTGCTTCTTGTGTCCCTCATAAAGGAAGCATGGGAAGATTGGGTGAGTTTAGAATCATTTCCTCTGTTCAGCCACCTAGCAGAGAAAAATCTAAGTTCAATAGCTCCTCACAATGTTTTTTCCTTGTATTTCTTTTGATTCCTACATGAAGAAACGTTTCCAAAATGACATGTCAATCAATAATTCCAACGTAGAAGTGTTGCAAGACTGGAATTGGGTACCTACTCCTTGGAAGAAGCTGCAGGTTGGAGATATTATCAGAGTAAGTCAGCTGCTCTCGTTTTTTCCAGGCCAAGTATCTCAACCTGCTAGGGCTAGACCATCAAATTTATGCTGTCTAAATGTAAAAAACCTACCTAATTTTCTGTGGTTTAGAAACAGATAACATGTTAGCAGCTTAGTGCTAGAGAGAATTGAATGTTTATTAATGTATTAAATAAGCTATGAATGCATTTAGTCCCACAGAATCATTAAAGGCTTGTGCACTCGAAATCAAGTGGGTTTTGCTTTTGCAAGCTGAGGAGCGCTTTGGATCTCTAACTAGCTTCCCTTTTTCTGTTAACAGTCAGTATATGGTACTTTTGTGTATATATGCACTCATTGGGGAAATGGTTGAAACCATTAGATGTTCATTTTTCCAAGACTAATTTATGAAGTATTTTTATTTAATTCATATATAGTTACTCGTCTGATTGTTTTGCAGCCAATTAAGTGATTGTTTGTCCCATCACAGGTGAATCAGGATGGATTCTTTCCTGCTGATTTAATGTTCCTTGCCAGCACAAACCCTGATGGTGTCTGCTATGTTGAGGTTAGCACCCTATGCTTTAAGGCAATTGTCTTTCTAATCTTAATAAATGGTAAATAATTCTTACTTGAAGATCTGGTTCATCTGTCATTTTCTGTATTTCTTGTTCCCATGTGTTTGTGCAGATGAATATGATTTGCACGTGTCATGTGTTTTTTGTTCATTCTATTTATTCATTTTTGTATTATGGTTCTTTTGCAGACTGCAAATCTTGATGGAGAAACTAACTTGAAGATACGGAAGGCACCGGAAAGGACGTGGGATTTTGTGTCACCGGACAAAGTTTCTGAATTCAAAGGTTATGTTGACTCTTTGTTGTCTGGCTTGAAAAAAAAGGTTTTCATTATAGGTGTTGCGGAAAAATAACGAGAAGAAACATTTTTGAGTGTCTAGTGTATTAAACAACTGACAGGGTGTTTTTGGAAACAAAAACTAACAAGCCCTTTTCTTTGATGTAATGCAGGTGAGGTTCAATGTGAGCAACCAAATAATTCTCTGTATACCTTCACTGGAAACTTGATCATTGATAAACAAATCTTGCCTCTCAGTCCAAACCAACTTCTCTTACGTGTATGAACTCGTATCTCTGGCTCTCTCTCTTTAGTATATCAGATTCCATGTTATTTTTCATTTGTAGTTGCTAGATTGAAGTAACCTTTCTTACTGGATGCCAATGTTTACTCTTTTCTCTCTCAATTTTTAGTTTCATGAAGTTATTATCTGAGAATCTGGCTCTAAAATTTCTGACCTATTGTTTATAATTGCTATTATTATATCAGTTGATGTTTTAAGTCGGTTCTTTCTTATTGAGTGTCTCACATGTTTCCAGGGGTGTAGTCTCAGAAATACTGAGTACATTGTAGGTGCTGTCATTTTTACAGGACATGAGACAAAGGTATTCAATTATCTACTTGTTATTTTTATCTTATTTTCTTCTTTGAATAATATTTACCCTCTCAGACTCTGTAGAAACTTTGTCTATATTAGTCAAGACTATGTAATCATGTTTCATGTTCTGCTCGTACTTTATATATTGTATATATGAGTGGTTGCTATTTTCTTATTTCAGGTTATGATGAACTCCATGAAAATCCCTTCCAAAAGAAGCACCTTAGAAAAGAAACTTGACAAGCTTATACTTGCACTATTTACTGTTCTTTTCTGCATGTGTCTTTTGGGATCCATTGGCAGGTTTGCCTATCATCATTCAGTATTAGAAGTTTTCTACCTAGTTTGTTTTACATTTTCTAAGATATGTAATGCGACTCTTTGTTGATGTTTTCAGTGGTGTATTCATAAACAGCAAGTATCACTATTTGAGATTTGATACATCAGAGGCACAGTTCGATCCTGACCACAGATTTGTGGTATGTAGTTATTGCCTTCGTTTCTTGTCTGCCATTGCCTTGTTTTTCCATTTTCTCAGTTTTAATTTTATCTTTTGTACTTAATAGGTTGCTATCTTGACGTTTTTTACCCTTATAACTCTGTATTCTCCAATCATTCCAATCTCTCTGTATGTTTCTGTGGAGGTAAGTTTCGCAATTATTTCTGTTTCTTGTGTCTACTGTTGTTATATATGAAGAGATTTTATTATTGACCTCAGATGATTAAATTTATCCAATCCACCCAATTCATCAACAATGACTTGCGCATGTACCATGCTGAGAGCAATACCCCTGCATTGGCACGTACGTCTAACTTAAATGAGGAACTTGGGCAGGTAGATGTGCCGCCTTGCTGACCTTTTATTGAATTTCTCATTTTCTCATTTTCCTTTCCATGAGCTGGAAAGTGTTCTATGTAATACTTAAATTATGTCCACGAACCCATTCAGGAGATTTATTTTGCTTCATTTTAATCTGTTATTTTGATAGGTGGAGTACATCTTCTCTGACAAAACTGGGACCTTGACTCGTAACTTGATGGAGTTTTTCAAATGTTCAATTGGAGGAGAGGTATATGGTACAGGTGTCAGTGAAACAGAGATTGGAGCAGCTCAAAGAACTGGTGTTAAAGTTGATGTAAGTTTTAGTTGCCAATAAAGTTTTAAAACATGAGGTGTTATATGTCTTGATTTTATGCCTTTGATTTCAGGCTCAGAAGCGATCAAGTGCAGCAAGTGAAAGGGGTTTCAATTTTGATGATGCACGACTTATGAGAGGAGCTTGGAGGAATGAACCTAATCCCGATTGTTGCAAAGTAGGTTGGTTTAATTCAGGAAAAAGTTGACAGCCTAAATCTATTCTCAACTTGCATAGACTGAAACATCCAGCATTTTCATCTCTCATGTTCAACGTTCACAACTATGAAATGATAATAGTATCTTTTTATATATTTTTATGCTCAATTTTTTGTGTATTATGGAAACATAACTGAACTTCTGTTATTAATTATTCAGTCAATTTATTTATGCTTCTGTAAGAGGGTTCCTGCTGAATTTGTTTAGGTTACTGCACGCCTTTATTCATCAACTTCTGCTGCTGATTCCCCTACTGGACGAGTATTTCTTGTCTGAAAGTTTTACTTATTCTTATTTTTTTGTGTAGGAATTCTTTAGGTGCCTAGCAATATGCCATACTGTGCTTCCAGAAGGTGATGAATCCCCTGAGAGGATTCGATATCAAGCTGCATCACCTGATGAGGCTGCTTTGGTAGTAGCTGCAAAGAATTTTGGCTTTTTCTTCTATAGGTATGTGATCATTGTGTTTTTTTTTTTACTTATTTGAGGACATTATTGCTTAAACGGGTTTTGAATTTCCTGCAGACGTACCCCCACAATGATTTATGTCCGGGAATCACACGTTGACAAGATGGGAAAGGTCCAGGATGTTCCTTATGAAATTTTGAATGTTCTTGAGTTTAACAGGTAATCATTTGTTTCACTTTGCTTCTGCTATTTTCTAATCACTACTGTTTTGAACAACCAACTCTTTGGCATGGTTTAGTACAAGGAAGCGTCAATCTGTTGTTTGCCGATATCCTGATGGTAGACTTGTACTCTACTGCAAGGTTACTTTCTGAGCCCTTTTTTGTATATGGTGGTTAGAAATTAAGTGCAATAAACTGACAGCTTTATATATGATGGATCTACAGGGTGCGGATACTGTGATATACGAAAGGTTGGCGGATGGTAACCCTGATTTAAAAAGAATGAGTAGAGAGCACTTAGAGCAATTTGGAGCCTCTGGGTTACGTACTCTTTGCTTGGCTTATAAAAATTTGAAGCCTGATGTATATGAAAGTTGGAATGAGAAGTATATTCACGCAAAATCTGCTCTGCGGGATAGAGAGAAGAAATTGGATGAAGTATGTAGACAGTTTTTTATCTATGTTTGTGGTCCGGTGCAATTTTCTTTTGCATTACTAATTTTATTCTGCTTAAACAATTTCTTGGTCAATCTGGTTAGCTGGTCATCAGTATTCACAGCCCCAACATAAAAAATTTCAGGTTGCAGAACAAATAGAAAAAGACCTAATTTTGATTGGATGTACTGCTATTGAAGACAAGCTTCAGGAGGGAGTACCAGCGTGCATAGAGACCCTCTCTCGAGCTGGAATTAAAATTTGGGTTCTAACAGGAGACAAGATGGAAACAGCAATAAATATTGCATATGGTAGTGAAGTTGGTGATTTCATTTTTTCCTTTCTGGTTTGATTACCTAGTAACTGTTTGCTAATGTATTATACTATATCTATATGTGTCTACTGCAGCGTGCAAGTTGATAAATAATGGCATGAAGCAATTTGTAATCAGTTCAGAAACTGAGGCTATCCGAGAAGTTGAAGAAAAGGCATGTCATACTTCCCGCAGATGCTTTTCCCATCTAGTATGCGTTGCATAAGCCTTCATTTGTATCCCACCTCTTAACCTATTGTTAATTGAATGATAGGGTGATCAAATAGAGTTAGCACGCTATATGAAGGAGTTGGTGAAGAATGAGCTTAAAAGTTGTCACGAAGAAGCACAAAAATTTCTTCATATGGATTCAGCACCAAAATTGGCACTTATAATTGATGGGAAGTGTTTGATGTATGCATTGGACCCCAGTTTACGTGGAATGCTCCTAAATTTCAGCTTGAATTGCACCGCTGTAGTTTGCTGCAGAGTTTCTCCACTGCAGAAGGCACAAGTAAGGCTCCTAAGGTGGCATCTCCAAAGGTGGCATCTCCATATTTCACATTTTTTGGTCACTTTAATAAATAAGGGCTGGATTTGGTATTAGCATAATTGAATCACAGTATGCCTTGTCTAAAATGAGTTCAAATTGCTTCAGATAGTTTGCCATCACGATATGGACATGCCACTTCAGGCATCTCTTGTTCATTCATTCCTGTTATTTCTAGAGATTAGGCACTGCCAACAATAATTAAGGTTCCTATTATCCCCATCTACTGGAGATGACCCTCATAACTGATAGTAACATTTTAATTGGAGTCGATTAGCCAATCAGCATTCATGGTCATTGATTATTCTCATCCATCTACTATACATACTTGAGAGCTAACCTCATAATGTTTTCTGCTTTCAGGTTACAAGCCTTGTTAAAAAGGGCGCAAACAAGATTACCCTTAGTATAGGTGACGGTGCTAATGATGTTAGCATGATTCAGGCTGCTCATGTTGGTGTAGGAATAAGTGGGCAGGAAGGTATGCAAGCGGTGATGGCCAGTGATTTTGCCATTGCACAGTTCCGCTTTTTAACCGATTTACTTCTGGTGCATGGTCGATGGTCTTATCATAGAATATGCAAGGTTTGTTCTTGATTTTATACCTACTGATACCATTCTTTCTAGACCGACAATTATCATCTTAAAATTTTGTGTAGGTTGTGACGTACTTCTTCTACAAGAACTTAACATTCACACTCACTCAATTTTGGTTCACCTTCGAAACTGGGTTTTCTGGCCAAAGGTTATACGATGATTGGTTCCAGTCCCTCTACAATGTTATCTTCACAGCCCTACCTGTGATCATTATTGGACTTTTTGACAAGGTTCTGAATGTTTGCTTTATCATGTCGGTAACTAACTTCTTTATCAATTTTTTCGTGTTAAGTATTCACTATTTTTGCACGCATTTTCTGTAGGATGTAAGCGCTAACCTTTCGAAGAAATACCCTGAGCTGTACAAGGAGGGAATTAGGAATGCATTTTTCAGATGGAGAGTCGTGGCGACATGGGCTTTCTTTGCAATCTATCAATCACTGGTTCTCTACTACTTTGTTGTTGCTTCAAGTAAACGAGCCATTAATTCGTCCGGCAAGTTATTTGGCCTGTGGGACGTTAGTACGATGGCCTTTACCTGCGTTATTGTGACTGTCAATCTGCGTCTCCTCATGATGTGCAACACACTTACGAGATGGCATCACATCAGTGTTGGAGGAAGCATATTATTTTGGTTCATATTCGTCTTCATCTACTCAGGTGTCGTCCTACCTAACAAGGAGCAGGTAATGTTTCTTAACCATTCGTTTAAACACCCTTCATCCCAATCAGATGCAGACACTAACCTCTGTGTTTCGCCCCATATTCTGCAGGAGAACATCTATTTTGTCATCTATGTCCTGATGAGCACCATCTATTTCTACCTGACTCTCATTCTCGTCCCTGTCGCTGCACTTTTCTGCGACTTCTTATACATGGGGTATGATTTAGGACCAACACCCCCGTCACTAAATATGGCGTTTCCTCTCCTTTGTTCAATGCGTTTCTCGTTTGCTCTGTTTTCAGGGTGCAGCGCTGGTTCTTCCCCTACGACTACCAGATTGTTCAAGAAATCCACAGGCACGAGGCGGACACAAGCAGGATCGGACTACTCGAGGTCGGACAGAGCCAACTCACCCCAGATGAGGTGCGCAGTTACGCCATAATGCAACTCCCAGGAGAGAAATCGAGGCACACAGGTTTTGCCTTCGACTCCCCCGGTTATGAGTCGTTCTTCGCGTCTCAAGCTGGCGTTTTCGTGCCACAAAAGGCGTGGGATGTGGCCCGGAGAGCCAGCATGAAGAGCAAGTCGAAGACGCCGAGAACCCCCAGAACTCCTAGAACACCACCGAGGAATTAATCATACTCCAAGTTTGTACAAATTTTACTCTTTTTATCCCCTCAGTTTCTATATAGCAATTTTTAGATTCGAATGTATCATATCCCAACAGGCAACAAGTATAGCAATTTCTCATGCTAGGAATTTTTGTTTGATATTCATAGTGGCTGTAGCTCTCTCTACCTTGGCCAACTTTTAAAGTTTCTAATTTAAGCTCCGTATATAGTTGTAGTGCGATTCTTTGGTAATTGCACAATATACATTCCTTTTTCTGAGGTTCTTCAAATCTCGTGTTCTGCTTTTTCTTCATGATTATTCATCACATTTCCAACTTAAGCAAATTATTATTTTATCTAACGAATCAAATGATGACTAATAATAGTGTTTGTACACACATACACACACATAACATTATTGTACATGATAGAGTTAAATTTTTTTGAATTGGCCTTATTCCTATATGGTAAGTAACTTGTTCAACTTAAGCATGTTCTTTTCTAAACGTGCATAGTTTTAGGACGGTCGGAGCACAATTCATGATAATAAAGTGAATATACAAAATCTTAACACGCTACATTCAATATATAAACCCTTGCTATACCACACTATAAAGCAAGTGTTACCACTCTCTCCCATATACATATCTCTCTCTCTCTCTCTCTCGGCTCGATAAAAGTAGAGAGAATCACTCGAAAGCCATAAAGAAAGCAACCAACCTAGCCATGCAGTAAAGATAAACCATTACTTAATATCTCTCCACTTTTCCAATTTGAAAATCATTTTATTAGCTCAAATCCCACATATATTAACAAGCAAACATCTGTCTCAACCTCATATTTCTTTTCAATTATAGGACTATATAAATAGAGAGAAAGATGAGTAAGGTCCTCCACCTGCTTCTGCAGCTCCTTGTGGTGCTCTCGATCATCGCCGTCGCTGCCGCAAACTGGAAGCATCGTGAACTGGGAAGGAATATTGCAAGAGAGAAGCAAATTTGGGATTCTTCCAAATTTGATCTCAACTACGTCACCAAAAGAAAAATTCCCAATGGACCTGACCCTATTCATAACAGGTTTGTCATTATTACTATTTTCAAATAATCGATCTGCTGATGCTACATCATATGAAATTTAATTTTACTAGTTCGTGCATCATATGAAATATAGTTTTACCACGTTGGCTTGGATATTATGATTATGGACGTAGCTATATAATTAGAGATAGAACCAAGACCCGGCCGACCCGAACCAATTGATTGCACTAACAATTTTTTAAAACTATTGTATTTTGTACTTTCTCTCAATTTTATATGCTCCTACATAAAATTGTAATTTTGTCAGTCCAAAATTGTTCGCAAATACAAAAATATAATTTCGTCCTGTTTTTAAAATGTGTATTTTATTTTACTCCCATAGTGTAGTAAAACGCACACACAATAATGACATGGCAAGTAATATTTATCTGTTGTATAATTATGTATTTTGAAGTCAAATTTTCGCTATTAATGACTCTCAAAGCAGTCATTTTTTTTCCCCATTTTCTCTCAAACTACTAATTTAAGAATTGCTTAATTTCATTATTTTGTTCTGTGATTATATTCAAAATACAATAAAGAGCTAGAGTTTTGCATTTGCCAGCTATTTGCACGATAAATTAAGATTTTTCATGACAAAGTTTGCTTTATCATCGAAATTAGACTGTGCAAATAAAGCAGAAAAAAAGAGTTTCACTACCACTTTATCCTTTCTTTGACAGATTTATTAAAGCTCATTTATAAATTTCATATTTTTATCTACACTTTTGAGGGCTTTCAACTTTTCATGTTGGTTTTGTGTCTGAGTTTCCTCATTAGCCCCATCCACTTTATTTTTTACCTTCTAATTAAGTACTCTACTTGATTATAAGCTAGAATTTTTAATTATTTATTAACTGTACTTATATTTCACCTGACTAAATCACACACTTCTAATTTATAAACATAACACGATGATGTACATGTAGTTTCATTGATTTTTTTTGTTTAATACAGAAGAACCGGCAGCTCTCGTCGACCACCGGGCCAAGCTTAGGTGCCCGACCTCAGCTACAAATGATGTGCGACATAAACCACATTAGACTAGTTATAATTTCTAAGTGTAGGTTCCCATCTCGTTTGTACTATGTGAAAAAATATAATCGAACTTTTATAATTAGTACATTTTTTAATACTTGCTATCTTATCTTATAATACCAAGAGATAAAAGACAAACAAACAGACAATTGTTTTAGCCGCCAAGGGAAAAAACACAAGAGTAACATATAAGCCTTTGATTCTATAATATTTGAGTATTTTAAGTCATTAGTTGTGTCGATGGCATGTGTTCCAAACACAAAAAAAAAGAAGAAGAAGAGGGAATCCCCCATTTAAAGGTGAAAATTAGATTAATAAAGGAAGAAAATAAAGTTGTTTGTGGCTGTGGGTTTAGTCTTTTTGATAGATTCTTTGTTAGGGGAAGTGACACTGTTTTGGTCTTTGGTCCATTCAAACTTGCAAAGTTATTTTAGATTCTCTAACCTGAAAAAGGCATATAAATTTGTACACACAATTTTCTAAAAAAAATATGTTGAAAAGAAATATAGTTACATCTAGTTGGATAGGTTTTATGCTTTAGCGAAATCCAACTGAAATCGAATAATTAAATCGAGCAACTTAATTTTGACTGGTTTGGTTCACCTTAATTATTGTTTGTTAGTACTATGACAATATACTATTCTTCTTTTATTTGATCATGGATTTATTTGTATCTATATATTTTTTCCTATAGTTTAGATTGGTGGCCGTTTGATTATAATCTACCAAATTACAGTGATATACTTTTATTTATGGCCAACAATAGTTGTATTAGATTGATCAAGCATCCTATTCGATAAATTTAGTAATTTTATTTTCAAATGTTTAAAAAAAACTTTAGCCATTATTCAATAGCTGAAATTGGATCATTAGCCCAACGACATAAATAGCCCGGCCCATATTTTATAAAGAGGACATGGGCTGCTATCTTACGCCGTATGCGCAGGCTAGAAAAACTTTTTCAATAGCCGCCAGGCCGCCACGTGTAGCTCACCGTTTTGGTTTGACCCGACTCGGCGCGGGGCGAGAAATTTCTAATTTCCTTTCATTTGGATTTCATTTGAGTTTCATTTCGCATTCCACCATTTCGTCTGTTCTTCACACACACACCGCAACAAACAGATGCACACAGAGATAGATCCATTCAATGTATACATACAGTTCCTCTATGTAGAGAAAATTTCTAATTAATTTATGTTATCACAGAATGGCTGCGAGTTTCAGGTCGGAAAAATCATGAACAGTTTGTGATATTTTTCCCTAGAAATCTCCGATTCTAGATCTCGGTCGATTCGGCGGCCGAAATATTTTTTCTCTTGTGTTGTTGTATTAAAGGAGTTTTAGATCGGTAATTAGGCAGCTGCTATATTTTTTTTGAGGCGAAAATGCCGGGGCATGGGGATCTGGATAGGCAAATAGAGCAATTGATGGAGTGCAAGCCGCTATCGGAGGCAGAGGTGAAGATTTTGTGCGATCAGGCGCGGGCGATTCTGGTGGAGGAATGGAATGTGCAGCCCGTGAAATGCCCCGTCACCGTGTGCGGCGATATCCACGGACAGTTTTACGATCTGATCGAGCTGTTCCGGATTGGCGGCAATGCTCCTGATACAAATTATCTCTTCATGGGGGACTACGTCGGTGAGTTTTGTCGAGCTTATTGAGGCCTTTTTTAATTGGTTCTTTGTTGGGGCAAATTTGTTTTTTTTTTTTTTTTTGTAATTTAAAGTAGCTGTTTTTCTAGGTTTTTTTTCCCGTTGCTCGTTTTAATTTTTGATTTGTAGGGCGTGGATGTGTGAATTGATTCATAGCTGAACATGCGTGTTCGTCTTGGTTAGTCTTTAGGAAATTGCCAGTAAAAGATGATCCTATACTATCTTGTCTAGCTTGATGCAAAATATCATTATATGGTGCTGGTTCCTTGCTAATTATTCAGTTGTCATAGCTTGTGAAGATTGTAGCTTACTTATTTAGCTATCTGACGTGCTGGTCAGCTGGATTTTTTTGTATAAGTTGATCACTGGGATTTACCTATATAGACACAGTAAATTTCTGGTTTTCTGTCTACTAAGCATGACGTTGATATTTTGGAGCAAGGAATTTCTGATATTTGTTTCAAGCCAATTGCATCATGCATTGTTTGAATGATGGCTGCCGTCGCTATAGTACTATACGGAATTGTTTTGATCTTGTTGTGGTTTCTTTTATATAAAGGCTGATGCTTACGTGGAACGTTGACCTGTAACTGAGAAAGTTTATCTTTAGAAGCGTAGAATTTTCAACTATTAATTCCTGTACATGTTTCCGTTATTTGTTCCTGGACTACCTAGTCACTGTTTCAACTATTAAAATCTGGACGCCGTATTCATTATTTGTTCCTTGATGACGTAGTTATTATCTATTCCAAGAAGACGCTGAGATTGGCTCTAGACATTTTGCTTATTTGTGGAGATGGGATAATTTTGCTTGCGCATAATAGAATATTCTTTAATGGAGAATTTGCTTTTCATCTTTCATTGTTTGTTCCTTTTCTTTTCATGATTTTTCGCGCTGTTGCGTATCCATACAACTGTCTTATCTAAATGGTTTTCTTTATGTGATCTTCTCTGTCATTCTCTCTTGCTAAGTGCATCATAGCATCTGATTAACAAAACATGCATACTGCAGACCGTGGGTACTATTCGGTGGAGACGGTCACACTTTTAGTGGCCTTGAAAGTTCGCTATAGAGATAGAATCACAATCCTCAGAGGAAACCATGAAAGCCGGCAAATTACTCAAGTGTACGACATCTATATTATTCAACTATGGCTTTCCTATCATATTTCTTTTGATGGATGTCTAGTTCCAATTAATGATGTGCAAATATTATAGTCCATGAAAAAATGATTTTATTTCCATATCCTCCTAGGATATGAAGCTGTAACTGACATCCAAATGTGTCACGAAAAACTAATAATGTTATTGGGTGATCATGTTGGTTATCCTGATAATTACTGGTGTACGAAAAGGATTGATTCTTTTGCTTTATGAATTTACCTTTTGAGTAAAATGGAAGCTATATTTGAAGTGTGCTTAGGGATGACCCATTTGGCAAAATATGGGTTCAAGGCTGTTCAATTTTGTATAGGCGTCCATGATCAGTATTTGTATTTTAGTCTCCTGGGATGTTCTTTGTCCTTAGTTTTCTCCAAAGGGAAGGGGCAGTGCAAGGGTGATTCTATTGGTGTCTGGGTTGTTTTAGATTCTATACAAAGAAGATGCTCTAAGATTTGATGCATAACTCTCTTATAGTATAAAGATTTCTGGCCTAACAAAATGCTGAATTAAAAATTAAAATAAAATCTGTTATCTGGTGTCTAAAGTCATTGTAGGATTTTTTTTAGATGCACTTTTAGCAAGTGTTGAATTTGTGAAGGACTCTTTTAATTGTTAGGCATGTCAATGGAAGAGGTCCGCAGAAATTCCTAAAGTACAAAATTTAAGAAGTGACAAGATTAACAATAATTCAGAATTCAAGTTTTAGAGACTTTTTTTTTTAATACATGGAACGTCCATGGATCATTTACATACTGTTCTTGTATCAGGTATGGATTTTATGACGAGTGCTTGAGGAAGTATGGCAATGCCAACGTTTGGAAGTTTTTCACTGACCTTTTTGATTATTTGCCGTTGACAGCACTTATTGAGAGTCAGGTTTGGTTGATGACAACACAACACCTCTTTATTAACTATAGCATGTTTACTGTATCTGATGATATGGTCTAATTGTAGGTCTTCTGTTTGCATGGAGGTCTTTCACCATCACTGGACACCTTGGATAATATTCGAGCTTTAGATCGCATGCAGGAGGTACAACTGAGCTTCTTTTTCCCTTTTTTTTTGTGTTTTCTTCACTGAACGACTACAAAAGCTTTCAAATGTCTCATTTTTATCAACTATCATGATATTTGTGTGTTATGATTTTGTCCTTATTTTCATAGTGTGGGAGTGCTAAATTTTAATTTTGTCATGTTACTTGAGTGCAAAAGCTTCCATATTCTGATTGGAGTGCTAGTCTCCAATTTCATTTTGAGCACTCCAATTTCATTTTGAGGCTGATATGTTGTTTTGGCAAATTTTTAGCAAAATGGAATGCTAAAACCTTTTGTAATTTTCTTGCAATAAACAAAAGGTGGTAACCTTCCTAAAATTTCATCTTCATTTTGCCCGCATGTCTGTTGTTGGCTTTTAGAGTGAAATATTGATTTACTTTTAAAAATTAAATGGCATTGATAGAATGGTCTATTAATTTGTTTTACCGCCTGAGTTGATTTCTTCAATGTCCTGATAGGTTCCACACGAAGGGCCAATGTGCGACCTTTTATGGTCTGATCCGGATGATCGTTGCGGATGGGGCATATCACCACGTGGGGCTGGCTACACCTTTGGACAGGATATAGCTGCTCAGTTCAACCACACGAATGGCCTCACCCTAATTTCGAGGGCTCACCAGCTTGTCATGGAGGGTTTTAACTGGTGTCAGGTTGGAATGATCAATCTTTTATGCAAATTAAAAATCCAAACTTATCTATTTACCTCCATTTTGTAGGAAAAGAATGTGGTGACAGTGTTTAGCGCCCCCAACTACTGCTACCGTTGTGGAAATATGGCTGCAATACTTGAAATTGGGGAGCACATGGAGCAGAACTTCCTTCAGTTTGACCCAGCTCCACGACAAATTGAGCCCGACACAACTCGCAAGACTCCAGACTACTTCTTGTGAGCTCTAAGGTCCGTTGCATGCTTGCAGTTAATATTACGGTTGATGTGTCTTAAGAGAAAAAGAGTGTTGTTATTCGAGGATTACTGTCAACGTCATTCTTTGTTTGGAGTTAGGCCCGGCTCCTGAATTCCCGTTTTGTTCTTGAGATACTCACCGGTAACTAACCATGGCACAGAGAGTATTTTGTATATTGTCCCAAATCCAACTCAAAGCTGAAACAATTTATATTGTGTTCTGTAATTTAAAAAGGCTTTGATAGGATCCAGTTTTCAGAAATCTCACAAATAGCATTGAAAAATAAACTCATTGCTTGGGAGTGATTAGCTTCTAGATTGATTTTCTTTGAATATTTTGAGTTAATGAAGTGATTATGGTGAGGGACAGACAAATATATATACATTTGTTTAGCTTTCTTGGAAAAATCTAATTTCTTAACATAGTTGTTGACTTGTAAGGTTAGCAATAGCATTTATTAGTCATTATTTCTGAGAAATTAATGGAGTTATGATGTACATTAAAAGAATCTAATTCATGTCCTAAATTTTTGTGTAGCAATTGGTTTTTAATAAATGTCTATGCTGAAATCAAACATTGAAATTACAACATAACTCAAAAGTAAAAATCTATTATGAAAACTATACTGATATAAAGAAAGAGTTTTGGAACTATTTTCAGAAATGCCATTGAACTATGTTTTGGTGGAAACATCATAAAAAATTCTTAAAAGAGTTTAGTTATTATATAGTGATAATAGATTCCCAAATACTAAGTTTTAAATCATTAGAAATACCATATAAAATAAGTAGAAACTTAATCTAGAATAGAAATAAAATCAATTCAAATATAAACAATAAGAATATAATACTTGAATTGAAGAAAATCAATAACAGCCGTAGCACACCAAAGCGAGCCTAGCGAAGCAGGTGACAACGAGGCAGTGTGGAAGGAGATTTGGCGAAGCCGGCAAGTGGCAATGCGACAAGGTATGGCGGTGGAGCAGCGAGGCAGGCTGAGGATAAGGCGGCGAGGCAGGGCGAAGGTGCGGCGAGTGAGGCAATCTTTATAACTTTGGAGTTGTAGCATACAGTTGAGAGAGAAACTTTATTAATTTTTATATTTTTGGAAACGTAGTTAATCTACAATTTTTATTTTTATTTTTCAAAAAAAATCAATGGTTCTTGATTTATTCTCGTAATGACTTGAAATCCTAACATATTGGATTGAGAAAAAACGTTTTATCAACTGAGTTGTGCTTCATTGTCTTCTTATTTTAGTATGTTCATTGTACGGAATGTGTTCAAATTGTAGATTAAAAATTAAAAATTAAAGATAATTTATAATAGAGTTATCTATGAATAAATAGAATATATAAGAAAAAAGAATGAGAATACTAGAAGAGAAAAAACCAGGATGAAAACTTGAGAATAAATACATATTTAGTCTATGTATGCCTATTTTACATATTTTGTGGAGGTTAAGCAAGCTTAGTTTTTTTTTAGTTTTCAAATGCGATAAAGTGATACTCCATATTAAATTAGTTTCGTAGAATTAATTGAATCGTGCGTATCCAATGGGACAAGACACTAGTCCTTCATTAAAGCTAGTGATTAGTCCCAATTTCATTTTCAATCTCCAAATCTTATACAAGGCATGGATACTCTTTTCATCGAGCCTCGAGCAGCGTAATACTCATCTCATTCGTCGAATGGTGAGCATTCGAGCTACTGAGCGAGTTCTCAGTGTCGCTCACATTTCTCTCTGTGAAAAAGCCAGGCTTTTTAGGTGGAGGCAGCTCACCTTGGTTCCCCAACATCAGAACCACCGAGGACATGGTTGGCCTGTCCTCGGGGCTTTGCTGAACGCACAGAAGGCCGACGTGGATTGCTCTCGCCACTTCTGATGAGTACTCGGGCTTGATGTTATATGACTTGATCAGCTCCAACGCGTTCCCTTCAATGTGGAGCATCCATGCCTACCCAAAATCGAAGCTCGTTAACTAGTCCAAACATTTTGATGCATAGGTTGGTTAGTGTTTGTTCGACAACTTACATGTCCTAGAAGGTTGTGGAAGTGATCTCTGTGAGAGAACCCTCTGTTCCTCTTGCCACTCACAATCTCCAGCACTAGAACACCGAAGCTGAAGACATCTGATTTTACCGAGAACAGGCCATCTACTGCATACTCCGGTGACATATATCCGCTGCATAACAAGTAGTACTATTTTGAGTTACGTTTCAAGAAAAGTAACTGCATCACTACTATGTTCAAGAATCTTACTATGTTCCCACGACTCTGCTCGTGTTGGCTCCAGTCTCGTTCCCCCCAAAGCTTCTAGCTAGCCCGAAGTCTGATATCTTTGGATTCATGTCTGAATCCAGCAACACGTTGCTGGCTTTGAGGTCCCGGTGAATGATCCTGAGCCGTGAATCTTGATGAAGATACAGAAGGCCGCGAGCAATGCCATTGATGATGTGGTAGCGTTTAGGCCAACCAAGCAACTTGCTTCCCAATGGATCTGCCAAACAAATTCGTGATACGAATGTGAAAAGATCGAACGTAGATAACCTAGACGATGAGACGAGCAATCCTACCAAATAGAATCAAATCCAGACTTCTGTTATGCATATACTCATAGATCAAAAGGTATTCCTCCCCACAAATGCAGCACCCGAGAAGCTTCACCAGATTCCGGTGCTGCAGCTTTGCAACGCAGATTACTTCGTTCTTGAACTCGTTCACTCCTTGAAGGGATGTTCTTGATAATCTTTTGACAGCGATCTCCTGCCCCCCATCCAGCACGCCCTGCAGTCAAAATCTCGTTTTTCATTACACGACACCTAAAATTCTGAGCATTCATTACAACCAATTACCTTACCTTATAAACAGGTCCAAATCCACCCTCTCCAATCTTGCTATTGAATGAGAAATCATCAGTAGCTTTACATATTTTTGACAGCTCGAAAAGAGGCAACTCCAAGTCTTTGCTATGACTTTCGTCGTCCAAATCTTTCACATCTTCACGCGTAGAGCTGCCTGCAACATTAAACAATGCAAGGGGTTGTAGAATTCGGTCCGAAAGGGAGAAGTTACATCAATGGTTAGATCATCTCGCCTACCTCCTCTCCTAGGCCAAAGATCAGTCTTTTTCCTTCTATGCGAATACAGAAATAGGCCGAGGCATAGCAGAAGTAACGATGCTACCAACGCAGTCAAAACCACGATTAAAACCACTTTCCCTCTCCTCCTTCCATATTCTGCATACCATTTCATTCAGATAAATGCTGTATGACAAACACAAATACAGCAGAAAACAAGCTTTAGAATTCAGATGAAATAATTTATTTCACCTAAGTCGGAAGCAGCCATTCGAATGTAGATATCTTGTCCATCCGCGGACAGTTGTTTGATGTCAACGAGATCTTTGAGCCAAATCAAACACGTATGGCCTCCTGCATCAGCATCTATGATCGTGTAAGCCGTGCAAGAGCAGTTCTTGAAGCATAGCTCCTTGCATCCCTCGAGATTCATGCTCCGATTATACCAAGAATGCTCTGTATCCGGTAGCTTGATACCAGAGTACTTCACGAAGCCATCACTCTGACAGTCCAAAGGTTTTCTCCTAACACACCCGCCCGACCAGCTCCCACGCTCCCAACTCCCTGCATCTTTAGGCACGAATTTTTCCAAGCATCCACAGACGGCCGTGTTGCAAACGCCATACGAGCCACAGAGATTGTAAAAGTCACAGTTATTGGTGGGCGCAGTGAGATAAATCCGCCAACTCTGCGTTTGATCATCCCAACTCCATCTCTGACCAACACCACTCTGACTCAAAGCATACCTCGAAATCACTGAGGTGTTGATGAGCTCGTAGTGATAGTACACCTCGTTCTCGTTCATAACTAATCCGAATCTGAAAACCGGATTTCTCCTCAAGCCTGGTAAGCCGCTGAAGGTGTGGCCATTCCATGGTCCAGTACTGTACCTTTTATCTCTACCTTGTCTCAAAACATTTTGCGGATAGCCAGTGGGATCACAGTGGTATGTGAAATCTCCGGCTGCTGGATCATCGTAGCTCTTCCACGAGGAGAGGTAGAACTCCACACCAGCTGCGAAGTCCCAACCAAGCTTCATCCCTGGAAGAAGGGTGTCGGTTGGATGATCAAAGCTCTGCCAGAGGAACTTGTTAGGATCATTCGCATCTCTGACAACGAGGTTTCCAGTGTCGAGCAGCTGAGCAATGGGAATCTTGACTGCAGACGACGTGTTGGCTGACCAGATAGCACGGTTGGACTCATCAAGAAGAGCCAAGGTTCCCGGCTCGATGAATTTCAACACACCTGATGTGTTTCCGAGTGGAGTTCCTCTGTTGGCAACCCAAACAGCGGTCTGAACCGATACCTTCTTGTACCATATGCCTAAATATCGATTCTTGGAGCTTCCCAGGCTGAAAAATCCCATCTCGAAGCTCCCACCGGACGAGACCAAAGTGTCTCCGTCTCTAATGACATCAGTAGCAGCTATGGTGTCCATTGCAAGAGGCATTTTCTCAGCAGAAGACAACAAGGATGCTGTGATAACAAGCGAAGAGATAACTCGAAGGAATGTTTTCATGGTCTTAGATCTCTAAACACCTCTCTATTTTCGTGCAGAAGATCGAATTAAAATTCATTCAAACTAGCACAGCCAAAAACAGTAGCAGCTTACAACATATTAATGGCAGCAACTGCACGTCTGCACCTCTTGTCCTAGAGCGAAGACTCTTCTACTTGACCCGTTCAACGGCCCGAACCGGAGCTTTCACCACTGCCAGCTCGGACATCAGGATGGAAATCTGCAGCATCGATGAAGCTAATCTAATCTTGTCACTGGAAATTGCTACTCCAAGTTAAATTTTGATTTTTTGGGACCAAGACATTTCAGAAAATGAAATCAATAAGAGTTAAAGTTTGGATACTGATAAGTCAAAATATTTGGACCCACACCCTCTTTTTCTTTACCTGTTATCCGGGACACATGAGTTTAACAAAATTGACCTGAAATGATTAGTACATGGTATCAAAATTTTAAACAAGTTGGGTTAAAACAGCTAGAATATTTTAGTGTATGGAACATGATGTTTTGTCTGAGACATTCAAATACCATGAGCATGTTTCATGAGTTGCAAGATACACAATCTTGCAATCAGATTCTTGTAATTAGATTCTGGTTCATATTGTTAAAAATGGATTCTTGGAGCTTTATCTTATCCAAGATTCAACCTTTCTGCAAATGAAGTTCATCTAATCTATAACATTAAAAGACCCAAGTCAAAATGAAGGAATTCATATATCTCAGTGATCAATCAAATAAAGTTACATCTCACAGGAGTAACCAAAACTATATAAACTTTTCCTGTAACAAAATCTAAAGCCTACAAAGAACCAAAAAATGAGATACAAATTGTGAAAGAACCAATCAAAGAATCGAGTATCGTGTGATTTTCTCCTTTACAACGAGCCTCAAACAGTTGAAGCAGAATGGATCTGCCATGGCAGCAAACCAGTCGAGACATCAGCCAAATTGGCCATAACAAAGTCCCTCAATCCTGTATCCCACACTTCACAGAACCTCTGCGGCCAATCAGGCGGCTCAATTGCCTCTGTCCCCAACCCAGGAGCTCGATCCCTAGAGCCCTCGTTCTGGTTCTGCTGCCAGTCAGCAACGTAAGTCGCAACTCTCCTGTAAAACTTCGCCCGAAAAACCTCCCATACTTGGTACTTATAGTGATTGATCACAGCACTACTTTGGGGCAGATTGAGGTAAGTAAACCCCTCCTTCAGGTGGAAATGGTGCACCACATTAAGCAAGGTGGCATCTAGCGCGTCTGGCCTGATAATTGACTTATGCCTCTCGGGACTCTGCACCCGACAGGTATACCCTATGGTGACTCCCTGTGAGGGGGGCGATTTCAGCCCCGATGGGCCAAAGCTATGGCAAGATGTTCTGATCTCCCCAATGCTGCTTGAGGAAGACGAGAGGTTCGCCACCAATGCACGTAGTGAGCCCTGAGGCGCAAACCCTAATGTCCTGAACCTATCCTGCCCGGAATTCGAATATGGGAAATAGTAATACTCATCCACATCCATAAATGAAACCCAACTGCATTCATCCCTTGCTTTCAAAGCACAATGTGAGAACCCTGCTTCTTGAGTCTTGATCCATGGCCATACATGCCTAGTCACATTGTAATTCTCATGATCAAGTTCTTGAACAACCTTATCAATCCCATCATCACTATTGTTGTCATAAATGAACCATCTTTCGACTCCTAACCAAGAATGATACTTGATCCACTCACGAATTGCAGAGGCTTGATTCCACACCATGGTACAAACACATAGCTCAAATTTCCCCTCCTTCCTCATCCTCCTCCCACTCCCATTATCGAAAATCTTGGCCACGGACGGCATAAGCATGCGCTCACGGCCTCCACCACGAGGCCGTGGTGGCCTCAATCCAACAGTGACTCGAACCCCAAGACCCTTATCAAGACCTGCAATCACCCTCTCCGGCAAGGGGCACCTCACCACCTCCTGAGCCGCCGTGATCGCCCTCTCCACGAGGGAGAAACGGCCACTCCGACCATCAAGCTTCCCTAACCCAAAATGACAGCTAAACTGACTGGGATTGGACTCTCTATCCCGCCTCAGATTCAACCCCTTCACAAACACAACAGCAGTTTCCCCATCTCTCATAGCCGCATACGCCACATTGTCCCATGATTTCACCGTCTGATTCCTATCCCTCTCTCTCAAGATCCCATTTTTACCAACCCTCTTCAAATGCACAGCCTCAGAGCAATCCCGAGGCCCAATTGGGCACCTCACAATCGACCTAAACCCATCAAATTCATCAACAGACAAAACCTTCTTCTTCTTCTTCTTCACAAACCCATCATTCTTACCGTAGTAAACACACTCCAACTTATCAAGACCGCTCCTTTTCACCGACCCATCTCCCCCACCGCCAGCCACCATCAACAAAACATGATCCGGAAACAGTACCCTACTCTCAATTCTCAGCGGAGAGAAAAACCCACCAAATTCCCTCACCGATTTCACCGTTCTTGAAGTAGAAGACGACAACAAAGATAAGCTCGGCACCACCAAAACCGGGCGGAAGGCAGAAGAGGTAGAATGGCTAGTGTAAGAAAGAAGAGAAAGAAAGCTAAAAAACCCGATAAACAGAATTGGAAATCTCACAGACTGCAAGTGTGAGGGTTTGATGAAGCGCTTCCGCTTGCGGCGTTGATCGGAAGACTCCATTTTGTAACTATTTTTTCAAAGTGATTTTGAGATGAAAAGAAGGATGTTTAGAGAGAGAATGTGAGGAGAATTGTTTTAGTGTGGAAGATCTGTCTAAATACCGACAGCTGGGTTGGGTAGTTTCTTCTGGAAGTGCAGTAAATGTCGGAGAGAATCAAGGGATACATTTTTGGGCAGTGAACGCGTTTACCTTAAAACTCAAAAATACGGATTCTTCCATTTCTTTGCTGCGAATCTGCAAGCTGTCGGGTTTTACAAAAATTCCATCGCATAAGATTTCAATGATTTGATTCGTCAACGGTATTACAGAATTTTCAATGTTTTCTTCCTTCTTTTTTGGTCGATTGCTTACAGTATCATATTCATAGGAGTATTAGAGTATATAATAGGAATGCTTTATAATTAGATTTTTTTTTGTTTGTTGTAAATTTGACATGTTAAAAAAAAATTGATCACTATTGAATCAAATCGGATTGAAGTTTTATGAAAATTAATCTCTCTTGTGAATAATTTAGTGTTTCTTAGTAGAAAATATGTAGCACACTGTGTGTGTGTATTCAAAATGTAAATCAAAATAATATTTTGAAAAAATATATACATAGACCATGAAAACATTGATTTTTAAGATTTGTGATGCCGTATTTTTTGAAACTTTACATTTGAAAAGTCTCCTTTGAAATAAAGGTCAAGTCTTGTGGCCCCAAATGCACTTATTATATAGAAGGAATATGATTGTATAATTTTATTCCAAATGTTGTTATATACTCCTATTTCCTTTATTGTTATATTTTTATTATGGCATTTTCTAATTCCTAAGTCCTAACTTGATATGTTTGAGTAATTGTGTGGCAAGGAAGCTACTTTGCCGATGTAAAGTAACGACTTTATGCTTTTAATGAAAACCACCAAACAAATCCTCTTTGAAGGGCAATTTTGCTGAATTCCCACTCTTTTTGTCAACTATATAAAGGGTGTGTGCATGTGGAATTTTAGGTGTGTTGCATAATTTACTTCCATAATGATTAAAGGTGCTTGTATAGTTGTCTATAAACAATTTCTAAATTCAATTTAGTTTAGTTTATATTGCAAGTTGGGGATTGTTACGTGTAAAGCGGTCTATACCACACTTTGCAGGCATGCAAGAATGAAGAATCCTTCACTTATTCCTTATTATTTCGATTATTAACGCATATAACACTATTATCGTAATATTTTATTTTATCGCATATTAGCATAGACATTTCATTTAGGTGCATATATAGGGTTATATACTGATTTGTTTTTTTCTTACAAGCTACCACACCAATAAGTTCATCTAGGGTTATTTATTAATGTTACAACAACAATGTGAAATATTAAACTATGAAGATTTAATTTGACAACAAACTATCAATATGAGATAATTGTATGGATGGAGTATACGAACTTCTATAAATGCTGCATATCTTTTTTTATATATATAAATGCTGCATATCTTCATTACATATAATTTCACCTACTATATTAAATCTTAGATGTGCTGAAATTGGAGGTAGCAGATTGCAGAAAATACCATTAACAAAAATTAATGTACTAGTAGTTTAAATTAATAATTTGTTTCTATAGCAGACGTCAACGTTTGTCATGTTTCTTCTAGCCCATTCCATTTGGAAGTAACGTAATAAGATCATATTTGTGCATAATGTAATTTTGAAAATAATGACCGACTAATGTGATTATAGTAATTACTATATATTTGGTGGTCGCATAATTAATGCAATTAAATATAGCTAGGGGCAAAATTAAGTAATTATAGTAACCGGCGGTGGCACATGTACAGATAAGGAAAAGTATAGACGACAAAGGCTTGTGTTCACAGCCTGTCTAGAAATTTTCTAGATAAGCTTTGCCCAAAATATGTGATTCATTTTGAAGTACTATATAACTACGATTAGGAGTACTAAGGAAAATGTTTTAGAGACGTAATGTTTCCAAGCCATAATTCTATAACGAGGTTAAATTAGTAATTGTGCATTGAATTTTATTTTTGGAGAAATTTATATTTTGTGTATATACTTTATTACCCTTACATTAATTTACTTAGTTATTTAAGGATATGGAACTAATAATGCAAGTATAATTTTATTTTGACTATGTGGGACCTACACATTTGTGATGCATGGTTTTTTTAATATTTATTATTTTTTGTTACATTTATTTAAAGTCATATTTTAAAATTTTAAATATTGTAATTTTATTAAATTAATAGTATGTTTAATAGGTGAATAAAAGACGTATCAAACTAGACCTTATTGACTTTAGATGAGATGATCGAATAATTATTCAAAAATAATTAGCACAATGTAGTATTAAATTTTTTTGTCAAATTTTAATAAGCTGTAATAAATCAAAATATTGATAAACTTATTGATAATTAATTTACAATTAAATTGAAATAATTTTCTATATTGATGAAATTATTCTTTTTGTTACTATTTTTATTCACAATAATTTCTTTATAAAAAATTAAAAATTTTATAGATGCAAAAAGTTTACTAGAATTCTTAGTCAATTCACTATAACGTACGAAAAATTAAATTTGATATATAATATATTGATGTTAATTGGGCAATACGGTTTTGATTCTAAGAATATTATAATTTTAATTTTTTGTTTTTCATAATTTTGATTTATGTAATTTGTAAAATTTTGAAACATTACCATCAAACCTCGATAAAAAAATAATCACGTGTTTATTCATTCATCTACTTAGCATTTTAAAGATATATGGATAATATTTTATCTTTTTCTTACAATATTAGAGTTCTCAGTTAAATTCACAATAACAATAAGAAAATTAAAATGTGATATTTGGTGTATTAAAAAAATTAGTATTAATTGAGTTGACGATTTTGATTTTAATTATTTCATAATTTCAATTTAGATTCTTTACTTTACAAAATTATAATTTCTTTAATTTAAAATTTTGAAACATTATGTTGTACCTTCAATAAAAAAATAATTGCATTATCTTTAACTCATCTATTTAATATTTGAAATATATATAATAAATATTTTATATTTTCCTTTATAGACTATTATAGTTTTTAGCTAAAAATATTGTTAATATACCACAAATTATAATTTGATATAGTATGATATATAAAGTACTCTTACTAATTAAGTTTAAGATTTTGATTTTAAGAGATTCTTAATTTCAATTTTAATTCTTTACGTTCTATAATGTTTATTTCTTTTAATTCTTAACTTATTGAACATTAAGTTGAAGCTCAATAAAAAAATCACATGTTCTAGGTCATCTATTTAATATTTTAGAGATATATAATTAATTATATATTCTTTTATTTTTATATAAAATATTAGTGTTATTGACTCAATTCACTGTACATTGTAACTAATTAGAATTTGATATATGATATATTTATACTTAATTCATGTAATATTTAATATATTAAAGATATACAATTAATATTTTATCTTTTTCTTTAAAAAAATATTAGAGTTGTTTATTTATTCACTATATCAGCAACAAATTAAAAATTTCAATATTCGTTCCAAAATTTTGATTGTTCGTTCCAAAATTTTGATTTCTTTAGATTCTTAATGTTAGTGACAGAGTCTTACTAGTATTAGTCAATTAAAATTAAAAAAAAATATTATTTGTAACAAAAGCTATAGAAATACCACAAAAATACGATAACGCAAAAAATGCTTAATCATAGTAACTATATTATTTTACTATACAATTCAAATTTGAATAAGAAAAATGTTTTAATTTTTTTTTTTTTCATATATTAAAATAATTGATTTCATTGTTGTATATTTTAGAATATTTAAATAAAAGAACAAGCTATAAAAGAATGGTAGTACTACTGTATTAAGTTATCGAATTATTTTATAGTTAAATATAATACTTTAGTTGTATAATGTGTTAATTAATACTACTGTAATGATAAATTTATAATCTGAATGTAATATTTTAAAATCCATTTATAACTTTAATGCATGATTCAAATTTATCTCGAATCAATGCACATGCATTTAGATTATGTATTTAGTTTGATTTTAATTTTCCTTAATTGTAGATATCCATTTAATATGATATTAGGGTAAATTAGTCACAATATAAAATATAATTATGGCAAAATGACATAGGGGTATTATGGCATAGAGACATTAAGTCTCTAAATCACTACTCATTTAATCTATGCATATGGCATTATCAATATACTATACAATGTATTATAAGAAAATCATTTGCAAACGGTAAATATTTATTGATCGGATCATACGTAGTTAATTCTCAAACGGACTAACGGAGTATGCTTTTTTTTACACAATCAATAATGTTTTTTCTCTATGATATATGATCATACTTTTAACTAGTATACCAAATTACTAATAATTTGTTCAGAATAAAATACTTAAGGATGACTTGAACATGATTCTATCGGTCAGACATTGCATATTCTAGAGAGAAAGAATGTACAGTGTACTTGTATGTATTTATCATAATCATATACTCCTATTTTGTTTATTGACCGAGCTAGATCGATAGTAGTACTAGTATTTTACATTCCTAATTTCCTACCCTACAGATTTTTGGAGGTGGATCCCCTGCTGTGACATTGCACTAGTATTTTACATTCCTAATTTCCTACACTATGAATTTCCGGAAGATGATCCCCTGTTGTGACAATGCCATAGCAGGCATGCGGTGCTTAAAACACATGAATTTGTTAACTAAACGCAATAGTCATGCTAACTTTTTCTATCCTTAATTCAAACCTTTTTAACCACATTTTTATTCTATTAAATTGTAAAACACACTAAAAAATACATTTGCATATTAGAGTATTTTATTATATACGTATTTGACTTTGATAGTTATTTTTATTAATATTTTTTAAATTGATGTTTGCAACGGTTAATAGGAATTAGTATATAGTTTACCTTTAATTATTTTTGCATAATCCTTTTATTTTAGGAATAATAAATAATTATTTATTTTAATACTTTCACTGATATATAGAGTTCCTATATTTATGAATTATAATTGAATCATATATGTTTAATTGTTGAGTATTTTGACACATCTTTTGGCCATTATTGCTCAAATAAAAGGAATAGGTACAAAATAACTCAAACTAAATTATACTACTAATAAGTCTTGGTCGTCTGAAAATATTAAAAATTACTATTAAAAAGAACATAATTTATCAAAGAAAGCATATATACACAAATATTTCCAAGTGCAAAGTATGGTAGAATTTAAAATAATAAATGGTATTTAAAAAATGTGAATAGAAGAAAAAAAAAGTCTGACTATAATTCTTGCATTTAAATTCACTGGTAATAGCTAAACATGAATTAAAAGAATAATAATAAGAATAAGTATCAAAGTCAACATAAATAATAAAATACTCTAATATGCAAATGTATTTTTTAGTGTGCTTTACAATTTAATAAAATAAAAATGTGTTTAAAAAGGTGTGAGTTAAACATAGAATAGGTAAGGGAAAGAATGGCAGCAAGAATTGAAACATGCAGTAAGGTTGTGAGTAGTCATTGCTGTTTATAGCAAGAAAACAATATCTTTCATTGATATAATATGTTGAACTCGTCCCATTCTTACAAGGAAGATCACTATATATACTAGACACAGAAGGACCTAGAACATAACATGAAATCCTAAAGGACCAGCTGTAACATTAGCTAAACAACAAATTCAAATAACTGATTCTGAGAGGATCTCTTGATTTCTCACGTGCTGTGGATCCTTGAGCTCTTAACCAATGAACAATTGCCAGACATCAATATATCCTTCCATGATGGAGCAGGCTGAGGTGGCTTTTCCAAGTCATCAACTTTAGCTACTTTTGCATCCTTAACATCCTTGTGTACATGACTTTTCAACTTAACATTTCTTGCTCCAGCTTGAACACTACATGGCTCCAAGATAGCCATGTTAACAGTAAGCATGACTATTGCGTTTAGTTAACAAATTCATGCGTTTTAAGCAGCGCATGCCCCGCTGTGTTATTGATGAATTTCCTCATGTAATGCAAATTTCCTTGGCGGAGAGAAAACGTGTTTGGTTTGAAAACTAGTGGGCTAAAGCGAATAAGGAGCTGGCATTTGGCAACCACTAAAATTCAATTCGATTTAAATTATTTTTTTGTAGCACCCCTTTTGTACACGTATACACCATACTAGTAGTACTAGTTTAACTTTTAACTTTTAAGGATGTCGTTGATTAATTGATTTCAAATTATCAGTAATCCCACCAAATTCCCCCTACTATGATTAAAGGGAGAACATTTTAGTTGCACCGTCACTTCATCACACCTCAAATCACGCCCAAATCTCTACGATTCTCAGAATCCCACCCAATTTCATTTTTGTTTGTATTTTTTCTATGAAATGTCAAACAAATTCGAGTATATCAATCCAAAAATCGTAGATCCAATTTTTTTTTTGTGTAAACTACGCACTCCACATGATTTATGAAGGATGCCATCCACGGTTACATAAGTGGACATAGTATACAATAATTAATTGGTAAACCATCTCACAGATAGAATGTAAGTCGCATTAGGGATTTTTTATGATTGTCATTTGTCACATAAGTGGAATACTAGTACTACTACATACGAAATTAAAAGTTGAGACCTTAGCTGTTTTGTGAATATAAATTTTTTTGAAATAGTTGTGAGGACTTAGTGGCCCACCATAGTACATGACCAGGCCCAGTATAAGGCCCAACTAAAATCTCATTACTCCCTAACCCTAAATTCCTAATTGTGACCATACACCCCAAACCACACCACACTATCACATTTGTAGAGTCACGTTAACAATATAGTAACGTGTTATACAGTACATAGTAAATTCTATTTTGTTTTTAATGTGGCTAAAAGTATTTAGGAGCGTGCATAGGCATCTTTACTTTTTTTATATAAAAAATATAATTATGATATGGATAAATATCACTAATCTCCAAATTATATCCATTTTTATCAAAAATATCTCGAACTAATAGAAAATACTCCCGATGTATAAAAAATATGGTTCGAAAATTTGGAGCATGATATTTTTATTACAACGTCAATAATTTGAGATTTAGATAATTTCTTATAATTCATGACAATTTTGACGGCATATATAATTTGGAGTTTAAACTTTAAAGTAATGTTAATCGTGAGGCACATAAACTAGTTTAGCCCTAGATATGATGTTAATCCAGATTAAAACAATCGTTTGGTAGACGAGATTAGTAATGTTGAAGGGTGAAGACTAAATAATGTAAATCATGGTACTATCATGTCGTGCTAGATCTACATTGGTCCACGACGAGAGCGATGACCCGAATGTGACAAGAGGCGATTAGCACGCTCCTAAGAAAGCTGTTTTTGGAGGAGGAAACTCGGGGTCCATGCGATAGGAAGCTGGAGAACGTGCTCGGGAAGTTGCGGCAAAGGAAGGGCCGAACGGAGCCGGCATTCGCTCCCTGACGAAACCGCCGACTCGCTGGGCGTGACAAGGAATTTGGCATAGTAGGCGGGTCGCCAACTTCTCCCCTTGATGAAGATGACGAGTCACCAAGTGCGCACGACATTTTGGACTTCCTTACCAACGACTCGCCAACTTCGCTCTTCAACGAACCTAGCGACTCGCCAGCTGCGTATGGCATTTTGAAGCACGTTCCTGGCGAGCCGCAAGCTTTGTCTCTCTACGAAATTGGCGACTCGCCCGCAGCGTCCGAGAATGTGATGTCAAGAGGGCTCAAACTCGGCACCTCAAACAATAATGTCTAAGCTCCTTGCCGCTAGGACAAAGGCTCTGGACTCCAAGATTCATTGTAGTTACATTTTAATCTATTGTTGGGATTAAATTGAATGTTAAAGGTATGCAATTCTAGTTCTTGTTTGCTAATTTTGTGGAGTCATTAGATTCTTGTTTCGGTGAAAGTTGCTCTGTTGTTTTTTAGAAGGTTTTCAAGCATCCATCTAAATCATAACACCTTTATTTTCTTATTTTACACCATTTTCATTATTTCATTTATTGTTTGGTTATTTGGGTATTTAAATATTTGACGGAGTAAGCCCAGAAAAACATATGTCTTGAATTATTAACATTCACGTTATTCAGATAACTAACCCAACTCTGGATAACGGTGGTTACACGATCATATATGTTATTGTCTTCTTCATTGTTGTATAAGATATTTTATAAAAATAAAATTGAACACAAAATTATGAATTATGATATATAATTATTAAAAATAAATTAAAGACAAAAATTGACAATATGAATCATAATTTTGTGCCCGGAGGTAATATATGTTGGAAATAAATATATTAGAGGAGCAATTTGATTGGGAAGAAATATTTGAGAAGTTAATTGGTTGGTTGAATATATAAGAAATAAGAAACTCTTTATTTTCAAACTCTCTTAATTGGTGCAAAATGATACAACTCTCCCATAATTATAGTAATTCATTACTTATCCATTATTTTATACTAATAAATAGTTAGAGAGGGGAGAGAAGAATGTTATAGATAAAAGTATTCTCGTACGTATTTTCTCTTACTTTACTATCTTTACTTTATTTATATGAAAAATATTTTTCTAATTTATTTTGAAGAAGTATAAAACTAAAAAGAATTATTCAAGTAGCGTGAGAGACAGAGTAAGTATTGTTTACTATTTTAGATATGTGTAATGACCGATTTTAGTCCTTTTTTTTCTTTTATCAACTTACATGCCTAACTCAATACATAAAAAAAAAAGTTGAAACGATATGATAAATCTTAAAAATACATAAAAAATTTGAAACGATATGATAATCTTAATCCCACAATGGATGAATCCGTATGACATATTGGATTCCAAAAAATACCCTCTTATAAATTTCGACTATATTTTCCTTTTTTGTGTAAAACGGAAGAAGTATATTATAGGAGTAGAAAAAGGACGCATGAAAACAGAGTAAAATCTCGTCTCCTCTCTCTCTCTAAATATAAACCGCTTCCAAAATCAAAATCCTTCTGTGCATTGCATAATTTGTGCAGACCATAAATTTATCAAACACACCGTTTCTGCTATAATGAACTCTCTTGTGCTCGCTCATTAGCCAGACTCCGAAGATCCATTGCTGCAAAAAGCTCCAAGCTTTTTTTATGCCTTTTTTGGGTCATACTTTTCGTATAATTCAAGTAATTTGAATTGTAATCGCGATTTCTTAGAGGCGATCTTCCTCCAGGTATGGATTAAGCCTCACGATTACTCTCTAATTGTGCGCTTAATAGATCTAATTATCATTGTTTAAATTGCTGCTAGCTCAATTGTTTGTTAATTGCTTTCCCGCAGGCCTCTTTGGATCAGGATTTTTTCTAGTCCAACTTAATAAAAATGTGGTAAATTTATAATCTGTTTTCGGAGATAATTTTTCTGGTACAAAGCGATGAAGAGGTCTAGAGATGATGTGTTTGTGAATTCTCTGCCTAAAGGCTCTGCCATTCCTTCTCCAACTGAACCGTGAGATTTTTCTCTTACTTTCCATTTTATGCGTTTATGTTTGATGATTAGTTGGTTGAGGTTTTTGTGCTGTTAGGATTTTAGCAATGAGATTGATCTTGTTGTAGTGGTGCTACGTTTTTTTTTTTGGCTGTTTGTGGGAACTATTTTTATCATTGAAGTGGTGTTTTGTGTTTGCAATTTATGTCAATATTTCGAGCTTTTATTGCATTTCCTGTTGCGGATTGTGCTCGTTTTGTTCGTAGAAACTGAGAGGCGAATTGAATCTTGAGTGATTGCATAAGTCTGATTGTCTGGAAAGTGATGTTTTTATAAGATGTACTATATGCTTCAGTAGATTGGCTTTATTCTGCTCCTTTTTTTTGGGACGATAATGTAATGGTTATGCGTCGTCATGGATATGAATGCTTATTTGAGGCAAGGAAGGTTGCCTTCTTTTATTATGAAACACTGTGCATTGATGAGGATTTGAAATTTGCATATTTGGGTGGACGATAAAGTTCCGGGCAAGCCCAGATGTCAACTGCAAGAAGTGTTCAGAAGCTCCAGACAACTGATGCCTTGTCGTATCTCAAAGTTGTGAAGGAAAAGTTTCAGGACAAAGGGGACATGTATAATGAGTTTCTTGATGTCATGAAAGAGTTCAAGGCTCAAAGGTAGAACTGTGCTCTTCATTTTATGTTTTAGTCCGGATTTCATAATGCTAATGTGTTTGTTTCTATTTTGTTGCTCTGGATATAGAATCGATACATCTGGTGTTATAGTGAAAGTGAAGGAACTATTTAGAGGGGACCGAGACCTAATTCTAGGTTTCAATGCCTTTTTACCGAAGGGATACGAGATTACCCTCCCAGCGGAGGATGAACCACTTTCAAAAAAGAAGCCGGTAGATTTTGAAGAAGCAATCGGTTTTGTAAACAAAATAAAGGTGCAGCTGCGAAAACATGCCACTATAGTCCTCTGTTTCTTGTTTCTCCATCAGAATTTGTGGTCTGACAAATTTTGAACTAATTGCAGACTAGATTTCAGGGTGATCATCACGTATACAATGCATTTCTTGACATCTTGAATATATACAGAAAAAATAATATGTCAATAACAGAAGTCTATCAGGAGGTACTCTACTCAGAGTTCATATTCATACTATGTATAATTATAAACAGGTATAATGTTCTTGATTGGTGATTTTTTATGCTTGTTTGTAGGTTTCAGTTCTTTTTCAGGATCATGCAGACCTACTCATAGAGTTCACTCACTTTTTACCTCATACTACTCCTGCCGCCTCCGTCCATCATGCTCAGCCCGTTAAAAATCATATCTTGCTGCAGAATAGTGGAGCCTCTCCCATGACAACGACACGGCCCATTGAGCAGGTCACTTTCACTTTAGTGAATCACTGCTTTCTGGTTGACTCGGTTATGCAGAATAAATAAATATCTCTTTTGGCACATTTGTTCCAGAAGCCGGCTGCAGGTGACCAGTTTGTTGCTTGCCCTGATTCAGAGCAATGGGGAGTATATACAAAAGAAAACAAAACTGAGCGTGATTATGATGATAACTTGGACAATGCAAGAAAAATTGCATGCAGAGATGATTCTGCGAATGACCAATCACCTAAAGGTGGGTACAGTAAGAGTGAGATTGTGTTTCCTCATATAGCTCTCATTTAATTGTTTTAACCGCTCGTGATTCTCAGTTTACATCCAATTGGTTTATTTTTTATCTTATACTATCAGTCTTAGTAAGCATTTTCCTATCTGTGAACTCTATCTGCATTTAGTGGAAGTGTCCACATGTATCGAGTAAAATCAATTCATTTTGTTTTGTAAGTTATTCTTGTTTTTACTATTGAGAATATTAGTAAATTTTATTATTAAAAATTTTATTTGGGATTTTATTATAAATTTGTTGTGTATCTATCTGCATTTAGTTGGAGTGTCCACATGTATCAAGTAAAATCAATTCATTTTTCTCAGGAACAGAGGACCCAGTGTCAATTTTCTGCGGGAAAGTGAAGGAAAGATTGAAAGATTCCGAAAACTACAAGAAATTCTTGGACTGTGTTCGCTCCTATAGAAGCAAGTTTGTTACAGCGCCTCAATTTCAAAAGCTGGTAAATTTTTCTCGTGACATTTATCCGTTTAGTTAGCTCCAGTTTACATCTGTCCTCTAGTTTTGTTGAATTATGGCGTAGACAAGAGCAGTTTTAGTTAAAATTGCACACTTCCCTAAAGTTTTGTGCATATAGTATTACCCTTTTCTGTAAAAAAAAAATATCAAGCTACATCCTCTGATCATTCTCATGCATCTCATGATATTTGTACTGATAATAAAGCTTGAAAATATAACATCAACCATTTAAAATTCTATAAACTACTTATTAAAGAGAATTGCTTTCAACATGTCATTTATTCCTATCTCGTATTTTTGGTAGGATTAGTAATTGAGATAAACTTTATATTGTATCAGGTGGCTAATATACTGGGATCACATCCAGACCTCAAGGAACAGTGTGATGATTTCATAATTTATGTTGAGAAAACAGGTATGAAGCATCCGATGCTTTTTCATGTTTGTTTATTGAAACTATATATACTTTGTTAATTTGCTCTGAACTGGGTGTTTCAAATTTTTCTAGGCAGCAAACAGAATTTCAGATCTCTAAAGGTAGACGGTCGTGAAGCAGATGAGCACTTTAAGGAAGACAGTACCAAAAATCACGGCGATAGAGAAAGGGACAGATCCGACAAGGTTCTTGCTTTCAGTAATGATGTCCAGGGACAGAAGGTGTCCATTACAAAGGAGAAGTATATGGCGAAACCCATTCATGAACTTGATCTCTCTAATTGCGAAAGCTGCTCACCAAGTTACCGACTTCTTCCTAACAATGTAAGTGTTGTAATTTTGTTTTACATGCCCGAATATATTCGATCTATATGCTCATCCGTTCAGCGTTCCCAAATGCAGTATCCGATTCCATCTGTGAGTTGTAGAACAAAGATTGGTTCTGAAGTGCTGAATGATCATTGGGTGTCCGTCACTTCAGGAAGTGAGGACTACTCGTTCAAACATATGCGCAAAAACCAATATGAAGAAAGCCTGTTCCGTTGCGAGGATGACAGGTAAGAGTTCTCTCAGGAGATTCCTTGAAATTGGGGTGTAAACCTGCCATCTAGACTTTTACGAGCATGGAAAGTTGTGAATCTGTGTTTCTATTATAATTCCAGGTTTGAACTTGACATGTTGTTGGAATCTGTAAACGCAACAACAAAGCGTGTTGAAGAATTGTTAGATAGTATGAATTCTCATACCGACAAGATTGAGAGTTCATTTCAAATAGATGATCTCCTAACAGGTATGCACCAGTGAACCTGCTTGCTTCTCTGAACAAATTTTGTTGTCCGACAGTTGACTTGAAAGTTGACTTGAAAGTTCATTTCTATCCTTCGTTCAGCTGTTAACCTTCGTTGCATTGAGCGTTTATATGGTGACCATGGGCTTGACGTGAGGGATGTATTGAGGAAGAACGCACCCCTTGCCCTGCCAGTTATTTTGACGCGGCTGAAGCAGAAACAGGAAGAATGGGCAAGATGCCGCTCCGATTTCAATAAGATTTGGGCTGAAATTTATGCTAAAAACTACCACAAGTCACTAGATCACCGGAGCTTCTATTTTAAACAACAAGATACAAAGAACTTGAGTGCTAAAGGTAGTTTAGATTTACACTGTGCTCAGACTTCTTATGATTTACATGCGTTACCAGACTTCATATGATAATGCCTGATAGTGTTATGTTTCCTTTTCATCCTCATAAAGAAAAGTATATTCACTGATTATATAATTTGGTCCATGGTTTCTCTCTATCAGCATTTTTAGCTGAAATCAGAGAAATGAGCGAAAAGGATCAGAATGAAGATGAAAAGATTCTCTTCATCAGTGCTGGATACAGACAACCCATCAAACCTCATATGAAGTTTGAGTATCCTGATCCAGACATTCAAGAAGATCTATATCAGCTCATGAAATACGCTTGTGGAGAAGTGTGTACACCTGAGCAGCATGAAAAAGTTATGAAGATTTGGACAACGTTCATTGAACCGGTGTTCAGCATTCCTCCCCGTCCTAGTGTGGGGGACGTCAAAGAAACTGTCAAAAATGATTCAACTACAAGACTGGCCAATTTTGGTGAAGGGAACAACATCCCTCTTGTCGAGGCTGCTTCAGAAAACCACAGATTATCAGATATGTCTAAACCCGGTGGTGAAAATATTCAAACTGAACAATCCTGTTGCAGCAAAATACTAAAGGGACATGACGATAACGTTGGCAAGAATGGTGGTTCTCCTAGAGCAAATAATACTGCCTATGAGATTGATATATTACGCAATGGAACCCAAAATGGACTAATGCGCACTGATGCCGGCATCATACCTGCTATGTCCGGAACCAGCAAACAAGCTGGTTTCTTCGAGCAAGTTACCCCTAACGCTACAGGAGAAAAGAATACAAAAGTTGAAAATGGTGCGGATTTACAAAATGGTTTCAATATCCACTTTTTTGTCATAACTTCTATCTACTTCAGTGGCTAACTTTTGAGGAAATTGTCTGTGCCACGCTGCAGGATCAAGTAGTGCTATTGGTGATCACAGGACTACGGTACTGCTGAATAACAAACCACAGGTACACTAGATTCTTTTGTGCATTTTGAGAATCTCATAGGAGGGTATATAAACAAATCAGCAACACAATGGAAGAATGGGTCAAAAAAATGTCTTTATCTTTCAGATATGGTCCTAGTTAAAACATATACTCCTAGTTACCAAGAAAAGTGTTAATATAGGTTTGTTTTTGCAGTGTGGTCTTTATAGGAAAGTTACTTCCTCTGCGGTTGAGGGGATCAAAGCCGAGAAATGCCACAATGAAATTATAGGTTTCGGTAAAGGTGAACGAGAAGAAGGTGAATTATCTCCTAGTAAGAATCACGAAGACAACATTTTGGCAGCATTTGGAGGCGTCGCGTACAGTTCATGTAAAAGTGCTGAGAGTACTAGAAGGACCGGAGGAGAAGCACTTTGTGCTGTGGAGGCGAGAACAGAAAATGCTAACGGTGGCGATGAAGGTGATGAAAGTGCCAAGGGATCCTCAGACAGCGAGAATGGCTATAAAATTGCTGAAGTTTCAGCGACTGATTCAGCCGATAGAGAAGAGCGCTCCCCCGAAGATCATGACGAAGATGAGGACCGTGATGAGAATGACAACAAGGATGAGAGTGAACGAGAGGCTGAAGGGGTAGCAGATATCCATGAGAACGAGGGAACGGTTGCAATTTCTGGTCACATTCTACATACTGTAAAGCCTCTTTCAACGAAAATGCCTGCTGCCTTACCTATCAAAGAGAGGAACACGGAGATTTTCTACGGAAACGATTCCTTCTATTTGCTTTTTAGGCTTCACCAGGTAAAGTTCATCTCATTTATTCACATTTATTATGGTTTTGAACATCCATCATAATCATCTCTTTTCTTGCTTCTACAGATTCTATATGAAAGAATGCATAGTGCTAAGCTGCATTCGTCGTCTCCTGAAAATAAATGGAGGATCTTGAATGATTCAAATACGACGGATTCATATGCTAGGTAGTTTTCTTGATCTTTCAAATGAACGCATCCTTTTCTCGTGGTGAACCTATGAAGGTCTACTAATATAAAGTCGAACTTGTTACTTGTGACAGATTTAAGGATGCACTACACAGTTTGCTGGATGGATCATCCGATAATGCAAAGTTCGAAGATGATTGCCGAACTATCATTGGTGCTCAATCCTACATCCTGTTTTCACTAGACAAACTGATACATAAACTTGTCAAACAGGTGACTTGGGATTTACTTCTCTTTTATGTACTACATGTTTCCACCATTTCTGCATTTTGTGATTCAATGGTTGCCCTTGATATTCTACAGCTACAAACAATTGCAAGCGAGGAGATGGAGAACAAGCTCATTCAGCTATATTCATACGAAAGATCTAGAAGTCCTAAAAAATTTTCTGATGATATTTATCACGAGAATGCACGTTTTCTTCTTCCCGAAGACAACTTGTATCGGATAGAATGTGTAGGTTTACTGATTGAATCCTGTTTTATTCAGAGCATTGGTATATCTTTCAGGTTACAACCCTTATCTGAGCATGAACTTCTGCTGCAGGTGCCTTCTCCAACGTGTTTAACGGTTCAGCTCATGAAAAACGAGCAGGACAAACCCGAAGAGACGGCTATCTACATGGATCCCTCGTTTGCAACTTATTTGAATGATGAACTCCTAGCAGTTGGTCCAGAAAGAAAGGGAAAACACAAGATATTCTTGAGGAGGTAGCATTAAAATGTGCAGATGAAATTCCCATCAAGCATTTATTTTTACCTGTGCATATGTTAATCTGATAAAGCATCCACAGAAACAAAAGAAAATTTTCGACTCAAGACAAGGTCCCCGACATCTCCAGAGACACAGAACAACTTGTAGCTTATAATGGTCTTGAAATCAAGGTTGCTTGCAATACACTAAAGGTACGTCAATAAGAGAAGCTGGTTTATGCGACCTAAATACCCTTAACATCATGCTAAATTTGTCTGGCTTTGTACCATAGGCTGCGTATGTTATAGGCACAGAAGACTTCTTATATCGCTTGAGCAAAAGGAGGAAAACGCCGTTTCACAGTGGCTGTTCTCAAAGAGTGAGAAGAATCTGTAGATTGATGGTTAGTTGAATAGCAAAAGCTTCACTGCATCGGAAAGATGAAGGTTAGGCTCTTCTTTTCCAACTTATGGTTCTTGAAACCTTAACTGGTTATCTATCTCGCACCATGAGTTGGTTGGTCGACAAAATCAGATCGTGTTAACTGATATCAGTTAAACGCGATCTGATGGTTGAAAGTGAGCTGAGAACAACGGCTGAATCTCCTTTCAACGGTCACATGACGAGCACTGTGCTCCGTGTTGATGGAAGGAGAGGATCTGAAAATATGTATATGTAGATATTTACATGTGTTACATTGAAGCTGAATTCACTGGTATTACATAACGCATTTTTTATCCATTTTGTCTCTCTCCACCTCTAAAAGTTTTCAACTTTAAAGTTTAAACTGTATCTTCATCTAAACTATACCTCGTTTAGCTAAATACGATTTTTGGTATAGAAAATGATTGGTACTTTGTCCAGATCTAATTTGATGTCTAATTATTAACTAATTAGAAAATTAAACTTTCTGATGATCTTAGTCTTCATTTAATTAGATGTCTTATTACAGCATGTTTATCGCTTGTTTACTATTGAATTCAATATTAAACAAAAAATTATGTTTTAGACAAAATTTGTAGTTGCAGTAAGATTATAAAAATAGAGTGGCTATGAGATATGTATTCCAACGATAAAAGCTACTACTACTATATAATATAACCATAAACCTTGATAGATCTTTTATTACATTAATTAATTTTTGACTATACCAAACAATCCTAATTGTTACTACTTTATAATTTAGTTATATTTTCGTCTCTCTTTCTCCGAAGGTAGAGGAAACTCAATACGAACTACTTTTCCCTACTGAGAAATATGAAAACATTAAAAATTATCAAAACAAAGAAAATATGGGCTGAATTAAGGCATGCACGCCGACACGGTATCATGTTCAAAGACACCTGCCATAAATCTATGAAAGGTTATCATAACAAACTTGATTTTCCAATTGCCAAATATTGAACGAAAAGTCAATTTTCAAATATCCAAACACGTAGTATTACATATTTACATACGCATGATTCGTGACATGACATGGTAGTTCTAGAGATTTAAAAAAAATCCCACACTTATTATATAGAATCTCAATTCTAGATCTAGAATACTTGTGAATCCTAAATTATTGACTTAAAAAATTGGGTGTAAATTAATGAGATGCGAGTGGCTTATTCTAGCACTTCATCATTGTTATTCTTCCTTGAAAAATAAAATAAATAAATAAAGCAAACCTTCCTAAGTCCCAAGACTTCCAACTCATACATGTCCCATTTTCTTATCTGGATTTGAGGTCATTGTCAACTCCATAATGGCCCATTTCATGATCCAACTTGTTAGCGAATCATAACCTTCATGGTTCATACCCACTTTGCCACGTTACAAAAAAAATAAATTCCTTATTTCAATTATTACCAATCAATAATTTTTTTGCCAATCAATTCATTAACGGAAAGAATCATCTCAAAACCCAATCACTGCTCAATGCAATTAATCACCCTCCCTAATAATGGTAATTAATAAAGCACAACTGTAAAATTGATAAATTCAAACAAAAATTAACAACGAACAAAAAAAAGTCAAATAACAAATGAAAGAATCCGATTTCCCAAAATTGGTTCCTTGAATCCAAGGAAACCCCATCTCAATATCTCATCTCATAAATTTTAAAAAAATCTAATTCCAATCCACCATGGTTTGTACAACAAGTGATCAAATTCCAATCAGTAATAATCAAAGAATCACTACCTCTCCAATGGTAAAAAAAAAAAAAATCAATCAAAACAAAAAACTGGAATATCCCAGAAAGCCCAATCGTTGCTTCTTCCCCCGCCACGTGTAGAGATCATAGGGCTCCCAGAGATGATCCAACGGACACGGCCTCCTCTGATCCAGGCGCACCCACGGCTTCCCCTTCCCGCTCCAGTGCAGCAGGCTGACTGGACCAGGATGCAGCTCCCTACACGATCCCGACACGTTGTCGCCCCCCAAACCGTGCTGGTTCCACCGGTGATGGATGGCCTCCACGTCACCACCAAACACCAGCAAAAAAGGGGGCAGCGACCCCAGTTCGTATATCCGTTTCCTCCGCTGCAGTTCCATCCAATTCTCTATTTTATTCCGATAATGCCCCTCCCTCCACCTCTCCAAATCCATCACCATCACCCCCGTGTTGAAATAGCACGGCTTCCTCGACCCGAACACCCCGCTCAGAACCGGGTCGCCCCAGAACCCGTCCGTGAAATATTTCGTGAAATTCGCGTGGCAGTATTCCGGAGCCCCGATGACCCGGTTTCCCCTCAATTCCATCTCCCACAGCTTCGCCACGTCATCGACCAGCACCAGATCCGAATCCAGATAGATGACCCGCTTCACACACGGGTCCAGCAATTCGCCGAGGTAGTTCCGCGCGTAATTGAGCGGGTTCTCCAATGCGACCCGAATCGAGGAGGAGATCAGGTTAATGACGGTGTCCTCGCGGAAGATGTAGACTTTGAAGCTGAGGGAGGGGAAGATGGATCGGACGATGCGCGTCAGGTCACGCGGCGAGGCGGAGTCGAATTCGGCGGCGATGAAGTGGAAGAAGACGTGGTCCGGGCAGGAGGCGTGGCGGAGGACGGAGTGGACCGCCGCCATAGAGCCGCGGAGGTACTCTGAGTCCAGCGTCATCGCCACGTGGACCAATGAGGCGTCGCATGACGTGGCGGGACCGGCGGAGCCCGCGGGGCAGTCCACGCCGTTGCGGTACTCCGGCGCCTCCGAGAATCCGGCGAGGACGGCGTCGGGAAATGACCGGATGGCGGCGCACGGCCCGAGGACGAGGAGGATTAGAAAAACCCCCGCGGCGGGGATGAAACCGGCGCCGGATCTCGGAGGAAAAATCATATGTGTGAGTGCAGGGTTTGAGCTGTGTTTCTCTGATTTTATAAATGTGGAGGTTTAATGTGGTGCTAATTAAGGAAATAAATTTTGGAGGTGAAGTGAAGAGAGAGAAAGAGCTGTAGAATACAGCTATTGAGTGGACGGCGATATATACATATGGAGAGAGAGATTGTGTTGTGTGAATTAAAACGGGACGCGGTTTTACAGATGGACAGAGCATTAAATAAGAAAGAAAACCAGAAAATAGAAATCAAATCATCTCTACGCTGTAAAAGTAAATCCCAATTATATTCACACCTTAATTTCGGAAATAACTAAAATTCGGAATTTTAATATATATAATTACATGTCCTTATCAACTCTTCACTTTTTCGATACTTTACTTACCATACAATTATTTTAATGGAATGTGAAAAAGATATATGAAGGAAAGGACATAAAATTGTGTGGGAATAAAACTTATTGTGCAGGGGAGTGGTTCCGCTGTCACGTCACACGGCGGCGCGTGGACTCGCACAGCATAGAAAGTTACTGAATCATTCGATGCAATACCTCAATCTCACACCTTAACAGTCGTATTTAGCGTGGATGCAAATTTTAAGAAAAGAAAAAAAAAAGTGTTGAATAAGTTAGTAAATCATCAATCTCACTTATCTATATTAATTTTATAATAAAATGTGAATGCAATTAATTGTTATAATGTAGGGTCTATTTAACATTTATGATACAAATGAAATGTGACTCTTATTATAGGACGAAATGAAATGACAAAATGTGACATTTAATATGAAACGGAGATGGTATTTTTTAAGTTGTGGCAGTTGGTAGTTGTTTTATTTTTGAAATGTTAAGTAAATAAAAAATTTAATGACCAATTACGTGGAAGCATCCTCTGCTTAGGATACGCATGAATCATGATCTCTGAGTTATAAAATATTTTAATTGAACCTAGCCAATTTTATTTTAATCGATTTAGTTATTAAGTACTTTGTATATTATATATTGAAAGTAAACTTTTTAAGTATGCTCACGGTGCGCACAGAAGGAAATAAACAGGTTTCCTTGGTCCAGTAAATTTACTAGATCACGCGGTCTAGGAACTCGTTGGTCGTAGGAATTCCTGGTCGTCGGACACACAGAGCACTTCTTTCAAAAAACCGTCAACCACTTTACTAAATTTAGTATAGGGAAGTAGGGATCGATCCCATAGAGAAGGATGCGCAATAATCATGTTCAAGGATTTGGACTTGTTTTTGGTGTTGGCTGCTGCCACGTATTTTTCTTGGGTTGAGGAAAACAAATTAAACTTGATTTGGGAATCTTAAAACTCCTACGCTAATAGCTAGACCTAGGCGAAGTAACAAGAGAACGTTGCAAGAAAATTAACTGCTCAATCACCAGATCTAAGAAAACTACTCTATTTACCTAGACCTAGGAAATAAACTGACTGTGGGGACCATGACTGAAAAAGCAGAGTACGAATGAAAAGCTGGCAGAATAACTAACTCGAGTACTAACTAACAGCGACATCATCTTCTTCAACCAAATTGCGTAAAAACTCATAAGAAAATCAACATGAATGAAATCAGAGCAGAGCAAACTAAATCTAAATCAAATTGATGCATAACAACGAAGAACTAAACGGATCTATAGATGCTAGACGAAGTAAAACAGGAAACAAGCAGAAAACTCAAATCCATCTAATAACTTCCTTTTCTCACTTCAGATCCAACCTCAGACGCTAAATCCACTCCGGATCCAAGCGTCCGACACAAACTCCAACCAACAGAAACACTTCATCACTTCAGATTTAAACAACAACCTCCAATCAGTCAATAAACCACATATCTATCACCGAATTCTCAGATCGAGCACCACAACATCAAAATAAAATAGAGATCGACATAATACATGTTAAAATAAACTCTCAGCAGCGAGATCTACGTAAATCAACTCAAAATATCACAAATAAACGCAAATCAACAAAATCGAAAATATAACGAGTATCATCAACAGCCAAGTCGACTCCCGAAAGTGAAGTTCGACCGCAAAAGTGCAAAACAACTGAAATTAAAAGAGATTGTATCTTCGTCCACACGCGGACGGTGTTGCAACTGAGAACTTCTAAAGAAATGAACCCTTCATAACCCCGAACTACCCCAGATCTCCCATTCCCAAGTGTGTGTTATGTGTGTGAGCTAAAAGAGAGTGAAAAAGTGATATGATGTGCGTTGCATGCTCTTCTATACATAGGCGTTGGAGTGGGGCCCAGCGAGGTATAGATAGACTTTGTTGCCCTCAGCTACTGACTCCCTCCGTCACGCCTTCTTTTCTTTTGAATTCTGCTCACTTCACTTCATTCCTTTGCTAGACCATCTCCTTCAGCATTTCCTCGATCTAGCGATTTTTTTTCACACACCTGGCTTAGGAAACATGTTAGACCCAACAAATTATACCTTTTTTCACCATATAACCGATGCATGAAATTAGCCTTATCATATATGTTACTACTAAATCATTTACATATATGTTAAAAGATGTCATTAAAACAGTATGATTTGAAAATTTTATATACATGGACCGACACCTATCTCCAGCTTGATTTTGAGATAACTATTCAGATAACCCATGAATTAAAATTATTCTTTTTCTAAATCTGCAGATTTAGAATTTGATAAATTTAATCTTTTTCCTAATTGATGCGCGAGGGTACGTGTATAAAATAATGTTTATAGTACAATTTAGGATTGTGATCAATTGTGATTATATAGGCTAATTGAGAAATGAGATGCAATATCAGCCACTCATTTTTATTAAATGAGTGGTCCAGATTTTGCCACACAATAAATATTTTTAGATTAATTTAATATGAAAGGGCAGAATAGTAATTTTATGTTTTAATTAGGGATGAAGAAGATGGCCACCCAGAGAGTTGATGCGGTGATCCAATCATCATTCTTCTCTCTCAACCAGATCAATCCTTCGAAATTCTTCGTCATTTCACTGATTTCTCATCGGAAGCTTTGTTTCTTAGATATTCCGGATAAGTGGAGAGAGCTTTCACGAGCGCGCTTCGATCCTTCACCGTTGAAGTTGAAGGAATCGGCGTTTTTGACGCCGTCGAGGAAATGGCGGTATTCGAAAAGCTGAATCAGCAACTGAATTGAATCAATTGATGATCTGAATGTTCAATTCGCGTTAATTGAAAACCTAATTCGGTGAAATTTGGGGAAAACGCAGGGAATGGGGGTTCGAGAAGCTGGAATTCAGAGATTCGTGAACGAGGATAAGGCAAGATCGGAAATACGCGATTCAGGCGAGAAACGCCTACGCGACCGGCGTCCACATGTCGGAGAATGTCGCCGGTGGGAGCTCTGCCGCAATCTCCTCCCGGCGAAGGGCGCTTTCTGGAATTCGCAGATCGTATTTGGACACACATGTAATTTAATTTCTAATCTCATTTCATTTTTCTCGTTTAGATTTTGATAGCAGCAGCCATGATCCGATTGATTTTGTATTGATTTTTATACCTATTCTTCCTCTTTCCCCTCGGATTTTGTTGTTTTTTCTTGCTTGAATGATTGATGTATGGATGATGATGGGGATGGAGATTCACCTAAATAATGATAGTCCTGTTAGCTGTGATATCTCAACTTTGTTTTAATTGTTGACATTTGATATTTTGGCTATTGATATGTGAATTATAAGTGTTATTTTTTAGTTGTTGACATTTTAATACGAGTTGTTGACATTCGATATTTTGGCTATTGATATGTGAATTATAAGTCTTATTTTTTAGTTGTTGACATTTTAATACGAGTTGTTGACATTCGATATTCTCGGTATTGATATATGAATTGTAAGTATTATTTGTTAGTTGTTGACATTTTAATACGAGTTGTTGACATTCGATATTCTCGGTATTGATATGTGAATAGTAAGTGTTATTTGTTAGTTATTGACATTTTCATACGAGTTATTGACATTCGATATTCTCGGTATTGATATGTGAATAGTAAGTGTTATTTGTTAGTTATTGACATTTTCATACGAGTTGTTGACATTCGATATTCTCGGTATTGATATGTGAATAGTAAGTGTTATTTGTTAGTTGTTGACATTTTCATACGAGTTGTTGACATTCGATATTCTCGGTATTGATATGTGAATAGTAAGTGTTATTTGTTAGTTGTTGACATTTTAATACGAGTTGTTGACATTCGATATTCTCGGTATTGATATTGAATTATAAGTGCGATTTGTTAGTTGTTGACATTTTAATACGAGTTGTTGACATTCGATATTCTCGGTATTGATATGTTAATTATAAGTGTTATTTTTTAGTTGTTGACATTTTAATAAGTGTTATTTTATTGAATGTTAAAGATTTGAAGATTTGAAGAATGTCGAAGATTTGAAGATTTGAATGTTGAAGAGTTGAAGATTTGAAGACTTTGCAACTAGAGTTTTAGAGAGGATTTTAGAAAATGAATTCAAACACAATTTAATGAAAAGACAATTATACCCCTGTGTTGACATAATGTGATAGTTGTTGACATTAAGTTAATCTTGTGAATTAGTGGCTGAGATTGCATCTCATTTCTCAATTATACCAAAAAATCTCATCCTAACAAGATCCGTACAATTTATGTATAAATTGTCTAATAAATTTGATTATGTACGTACAGTTTACATATAGGAGTAATTCATCTATCCTAACAAAGATGATCCTTTCCAAAGATGATATGAGATTTTATACAACTTTATTTTATGCATTAGGATTAGATAATAAAGTAAGAAAGATAAAATTAAAAAAAGAATAAATGTTTTTCAATTTTAAAAAGATAATCTTGACTGAGACATCCTAAAAAGTTAAATGAGTATTTATCATTTTCTTTAGTGGGGCGAAGTGAGTATTTATCAATACTCTTTTTGTATTACTATTATTTAAGTTAAATTAGTAGCAGTATAAAATTGTTTGTAATTGGGCATTCGGTATCAAATTTAAATGTATTTTGTAAAAATTGATTATAGATTACTTGCAAAAGTGGCAAGATACCATCCCAATTATGTGAGGCAGAAAACGAGTAATGTTTTTGGGATGGTTTATAATTCTTGAATAAGATTTACAATTAAGTATTAATGCTTGTTTAATAAATAAAAATTACATATTGTCATATTTTCAAGTGTGAAAAATCTTCCCAATATAACTTATTACAATTGACCATTCAAATGTACATAAACATTGAGAAAATAAATAAAAACTGGCAATCAGAAGTTATTGCAAAAGAGCAGATTTGAAATAAATAGGCCAAATAAATAAAGAAAAAGGGAATATTTATTGATTGGAACCAGCTGGAAAATGAGGTCTGCGCCAGCAGAGTGACGGTGACGTCTGCTATAAAGTCTGTCTGGCGCAATGCACCGTCGCCACGTGATCACGTGCCCTTTTCCGCCCAACATTTTATTGTCCGAATAGTTTTTAACCAAATTGTATTCTTTCTTTGCTCAAACACCATCATTCTTTTCTCTTTCGCGATTTTGAGAATTTAAGATGATTAATAATTTCGTCGTATATTGTTATATTCACAACCATCTTGATAGTGAAAAACATAAATTTTAGTGTGAAGCTGGTATTATTAATGCATCCACAGATTTTAGCGTGAAATTGAAAAGGTAGGAACAAGAAATAAAGGAAAAATAGTTCTAATAATTTAGTGAAGATTGAAGAATATAACTCACATTATCATAACTGCAAACAAAAAAATATAACTATTGTTTATAAAACGAGCTATTATAAAATTGAAAATACTCTAATTTTGGTGACAATGGTAATTTTTTTTTAATTAATTAGTACTAAATGGAACGAAATATAGGAGTGGAAAATAAGATTGATTGTGTTTAGGGAAAAGAATTTGTCAATCTATTACAAAACCTTACATCACTTCACTAGGGATTTTAATTTGAGGTGTTATTTCTTGTATACTGCGGATTTCCCTGCAAAAATAAACTAAATCTTGTACACTACTCTAAATTAAACGACAATGGTAAGAAATCCAGTTGCATTGCGTAAATTTAGGTAAAACCTTATGTTGATTGTTTCAAATCGGCTTTATTTGATTGGTGAGGAAATATTAGGACCAAGTAAATGATCATTATTTTGTACATAGATCTTTGACAAATCTAATTATAATTATAAGTCCTATAAACACGCAAAGTCAATTCTACGAAACACAAATTGTGCAATTCATTTTTTTTCATTACCACTCCATGCTCCCAAATTTTAGGATCTCACGATTCTCTTCACTTTTCTTATAACAAAAAAGATCCAAATCAAAATCTTAAACATATTACTAATACGAATTTTAAAACTCTTTATTGAAAATATTTCAGACTCGTTAACTAATTCAAAGTGGGTAACTGCAAAATGATAAATTAATGAGTAAGAATCAGAGCAGCAGCATATTTGTAAGTTGCATAGGATTCTCTAAATAATTCCCTTTAATTAATAATGTGCCCCCATGGATGCTGATAAAATGCAATTGGCCCTAAATTACTCAGACCAGTACTCTTGTGGAAATAATTTAGGAAACATGTCAGACGGTGTAGTTTGTCTTGATATAAAATTCCCTTTTTAAGTTCTTATTGGACTATGAATTATATGTCACTATGTCAGAGTTTAATTATTTACCCACACTTTGTTTATAATTATTTTGGTTTTGCTGCTTTGGATTAACTATTAATCAACTTGACAATTTTGCAATTTTCTTGATATTTGAGACAACTTCTTTAGGAAGTTTTCATTAGATAAATCCAATGCTATTTACGTAATGCAGTTTAAATTTATAATCTTAAGTTTAAATAATAGTAATATTTTCGTTCATAAAAAATTAGTCATATTTTTTGATTTTTGATTTTTCAATGATAAACTCCTAGTTATATAGGCTTAATTAACTGGCTGTTTGATGCGTTTAATGTCAGGTTTTATAGCTCGAAGCATGAGTTTGTAATGAATTACGTGGAGTACTATATACTCCCTTCGTCCGATTACAAGTGATGGATTTCTTTTGGACACGAAAATTAAGGAAATGATATACGGAATACTATATTTAGTTAAAGTGGAGAAGTAAAGTATGAAAGAGGAAAAAATAAGAGAGAAAAAGAGATAGTAATAAAGTAAGAGGTGGTTGAAGTTTTGTTTTTTAGCTAAAACAAGAAATCGATCACTTGTAGTGAGACAACTCAAAATGAAAAATTAATCACTTGTGGTCGGACGGATGGAGTATTAACTTGGAAATTTAACAAGTTTGTAAAAAATGCGCAAGATAACAGGTGAAAACGGACGGAAGTAATGAAGCTCACCAGGCGAAAAAAGTGAACCAACTTACTCTGCTAAGTGGAGATTGGCTCTTAAAGCCACTCGGCCGAGTGACAACCTCGGTGTCCAATCAAAAGACTCTATTGGGGCGAGTCACATATGGAGTCTCAAGGCACTCAGTCGAGTCAAGCCAATCCATACTCATCTAGAAGCCCCTACTTGGTTGAGTCCTAGCCGACCTCAAAAGCTACTCGGTCGAGTAGGCCATGTCCTGTCCGTTGCTAAAAAATTCGTTTTTATGCTCATGTATAAAATGGCATTAGGGTATGTTTTTCACATATCTCTCAATTAGGGGTGGCAAATCGTGCGTGTCGGGTCGTTATCGTGTCGACATGATAACGACACGAACACGATAACAACAAACACGAACACGACCCGTTAAGAAAACCTCAAACACGAACACGAACACGACCCGCTACCCTCAGACACGAACACGACACGAACACGACACGGACCCATTAACGACACAAACCGTTTCGGGTCAACACGACACGAAATAAGTATTGAAAAATGAAAATAATAAGAATAATAATATCAAAATATTATGTGTTAATAAGAATAATAATATTAAAATATTATGTGTTAACGGATAACACGAACACGACACGAACACGCATTGTTAACGGATAACACGAACCCGACACAAACACGACACGAAATTTTCGTGTCCTTAATGGGTCGACCCGATAAGGACACGAACACGATAAGCTCTGACCCAAATCCATTAATTTCGTACCGATTCGTGTCATGTTATCGTGTCGTGTCAAAAATTGACAGCCCTACTCTCAATCCCACACACACCAAAATTTGATGAAAGTTTATGAATTTACATGCAAATTACCCGTACAAAACTAACACCCCTTGGTCTTCATTATAAAATAGCAAATTGTCAAGCATATCATAAAGTTTGCTCAAAATTAAATTTTGATCGCTCTCGTACTTTACGAAACAGATAACAATAAATCAACAAGTTAAAAAAAATTCGCAGCTATCACCCCCAAAAATTGTTAGTTGTCAATACGTACATATTTTAATACATGACGTACAACTAATGGTAGTAAATTGAATAATAAAATATGGTCAAATTCTGATCTGTCCCGTAAAAAATTTAAATTAGAATAAAATAGCGAAGTTTCAAATTTTCTCAATTATCTCGTCTGAGTACAAAACGACTTCTTTTAGTAACTCTCAAAACAACAGCATTTCATTAAAATAAGTAATTTTTCATTACATTTATACTATTGCTATTCCAAATAAAATAGATCGTATACCTCTATCCTTTATCTCTGTTACCTCAAACACTCTAATGCCTACCAACCAACTTCTTCGACATAGAAAGAACTAAAAAGTGAAGTAAGGGTAACAGATAAACATAATAGTTGAATTAAAAATAGATAAAAGAGAAGGGAAGTGATAAAAATAAACTTAATTGTAATACTGCACCATTATTTTTTCGTTTTAATGTGTTACCGAACATCATTGTTTTTCCACATAGATATTTTTTTATTGTAACAACGATCTCAACTTTGTCCAAATTAATGATTGTGATTTTTTCGAACTTGGTGATTTAAACTTCAGTTTTTCAAAAACAATAAATCTACATGACTAAATTTTGTACAACCAAATTCTTATTTATTTGACAAAAAATAGGTTTATTTATGAATTTAATTAAAATATTAGATACATATATAGTACATGGAAAGTGCATAATATTGTGGTTATATATTTATGATTTTTTATAATTTTTTTATTTTTTTAGAATTATATATGTAACTAGTGCCTACTTTAATTCAAATTTTAAAAATAATAGAAAGAAAATTCAAATATAAATATAAAAAATGAGGTTAAAGGCTAATAAGTCTTTTTAACTTATCCACTTACTATATCTATAATTTTAATATATAACTAATACATCAAATTATTAATATAACTTTATTTTGGTTGTACAAAATTTGGTTGTTTATCATTGCTCTTTCAAAAATTATGCGATCAAACATAACTTAATCAAACCTGGTGATTTATTTGACAAGGCATCATCGGGTGACGTCGTTGTGTCTTCTTGTTGTTTCGTCAACATAGATATTCTCGTTGACACATCAACGTCAATTTCGCCCAAAATAAAATATATGAGATAATTATAAAATTTTCAAACTTTTGCGGTTCCATTTTTAAAAAATATGGAATTAATCAAAATTTGACAGAATTTCGTGATTTATTTTACCTGTGTATTCTTATAATGAAATGTTAATTTGCACTATTATCACTAATTCTTAATGTATGATAATGTGATTTAGGTGGTCAATAACAATCTCATGATTGAGAGGTTATACAATGGAAATTTCAATATTATTTTACAACTCTAACTAAATACATCGTGTGCAATTCAAAACAAAACGAGCAGTTGGCATGTCAATTTGTTGCGCACATATAAGCCCGTATTTATTGTCCAAGTCATCTTAGTCAAGCAAATTGTTTATAAAAAACAGCTTAAAAACAGGTAAAATAAATGAAACAAAGATGGTGTCCTTTCACAATCAAGATTCAAGAGCTTTGAGCCCATGAAAATTATTTAAATTAGTGGTAGCTATATTAAGGTTGAGCTACTAAAAAAAATACTATTAAGGTTGAATTTAATAATATCACTTGGTTCAAACAATGCTGACGTGGAAAAATAGGAAGTTTATTCAAAGTGTTTTAAGTAATTTTCGGGCATCAAAGGCTAAGGTGTAAGCAAGGCAAAATGATTATGAGTCGTATAAGAAAATTGTCATTTTTATTGGGTAGTTTGGATATAAAGACTTGATTTTATTGTGAATTGTACAATTGCTAATAAATGTGACTGGGATATGGCCCATAGGCTATAAGTATTATTAACTGATTTATGAAGTCAATACTGGGCCATTTTCAGTTATAGGAAGTTGATAATATCTCCAATCCAATTCCCCTTTCTTTAATTTTATAACCCAATTATATTTCTTGAGAATGGAAAAGGTTAAAGGTGTACTACTTCAATACTTTTAATATCAATAAAAGAATAAAAAATTAAAAAACAGATTGTGACAATAAGTATAATAAAAAGTAATACACGAACGGTGGTGATCCGTGAGCAAAATCACGTGCAAACAACGAAATCGTAAATTTAAATTCAACTGTTCAACGAGATCCTCAAACTTTCGAATTTTTCTAATGCAATATCAAGAGGTATATGTGATAAACATCTCAATGTGCATAGATTTGTACTCCATTAGTAGTAGTATTTCTTAAATCAGAAATCGTACAAATCTATGTATTGATTGGCAATTCATCTAAATAAAATAAGTGTCATTATTTTAAGACAATGTTTCGGCCATATAGGATTTAATTAGTGAATTTTTAAAATATTTTCACTTTGATTAGTTTCAAAATGTATGAACTTTTTGCGTGTAGATCTTCCTATCCTCCAACTATTTTAGATTAATTCCATTTTCGAATTTTAAAGATAAATCTAATATATTCCATAATTACTCCATCTGGTCATTCTAAATTATTAACAATTTAAGTATTCACTTAAGATTTAATTGATATTTGTTCCCATTAAGACCCCTTAATTCATAAAATAATATGTAAAATCTTAATTTCACCTAGCTAAATAAGACCCCTTAATAAAATAATTTAGAAACGCTTGTTTGTGAGTGTGAAAAAAAAAAATCTCGGATGCTTCTACAATATTTATTTTTTCGAAATTTGGTGAGTCTGATCCATCTTATATTTGGTGAAATAGGATATGAAAGGCAGACGAGAAAAACTAGTGTACATTCTTTCTTTTTTAATTTGCGTCTTTTTCTCTTTTTCTAAAACAAAAATTCACATAAATAGTTAAAACTATTATTAGCAGTCGCTAAATAAGCGTGAAATTGTTTAATTTCTTTGTACCCAACTGGAAACACGAGACTACAAAATCTAGGAAATAGGAATATTGATAGCTACTACTTAATTTTGAGGCATTTTGGCATGATGCATGAGTTCACACCCATCAATACAAAGTGAGTATTTAGGGCTGAGCAACATGGTACAAGCCATGTATAGACGAAAATTACCCTTTTAGTAGTAGTAACTTTTTTTCCCTATTATTATAGAATTATTATGAGTTTATCCCTATTGAGTTTTTATCGACTTATTAAACGAACTTTCATACACATGTGTACCGTCAATCATTCCATGAGTACAACTTATGAGGTTTTCTTCATTTTGTGACGTCATTCATCTCGTTGTATCAAGACTACTGCCATATTTTAAGCTGATTCGTTGTCTCCAGTGTTGAATTATATGATCCTCGTTCTTAATTAGTTTGAGAATCAATTTTTAAAAATACTAGTAAATGTTATGGTATTGGATTATTATGTCAAAAAATAATTTTGTTAAAATAAATTAATAAGCTAAAAAGGGTAGCATTATCGTGATCATGAACACATAGCGTAATCTGGGGGTACACTGACACGGACGCCAACCAAACTTCTAGAACACTAAACAAGTACATTACATTACATGGAGTAATTCTTTTTGATCTTAAAAAATCAGAAATTAAAAAATAATCATAAGGGGTACTCAAATTTTTTCAGGTTAGATCGAATAATCAACACTAACGGAAAAGAATGCCAATCAACCAATTTTGAATAAATTAAATACCATTGCATAATTAGTATTCAGTGAGTGGATTTAAATTTGAAATAGATGTATTTTCCATGGCTAAATTTTCTTCCGAATTCAAGTTTAAAAGGCTCCACACGTGTCCCACCACCCCTTGCATTATAGAGGTTTCCCTCTCTCTATCTCTCTCTATATCTTCATAGCACTGGCAAATGCAATGCACTCTTCTTCTGGTGGGGGCCTTCAAACCATCTCTATCTAAGCCAGCATCATCATTATCTTCAATCTTTTAGTAAGTCTTTCTTGTTTTACTTCACATATTTTTTTTAAACTAAACCCATTTTCAGTAATTTTTTATTTTATTTCAAAGTTAGCTTAAAACTCCATTTGCATGAACGAAATTATCATAAAAAATCCCATCTTTTTGGCATTTTCACAGACCCTTTTCTGTTATCTTTTGGAAAGGTTATACTTTTTGAATATTATAAAGTAAAAAAAAAGCATACTTTCTGCACATTCTGATCGTCTTGCATTGCATTATGATTCATTCAACTTTTCATCTCTTTCTGCATTCGGGTGATGATTATTAAGGTATTGAATTTCAGTACTTTCCAGAAGTAACAGAAACTGACAATTATTGCTGTAATAAAAGATCTTTTATGGATAATTGTTGGTGTCCTAAAACATAGCACATGGGCTTGTTTTGATTGGCTGCAGCCTCCTACCATCTCCTTGTCTGAATTCATTACAACTTTCTTGTTTTGCAGCTAGTCTACGCAAGCATAATCTGTCCATTTTTGCCTCAAATGTTGTATGTATAGTTGTATCTGGGGTAGCCTTCCTATTGATATTGGGTTGTTGTGGAGCATCAATGGGTGAATCTTTGGTTGAAAGGCCAACTTTGGAGAAGAAGGTATGCTGATTTTTCCCTTTACAAAGTTGGTTTAGTCCAATTTATTTGGATTTTTTGCTCTGATTGTTTGTTCTGTTATGTGGCAATAGATTCTTAAAATATTTCTCCTTGTTTGGCATCTTGTTGGGGGAAGTGGTGTGCTTTTGATTTTTGTTAGGTTCTTGAATTTAGTATTCTTACACATGTTGCAATAGTCAATAGTTTCTTGAAATGTTACTCATAGTTTGGTGTTTTCACACACATGTTGCATTGATTATTGAAATGTTACTCATAATTTGGTAGATTTATGGTTCTTGAAATTGTTGTTTAATGGTTAGTTTTGATTTGATCAGCTAGATTCTTGAATAAAGTTTTTGACTATTGTATTCTTGAATATGTTGCAAAGATTCTTGAACAAAGTTGATCTGTTTCTGACACACACAGATGGATGAGTCCTTTAAGCCTAGTGGTGGACTGGATGTGTCTATTTCATTTGGTAGATTTGAGAATGATGTTCTCTCTTGGGAGAAATGGTCGTCATTTTCACCGAATAGGTATTTGGAGGAGGTCGGGAGTCTATCGAATCCCGGATCAGTAGCTCAGAAGAAGGCCTATTTTGAGGCTCACTACAAGAGAATTGCTTCTAGGAAAGCTGAGGAATTGGAGGAGGAAAAGTCCATAGTCCCTGCTGCTCGTAGCTTAGATGAGTGGAGCAATGATGATTTTGTGGAGGGTTCGTGTGGGATCGATGCAGAACTAGGTCTGTCCAACGGTGATAGATCAGTTGAGGTGGCTGCAGAGGCAGAGTTTGCATCTACTAATGCAACTTCTGCCAATGCATCAAAAAAAGATGACGATAGTTTAGATTCTAGTAAGGAGGAATCCACGTTGGATGTTTTCGTAGATGGGATTAGGGAAAGAGACCGTGCTGATGTTGGAGTCGAGAGTGAGGGGTGTTTGGCTGACGAAGGTAAGGAAGAGTTTAACCGTGAGGCAGTCGAGCTTGGACCTAATGCCACTGTAGAAGCTGCTTCGCCTGAGGTGGAGAAGCCTCCGAGAAAGAAAAATGGTGCAAAGGAATTAACTCCTAAGTCGAATGTAGCTCGGAAGGTAAAAACTAGAACTCTTTTACTGCACAAATTTAACACTGATGTTCATCTGTTGAGTTTTTTAGTTAATTCTTTCTGTTTTTGAAGGCGAATTCGACTAAAAGGGACACAAACTCGAGTAGGGTTCAGGCGAAGCCTTTGCCATCTTCGACTCCTAGGAATTTCAAGGCAGCGCCAGTGTCCACTCCCACATCCGCTTCACAGCCCTTGATGAAGAGAGCAAATGGATCACAGGTGACTAAAAGCGTGAGAGGAGCTTCCAAGTCGTTGCACACGTCTCTTATATTGGATCCGAGATCTTTTCCTGCTCAATCCATGACTAGGAGGTCACTGATGGTGGAGAAGATGGGGGATAAGGACATCATCAGACGAGCATTCAAGACTTTCCAGAATCGCGTGGATGGATCTTGCAACGAGGGCAAATCCAGCACTGTGAAGAAGGTGAGCCACATAGTGTTGAAATAGTGATTTCTTGATCTCTTTGGTGCCTATTGGTGTAGAAAGTGTTGAATTTTTATTATGTTATATCCTTTGCAGGTGACATCTACTCCTTCGGAGGCGAGGGTCTCGACTCCTCCCATTCGTAGAACGAGGGATGATGCTGAAAAGGCGTCTGCTCGAAGGAATCAAGCTGGAACAAGATCAAAACCTTCTGAGACCAGGTGAGTTATGGTTTTATAGTAATGGTTTGGTGTCGAGAAACAGGTAATGTGAGGTTGATTGGGTTCGTATATAGCAGATCGTATAGAGGTAGTCTGGTGATGGATAAGAAAAACACGAACATATCTGCTGCCTCGTCTAGCATTAGCTTCAGAAGCCATGACAGAGCTGAGAAAAGGAAAGAGGTATATCTTGATCTTACCTTCTTTTCTAGTGCTGTTTTATCGTGTTTTTCTGCGTGCAACGCTGGTGTTGGATGCTCGTTGGAGTAATTTTAGTGAAGTTATCGCAGTTTTTGAAGGATTTGGAGGTGAAATCAGTGGCCAAAGCAGCAGAAAATGCTCAACTTAGTGCAAAATCAAAGGTACTAATTCTGTAAATATGTTGTTTGTTTGTGCGAGTTATTTGAGAAGAATAATAAATGTTTCAAATTGTTTCACCATTAATCAAAGTGATGCTTATCTACAAATGAAGTGTGATAACTGAAAGAGGCAAATCTGATTTAGGAAGAAAAGGATTCTGAGCTTAGAAGATTGAGAAAGAGCCTCAATTTCAAGGCCAAGCCTCTGCCTTCCTTCTATAAGGATCGGACGAAAGCACACCTCGAAAAGGTACGTGTCTTATATCAGACCACATTTCCCGACAACGAGATTCAACAGCAACTAATGAAACTGGCTTGAAATTGTAGGATCCTCGCAACAAGGAGCTCCACTAGCAACTAAAGAATTCGTGCCACATGTCCGGTGACATGGAGCTTACTCCAGAAGCATCAGGCTCTTTGCTAGCTGAAAAATTATGGCAATTTTTGGAAGGTGTGTGAAGCTGCATAGGATTGTAACATGTGATAGCCATTTAAACTGCAGTGGTAACTTTTTTTTTTATCGATTTATTGTTTGAAAGATTCGTATGTATATATAGTACTAGTATTAGTACGTTTTTATGTGATCACATTTGTTATTAGTTGTGAATTTTTCAGAATGGAAATTTTATGCTAGTATTAGTGTGCCATAATTTTTTGTGATGAGATATCAACTTTTTGTGATGTAAACATTATTAGTGGATAACAATAGAACAAAAAAAGTAACCTATAATTTCAAACTATTGATCCGATTTTCCTTTCTTTCATGCTTATTGGATTTTCTTGACTTTTGCTCATATGATCACATTCTGTATGTTTTGTGTGACTTAACATTTAAACTAACACTGATATCTACATAAATTTTTTTCATTTTGGAGAGAGAATTTCTATGTAATTATGATCGTATACTACATCTATAAATATATAATAGAGGAGTTTTGGGAATAATCTATCTATAAATATATTAAAGGGGAGTTTTGGAAATAATTACATGAATACCATTAATAATATAATTTTTTTTTCTCAATATACTTACTATATTATTAAATTTAAATATCAAGTTATGTAACCTAAATGAAATGTTAATACTATGACTCTTCATTTTTTTTTATGATTAACTACCCACTAATGATATTCATTGTCACTTACCCACTAACCTATTAACTTTGGAATTTAGAGCATCTCCAATGGGCGGACTTCCTCGACGCCCTTCCCGTCGCCCTTCCCAAATACACCTCCTGCCACGTCATAAGGACTTCCCACTGCACAATTCGCCATTCCCGCGTGGACTTCCCGCAATTAAAAAAAATTCATAAATTCACAAATATTCTATTTACGTTTCGGAATTAAAATTTCGACACGAATTCAGACGGGAAAAATGCAACAACTTCATTAATTAAAAAAAATACATAGTCATTAAAAAAAATGACCCAAGCTTCAAAAAATGTGACCCCTGGCTCACTCCTCGTCCTCCACGTTGTCCCCGTCGCCAGTGCCGTTGCCGTCGTCTCCGCCGCCAATGCCGCTGCCGTCGTCCCCGCCACCAGTCTCGGCGCCATCATCTCCAATGGGTGGCATCCCCAAATCAGGTTGTCATCATCTCGTCCCCGCCAGTCTCGGCGTCGGATTGTGTCGATGACATCCTTTAACATCCTCTTGTAGATAGGATCGGTCGTGTTATACCACCTATGTTTGTATCAGGTTAGCCATTTGCTGCGCGCGGGCGATATTGTTGTACTCTGGAGGGGCCTCCGAATGGACCTCGTCGGTCCCGGTGGCGCTTCCCCTTGCCATCCGCTGCGCAGTCTTTTGCCCAATCGAGCGACGACGGCGGCGGGAAGACAATTGAGGGGTCGGGATCACTGCCTCGGCTTCGGGGAGCTCGTGCGAACCGGCACTGCTGCTGTACTCGCCGGAAGCGCTGATCTTCGTCCGCTTCGGCCAGCCCACTTCAACCCCCGCACTAAACTTTTGGGAATTCTTCACCACGAGAAAAGACCTCCCAATGCTCGAATTCACGGAACTTCAACGCCCTGTCAGGGTATTGCTGCATGGCACAGATCTTCACATTCTCCTCGGACATACCGCTGGTTGCCTGGCGGAGGTTGTTTTGGTAGAGGTCGGCAAATCGACTAAGCTTAGGCATCAATCGCTCCCATTGTTTCCGGCATTGCTCGGACTGTGAGGCTTCCCATTAGCTGGTTTCCATTTGAGGTAGCCTTGACTAATGCGAAACCACTTTCTGTCGTTATGCTGGTTATTCCCGATGTAAGGATCCTCGACTACACTGATCCAGGCCTTTTCAAGCGCGACGTTTTCCGCCACGGACCAGACGGTCCTCCTTCTCGTCTCCTCCACATCCTCCTCGGCCGCTGTCCCTGCCTCAGTTGGAGTCTCCCTGATCGGAGATAGCCCCAACTCCTCAAAAGAAAAAGTGTCGATGCCCTCGATGCCAGTGAACTGAGTATTCAGAGGAGTACTCTGGGGGGGGATCACTAGACCATAAACCCATATATAGGCGATAGACCTTGTCCACAGGTGTTTGGGGGCCCTTGCTACCCCCCCCCCCCCCCCCCCCCCCGCTAATGGCAGGCATGAGCTGCATCATACTGGGCTTTAGATTTAGAGAGAGAAACTTGTTAACACAAGTGGTGCGAATGTAATGAAGTTCAACGAGCTGTATATATAGAGTTTTTTTTAAAAAAATAAAAATGTTGGACGTCCGCGCCTCGCCACAATGGCAGACGTCCGCCCACCCTTCCACCTGGCCTTCCCGCGACGGTCGCGGTCTTCCGGTGTCCTCACCGGACGTCTGCGTCCTCCCCTCCGTGCCTCAATGGCGCCCTTCCCGTGAAGACTTCCCGAAAGCCTCTCCGAAGGGCGACGGGAAGTCCGCCATTAGAGATGCTCTTATAAAGAGTTTTTCTTTTAATACCGCTACTCTTAATGGTTGATCATCAATCGTGTTGTTTACGCTGCTCTTAGAAGTAGAAGACAAAAACAACTGCCTTCTGTTGTCATGAACCGTGTGGTTCTGTTGAAGACCAAGAAACACATATTGTGTTAGTAGCTATCCCGGAGGCATTGATCACAAAGGTTAGTGGTGAAAGCATTGAGATATGGATTCACCTCTGTTCGCATATTGTGAAGTGTAGAATGTATAATTTTTCATGTAGTGCTTTGTATGAATATTAGGTTGGTGGCACTCTTTTTCATTTGTCTTTCCTGGACGTGGTATGGGTGGTAGCAGCTACACGGGAAGTAGGCGATGCGGGACAAACTATTAGGGTATGCAACCAATTTTTTTTTTCCGGCTAAATGCATGCATATTGATATCGCTCGTATATTCCATGCTATTTTGCTGTATTTTTGTTGATGATTTTGATAGATTTGGCTATCTTCTAATATATATTTATACATTATTTTTATTGACATGTGCTTGTGATTGATCTTTTGTAGTGTAGATCTAAAAGTGATTTAAATGATATGTGATTTGTGTGCAGTTTTTGGTTTATACACTTATTTAGTTATATGAGTTTTTATTGGTACAATAAATTGCAATTGTATAAATTTGTGCTTTTAGAACTTGAAATAATAATATTGTTTCTCATTCGGTATATGTGTCTTTTTTTTCTTTGCTTGATTTTATATTTTTTAATAATTATTTTTTATTTTATGTATTTATGATTTCAAATTTCATACAATGATATATTTATAAATTTATAAAATCATTTTACAGTATAAAATAAGTTTTAAATAAAAGAAAATGGGTTGTGCATCGCACGTGGGGTGATACTAGTTATAATTAACATTGCACACATTCTATATGAAATTAAAATTTTGAATTAAATAAAAATCATTTCTAAAAATGTCTTTACTTTCCTAAAAATCTGTATTAAGATTTCAATTTAATCCTTGAATTCGAGCTTGGCCAAACATAGAGCTCTTGAGTCGTTCCACGTCGGATAGTTTCACAGGCTTCACTATGAACTCTTTGGCACCCTCTTCCAAACATCTACACACAAATTTAACATTAAATATATCAATTAGTACTTTATTGAAAACCATTTTTCCAATTCACAAATGTGATTAGATTATATACAAAGGTGTCACATAAGAAATGAATGAGAAAAACAATTTTAAACGACCTAAAGCAAAGAAGAGAGGAAGTTGTTTTCCTACTAATTTATGGACCATGGTTGCACCAAACATTTTAATTAATTAATTAATCTTTTCACACTTTGCCAAAAGGATATGACGCCCATATTCAGTGATTTTGACACATTGGAGTATTTTTTTTTTTAATAAAGAAATCCAAAACAATTTTTAATAGCTAATTAAACAACTTTGAGAATTACACTAATTAAACTAGTTTAGTTAGGGAGATAATTACCTGTCAATCCGAGCCACAACGTTCTCTGATGACATGATCACTACTGGTGTTTCTCTAAAAGTGGAGGAACCCTGTTCGGAAAATGCATACATTATCCCGTGTTTCAATTGAAACATAATTGGACCAATTAAATTAAATAAATCTCTCACCGACCACCTATAGAGCCAATAATAATAAATAAGTTAAAGAAATTAATTTAATTTATTAATTAATTAACTAACCTTTATCTTTTTCAGCAACTCAAAGCCGGTCATTCCAGGCATGCAATAGTCTGTAATAATCAGATCCACTTTTATCTCCTAAAAAACAAAATAAAATTAGTCAACACCACCCACATAAACAAAATCATTAACAAAACAAATCATATTTTTTTCCAAGTTACATTATAATTAGCAGAGCCTTCCTCTTCATGTAGACCTAAATACTGCAAAGCTCTTCTCCCACTATCAACTGACGTCACTGTAAAAATCTCAAAATTATTTAAAAAAAATCACCATAATTTAGGAATAAAAATTATTCAAGAAAACTCTTTCTATTAATCTTACCTTTGCAAGAAGTGATTCTTAGCAACCTTTCAATGACTTTCCTATCAACAAGACTGTCATCAACGGCAAGAACATGAACTTCTTTTGAATCCAAACATGATGAAAACTCACAATTTTGGGCCATTTTCGAAAATAAAATTTGCAAAACCCAAAATATGTGCAAAGAATCTTCAAGCTTATTTGCACGTTATATAAGAAGTATTGGAAGTTGGAACAAGAAAAGAACAAAACAGAAAACGTGAAGTGGATGAAGGAAAAGTATGAGTCAATACATATAAAGAGTGAAGATTTTGTGTGTATATATTATGCAAGAAAATTTCAAAATAAAATCTTGTGAAAATCTGTTTTTGTAGTGTATGAAATTGAAAAGTATACGGCTGAGATTCTGGAATCATTATTATGGCTTTGGTTGATCCGATTTTCCATATCACAAGAGACTTTTTTCAGATTTTTGTCTAAACTCTATCTTTTTAGGATTGTTTTAGTAATATTTAATTCGCTCGACATATATTACTAAATGTGTCAAAAATAATGTGACCGGATTAATTTGATACCTCTTCAATGAATTGTGTTAATTATATTAGATGCACGATTTTTAAAATATGAAATAAGAGATTGCATTATTCAAATCAAAGTGTACAATATCTAGAAGATTATGAGATTTATTGTTTGTTTTGTGTACGTAGTATGAAACGTGTGTGGATCGATGTACTATAATGTATTGTGTTAATTTCAATGTTAAATTAGCATTTATGGAAGTACTATATTCAAAATATTTACCTTTGAAATCAATGATTCTAACTAATATATTCGTCTCTATATTATAAAATAAAATTATCTAAGTTACTCAATGTAATATAATAATTGAAGGAAAAATTTCGAGGGAAAAGTCACAAGTTTGAAATTAATACACCGACTTAATTCTTTAAATTTAAGTCTACTGTAGTTCTGTAAATATCTTTTAGTCGAATATCACAAGACTCACAAATGTATGCCGAAACTTAAATGTTATCAATTAAAAAATGATATCTTTGCAGTTATTCTTTTTAGCATAAACAATACCGCCCACACATTCGATAACCAATCAAAACACAAAAAGGGACAGTTTTTTAATACTATATATTGTTATCATATAGGGTAAAGAAAATAAAATAATGGAGGATCAATTAGGAATAGGTTAACCAATTTGTTACCACCCTACTTCTAGCTCTACTTTATTTTCATAATCAACTTAATTTGTTGCAAGATAGATATTTGGCGTGCTGAGATATACTTGGATGATTTAGATTTGGTGTATAGCATCTAAAGATTTTGTATTAATTACTAGCTAATTATCAATGCTATTTTTAACCAACTATCGTACATTATATAACAACGCATCCTAATAGAGATTGGATAATCAATTTCAAATGCAAGTTTATATCAACATTTTCTTTTTTAATCACAAATTCGAATTGAAATGTTTCTATAAATAAGAAAGATAAAAGAGATGGGTAAAGAATATGACGAGGGTCCGAACAAGATCTTTAAAGGTCCCATAAATAATTTGCTTTATATTGAAATAAAACAAAACAAAGGTTGCCTTTATTTAAACAAGATTTTATGCCCATACACTGATCTGCGCATGCTCATCAATGAGAGGCGGCGGAGAAGCGGTGGTCCAAAGGGTTGGGATGAATAGTGGGGACGGCGCCGCCCTCCCTCCCATTATTTCTTGTGCTTCATTTTCTTTTTCTATTCTAGCTTAAGAAAATTTGTGATATTTGCTTTGGATTATAACGTAGAATTTGGATTTCGAATTTATATTTATGCAATGACAACATTTCCCGCTTATTTTGGATGTAATTATCTAAATAGAGTTTGATAACAAAATGCACATCATAATTCTTAACACTCTCCGTAGAATAGCCTTAATATTTGGGCTAGTTTTCTCTCACCCTTGAAAGTTCAAGTATTAACACAGAGGAAAGTCCCTAGATTCACCAATGAATATTTTTGGTCTAACGAAATAATACACCCATAATAAAGGACCTCAACTAGGGATTAGTGAAATATTCGTAATTCGTATAATTGAACCCTAAATTTTAAAGGGATATTAGTCTCCAAAAATTATACTCTTTTTGTCTAGTTTTGATATTTTTCACGAACTTTAATTGGCTTAAAATGTCACAAACTTTACATTCTACGTGTTATTTTCCATTTCGAACAAGAAACATTTATGATATTTGGACCACCTTTTAAGCAGAAGGTTCGTGGCAAGTAGGATAAAAAAAAGCACATAGAAAGCCACGTTGATTTAATTGTATCAAGCAGGATAAAAAAATCATGTATATTAGTCGATTATGGTGATGGACTGGCCATAGGTAAAATAATAAATGGAATGTAAAATTTATGATATTTTAAATCAATTTTTGAACTTTGTAGAAAATATAAGAATTACACCAAAGTTCATACTTTAAGAACCAATATCTCAATTCTAAAGTATTAAGATAGTAATTAAATTAAAATGTACCAACAATAAGGACCACAATTAGAGATGGGTGAAATAACTAAAATTCGAATAACCGAGTAAGTTCAAAGTCCAAATTAATTTAACATATAAATTTTTAATTAAATAACATATTTTATTCAAGGAATTTATTGGAATATTTATCACAACATATACTCCATACAAAAATAAAAAAATAGGAGTAATTGAAATGATGTTTTTTTTTTGGATATTTCAGATTTAGTTATAAAATTCTGTATATTCAAATTCGGATTTCAAACATTTCGCTGGAGTTCAAGTTTATATTCTCTCAAAAATCAAATTTTCCTATGATTAGGCAAAAATCACATCTGAAAATTGAATGTTGAGCCCAGACACAATGTGAAAGACACAAGTTCGAAACAATTTGTTTCATAACACATCCAACTCTAGAAGTTGATTGAATGGACTGAAATACTAGTATGCTTTGAGTTCGAAACATTGGATTTGGAATTAGAAATGGATTGCAACTAAGGGTAATGACGAAATAATAACCAGGTAAGGTTCGAGCCATGTTCCGGGGTCGGATACCCAATTTTTCAAGTCATATCTGCAGTTTCCGGGTTTCGAATACCCAATTTTTTAAGTCATATCCGCGGATACCCAATTTGACAAACCACGTGTAACTGAAATGCACCGCAGAGGATCCCCATCCACCATTAATTATATGTAACTGACAATTAACCAGTTCCAATTGAGTCAACACTATACAACTTTAATCACGATATACATAGAATATTGCAACCCTGAATTATAAAGGAAGTACTGTAGAATTCTGGTAGATTTAAACTCGAATCCAATCCTATTGAAAGTTGAAACTGTAGGTCCAGCACAAAATGTGCGCGCACACAAAAAAATTACTAGTAATTCGCAGCAACAAATCTGAATTCAATTCTAACAGATGATTACACTAAAATATGCCAACAATTTTGGATTAATGCAACAAATCTGAAACAAAATCATAGCACAAGGAAAAGTCAACAAATGGATGGAATTAGAAACACCACCTGCAACTGCAATATTAGGGCAAAATTCTCCCCCTATTTCTTCTGGAACAGCTTGCTTTTGTTGTACTTGAGTTTAATCCAATTGACGCCGACGGTTGCCCCCTCCTTCACTTTCTTCGCCGCTACCTTGGTCTTCTCATACCCCACCGCCGCCACAACCTTAGTTTTCTCGTATCCGGTGGCGGTCACTTCCTTGGTCTTCACGAAACTCTCGCTCAACTTCTTTGACAGCTTCGGACCTCCGTCGCCTCCCGCGGCGTTGCTTCCGCTCCATGAATTTCCGTTGGACGCCATCGGATTTTTTTTTCTAGGGCGAAAAAGAGGGGAAAATCAGTTTGGTGGTTCTAGAAGATTCGAGGAGTATTCTCGATTTGGAAGACGGAGGAGAATTCTGCACCTCGAGAATTTGCCTATGAATATTTGATTCCGAATTTCGGATAAGTTTTGCGATTTTAGGCTTTTAAATCTAGAGAGAGAGAGCGTGTCGTGTGCGGCACGAACAAATCATGAGCACCTCAACTCTACCATCAATTTTTTAAATTACTTATTTAATGGTTAAATTACAATTTATTAGTGACACCAAAAATCAAAATATCTTTGAAATTTCATTATCACCATTTTTTATTTTAATATATGGAATTTTTACAATAAAGAAATGTTTAGATGTCAATATTGGGTTACATCGTGATCGTGGAATAATTTTCCAAAGGAGAAATTGGAATCTAAAGATAATATTTTCCAACGTGTAAGAATATTAATTATTCTCGAATATTAGATTTCATTTCATAAACAGTAGATTTTGTTTATTTGGATTTTCTAACCTTCATTAAGTCCTAAAATTTATAACTTAGAAAATTACCACCCCTCTTTAGCAATTTTTGAGCGCGTATAGTTAATTATGTTGATTTTGCAATTGCATTTTTTAATCAAGAAATCAATGTACAAAAAGAAAACTCATGTAACAATAGAAATGTAACTATACTTGAAAAACAAGAAAGTATTGAAACCATGTACAAAATCAATCAAATGAATCCAAAATGAAAAGCTATAATACCATGCCCAAATTAATTAGTTCTTGCTTGTTGTCTTTTGATACTTATTTTTGATCCAATGAATCCCGGCGGCGGCTCCCGTCTTGACCTTCTTAACACCGGTGGAGGCGGCGGCCTTGGTCTTGCCGGTGAATTTGGAAGCAGCGCTGCCAGAGTTTGTGTTGGCGGTGGGATAGCTGTAGAGTGGCTCCGGATCCCATTGATCGGCCCATGATGTCTCGTAAGAGGTGTTCGATGCCATTCTTGGAGAGAGGGATGATGATTTTGAGATGAGATTATGAATTTGTGAGGGTGGAATACGACTTATATACATGAGACAAAAGTAGAGAGGGGGCGCTAAGCTAATTTTAGGCTTCTAGAAAATGCAGGGGCTTTGAATATGTTGCTGCTATATTGAATTTTGGTGTTCTCATTGATTAGTCAATATGTGTAGCCGTGGATAATTATTGTATATTTACACGTAGGGAGATAGAGACTTATTTTATTATGCATTTGATAATGATAAGTAAGCTTCCATGAAAGGATTATGTGAGCGTGTTTCCGCCGTCTAATGTGAACGATTTTTGGTGTGAATATTATCCTCTTGAGATAAAATTGACGGATTAGAAATGGTTATTAAGAAAGAATGTTTTTCATTTATGATGAAAGTTATATGATACACGAATGAAAATGGCCAGTTATCAAAGTTTCATTCGATATTGTAAGTCGTGGGAAGGCCAATCCATTTCGACTTTATAACCCACATTATCCATGAGAGTTTGAAAATTGGTTAAACTAAATATGAAAACAAGGTCGATCTTTGACCATAAATCCTGATTTATTTAATCACGTAATTATTTAAGTTTTCGTCCATTTTCGGCAGGTACAACACTCAAAAGCATAAGGACTGAAATGCCAATATTAAAAAGATTTATAGAATGATCTAGAAGAGTTCAACCAGGATTTGTTCTACATGCCCTTTGGAAAAATGGAATGTTATAAATTTGACCAATGATCAAGCTAGAATATCGTCTCCCAACAGGATAACAATTTTATTCCCTTGGAAATATATTTTTAATACAGAAAAGTTGGGATATTAGTTTAGTGAATAGCTCCTATATTTGAAGGGTTCACATTCAAAATTTGTAATCTTATAGAATTACGGCTCGATTAGCTAGCAATAGCAATTTAAATCGAAGTAGTTCGAAATTTGATGGCTTACTCATTGACATTCTAGGTGTGACTATTGATATATCATATGAAAACAAATCCTAGCCATCATAGGAAATATATTAGGCCTAAAATAGATTAGGCTCCGTATTCCTACAAATAATAATAGAGATTAATGTTGATAATAGGAAAGATGTTATTGTTATATAATCAAAAAATAATTTTACGTAAGAATTATGGATGAATCAATATGTCTATTATAAATCGAAAAGTATAATTGCTCAACTCTACCCGCAGAGTGTTTGGGTGTGCATGTGTTTTATTAGGTAAGTCTATTTATAATTTATTTGCCAAATGGGTAACATTTAGGCTCACTTCACTAGTGGTTTTAATTCAATGTTCATAGAATTTTCAATGAATATTTGATTCATAATGGAATAAATTCTGCGCAATATGGACATATTTTTGGGCCATAAAAAACTGCTTAAAATAAATACTTTGAAGTCAAAAATCAAGTCCAATTCATAAATGAAATTGGGCTCAAGTTCTGGACATCGACAATTTCAATTCTTGAGTGAACTTGGGCTTTGGTTTTATACTTTCAATAGCAGATTCATAAGTTGGAGACCCATCACATAATCAAAACATGAAGAAAAATTCAAAAACAACAAATTTCCTAAAGATAAAAACACAATTCTTGTATCATAATTCATTGATTGCATTTACTTCTCCAAGTACATATTTAACACTTCATTATCACGAGTTTTGTATATAACATACAATATTCTCTATAAAAAAATATAACTGCCATCATCCCGCTATTAGTAACCTATACGAACTGGTCGTCTATAATAATAAAGTTGGGTATCATGGTAAAGTTGTAAAATCCACTAAAGTTAGCTACTACTAACTTTTTTGTGTCACAAAGTTTCATTTTGTAGACTAGGTCATTTATAACATGAAGGGATAAGTAGTTTTTAATTTTTATCATATATATTTGGCGATTCAAGTCCAAATTTAAATCGATACAAACATCAATACAGTTGTGCGTGACGCACAAATTTAGTTTAGGTAGGGGACCATATTACAAGATTGCAATGTTTGTGACTTAGATTATAGCTCGGCTTGGTCAAGTTGTTGAGTAAGTGAAACTATCTCCAGGAATAGTAAGCCCAAATTAGTTTGGACCATATTGAAAATGTCAAAAAAGCAAACCCAATTTGCATATAATAAAATCCATTTTCACTAATTAGTATACGTACTCCTAGAAATTAATTTTGCAATATGTCGTTGTTTATAGTACTAATTGATATCAATAATGGGGTAAATATTTATCAGTATCGATTAATTATTTCCCATAGACAAATATAGGATAAATAGTACTGAAAATATCTATGTATTAAAACAAAGAAAACACATCAACTTTTCAATATCTTAAATCCTAAAAAAAGCATCGCAATCAATTGGTTGTGAGGCTGTAAAGTAATTTAGATAGTGTGCTGCATTATTTTCCTTTCATATTCCATGAAGTAAGGCTACTTTTTCGGCCGAAGGTAGCCATTGTGATTAACTAGTCCACCATATTTGGTATTCTTTTGGACTTATTATTTCAGAAAATTAGAAAATGGTTATTCAAACGGAACCTTCCATGGCCTTTTTAGTTTCAAGAATTGGACCACATCATATCATAACAAAATTCCTTATTGAATGGAGTGGTTGGACCGTCGGGGCGCGTCTGTTGGAGTGCAAACCACGCCACATCGGAAAATAAGTAAATTTGCAAGTAATATATAAACGATTCTACAGTTCAATTAGCTAGTATGAGATTTTTTAATCGGAGAATAATATAAAAACAAAACAGTGAAAACGGACAATATCATACTAATCTTAAGTTCGAACCACAGATATATTTTAGGTCGAGTTTAATTGAACGTCGATTATATATTAATTCACAAATTAAAATTTAAATAAAAAAAATAAAGTTCATCGTGGTTTTGCAATCTATTTTATTGATAAGTAGTATTTTACTGTAGTTATTGATTGGATTATTCAGAATGATATTAATTCATCATTCAATGTCTTTTTAGTAGGAAACAATTGCCCCCTTTAATTTTGCCTGCTACTGTAGGCTTACGTGAGTTTTCATAACTACAAAGAGCCATGTTTCCTTCCACTAAACATAAAATTAAAAGAAAAATTAACGATTATCTATATCTGTTCGTGCTGCTATCAATTTCTGCACTTTAAATTTAATTTATATGTCATGTCACCTCATCAATTTGCACTTACATTATATTTTTTCTTAATTTCTACGAATTGTAATTGTTGAAATTATTTCATATATAAATCAAACTTTATCCACAATATGTAGCATCGGCCCCGGGCTTACATCACAAGGACAATTTATTTATTTTTAAAAAATAATTGCCAAAGATACCAAACCCAAATCTGATGCTTCTAATTTATTTATCCAACAATTATAAATTAATTAAGAAATATGTGATCCTAAATTGTTAAATTCAAAACCAAAATGTTGGACAAGTAAATTCTAAGGCGGTCCGACAACACATTAACTACAAGAAACAGAAAACTACTTTATTTAATTACTATTAACTAATCTAGAATTATCACCAAAGATCTCAATTATTCCTAGGGATATTTTAAAAGGAAAAGATTAACTAGCATGGTTAAATTCTCAAACTTAAAATGGTAATTATAAAGAACTAGTGGTAGGGTCAAGGTCTAACACATGTAATGGCTAACTCATTGCCAATTTAATGTGAACAAGATAGAAGAGTAATAAAAAATTATTTATCTCATCAGTATTAAATTTAAATAAGGTTAAAGTAGAATCCAGTGCTTTCATGGAACCTCTGATTTTTTCCCTCGTGAAGGTATGGTTATAGGGTTATTAGTTATAGTAAGAATTAGGGTTAAAGTCGAATATGAATAACTAAATTATCAAAGAATATTCTTTTTACCAACGTCTGACTATATTTACTAAATAAATTTGTTCCCCTAGCTAGTCAGGCTTGCAAAATGCACAACTCAGCCTACAATTTAAATTATGATATCAATTCAAATAATAATTAAAATGTTATGAATCTTGTATACCAGCATATTGTTATAGGAATAGTTAATGCAATCGTGTTCCACTCTTAGTGATTTTCATTATTTAGTAGTACTATACTCAAGGCTATTCGATAATACTCCATAGAGTAAAATACAAAATTTCTATAATAGTGAAATCAAACCGTTAATATATATGCTTTGTAGTAGTAGTATTTAACTATAGTACAATTATTATCATTTTATCAGCGTTGAACGTGAGGGTGTATCTTCTCATACGTTTTCTTCTGGAGTAAAATTAAAATAATACAAAAAAATACGAAAATGAACCAACTAAAAGGAACAACCCTACACAAAAGTAAAGCAAAAAGGTTCGCTAACATGCGCCTTGATTCACAACAAGTTGAAGAAATCTATGGAGTACTTTATAAACTTGATGTTTGAATTCATTTTTTCACCTCTCATAACATCACATTCCCCCAACAAAATTTCCCTCAAATTAATCCCTACGCTTCTCCCTCGAAATACAAACAAAATATCAGAAATTATGGGTAGATTTGTCCCATGCCCAATGCCTTGCAATTGCGACAAACACAAAGATTCTCAAATATATCAAACCACCCATATTTCCGACTCCTCATCTTCCAATTCATCCCTTACTTCCCAACTAAGCCTCCCTTCCGTCCCTTCCCTTGAACACGTCGCTGTCGCCAACCACCAATGCCTAGCCACCCTCAAGGGCCACTCCTCCTACATATTCTCCCTCGCCCTCGCCGGGAAATACCTCTTTAGCGGCTCCTCCAACGGAGAAATTCGCGCATCCCCCTCCCACGGCGGAGCCAGTATGTACACCGCTGCCCAGACGGGCTCCGCCGTGAAATCCACCACCTTCATAAATGGCAAGTTGATCACCGCCCACGCGGACCACAAGATCCGCGTGTGGCGGATCAAAGACCATGACACTAATGTGTCAGCAAATGTCACATCAAACAGTAATTCATCAGTTTCAGCTATTGCCAAGCTGAAACTGACAGCCACACTCCCCACCGGTGTGGACCGCTGCATGCGGTTATTCTCGGCGGGGAGCTACGTGGAGGTCCACCGCCACCGGAGGCAGACGTGGGTCCACCACGTCGACGCGGTGGCGGCCCTGGCGGCCTCCGCGGACGGCGCCTTCCTCTACTCTGTGTCGTGGGACCGGAGCATGAAGGTGTGGCGGAGCACCGACTTCCGGTGCGTGGAGTCGGTGCAGGCCGCCCACGACGACGCGATCAACGCGGTCGCGGCGTCCGTCGACGGCAGCGTCTACACCGGCTCCGCCGACCGGCTGATCAAGGTGTGGCGGCGCCGCGACGGAGAGTCGCGGCACTCGCTGATCGCGACGCTGGAGAAGCATAGATCCGCCGTGAATGCGGTGGCGCTGAGCACCGATGGGAGCATGCTCTACTCCGGCGCCTGCGATCGGTCGATCGTGGTGTGGGAGAAGGGGAGAGGTGGCGGAATGGCGGTGGCGGGGGCGCTGAGGGGGCATAGGAAGGCGATTCTGTGTTTGGCGGTGGTGGCGGAGGTGTTGTGCAGTGGATCGGCGGATAAGAGTGTGAGAGTGTGGAGGAGAGGGAGTGGAAATAGCTATTCTTGCCTGGCGGTATTGGAAGGGCACAAATGTCCGGTGAAATGTTTAGTGGCGCGTTTGGATCGGAGGTGTAGTGAGGTTGATAAGAAAAGAGATGGGGATGAGTTAGGGAATAGTTACCTTGTTTATAGTGGTGGATTGGATTTTGATATTAAGGTTTGGAAAATTTGGGTTCCTTTGTAAATTTTATTGGTAGGGACTAGGGAGGGAATATTTTTGTAAATATATATACAGAGAGTGAAAATTTAGGCGCTTTTGAAATCTTTTTTTTTTTGAGATTCTTTGTATGATGTTTTTGGTTTAGGGATTTGAGAGTTGATTGTGTAGTTTGAGACTTTGAGGCTTGTAATTTGGGATTATTATTTAAATAGTGTTTTCATTCCTTATGTTATATGGAGTGTTATTATAAGAACGCAAATTGATTATAGGTTTCTCTATATTTATTGAAACTAATTTAGGTGATGACATGCTTTAACGTAGATGAATTATTGAAGAGTATCTCGGAATGAACAATCAATTAATTAAACCAGAAGATCAAATATTTCCGTTTCTGAATATAAATAAAATGGTGATTGAGTGATAATGACACATTAATTACCACGGTTAAATTCAGTTTTTCTAATAATTGAACCATTAAAAAAAATCTTTTAGAATCGATATTAATGGATTGCTATTGGTCGTTTGATTACATCAACTGGCTCTGTATTTAGCTGACAAAAGAAAACCTTATTGGAAAGTAGACCACTTAATAAAACTCAAAATCCAACAATCTAACTAGTGCATTGGATATATATACATAATTAATCATTTGTAAACACTTTCAAGTTTTAATGTAGCCTTATTTCACAAATGATAAATCCATTTTGTTCATTTAAAATAAAACTACTTTATTTTTTTGGAGCTTTCTAATTACTTTTTCAAATCAATTCCACTTGGATCTCGTGGCAATAGTAGTCAGCTTAAATCAGTAGAATTGATATGATATCTGGCATTAAATTAATTCCTACCTTCTTAGATTTTATTCAGTTAATTAATTCAATTTGGTTGCCAACATAGCGTATCACAAGTCACCACTATCCACTACTGCATATTAAATTATTCACACATATGTCATCTTTTTTTTTTACGCGTATTTAATCTCCGAAATATATTGCATTTTATTAAGATATCCATTGTAGTATGGGAGACAAAAGACAAATTCATGAAATTAAATTAATCCCATATTATTAGGATAATTAACGTTTCTTTACATTGTGGGACTCGTGTTATCGGGTTAATGTAGCCACGCGAAAAAAAAGTATGGTAGTTAAAAAGTCCCTTGATAAAAGTCCATTATATATACTGCCTAATCTATTATCTAGCTATTAATTTTATTTGTTAAGGGCCTAATTGCGTCATCAATTTAACCTTAAGTACTTTTATATCTAAAGAATAATTGACGTTGCGTTGATGTTGGACTATTTTTGGTAGGCAAAAAGTAAATCATGGTTTCATGGGAAAGGAACAATTGCAATATTTAATTTTAAATAGTATGCAAGTAATTATTTTTTCAATATAAATTGTGTCAAGAATTTGACTTCTTCATACCTAATTTAATTAATTTGTGGTATTTTCTCACTCATTGTGATTATCTTTAGGAAACGGTCAATAGTCATAACTTTCCTTGTATGGGCTCATAACGATTGCCCATATTCAAAATAATTATAGCCCATTACATAAGGCCCAATACTCCACAGAAGGCCCAATTGTTAATTTTTGAATTCGTCGAAAGTAATTAGTCAAGCTGGAGACAATTAAACAGATTAGTCACATGGAATCGATCTTATACAGAATAATTTCGAAGTACGGAAAAATATCAGCTTAATTTTTCAATTACTCGTGAATATTAATATATTATCAATAAATATGTATTAGTTCCCGTGTCACTAATTTCCGTGTTACTATGTTTTAGCAACTTTAGATTGTAGAAATGCTAATGCAAGTATGCACAAAATGTGAAATAAATCATGGAAAAGAAAAAAAGGAAATTAAAAGGTTCAAAGTGATTCCTCCGACAACTATGAATGGAAATGACATGATTCCATAGTTGCAGACAGTATGCAAAAGAACAAAAATAACGAAATTCCACTTACATCATTGAGAAAATGCAGGTCCATAAATTCTACTCCCTCCATTCTATAGTAACTAGGATGTTTTTCCATTTCCGTTCATTCCATAGTAATAGAGTCATTTCTCTTTTTAGTAAAAGTCAACACATTTTCCATTCCTACTGTACTCTCTCTTACTTTTTTCTCTCTTTATCTCTCTATCTTTTTCATTTTCCATTTTATTCTCTCTACTTAACTCACCTAATACAATTTTTCTTAATCTTCATGCCAAAAAATTTTGCTTCCATTACTATGAAATGGGGGAATAATGATAATAGATAATCAGTATTTCTTGGAACTCCCATTACAAGTGGATATCCATATTTGTTTATTTATAATTTGATCATTATCCTGCATGCATTGAATGTGAGAACTGAGATCCCTCGAAACAATTTCTTTATCGTGGCTATAATTATATAGTGATCATGAATATATGGACTATCACGAGAAAGATTAATTTAGAATGTAATGAATTTTTAGCATAAAAGATTGATGTAATTGACGAGAAATGAGAAATTGAGTAGACACCACTATTGCAAGTTTATTTTTATGACTGATTAATAGCACCTTCACCATAAGAGATGACGTCTATATATCTTATCTGAAATATGCTTTGTAAATCATGTCTCTATATGCCCAACAAATATGTAAAATGTGACCCTATTTTCTCCTCACTAAACCCCACAAGACATTTATATGAAATTGTCCAACTTGTCAAAATATTTTTAAATTATTACCAAATTCTAGTTTTCTATATTAATTTTAAAATTTATATAAACTATTGATTTGTTATGGTTTACAACAAAATTTTGGTGTTGATATGATTTGATAAGTTACTTACGTAACATTATTGGACGTCAACCAAAACGCTATAACATTATTGGTATCGAAACAATGCCACATTATATAATTTTAACTTTTGTACTCTCTCCCATCTAGTTTCTCATCTCTTGTATCTTGTTTTCTCCCTTCCATCTCATTATTTCTTATTGTAAATAATAACCAACGAATTAAAATATTTAAGTTTGTATAATAAGATGTCGTTTTGCTAGCCACAATGTGACATTATTTTGATTAACGTCTAATTGGGCACGTAAGCAAATTATCAAACCATGTTATGTCAAATTCTTGATTGCTTACAAAATCAGAAAAATAAATCAATAAAACATTATTTACATACCAATTTTAAAGGTAATAAGCAAAATAGAATCTGGTTAAAGTTTAGAAATTAAATGGAAACATTTATCATAAAATTATAAATTATTAGTTGTCTAGGAGTACACATCCATATTTCAATTCTTAATAATTAAAATAGAAAATATTGGTAATTTGGGTTCAATTGTTGTATTGTTTTTTCATACTAGAATTTGGACCTATAATAATTTTGAAATATTTTGAGATTTTATTCAAAAATGTTTTTATAATATTATAAGAATTAATTTCTAATATCAAAATATTTAATCAAGTCATGTGAATTTCCATGCTACAATTTGAATCCTATATATAGTACTAGCTAGTAACTACTGAAATATTTTTATTTAATTTATCAAAAATTGAGTCTTCGTATCTGTTAAGTTATGCATAATAGGTCTAATTAAAATAGACTAATCATTAATAGGTGTCATAATATATAAGTACAGTGGGCCGCATTATGGTGAATAAATGAAATTCTATAAAAAAAGTCAAAGCAAATCTCAGTTCTTGGATCCTTAGATTGGATTGTTATGATAATAATATCCGAGCTATATTATTAGACTAAAAAGCGTTACATTATTAGCCGAGCTACATCATTAGGCTGCACAATCTACATTACTAGACTAAAACGCGTTACATTATTAGCCGAACTACATTATTAGACTACACAATCTACATTAATAGATTAAAACATGTTACATTATTAGCCGAGTTACATTATTAGACTACACAATCTACATTATTATATGGAATGTGACATTAATCTAACAGTTACATCACAAGATTCAATAATTGAAATTTACTTTGATTTTTTTTTACAGAATCATTTATTGATTTGATCGCATCCCTATAGTAGATATAAGGAATTGGTATTCATGCAAGAATGGCGATTCTTTAAAAAATTCATTCTTTAAAAAATATAGTACTCCGTAAGTACTACTATAGTGCCAACCAAATGAATGCAGATTATGCAGTGGATATTGTAAAATCATCCGGATCCATTCTTCATTCCATCATACTTGGAATTCTTTTAGGATTTTTCAACCTAATTTTAGTATCGGATCGGAGATAAATAAAAATGTTTTATTTCTCTATTTTACTTTTAAAAACATAATTTTCTCTATTTCTAAACAAGTAATGTGAAATAAGGGATCTAGTTTAGATGTGTTCACTTAACCAAAATTATCAGAGAATTAACAAAAAGTGAAGAGAATGTTTAGATACGCAAAGAACACTTTTGAGGAGCCGATAAATAGAGTAAAACTGTAAAAGGGATTATATATTTTATGGGATAAATCGAAAAGGTCAAACTTTTCAAAGACTTTTGATAGCAAGATTTCAATCAAAATACAGTACATGATAAACCAAGTTACCATACAAGAAAATAACTGGCCATTACCATAAGAAAGAACTACTGCAGCATATTTACACTCCCAAAAATAAATAATTAAAGAGAGAAATGGCATACTCCATCTGTCCCATAAAAATATTTATACTTTTCATTTCCATTCGTATCATAAAAATATGAGCATTTCTATTTATCGAAAGTTCTCCCCAACTCATTACTCACATACATCAATTTATTTACAACTTATACTACTATGACCCGCCATAACAACTTATTAAACACTAATAATAATGTGGGTCTCGCTATTCACTAAGGGGGTATTCGGTTTGCAAGATTGTATCCAGAATAAAATTTGTAATGTGTTTGGTTCATGAGATTCAACCCCACAACTCAATCCTAGATGGATAATCATGAGATGATTAGTTATAGCTAACCCCCTATGACTAAAATAATCTCACAACTCAATTCTAGATTGTATCTTGGTATTATTTGATCTTGCAAACCGAACACCAACATTCTTCTCCTCTCCTTTACCTTTTTAATTGTGTATTAATTTTTGTGTCATTTTAAATGCACGTATTTTTACAGGGACGAAGGAGGGTGTACTATTTTTTAATTCTTGAAATTCGAAACAAGAAAAAGTAGAAGATTTTCATATTCGGTTTTCATGCCAACCCAATGATTTTTCACTGTGTGCGCGTGTGAGAAGTACATATATAAAACACAGCTAGAGTTGCTGCAATGATATAGTACCCTCAAACAAACCCCAAATAGAAGTTGATGATTGCCTCACCTCCCTAATTAACCTTCATCATCACCTCACTACATGGCTCTTTTTCTCTATCTACCAATCACCAAGATCAAACCCAGAAAAAGAAGGAAAATAAAAACATAAATCACAATCTACTAGCTTCATCAACCAAGAAGAAAACCCTGGTTTCTTCCTCATTGAAAAGCAATTTAATGTGATCTTCTTCCTTGTTCTTGCTCTCGGGGAATCGAAGCAAACGGTCCGATCTTTGCTCCAGAGATGATCATGCCATCTCATTGATCCAAGTTTAGTTCATCAAGATTTTGTTTGGTATTTTTCTTTTATACTATATGATCCAACAATTCATGTGTGTTTGATTGTTTTTAAATGAAAAGTTTGTGAATCATATATAGTATATGGACTATTTGAGCTTTATTTTGTATGATGTGATTGTGGATCTTGAAATTAGACACAATGATATGAAATTAATATTTTTTAGTTGAGTTTAATTTATGGTTTGGATCTGGGTAGCTAGGGTTCAATTTCTTCCTTTCGGATTTTCTTCATTTATTACGAAATTAATTTGTGATGACAATTCAAAACCCTGCAGTCAAGAACTTGAGATTGTGAGCTAATTTAGAAAGTATGTTAATTTGGCAAAATTAATTTGAATCAAACATATGTAGAAACAAATTAAATTTAAGATTATGCAAAACAATGATGGCGTCCATCTTTTCCAATTTTTTGGAATGCATCTGGAGAAGATTTTATTAGTTTTTTTTTTTTCGTTTTGATTATTTCAGAAATTTGCGAGGTTATCTAGAAGCATGCATCTTATAAAATTAAGAATTAAGTTCAAATGGTGAATAATGTTGTCGATTCTTTGATAATGTTGTAGGGTCAGTTAGTGGCCCTTATAATTTCCACGACGAAATGATTGTGCCTCCTATATTTATGCTACTTATTTTGTTTTTTGGAATATGCATGCTTGTGAATGAATCAGTTTCTTCCTAATATTTATTTTTCCAGTTATTCTCACCAAGAGAATGCACAACTTTTGTTATGTTTTTACTTTTATGTAAAAATATATTTTTCGGTTATAAATTCATATCATTGCTAGAGGAGTACTATATTGTAAAACAATTTACACAAATTTTAGATAAATTTGAAGATTTTATAGAAAAAAACAAAACAAAAAATGAGATACTCAAGCTCCTTGAGTACTCCCTTCTTTGTGTATGCCGATACCAATAGTTGCCTCCAGAATAGTCCACGGAACAATTAGGTTTATAACAACACTCTCTTATGAAGGAATGGAAGGTTTCAGATAATATATGTATATGGTTGCAAGATTTTTTTCTGCAATAAATAAAATGTTTGGGGCTAAAACATGAAATACAAAAACATATGAACCCATCCCAAACCAAACTAGTGTAGCCTGGATAATAATCGATGTCAAAGGTCTCGGGTTCGAGTCTATCATAATAGTCCTTCAAATTATTATTCATTTTTAAATAAAAAAGATCATTTAGTGTACACACAAACCTAGAATAGGTGGGAAAAGAAAAACAAACAGATAACAAACAGTAAATCAACTGATAACCTCAGCTAACAAAAATATGCACAACAACGACAAACACCATACAACACAATAGATTCAACGAAAATAGATTCTTTGTGGTTTCATAGTTCCCGTCCAAGCCCTAATATCACAACAATCAAATTTAATACTCTCTCCGTCCCTAATAATTCGTCACCATTTAATCCGGCACAGGTTTTAAGAAATATAGTAATAGAAAGTGAATTCAAAAAGTTGGTGGCATGTGAATCTTACTTTTATATATTAGTTTTATAATAAAATGTGAGCGTAACAGAGTTAGTGGAACGTAGGGTTCATAGCAAGACATGGTAAAAATGAAAAGTGACAAATTTTTAGGAACGGACGAAAGGAAATAAGTTGATAAATTTTCAGGGACGTAAGGACTAGAGTTTTTCGATTCCATATTAAAATCGGTTCATGGTTTTCCGCCGGTATATAGTCCCAATACTAAATGTTTAATAACCATTGTGCATATACACGACGGTTGTAATCAATGTGAAATCGGTAAACCTTATTTAATGTCAGTTGTTGCCGGCTTTATTTTATTCATCAATCTCTTCAAATTTAGTTAGTTTTATGTTGCTGTTGTTGAGTGTTTTGTAATAAAAAATTCTTCTAGGCGGTAATAAAAGTATTAATTTTATATCTGAAATATCGAATTTCATTTAGTTGCATCAAGTCATCTAGAGCTATTATTTTTGTCAGATGCAATACGATATTAAATTCAAATGATAAAACAGTACATCAAAATATATTGCATTGCTCGAGCAGTTTCGGACGACATCAACTATAGTATTAGTATTTATTTTAGATTTCATGACTCCCACTCATAAAATGACTCAAATTTATATTTGATTTTAACATTTGCAAAACTATAAATGTTGATATATATGACAATAGACAAAAAATAGCAAGAAGAAAAAAACCCAATACCAATTTTGAGCTAGCAATTAATAGTACTAGTATAGTATTGTATTTATAAAATGTTGAATCGGGTTCAAATATGGAGTAGAATTTATCAAGAAAATGGAGTAATATTGTAAAGAAGTTGTGTCGTGCTATACGTATCGATCGAGTCACAGTTTAATTATCTATATGGATTTTATTAAGTTTGATCGATTTTATTCACACTATTCTAATCCTAAAATACTTCCTCCGTTCCAAGAAAGTTAGATTATTTTTTTTCACCCATTTTACAAAAATGATACTATAGTTAAAGAGGAGAGAGAGTAATATAGAAAAGACTCTTATTTACGTTATCCTCTCTACTACATTACTTTCTCTACGCTTTAAGTACCATTTTTTTTTTTATCATTTTTGCAAAAAAAAAAGGATAAAAAAACAGAAATTCAACTACCTCAGGAACAAAGGGAACATCTAATAGTACTATATTTTTATTTAACATAGCATCTACTCCTTGCGTCCGCGAATAGGAGTCCCTTTTATTTCCAGCACGAGTTTTAAAAAATGATACTTAAGAAAAGTGAATAGAAGAAAGTTATTGGAATATGAGTCCCACTTATAGTTAGTTTTAAATGATACGTGAGTAAAATGAGTTAGTGGAGTGTGAGACCTCTTTACCAATTATAGTAATTATATGAACCGAGACTTCTATTCACTGACGGACAAAAATGAAAAAACCGGAACTCCTATATAATTGCACATGAAGGGAGTAATTAATACGGCAAACAGTATTACAATAAGGGCGTAGAAACGTAAATAACACTCTACCTAATTGTACAAATTGAGTTTAATTATCGAAAAGTCGAGGAAGAAGAAGATCCCAGTTGGTCTCTAATTTTAATTTTCAATTTGATCAGATATTCTTATTTACAGTTTAAATTGAATATATGATAGTTGTATATTAAACAAAAGAGCAGTACTTAATTCACATTAATATGATCAGCTCAACAACAATTATGCACTCAATTCAACAACAATGATCGATAATAAAATAATTTATTTAATTAAGGTCGATATCAACGCAGACCTTTCACAATAAAAGTACATTTAGCTAATATGAAGTCAAATTTGGCTCTCTGTGTTAGATTTGTATAGTTTTATAAGCGTGGTTTTAGAGATTTCATGCTTGATAAAATTAAATTACGTATCGATTTTATATATTACTTGGCCTAATTAAGATAATAAACATATGAACAAATAACTATTTACCGTCATTTCCCGTTAATATCGAAAATCTGATCTTTAATCTACTCAAGTTTGTTGTGTGATTATGACTATGGTGGGTGGAAGATGAAATTAAATTGATGAGAAATCAATGGACTAATTAAACCACCCACCAACTCATTTGATTGTAATAATATAATATGAATTAATTTAGTTTCACGTTTTGCTATAGGCATCAACTCCTTTTTCTTTCTTCTTTAGCTTATCCAATCACTTTATTTTGAATATTTAATAGTAGTATATTTTAAGCGACCCTCGTCACACAACCTTACACAATATAATGATCTTTTTATTATTGTTAACATTGTATATATTTATGGATGAATGTTGGTGCAAAACATCATTTTCTACTAACCACGGTCTTATATTTTTATTAAATGGATGATAATAGTTTGAACATGAAACAACAAACTTTTATATATTGACAATACTACTTTTAATGTATTATTATATTTTTTCTAAGATAAATGGAAATCCTAGTAAAATCAACGATGCCGATCTTAATTAATTTATAGAACAAGAGAATTTTTTTTTTATTAAAATTAATTGCATTAGATATATAGTACTCTCACTAGTGGCACATTTTTTTTTTTACTTTACACAAAGTATAGTAGACCCATTCAAAGTGCCCCTGGTTTATCCACAATATATATCAATAAATTACTGTTTTCAAAGGAAGTGTTGAGGATAGCTAGCATGCCTAATTGGAAATTGGAATCCTTTCTCAAAAGCAAGAAAATAATAAGAATAATAGTAGAAATCAAGAATTAAATATAGGAATGTTATGGAGAAAAACACGCAATCTATTGGTGGAATTTAGTCCACCACTTCAACACGTGTGAGAGAATAGACCAATAGAATACTACTACAACCTTTTATATCTTTTAAGAGGGTAGATTATATTTCGTGAATTTATTTTGTGGAGTATGTATTTCGTGAATTTATAGTTTTCTATCCCTAGGAATCAAATCATTTAATCATGTTCCAAAAGTTGGAATTTAATATTTTGTTAGTATTTAGATTATACAATTATGACATAGACTAATAGATAGAACATCACGTGAAGCAAAAATATTGAGAAGGTCCAAAAATGGATCCTTTTAATTTTTATTAAATTAAATGGTGACTCAATTTAATTTCACTTTCAACATATATTAGTATAACCATTTGTGGCACACAATCCTTGCTTTAAGAGGATATGCTAAGATCTGATTAAAAACCCTAATTACCATTAGTATATTTGCATTGGCCACTTCTTAATATTTGTTGTTTAGCAACTAATCTCCCTAGTTAGTTTTTTAATAATCCCAAAAGCATGGTCAATAACATATATTATAAATAATTTTCTTTTTCTTGCAAGGTAATTAAATAATTCATGTGGGGTTTTGATGCAAATCATGTTATTGCGGCGAATCTTCTAATTTAAGTGCAGATTAATCAGAATTCTAACAAGACTAAATAAAAATTGTATGAACATGATCTAAAGAAATGTACGAGATGGGGCCACAATAATATAGATATCCTTTTTTATTTATATAAATCCACTATAGTTGGTTCATTCAACTTAAAGTAACCATTATTTCTTAAATCAATTATTAGATGAATTTTATAATTATATCATCTTCCTTCGGATTCCAGATACACCCATATTTTTTAATTTTTTACTTTTGACTTTTATCGTCCCCCATTATAATATATAATGATACATATCACATTCCCCCTTCTCTAAGCATGAATATTTGTATTATACTAATATTTCTCAAGTAGAACGGTATTAATTAATCGCGAAATTTGACGGAATTTAGATATCCGAGTCTTTAATAAATATTGTTTTTAATTATATTCTCATTCCAATAGTGTTTGTTATAGTACGTTATCACGTATTGTGATAGGGATCTTACAATATTATGAAATAAAATATGATACTTAAATACTATAAATAATCGATATTGAGTGTGATTATGATGTATACCGAATTTTTTTTGTTCAGCCACGACATTTCTACATTTTGAAAGTGGTTTAAAATTAAAATTAATATTACTGCACGAGGTTAATTAGTTTTCTTTCTATATTTTTATTTAAATATTTTATTGACTCTAAGGTACAGCTATGGTGTTTGTGATCGTACCACTATTCTTGTTATAACTTTCAATGCATAGTCAAAAAGGCCAACAAAATTTTCTATATAAAGAAGTGGCACAACACATATCTTTGTATCACATCCAAAATTCAAGAAAAAATGGGAGAAAATAGTATTTCAATTTCAAAAAGTGCAAAGTCCGGCACCGAGAAGAAGCTAAAGCTATTTGGAATCGAGCTTGATCCATCTCGAATTCACAAGAAGGATCAAGCCTCTGTGGTGGAGGAAAGCGACGAGAGTGTCAGTTCATCGTCGCCTTCCTCCACCTTAATAGAGAAACCGCCGCCCGTTGATGGAAAAAACCCACCTCCGCCACCTCCCCCGTCCGAGGCGGCGAAGAAATTCAAGTGCACCTGTTGTTTCAAGGTGTTTGCAAACTCACAAGCATTGGGAGGCCATCAAAATGCCCACAAAAATGAAAGAATGAGGCAGAAAAAGCTGCAGCTCCAACTTCAAGCAAGAAAGGCCACCAAAAACCTCAATTATTACATCAATCCAATTTTCAACAAATTTAGTGACCAAAATAGTGAGAATTTTGTCACTTTTTGTGGGTCTAAGCCTGCTTTGCACAACAAGGAGATTCAAATTAATTTTGGCTCAGACATGATCAATTACGATCACGAGTCGAGATGGTACGATGTAAAATGTAATAATATTATTACTAATAATTATTATATGCAGCAAAATAATAAGCATAGGTTTAGTCTTATACAAGTGGATGATTCTAGAGGGAATTTGTCTCCCTCTTCACCTGAGTCAAAGAGGATTTGTAATAGAAAAGGAATAGAGTTAGATCTTCAATTAGGGTTAGGTTTGTGATATTTTAATTATTTATTAGTTTATTCGAATCTGTTTTCAAACTGTATGGAGAAAGGTAATATAGTTATAAAATGTTTATTTATTTTTCTTTATATATTCAATCTTTGTTATGGATTCCCCTCTCCCCACTAATTACGTGATTTAAATTACGATTCGACCACTAGCTGGAATAAACAAGATACGAGGTGATTTTATTCTATAATAGGGATTAATTATGTTTTGCAACTATGGGAATAAATTAAAGTTTTAAGCTAATAAATTAATTGGTTTGTAAGATTCAACTGGGCCAATTCTTAAGAAAGCCTTATCAATGGGCTTGAGTTGGGTTGATTTTCTAGCTCTATATAGCACAAATTAATTTACAGTATCATTATATTTATTCTCCCCCCTTTAATTCCCTAACCCTTCCACATCTATGCTGCGAAGAGTTATTTTAACACCAGCTTTTATTTTCATAATTAATATACCAATGAAGTTTCCTAGAATTTAATGAGTCAACAACCTTGTGGTAAGATGTTTCCTCTTCAATCAGTAGATAAGAGAGTTTGAATTTTGATATGATGTTTCCTCTTCGACTAAAGATTTCAAAGTATATGCAGTATATAAGTGTGGTTGGTACATGTGTGTGATTTAAAACTAAAAAAAACAGAAATAATCAGTGTGTCCAACAAACTTAATTGGAAAGATATTATCGTAGTCAAAACCATGCCTTTTAGTTGGACATTTTATATCTCTTACTAAGAATTTGATCATTTTTATAATTTCAAACCCAATCAACCTATAAAATTTTGAAATCCATTAACCCTTAAGACTAATTATGTAGAACCCAATGGGCTTAAGTAGATAGACCTTATCAACTATATATGCCCAATAGATATCAGAAATCTGAAAGATAAAAAATTTAAAAGTTGTTTACAATTTTCTTCCCTTAGAAAATGGTTTTGGAAAAGAGAATTTATGACGCCATAAACTCAGAGAAGAGCATCCACGATGGATGCCCTAGTGGTTGCTACATCAACATGCCCCTTTTTTCTGCAATAGTTTGACAATTGGCCCTAGTGGGTGCCCTATCAATTATTCATTTTTCATTTCAATTTTAATATTATATTTTTATGTTTACACGTTATAAATAGCAAAATTAGACTCTAAATCAAAGAACTAGCAAAAAACATACATTACTTAATTAAAAAAAGTTACAAGGGAAAAACTTAAAAAGAGGTACAATTTTAACGACCACTACGTGTCCAAACTTCTTCAACCATGTAGTTATGAGTTGAAGATGAGCTTGTCGGTTGCGCATGTTCTCCCCCAGCTTATAATCTCTCACTGACTCCATAGGGTAAACCTCGAATGACCGGCGAGGTTGCATGACCTGCGCTCGGTTCAGCTTCATCATAGTACCAATCGCTAGCTCTTGCATCTTCATCGTGAATAATCATGTTGTGCAAGATGATGCATGCATATATGACATTGACGATATGATGCATGTACCAGGAACGAGCCAAGCCTTTCACTATTGCCCAACGTGCTTGAAGCAGACCGAATCCTCGCTCCACGTCCTTCCGTGCAGACTCTTGCCACTGTGCAAAAAGGGCTCTCTTCGCATCCGTTGGGCAGTCAAGAAAACTGACCATCTCGGGTATATGCCATTGGCTAAGTAGTACCTCATATGATGTTGTCGGCCATTGGCAGTGAACTGGATAACCGGACCGTTGCCATTGCATTGCTCGGTGAAGAAACTCAACGTGTTCAGCACGTTGATGTCGTTGTTTGACCCCGTCACGCCAAAGTAAGCATGCCAAATCCAAAGACGATGGTCAACGATGGCTTCAAGTATCATCGTCCGGTGGGTACCCTTATACCCACAGGTGAATTGGCCTCTCCACGCTGCCAGACAATTCTTCCACTCCCAGTGCATACAATTAATGCTCCATAACATTCCAGGAAAGTCGTGCACCCTATCGTGAATCCTCATCAGGAACTGGCAATCTTCGACATTCGGTTTGCGCAAATATGAGGCGTTGAAAGCGTCAATCATGCCCTCACAAAATTTTATCAGACACTCTTGTCCAGTTGTATCCCCGACGTGAAGATACTCGTCGAACATGTCCGTTGTGGTGCTGTATGCCAACTGACGAAGCGCAACCCTGCAATTCGTGAGCGGGGATAGACCGATTCTGTTGGCCGCATCTTGTGGCTGCTGGAAGTACTCGTCGCGGGCCTCCATTGTGTGAACAATGTGGAGAAACAGTTCTTGCCGCATCCTAAACTGTTGGCGAAAAACCGTCGGTCCCCACCGGGGCTCATCAGCGAGGTAGTCCTCGAACAAATGTTGATGAGCTAAGCCATGCTCTCGACGGACGGATGTCCGGTGGTGGATGGGCCTCGGGACCTGCTCTTCGGCCTGCTCTTGCTCTTGTATTGCACGAATACCTGCGAGAATCTGGTTCAAACATTGCGCTTTCCATAGCCCCATTTATATCTTCTCCGGGAAATATTTTGGAAAAGTGAGTGAAAGAGAGATGTGTGAGGTTTGAGAGATGTGTGAGAAATGAGTGAAAATAAGGTATATCTATAGATAGAAATTAAATAAAAAATAAAAAAAAATATGAAAACGTGAAATTGGGCTTGGGCTCGATCGGGCATTGTGTTGCAATGGGCTCCCGATCAGGCACCGATGGGGACGACCGATCTTTCGGTCGACTCACTCAGTCGCCCGATTTATCGGGCGCCTATAATTGATGCCCGAGCCCGATCTCGGGTGATCGGGCGCAAGATCGGACATCCATTGTGGATGCTCTTACCAGTAAAGAAAAAAACTGGTATTTATATTATGGAGAAATAAATACACGCAAATTACATATCTTACTAAGAATTTGATCACTTTTATAATTTCAAACCCAATCAACCTATAAATTTTTTAAATCCATTAGCCCTTACGAATAATGATGTAGTAGAACCCAATGGGCTTAAGTAGTTAGACCTTATCAACTATGCCCAATAGATATCTGAAATCTGAAAGAGAAAGAAATTTAAAGTCGTTTTTAATTTTCGTCCCTTAGAAAATGGTTTTTGGTAAAGAGAATTTATGACGCCATAAACTCAGATTTACGTGTAGATAAAGAACAAAAAATTGCTATTTATATTATGGATAAATAAATACACGCAAATTACATGTTACTGGAAAATTAAAACAATAAAATTAAGAGAGAAAAATAAGTTGAAGTTAAAAATGAGGAGGAGGATTATGCACACCTAGGCATTAACGGCGCACATTCGAAGACTATTTTAGCAGCTAAAACCCCCTCCAAAATTTCAACACCAAATCCTCCCAAACTCAAAATCTCTGCAGATTCTTTGATCTGCACGAATTGAGGTATTTCACACTTTGATTTTTAAGTTTCCGCGTTTTCTTAATGTTTAATCCTTTGCTAATGTCTTGATCTGCCTGAATTGGATCGCTTGTTCTTTGCATAGATTGGATAGCTGATTTCCGTCTTATTCAAATTGGGGGAAAGATCTGGTTTTGTGGTGGCCCGTATGTGTTAATTTTTTTATTCTGTTGTTTTTAGGGGCACATGATTTAGGCCTTTCATATAGAGCACATTCGATTTCGTTTTTGAAGTTTTAGGTTGAGCCATTTTATCTATGATGTTTATCTGTATGAACTGTTAGTTATTAGGTTTGAGATCCCGATGATTTTAGGGATTTGGACGAGATAAATTAAATCTGGACTATAATGCTCTTTGTGAAGTGAAATTGCAGATTCAGATGATTTTAGGTACTAGGTCGAGATAAATTGAATCTGTTCTTTTATGCTGTTTGATGTATATGTGACATGAAATTGGAGATCTTTTATCTCTTTGTACTGCAATCTTGTTAGTTTTTTGTTTGTAATTTTGGCTTGTTATTTTAGATCTTCTGTTTGATAGAATTTTATTGAGTGTTTCATTGTTAGCTTGATTGGATATTATTCAGATTCAACTATCAAGAGATTATCAGAAGCAAAAAACTCTAAATGGCTGACCAGAAAAAGCAAGTCACCAAGATCAACCAGCTGCGTCCGCTGGATGCCGGGCTCAATCTAACTGTAAAGGTTGTCAGTGCTAAGATGGTGGCACAGAGAGGTCGGAATCAAGGGCGGTTCTCTGAGTGCTTGGTTGGAGATGAGACAGGAATCATTATTTTTTCTGCACGAAATGATCAAGGTGAACATCTCTTCACCATTTTGTGTTGTAAATTTGCAGAGTATGTGAGTACAAGTTTAGCATATTGTTTTTCTATGACTATGGCTTATTTGTAGCTTGCTTTTGAGATGATGGGTATAGGGGGTGAGATTATAATTCAAAATGCCTTCAATTTTTCTTTTGATATGTTATTATTGTACAAAGGTTGAGGCTTTCTTTCAAATACAATCATAGTATTACTTTTTCCCCTTTTTTCTTACTGGATTATATGTGGATCTGACATCTGAATTTCTGAAGTAGAGAATCCTCTCTCTTGTCATGATTTTGTAGTGGTGGAGCATGTCCTAGTGCCATTCTCTTTAAGTCTACGTTTTAACAATTCATTGCTCGTTGATTGCCTAATGTAATATATACATGCTATCTAGGCTTTGGGGATAGATTGTTTATGGGTTCTTAACTTCTTATTACGAGGAGATTTATGTGGGCTCAAAACTTGTTTGATAATGACAATGTTTGAAGCAAATGTGTTTCAATGATCATGATCAGGGCCATTAGTGATCCTGATCATGTTCATTGATGTGATTGCATCAATGACTGCATAAACTCCCCATGCCCTTGTAATTTAACTCTTGTGTTATCGCAATGTTTAAGAATGAGAATGCTAATGAAATTTGATTTAACATAATGCTATGTATTGTTTGTGTGTGTTTGCTAATGAAATTCTGACTTGAATGCAACTCTATTTTGTTGGGCATTCCACTTAAAACTACTTTTGTGAATTGTTTTTTGGTGAAAGATTGAATAATTTTAAAGATCGTGTGATGGACATGTGCCCTGGGCATTACGATTATTGTTATTAGATTTGGAAACTGAAAATTTAGACTACGCTTCTTCTTACATTGATGCATTGGTTTATGTTAGTGGATCTTGCAAAAGAGGGCAACACTCTCGTCCTCTCGAATGCAAAGATTGACATGTTCAAGGGTTCGATGAGGCTGGCTGTGGACCGCAGTGGTCGTGTTGAAGTGGGGGAGGCTGCCAGCTTCTCTGTGGACGAGAGCAACAACCTATCGTTGATCGAGTTTGAACGGATCGATGTCGTCGTCTGAGCAGCAGTTTGTCTTTCAAACTAGAAGCTATGCATGTGTAAGACAGTTTTGCCTAGAACTTGTACCGCCGGGGACATGTTTTTACTATCGCACTTTAGCTTATATTTATTGAACACGTTTTCATTATGCCAGTGTTTGTTAGTAGCAGGAAATCTTACATATTGCTACCTCTTTTTTAAATATAAATGGTGTTTTATGTCACAAAAACCTGCATGTGAGATGAGTCCAGATTCGTTGGAGGGCATATATAGAGCAAGATTTTTAGTCCGAATTTAATGGCATATGTACATATTCAAATTTGAAATGACTAGGATTGATGTCACATGACAATCGAATTTGATTAATCCTAACCGCTAAGGATAATTATATTCATTCATACAACAATCACTTGTGATAATCCTGTAATTCTCGCAAGATTTGGCATAATTTGAGCAGAACTTCAAATGATGTAGTACTACTTTTCATTGTGATAATCTTGAAGATTCAATGTTTATAATGTACGTAGGTATCCAATTAGGACTTTATTAGAGAATCCTCATAAAATTAGTTTCAATTAGGTTTGGCTTGCCTTTTTCATCCTTCGTGAACTCATTAGAGCATCCGCATCGGTTGAAAAAAACTCGTCCGTCCGTCCTTGCCGCTGGCAAGGACGAGGTTGTCCGCTGATAGGAGCTGTCCGTCCGTGCCGCTGGCACGGTGCTACTCTTAGCTAAGAGCACGTCCGTGCCGCTGAGTACCCTTACGTGGCGCTCTCTGATTGGCCAACGGCTTAGCCGTTGGCATATTCAAATTTTTTATTTTTAAAAAATTCAAAATTAATTTAAAAAAATGTTTTAAACTAAAAAAAAAATCCCCACTTCCCAAAAAATTCTATCCGTTTTCTATCTACTTTTAATTTATTTTTCAATTTTTTCTCCAAAATTCACATTTTCATCTATAAATAACACTTTAATTATGGGAATTTTTAACTTGTAGGATTTTAATTATGTATTTTTTTATTTTCTAGGATTTTAATTATGTATTTTTATTTTTTAGGATTTTAATTATGTAATTTTTATTTTTTAATGTATTTTTTATAATGTAGAAATGTTTTTAGTAATTGAAGTATTTAAATTGAATAATAGAATGGTGTGACCCTTGAGCTTGTCCTTAGCTAAGAGCACAACACTGTGCTCTTAGCTAAGGACAAGGTATAAAAGTGGATCCGGGCACACCTCCGTGCTCTTAGCTAAGAGCACTGATGAGGATGCTCTTACTCGTTCAAAGTCTACGTCATGACTATCCCCTTTTTTTTTGGTTAATTATATAATTATAAGCACCGCAAAAAACTTTAGAAAGTACACATTCTGCAGGGATAATATTAAATCAGAACTCAGAACTCCAAAGTCATGAATCTTCTCGATCGAAATAATACTCTTTGCCCACACGTCCACGTCTTGCATTACAATTTTTTTTTAAAAAAATCATAAATACTTATCAAGTAGTACTCGTTTATTACAATACACAACAAAGATCACAATATAGTTATATAGAAAGTGGGTTGTAAAATACAGAAATCGAGTGAAAAGAATTAACCATAACAACGTAAATTAATCATGAAGAGTAATAATTCAATCTCAAACCCTCCTCTCCATCACTGCCATGAAAGAAAATATCACGGCCACAACTGCTACCGCCACTGACTGCACAGAGCCGGAGGTGGCACCGTTTGGTGTAGACGGGTCATGCGGTGCCATAGGACCCATAGGAGCCATGCCGGGCCCCATGACGTGGCCGTGGTCGTGGCCTTCATGGGCAGCGACAAAAGCAAGAAGGGTCACAAAGCAAGCCAAGAATGTGATGAATCGAAAAGCCATATATTGAAAACTGATATGCTTTTCACTTCTTCAGTATTTCTTGCCTTGGGACACAAGTGTTGCATTGATCTATTTATTAGCATTTTTTGCAATTAAATTATCAATTGTACTATCCAAAAATCAAGTTGTATCTTGTACTAGCACCCTCGTCGCGTTTACTTTAGCTTTTTATAATTTAAGTGTGTGCCAAGTCAAAGGGGCTCTTTATGTTAAATTGTGGCTGTTATGGAGACTTTGGCATAGTTGAAATTTGGATTTTTTTAAAGTACGTATATTGAATATGTCTTCATTCCTTAAATATATTCGAGTCCTTTGTCATATACAACACAAAATAAGATTTGAATTTATATTAAATAGACAGAAATTTAAAGACTTAAATTTAAATTATACTATATGTTTTACTCCAGTGACTTGTCTTTAAGTCCCCAATGATTATTTCATTTTAATTATTTTTTTAACGAAATTTGAGATAAGAGGGGCGGCGGAGGCCGGTGGAAGAGAGGTTGACTTATTCATTTTCATAGAATACTAGTACTATTTTTAACATCTGTAGAAGTATATCACAAATAGAACATTTCAAACTATTATTAATATAATACAAATACAAACTGCATGTTTCATGCTTTTGTAAGTTCCCCTTGGTTCGTACTATTTCTTAGTATTTGTTCGAATAACTTATGGTATAATATACTAAAATATGAGATTAAATACACCTGAATTTAGTCGAAACGAAACTGGGAAGCCACTTAACACAGAAAATGGCCTAATGTGAATTAGTGTACATCATTCAAAACTCAATTCGAATTCACTATTTCCAGCACGAGAATAAAAAAAAATTACAAATTTACAGCCAGATTCAGTAACAAAAATCCCCAAGTTTTAATTTCAGTAGGTATAAATATAACCTGCCAATTCCGCAGCTAAAAAGAATTGTGTAACGCAAAATATAACGCGTGCTGGAACTAACAGATGCGTCTTAATGTATAGTAATATACTTAACTTAGAGAATCCCAGAATCAAACTGGTTCACAACAAAAACTTCATCAGCCTCAGAATCTACCACGTCCAACTATGAGTCGAAATCCTCCTGAACTTCTCCTTCTGCAGAGTTGCATATATATGCAGATGAGTTGATACATACAGATTTGATAACCAAATATTGAGAAAAAGCCCTAACCAGCAAGTTGGGCGCCTAGGTTAGCCTGAGCATCAGCCTCGGAATTCAAGTGCTTCCACATGATAACATAGTAAATCAGCCCCGGATAACTCAAGAGAGACACATGATATATTTGGTTAAGCTGTGGATAAGTTTACCCTGAGGACGTGCGCAATTTGGAATGAATCAAATCTTCCCACCAATTCCTTTGCCTCCTTGTACAAATTCATGAGGTTCTCGCTCTTAACCTTCCATAGACCCTGAATCTGCAAACGTCGTTGTTATTCAGAAAGCAAAGTTTTTGAAAAGGAAAGATGCCAAGAAATGTACCTGCATGCACACGAGCTTGGAGTCACCTTGAACTCGAATACTTGTAAAACCTTTTTCAGCTGCGTATCTCAATCCTAATATAACACCACGGTATTCGGCAAAGTTACAGGTGGCTATCCCAATACCTTCAGACAATCTACAAATCTGATATTGCGCAACAAATTAGAGTCCATAGATTCATGTTACGGGTGGAGGAAACAATAGTGATAGGTTGCTCACCACACTTCCATCATCATATCGGAGTATAGCTCCAGCACCAGCTTGTCCAGGATTTCCTTTTGAAGCACCATCAAACTCAAGAGTACAGGTCCGCTCCTTAGATTTTGGATAATTAACAGTTCCAGAAGAAATATTCTCCTACGGAAAATTGCACTGGAGTATTAATAATCCTGAAGATGAATGATTCTAAACAAGAAATACTAGGAAATCCACCCCCATCCTCACTTTTTGAGCTTAAATTATCTTGAGGTGAAGTTATTTTCGATTTTGTTCATCGTATGTCATTAATCGTCACTCTGAAGCATCTAGAAACTATCTCCTGAGAAAAATTATATTCAAACGAAATGAAAGAGACGGGACTAAAGATTAGCTTACCCCATAATTTGATGGTATTAGTGAATCTTTGTCTAATTTAGTTTTTGCTGGCTGGCAAGGTGCATCATCTCCTCTAGAAGAAGGCTGGCATCAAATTAAATTTCATCACTAATTTAGTACAATTAACTTCCACTAAACAAACTACTATCAAATAGAACAACACATGAAAATTGCTAGTTATGAACAAAATCTGTCATTCCTATAAAGATCATCACCATGAGATTCAAAACAAGGGAACAATTAACCTATATTTCTACCCTAAAACCAATATATACAGAAAGTGCACATATGAAATAAAGGATTATGTATAGAATCTACAGATGACCTGAAAAGGCCATGCCATAAGAGTTCCAAACAGATCATCAGTGAGATCCGAAGCTCTGATAGTGTACATGGCATTTTTTAGGCCGTGTGCTTGGAGATAATTCTCTGCATCCTTAGGCATGGAGCAGCCTTTATACACACTGACTGGAGGATCACGTATCTGTCAGGATAAAACACAACAGTCAAGTGACGTTATTAACCAATAACATCACATGTTTGAGAAAATGTTATGAATAAGCACAACTACATGACAAGGTTGACACCAACATTTTCAGCATTAATCAAGATAACATAATCAATAACAAAATGCTAGTGCCGACCTAGTTATTGTGTCAGCAATGCAAAGAAAATCACATATCAAAACTAGAAACAAGTGACTACCGAGGTTCCAACTTGAGCCTGGCAATCGCTTAAGCTTCTGTAAACACCAACAAGGTCGCCTTTACGGACAACAAAAAACTCATCCTTGTCCATCACTAGTTTAGGATTACTTTTTCGACGAGAGCTAGTTCCCCCAGACTTTTTCGAAGAGTAGCACTGAACTTGACTTCCCGTCGCCAAATATACGAAGTTTACTGTTCTAACACCCGAAAAATGGAAGGTTGCTATCCGTGAAGGATCAAGATATCCGCAAGAATGGCTATGCGAAACAAGATTGCCAGCCCTTGATAGGAGTGTTGAGCAACGTGCATGAAACAAACTGATCATTACCGAGTAAATATCCTCCCTATTTTCAGGCAAATCTGAATTGACAGAAATCAATACAATAATCAACACAAAAAGATAATATACCTACATATATAATCTCACTAGCTGAGAAACACACACTCACAAAGCATAAAACTGAGGCATTCGTGAAAAAACGCACTGCACCTAAAAAATGCACATCTCCTCAAACATAATCGATGATCACATCCACCAACATTAGCTCCATCACAAATAAAATGCTAGAGGAAATGGTGAAATTGCACGGAACAAATGCATTCAGCAATAGAGAATGTCTGCAGATTATGTTCAATTCCAGTTATTCTATATAAGATTCGAATCAGTAGAGCTCCATAGATGTAAATAATCGAATTAAAATATGGAAAATCCATTGACAACATCCACATACCACTCAGTTGGATAATAGTGAAAACGGAAGAGCAATCAGCAGAAGAACTCAATTCATGGAGAGAGATGATAAATTAAAACCATAAACTAACCATAAACCTCCAATCACCTGGAAATCCCTTCCTCCTACTGTGAGATTATTAGCTCCACTCCCTCCATCTCTCTTCAAATCAATTCCATTCTTTTTAGGGCTTTTGTTTTGGGGTTTCATTTTGAGCTCGAAATTGGCCCAATTATGAAATTAATGAAGACGGATGGTTTGGATTGGGCCTCAGGTCAAGCCCATTAATACTGAATTGAAACTAATGAAACTTTTTTGGAGTTCAATAATACACCAACTTATTATTGGATAAGTAAATGAGTAGTGATATGGGACAAGTGTTCATTAAGTGCATAACTAGAGAACAAATATCAGCTATAAGATTAAGAAAATCAAGGGCAGACTCTATGTAATATTTGAAATTCATCCAGATTTTACATCACTATATGAATGAATTACTTCATTATAAGATGATGGGGTAAAATTGTTATTTAAAAAACATATCATTTTTCAAAATGAAAATTGAGTTAAATTTGAAAAACATATCATTTTTCAAAATTCATCCTCGCGCGACTCTTCTCCTTCTCTTCTCATCATTTCGCCAATCCACTAATCAAAAATCTAGGGTTCAATCGTTCGTCTTCGTCGCCTCCTCTACTGCGTTCACTCTCACTCTTCTCTTCCGTCTCTTTGGTGTTTCTGTAATAATTCTGTCGCTCAGCTCCTCACCGCGACTGTACCGCCGGTGTGCGCTGCTACGCTCATTTCTCTCATTTCCAAATTCTCCTTTTGCCTGCCATCGCTCTTCTCCTCTTATCTAAACCTCAAATTCTCACCCTCAACACCGATTCACTCCGCCGTCGTCGTCGCCTCATTTCGTTTTCCTCAACATCCAATTCTCTCATTCCGTCGTCGAATAATGGACTCAAATCAGAAAGATTTTTCAAAATGTAAGTTGTCCTACCAATTTCGAATTCATTTTTTTATTAACATTTCTTTAGCTGCTTTAAATTTCATTTTTTGAAGGTTTTAAACGTCAGAAGAAAATGCAACCGGAGGTCCTTACAGAATACTCCATGGCTCCGATCATGAGTCATTCCTACTTTTTTTTAAAAAATTTTAATTTACGATATTCCATGCTTAGAGTGAAGTGTTTGTGATCCCTGCTTATAGTGTACTGTTTTTTTATTTCAGTGAAGTAAAACGTGCTTAGAGTGAAGTGTTTGTGGTTCGTGCTTATAGTGCACTATTTTTTCATCTTAGTGAAGTAAAATATGCATAGGGTGAAGTATTTCATGGTTAGAGTGAAGTGTTTGTGATCTGTGCTTATAGTGCAGTATTTTTTCATCTCAGTGAAATAAAATGTGCATAGAGTGAAGTATTTCATGCTTAGAGTGAAGTATTTCATGCTTAGAGTGAAGTGTTTGTGATGCATGTTTATAGTGATCTGTTTTTTCATTTAAGTGAAGTAAAACGTGCTTAAAGTGAAGTGTTTGTGATCCTTGCTTATAGTGCACTATTTTTCATTTCAGTGAAGTAAAACGTGCATAGTGTGAAGTATTCCATAGTTAGAGTGAAGTGTTTGTGATCCGTGCTTGTAGTGCACTATTTTTCATTTCAGTGAAGTAAAATGTGCATAGAGTGAAGTATTTCATGTACAGTGAAGTGTTTGTGATGCATGCTTATAGCGATCTATTTTTTCATTTAAGTGAAGTAAAATGTCCATAGAGTGAAGTATTTCATGGTTAGAGTGAATTGTTTGTGATGCATGCTTATAGCGATCTATTTTTTCATCTCAGTGATGTAAAAAGTGTTTAGAGTGAAGTATTCCATGCTTAGAGTGAAGTGTTTGTGATCCTTGCTTACAGTGCACTATTTTTCCATTTCAGGGAAGTAAAACGTGCTTAGAGTAAAATAATACATGATTAGAGTGAAGTGTTTGTGATATGTGCTTATAGTGCACTATTTTTTCATTTCAGTGAAGTAAAACGTGCTTAGAGTGAAGTGTTTGTGATCCTTGCTTATAGTGCACTATTTTTTCATCTCAATGCAGTAAAACGTGCTTAGAGTGAAGTATTCGATGCTTAGAGTGAAGTGTTTGTGATCCTTGCTTATAGTGCACTATTTTTTCATCTCAGTGATGTAAAATGTGCATAGAGTGAAGTATTCCATGGTTAGAGTGAAGTGAAGTGTTTTACCCTGTTTGTGATCCTTGCTTATAGTGCACTATTTTTTTTATCTCAGTGAAGTGTTTGTTATCCTTGCTTATAGTGCACTAATAAATGTTAAGAGTGAAGTATTTTACCTTTGCAGTGATTCAGTTTATGCTTAGAGTGAAGTATACAATGTATGTCTTATAGTGTTTTGTGTTTTCTGATTTCAGTGAAGTGTATAGACCTTAGAGTGAAGTATATGATGATTGTTACTATGGTGAGCGGGAACAAGATTGGAAATGTATTGCCTAAAAGAAGCAGCAAGGGAATACTCCAAAAGCTAAGAGCACAGAATTGCATCGCATTAATGTTGTCGAAAACAAACCATGAGTCACTGAATAACTTGGCGACAACATCAAAACATTATCAAGAATGTAGCAACAACACGAAGATAGATGTGGAAAAATGATTTTAAACTTCAAGCGTTCATGACCATTTGTATGAAACTGATATGGTTCATAATATGTATCATTTAGTTAAATATAAATCTCATTCGTTTCAATTAAATTCAATATTATGTTAGACTATTTACTTCACTGCAGAGCATATTTGCTTCACTATAGAACATATTTACTTCACTGTAATTCACTGTAAAGTTATTATACTTCACTATAAGCATATAATAGTTCACTATATGCACAATATACTTCATTGTAGGGGAAAAAAAATACTCCCTCCGTCCCAAGATAAGTGACTTGTATTCCTTTTTGGGGTGTCCAACTATAAGTGACCTATTTCCATTTTTAGCAAAAAGTCATCTCTCTTACTTTATTCTCCACCTACTTTATTCTCTCTTCTCTCCTCTACTTTTCCCTCTCTCATACGTTACTCTCTCTACTTTAACTTATTTAAATACCATTTCTTAAATCTCGTGCCCAAAAGAAGTAGGTCACTTATCTTGGGACGGATGGAGTAGTAAACAATAAGGCATGTTCAATTTACTTCAATATATGCACAATATACTTCATTGAAAATGATAAATATAGTAGACTGTAAGACATGCACAATATACTTCACTATATGCACAACATACTTAACTTTATGTTCAATCTATTTAGTACACATATGAATACTTGTTAATTATTTAACAAAATATAGTTCACAACTTAAAATTGTGATCTGATAAGTTTTGGTATGAAGCGAACAACTATAGTAGTGAACTAAAACAAGTACGCAATGAACTATACATATGTAAGAAGTGAACTAAAACAAGTTTGCAACAAAATAAAACTCACTTAACATGTACGCATTGAACTAAAAACTAGTAAAAATTGAACTAATAATAAGCTAATAATGAAATAAAACTCACGTTTAGTGGACTAAAACATGTACACAGTGAACTAAAAATATGATGTTTGATATTTCAGTGAAGAATATAGTTTAAAGTGTACAGTTTTTTCATTTCAGTGAAGTATATTGAGCATATAGTGATGTATATTGTGCTTATAGTGAAGTATATTCTGAATTCCTTATAATGTACCATTTTTTCATTTCAGTGAAGTATATTGTGCATATAGTGATGTATATTGTGATTATAGTGAAGTATATTCTGCATGCCTTATAATGTACCTGATAAGGCTAATTTCATGCATCGGTAATGTGCAAAAAAATGTTATAAATTGCTGGGTCTAACACGTTTCCTAAGCCAGGTGTGTGAAGAAAATCGCTAGATCAAGGAAGTAATGAAGGAGATGGTCTAGCGAGAGAAAAGGACGAAATGAGTAGGATTTACAAGGAAAATTGGCGTGACGGGGGAGTCTACAGCTGAGGGCAACAAAGTCATTATCAATACCTCGCTGGACCCACTAAAGCGCCTATAAATAGAGAGGAGCATGCAGCGTAATGGAGAGAGTTTTCACTCTTCTTAGCTCATACATTTTACACACACACTTGGGAAACATTCTGGGGATAATCGTGATAGGGGGGGTACTTTCTAAAGATCTCGAGTTTGGTAACACCGTCCCAGTGAGGGCGAAGATACATTTGTTTTAATTTCAGTTGTTTTTTGCTAGTTTCCACCGTCGAACTTCACTTTTGGGAGTCGACTTTGATGTTGATGATGTTTAACTGCTTATCGCTCATGGATCTGAGTTTAGCTGTTTAATTTCAAGTTACTTTTGCTTAGATCTCTCTACTGTTAGCGTAATTCTTAAATTGCTATGTCGATCTCTGCTTATTTCGTTATTGAGGTGTTTGATGTGGAATTGGGTGACAGATCTGTGGTTGATTGAGTGTTTGGAGCTTAAATTTGTAAATCTGACGTGATGGAGAATTTCTTCTGTTTGGAGTCCGTGTCGGACGCTTGGATCCGGAGTGGATTTAGCGTCTGAAGTTGGTTTTGGCATGTGAAAGAAACAGTAGTGGATAGACTTGTTTTATTTCCTTTGTTTTCTATTTCCCTTCGTCTAGGTATGCAGATCTGTAAGTTCTTCGTCATTTATGCATAGATTTGATTCCAAGTTAGTAGCCCTATTTTTGATTTGCTTATGTGTTTTCTCAAGAAGTTTTATGCGAATTTGGTTTTAGAAGACGATGTCACCGTCAGTTAGTACGAGAGTTAGTTATTCTGCCACTTTCCAGTCGTACTCTGCTTTTCTTAGATGTGGTCCCACCGTAGAGTTATTTCCTAGGTCTAGCTGTTAGGTTAAGTTCCTTTCTAATATTCCCAAGTCAAGTTAATTTTAATTTTTCCTCAACCCAAGAAAATGCGTGGCAGCAGCCAACACCAAAAATACTCCCAAATCCTTGATTACGAGTCTTACGCATCCTTCTCTGTGGGATCTATCCCTACTTCCCTATACTAGGTTTAGTAAAGTGGTTGAGGGTTTTTGAAGCGGGGAAGTACTTGTGTGTCCGACGACCGGGATTCCGCACAACCTACGAGTTCCTAGACCAAGTAATCTAGTGGACTTGCTGGATCTGGGGAACCTGCCTTATTTGAATATCGCAACACTGCACACACACCACACTTGTACTGTCACATCCACACGTAGCTTCAGTACCCTTTTTTTCATTTCAGTGAAATATATTGTGCATATAGTGATGTATATTGTGATTATAGTGAAATATATTATGCATGCCTTATAATGTACCGTTTTTTCATTTCAGTGAAGTATACTGAGCATATAATATGTATATTGTTCATATAGTGAAGTATATTCTCATATCCTGATTGGTCCGGTCTGGTGGTAAATCCCAAGAAATCGACTCTATTTTACCTAATGGATTTGGCAACGTCTGATATGTAGCAATTCCAGCTTCCTCAATGTGATCTAATTATAAATTGTATGATCATGTTTACTCACTATGTGGTATGCTTAACAATATGATTTACTACATCACTATAAGCATAATATGGTTCACTGTGCTGGTAATATACTTCAGTGTAAAGGTAATATACATCACTATAAGTGCACCACTTTCAATCATCTCATGATTAATTCATAAGAGTTCAAAATTTTCCTTTAGAGTTATTCTTTGCATCCTCTCTCGAAGATGATGAATCTGAATTGAAGTAATATTTGTCCGGAATTGGTATTGAGTACACATGATCGTGATGGAGTTTACATAATGGGTTCGCAATTCTGGCAGCTTTGGGATGATCGACCACATTCAATTGAAGACGTGAAATCTATTAGCCATAGACTCTGATCAAATTTAAAAATCTGGTCGTAATTTGAGGTAGAGTCGATCTCAATTTGAGATTGAATCTGTTTCAGAATTGATCGCAAGTTGAACAAATTAGAATTGATTGCGATTCATGTGAAAATTTAACGTAGAATCGATCGCAATTTGAGTGGAATCTAATGCAATATTGATTGTTAGTTGAAAAAAAATCAAAATATGAGGAAGAACTCATCATGAAATCTAGGATGAAGTTGATCGTGAAATTTGGAATGATATCAGAATCATCTGGAATATCCTATGGAAATCACGATTCATATGAAATATGAGACAAATTATTATTTCCAAAAATGCCCCTATTCACTTATTTCTTTATTAAATATAGACGTTTGGTTCAACATATAGATTAATATGGATTATTATGATGTGTGGCTGAAATTTGTTCTCTAGTTATACAATTAAAATTAGTTAGACCTTGATCACTCCTCTAAGTAGCATTATATCAATTTATATATGCGGAACCGACCAATATTTAATACTATAGTTGTAACAGCCCGCCTTCCTAGGGTACAATAAATGTGGCAACTGCTACCAAACGGACACGAAGAAGTGAACAAAGGCTAGAGTTTCATTTAAAGAGTGTTGACCAAAGTATTGGAAAGAACTATCAGAGTATTTAAAGCAATAACTTAACCTAGAAGTTTGAATAAGGAAAGAAAGGTATCATAAATAACGACCAAAAATCTCAAAAGTATGACATAGTTTCCGAGATAAAACCACAAGATAGTCTAAGGCCTCTAAAACGAAAGGAGAGTGCAAAGTATTCAAAATAAACATAAGTGTAGCAAAAACTCAGCGGAAAGCGACCAAGAGAAAGAATAGCTATGTATGAAGACACAACTACGCTTGAAGTTCATAACAACCATCTTAATTAATTATCATGCTCAACACCCGCCACCGCTCGTCATCGTTCAACTTGCACATAAGGAAAACACATGCAGGGCTGAGTATTTTGAAATACTCAGTGAGCTCGTTGCCAAAACATTTTATAAGTTATGCCACCCTTACCAAGTGAACTCGAGTTTTAAGCAGTTATAAGAGAATATCACGAGTATCACAAAATATATTTTTCCAATAGACTGGCCAGTCAAAATAACTCCCCATTTTCCTTAACAATTCAACAATCACAATCATTCCATGGTGCGACGAAAGTGTGGCCACACTTTTCGCCCACGAGACCGGCCGACTAGCAAGGACGGCTCCCGATCCCCTCGTGTACACAGCCTGGTAGGGTTTGCGGCCCATACTCAGACCCGAATTCGTATAAACATATCCATAGCCCTATAGCCCAATGGAGTGAACTCGCAAGCTAGGCATCAGGCGCGCAATATCAAAATAAAATAGACATCGGCATGGCATAACAGTTAAACCACCCTTATTTCTCCACATTCACAGATTTTCACATAAAAGAGTTTAAGAGTAAAGCCCACCTCGACTGCTTAGGTTTCAAGTATGTTCTTTCCTTTGTTATCCGGCTTCGCAACTGAGGTTTCAACTTTTTAATCACATAGGCACATATCACAAATCAGATTCAAGACAAACTCCTAATTTATGCATGTCTCAACGCTTTCCCTTTTCCCATTGATTCATTCATCTTACTATCACTAATCAAACTTAAGTCATGATCATCATATAAATTCCATTCACATCTCAACTCTAGATCTAACACCAACATAAGTTACACAAGGGTATTTAGCCATCAAGCACACACCACACAACACAACACACACACACACGACACGCACACACGCACACACGGCGCACACATGCATACATATTCCCATATCCCTTTTTATCTCACTTTCACTCAAACAAGATGCATGGGGGGTTCAAGAATACCGATTAATCGGTTAGAAAGAAGAGGGATCGAGTAGAATCAAGAAGATGGATATAAAAATACCTTATGAGAAAAACAAACGGTAGAAACGAAGTAGAGACTTGGTTCTTCAAAATCTTGAGGTTAAATCTCGAATTCTTCTCAAAGGATGAAGGATTAATGGAGTAAAGTAGAAGAAAATTGAGAGAGAAGGAAAAGAGGGAGGGGGCGAAAATTATGTGATGGCTAGGGTTAGGTTTTTGGCTCCTTATTTATAGAGCTCAATAAAATCTTTAGGTAAATAAATAGAATATTTGGTAAGATCTCATTCTCCACAATTAAATAAATAAATATTGTAAAGTAGGGAAGAAGAATTAACAAAAACAGACTAGGGTATCAAGCATGTAAATTTCGAAATATATGGCTTTTCAGTAGCCAAGATTTTGTTTTGGTATATTTTACGGAGTAGAATAAAATATCACGGAGCAAAATAAAATAAAGTCCTCCAAGTATAAAGAGTAGTAGGCGTGTATTTTGGGGTTCTCCCATAAGGAATATATTTTGAATATTAACTAAAATAAGGTAAGGCAAGATCTCTTGAGGTATGAAAAGATTTGGTAGAATATTTAAATTCTAGGTATGGAAGGAAATCAAATAAGGGATTAACTAAAATAAAATAATTCTTTCCTTCCCACAATAGGTGATTTTCGAAAATCACCTAGGAAACAAAGGGGACGATTTTTTTTTCTCTCTCTTTAGAATAAGGAATAATTGGGTCTTGGATTTAATTTGGATAAATATCCCAAGAATTAAATTAAATACGGAAAAATAGAATTCCTCCTCTAAAAATCAAGGGGGTTCGAAAATCTCAAGAATTGGGTGGCTAGTATGTATGGAAATTTTCTCTAATATTCTCACTCACCCTTAAACAAATAATTCATCTCATAAATTAATAAATCACATGCCACATCATAAAATAAATAAGTTTGACTTTTCAAACTTCCAACGCAAACCCTAGACTCGACTCGGCCGTAGCATCTCATGCAATAAATGCATTCATAAATATTTCACGTCTCTACGTCATCAAAATAAATTCCAGGGCTCTAAAATTAGGGTTCGGGAAATCGAGATGTTACAATAGTTTTATTTGAGTAGCATCAGATTTATCATGCGTGTATATTAAGTTTGGTGTATAGAAAGTAATTGAACTTTTTAATAAAAAGTCCATACAAATCACATTTTACTTAAACAGTTCAAACCCAACATTCCACAGGCCATCTTTAGTTAGGTATCAAACAGTCTTGGAAAGTTCAGTTTTGGTTGACTCGTAGACAACTTTGATTCTATCTTTTTTTTTAGTTATACAGTATGAAAGTTAGAACTAAGAAATAGAAGAACACAATTTAAATTTAAGATATAGGAGTATTAGATAACATATTTATAGTATATGAATATACAGTTTTGAAAAAGGCTAACCAAAAATTAATAAATTTATAGATATCAAAATTTGAAATTTATAAATTTATGAATTTTTACTTAATTAGGGTGGAAAAAGAGAAATATACTACTATTGTAGTTTTAATTTCAATTTAATTATAAACATCTTTTAGTCACAGGTCATTATATAGAATCATGGAATTTTCCTTAACTCAGAACACATCCTCCTACCGGCTACAAAATGAAGACCCCAAATTATACTACACTAAGCAACAAAAATAAATAAAAATATATATCTTCGATTGACACTTTCTGCGTGAGGTTAAGACTTAAAACAACGTTGTGTTGTGCCAAAACAGATAACTAATGATTCAGCAATTTAGAAATGCAAGACTGAAATTTTGTTCTCGTCGTATTTGCTTTTTGTACCTATATATATATGGTCCATATATATATATTATACAAGATCTAAGTATGTAACTATATTTTTACTCAAAGCGAAAAAATATAGTATATGTATGAAATTTGAGCCAACTGTATTTGTTAAAAAGATTTAGGTTGTCTGTACATGAGCAATGAACACATGATCACATTTTAAGGAAACTAAATCCAAAAATATAAAGATCCAAAAACATAGTAATTTCTTTTATGTACTACTATGTATCTAGCTAGTTGTATGTAAAAAAAAAATGATGCATCTATACTGAGACAGATACCTCGAGCCTGCAATCTTAATTATTACATAGAGATAGCTAGGAGTGAGTCAATGTAAAATCAATCATCAATCCTAATCAACTTTCATAATCTTTTACTCTCTCTCGCACAAATAGATGCATAGTTTAAATTGAAGAACTAGGCTAGGCCGGATCTTAAGGAACTAAAATATTTGAACTGCATAATCTATTTTGTAGGTTAATTTGTAAGATATAAATATTTTACAGAGATGTAATCAATTGAGATCCTAAAAGCTAGTAGTACAAAATAAAATCTAGACCATTAGATTTTCATTATTTGATGACTATCGAAGACAAATAATGTCAATAAAAAATATTACTAATACAATATCAATCGGTTGACACTGAGTTGATAATTTTTGTTGATGTTATTTGTCATATTTATATATGAATATAATCATTATTTTAGTTTATTGTTTGCATGAAAGATGCCGTTTTAATATAGTAGGATCCTATTTTCTTATGTATTTGTCATAGATGTGTATTTTGTACCATCAAATTAAAATAAAATTTTCATTGACTATTTATATATGAATGGAGTTTATGATGATAAATAATTGTGGATAGTGTACCTATTTGAGGGGGCAACATTTCATAGTTGGATCGTTGATACATGAACTTAATTATAGCTGTTGGTGGGAAGGGCACTATTAATATTAATAATATGTATTTGGCCAAACGATCAATTTCATGTACGGAGTAACTTTTATGTGTGATGAAATCTAAAACTCGTTTTAATATATAAAACAATATAAGCAAGTATTATGCCTAAGAACAATTTCACATTCGATCTCATTCGATTCAATTAATACACAGTCCAACCGCCCAAGAATATATAAAAATGATAAAAGCAAAAATAGTAGCACTGGATTGAAGAATCATAGACGATGAAAGATTTCCAGCAATTTCAGGTACCTTTCTCGTGATTGATACGTGAAATATCCCTTCTTAGCACTCTAATCAATGGAATGAATACAATCTTTTTGTAATGGTTAAACACTCTTATCTTAAAATTTTAACAAGAAGTTATGGATTTCTATGTTCGAAGTCATCTCCGGGTCGATATGAATTATTCGAAAAGATTACATTTTGATAGTGCAAGCGATAAATTTGAACTTGAGCAACATTAGAACACTACATAAAACAAACCGTTAAGGAAATATTTTAATGTACTTAAGGAAGCTAATTTGTATTTCTAAATATACTACGAACGCTTCAAAAATCGTCCTTATTGATAGTGTCTCAAGTGAAATTAGAGGATTCAAATGGAAGTGTCTTGAAAAAACAAAAGAGTAAATTAATTTATCTTTAATTTATGTATGCTTTCTTTTTGTGTTCTAAACTATTGTTATTTAAAAAAAAAAAAAATCAACGCTAGTAATTGTATCTCGATTTTTATGTCCTTAAAAAAATACTACTAAGTTTTTTTCAGTAGAAATTTGATGTTTCTCTTGAATTATTGAGTTCTTTGTGGCATTTTCTTTTATTTGGATATGCTTATTCGTATAATTTAGATCTTGCAGTAGAAATTTGATGTTTCTCTTGAATTATTGAGTTCTTTGTGGCATTTTATTTTATTTGGATATGCTTATTCGTATAATTTAGATCTTCTATCTTTGCCATGGGTGTTATCTGTCAACTTTTGTTGATTTTGCTAGCTTAATTGATTTTCAACTTTTATTGATTTTGCTAGTTTAATTCATTTTGAGGTTGTTTAACTGTTTGGTTGAACTTCTTTTGCAATCTACTTTACTTGTCTCTTGGCTCATCACTATGTTTAATTGTAAGATAATTTATGACGAAACATCATAGATATGAATGACAATATAGTATAGTTAAATGAGTTAATCAAGAAAAATGCACAAGTGTTGTTTTAATTTTGGGTATGAATATAAATACAAGTACCATTTGACGGACCTCAAACGCCTTGTCAATGGTTTTAATTTGTCACGACTACTTCCTTTTACATTCTAGCATTCAAAAATACTCCCTCCGTCCCGCTTTAGCAGTTTCATTGACTTTTTTGCCCTCTTTTTGGAAAAATGATAAGAAATAGTTAAAAAGGAGAAATGGTGAATTAAGAGAGAGAATAATATAGAGAAGAGTCTTATCTACATTATTGTGTCTCTTACTTTACCATTTCTCCACTTTAACTATTTTTTATCATTTTTATAAAAAGAGGGCAGAAAAGTCAATGGGACTGCTAAAGCGGGACGGAGGGAGTATCATAGAGCATTAAAAATTAAGTAAACGATAAATTTTACTACTTGAATAAATAATCGATTATCATTATATTCATAAAGTTACAAAATGACATTTCAATACTTTAAATAGGAAGAAATGCCAAATGGGTGAGAGGTTATTTTGGATTTATAAAGCTAGTTGGGATTTTAACTAATAGAATCTAGTCACATCAACAATTGTTACGCAAATGTAAGGTTTCATCAATTCAATCGATCAACAACACTTACAACTTTATTTAAATATTTTATTTAGTCGAAATGAGTTCAATTAGTCAAATCATGTCCACGCTCCACCAAAGAGGTGTAGCAATATGTGTGGATGCTTCATTAATTATATCGCTATTATATGCTTTGTAGTTGCCCCAAGCTACGGCTGCTGTTAATATAATAATGAAAAAATTATTCTACTTTTGTCTTGACTATATTTATCTGGAGCCTGGAGGTAGTGTCGCAACTTAGGTACAAGTTGAGATCATAAAAAATCGCTATCCAAATTAATTCGTAAATTTTTTTTAATTTTTTCATAATTATTAGATCTATTTCTTACACATGAAACAAAAAATTATATAGATTGAAACTTTGATGGTGTACTAATAGGGCGATTTCAGCAGCTTCAGTTAATCCTCTTTGGACCTAAAACAAATTAATTGTATTCTATTTTTGCAGTTTTTGTTCAAACGTCAATTATGAAGAGACAGAAAAGTAGGTTAGATAGTGTTAATATATGATTGCAACTTTTGAAATTATTTGGTAATTAGTATATACTTCTTTATTTGCAGTTTAATATGAATACCGTATGAGTTGAAAATTAATAGGATGATATATTGATATGTACCATATCCATACTTCACTATATAAAAAAGTGAAATAAAGAAAATAAGTGGTATAATGTAATTATTTTATTATTCGAAATGCGTGGTATACTCTACTTAAGAATATTAGGGTGGTGCATTATGTTCATTATGTTTAGTCTGAATTATTTATTATTTGGAAAATATAGGAGATGCTAATTTTTTGTATGCAAAAAGCCTTTTTCTCAACTACTATATCCTGATATTTCAGCATACAAAAATGCAATCGATGAAATTAAACCACATGTTTGGTAAAGGTGATAACTCGTCTAGGAATTGTTAATTTTTAGCTATTTATATGTTGAAAGCATGACTTAGAGAATCTCAAGTCTCAACTGACCAAAACCTACAGTCTTTCCATATCTCACTCTCTCTTCTTCACTCACTTTCCCTCTTCTCTCTCTCACGTTTTCCGGCGGATAAACCGGCCAATCCGGCCACACAAAGCTCAATTTCTACAAAATATGATTCGAAGAGAATGACGAGCTCGATTTCGCCATGTCACTGTCGTCGTGCTCAGACTGCTTCTCCGACCTCCTCTGCGGCGAGGCCTCCAGTAGTATTATCTCCTCTTTCTCGCCGGAATACTCATCGAACTTCGATTCTCAGCCGGCGGAGTCCATCTCCGGGATGTTGGAAGACGAGAGAGATGTAGCCGGAATCAGTAGCTGCCGCGCCGTCGATCAGCCGATCGATGCGTCGGTTAGAGCTGAATTTGTTGCATGGATTCTCAAGGTATATATCTATATCTTCTCCCTTTTCCAGATTCAGGTTCGCAATTCCTGCTATCGTGCGCCGATGGGTATCGACTGTAAATGGCGGCGGCGCACTTTTAGAAATGTAGCTAGTATGCGCCGGCGTCGTAGGAAGCGATGGAACAGTGCGCACTCGAGGCGCATATTATCCTTTGCGTATGGTTTGTTTGACCGATGCTTGGTTCATTGTGCAGGTGCAACGATATTACGGGTTTCAGCCGTTAACGGCGTATCTCTCCGTCAACTATTTTGATCGTTTCGTTTGCTGCCATCAGCTACCGGTAAAAACACCGTCTCCGTTAAGTAGTTTAATCTCTTTTTTCTTCATGATTAGAAAATACTACTCCACTTGGCTTATCTCCTCAAAATGCATGTCACAGTCAGATCCAGTCTTCTTAATAGACTAATACTATTATTGATTTTACAGTTTCTTATTCTTAAATTTTATCGGAATTTGACTTTTAAGAACAAACGATAAGGACGTTTATTTGGTACTAGTATAATTTTATATCCAAGTGTTTTAATCTCGTTCGAAATTCGGAAGTTGCTACTTTTTTGCATTTGACTTGTTAATTACAAATTATTATTATATGTGTGTTTTCGGAAAAAATATTATATGGAAAGTCATTTTATTGGCTATTAATAGACGTTCGCTTTAATTGGTAACTCAATAAATATAATCTATCTACCCATTTACAACATAAAGCAATAAAACAAGATCAGCGCTGAGAATTGCTTCTTCACTAAATACTACTCCTAACTAAGTTGACGTAATCTCCCAAATACTTATCGGTTCCAAATCCAATTATTGAAATGACGCATTAAAGGTTTTGCTTTTTGAAACCTGTTTCATATGATAATAATTTTAAATGATGACGAGAAGAACTATTGGCATGTATGCCTATATTTCAAGAAATATTTAGTAGGAAGGCCCATATGTGTCGTGCACAATATTAATTACTACTAATACTACTATTTACTTTTACTACTCCTAGTAGACAAGTCGTAGTACTAACTACTCTCTAATTTTTGATATTTTCACTTTTATATTTTGTGGCAGAAAATGAGTGGATGGCCGCTGCAACTACTCTCTGTTGCATGTTTGTCTTTAGCTGCAAAGATGGAGGAACGACTTGTTCCTTGTCTATTGGATCTTCAGGTACTATTATTGATTTTACAAATAATAATACTAGTAGCCTGTAAATTCTTAATTTTTTATTCAATTTTAATTTTATTAATTAAGTTGAAAATATGTTTGATCTTTTTTCGCTATCGATTTATAAACTACTACTCCTACTTATACATTTATCTTTTTGCAAGCTAATTTATTTATTTTTATAAACTCTGAAATTATTAGTAAATTTTTCTTGGAATATATCATAATTCATTTGATTATTAGGTTGAAGACCCAAAATTTAGTTTTGAAGCAAGAACTATTCAAAGAATGGAACTTCTAGTTTTAAGTGTGTTGGATTGGAGACTTCGATCTATTTCCCCATTTTGTTATCTCCCATTTTTCGCGCTCAAGATTGACCCCTCTGGAACTTACACCGACTTCCTCACTACAAGGGCCAAAGAAATCATCTTCTCTACATTTGAAGGTATTTATTTAATGGAGTAATACAATACAAGTTAATTTTGTAACCGAAAATAGGTTTGATTAATTCCGTGTTTCCGTATTAACAGAGACCAGCTTCCTTGGGTGTAGGCCATCTTGCATTGCTGCTGCAGCAATACTGTGTGCAGCAAATGATTTGCCAAAATTCTCACTCATCACTGCTCAACATGCTGAGTCATGGTGTGATGGACTCCACAAAGTAATTTTTGAAAAGATTACTTAATTATAACCAAAAATTACAAATTAGTATATGGTAGTAGTAATTGATTAATACTCATGCAGGATGAAATAACGAGTTGTCAGCAGCTGATTCGGCAAGACGTTTTCAAAATAAGGCCAAAGAAGCAGCCAAAGGTATTCCCAGACCTTCGAGTCACAAACAGAGCAAGTATAGGCAGCACCAGTTCATTACTGTCTTCTCCATCTCCATCTTATAAGAGAAAGAGTGATGGGGTAGATGAAAATGAAGAGACTTTGATTAAGAGGGTTAAATATGAAGACTTGCATAATTAAATAGTTTAATAGAAATAATTCGTCTAGAAACCTCAATGGGGCCGGGTATTTTTTTCTCAGAAAGTCTGAAGAGTGCATAGATTAGCATTAATGTGTACAAAGAAAAAGATGTCTTGTGAGATTTAATTCTAACCCCTTCTTGGTCGGGGGGTGGTAATAGTCAATCATTTGTGTTCACAACTACACAAGAATGATTAGCGATGGGAATTTAATTAAAATTAATTAGCCGCATAATATATGTGAGTGAGTGAGCAAGATGATTGGAAGGTGTTTGAGCTTATGAAACTGTTTTAGTAGTACTTTGGTGGAGTGGGAGTGATGGGGTATGAATGAATTGAATGCAATTGAAAGAGAGATTGGTGGGACCAAAAATGGGTGTGAGGAATCAATGGAGATGCCAGAAATTTGAAGGATGCTGCAACTCCTTTAATTGAAGAATTTTATGTACTCTTTTTATTTTTCCATATTTTTGTGAGTGTCCACGTGTGAATGTTTTGGCGGGAACAAAGTCCTCACGGACTGGCGCGGGGTGTCATATTTGGATTTCTCTTTTTCTATTTATTTTTGTTTCAGACGACAGCGACGTGTCATTGTATGAAATGAATATGCGTATAGGTTTTGTTTATGAATTTTTAATAAGATTGGGATGAGTCTGTTTGAGACCCCATATTCGCGGGACTGCAAGTGCATGTGATTGACAATGAGGATTTTGTAGCATTCCCATTTGTTTTCATTACAAAAGAATTACTACTACTTTGTGAAGAGTGATTGAATGAGTGAAGGTGAGCCACATGCGACCCCATCCCATGGCATGTCTGGTCTTGGATAGATTTGAGACAGTTATGCCTCCTCCCTCGCATAGCGGCATAGAGATGGGGTGTCATATTTAATTAGGTATACAAGTGGGCGTGACTATATGATTTAGATTGAGTTGAAGCGTTCTCGTTGGAAATCTATGGTTTTGTGATTAATAAAGGATCTCAGCGATACGGACCCATTGCCACCCCAACCTCAGTAAAGGCTAAACTACTTTTAATTATTGTGTGGGGATTTGCATCGTATTGCGTCTCTCAATCAACTATATATGGACATTCTATTGCATAATTAAAAGTGATGAATCACTACAAGCTACTGGACTACATTATATACTCCATCTGTCCCTCTGTATTTTGGCACGGAATTTTAAAAAAATTATTTTAAATGAATTAAGTAAAAGGAGAAAAAGTGAAAAGGAAAAATGTAAAGAGATGAAGAGAGAGTAAAGTATTTTTTGTCAAAAGAGAAAATGACTCAGCTACATGGGACAACAAAAAAGGAATACGACTCAATTATAAAGGGACTGAGGGAGTAGAATTGATTAATTGTCAGTATCATAATAAATTAACATGGAATTATATTATTCAAAATATATTGCTTATACTCGTGTCTTTGGAAACGTATATGCTAATACATTTAAGTAGGCTATGTACTACAATGCATTAAATGGAGTAATATTTTTCTTAACTTTATTGATATATTAAAAATAATTATGATTGGATGAAATCACACACATAAATAAGATTAAATGTCAAATTAAATCTGAAACACTTAAATTTAATTAAAATGCATATCAATATAGCTTCATAAAACATCATTAAACAGTTCAATTTTTTTATATTTAGAGGGGAACATCTTTTTAGGTCCACGAACTTTGCCAAAATATCATTTTAGGTTTGTGAACTTTAAAAATATCATTTTAAGTCCGTGAACTACAAATTAATATCATTTGAGGTATTTTGAACTTTTTCCAGATGAAAATGTCCTTGAGGCCTTCAAAGTGCAATTTGGACAATTCTTTCGCTACTCATCTTGCGTCAAAGACCTAGAGTCCAACAATTTTTTTTAACTACTATTTAATTCAATTACCATCCAAATTGAATTTAAATTTGCCGTAAAAAATATGTGTTAGTTTTCAATTATTAGATGACTAATTATTTAATGATAGTGAATTGGGAATTGAAACTTTATTTTATTTTTTCAATCTAAACTGGATTTTAATAACTTACTATAGGTGATGTGTGAATTCTATTTAGTTTATTTGTTTTGAAATTAGATAGCTATTAATTTGGATTGTCATTCGGAGATGAATTTCAAAATGGAGATCAATTAACATCTAAATTGAATTTAAATATAAAAATTTACCGTTAAAAATTATTGGATTCTATGTCTCTGACGCAAGATAATTGGCGAAAGAATTGTCCAAATTGACCTTTGAAGGTCTTAAGGGCATTTTCGTCCAATTTTTTTTTTCAAAATACCTCAAATGATATTAACCCGTAGTTAATGGACCTAAAATAATATTTTCAAAGTTTACGGACCTAAAATAATACTTTGGCAAAATTCGTGGACTTAAAAAGATGTTCCCTCTTATATTTATATACAACTTCTCTATATATACACATGGACTTTACCCCATTAATATGCATCTAGTATGCCAAAATATAAAGTTAAAACACTGGCACTTTCTAAATAGTAGTACTACTATACTTTATATATAAAACCCGTGTCATTTAGTATATGTCACAACAAATCACTGTAATTTTAGTACTATGAGTTTTGGAGATTAGCTAAGCATATATATTCATGTGAATTTGGACATCAAACAGCTGGAATTTTAGTACTACTACCTACGAGTCTCTTTGGAGATTAGCCAATCATATTCAAGTGAGTTTTGGACATCAATAACTGGTTTTCTGGTTCACTTCGAAAACGATTAAAATAGATTGTGACATAAGTACTACTCCATATTCTTAATCAGTTCAATTTGTTTATTACGTCTTGGACTGGTAACTGCTACTTAATGCTACTGTTTTATCTTCTAAAAAAATCAAATTAATTAATAAGATCCTCGACTATTCATTTGCTTAACATCAGATCAGCGTATAATTTTTTCATTTAAGATATTCAATATTCATATTCAAATATATCATGTGCTTCCTTCAATTAAATAGTACTCCAAAAAAATTTGTTTAGCTATTTAGTTTACTACTACTAACTAAGCTCCCTTATTCTAAGGGTGCATCAAATAGATTAATTTGCGTTTGTTAGAGTTTCATTAGTAACCACCAATTAAAGTGACATTTGTCTTTTATAATCAGACCAGATGCCAAGTGAAGGAGCTTAATTAATTTGGGTTTTGTTGTTGATTTGTTATGAGGGAGATGAGATGGGCAAATTTCGATCACTGAAAATGGTTGATCAGCTTTATCATATTGCTTGTGTATTGTTCAATCATCATTCATTTTTGTATTATGGATGTACTTTTTGTACATACCTATGCTGTTTGGAAGTCAAAATGAGACAATGTACATGAATAGTAACTCTGCTTGTGCTTTGCACGATGGTGTGTAAGAGAAAGGGACTTAAACCTAATACTACTACATGAATAAACTAAACACAGACAAATGCTAGAAAATAATGTACTTCACTTTGCACATGAATCAAACATGTTCATTTTTACTGTATATATGATGAGCATTATCACACATTTTAAAACCACTTATAGCCACTGAGTATATACATGTTATGAATTCAAGAATGAAATCTAGCTAGTAAAAGGCCAAAAGGAATAAATAATTTCTTGAATTGATGAAACAGAAGAAAAGATCAATTTTCACAGCTTTGGGCATGTGCTCTAAAGAGAAAAAAGATAACACATGAACTCAGCTTTTGATCCCAATTTTTGTGTTGTAAAAAAACCCAAAAAGAGTATTGGCTGGACCCTATCTCCACTTATAAAGAATTCAAAAGTTGGAACCATTCAATTCAAATTGCAGATATATCTGAGATTTTATGCTGAATGCAAGACAGCAACACAGTCCTTAGTTCCCTCACACCATATATCATCTATTCTGAACCACTTCCCATTTTCTTTGAGTAGAATATTTTTTTATTAAAATATAGTAAAAGGGTGTACAAACATTGTAGACACACAAATTAAACGATCATGGTACTGTTATATATGGCACTTGATGATTTTGAATGCAAGTTGTGAAGTGAAAGAAAAATGTTAATCATTTTTAACCAAGAAAGATAGAATAAGCCATCAAGAGTTTATCATTATATCCCAACTAGTGGATACTATTAATTTTCTTTATGGCCAATAATTACAAGCATATACGTGACCATCGTTCAACCCCAATACCAATAAAATAAATTACCTTTCCAACTCACAATTTTCTCTTAGAAAGAAATGGGGAGGGAGCCTCCAACTCCAAATGCAATGCTTTTATTCTTCTTTATTATTGCATTGTGCTTGAATCATAATATGCAAACATTTTTACTCAAATTAGGCCCAGTCCATTATCTAGCCCAATATACTTCATCAGTTTAAAATGGGCCCCAATTATGAGGCCCAACTACATGCACTCCACTAAAAAATCTCTCCCATAGCCACAACCAACTCAGAAATCCATATGGCGTCCATAGGAAGTCTCCACTTCCTACCGCCCTCGTCGTTTCCCGCCATAAAACCAGTCTCCGACTGCGCTGCTATCCTGCGCCAGACCTCCGTTTTCATACGCACCCCACCGCAGAGGAAAACTCCTTCCGTTATTCGGAAAGCTATCCAATCTCAGAGTCACAAAAATTGCGTCTATCCCGATCCCATCCCTGAATTCGCAGCTGCCGTAAGTCCAAACATTGCTCTATCTCTCTCTCTCGATAAATAATTTTATCGTAGATTGCATTTTTTTCATTTTCTCATTTTCAATTTGAGTGCTATTTTTGTAACTGAATGCGTTCGATTGGGGGAAATAATAGGAGTCGGAGAAGTTCAAAGCTGAATTGCTGAAGGAACTGTCGAAGCAAAGAGAAACCTTCGGAAACGATCTTCGTATGGTTGTCGATGTTTGTGCAGAGGTAAATTTGTGGCATTTCTGAGATTTTTTTTTTGCGATTATTGTTGAATTTCGATGTGAAACTATGCAATAGTCTTAATTATGAAGTTTTAGGATTAAATCATCACTATTAATTACTACTCCACTTGATTAGTGTATTTTGAAATCCTAGCTAATGCTGCATTAAACTGGCAGCAATATGGCAATAGTGTGTGTGTTGTGTTGCTGCCTTTTTCTGTATTGCTTGAGTGTATAATCTTTGTTTCTTAGCAAATTTTGGTGTATAAGGCGACGAGTATTTTTTTTTTTTTTTTTTGTGCTACCTAGTCTGCATTAGAAGATCATGTGAAATCAGAGAAGGTGTTTGTATTCCTTAACTTGGAAAAAGGCTGATTTCATCTTTATTTTATGTTAATGCATTTGATTCTATACTTTGATGCTTTGTGTCAAATTAGGGCCAATAAAAACAGTATAAGCTATCGTTTGTTGATTGTCTGAAGTCAGTGTGCTTATCATGTTATCAGATATTCAGTGAATTCCTACATAAGGATTATGGAGGACCTGGAACATTATTGATTGAGCCTTTCACAGATATGATGTTGGCAATCAAGGATAGAAAACTGGCTGGAGCAGCATTGGCTGCTCGAGCCTCGTTGCTGTGGGCACAGAGCTATGTTGATCGTGATTGGGAAGATTGGAACTCCAAACAGCACAAATGAGTTTGCAAATCTTCCCCATTTATACCATTTTTTGGTACATGATGTTTGGTTAGTTGAAAATGCAAAAAACCGTGAATCGGGATGTTGAAATTGTTCGCTACTTAAACTGTACTAGTCAAGAAAGAGGCTCTACTTCAACAGTATCTTTTAACTATACAAAGGGATTATTGCTCCACAATTGTTTTAAGGTTTCAAGATTTCATCATTGACGGCGTCTGCAGAAATGTGTCCTTGTCATCTTATGTGGATTATTACTTTAGCTTCCGAACTCAGAAATGCTCTGTAGAGATGGTTGCCATGATTTGAGTCGTCCTGCAGCAGGATTTGTCGACCCTGATCTTTGTTTGTGTCTGTCGGATCTTCTTCCCTGAAAAAGTATCAATGTACAAAAGTTATGGATGGAAAAATAAGAATCTAGTTGATTCATGTTATCGTGTTTTCTTATCTACCCATGTCAAAAAATGAGGAATGCTATCGTGTCCAACTTTTTTTTATTGGTAGCTTATATACTTTGCTTTGATATATTGCAGAAGTGGACAAGTTCAAGAATCAAGATTACCTGATTGTTCTTGGACATTGAAGATGCTCTCGCCTCGTGCTCAGAATTGGTAGCATCCTTATCTAAATTTGCCTCTGTGTTTTGATCTGAATCCGACTGGTTTCTCTTGCTCCGTGCGTGCTTCTTTGCTCTGATCACTTTCACAACCTCTGCAACAAAAATCTTGCCACATTTAGGAAAAGAGACTAGACTTCAAAATTTTCGAAAACTATGTAGAAAGCAAGAAAAAACCAACCTTGAGTAGTGACGAGCCGGTAAGCTCTGCCCAATACTAGAGTATCAGTCGGGCGGAGAAGCTTAACACGCGTATACCTAACGGTCCTCTGCTCATCTGAACCCTCATCGGGGGATGGTAGAGGGATTATGAGAGACACGTAGTGGCCCGGGTTGGTCTTCATTACTTCACTGGCTGGGATTGGCCAGTACATCCTCTCCTGCTTCCCACTAGGATGTTGTATCACCAATGCTGCTGCATCTACTGCTTGGCAATTCCCCATCGCCCTTTCTCAGTTTGCAATGTTTGTGAGCAAGTATGAAGAGATAGAGAGATAAGGGAGAGAAGCTAGGAAGTGACAGAAGGAAGAGGCCCCTTTCTTAGCACCCACCACTCTTCAAATATGGTTTTTGCTCAAATTCTAAACCCTTCATAGGTGACTTATATATGCGACTTTATACTTGATAGAATTTAAAATTTGTAGTATAATGCTTTAATTATTGTTATTATAGTACATGCTATAATGATCATAAGCGCCGGCAATGATTTTAATTAAGATTCTTGCAAGGCCGCCACGTGGCTGGCCGTGAACGGTGGTGATCGGTCTTAAAGGGGGTTCCTTGGTTTTGGTCAAGAATCAAGATTCAGATTTAGGTGAATACTCATTGATTTAATAAATCTAGATTATTTTTGAGGGATCAGTTTCTTTCTTGGCTTCATCAACATTAGTCGTAGTCAAAGAAATGACTCTCTTTGAAGCCCACTCGCTTTATTTTAATTTAATTTTTATCGCCTTTGCAAATGGAGGAAATACTAAATTATTTAGCTGAAAACATGGTGTTGACAAATTGGATTGTATTTAAAGAGATGGGTTTTTTTTTACATTAGTTTACAACCGGCCTAATAGTTGTGTTCTATACGTATGTTTATTTTGTTTTTTCAAATAATTAATGCTGATTTCCCATAATAAAATCTTAGTTCTAGACATTGGAAACAACTAAGTCAACTCTTTGATGTACTGTTTTCACTACCCACCTAACTTAAAATGAAAATGCATTGATGTGATTTAAACTCGTTATTTTTTATTTTTAAAATACTGAAAAATATACGTAAGAGATAAATACTAGTACTCCTAGTAGTTACAAGTTGTTGGGATGTCCATACAAATATTGGGGCTCAACTACTCATTGAAATAACATCAATTTTATACAACCAAATATAAAGTGCATTTGTATTATGTCAAATTTGTGTATGATCTTATTCAGCTTTCAGGTATTACCGTATAGTTTGTGCTAATAAGTTTATTGATAATTGATCAAATTCGAGATAGTAGTATAATTTTAAATTGGGGAGTATTAATTTGATTTATATTATTTGAGCCAATTATTAAAAAAGACATACACTTAGCTGTCCAAATGTAGGCCAATAACAGCAACATCTAGTGGTATATGCACTGCATAATTGTTAATTCAGATTTCAATACTTTCACAATTATCATTGCCTACCGATAGCTTTTCCCATTTTATTTCCTTTAAAGTCTGTAATATTAACATGAATTAAACATTAAAGTGAGATCTGTGATAAGCTAAAAAGTGGGATCTATAATCCGTATATAGATTTTTGAGAAGATGCTCTACTAAAATATTAAACATAATTAAAAGATTTTCACTTTATTAACATGCTCCATTAATACTCCTTTTTATGTGTGGAATAATTATTTAAAGAGTTGATGTTAATATATAATTTGCCTATATTGTGGAGAATAAACTCTGATGTCGGCCACCAATCTCAGTTAATTCCTCTTTCCGTTTTTAGGTAATTAAGCCCTAATTCCAGTACTTAAGAGAGCTTAAACGCAAAGCAAAACCTCTGCAGTTGTCATAATTGGGATTAACTATAAAGAGTACTCTTTTATTATTTGAGTTCACATAAAGTCTACAGCTTCGAAATTTACAAATAACTATATGTTTATTGTCTGTGTTAACTAATCGAGATATATTTTAATCATCTATTCATTTATTTGTTCTTTTTTTTAGAAGTTGAAACTTCGTATATGCGGCCCAAACTATAAATTATTACTACAACGCTTATGGTTGCAATTGCAAACTTAAAAATATTAGTAGTATTATACATGTAGTTATACGTTGAAAAAAAAGGTTAAGATGGTAGCGTACAAAAATGTACTAGTTTAATTTACTAATGTTTATTATCCTTGGTATATTAATTAATACACAATCCTTATCTAATTAGTACTCCTTTTGTTCCATTAAAGTTTTTAATGAATTTTTTCTAAAATAGAAATAACATTATCTTTATTTTTTTCCCCTCTTACTATACATTCTCTTTATTAACCTACAAAACAACACTACATAAAATCTCGTACTGAAAAGCAAACGTTTCATATTTATTGGAATAGAAAGAGTATTTAAAAATCGGTATAACAATTAGCCCCCAGCTTTGTACCAAACGCTAAAATGAATCCTGTTATTTTTGCTGAGTATCAACTCATCACCTATAAGATTTAATGGGGTCAAATTTAACGTTATATTTATAAGGTTTTATATTTTGAACATTTTTTTTTTATTTCAGACGCAATATCCATAGTGGATATAATTTTGAAAAAAAATACTTACAATTTATAGAGAAAAGTCTAGAGTTTTTTAATAATAATCCAAATTCATGAATATTTTTCTATCATGATTCATAAGTCAATTTATTTTTAGTATATAGGACTATTCTCACAGACAGTGACGACATATCAATGTATATATAATTAATCTTCAACTATTTTGTCTTCAACTAGCAAATAGTTGAAATCCAAGAAAGGAGTATCAAATTAAGAGATATCTTCGACTATTCTCACAGACACAAAACATATAGAATTGATCTCTGAATATTCTCTACACATACATAGAATTATGGATCACTATTATTTATGTAATTGAAGGTCATAACTCATACTGTTGAGATACAATTTCTCACACTTTTAGTGAGATTGCATGTTACCATTTAAATTCCTCAAAGTAGTATGTGTATACATATATTGGTTTGTGTGTGCTAGCCACATGTGTGAACAATTACTCTTAACAAATAAATTGGATGAATACTGAATATGTAAGCCATGTGGGATGTTGGGATCTCACTTCCAAAAACATTAAATGGTGAATTTGACTATCTATGGTCCAAACATGGCCTTAATTGGGACAACAAACATTTGATATTCAATGAAATATTCTTAATTTCTTTTGGCCATAAAATTTTTTATTAAATGCTGAGAGCCTCATTTTTCTAACTGTTGGGGACACAATTATAAATTGTAGGGGGGTTCCCCCCAAAAAAACTCTTATGTTTACTTTTCATTAAGAGAATATGATGTGATAAACTCTACTCAAAAGACATCGATGAGATTCGAATATGAGGCATGTGTACTCAAGATCTCACAAACTAATTTTGTTCAATGGATATAGGGAAAACATAATTTGTTAGGACCTGTTTGTTTGTTAGTTAGTGGAATTAAAAAAAAAACATTAAAATTATGGTTTGTAACTTGCACCTAACAAATGGAGGTTGATGGCTATTTTGAGATGGGTTTTCAAAGTAGCTTTCTTTACATTCTCTCTCTTTTTGTTCGGAAATCATATTAATTAGTTCAGTATATCTCAATGAATGCCCAAACACAAAACATTAATAAATTCAAATTGTTTGTTTACGACAAAGTAGATGACAAGAAGTTTGGTATCATGTGGATTTGTTGAAAAGAAAAAATTATGTGTATTTGGACTAAGTAAAAACATGGTTTTATTTTCTTTCCGATACGTGACGTACAATAATACCAATATATATTTATTTAAATTGCTTTCTGTTAACTTTTTATAAATATCTTAGTTTCTCAACTCTATCTAATTAATTCAATGAAATTGCAAATGGAATTTTTAAAAAGGTATAACCATAATCAAGAAAGTGACATCATACCAAACTTTATAAATACCAATATGGCAATACATATATATCTAATGTATATATGTATGAAAAAGTTGTTGATGCATTTATGTGGAATTAATTGGTTATTTTTATGAAAATTATAGTTAAAACTTGAAATGTAATGTATGCATACCTAATTATAATCAAATATCCAAATTATCACAAAATTATATAGTAAAAATTTCCAAAATAATTGTAGTCCCCCTCCCATTTCATATCATGGCTTCCAATGGTAAATATATACATGTAAACAGTAAATAATTTGAACTTATAAAAATAAAATAATCACTACTATTTTTTGCCGTAAACTACCCATGCATATGCCAAGAAATATATAAAAATACAGTATGTTTTTGTTTCTTGCTGATGAGAAAAATCAATATTTAAACTAATCCATAAAGAATCTAACTTTAATTATGTGGATCATCTCTCGCGTGACATAGAATAATTGAAAAATTATTGGAAAGAGACTTAGGTCCATTAATTAAGTTAAATTATATAAAAATCGTATATGTTCATGGAATTCTTCTTCGATTTCTTTTGACCAAGTGATGATTATATCTGATATAGTAAGAAAAATTATGTAACCATTACTTTGTAATCATTGTGTTAGTGGTCAACTAGCAGGTGACAAGCTCGAGAAAGAGATCCAAAACTCAATCATTATCCCAAGTAAACAAATTTTATGAACCACACCCATGCATATTGTATTCAAACTCACATATATCAAAATATAAATAGTATAATGCATTTAGGAGGGTTTTACACACTTCATTAGCCCTTTTCTTTCTACATCTATTGTATGTGATGACAAATATTGAAATGATCACTCTAAGCAAACTTGATAAGACAACAACACGAACCTATCCACATGTCGTATGTTGCGATAGACACAAGCTCATGTTGAAAACATAGTCCATCAACCACATTTGCAAAAGCGTAAAAAAGCATGGGAACAACACGACACCTCTTTTTGAACTTTTCACCCTACTTACCGACTCATAAAGCACCATTCCACATTGACAACAATGGCTTCTAGAGGCCAAATAGGCACCACAAACTTTTACACTCGAGTATATCGTACAAATAACATTGATATATATATAGTATTATTGCCTTGTAAACTTGTAGTGGCCAATTATCGGGGAACGAATCCATCGCTACATTTTCAGTCATGTAATACAAATAACCATAATATAATTGTAATTACAAAATGAAAATTGAACGGCCAAACATCTTTATCACTTTTTCGATGCGTGACATTGATATTCCAATTACATGTAGATGATAAAGTGATTTTGAGGAACCAAAGTAATGGTTAGGCAAGGGACATGACTATCAACATAACTAATTGAGAGATGACACGTGGACACTCTGTTTCCTTGCCTGCTAAATGACGAGGATGATTTAATGGAATTTTTGTTATTTGCCTAATGTAGCCATAACGTCACTTTCAAGCAACAAGTTGGTGTCGTTGTCATTGATTCGCCCCATTCTAATCAATTATTGCATGCTTGGCCTTGGATAATTTGGATTTGGATCTGGATCAAGAGAAACTATTGTATAGTAGTAATAATTTGAATACAACTCTGTTTCAATCTTCACTCAGAATTTCAAATCTAAACCAATATTTCCATGGCATATATGTGACTAACTATATTACTAGTAATTACAATTTCAAATATACAATTTGACCCAATAAATCGTGACTTATCAATTATTGGGCCAAACCATCTCCCCACGGCCCATGATCCCATTAAACTGAATAAATTTCCCTTGCAAAAACTTAAGATTTGGCTGATATGCATTTGGGCCAAAGCCCACTTATTTGGGTTTCCACAAAGGTTGGGCTTGGGCCCGAATTATCCCACGGCCTTTAAAGTCCCGATTTAGAAACCAAAAAATAAGCACTTGAACACAGTTGAGTTCAAGAAACTAAAATCAGCAGCAATGTAAAAGCTTCAAAACTGCTGGCACAAATTTGAACAAAAATCTGGAAAGATGAATTAACCTAACATCAGTAATTTTGTGAGATTTCCCCCTCAATACCAAGAGTTTTGCTTGGGCGAGCATGGCCAAGGACAGTCAGCCCGTTTACTAATGAGGAACGAGAGCTATCTCGTTTGAGTTTGAGCTAATGAGAGAGATTTTATGCACAATTAATTGCAATGACTGTTGATTTGGGACAAACAAGTACGACAAAATCTTTTTAAGTAAAATCTAATGTATCAGAGATTATAATTTACTCATCCAATGAGGTGTTACAAGTGAAGGTGACCATCTTACCTCATATGTCATGCTCTCTCTCTTCATTAAGTTCAGAGAAACTACCTCCACGAAATTTTTGCTAATTTCTTCATTGACCGCCATAGCGAGATTGCAATCTCTTCTTCTCAAACTCGACCTGAATGGAACGATATGTGGGATAAGAGAGGTGAATGGCATGTAGCATAAAACAACCAAAAAGGCGTTCCCAAAATCAAGATTTAAACATATTCCAAAGCTCCTTACCACTTTTCGCACACGTTCATTGGCAGCAGGGGTTCCTCCGCTAACTGATTCAGGGAGATAAGGGCTGCTAACTCTGACCTCGTTCATAACAACAATCGTGCTTTTATCCCAGCGAACAGGGAGCCTGGATGCATAAAAACAACATTACTATTTTGCGAAGAAACAGGTTGATAGGAAAAGTAGAAGAGTGTGATAGGCGCGAAGTTGATGGTGACTATATGACAAAAGGGTGCCAAGATACGATCTCGCAGGTTGTGTTTGCAGAGATCAACATGGACTATATAAGGGGGAAGTGTGCACATGTCCGTATGTCCAAAGGAAAACAAAGAATACATATCTGTAATAGAATTTCATTTGATTTCTCGAAACCACACAAAAATCTCTCTAAATGATAAAAATAAGATTTTCTTCTATCAGCAGATACTACAAGTCTGCAAACAGATCCTGGTTGTTTATACTTGGCATAAAGATCAGAGAAATTCACTCGTCTGCATTCAATCAGCCGGATTTGAGTGAACCGCAAGAAGATTCATCTATAGTTAACAGACCAGAGCTGATTTCATCCAGAATTTCTCATTATACCCTCACCACCCCAGCTAATATTGTGTTCCTTCTTTATACATATTCAAATAGGTCCTCATGACCTACAGTCTCGGCACACTTTCCCTATTTCCCAAATAACTATTGCTAAGGAAGATCACAAGGGAACCAACATGAAGAAACAGTTAACATCTTAGATCAACTAGCGACTCATCTCAATCAAATACATGTTTGTCGACGCCCATGTAAATACCAAATTGTAGCTACGTCAAATTACATTAGCCGAGAAAACATATTAAACCACAAATCAGAGAATTCAACGTAATCATAACCAATAGCATATATCAAATGTGCTTACATGGAACTGTGTCATTCATAAACAGTGTGTGCAAATCAATAGTATAACAGAATTTTGGGATACCATTCCAACCAAAAATAACAACATTGGTCAAGAAAAGGGTAATGAAATCAACTGAAGAAACACAGCAAATCAAAAGTCAAAAAATGAGGGAAAAAGGGCACATTACGTTTTGGACAAAGCATCAAAAAGACTTTGAGCTTGTGGTGTAACTCCCACACCAATCCTCTCTGCCTCAGCCTCAGCTTGTCTACAATCACCCACAAAAAAATAAACTAAAAAATAACCAAAAACAACATCAAAATTAAAAACCCCCAAATCATTGCACAACAAGACCTAAAAATCTCCAAAATTCAAGAAAATCACAAAACCTGCATACCAAGAAACTGAATTAAAAAATTCACCTAATAGCAGACTCTTCTTTGGACTGAAGAGTATTGAGATCGAGAAAACACTTGTTTACATCAAGGGGGTCTTCACCTTGCCCTAAAAAAGTGAATTCTTTAATGTAATTAGCCTTGAGCAACCTAATATTCCTCTTTGGGCCTGCCCCAGATTTTGATTCCTCTTGTAATCACAAAGTTAAAGAACTTTGGCAAGGCAAAAATCTAACGATAGAAATAAAAAAAATGTACAGATGAATAAATAGATTGGATCTCTTGCAAGGATATGAAGGATGAGGAGATTAGAAGGGCGGTCAAAGGAGATGACTTGGGACTGGAATTCTTCGCCGAGAGTCGTTTTGATTGAAAGTAGGCATCCAATTGCAAATTCGTCGCCTTGACCTTGAGCTTCCATTGCTGCACGACTGGTTATTTTGCAATGATTTTGGAGATTTAATTCTTTATGGTGGTTTTGAAAGAAGTGAAAAGCGCTCTTATGTTGTAGCGACACTATAGTTAATATCAGTGGGAATATTTGTAACATCAAATAACAATCAACAACGATAAAATACAACTCAATTGTTATTATTCTTCTCCTCCGTTTAAATTATTATTGATTAAATGAAACTATTTGCCACTTCACCCCAGGCGCGTGTCCTGCTAGACCGGGATAGGTCCTCCGTGGAGGGCGGCCCTCTACAATGAAGTCACTACAACAACATCCATCGGTGACCCGAGATCACCATTGTAGATGCTCTTACACTCAGGTGATTTATTACTAAACGAAGTCGTTTTGAGTTGTCAATATTGCTACAATTATGCTATAAAACATTTATGACTGTGTTTGAGACTATAATGGATAGAGAAAGTGAAATGGATGTGATTTGGCAAGTTCGGTGCGGTTATCCTTTAGGGTAGGAGAGAAGTTTCTAGAAGCGTTGAATGAGAAAGTTGGTTTGGATTTGAGAGGATGGAGGAGGGTAGGATTAGGGTTAGGACAAGAGAGGGTTAGTTTGGAGTTTTGGATGTCATCTCTATTAATTAATGTACCAAATCAACGAGAGTTGTAGTGTAATTGGTAGTGCAGAGCTATGGTGACTTGAGGTAACAGGTTCAAACCCCGTCACCCGCTGCGAGACTCTAGACCTTAATCCGTAAATCCGATCGAGCACAATTAGTCGAATTCTGCCAAAAACAGACTCAGAACACCTATATATGATAAAAAAAAAAAAAAATTTAAGTTGCCAGCACTAGAGATAGGTTAGCGCTGTCTAACCTAACAATTAATAAATAGTACTAGAAAATAAAACAATCTACCTATTTTTCATCAATTCCCAAACTCGATTATTGGCATATATAGATGTTTCTACATGACCAACAAACATCACATTAAGCATTGCAACAATGACTACTAATAAGGTTGAGGTAGAAATTGAGTTGAAAGCCTCTCCAGAAAAGCTATGGAAAAACATAAAAGAATTCGTCACACTCTTGCCCAAAGCCATGCCCGATGTAATCGAAAGGGTCGATGTGATCGAGGGCGATGGAAGATCGGTCGGAACATCTTTGTGGCTACTTCGAAGCCCACGGGTATATAAAAAGGCTCAACTCTATTAGTTCACTTATTTTGTAACTAATTAACCTATCAACGACGTCGTTTATTTGATTTCCTCTATATGTAGAGATGAGCCCCATGGGTTCGATCACCAATGAGAGGATTGAAATTGTGGACGACGAGAAGAAGATATGGGGTTAAAGTATTCTGGAAGGCTTGGAATTTTCAAAAAATTACAAGGCGGTAATATATGTTGGCAGCAGCCCTAAAAGTGATGGTGCTTTGGTTAAATATACAGCTGAGTTTAACAAGGCAAATGAAAATGTCATTGTTGATCTTGATATCTACAAGGCTTTTGTTATTAAAGTTTACATGGCTGTTGATGCTTATCTTCTCAAGGTATGATTTATTAAGCATCTATTGTTGATATATAGTTTATGTTGGTATTTTTTTGCTTATGTCTCATTGATTATGTGACCAGAATCACCAATTTTACAATCAAACTCTATTCTATAGCTTTTTAATTCCTCTCTTTGAATTAACGAGGGAGAAAAAAATGAGACTTAAATTTTGTAAGTTTGGTGATTCGGTCATAAGTTATGAGATTTAAGAGAGAAAAAAATTAAATTACAAATCGCCAAAGTAGATTACATATCTCAATATAGGTGTTTATGATTGTGGTGTAGCTCATCACTCCACATATGTATTGCTTTACTAAATTAAAGGAAATAGTAACAATTTGTGTTTGACAAACCTTGCTATTATGTTACAAGAATTTTCTAAATATAATATACAACAATCTTGCTGTATATTTGTCATATTTTTGTCTCGCTCATGTCTGAATATAATAATAATAATAATAATAATAATAATAATAATAATAATAATAATAATAATGATGATGATGATATAATACTAGTACGAAATAATGAAGTGTGGTAGAAGTGCAGTGCGTGCGGTGTGATATGTGTCACTCGATCTAACAGATCCAGAGGACTCGACTAGACTTCAGAGGCTAGAAGATCATGAAACTATCAGAAAGGGGTCGTTGGGTGCACTCTATTCCTTCAAAAACCTCAACCCACTATACTACAACTTAGCACAGGGAAGTAAAGGATCGATCCCACGAGAACGAAGGTGTTACGAAACTGCATTTGAGGATGTTTTGGGAAAAAGGTATTGGCTGCTGCCACGCGATTTTGTGGGTCGAGAACTTAAAACTACTGGGTCTGAGAGATAGAAAAACTTTACTCTACCTACTGGGTCTAAGAACTAAGAACGTACGGAACATACATGACTTAGAGAAACTGAGATATTTTAAAGTTCTAAGACAACTGGAGTAAACTTAATTAGACAGACTTTCCTAATTTGGACAGACAAGCATAAAGCGAAAAGTAAAGACAAATTTCCTTAAACTACCAGGGTCTGGAAAAGTATGCAGAAAAGTAAAAAGACAAAGCAGATCGTACTGACAGGGTCTAGGGGACATGCAGAAAAAGCAAAGTACATGCTGAAAAGTGCTGACATAAAGCAGATCCGGTTCTAACTACCAACAACTTCATCTTCTTCGGGAATCAAACGAGAATAGCAGATAAAACAGAGTATTAAACACCATGGATCTAGACTTAAAATGAGAAATTAAAGCCTAAACTAACAGATCTACGCTACTGGACCTAAGGGATGAAGAGACAGAAAGTAAACAGCCATGATCATGCACAACGTAAACAGCAAACACCAAATACGCGAAACTCCAACTCAAAAACACCAAGATTCAACAAATCCAAACATCTCCATACGCAAATCCCCAACCTCCATCAACAAACCAACGTATTTCAGCTCCAAACATCCAATAACAAACAAGAATGAAAACTAAAAGCAAGAGATAAACATAAACTTCCATAATAACTCGAAATAAGTCTGAATCCAGTCGATCAAAGTCTGAAACTAGAGTTGCGAACTTAAAAACCACAAAGTACTAAACGAAAGCAAATAAGATTGTTTCTTCGCCTTCACAAGGCGGTGTTACACAACAAAATAACGATGATGATGAGATCCACGGTGGCCAGAATCTTCCATATCCAAGTGCGCAGCAGCAGACGAAATGAGAAATTTGAAGTGTGGAACTAAAGCATAGAACGAAAGCTAGAGTTAGGAAAGTGTAGAAGTGGCTGTTCACGGATGTCTTGTTCTTCAAGGTTGAGCTCTTTAAATGTGAGGCTCTGATCCCTAGGGTATCCCTCTGGTGATTTGACGCTCTTGCCCTTGAGTAAGACTCTTTAAAATAATCTGCTCTCGCTCCATTCTGCTCCTGTCGCCAACTTTTGATTCTCCCAGGTCCGAACGACGACGTCTGATTTTTACTTCAATTCCATCTCTTTTGCATCTGCCAGGTCAGGTAACAGCAACTCCTGGGTCCGGCAGATTTACTACGCACCTGAACTCATAAACGCACATTAGCGCCCCAAATGCACAGAATTTTAACCCTAAACCGATGCATGAAATGAGCCTTATCAAATAACTTTGCAACTCACAATGATTTAGTATATTATTCAAAAGTACAATAGTCGAATAGCTCTATATACAACACGTGATTGAAAAATTAATTTGAAGCACCACAACAAGACTTGCGATATGATATTATACACATACAAAACAATACAAAAGGATTTCCTATAAAATTATGGAGGATCCTATAAAACTAATCCTTCTTAATCCAATCACAGAAAGTTAAGTGGAGATTAATTCACAAATAAAGGAAAAGAAAAAATCTTCATCTTCTTTATCTCATACTCCGCCGGAATCTTTATCTTGAAGAAGAGGGACCTTCTCAGGCATTGATGAGTCATTGCGACTATCATCCAACCGTTGTGCTACACCCTCTTTGATCTCTCCCCATAAAACGGTGTAATACCCCATACCACACACGAATGCTCCCATCATGCTACATTAGTTACCACAATTTCAATTATAGAGTTATAGTTAATAGAGTCAATAGAAAAATAAATAATCACCCTCCAATTACAGTCTTAGGCCATTTATTGAGATTAAAAAAAAATTGAATCCTTTGATATGCATTAAGACTTTAAATTTTTGTTCATTTATTGATAAAAAAAATGTCATAAACAAAAGAAATAATGAAAAGGTGATGATTTTTTATTTGACGTACTGATATAGTATTAAATAATTCATTATAAAATTTGAATGAGAAACATACCTCCCAATATGGAAAGTGTCCGCAAAGAGCAAACAACCGAAGGTACTTGCATACAGAATTCCAAATGGTTTGAATGCGGGCACAAAATAAGGGCCCTTCCATCTCGTGCACCATAATAATACTTTTGTACATATCAAACTGCTGAAAATGGCCTACGTAATTTAAACAAATTATAATTAGTGTACAAAAAAAACAAAATTTGTGATTTCATAAATAAATTTACCATGAGCACGATGACTAAGAGTTCAAAATTGAGGTCGAGCCTCCACGCACTTGGATTTTTCTCGAAGAAAAGGGCAACCACAGATGATTGCATCGTCACAAATAAGCTATAAAAAGAGATTATTTTCATAACGTTTGAGCACATTTTCACTGTACCAACTTGACTCAACAATAGATAACAATACAAATAAAAAGAATGTTTTAAGACCATATATATTTAATAAAATAGTACTTACAAATTAATATTCCAATAATTTTGTAAGTAATTATTAGAAGATTTTTGGTGCCTGAAAGATGTTCTAAATGGCAAGAGTGAAAGAAGAAGCTGCAAATAGCATGCAGCCAAGAACCCAGTTTTCATGTGGTCCTAAAGTACACGAATAGACGCGGCGGCGCCGTCGAAAGAGAAGGGGAGGAGTGGCTCTTGATGGTGGGCCCCCTGTAGAGAGTGATTGAAATTGCGCTGATGAAAGATCACAAGGTGCCTATTACTCTTGCTTGGCTGCCCGACCTTTTCCAATCGAATTTATTGTCTTGAAATTTATTTATTAGTAACATATTAGTATAAAGTGATAAAAGTTTTGGATTAAAATAATTTGTAAATTAGCTCACTTTTATAGAAATGGAAACCTACTTCATCTATATCTATATCTATATCTATATGTCGAGGTCAGATGAGTCAGATGGGTCAGATGATGCCATGGGCAGCGGGTATGCCGCCAAATATTTCGGGGATGGGTGGGATGATGCCAGGGGCAGTGGGGATGGGCGGTATGCCGCCAAATATGGCGGGGGTGGGTGGGATGATGCCCGGGGCAGTGGGGATGGGTGGTACGCCGCCAAATATGTCGGTGGGTGGATCGATGCAGCACAGGAGCCCGAGCCCGAGGACGCCTAGGGAATCTGTCTATCGGCCATATATAGATTTGTTGGCCGATGATTCCCGTTGTACTGTTCCGGAGACTCAGTACACCGGCATCGAGACTTTCTCTTTTGAGGATCTGGGGCTATCGCCGATCCGTGAGACTCCCAATGAGGCAGAGCCTGCTGCAAGGGGCGGGAGCAGAGGCAAGGCCAAGGCCAAGGCCGGGGGAAGGGGCGGGGGCAGAGGCAAGAACAAAGTCCCGAGCTCTTCATCGCACACGGGGGCAGATGAGGAGGAGGGTGAGGATGAGACTGAGAGGAGGATGATCTGGTCCGTGTGGGAAAATGCCGCGCTTGCGAAGGCATGGCTCGGTGTTGTAGAGGATCCCTATGTCGGGGCGAACCAGTATGTTGACCGAATATGGCATCGCATTAGTGCCGCTTACCTCATAGTCAAACCGTCTGGGGCGAAGCCTCGTATTCCCGAACAATGCCGGAAACAGTGGCTTCGGTTGAAGCCTAAGCTCAGTCATTTTTCCGTCCTCTACCAAAAAAACATGCGCATGGCAACCAGCGGCATGTCTGAGGATGATGTGAGGAAACGAGCCTTGGCTGAGTACCTCGACAAACAGTTGAAGTTCAAAGACTTTGACCAATGGGAGGCCTTTCTCGTGGTCGGGGAATCGCAAAAGTTTGCGATTGGTGTCGAATCGGGCTGGAATCGGATGAAGATCAACTCTTCCGATGAGTACAGCAGCGGTGCTGGTTCGCATGAGCTCCCCGAAGCCGAGGAAGTGGCCCCGCTACCACGAACAGACTCTCGCCGTCGTCGTTGCCCGATGGGGCAACAGGCTGCGCAGCGGATGGCGAGGGGAAGCGGTAACGGCAGCGGCAGAGGGTCCTACGAGGTCGAATCGGAGGCCCTAGGAGGCCCAGAGAACGACCACCTCGCCCGCGCGCAGCTCACGAAGACCCTGATGCAGAGCACGAGTAGGTGGTATAGCGCGCAGGATCCAGTGTTTAAAAGTCTGTGCAAGGATGTGATCGACCAATGTCGGCGCGATTTAGGGATGCCACCCATTGATGATTATGGCGTCGAGATCGGGGACGGGGACGTCGGAGGCGGCGGCGGCACGGGCGACGGGGACGAGGAGGAGGAGTGAGAGCCGAGGGTATTATGTAATTTTATTTTTAAATTATGTTTTTTTTAAAAAAATTATGTAATTTTTTTTAATGAAGTTTTCGAATTTTCCCGTATTCCGTGACGATGTTTTAGTTTCATAAATTTTAAGTCTGTAAATTGAATAATTGTGGGAAGGGCTAGTGGAAGTCCCAGTGGGAAGTCCTAGTGCAGTGGGAAGGGCTAGTGATGTGGCAGTGGAATGGGAAGGGCTAGTGCTGACGTGGCAGACAGTTTTTGTGGGAAGGGCAAGTGGAGGTCCTAGTGGGAGGGGCGCCAACGGAGACACTATAATGTTGTATCGACACTATACTTAATGTCAATGGGAATATTTGTAATATCAAATAACAAACAACGATAAAAATAAAATACAAACTCAATTTTTAATATTCTTCTCCTTCGTTTAATAATAAGGGTTTGAATGATTATTGATTAAATTAAAGAATGCTTATTGACCATTATTCAAGTTGTCTCACGTTCAACTATTCCAATTAAAAAATCGAGACATTTAAATAAAAATAGAAAGTTTCGAAATATCGCATGTTTTAATGCACAATTGATCACTATAACATTTATTTTGATCTAAAGTTGGTTAGTCACTCCAGGTCCAAGGTTGTCGATTTGAGTGGTGGTGTAATCGGCGGTAGTAGAGAGTGATAGACGATAATGGTGGTGTATTTTGTTATAATGGAGGGTCTTGTTCACTCCATATGTGAAATGGTTAAGACCGTCGAAGAATCACTAATTATCGAGACTTTGTTTGGTCGAACACTAAGAGATGGTCAGTCTCTAGAAAATAATATACTCCCACCGTCCGGCATTAGGAGTCCCGGTTGACCATTTTCGTCCGGCATTAGGAGTCTTGGTTTGTGATTTCCATAAAAAATGAAATAAAAATATTATAAAATAAAACACTAAAATGCTCAAGTAAAAACACATCCAAAGAATAAAGCATTTAATAATGCAAATGGGTCTCACATTCTATTATGACACACTCCAATTATTATATACTCAAACATTTCTTAAAACCGGCACCCAACTCAATCGGGACTCCTAATGCCGGATGGAGGGAGTGATGCACTTTTTATTTGCACTATAAATACCTGCAAGTATACAGAGTAGGTATAGTATAGCAAAAGGTTAGTACCGGGTATCGAACACGGGGAAGATGTACACAAAGTGTCTATCTTCTACTAGAACTCAATTACTATCTGGAGAAACAAGAATTATTGGAAACTTTTTGAAAACAGTAAATATTAAAAACAGTAAACAATTAAAAACAAGCAAATCACGGAGAGAAAAGTATAGAGATAAGGGGAATTCCAGGGATGTGCGTTCACTTTTATGGTTATACAAATTCCAAACTACAATACCCTAGCACAGTTAATACTTTGAAAGGACGAGTCACCTAGCTTATGCTCATGCGATACAAACGTTGATTACTAACATTAGGGTTGTCAATCCTAACACATAACTCCAAAAAGCTCCTAAGACCCTTGAAAAGTCCTCACTCTCAATTAACAGTGCCGTATTAAAGGAAGCTAACTGTAGTGTCTACTAAGTGGATCTAACTCGCTAGAACTCTGTCATAGTTATGAAGCAAGTTGTATTGAATCATACATAATTGTGTCACTCAATTATGAAGCATCATGATTAACTTAGGGAAGAAACAAAGTAAAAACAAAACGGATATTAAATAGAAAACGGAATTGTATAACCAAAGTTGCTACTAACACATCCCTAGAATCCTATGAGTTTAGTTACACATGACTGAATAAACTAAAAACATAGATTGAAGGGAAAGCAATCTGAACATAAAACTAAAGCAAATAAAACCCGTAGGTTGAATCCTTGTCGTTCTTGATGTTCTTGAAATCCTTCTTCAACTCCTTGCACAATTGAAGTACTCTAGCTTTTGATCTCTATGAATGTGTTCTTGTTGTGTGTCGGAAAAAAAACTTCGTTTTGATGAAGCTTGAGGTCCTATTTATAGGGGAAGATTATTCCTCATCATAGAAGGAAAAGATCTTCAAAATTTGGTAAATCTTGGAGCAAATCTAGGGCTGGTCGGATTCGCCGCCTTTCTCCGGCGGGCCGCCGCACCTTGGCCGGCGGTCGCCGCGTTGGAGTCCAGAGATTCTGACCCTTCGGTGGCGGACCGCCACATGTCCTCCGGCGGTCGCCGGGCGAGACTCTTCTCCTAGCGTAAATTTCCGAGGCGGGCCGCCACATAGCTCTGACCGCCGGGCGCCGGCGGTCGCCGTACAACTTCGCGGCGGTCGCTGGTCGCCGTCTGACTCCAGATTTCCAGACTATGCGTTTTTACTCCCCTTTTCGGCTCAAATATGCACATTTCTCACAAAACACGTCAAAATACCAAAATGTATAGAATATGCAAATAATGGACATGTAGAGTGATTTTGATGACAAAAACGGACCAAATAATGGCCTTAAAACAGTGCAAAATCCGGGCGTATCAGGGAGTACCAAGTACAAAATAATAACTCGACTATAAGCACAAGATACAAAGAAACCTTAGCTACTGATATGCTCGGGCTTTTGCATGAGTTTAGTAACGAAATTTGATTGTAATTGATCATATTTGGCCAAGAATCCATATGATTATATCATGTTCTCTACTATTTTGGTATTTGACCGTTTTGTTTGAGATGTGTATAACGAAATAAGCTTAATTAGGTGAAAAACGAGTGAGAAGATGTACAAGACGAAATGGAATACAAAAGAGTCCCAACTTATACTCAGGGACTCGCTGGGAAAGCTAACTATCTCGTGATTACTTTAACTAGAACCTTCACAGATACAAATCCAATCACCTACACATTTAATTTTATTTTATTTCTCAATCAATTTGATTTCAACTAAACATTATATTCAAAATTATAAAAAGGAAATTAATTTTAAAAATAACATTAAACTATTAAACATTAAATTAAAATAACAATCGAAATTACATAATTGAAATAGTATAAATAAATATTTTTGGGAGAGAAGAATGAGTGAGGGATAGTTTTTCTAAAATAAAAAAAAGGAGGATGAATGAGGTATTTATAGATGATTTATGGATGAACTAGAAGTTAAAAAAAAATTTAAGAGTAAAAAAAGAGGTAATAGAACGACAATATTTGAGGAAGTATTAAAATTGCATTTTTTATATTTTTTTTGATTTCTTTTTATTTTTATTTTTAAAAATCAAAAATCAAAATTCCCAATGGTCAAAACCACGCCCACTAGGGGCAGTGGGGCGTCACCGCGCTGGGGACTACCACATCACCCTGGACGCACCGGGATAGGTCCTCCGCAGAGGGCGCAACAACATCCATCGGTGACCCGAGATCACCATTGCGGATGCTCTTCACTCAGGCGATTTATCACTAAACGAAGTCGTTTTGCGTTGTCAATATTGCCACAATTATACTATGAAACATTTAAGACTACGTTTGAGACTTTAATGGATAGAGAGAGCGAAATGGATGTGATTTGGCAAGTTCGGTGTGGTATGCCTTTAGGGTAGTGGAGAAATTTCTAGAAGCGTTGAATGAGGAAGTTGGTTTGGGTTTGAAAGGATGGAGGAGGGTAGGATTAGGATTAGGCCAAGAGAGAGTTAATTTGGAGTTTTGGATGTCATCTCTATTAATTATTTTACCAAATCAACTAGAGTTGTAGTGTAGCCGGCAGTGTAGAGCTGTGGTGACTTTAGGTCATAGGTTCAAACCCCGCCTTCCGCCAAAAACGGATCCAGAACACCTATATGTGATCAAACAAAAAATAATTAAGTTTCCAACACTAGAGATTGTCTAACCTAACAATTAATAAATAGTACTACTAGAAAATAAAACAATCTACCTATTTTTTATCAATTCCTAAACTCGATTATTGGCCTATATATAGATGTTTCTACATGATCACAAACATCACATTAATTAAGCATTGCAACAATGGCTACTCACAAGTTTGAGATAGACATTGAGTTGAAAACCTCTCCAGAAAAGCTATGGAAAAACCTAAAAGAATTCATCACACTCTTTCCCAAAGCCATGCCCGATGAAGTTGAAAGGATTGATGTGATCGAGGGGGATGGAAGATCGGTCGGATCAGTCTATGTGTCTACTCTGAAGCCCACAGGTATATAAAAAGGCTCCACTCTATTAGTTCACTTATTTTGTAACTAATTACCAATTACCTTATTAACTATGACGTTGATTTGATTTCCTCTATATGTAGAGATGGTCCCCGTGGTTTCGACCATCAAGGAGAGGATTGATATTGTTGACAACGAGAAGAAGATACTGGGTTATAGTATTCTGGAAGGTGATATCTTGGGATATTACAAGAATTACAAGGTGGTAGTATATGTTGGCAACAGCCCTAATAGTGATGGTGCTTTGGTTAAACATACAACTGAGTTTAACAAGGCAAATGAAAATGTGGTTGTTAATCTTGATATCTACAAGCCTTTTGTGGTTAAAGTTTACATGGCAGTTGATGCTTATCTTCTCAAGGCATGATTTCTTCAAGATTAAGGTTGAGCATCTATTGTTGATATATAATTTAATTGTGTCTGGTATTTTTTTTCTTATGTCTCATTGATTATGTGACTAGAATCACCAATTTTACAATGTCTATAGTTTTTTAATTCCTCTCTTTGAATTAATGAGGGAGAAAAATATAGACTTTAATTTTGTAAGTTTGGTGGTCCAGTCATAAGTTATGAGATTTGAAAAAAATAAAATTAAATAAAAAATTGCCAATGTAGATTACATATCTCAATATAGATGTTTATGGTTGTGGTGTACCCCATCACTCCATATATGTATTGCTTTACTAAAATAAAAGAAATAGTAATAATTTGTGTTTGACAAACCTTGCTGTTGTGTTACAAGAATTTTCTGAAAATAATGTAAGTAGAGGACAATCTTGCAGTATTTGTCTGAATATATATTTGTCATGTTTTCTGTCGCTCATATCTGAATATAATAATAATAATGATGATGATGATGATGATGATGATGATAATGATATAATAGTAGTATGAAATAACTTTGCAACTCACAATGATTTAGTATATTATTCAAAAGTACAATAGTCGATCTGATTTGCTACAATAGCTCTATATACAACATGTGATTGAAAAATTAATTTCAAGCACCACAACAAGACTTGTGATATGATATTATACACATACAAAACAATACAAAAGGATTTCATATAAAAATATGGAGGATCCTAAAAAACTAATCCTTCTCAATCCAATCACATAAAGTTATGTGAAAATTAATTCACAAATAAAGGAAAAGAAAAAATTGTTAGAAATAAAGGGATGAAATTCCCAAGCCGTTACAGGCGGTACTCTAACTATTACAATCGAATGAAGATAATAACAATAAGTGGAATGAAAATTACAACGGAAATAATAAAACAAACCGAACTATAAGTCGAGTCGAGGGAAGCCCTCTTTCCGCAAGACAAATTAAGCCCCGGCTAGTGCTCACGGAATGGCGTATTGTCCCCAAAGATAAAACGACTTCCTCCTAGCGTGTAGAAGCACCTCAAACACGCTAGGCACCGGCGAACTTGATGGAGTTTTGAGAATCGAGCTATGCAATGCTACTATGATGTAGAGAACTATAGAGAAGATGTAATGCGTTTTGTTGTTGTGTTTTCCCTCTTCCAAACTCCACCTATTTATAGGATAGGAGAGGCCACATCAAAGGTCTTATCATTAAGGGACATCATAAACCAAATGGAGGTTACAAGAACATGAAAGGCCAAAGGACTTAGCCACATGAAAGGCCAAAAGCCTCTTATTTATCACACGTTTTCAACAATCCCCCACATTGGTTACTGCACTGCTAGCTCAAACCAACACAAGACGTGTATGCATGCATGCAGACTCTTCGCTCAATCCTCGAGAAACAATATTGCATTTGGAATAGTAGGTTGGGGCTTTGAACTTTCCATAGTCAATACTATCGGGCATACCGGCGGCCTGGTGGACGTGATGCCTTGAACCATTCCTCCTTGGTGTATACCGAGACAATAATATTGACACAATACTATTTACAAACTCATCAGTTCTCACGTTTGTGTCCTTTACTGGCCATGGAACACCACTTTGGATTCATAAGTGATTCACATGTTGAAGCGGCCTACAATTCTTCACTTACATAGGTGATTCTTTTCCGGGTATCCTGCAATACCCACCTCCTCGAGGCTTCTAAGAATCATTAAAAGTCAAAACTTAGCCTCTTACCACATGCAGGTTACAACACTCAATGCTTTCTAAAGAATGGGCGAAGATAAAATATTTTCCGAGTGTTACAACTAGAGTCATATAGCTTTGTTTTCCCATTGAACCAAGCCCATGGGATCTCCAATCGTATGGTTGGGTTACCACTATAATCATCTTTTAAGATGTGGTTTTCAGTCCCATTCCTTTTAGCAATTTATGCATTTGATCACGGTTTAAACTTTTCGTTAACGGATCCGCTAAGTTATCCACTGACCTTACATAGTCAACTGCGATAACACCACTTGTGATCAACTGCCTCACGGTATTATGTCGCCGACGAATATGTCGAGACTTACCATTGTATAAGCCACTATGTGCTCTCCCTATAGTCGCTTGGCTATCACAGTGTATCACTATTGCCGACACTGGCTTATTCCAACATGGAATATCTTCTAGGAAGTTTCTAAATCACTCAGCTTCTTCCCCTGCTTTGTCTAAAGCGATAAACTCAGATTCCATGGTGGATCGAGCTATACACGTCTGCTTCGTTGACTTCCACGAAACAGCTCCACCCCCCACAGTGAACACATACCCACTCGTCGAAAACGAGTCTTTTGAATCAGAGATCCAATTTGCATCACAGTACCCTTCAAGTACTTGGGGATAGTTTGTGTACTGCAGCTCAAAGTTAAGAGTATACTTCAAGTATCTCAAAACCCTACGCAGAGCTTTCCAATATTCCTTGCTTGGGTTGCTCGTAAATTGGCTTAGCTTATTCACCGTACACGCAAGATCTGATCGGGTGCAGTTTGTGATAAACATCAAACTCCCTATGATCCTTGCATATTCTTCTTGAGCTACTGGCTCATCCGTGTGCTTACTCAAATGCACGTTGGGTTCCAATGGAGTCTTAGCTGGCTCACAGTCAAAGGAGTGAAACTTTTTAAGCACTTTCTCAATGTAATGAGATTGTGTCAAAGCTATTCCCTCAGGATTCCTTTTAATCTTGATTACGAGAATCACATCAGCTAGACCCATATCTTTCATGTCGAAATTTCTATTTAACATATTTTTGGTCTCGTTGATAATTGCACTATTGCTGCCCATAATCAACATATCATCCACATAAAGACACACAATAACGAAGCCATTATTTGTGTTCTTAATGTAAAAAAACTTATCATACTCGTTGATAGTGAACCCATTTGACAACATCACATTGTCAAACTTCAAGTGTCATTGCAAAGGCGCTTGTTTTAATCCATATAGAGACCTCACTAGTTTGCATACCTTCCTTTCTTGGCCAGGTACTACAAACCCTTCAGGTTGCTCCATATAAATTTCTTCCTCCAATTCACCATTCAGAAATGCATTTTTCACATCCATTTGGTTAATTTCAAGATTGTGCAAAGCAGCAATCGTATGAAGCACCCGAATGGAAGTGATTCTCGTAACGGGTGAATACGTGTCGAAAAAGTCATATCCTTCTTGCTGCTTAAAGCCTTTTACAACTAGGCGAGTGTTGTAGTTTTCAATAGTACCATCAGTTTTATATTTCCTTCTCAGGATCCACTTGCACCCTAAGGTCTTACAACCTTCTGACAAGTCTACTAACACCCATGTGTTATTTCTCATAATTGATTCAATTTCACTATTGATTGCTTCTTGCCAGAATGGCGCATCTGGGCCAGACAGCGCTTCCGCCAATGACTTTGGTTCATCATCCAACATAAAGGTTATAGAGTCGGGACCAAAAGTCTTAGCAATTTTAACTCTTTCACCACGTCTTGGTTCTACATCCTCAGGACTTAACCTCGTCCTTTTTGGAGGATTAGAACTAGTGGATTCATCCATCATTCTTTCACTAGAAAGATCCTCCTGCCTCTTGCAAGGGTAAACATTCTCAAAGAATATAGCATTCCTTGACTCTATCGTTGATCCTTCAGCCACGCCAGGCACAACTGACTTATGGACTAGGAAACGATATGCACTACTATTAAGTGCATGGCCAATAAAGATGCAATCGACTGTTTTAGGGCCAATAACAACTTGTTTCGCAGGCGGCACTTCTACCTTTGCTAAACACCCCCACACTTTGAGGTATGAATAAGAAGGTTTCTTGCCTTTCCACAACTCATAGGGAGTCACAACCCTACTTTTTAGTGGAATCTTATTCAGGATATAATTAACAGCCTCCCCCCACATGTTCTGGGGTAAACCTGAATTAATCAATAGAGCATTCATCATCTCTTTCAGTGTTCGATTTTTGCGTTCAGCAACACCATTCGATTGAGAAGAATATGGAGTCGTGGTTTGGTGAATTAAACCACTTGCATGACATAATTCTGCAAACGTTGCCACATATTCACCACCTCTATCACTTCGAACACACTTAATTCGACAATTAAGTTGATTTTCGGCTTCATTTTTGAAGTCTTTAAACGCTTCAATTGCCTCATCTTTACTTCTTAATAAGTAAAGGTAACAATACCTTGTGCAATCATCTATAAATGTGATGAAATACTTTTTACCACCTCTTGTTTGCACAAATTTCAAATAACATACGTCTGTATGGATCAACTCAAGAGGTTTTGTGCTCCGCTCTACCGAATGGAACGGCAGCTTAGCCATTTTGGCTTCAACACACACTTCACATCTTTCTTGTGAGTTAAACTTATCAACTTTTAGTAAATTAAGATTTACTAATCTTTTTATAGCATTTAGATTTATATGTCCCAATCTATTATGCCATAAATCAGAGCTCTCAAGCAAATAAGAGGATGTGTCATCTTCCTTATTGCATTTTCCTTTTCCACGGTGAATGACCGTAACATTCAGCTCAAAAAGCCAATTCACTAGGTGGCCTTCACCTATGAATTTTCCATTCTTGGTCAATATAACCTTTTCACATTCAAATTCTAGTGAAAATCCATGATTTACTAGAAGTGAGCCTGACACCAAATTATTTCGGATGTCTGAGACATGCAGCACATCCTTGAGAGTAAGAACCTTTCCAGATCCTAGTTTTAGGAACACATTACCCACACCAACTACCTCAGAAGAGGCTTGGTTTCCCATGCGTACTTTTCTACCTCCAACAGATTTGTAAGTAGAAAAAACGCTTCTCTCGGAGCACCCATGACATGTGGCACCCATATTAACAAACCATTTATTTGGATTATTACCATGGTCCACGTCGGAGACCATTGCGACCACCTCGTGATCTTTGTTGTTTATAACAATACGTTCAAATAATTTGCACAATATTGTCTCCATCAATAAGTACAAAATTATATTGAACCATATTTGCATTGGTATATTCAACACCACATGCATCCCAATTATTACTACCAAGTCTAAATTGGTCTTGCTTGTCAAATGACAAATGATAAAACACAATTCTCAAGAGAATAGATCTCAAGGAATTAACCACTTCATTGCGCATCGACATTGCGACTGTTCGTTTCTTCATTCCAGTTTGGAGCTCATGTTTCCTCCAACTTCGATTGGTATAATCCTGTCTTAGAAGAGTACACTAATTTGTCTTGCGATTGTTAGAAATAAAGGGATGAAATTCCCAAGCCGTTACAGGCGGTACTCTAACTATTACAATCGAATGAAGATAATAACAATAAGTGGAATGAAAATTACAACGGAAATAATAAAACAAACCGAACTATAAGTCGAGTCGAGGGAAGCCCTCTTTCCGCAAGACAAATTACGCCCCGGCTAGTGCTCACGGAATGGTCCCCAAAGATAAAACGACTTCCTCCTAGCGTGTAGAAGCACCTCAAACACGCTAGGCACTGGCGAACTTAATGGAGTTTTGAGAATCGAGCTATGCAATGCTACTATGATGTAGAGAACTATAGAGAAGATGTAATGCATTTTGTTGTTGTGTTTTCCCTCTTCCAAACTCCACCTATTTATAGGATAGGAGAGACCACATCAAAGGTCTTAGCATTAAGGGACATCATAAACCAAATGGAGGTTACAAGAACATGAAAGGCCAAAGGACTTAGCCATATGAAAGGCCAAAAGCCTCTTATTTATCACACGTTTTCAACAAAAATCTCCATCTTCGTAATCTCATACTTCGCCGGAATCTTTATCTTGAAGAAGAGGTACCTTCTCGACTGTTGATGAGTCATTGCAACCATCATCCAACCGTTGTGTTTCATTCTCTTTGATCTCTCCCCTTAAAACGGTGTAATACCATACCACAAACGAATGTTCTCATCATGATACATTAATTAGTTACCACAATTTCAATTACTTCGCCTAGTTAAATTGCATTATACAGTCTTAGGCCATTTATTAAGATTTAAAATAATTGAATCCTTTGAGATGCGGCTTTAAATTTTTGTTCATTATTATTCTTCTCCTCCGTTTAATAATAAGGGTTTAAATTATTATTGATTAAATGAAACTATTTGCCACTTCACCCCAGGCGCGTGTCCTGCTAGACCGGGATAGGTCCTCCGTGGAGGGCAGCCCTCTACAATGAAGTCACTACAACAACATCCATCGGTGACCCGAGATCACCATTGTAGATGCTCTTACACTCAGGTGATTTATTACTAAACGAAGTCGTTTTGAGTTGTCAATATTGCTACAATTATGCTATAAAACATTTATAACTGTGTTTGAGACTTTAATGGATAGAGATTGTGAAATGGATGTGATTTGACAAGTTTGGTGCGGTATGCCTTTAGGGTAGGTAGGGGAGAAGTTTCTAGAAGTGTTGAATGAGAAAGTTGGTTTGGGTTTGAAAGGATGGAGGAGGGTAGGATTAGGGTTAGGACAAGAGAGGGTTAGTTTGGAGTTTTGGATATCATCTCTATTAATTAATTTACCAAATCAACGAGAGTTGTAGTGTAATTGGCAGTGCAGAGCTATGGTGACTTGAGGTCACAGGTTCAAATCCCGTCACTCGCTGCGAGACTCTAGGCCTTAATTCGTAAATCCGGTCGAGCAGTCACAACCAAGATAAATATAGATTTGACTAGAAAATTTTTAAGAAAATTAAAGTAATGATAGAAATTGGGATATCATTCCAACCAAAAATAACAACATTGGTTAAGAAAAGGGTAATGAAATCAACTGCAGAAACACACTAATCTACGACAATAGAGCAAATTAAAAGTTAAATTTGAAAAAGGAGGGGAAAAGGGCTCATTACGTTTTGGACAAAACATCAGGGGGGGAGTGGGGCGTGAAAAAGGTAATATGAAAACGGCAATATTACTGAAAAAAGGCACATTACGTTTTTTCCGATTACATTTACCTTTCTCCAATTTGAAAAAAAGGTAATAAAACGACAATATTTGCGGAAGTGTGAAAATTTCATATTTTATATTTTTTTTTTATTTCTTTTTATTTTCTTAAAAAATCAAAAATCAAAATTCCCAATGGTCAAAACAACGCACATTCGGGGGGGAGGGGTAGTGGGGCGTCACCATCACAGCACTGGGGAGTGCCATGTCACCCCAGGCGCGTGTCCCGCTAGACCGGGATAGGTACTCCGTGGAGGGCGGCCCTCTACGACGAACTCACTACAACTACATCCATCGGCAACCCGAGATCACCATTGCCGATGCTCTTACGCTTTATTACTAAACGAAGTCGTTTGGGACTATAATGGATAGCTAGAGAGAGAGTGAAATGGATGTGATTTGGCAGGTTCGGTGCGGTATGCCTTTAGGGTAGGGGAGAAGTTTCAAGAAGCGTTGAATGAGGAAGTTGGTTTTGGTTTAAGGGGATCGACGAGGGTAGGATTAGGGTTAGGACAAGAAATGGTTAGTTTGGAGTTATGGATGTCATCTCTATTAATTAATTTACCAAATCAACTAGAGTTGTAGTGTAGTTGGCAGTGCTGAGCTGTGGTGGCTTGAGGTAAAAGGTTCGAACCCCGCCACCCGCTGGGAGTTTAACACCCCGACTTTTTCTACCTTTTTATTTGTTCTTGAAAGAACGTCGTTTGCGGACCCGAAAATTTTTTCGCCTTTGTTTCCTTTGTGGAGAGAATTATTTTATAAATTTGGGCTTAAATAATCATTCTTTTTCTACCCCAATTTATTTATTATTTTCGAGCCAATTCCATTTTTGAAACTATTCTTCGGAGCCCCATTGTTGGAGAAGCCTATCTGTAACACCCCACTTTTTCGAACCCTAAGTTTAGAGCCGAAAATTTAATTTCCTAATTTATGACTTAGGAGACGTGAATTAATTGAGGAACGAAGTTATGACTGAGTCGGGTTTAGGGTTGCGTTGGAAGTTTGAAAAGTCAAACTTGTTGATTATATGACGTGACATGCGAATATTTGAATTAAAGGTGAAATTATGTGATGATTTAATTGTTTAAGGGTGAGTGAGATTTTTAGGATACTATTCCATAACCTTTTCCTTGGAATTTTTGAAAATCATAGCCTTAGTGGCAGTGGCGGAGCCAGAAATTTGACGATGGAGGGTCCAAATTTCTTTAAATAGTTGTTCTACTTTTTTTGTCAACGTCGTCAAAAATAGCTGCGGGGGATATGGATAATGGAAAAATTAAAAGACAGACAATAGAAACTATTAATATATGGAGACAAAGTAAATATAAATTAATTTTTATCCTTAGAATGTAAAATTCACTAATTAAAAAATTTACATTAAAATTACTAGTTATGAGAAATCAACAAAATCACCAAACCCTTAAACGAAAAGAAATAGTAATACTATATGGAGTACTAATATCTTTGAGATTTAAAAATTAGAGCTACTCTTTATATCGTACACTAATTAAAGTTTTAAAATGAAAGTATTCAATGATACTATACTAATCTATTAAAAAATACTGTATATTTTTTCTTAGATATGTATAAATTAAATTTAAAATAAAAGAAAATAAACATAAAATGGATTTAATCACCAAAACAGTAAATAGAGTTAGATACGTATAAATTAAATTTAAAATAAAAGAAAATAAACATAAAATGGATTTAATCACCAAAACAGTAAATAGAAATTGAATAAATGGAGGCTATGGGAATCAAACTCCGACCTTGATTGTGGTAGGCCAGTTCAAATACCAAATGAGCTGAGTCATGTACAGCAAATATTGTGTTTAAATATATTATATATTGGTAAAGTTTAAATTGTTGAGGGGCCCAAGGGCCCCCTTGGACCCACCGTAGCTCCGCCGCTGTTTAGTGGAGAAAATCCCATTTTTCCGGATTTAATTTAATTCTTGGGATATTTATCCAAATTAAATCCAAAACCCAATTATTTTCTATTTCCTAATAAGAAAAATCGAACCCTATTGTTTTAAGGTGATTTTCGAAAATCACCTATATTTGGGAAGGAAGAATTATTTTATTTTTAATTGATCCCTTATTGATTTCCTTCCATATCTAGAATTTAAATATTTAACCAAATCTTTCCATACCTCAAGGAGATCTTGCCATATCTTATTTTATTTAATATTAAAGATCCATTCCTTATTTAAAGGAGCAAATACACGCCTATTTCTTTTCCCAATGGGGAGGATTTTTATTTTTATTTTGCTCCGTGATATTTTATTCTACTCCGTAAAATATACAAAACAAAATCTTGGCTAATTAAAAGCCATATATTTCAAAAATCCCCATGCTTGAACCCTAGATCTTTTTCTTCCTCCCTACTCCACAATATTTGTTTTTAATTAATTATGGAGAATCAAATCTTACCAAATATTCTATATTATTTACCTAAAGATCTTATTGAGCACTATAAATAAGAGAAACCCCTAACCCTAGCCATCACAATTTTCGCCCCCTCCCTCTTTTCCTTCTCTCTCAATTTTTTTCTACTTTACTCCAATAATCCTTCATCCTTTGAGAAGAATTAGAGTTTGAGCCTCAAAATTTTTGAAGAACCAAGTCTTTACTTTGTTTCTACCGTTCGTTATTCTAAAAAAGGTATTCTCATATTAATCTTCTTCTTTCTACTCGATTCCTCTTCTTTCTAACCGATTAATCGGTATTCTTGAACCCTCATGCATCTTGTTGAGTGAAAGTGGGATAAAGGGGATATGGAAATATGTATGCATGTGTGTGGCGTGTGTGCGTGTGGGTGTGGCGAGTGTGTGTGCGCATTGTGTGTGTGTGTGTTGTGTGTATGTTGGCAAAATACTCTTGTGTGACATATGTTGATGTTAGATCTAGAGTTGAGATGCAAATGGAACTTATGTGATGAACATGGCCTTGATTGATGACGTTAAAATAAATCGATGGGAAAAGGGAAAAGCGTTGAGACATGCATGAGTTAGGAGTTTGTGTTGAATCTGATTTGTGATATATGCCTATGTGATTAAAAGGTGAAACCTCGGTTGCGAAGCAGGATAACAAAGGAAAGAGCATACTTGAAATCTAAGCAGTCGAGGTGGGCTTTATTCTTAAACTCTCTTTTATGTTGCAAATTTATGAATGTGGAGAGATAAGGGTGGTTTGAAACGTTATGCCATGCCTGTGATTGTTTTTTATGATATTGTGTGCCTGATGCCTAGTTTGTGAGTACGCTCCATTAGGCTACAGTGGCTATGGATATGTTTAAACGAATTCGGGTCTGAGTACGGGCCACAAACCCTACCAGGCTGTGTACACGGTGGGATCGGGAGCCGTCCTTGCTAGTCGGCCGGTCTCATGGGCGAAAAGTGTGGCCACACTTTCGTCGCACTATGGAAATGATGAGATTGTGGAAAGTGATGAGGAAATTGGGGAGTTTTTTGATTGGCCAATCTATGGAAATATTTTTGTGATACTCGTTGAATATTTATCTTGAAAAGTGTAAAACCTTGAGTTCACTAGTAAGGGTGGCATAACTTATAAAATGTTTTGACAACGAGTTCACTGAGTATTTCAAAATACTCAGCCCTGTGTTTTCCTTATGTTCAGGTTGAACGACGACGAGCGGTGGCGGGTGTTGAGCATATTAACTAATTAAGATGGGTGTTTTGAACTTCAAGCGTAGTTGTGTCTCTATACATAGCTGCACTTTCTCTTGGTCGTTTCCGCTGAATTTTCTTCGAAACACTTTAGTATTATTTGGATATTTTGCACTTGTTCCTTTCGTTTTAGAATCTTGAGACATCTTGTGATATTATTGGGATTTATTGAACCCTTTAGTTTGATCATACTTTATAGTACTTATCCTTCATTTATTTCTCTTGATTAAACCTTTGACTTGCGACTCTGATAGTCCGTTTTATACTTAGGTCAAGCCTCTTTAAATGGAACCCTAGCCTATGTTAAACTCTTTTAAGTCAGTTTTGGTAGCAGTCGCCGCATTTATTGTACCCTAGGAGGGCGGGCTGTTACACTATCTCTGATATTTAACTCATAAGATTTTCTTCCACTCAAATCTGATACAAAGAAATCTACCACGATTGACACTATTTGAAAAATAGAAACCAAGTTAGTTTTAGCAAAACCCTAGCAACAATCTATATATTTCCACGTTCCACACATCCAATTTTTCGGGAGGAGAAACCGAGAGACGAGGGGAGAAAAAGAGAGGGGAAGCGACGGAAGAGAAAAAAAATTGAGAGCATGAGGCGATATTTTGGAGTGGCGCGAGTTCTGGGGTAATAATTTGGATTTAGAACTGTTTCTTGAATTGGGAGATGTAGAGCGATCGATGCTGAGGAACAATGGAGACGACGAGAGTTTGAAAGAGAAATATGAGGGTGCTTGTTGGTGAAAGATTTAAGAGATACGCGAGGGGCTAATTTCGGCGAGCAGTGAGGGCGCTGTAGTGCCGTAAACGAGAGAAAGACGCAGCAGCTGGAGATGACAGTGTGAAACCACGCGATGGAGACAGACGGGGCCGGAGGCTTCAACTACACCGTGACAGCAACAACGCTACGTTCTGACCGGCAGAGAGGCTGCGAGCTGAGGAAGGGAGATGATAGCAGCAGCGAATGGTGGACAGCGGTGTGGAATAAACATGTGAAAAATATGGGAGACCTTTGAGGTGGCCAAGACCTATGGCCTTTCATCTTAGATAACCCCCAAATGCATTAAGAGACAATCTCTAGCCTATAAATAGGCTTGATCTTGGAGTGGAAAATACACCACAACACACTCTCTACTTTCTCTAGCTCTCTACATCATAGTGTGTATTCATAGAAGCATTGCATAGTTCGATTCTCGGAACTCCATCAAGTTCACCGGAGCCTAGCGGGTTTGAGGTGCTTCTACACACTAGGAGTAAGTCGTTTTATCTTTAGGGGCAATACGTCATTCCGTGAGCACTAGCCGGGGCGTAATTTGTCTTGCAGAAAGAGGGCTTCCCTCGACTCGACTTAGTTTGGTTTGTTTTATTATTTTCGTTGTAATTTTCATTCCACTTATTGTTGTTATCTTCCTTCGATTGTAATAGTTAGAGTGCCGCCTGTACATGGCTTGAGAATTTTATCCAATTATTTCTAACAATCGCAAGATCAATTAGTGTACTCTTCAGGATTATGCCGATCGAAGTTGGAGGAATCATGAAATTCAAAGATGGAATGAAGCAACGAACAGTCACAATGTTGATGCGCAATGAAGTGGTTAATTCCTTGAGATCTATTTGTTAGAGTTTGAATACTAGAAATCACGTTTCGAGTGATTGAATACTGTAAAACTCTTATTTTATTTTCCAATAAATAAAACAAATTATTTTTTGTCATAATGTTGTTATGTTTTACATTTAATGGATGTTAATGCATGTTTAAATGTATAAGTTAACTTAACAAAGTCTAAGTCTTTGCTTTAGTAGACCGGTTGTGGGCGTCGTCCACTTTAAGGTAATACGGTCAGTTCTAAACAAAGAAAAAGATGAATTTCACAACCTAGTTGGAATTTGACTATCCAACGAGAAAGGTTGCAATGTCAATCCGCATATTTCTAAGCCTTACTGAAATAAGATGACATTGGTGTGGTATAGCACTGAACGGATCTAACAGCAAGACTTGCCTTAGGCTATCTACCGAAAGGCGAGGTCTTGATAAATATTTATTTCTTAATCAATGTAGGTTAGCATTGAGCATACGGTATTGATTATGCACTGCTTTGACTTATCAAATGGTGCGGGTTTTTCGTAACCCAGTTATCCTGATATATTGGGTAGTGGTGATCAATATCTAGCGGTACTAGGATTGCTATTATATTGAATCGTGCGCGAGCTGAGTCTCATTTGATAATGTCCTCAAGAGGAGCGCGAAACAAGGTTTTATTATTCGGAACCTAGCTAGTTGGAGTGTAATTACTCTATGAATAATAAATAAGCGTTTCATGTTAAGTCCACTCTTGGAATTAATAAGTTAATTAATTAAGTCAATAGCAGACATTAATTAATTAATGGACATTTTAATCTTAAGCGCGGGAAATGAAAGTTAAACGGAAACCCGGATTACTTGTAATTTCAGATTTGGATGGGGAGAGTTCAATATTACTTCTGTAGTGGCTGATCGTAATATTCCAATTATAACTTATATTAAATTGTGGGTTCAATTTAATTAGTAAAAAGTAAATTGGATGAGCCCATATCCAAAACCTTCCATAGATCCCTGTCTGGGCCCAAAAAAGAACTTAATATAAATAGGAGAATAAAGGAGACAGATATAACACAATTTTTATCATTAAAATTTTCGAAAATTTTCAGCCCCTAAGCTGAAGGAATTTTCGAATTCCTCTCCTGTTTCAAAAAGAATTTCTTCTGTCTTCTTTATTTAAGTCCTAGTATTCTAGTAAGATCAGCCCACACTGGTATTGGGATACAGTTCGGGAACCAGAGAGAAGATTTGTGGTCTAGTACTCAAAGCATCACGTGGAGAAGAAGCTAGCCATCTTCAATTCTTTGGAGAATTATTTAGGTATTTTTCTGCTCCGTAGAAAAGCATGTTTTAGGTTTCAATATTCTTAAAGCATGATTAATTCAAGTTATGAGCATGATACATGTGAAAATTACGCGAATAGGTTTTGTCTAAATAATCTGCTAAATAGATCTGATTATTATGTGATTGTTATTTATGCGCCCGCTTCCGCTGCCAGTTCCATCACTATTCTCTTGAGAATTGTGTTTATCGTTTGTCATTTGACAAGCAAGACCAATTTAGACTTGGTAGTAATAATTGGGATGCATGTGGTGTTGAATATACCAATGCACATATGGTTTAATATTATTGTGTACTTATTGATGGAGACAATATTGTACAAATTATTTGAACGTGTTGTTATAAACAATAAAGATCACGAGGTGGTCGCAATGATTTCCGACGTGAACCATGGTAACAATCCAAATGAATGGTTTGTTGATATGGGTGCCACATGTCATGTGTGCGCCGAGAGAAGTGTTTTTTCTACTTATAAATCTGTTGGAGGTAGAAAAGTACGCATGGGAAACCAAGCCTCTCCTAAGGTGGTTGGTGTGGGTAATGTGTTCCTAAAACTAGGATCTGGAAAGGTTCTTACTCTCAAGGATGTGCTGCATGTCTCAGACATCCGAAATAATTTGGTGTCAGGCTCACTTCTAGTAAATCATGGATTTTCACTAGAATTTGAGTGTGAAAAGGTTATATTAACCAAGTATGGAAAGTTCATAGGTGAAGGTCACCTAGTGAATGAGCTTTTTGAGTTAAATGTTACAGTCATTCATCGTGGAAAAGGAATAAGCAATAAGGAAGATGACACATCCTCTTATTTGCTTGAGAGCTTTGATTGATGGCACAATAGATTGGGACATGTAAATCTAAATGCTATAAAAAGATTAGTAAATCTTAATTTACTAAAAGTTTATAAGTTTAACTCACAAGAAAGATATGAAGTGTGTGTTGAAGCCAAAATGGCTAAGCTGTCGTTCCATTCGGTAGAGCGAAGCACAAAACCTCTTGAGTTAATCCGTACAGATGTATGTGATTTGAAATTTGTGCAAACAAGAGGTGGTAAAAAATATTTCATCACGTTCATAGATGATTGCACAAGGTATTGTTACATTTACTTATTAAGAAGTAAAGATGAGGTAATTGAAGCGTTTAAAGACTTAAAAAATGAAGCCGAAAATCAACTTAATTGTCGAATTAAGTGTGTTCGAAGTGATAGAGCTGGCGAGTATGTAGCGCCATTTGCAGAGTCATGCCATGTAAATGGTATAATTCACCAAACCACGGCTCCATATTCTCCTCAGTCAAATGGTGTTGCTGAACGCAAAAATCGAACACTTAAAGAGATGATGAATGCTCTGTTGATTAATTCAGGTTTACCCCAGAACATGTGGGGGGAGGCTGTGTTAACGGAAAATTATATCCTGAATAAGATTCCACTAAAAGTAGGGATGTGACTCCCTATGAGTTGTGGAAAGGCAAGAAACCTTCGTATTCATACCTTAAAGTGTGGGGGTGCTTAGCGAAGGTAGAAGTGTCACCTCCGAAGCAAGTTGCAATAGGCCCTAAAACAGTTGATTGTATCTTTATTGGCCACACACTTAATAGTAATGCCTATCGTTTCCTAGTCCATAAGTCAGTTGTGCCTGGCGTGACTGAAGGAACAACGATTGAGTCAAGGAATGCTATATTCTTTGAGAATGTTTACCCTTGCAAGTGGCAGGAGGATCGTTCTAGTGAAAGAATAATGGATGAATCCACTAGCTCTAATCCTCCAAAAAGGACGAGGTCAAGTCCTAAGGATGTAGAACCAAGACGTGGTAAAAGAGTTAAAATTGCTAAAACATTTGGTCCCGACTTCATAACTTTTATGTTGGATGACGAACCAAAGTCATTGGTAGAAGCACTGTCTAGCCCAGATGTACCATTCTGGCAAGAAGCAATCAATAGCGAAATTGAATCAATTATGAGAAATAACACATGGGTGTTAGTAGACTTGCCAGAAGATTGTAAGACCTTAGAGTGCAAGTAGATCCTGAGAAGGAAATATAAAACTGATGGTACTATTGAAAAGTACAAGGCTCGTCTAGTTGTGAAAGGCTTTAAGCAGCAAGAAGGATATGACTTCTTCGACACATTTTTACCCGTTACGAGAATCACTTCCATTCAGGTGCTTCTTGCGATTGCTGCTTTGCACAATCTTGAAATTCACCAAATGGATGTGAAAACTGCATTTCTGAATGGTGAATTGGAGGAAGAAATTTATATGGAGTAACCTGAAGGGTTTGTAGTACCTGGCCAAGAAAGGAAGGTATGCAAGCTAGTGAGGTCTCTATATGGATTAAAACAAGCACATTTGCTATGTCACTTGAACTTTGACAATGTGATGTTGTCAAATGGGTTCACTATCAACGAGTGTGATAAGTGTGTATACATTAAGAACACAAATAATGGGTTCGTTATTGTGTATCTTTATGTGGATGATATGTTGATTATGGGAAACAATAGTGCCATTATCAACGAGACCAAAAATGTGTTGAACAGAAATTTCAACATGAAAGACAGGTCTAGCTGATGTGATTCTCGGAATCAAGATTAAAAGGAATCATGAGGGAATTGCACTGACACAGTCTCATTACATTGAGAAAGTGCTTAAAAAGTTTCACTCCTTTGACTGTGAGCCAGCTAAGACTCCATTGGAACCCAACGTGCATTTGAGTAAGCACACGGGTGAGCCTGTAGCTCAAGAAGAATATGCAAGGATCATAGGGAATTTGATATTTATCACAAACTGCACCCGGCCAGATCTTGAAGTATACTCTTAACTTTGAGCTACAGTACACAAACTATCCCCAAGCACTTGAAGGGTCCTGTGATGCGAATTGGATCTCTGATTCAAAAGACTCATTTTCGACGAGTGGGTATGTGTTCACTGTGGGGGGTGGAGCTGTTTCGTGGAAGTCAACGAAGCAGACGTGTATAGCTCGATCCACCATGGAATCTGAGTTTATCGCTTTAGACAAAGCAGGGGAAGAAGCGGAGTGATTTAGAAACTTCCTAGAAGATATCCCATGTTGGAATAAGCCAGTGTCGGCAATAGTGATACACTGTAATAGCCAAGCGACTATAGGGAGAGCACATAGTGGCTTATACAATGGTAAGTCTCGACATATTCATCGACGACATAATACCGTGAGGCAATTGATCACAAGTGGTGTTATCGCAGTTGACTATGTAAGGTCAGTGGATAACTTAGCAGATCCGTTAATGAAAAGTTTGAACCGTGATCAAATGCATAAATTGCTAAAAGGAATGGGAGTGAAAACCACATTTTAAAAGATGATTATAGTGGTAACCCAACCATACGATTGGAGGTCCTATGGGCTTGGTTCAATGGGAAAACAAAGCTATATGACTCTAGCTGTAACACTCGTAAAAAAAATTTTAATCTTCGCCCATTCTTTAGAAATCATTGAGTGTTGTAACCTACATGTGATAAGAGGCTAATTTTTGACTTTTAATGATTCTTAGAAACCTCGAGGAGGTGGGTATTGCAGGATACCTGGAAAAGAATTACCTATGTAAGTGAAGAAGTGTGGGCCACTTCAACATGTGAATCACTTATGAATCCAAAGTGGTGTTCCATGGCCAGTAAAGGACACAAACGTGAGAACTGATGAGTTTGTAAATAGTATTGTGTCAATATTATTGTCTCGGTATACACCAAGGAGGATGGCCTTTCATCTTAGGTAACCCCCAAATGCATTAAGAGAAAATCTTGATTGCAAGGCCTTTCAAGTGCTTTCTCTTGCCTATAAATAGGCTTGATCTTGGAGTGGAGAATACACCACAACATACACTCTCTACTTTCTCTAGCTCTCCACATCATAGTGTGCATTCATAGAAGCATTGCATAGCTTGATTCTCGGAACTCCATCAAGTTCGCCGGTGCCTAGCGGGTTTGAGGTGCTTCTACACGCTAGGAGGAAGTCGTTTTATCTTTGGGGGCAATACGCCATTCCGTGAGCACTAGCCGGGGCGTAATTTATTTTGCGGGAAGAGGGCTTCCCTTGTCTCGACTTAGTTTGATTTGTTTTATTATTTTCGTTGTAATTTTCATTCCATGTTTTCTTCCTTCGATTGTAATAGTTATAGTACCGCCTGTACACGGCGAATTTTATCCCATTATTTCTAACAAGCGGCTGCTCGGCTGAATGGCGATGACGAAAGCCGAGTTGGAGTGACGAAGATAGATGAGAGACTGAGAGGCCGAGGGAATCATCAGACTTGGTAGAGCTGAGCGACGGAGACGGCGGGAGTGAAGGCAGATGGAATTGGATGACAGAAGAAGGAACTGGACATCTTTTCAAATGCCATTTTTGGAATTTACGTAATAAGAAAAAGAGAGATAAGTATGGCCCCTTTTACTTATTTAATATATATGGCCATGATTTCAAGCAATATTGATAAATAGTAGTATGAGATGGAGTTATATTTACAGATGTCAATGAGTTAAGTAGGAGACTTAGGCCGCTTGTTTATTTGAGTTGGCTGGAATTTGAATACAAGAATGACGAGAGATCGGACGGAGTCAATAGAAGGATGAATACGATGTGCTAATATAACAGGTATTTTAGAAATTCCTAAGAGAGACCGAAGGTAAGATTTGCACATGCATGCATTGTGAAATTAAATTATTTTCTTAAAGTCTAATTTTTGAATATTATGTTCTTTTAAAAAGGGTGATTTTTGCATGCTATTTGAGAACATAAAGGATTGACAAGTGAAGGATTTAAGAGAACAAGGTGAGCTTTCTTTTTAAATAAGGGCAATGCCCTAAGTATAATTTTATGTGAAAATGATATGTACATTTTTCATGCCGTGTTTTGTTTTATTCTATGGAACCTATATGATGTAACTTTTGCCATCTATGGATAATCGAATTCGGGTCTGACTAGGGAGTGAGTCCCTACTCAGGCTAGTTTATACCAATGGGGATCGTGAGCGGTCTTTTGGATCGGCCGGTCTAGTGACTTGGAATGTGGCTACATTCATTGTCATCAATGGATCAGATATGGTAGACATCTATGGGGAAATGACTGCCTAGTTGAATTTTACAATGTAAATGATTTTAGTGTCTCGGGCATTTTGTTAAACCCCGAGGGCACTCAATGGTGGCATGATAAATTACTTTTTATAAAATATTTTCGGCATGAGTCCACTGAGTGGACCAAGTACTCAGCCCTTCATTTGTTTTAAAAAAATGTGCAAGCTGAGCTGTGACGAGCGCGGTGGGTGTTGAGCAGAACTGGTGAAGATTTGTGTTTGCTTTTAAATATTCCGAATATATTATGTCTTCATACATAATATTATTCTTCTCTCGGATGCTTCCGTTGAATGTTGTTTCTTCGAGTTCATGTATTGTTGAGATATTATTCCTTTGAGCTATTCCCATTTATTTTGAGCTATGGTTAGGTTTTGTTGTTTTCCCCCTTCTTCCCCACTTCTTTAACCCTCCCCTGGTCGCGATCAGCCATGTTTTCTATCCTTAGAAAATGCGGGCGTGACAGGGAGACTCTCGACCTTAATCCGCAAACCCGGTCGAGCACAATTAGTCGGATTCGGCCAAAAACGGATTCGGAACACCTTTATATGATCAAACAAAAATAAATTAAGTTGGCAGCACTAGAGATAGGTTAGACAGCTCTAACCTAACAATTCCTATAAATAATAGTACTAGTAAATAAAACTATCTATCTACTTTTCATCAATTCCCAAACTCGATCATTGGACTATATATAAATGTTTCTACATGACCAACAAACATCACATTAAGCATTGCAACAATGGCTACTAACAAGGTTAAGATAGAAATTGAGTTGAAAACCTCTTCAGAAAAGCTATGGAAAAACCTAAAAGAATTCATCACACTCTTTCTCAAAGCAATGTCTGATGCAATCGAAACGGTCGATGTGATCGAGGGCGATGGAAGATTGGTCGGAACAGTCTATGTGTCTACTTCGAAGCCCACAAGTATATAAAAAGGCTCCACTCTATTAGTTCACTTATTTTGTAACTAATTAACCTATCAACGACGTCGTTTATTTGATTTCTTCTATATGTAGAGATGATCCCCGTGGGTTCGATCAACAAGGAGAGGCTTGAAATTGTGGACAATGAGAAGAAGATATGGGGTTATAGTATTCTGGAAGGCGATATCTTGGAATATTACAAGAATTTCAAGGCGGTAATAAATGTTGGCAGCAACCCAAAAAGTGATGGTGCTTTGGTTAAATATGCAGCCGAGTTTAACAAGGCAAATGAAAATGTCGTTGTTGATCTTGATGTCTACAAGGCTTTTGTTGTTAAAGTTTACATGGCTGTTGATGCTTATCTTCTAAAGGTATGTTTTATTAAGCATCTATTGTTGATATATAGTTTATGTTGGTATTTTTTTTCTTATGTCTCATTGATTATGTGACCAGAATCACCAATTTTACAATCAAACTCTATTCTATAGCTTTTTAATTCCTCTCTTTGAATTAATGAGGGAGAAAAAAAATCAGACTTAAATTTTGTAAGTTTGGTGATTCGGTCATAAAGTTATGAGATTTAAGAGAGAAAAAAATTAAATTACAAATCGTCAAAGTAGATTACATATCTCAATATAGGTGTTTATGATTGTGGTGTAGGCCGTCACTCCATATATGTATTGCTTTACTAATAATAATGATGATGATGATGATGATGATGATGATGATGATGATGATGATGATGGTGATGGTGATGGTGATGGTGATGGTGATGGTGATGGTGATGGTGATGATGGTGATGGTGGTGGTGATGATGATGATGATGATGATGATGATGATGATGATGATGATATAATAGTAGTATGAAATAACTTTTCAACTCACATTGATTTAGTATATTATTCAAAAGTACAATAGTCGATCTGATTTGCTACAATAGCTCTATATACAACTTTGGATTGAAAAATTAATTTCAAGCACCACAACAAGACTTGCAATATGATATTATGCACATACAAAACAATAAAAAAGGATTTCATATAAAATTTTGGAGGATCCTATAAAACTAATCCTTCTTAATCCAATCACAAAAAGTTATGTGAAATTTAATTCACAAATAAAGGAAAAGAAAAAATCTTCATCTTCTTTATCTCATACTTCGCCGGAATATTTATCTTGAAGAAGAGGGAACTTCTCGGGCATTGATGAGTCATTGTGACCATCATCCAACCGCTGTGCTTCACCCTCTTTAATCTCTCCCTATAAAAAGATGTAATAGCTTATCGGGCTCAATACATCCATGGTTTTAGTGGGTTTATTATACTAACAGGGCTAATAATGTGCAAAAGAGTGACAATTTTGAGTGTCCAGGAGCCAGAAAACGATGAAGTAAACAGTGTAGGGTCAACCGGATCAACTCAAGAAAGGGAGTAAAAAAAGCATGGAAAAGAGATGAGTTGATCCATTGAAGTGGCCGAACTGATCCAGTGGAATCTTCCATCTGCAATGATGAGTCTTAGGAGAGAGAAAGAGCAAAGGCCATTCTAGAAGGAGCAGAAATGTCAAAGGCAAAATAGGCTTAACCTAGAGATTTGAGCCCAACATGTGCTCTATAAATATAAAGAGATTGCATGGATTAAGGATTCCGCTCCCTTTGTCACCACTCACCATTTTCGATAACTCAAGTTTTAGCTTAGTCACGGAGTAGTTTAGTAGCTGCCGAGGAGTCACCATTCCACTTTCAAGCTCTCAGCTCTTCTTCCTCACCAAGGGAGACGAGGCCAGATCCGTGAAGAAATCCTTTTAGCTCATTATCTGTGTAGTCTTTTGAGGATTTTGAACAATTTACTTTATGTTATTTTCATCGCTTTCGTAGTTCTTAAGTTTAATCATGTTCTTCTCTTAGTCGCTACTTAGTTTAGTTCATATCGCTTTAGATTTGCGCAAGAATTCTGTTCCTTTGTTTTTACCGAAGATCTTGAATGAAATGGAGTTTTTGATGCAAGTTTGGTTAGATCAAGTGTTTTAAGTATTGATTGCTTTTGTTACCTTCGGATCTGCTCTTTTACTGCTTTCCCGTAGGTAGATTTACGTTTATGTTCTTTAACTTGCATGATTTACTTTCATTTAGCTTAGATCTGCTTTAGTTGAGTGCAATTCTCATGGATCTCTGTTACTTTGCTTTGTTTTCATGTTTCACGTTGATGCTCTGTTTTGATTTAAGTTTATGCTTTCCGTTCAGTAGCTTAGATTAGACGTAGAAGGTAGTTAGTTGCAACCGCCGTCGTCGTCACCTCTTCCTTTATTGTCAGCTTTTCCGAGAGTGCGCGCGGATGTGTCAGTGATCCCGCATACTTTTATTCTTTGCCGTTTTTGGTTTAGTTGATCCATTCAAGTCCCTAGTTTAGAAGATGTGTTCACTCTAGTTTAGTCCAAAACCCCCACAATTAAAGCGTGGCCGCAGCCGACCCTTTCCAAATGTCTCGTTCTGTCACGCCCGCATTTTCTAAGGATAGAAAACACGGTGAATCGCAACTAGGGGAGGGTTAAAGAAGCGGGGAAGAAAGGGGAAAAAGACACAACTCGACCAAAGCTCGAAATAATAGTTATAGCTTGAATAAAATCAGAGTATCTCAACAATCAACAACTCAAAAGAATATTATCTCAACAATACAAGAACTCAAAAGAAAGACAATAACTCAGCGGAAGCATTTCGAGAGTAGAATACTGCTATGTATGAAGACACAACATATTCTGGACATTTGATAAACATTCTCCACTTTTATGCTCAACACCCACCACGCTCGTCACAGCTCAACCTGCACATTTTTTAAAACAAATGCAGGGCTGAGTACTTGATGCACTCAGTGGACTCATGCCGAAAACATTTTTATAAAAAATTGTTTAACATTCCATTAACGAGTGGCCTCGGGGTTTTAACTTTGAAAGGGCCCGAGTCACTAAAACATTTCACCAACATCATCAGCACCATCAACCTCAACATCATCAACATCACCATACCATATCTGAACTACATGACATGGAATGTGGCCACATTCCAAGTCACTAGACCGGCCAACTCAAAGAGATAGCGCACGATCTACTGGGTGTACACCGGCCTGAGTAGGGACTTACTCCCTAGTCAGACCCGAATTCGTTAACCATACATGGCAAAAGCCACTTCAGATAGGTCCCACGGCATCACAAAAAGAAAATATGGCATGACAAACATATCTCCCAATCTTCCATCATTTCAAAAATAACATGCTTAGGACATAGTTCTTATTTAAAAAGAAAGCCCACCTCATTTGCTTATCTCCTCAAAACAACTTTCCGTTCCGATCTCAAAAGATGTGCACAAAATTTACCCTTTTCAAAAGAACATAGAATGCTAAAATTAGACTTTGCAAAAAGAAAATATATTTAAAATAGTGCATGCGTTCTACATGGAGTTCATTTAATCCTCGCTCATCCTTAGCATAAATTTGTGAAGCTCTCGTATTTTAGTTAGAAGGGAGGTTTAATTAATTTCGTTAAACAGCCTAGCGATCAAACAACCTGCCCAACTCACTTCAAGAGCTAAGCTCGCTGCCCAAAAAGCTATACTAGATCATCAATATATATATTAAATCCTTAGCCCAACAAACTACACCAGCCCAACACTTGCAAATATAAATTATGTCTAAGACTAATTCCCTTTGCCCTCATTTCAAATCCATACTGCTTGAGAGTAATAAAATAAATATTCTTATCAAACGAGCTCGAAAATCTAAAAGAGAACTCATCCACTCCATTTCCATGTGCTCAACAATGAATTAGATGCTCCAGCAATCCATTAAATTAGCCCCATTCCTAGAGGAAAGGAATGCTCGATCAATGCATATCTCCATTTTCTCTCAGTTCTCAATTACTACTTCTCTCCTCTACTGCTTCTCCCTCAACCTCAATAGCAAATGCCAAAACAGGAGTCGCCCATTTGAAATTTCAAAATCAGAAACTCCAATCCCTCTCTTCTCTCTTCACTTTCTTGCGTAAAATCATGGGATCCCAAATTCATATCACACTATTTCTCTTTCTCTCTCCTCGCCGGTATTTCACTCCTCTTCTCTCCAGACGGTTCAACGACGTCTGCTCTGTTCATTTCCGTGGCGATTCAGTGCTGCCCTGCACTCGCCGAGCCACCGCCATTTGCTGTTCCAAAATCAGAGAAACCCAACTATGTCTCCCTCTTCTAGATATCTCTCATCCTCTTCCATCTCGGCCTCTCAAAGGAAGTTCGCCGCTGCTTTGAATTTTCCCGCAGCGCCGTCGTTCACACGCCGCCGTCTCCTTCCTTGCTCCCGTCACCGTCGCTGGTTGGGCCTGCTCGGAAGTCTGCCGCTGCCTCTGTCTCCTTCATCCTCTCTCCTTCTTCCTTCCACAATTCAAAAACTGCCTCTATCTTCATCTCTCAAATTCTCAAAGCAGCTTTATCTCTCTCTCCCTCTCTCAATGTCCCTCGCCGCTGCCACTTTCGATTCGCATCCCAACCACCGACTTCTCCGTTCAGCATCAAGCTCGCTCTGTCTTCAATTTGAGACCACCGTGCTCCAGCCCGGTCTCAAGATTGCTGCCGTCTCATCAGACTCTCCTTCTCAATCAGTTTCAGCACAGGGTGCCGTCAATCCGTTCGTTGTTCGGTTGCTGCAAATTTCCGTTGCCTAGACTCCGCTGCTCGTCGAGCAGCCTAGCAGTGCTGCCGCCTTCCCGATAAATTCTGCTCTGTCGGTGCCGCTCGATTTTCGTGAATTCCAACGATGCTTGCTGCACTGATGAAAGTATATGTTGTATTGATTTCTCTTCTTTTGCAGCTACCAATTCCAGAAACAAAGTAAACGCATTTCTTCTCTTCTTTTTGCTCTTGGTTTGTCAATTATGATGTGCATAACTGAACTGAGTAATGGTAAGCGTACATATAGGCTGAGGTTGTTTCAGTATTTGGCAGTGATTTGTGAGTGTATAAAATAATTCGGTTTCCTCTTTTCCCGGTAACAAAATAAAAGTGGGGGAAGAACGTGATGCTGATCAGATTGATCTTATTTGTGCTATAGATACAAAATTGGGCTCAACAGACATATTGATAAATGGATTGGGCTCTTAAACAAAATAATTTCTCAACAAAAGAATTTGGGCTTCCAAAGAGAGATGTTAATTTATTTGTAAACTTTGAGACTTGGTACACCATCTACAAAATCTAAAATTTCTTTCTATCTTCAATAAAACACATTCGTTTCTTCATTCGGGTTGCATCGTCAAAAAAAAAAAATGATCACCTAATTGAGTCCTTCAAATGTAAAAAGAACTCGAGCTATTGAATAAAAATTTTGGCTACACAATCGACATTGTTGCGAGAACAGCTAAGAAACTAGAAAAAAAAGTCGGGGTGTTACACGTTCTCAACTCCACCCGCATCCATCTCTGAGGGATTCGACCCTTACTTCCCTTTGCTAGCTTAATAGTGTAGTGGGGTTTAGGTTTTGAACAATCTCTTCGTCTTTGTTCACACACAACGATCGTGGAAGTCGCTCAGCTTGAACAGGTCCTCTAACTTGATCAGGCTACGTGCTTTAAAATTTACTTGTGAAAAGAGAAAAAAAAAATAGTTTTCAATAGCCTATACCACACACGAATGCTCCCATCATGCTACATTAGTTACCACAATTTCAATTATTTCCCTCAATAGACAAATAAATAATCATCCTCCATTTACCGTCTTAGGCCATTTATTAAGATTAAATTTTTTTTTTAATCCTCTGATATGCATTAAGACTTTAAATTTTTGTTCATTTATTGATAAAAAAAAATTGTCAAAAACAAAAGAAATCATGAAAAGGTGATGATTTTTTATTTGACGTACCGATATATAGTTAATTCATTTTAAATTAAATTGGATCGAGAAATGTACCTCCCAATATGAAAAGTGTCCGCAAAGAGCAAACAACCGAAGGTACTTGCATACGGAATTCCAAATGGTTTGAATGCGGGCACAAAATAAGTGCCCTTCCATCTTGTGCACCAAATCAATACTTTTGTACGTATCAAATTGCTGAAAATTTCCTATATATGTAATTTAAACAAATTATAATTAGTGTCCACTAAAAAACAAAATTTGTGATTTTATAAATAAATTTACCTTGAGCACTGTCACACCTCAACTCTTATGACATATGCACTTACTATATATAAATTTTAAATATTAAATAAATTAACCCACGCTTCAAGTACATAAAACGCACATATTATACCATTTCAAAACCCACTATTTATCAAGTACATATTTCAAACATTCTAAACTGTAGTGGGACTCTCTCACCACTCTATATGTTATACATTTATCTACATGCAAAAATGATGAGGAGGAGAAGATTGCCAAAAATGCGTCAGCCGCCGACCCTGATAACATGTGGAGTTCCTACGACCCATGTCAATAAAAAACTTCACTGATATTTTATTCCTGAAAATTATTAGTGGTTTATATGAGCCACAACTCAGTGTATATAAACCTTACCTTTAATTCCACATCCCAGATATCAAACACATTCTTTAACCAATATATATAACAATAACCAACAAATATTAGAAACAATTTAATGTAGATATGCATATGCCACTTTGTTCAGTTTATTATTCTGTGACAAATCAAGTCTGCCATCTGCCCGGGATTCCATTGTATCTGACCCGAAGGTCTCATTGCCATTGTACATATATAAATGACCCGAAGGTCCATTGTCATTGTATATGTGACCCGTAGATCTCATTGCCATTGTATACATATATATGACCTGGAGGTCCATTGCCATTGTATATAAGATCCGTAGGTAATTGCCATTGTATATGACCCGTAGGTCCATTGCCATTGATATCAGACCCAGGGCATGACTGTCACAGATCCTTTGTAATCCAATGATTCAAATAATTCCAAAACCATGTGCAAACATATCAATTGCACTAATCACATATTTCTATCATATAATCATTTCACATATCCATACCATATTCCACCATTTATATCAAATAACACATAATTATATCAGAGTCACATCATACAATCAAATTATTCACTTTATTTAACACCTAGCAAAGAAGCACATAACACGTGTAAAATTAAAAGTGTGATTTATACTAAGTAGTTTAATTGAATTCCAGGTTCCACTAGCTACCTCCTTAATCCTTTTATTTCTTCCGCTAAAATCTTCTGCGGTAATATCTCCATGTATTTCTTCTAACTTCCCCTTCTCCATCATCAACTGCTCTTTCAATTTTTCTTTCTTTCTTTTCTCTGATATTTTCTTTTTCTTAATACTCTATCATTTTCTTTATTTCTGTTTCTTGGAGACAAGTTCTACTGCCTAAAACAAACCTTCCGTCCGTTGTATGCATATATCTATATATATAGATAATACTTTAACATATTAAACTTAGGCTGAAAGATGTTCCAAATGGCAAGAGTGAAATAAGAAGCTGCAAATAGCATGCAGCCAAGAACCAGGTTTTCATGTGGTCCTAAGTATACGAATAGACGCGGCGGCAGCGCCGAAAGAGAAGGGGAGGAGTGGCTCTTGACGGTGGGCCTCCTGTAGAGAGTGATTGAAATTGCGCCGGCGAAAGATCACGAGGTGCCCATTATTCTTGCTTGGGTGCCCGAACTTTTCCAATCGAATTTTATTGTCCTGAAATTTATTTATTAGTAATATATTAGTATAAAGTGATAAAAGTTTTGGATTAAAATAATTTGTAAATTGGCTCACTTTTATAGAAATGGAAACCTACTTCATCTATATCTATATCTATACTACTTAAAAGTGGCATTTTGTTAAAATTACTGCAATAACCTTTTTGGAGGGAAAATGAGAAGCTGATGTGTAATATTTTTTTTTATTGTTATTGTACCTGTTTTAATAAAATTGTGGAGATTCTAAACAAAGAGAGAGATGGAGACAAGTTAGACAGAGAGGGAGGCAAATATGATTGGACAAAAAATTGATGTAATGAAACATTGGCTTCTCAAAGAAAGATTAAACACTTATATTAACAAACCATTGACTAAAGAGTGAATGTGCATTGTTGTGGACTGATTATTTTGATTTTTGATTGTTGATTGCTGCACTGCAGAGCTCTTGGAATCAGGCAATAGCTCCGACGGGTGGCGGCGGCTAGGCAGTGCAGGCGATAGCTCTGATTTCCTCCTGTCATATCCGTCCTTCGCGTCCTCTCAGCCTCCCTAACATGGCATCTCCAGCAGCCACTTCAAAGATCCGATCTATACCGCCGGAGAAGAACATCAGAGGAAAGAGAAAGAGAGCTGACGCCGGCGACGCGGCTGTTCAAGAAAAAGGAATGCAGGCGCTTCGGGAGAGCAGGAAGCGGGGGAGGCGGTGCAGAAATTGTGGCACACGTTCATTGGCAGCAGGAGTTCCTCCGGTAACTGATCAGGGAGATGAGGGCTGCTAACTCTGACCTCGTTCATAACAACAATCGTGCTTTTATCCCAGCGAACAGGGAGCCTGGATGCATAAAAACAACATTAATATTTTGCGAAGAAACAGGTTGATAGGAAAAGTAGAAGAGTGTGATAGGCGCGAAGTTGATGGTGATTATATGACAAAAGGGTGCCAAGGTACGATCTCGCAGGTTGTGTTTGCAGAGATCAACATGGACTATATAAGGGGGAAGTGTGCACATGTCCGTATGTCCAAAGGAAAACAAAGAATACATATCTGTAATAGAATTTCATTTGATTTCTCGAAACCAAACAAAAATCTCTCTAAATGATAAAAATAAGATTTTCTTCTATCAGCAGATACTACAAGTCCGCAAACAGATCCTGGTTGTTTATACTTGGCATAAAGATCAGAGAAATTCACTCTTCTGCATTCAATCAGCCGGATTTGAGTGAACCGCAAGAAGATTCATCTATAGTTTACAGACCAGAGCTGATTTCATCCAGAATTTCTCATTATACCCTCACCACCCCAGAAAATACATAATTAGAATCCTAGAAAATAAAAAAATATATAATTAAAATCCTACAAATTAAAAATTACACACGTAGAAGACTAGTCCTCTATCCCCAATTGCCTCTTGAGATCCCGGATCATTCCCTCATGTGTTGCAAGTTGCTCCAGAGTCATCTTAGATGTATCGTTCATATAGAGTTGACCCAAGAGGGCCCACAACGAGTTGTTCGGGGGGTGGAGGAGGCACAAAGTGAGCGTGAGCGGGAGCGGGGGTGGGGGCGGATGGAGTCGGGGCGCGACGGCCCTTCTTCTTTCCTTGCGGCCGGCGGGAACTGCTCCGGCCAGCGTCGGGGCTACCCAAGTTAGTTCCGGCAAGTTGGGTAGCCACATCATCGGAGGCGCCATCGGATAGGGCTACCGACCTCGACCGTTTGCTAAAGGAACTGGAGGAGTATGCTACTATGCCGCCCTTATACTTCGGATGAAGGCGCCCCTCCTACCAACAAGCGAGGTACTTGAACGCTTTGAACTCCAAGCTTTGGTAGGTCGCCAAGGCGGCACTGATGATGTCGAGCTCGCTCTCGCTCTTGCCGCTCCCCGCCGCCCGCTCTTCCTGTTGGAAGTACCCTTGGAACTTACCAATTGCCTCGTTGCATCTAAAGATGCAATTGTGCATCATACTATCATTGCGATAGATGGTTCCCCTGGCCGGGTTTCATTGTAAAGAAGAGTGATGCGCCACCAATACGTTTCTCCGGATTGGTTCGTGCCAACGTCCCAATCTTCGGAGACTGCCAAGTAGGCTTTGAACATCGCCATCATCTCACCCGGAGTGTACGGGGTGCGGGTGCCACGAGTAGGAGGAGTAGGAGTAGGAATAGAAGTAGGAGTTGGAGTAGAGTTGCTGCTCCCTCCCGATCCGGGTTCGGGTGCCCACCCGAACCCGGAGGCATTTTGGTCGTCCACCGGGTAAGGGCGGTAGCCACCCGCAACTTGCGAACCTTGGGTTTGAGGAGGGGCCATAAATTGCGTTTCCAGACTAGGGAATGAGTCGGAGTTGAACCAATCGTAGTTCCAACCGCGATTGCCGGAGGGGTGATCGCCGGAGCCGGACATTGTGTAGTGTAGTGTGGTAGGAATTTAGATGAGCGAATATGAGAAAAAAGATGAGAGAATGTAGATGATAGAATAGATGAGAATATGATTTTTTTTTTTGTTGAAGTAGGGGTATTTATAGATGAAAATGTGAATTTTGGGGAAAAAAATTGATAAATAAATTAAAAGTGGGTAGAAAACGGATATAATTTTTTGGGAAGTGGGAAAATATTTTTTTTTATTTAAAAACTTTTTTAAAAATTAATTTCAAATTTAAAAAAAATTAAAAAATTTGAATATGCCAACGGCTATGTCGTTGGCGAATCAAAGAGCGGCACGGACGTACTCTTAGCTAAGAGCAGCGTCGTGCCACTGGCACGGATGGACGGCTTGCAGCGGCGGACGAGCTCGTCCTTACCGTTGGCACGGACGGATGGACGCCGTTTTCAACATCGTTGCGGATGCTCTAAACGTTGTAGCGACACTATAGTTAATGTTAATGGGAATATTTGTAACATCAAATAACAAACAACGATAAGAATAAAATACAACTCAATTTTTAATATTCTTCTCCTTCGTTTAATAATAAGGGTTTGAATGATTATTGATTAAATTAAAGAATGCTTATTGACCATTATTCAAGTTGTCTCACGCTCAACTATTCCACTTAAAAATTCGAGACGTTTAAATAAAAATAGAAAGTTCGAAATATCGCATGTTTTAATGCACAATTGATCACTATAACATTTATTTTCATCTAAAGCTGGTTAGTCACTCCAGGTCCAAGGTCGTCGATTTGAGTGGTGGTGTAATCGGCGGGAGTAGAGAGTGATAGACAATAATGGTGGTGTATTCGGTAATATTGGAGGGTCTTGCTCACTCCATATGTAAAATGGTTAAGACCGTCGAAGATTCACTAATTATCAAGACTTTGTTTGGTCAAACACTAAGAGATGGTCAGTCTCTAGAAAATAATATACCAAGTACAAAATAATAACTCAATTATAAGCACAAGGTACAAAGAAACCTTAGCTACTGATATGCTCGCGCTTTTGCTCATGTTTAGAGACGACATTTGATTGTAATTGTTTATATTTGGCCAAGAATCCACATGATTATATCATGTTCTCTACTATTTCGGTATTTTGACTGTTTAGTTTGAGATGTGTAGAAAAAAATAAGCTTAAATAGGTGAAAAACGAGTGAGAAGATGTACAAGACGAAATGGAATACAGAAGAGTCCCAACGACTCGCTGAATGTATACTCAGGGACTCGTCGGGAAAGTTAACTATCTCGCGATTACTTTAACTAGAACCTTGACAGATACAAACCCAATCACCTACACATTTAATTTTATTTTATTTCTCAATCAATTTAATTTCAACTAAACATTATATTCAAAATTATAAAAAGGAAATTAATTTTAAAAATAATATTAAATTATTAAACATTAAATTAAAATAACAATCGAAATTACATAATTGAAATAGTATGAATAAATATTTTGGGAGACAAGAATGAGTGAGGGATAGTTTTTCTAAAATTAAAAAAAAAAAAAGGAGGATGAATGAGTTATTTATAAATGATTTATGGATGAACTAGAAGTTAAAAAATAAATTAAAAAGTAAAAAAGGAGATAATAGAATGACAATATTTGAGGAAGTGTTAAAATTTCATTTTTTATAATTTTTTCGATTATTTTTGTTTTTTTGTTTAAATCAAAAATCAAAATTCCCAATGGTCAAAACGATGCCTACTGGGGGGCAGTGGGACTGCCACGTCACCCCAGACACGTGTCCCGCTAGATCGGGATAGGTCCTCTGCGGAGGGCGGCCCTCTACGACGAACTCACTACAACAACATCCATCGGTGACCCGAGATCACCATTGCGGATGCTCTTACACTCAGGCGATTTATCACTAAACGAAGTCGTTTTGAGTTGTCAATATTGCCACAATTATACTATAAAACATTTAAGACTGCGTACTATAATGGATAGAGAGAGTGAAATGGATGTGATTTGGAAAGTTCGGTGTGGTATGCCTTTAGGGTAGGGGAGAAGTTTCTAGAAGCGTTGAATGAGAAAGTTGGTTTGTGTTTGAGAGGATGGAGGAGGATAGGATTAGGATTAGGCCAAGAGAGAGTTAATTTGGAGTTTTGGATGTCATCTCTATTAATTATCTTACCAAATCAACTAGAGTTGTAGTGTAGCTGGTAGTGTAGAGCTGTGGTCAGTGGCGGATCTAGGAGGCGGCGGTCGCCTCCTCCGTGCGACTAATTTTCTCTTATCCGACGTAAAATTATCATGTCCACCCCCTCCGTTTGCCCCGACGTCGCCCCAAAAATAAAAAAATTGTCATTTTCGCCTAAACCAACCTACTAATATATATTTCGCCCCCTCCATTTATGAATCCTGGATCTGCCACAGCCTGTGTGACTTGAGGTCATAGGTTCAAACCCCGCCATCCGCTGAGAAACTCTCGGCCTTAATCTGTAAACCTGGTCGAGCACGATTAGTCGGATTCCGCCAAAAACGGATTCGAAACAGCTATATATGATCAAACAAAAAAAAATTAAGTTGTCAGCACTAGAGATAGCTTAGAGCTGTCTAACCTAACAATTAATAAATAGTACTACTAGAAAATAAAACAATCTACCTATTTTTCATCAATTCCCAAACTCGATTATTGGCCTATATATAGATGTTTTTACATGAACACAAACATCACACTAATTAAGCATTGCAACAATGGCTACTCACAAGTTTGAGATAGACATTGAGTTGAAAACCTCTCCAGAAAAGCTATGGAAAAACCTAAAAGAATTCATCACACTCTTTCCCAAAGCCATGCCCGATGCAATCGAAAGGATCGATGTGATCGAGGGCGATGGAAGATCGGTCGGAACAGTGTATTTGTCTACTCCGAAGGCCACAGGTATATAAAAAGGCTCCACTCTATTAGTTCACTTATTTTGTAACTAATTACCCTATCAACTACGTCGTTTATTTGATATCCTCTATATGTAGAGATGGTCCCCGTGGTTTCGACCATCAAGGAGAGGATTGATATTGTTGACGACGAGAAGAAGATACTGGGTTATAGTATTTTGGAAGGTGATATCTTGGAATATTACAAGAATTTCAAGGTGGTAGTATATGTTGGCAGCAGCCCTAAAAGTGATGGTGCTTTGGTTAAATATACAGGTGAGTTTAACAAGGCAAATGAAAATGTGGTTGTTAATCTTGATATCTACAAGGCTTTTGTGGTTAAACTTTACATGGATGTTGATGCTTATCTTCTCAAGGCATGATTTCTTCAAGATTAAGGTTGAGCATCTATCGTTGATATATAATATAATTATGTTGGTATTCTTTTTTTCTTATGTCTCATTGATTATGTGACCAGAATCACCAATTTTACAATCAAACTCTAGTCTATAGCTTTTTAATTCCTCCTCTTTGAATTAATGAGGGAGAAAAATATAGACTTTAATTTTGTGAGTTTGGTGGTCCGGTCATAAGTTATGATATTTAAGAGAAATAAAATTAAATAAAAAATTGCCAATGTAGATTACATATCTCAATATAGATGTTTTTTGATTGTGGTGTAGCCCATGACTCCATATATGTATTGCTTTACTAAAATAAAGGAAATAGTAATAATTTGTGTTTGACAAACCTTGTTGTTGTGTTACAAGAATTTTCTGAAAATAATGTAAAAGTAGTGGACAATCTTGCAGTATTTGTTTGAACATTTATTTGTCATGTTTTTCTATCGCTCATATCTGAATATAATAATAATAATAATAATAATAATAATAATAATAATAATAATAATAATAATAATAATAATAATAATAATAATGATAATAATAATAATAATAATAATAACAACAACTTTGCAACTCACAATGATTTAGTATATTATTCAAAAGTACAATAGTCGATCTGATTTGCTACAAACAATAGCTCTATATACAACTTGTGATTGAAAATTAATTTCAAGCACTACAACAAGACTTACGATATGATATTATACACATACAAAACAATACAAAAGGATTTCATATAAAAATATGGAGGATCCTAAAAAACTAATCCTTCTCAATCCAATCACAGAAAGTTATGTGAAAATTAATTCACAAATAAAGGAAAAGAAAAAATCTTCATCTTCATAATCTCATACTTCGCCGGAATCTTTATCGTGAAGAAGAGGGACCTTCTCGGCCGTTGATGAGCCATTGCGACTATCATCCAACCGCTGTGCTTCATTCTCTTTGATCTCTCCCCATAAAACGGTGTAATACCCCATACCACACAGGAATGCTCCAATCATGCTACATTAATTAGTTACCACAATTTCAATTACCTCCCCCAATTAAATTGCATTATACAGTCTTACGCCATTTATTAAGATTTTTAAAAAAAAATGAATCCTTTGATATGCATTAAGACTTTAAAATTTTGTTCATTTATTGATAAAAAATGTCAAAAACAAAAGAAATAATGAAAAGGTGATGATTTTTTATTTGACATACCGATATACTCGTATATAGTTAATTCATTATAAAATTGGATCGAGAAACGTACCTCCCAATATGGAAAGTGTCCGCAAAGAGCAAACAACCGAAGGTACTTGCATACGGAATTCCAAATGGTTTGAATGCGGGCACAAAATAAGGGCCCTTCCATCTCGTGCACCATATCAATACTTTTGTACGTATCAAACTGCTGAAAATTGCCTATGTAATTTAAACAAATTATAATTAGTGTCCACTAAAAAACAAAATTTGTGATTTTATAAATAAATTTACCGTGAGCACGATGACTAAGAGTTCAAAATTGAGCTCGAGCCTCCACGCACTAGGATTTTTCTCGAAGAAAAGGGCAACCACAGCTGATTGCATCGTCCCAAATAAGCTATAAAAAGAGATTATTTTCATAACGTTGGAGCACATTTTCACTGTTCCCACCTGACTCAAAAATAGAATAACAATGCAAATAAAAAGAATATTCAATATCTGTTTTTAGACCATATATATTTAATAAAATACAAATTAATATTCCAATAATTTTGTAGTAAGTAATTATTAGTGGAAGATTTTTGGTACCTGAAGGATGTTCCAAATGGCAAGAGTGAAAGAAGAAGCTGCAAATAGCAAGCAGCCAAGAACCCAGTTTTCATGTGGTGCTAAGAACACGAATAGGCGCGGCGGCGCGGCCGACAGAGAAGGGGAGGAGTGGCTTCTGATGGTGGGCCCCCTATAGAGAGTGACTGAAATTGCTCCGGCGAAAGATATCAAGGTGCCTATTACTCTTGCTTGGCTGCCTGACCTTTTCCAATCGAATTTTATCGTCCTGAAATTTATTTACAAATATTTATTAGTATAAAGTGATCAATCAATGAAAAGTTTTGGATTAAAATAATTTGTAAATTGGCCTCTTTAATAGAAATGGAAACCTACTTCACATTTAGTAAACGTTGAAGTCAAGAAAGCAGATTGATAAGGAGCCGGATTTAATTGATGACATAAAATAAGCTTCCAAGAATAGTTCATATAAGTCTAGAAAAAGGATAACTGGCCCTTTTAATATGGAAACAATATACAATATCAAATCATTTATAATTATATTTTAATTAATTAATTTTTTAATTCTTACATCCACTCCACACACGCACTCACCGACACCATACAAATTTATTAACTTAGTCAAACAACCTTTTCTGAATCCATGATTGTATAGTAGCCTAATTTTAGTAAGATAAATTTTTCATAAAAATAATTGGTCGAGTTATATAACTTCTTAAAAGAAAGAGGATATGTCCCCTTTTTTTTTAACTAGACGTGAACCAAACAAAATAGACAACAGATAAACCTGAGGGTTTTACCATGTACTACTATACTGGAATAATAATACATGAATCGTCAAGCATCAATAAATTACGTGAAAAATATCCAACTCATACATTGAAATTATTAATAGAGGCAGGCGTAGTGAAAGTGACAACAAATCAAATAGCGTTACAATTCAGATCACATATTTATGTTGAGTATAATAAATCTAGAAAAAAATAATGACTAGAAAAAGTTAAGAAAACAAAAGCATCCACAACCAAGATAGATATAGATTTTTCAACTTGCAATCAAAATATGTGGACCCTTTGGAAATCAATTAGTCTTTAGTAGTATTATTCAACTAGTGGCTCCTAATTACAGAAAGCCCAAAAACAGTAGAATATTGGAATTGTGGTAAAATAAAAAATTTTCTATTTCGCATTATTAGGACGTGCCGATGTTCGAAATAGGACCGTCAATATATGGTAGCTGTGTACTATTAATTTATTTAAAAATAAATAGAAAATCCAAGATCCAATAGATACGAGTGGACCAGATTCCAACCTAACATGGCCCAAGAATTTATGTGTGGCACACACTTAATTTGGACAATTGGAATAAAAAACTGATTCCCTCTTGTGCTTCTAGTTACTCTACAGATTCCAATTCTTTTTATTAGATGGAAAATAATATACACAAAAACTTAGTAATTGGTTAAAAAACTTAATAGGTATGAGTTTATAAAAAATAACTGTATAACTAGAAATCAACTCTCAACCATTAGACAGAAATGGAAGGATGCGATTAAAACACGAAAGTCATTTTAAGACCATTTTAGTTCATATATACAAGGGGCCGGGTATGAACCCATAAAACGATATAAAACTGACCTATCTTGGAGTATTTAAAAATAACCTCCATGTTTAATTACTTGATTATGCATTAAGATCTGGTTATTTTTCTAACACTATCTGATGATCAATTTATATATACAATTAACAAAAATAATAAACGTCGAATATAAGCGCGTATACGTATATTTCATTTCAAGCATAGAGAATCAATGAATGAATCATTGATGATTTGGTTGGACTTAAACTTTTTGAGTCATATCATGTTAGCTGGCTACATATATTTGGTGCAAGTGGGATGACTAAGATAACAATAACTAAACTCTTAAATTATTATAATATAAAAAAATCAAGAATCTCAAGTTTATAATTTGAGAGAGAGAGAAGAATCAAGAGAACCTGAGGATGATTCCTAGAATGAAAGAGAAAGCAGGAATCTGGTTTGCCATTCCACATGCCACTATTGGAGAACTGTAACTCAATCCAACAAATGCTAGATTCTGAGCTATAGTTATCCTGCAAATTACACCAATAAATATTATTACAGAAAATTTCTGAGATTTTGATAATCACAATCACAAGAAAGAAAACAAACCCTATCAAACCAAGCAAGAACACTCGCACCATAAACTTCAAGGTAAATACCGCATCTTCCGATCTACCAAAAGAAAAAAATCATAACATCAGTATATCGTGACACGGTCTTTAATTAATGTCGCAATTACAAAAGAAGTCATATTTGTTGGTGTGAACATGAAAAATAGAAACCTTTCTCTTTGATAGAAGAAGCAATAAGGGAGTAGGAGAATTGATCCAAGAATATTTGTGTAGACTACAAACACAAAAGGGCTCATTCCTCTAGCCATGGCCGTGCTAGCCATTATCGTCAATCCTATAATCGAACCCTCCACCAACACCATAGCGGCACAGGGAGCCGCCTCCACCATAGCCGCCTTCACGCTTCCGTTGCCGCCCATCTCTCTCTCTTCTAGATAGTTTTGTGATTAATTTTGGTCTCTTTTGATCTCTTCCTGTATATTTATTATTGAAAATTTGGTGATTCTAATGATAGGATGGGAGAGAAGAAAAAATGGAGCGTAACCTTTCAAGAAAGTGTGAAGCTACTTATAGTGGACTAAGCAACTCGGGTGCTGCCCCATGCATACTAAGGGAAGACCATATATTCACATTTTATTTATATTTTTAATAAATGCTATACATTTATATTTATATGATGTGTTATAAGTCATAAATATATTGTATGTGTGGCCCACTAGGGTAGTTTTTATGTTAAGTACAAATAGGGTTTGTTCGTATATACATACATAAACGTCATTATTAGTAAAAATATCTTTTTTTTTTTAATATGTAAATATACTTATTAAAAAAAAGATATTTTCATGAATAATGACGTTAGAGCAATCTGATGTTCAACCTCGTGGTTTATATTAATTGAGGCCCCACCATCAACCATAATTAATACTAAGGGTCCCTCTAATTATGATTATGTGTCTCACAAATCGCAACTTCCTACTGTTAATTAATTTCAACCATGTATGGGTAATCTAGTGTCTAATTAAATAACTAAGTACGCAATCGCAATTTGTTTCTGCCTCTTGATTGGTAATCTGATTGTTTAGTTTATAAAATTCTTGAGACTTAATTAGTGCTGATTAATTAATTAGTTAATTAGTCTTATGCCCTTTTGTTTTGTTTTGCATCAGCGGAATTGGTTCCTGTCACGTCCTTGGCTGGCGATCGGGATTAGTAAGTACGTGGATTTGTGTTTAATTTAATGTTTTTTTGATGATCTAATCTTTTGTCTCTTTTCTTGGAATCCTTTTATAATAAGTACTGTAGATAGAACGGGGAGAATATTTTAATTATTGAAGAAAAGTTTGATCATGTTTGGTAAATTACGTCAAGTATTATTATACTCCACATTATATCCTCATTAGTCACTCTCTTTAGACTTATAATAAGCGAAGTAAGCTCAATTTTGTCTAGAATTTAAAATTTCAAGATACGTGAGAACGCACGTATAAGTATTCCATTTAGGTAATTTATTAATTTGTCTGTCAAAATAAGATGTAGTTCTTATCATTTTTATCAGGTAGAATCAAATTATAATACACACACACTTCTCTAATTACTAAAATGATCATTGAAAACTGAAAAGTGTGTAATAGAAAAATCTAAACTTTTGTAAAACAAATTAAAGCTCTTCGTCTAATATAAGTGTAGAGTACAATTTTAGAGTATTTTAAAATGTTTTCTAATTTTGCTTTCATTCAACCAATTTATGTCACATATGTCATCCAATAATACACTGGTCAAATATTCAATAATAGTGAAAACTGTATAAAAATTGAACAATTAAATGTACTCCAATTCTCTGGCATTCTTCAACAAAGCTCACCACACTAAATCAAGCCATTACAAGACATCTCTTGCAGTGAAAAATCAAAAAACAAAACACCATCTGTCAAAGAGAACAGTCAAAACAACTAAGAAAAATGCCCCAGGCAATATCAATACATATTTCAGAGGATGGAAAATCCAATTATGCATTACACACATTTGAAGTGATAAACTTCTCATCACCAACAATGCTCAACTTTTACAGTCATAGGTAGTAACATATGCATGTGTAAAATTCAGCAGTAGTTTCTGTGCTGTATTTTACAAAATAAGAATAATATACAACATTTGAATCCATTCAAAACTTAGAATTTGAAGGTCATGCCTCCCATGTTTAGACAATGTCTCACTATTCTGACTTCTTCCACCTGCAGCCAAGACTGGTCAGCTATTCACCAAAAATAGTCATATTGTATAAAACAGGATGCAGCTCATGCACGAGTGTCAACGGATAATAAAGAGAAAGAATGAGTGAGATTTGACATTGTACAAGAAAAAAACATATAGTATAGGATGAGGAGGCATGTACACTTCATGTGTGTGAAAGGATAGGAAGGAAGATACTTGTCAAACATGTCTCCTCCTTCAAAGAGACGTCGATCCTCTCCAGCATTAGACTGTTGACCTCTACAAGAAAGGCCAGAAAATGGATATGGCTTCCGCGGTGCCTAAAAGAACAACTTCATCTTCAACTCAAAATTCCAGAGGCCAAACTTTGAAGCTAAATTTCTTCATATATTCTAACCATATTGTATCCTATATTCCTATCTCCAGGATATAACACTGATTTCACTGTCTTAGTGATGGCATTGACAAGGATAAAAGTCGAATTAAATTATATACCACGCACTGATGATGTTAAGAGTAGAGGATAATTGTGACATCTAATGTTAATGTATCAGAGATTTTCTTGAGCTCAATTTTAAAAAATATCACAATAATAACAAGGAAACTATGATAATAGAGGATTAAGTAATGTAGAGAACAATAGAAACAGTACGAAATATGCTGTGTAATCATCATCATGAATTGTTGTAACCAGAAAAAAATTTATCAACTTGTCTCAGAAACAAACTTTGTTTTTCCATTTACTACATAATTATAAATTCTGGTCATTCTATGTTTTGCCTAAGCTTGCAGACATAAAAATATACAAAGAACATTGTTGACCTTTCGATTCCTACAAAGTATATGCAAAGAATTCTTGCTAGAAGTTACTATCATAGGTCTTGGGTCATCATTCCTTGAGCCAATATGACTGACTTTTTCAGATGATAATAAGTTATGCGCTAAGCGTCAACAGTTCTTTTTAGCATCTATTGAACATTTATCAGCAACAGTTAGTTTATTTGTAGCGCAAAGTCAAATAAAAGAGCCAGGAAAAATAAATAAATTTAAGAAAATAGATAGGAATATGATCTTTGAGCAGCATAGTGAGGCGGGAGTTGAATAGACGTAGTAGCTCTTGAACCTAGAAAATGAATTTTTATTGACTTCCATCTCAAAAGAAAGCGACAAACCTCCGTATATTAGCAAGTGAATGGCGTCATGCTCTTGTCTAATGACACAGTCTGCTCATCCTCAATGGGAGCATTCACACTAATGGTTGCAGAAAGTCGGTTGTTGCTGTTCTCAATCACCTTAACTTCTTTTGCCTTTCCCCACATCACTGAGTACAACCCGACAACGATATTAACTGACCCTAGCAAACTGCACAAAATTCAAATCTATGAACAAAAACAAATACCATAAGAATAATAACAGCTATAAAAGAATCCAAGCTTTTGTGCAAACTCAAAATTTTAGTCATCGCTATGACATAATTAGTGACAGAAATAACTCATTTTCAATTGAATAACTTCAAACAAAGTGAACGCACCCCACCTTCCAAGATACAGAATATCTCCCAAGAAGATAATACCAATAACAGCAGATATCATGAACCCTAACGGATGAAACATTGGAATGAAAAGGGAACCTTTTTTGTGCAGGCACCATGCAGTTACACTTGGAATGCAGAGCCATTTACTCCCTATGAAGAAGCGAGGTTGCGCAAATTATACAGCCAAATATGGATAAGGTGATTTTCCAAACATAGTTTTCAACATAACAAACTGGTTTTGATCCAACCATTGTCTAGCATTGAGATAGAAGTTCAGTATCAACTGTGACTTTCGATATGAAACAGCTCATCTATCACCTACTGAATACAGAACAACAATCAGTCAGGTTCATGGTTGCAACCGTCAAGCACTAAGGTCTCAATCAGAGATCACAGATTCAAATGTGGACAGAATGGCAGCAGAGAAGCAGTAAAGGAATACTATAACCAGCTCTGCTGGGTATTTCTAGAGAATCGACAATTGCAAAATGAATATAAATATGAAAAGATTCCATTCCTAACTTGTCTGGTTTCTCTTCATTTCTATAAGTGGAGTTATATCTGTCCAATTATGCAGGCTGAAGCAACGACACAGTTTTCAGCAAGGAATAACCCTCCTAAAATCCAACTTGACTGCTACTACACCAATATACTCATAATGCAACTTAGGAGACAACAGATTAGTCAGGCTCTCGGGGCCTTTGTAGAGAGTGACAACAAAGGCACCAGAAATGAAGACCAGCGTTCCTAATAATTTTGAATTCCTACAGTTTAGCACTGCCATTTGAAAGTTGAAACACCGCACAATCAAAGTTTAAGAAATTGCCATTTCCTTCTTATGAAAGAGAAGCCACTGATCAATTTAAGCACGACATTTGGCATAATCAAGAGCCTGAAAACAACAGCAAACACGAAGGTAAATCCGGGAATGAGATTAAGCATGGCTGATAAAAATTCAGCAAAACTGTAACTGATTACAGTGTGTCCAGTCAGCTGAACAAAACAACTAGACATTTTTATTATAAAACACAACAAATAAACACAAATCAAGATTTTTCCTCAAATCCAACTTAATCAAAATTAAATACAACCCTAAACTAGAATCTCAATCCACATCAAGAAATAACACACAATGTCATCTGAAAACAGAGATATGCAAAACCAAAAGCCTCATTACAACATCATTCTTTCCCAATTGGATGGACTCATGGAAGTCTTGAACTAGAATCTCTCTCTGCATGCATCTATTTTGAAGAAAATCTATCAAAGATACAATCTTTACTTCATAAATTAATTCATTGTCAGTTATTTCAAATTAAGGCGAATAAGGGATCAATAAACTTGCGCAATAGCTCCTAAAGATACCCACAGAAAATCAAGAATGTCAGCGGCGGGCGATTCGCTAACCTGCAAAAAAATCCCTTTTTCACCCAGCCCTGAATAAAAGAACTGATCAATTGAGAGAGAGAGGTAACTGTGAACGAGGAGAGATAAAGGAAGAAGGATCAGGGCGGCTAGGGCATTGGAGTAAGCGACGAAGATGTAATTAATCATCCCGGAAGCTGGAGTTGCTGATGATAATCAGCCGTACTTGCGCCGTTGAAGCCAGCAACATTCCCAAATACGGCGCCACGGAATGCTCCGGCGCCTCCGCTCTCCACTGCCGGAATTTTGACTGCGAGCCATACTATCTGCTGCTGTTGACTCGCGTTGACTCAATTCATACCCCTTTCTTTTTTGCACTACTTAACAAAAATGAGAAGGAAAAGAATCAAAGATCCCCACAACAAAGTATATGCAAAGTGAAATTAAATTAAAAAAATATTAATAATTTTAATTTAAATATTTTATTAATATTTAAAAATCTAAATTTTAAATTTAATCTTATAAAATTAAATTTGATATTTAAATAAAGATATAAAATGAAGGATGACAAATAGAAGAAGAAGATAATTTGAAATAATATCAGATTTAATACATCGTTGAAATGATATCAGAATGAAAAAGTGAAAATTGTGTAAGACGAAATTACCCAGCCCCAAAAGGGTATTTTCGGGTGAAAAAATGCAAACAGACCGATTTTGAAATAAACCCTTGTTGTAGATATTTTAAAAGTTCAGATATTATTGATTAGATAAATCCATAGTTCATGGACCATTTTTATAGTTCACTCCATAACAAAAATAGAACTGAACGCAAAATGCAACATGCAGTAAGGCCGCATTTTTAGTAGCAAAATTCAGCCATCAGGTTAGGCAGCAGCTGCTGGTGTTGTGGGGGCCATAACTTTTCCTCGCACTAAGGCTGCAAATGATGTCATTTTGCAGCGTTAAGCCATCCGCATCCCTGTCTCTTAACCGTCTCAATACCGTCTCATCTCTTCATTATTCATGAGCCACATTATACTTTTCACCTCATCTCTTAACTAAGAGACAACACATGTATCCCTCCATCTCTTAACCATCTCATCCCTTAACTATTCATTCAATTTCATTTTTTATTTTTATTTCCAACAAATTCAATTAATAAAAACACACTTTATTAAATAAATGAAAATTAAAATTTAAAATCCTAAAAAAATAAAAAAACACATAATTAAAATCTTTTAAAAATTTTTTTAAAAAAAAGACATAATGTTTTAAGATGAAGAATGTAGAGTGTTTGAGTGAGAATAGAGAATTATTTTATGGTGGATAATTTGTGGGAATGATTTGGTATTTATAGAAGTGATTGGGGGATTTAAAAAAATTAAAAATTTGAAAAAAACGGCTATAAACGGCTAGTAATTTTTGGAATTTTTTTTATTAATTTTTTATATATTTCGGAATTTTTAAAAAAAACAAAAAAAAAATATTTTCAACGGATATAAACGACGTCCACTCGCGGGCCGGCGAGTGGGCATCACGGACGAATGGGAGCTCGCCACGTGGCCAATGCGCGTGGCGAGCTGGCTCGCCAGCTTCCTCTCCCGAACGAGCCGCGCGACGAGATGGGAGTTGCATCGTTGTCTTGATGCGGTCTCGTCTCGGAGTGAATCGAGACGCGATATGGATGCTCTTAGTGCATATGCTTGAGACGAGATCGGGTCCGCATCGAGACGCGATGCGGATACTCTTAGTGCATATGCTTTCATAAAATAACGTAAAAATCATATTTTATTTTGCCTTTTACAAAATTGATGATATAACGAGTAGAAATTAGTAGAGAAATGTGGGCTACAAAATTCGAAAAAAAAAATGGCGGCCCAAATATTCATATTTTTGTTGCTGTGTATCAGGCCGTTATAAATACCACAAAAAAAAACGAAGCTACAGAAACCTATCAACTGAAATATGTAGAACCGATTTGGCCCATTAGTCACAGACAAACCATATCTTGCAGTGGCCCATACATTATATAAACCCCCCTATACGTATGTAAATTATCATAGCTAAAAAAAAAAAATTGGACCATAATAGTTAAAAGAGTGAAATGCAAATTGGTATTTAATGAACAAATACAATCTTATTTGTAGTACTTTATGAAAACAAATTGCATTTTCATTTGAAGTACATCTTCATTTTTGAGGACTAGTTCATTTGAAGTACATTTTCATTTGAGAACCATAATAAATTGCATTTTCATTTTCATTTGAAAATAAATTGGGACTAAGATTTTAATTCCTTTGAAGTAAATTTTCATTTTTGAGGACTTTTTTTGTCCCATTTTACAATTTTACTGTCCTAAAAGGCAAATTGACCATATCTAATTTATTTTTATATCACTCTTTTCTGTTATTTCTCTCTTAATTAAATATTCAACTCTCTTTCTCTCTATTTAATAGTTACACTCATTATTTTTCTTTTTAATTAACTATATTAACCAACAACTCATAAAATCTCGTGCCTACTAAAATATGTGTCATCTTAGTCGAGACGAAGAGATTATTTTCATTTTAACAGTATATATGTGGATTCATTTATATGCTACACCCGTCCTTTAAAAATAGAAACCTTTTCCATTTTGGTCTGTCCCTTAAGATTAGAAACTTTTGAATCTTTCTATTTTAGGATGTGGACTCCATTAACACTACTTCTACTATTTTTTCTCTTTTTCTCTCTTACTTTATCCATTTTTCTTTTCCTCTTTCTTAATTAGTTCATCAATTGTGCATTAAAATTCGTATCGTTTCAAAAGTTTCTATCATTAAGGACGGAGGTAGTATAAAAATATTAATATTGAGGAACTTAAGTATATATGATGATGAGATAGTTGGCATACCACATGCTTGGGTATGGGCTGACGGGTGTAAATCAACATAATTGAATAGTGGGTCAATGCAAAGAAAAGAGTGACTTCAAGTTCAGCAACAAACAAATTAGAATGTGAACTCCTTAATTAGAATAATTAATGTCATGACTATGAATTCTTTAAAATTTTATGGACTGAAACTATCACATAAAAATTTATAACCTCAAACTTACGCCTCCTAAATGCTTCAATCAATACATAGTTGTGAAGAGGAATTATTGTTCGTGCATGGGCCAATTTTTTAAGGGATTTATCATAATTGTAATATCAATCAAGAATCAAGATTGAAGTCTTTGCACCTCTTTCTTATATTATCTTGAGTTATAAAATATACTAGTGCAAGATTTGAATTGACATGATTTGATCAATATAACCACTATATAGAGTAGAGTAGAACTAGTGTGTGTGCGTGCAATGCGGAAAGTGTGACCCACAAATAATCCATCCCAAAAATAATAGTGATTGATTCAAGCAATAAAATAATTTAATACTATAAACTATTTACTATTTACTACCTATGTCTAGCTAAGGGTACTTATTATTCTTCAATATCATTCCTTTTTAATTTCTAGTTATCATGGTATGTGAATTTTAAGTAAATTGAACTTATTTTATCGAGCTAATTGTATAGCATGAACATCAAGAATGATGAACAACAATTAAATATCGGTATTTGAGCAGCTTAGAAAATATAAATACATAAAATTTTATGTGATTTGAAATGTAGAACTAGTCTTTTTTCTTATTTTGGATGAAACATAGACCAATTATTTTGGGATGAGGTGGTGGTGTTGATTGTCACCGCTACGCATTAAACGTGTTCACGAGGGGTGCGCTTTTATCAATTATTAAGATAGAAAAAACACGCACGCATGGACGCACTACTTTCCTATTATTACCATTTAATGTGTTTGCCCTAACTCTTTATAAATGTCCTACTTTCATCAATATTCTCTCTTTTTTTTAATGACATTTCATTTTTGGAAAGAGACACGTACCATTAAAAAAAAATTAATTGAGGGCTCAAAATAGAATATGTTATTGTATGTGATTTCGAAAAATCATGTGACCTTTAATTATCTCTATATGAGTTTGATATTAAGGTGTTAATGAGGTACACATTAGTGAATTTATAGAATTTATATGAGTCGATGGAATTAAATTATTCTTAACATGCTGGACCAACTATGAAAACCTGAAATGAAGAGTCACATGGGATTGTGTTGGAATGTCTAGCAACTCTTTGGTGTGGGGATCTTTGATTCTTTTTCTTCTCATTTTTCACCACACAATGCAATGCATGCACATGCTCACATAACTCTATCACCAATCTCTTTCCTTATTATCACTCCACGTTGTTCATCGCTTTCATAACAATCTCATCATCTTCCATTCATGCAATTAATCTCCTTCGTATATCCGACATTAGTAATACTGAATATATACGTATAACGTTATTGCATTCATAGTGAAATTCATTGCACTAAAAAAATAGGGTTTTCGCCTATAAAGGAAATCAACGATAAAAAATAATTATTCTCATTCTCACAATATTTATTCAGGAATGAGTCATCATGTTGAAACATTCTAATTTACTATGTTACTAACTAATCTACGAACCATACTTCTCTACTTGCATTTACGTTAAAGCTTCTATTCCTTGGTGTTTTTACGCATTAAGATAAGAAGTTTTCTTATGAAAAAGGTAAAACATAGTACTCCATATATATTAAATGTTTAAATTGTTGTAAAAAGATTATAGAGAATTATATAAGATAATTTAAGAATACACAACGTGGTATTATTGCTTTATTTAAGTAAAGCGTCTATACTGATTAATGTTTGATATATAAAAAAAGAAGAAGCAATATCTAGTACTGCAATTTAAATAGTTGCTGATTAATAGTATATCAAGATTTTGGAATTCGGAGCTCGAATTTGTATGCCAGCTAATTTGCAAGATTTGCTATATTAATCGAATTGTGATATAGAAATGTGATCTTTTGAAAAACAGAATACAAAAAGCATTACAAATATGTTACGCACTTAGCTCTTAGCTGTGACATGTGGTGTTGCCACCTACATTAAATCATTGGCCCTATCTCTCTTTGAACAATTTAAGACACTGAAAATTGGCCAACAACTTACTTTCAATAAATTATGTATTGGGAATAAAATTGCATTTACATTTTTAGAAATGGTATAGTAGTATATTCAAATTGATGAACACTTTAGAAAGAGGAATGATTTGAAAATGGAAGAGAAAAATTTAAGATATTTTTGTGCCTTTTTAGTCAAAATCGACTAAGTTTTATTGAAATTACGGTGTCGTCTAACTTTCAATTTTAGTATTCTAATTTAGTTCATTACGATAGTGTTCGATTTCCTAGATAAAATAGTACCAAGAAACAATCTAGAATTGAGTTGTGAGATTATTTTAGTTGTAGGGAGTTAAGTTATGACTAATTATCTTATGATTATCCATCTATGATTGAGTTGTGGAATTGAATCTCATGAATCAAACACACTACATATTTAATCACGTGATACAATCTTGCAAACCGAACACCCCCTATATAAACACTATCTATTGCTTTGCATCGATGGTAAAGTATATGGAGTAGTATATATATTAATGATACACACGCACAGTATTTATCACGGGACAAATGCATAAACACTCTTGCCGATAATTGTTTTTCTCATTTTTTTACTATATTATTATGATCTTTCAAAAAGAAAAGTTTGTCTATTATTTCAGGTATATAGGTTAACAATATAGATTGATAAAATCATATAATGTTTCCATGGTTTCATAATTTCTTGGATTGGTTTATAATGACCAATCTTGAATTTAATACTCCGTAAAGTATGCGCATACTATAAGAATAATACTAGTAGCTACTTAAATCACTAAATTTGATTTAGTTAGATTATGGTTAGTTCCATAACTTTGAAAAATAGAATATAAATCAAGAACTTTCATTGTTCTCAGTTCTTTGAACAATATTTTTTGATAATATACAAAACAACATTGTTTCATTAACTTAAATACTTATTTGAATTAAACAATACTTGTGTTGTACTGAGTGCCATTAAATACATTGTTTACATATATATCGAGTATAAAATAATTTTACAAAAATTGAAAATCGTGATTTAATATTTCATTTAAAATCTTACTCCTGTGATTGGCACTAAATTTGATTATTTATATTGCCGACGAAATTAAAGTGTGGGACACTATCGAAACTGATTGTAACGTCGGCTGATCTTAACAGCTGCAGCCATGTTCATAGCTTTACAACACCCCAAACTAGTTGCAGTTTAAGACATCGTTGTCATCCCACAAATATAGCTGTCAGATATACACCATCACTATACAAATGGAGTTTTATAATAACACCAAATATTCAAAAACAAATATAAATAAAATAGTCCTAATTTAAACGACACAATGGTTTATCAACTGAAACAGTTCAAGTGTTCGAAAAGTCACATAACCAAATTTGGATAAGCCCACATGACCCCTCCCCCCTCCCACCCCCCAACTCCACACTCATTTATACCTCATATTTCCTCCAATATTTTCATTCTCATATTCATTTTCATCTTTTTTTGCAGAATCATGAGACGTGGACGAGGAATATTGAGTTCATCATCGAGTAAAAGAAGTGGTGCACGTGGTCGGAAAATGGAAGGCGTGGCGCTGCAAATGAAGGTGAAGAAGCTGCAGAAAATCATTCCCGGTGGCGAAGGGTTGGATTCGGACGAGCTTTTTGTTAGAACGGCGGATTATATATTGCTTCTCAAGCTCAAGATTAGTGTTTTGCAGATTCTTTCCAAGTTGCATACTCCATGAGTATTTTTCTTCATTGATTTCATGCACTCTTTTTTATTTATATATTTTGCTATTTATGCTAGTTTTAATTATATACTATATACAAACAAGAGTTATTATGCAGTCTCGTTAATTAGTTTTGTGGAGGATGTTAATTAGTCCCTGTATTTTTTTCTCTGTGATTTTTATTAATTTATACTAGTAGTATAGTACTTAGGTTATGATATTGCAATGTTAATTGAATTTCTAAGTTGTATGTTATAAGATGGAGTTTGAGAAATTTTAGGGTTTTATCACTTTCTTTGTTTGTCATTGAGATTTGAATTAATGGAGGTGATATTACACCTTATAATTTTTTTATTTTTGTCCTAAAAAATATTCCGTGTGGTTTGATCTGATTAAGTGGATGCTCAATGTGAGTGTGTCTGCGTATATGGAAAAATAATTATTAAACGCACGTTGAGTTAATTTGTTTTAATTAAAAGAATTTTTTTTCACTCATAAATTATTTTCTCGCGTCTCATAATTACTTAACCGAACACGATTTTCTTATAATACCCGCGGGTCTAAAACAATTATATCGATTTTGGCTTTTGATTTGGAGTCCTGATTTATTTGGATGTTGTTCAGTATGTGTTGATTAAGAACTCTATTTAGGAAAATAATTACTGAGATAATCTCCAAGGGGAAAAGATATATTGAGAAGATATATTTCTCATTTATCTTCCCAAAAAGGTAATGTTACCTTCTTAAAATGCGATGGACTCCAAGGAAAGAAAGTAAATTAAAAAGACAAACAAAATAACTAACTTTTTACCTTTTCTATCAAGAAGAGATAAAGATATCTTCTCAAAATGAAAGAAGGTATAATACCTCCTAAGAAGAAGTAAATATGATAGTTATTTCTCTTTACCTCTGCATTTACCCTTTTTCTTGGAGATGTTTTAACGCATTACTTTTAGAAATACTATTAAGAGATTTTTTATTTGAGATTCAAACTCTATTAGCGTGCAGATGCACGATTCCAATAAAAATTATTATTCTGAAAAATATAACAATAATTAATTAGTATTCCATCTGTTCCACTTTAAGAGTCTCGGTTTACCATTTTTAGGTGTCTTACTTTAGACTACATTTATCGGCGATCCAGTCTCCTACCATGTCATATTGAGAATTTATAAAAAAAAAAATTAAACGAAGGTCTCCCCCTCTCTTCAACCATCGGTCACCTGCAGCAAGACCACCGACCCAAGGTTTCTCTTCTCATTTATTACATCAACCAATGAGATTGTGCCAAATGGCACAATCTCATTGGCTGATAAATATTTTATTTAAAAGTTAATATATACTTTTATATATTATATTAAAAATTATATCAAATTTTTTAATTTTTCATCCTCTACAAATAAAGACCACATTTGTTATAGTTTGAACACAAAAAAATATCATCTTCACACTGCATATAATTCTTTTTCTCTGATATACTAATGTCTTATTTTTATGAACTTTATTGTGCAATATTTAAATAATTTCCATAATAATATTATTATCTAAAATCAATATAGAAATAAATATATAATGGTGTGGTTGGATGGTCATTGATAAACCATAAAAAATGTATGTTGGGTTGGATGAATATTGATGATATGGAAGATGATGTGGAGGAGATAGAAATTAATTAAATATTGTAAAAGTGAATGGTTGGGTTGGGTTGAGTGGTTGCAGATAAACGTAGTCTTAGGAGTCTCGGTTGGAATATTCCATAAATGGTATTAGGCCCCACATTCCACTAACATTTTTCCGCTCACATTTTATTATAAAACTAATATAAAAAAGTAGAACCCACATTCCACAATATTTTTTCACCAACTTTCCCTTACATTTCTTAAAACCCGTGCCGAACTCAACCGGGACTCCTAAAGTGGGACGGAGGGAGTACTATTTACTAAAAATTAATAAACGTGAGTAGGTTGGATACAAATCGCGCTGCAATAAATTAAAAAACACGTTAATTAAGAACACTAATTTGTGTTTCTAAATATACCGCCAATGCTTAAAAATGCATTCTTATTGTTGGTTTTCCAACAAAAATTAGAGGACACAAAAGAAAGCGTATTAACAAGGAGTAAAAGATTAAGTTAATTTGTCTTTAATTTAAAAATTATTTCTTTTACATGCTAATTGTTACTACCTACGTCCCTTATAATTTGTCACCATTTGACCCGGCATGAATTTTAAGAAGTGTAATAAAAAGTGGGTTGAAAAAGTTAGTCACATGTGGATCATATATTTATATATTAGTTTTATAACAGAATGAGAATGAGAATGAGAATGAGAATGAGAATGAGTTAGTGGAATATAGGGTCCACTATAAAAAATGGTAAAAATAAAAGGTGACAAATTTTTTGGGACAAACAAAAATGGAAGTAAGTGACAAATTATCAAGGACGGAGAGAGTATTATTTTTGAAAAAATTCAACACAAACAATTAGAACTCAATTTTGTATATTTAAAAAATACTCTTAGGATCCGTTGGTACACGAAATTGAAATTGAATGGAATTCAAATTCTACGGAATTGATTTGGAAGTAATTGAATTCTAATTCAATTCCAAATCCTATGTTGGGTAAAATGAAATAATATTGAATTGAACTTGAAGAAATTGTGTGCACACATTATACACAAAATGCACATACTATACACACAAATACACAAAATACTTACTTCACACAATGCATGCTATAAACACACTACACACATTACAAAAACACTATACACACACCACACATACCATACACAAAATACACACAATCCACACACTACCCACAATACACTCATGCACTCACTATACACAAAATACGCACACTATACACAAAGTACACATTGCACACACTATACAAAAAATACACACATTGCACACAAAACACACACTACACTCATTTTACAAAAAATATACTCCCTCCGTCCGCCATTAAGAGTCTCATTCCTTGGCGGCACGGGTTTTAAGAAATGTTAAGAAAAGTGGGTGGAAAAAAAGTTAGTGGAATAGAGGTCTCACTTGTATATATTAGTTTTAAATGAAATGTGAGTTGAATGAGTTAGGTGAAGGTGAGACCCTATTACCATTTATGGTAAAAGTGAACCGGGACTCCTATTCGCAGACGGACTAAAATGGAAAAACAGGACTCCTATTCACGGACGGAGGGAGTACACATTATATACAAAATACACATACTACACACAAAATACACACGCTATACACAAAATAAACACACTGCACACAAAATACACACACTACACACACAAAATACACACATTACAGACTCACTATTTCGAATGCTTGAAATGAGTGTAGTGTGTGCGAAGTGTGTGAATTGTATGTAGTGTGTGTGAAACGTGTGCATCGTGTGAAATGCGTGTAGCGTGTGTAATATGTGAAGTGTGTGAAGTATGTGTGAAATTTGTGTAGTGTGTGAAATTTGTGTAGCGTGTGTGAAATGCGTGTATTGTGTGAAGTGTGTGAAATATGCATAGTGTGTGTGAAATGAGTATAGTGTGTGAAGTCTGTGAAATGCGTGCAGTGTGTGTATTGTGTGAAATGTGTGCATTGTGTGAAGTATGTGTTGTGGATATATAGTGAAAATATGTAATTTTATAAGTAACTATTTGGAATTCTAATTTTCTACTTTTGATATTGAATTCAAATTGTGAAATTGAAAGATTTGGAATTGCAATTCAGTTCCAAATCCAAACATTTTTGTGGAACAAAACATTGGATTTGGATTTGAAGGTTTTAATTCCAATTCCACACCTCCAATTCCATGTTCTCACACATAGCCTTAAGAGTGTCCACTAGAGGGGAGCCTCGACGGCCGCCGTGGCTCCCTATAGTGATGGAGTGTTAGAGTTTGTATACTAGAAATCACGTTTCGAGTGATTGAATACTGTAAAACTCTTATTTTTATTTTCCAAGGAATAAAACAGATTATTTTTGTCATAATGTTGTTATGTTTTACATTTAATGGATGTTAATTGCATGTTTAAATGTATAAGTTAACTTAACAAAGTCTAAGTCTTTGTTTTAGTAGACCGGTTGTGGGCGCCGTCCACTTTAAGGTAACACGGTCAGTCCTAAACAAAGAAAAAGAAGAATTTCACGACCTAGATGGAATTAGACTATCCATCGTGAAAGGTTGCAATGTTAGTCCGCATATTTCTAAGCTTTACTGAAATAAGATGACATTAGTGTGGTAAAGCACTGAACAGATCTAACAACAAGGCTGTCCTTGGGCTATCTACTGAAAGGCGAGGTCTTGATAAATATTTGTTTTTTAATCAATGTAGGTTAGCATTGAGCATACGGTATTAATTATGCATTACTTTGACTTATCAAATGGTGCGGGTTTTTCGTAACCCAATAATCCTGATATATTGGGTATTGGTGATTAATATCTAGCGATGCTAGGATTGCTATTATATTGAATCGTGCGCGAGGTGAGTCTCGTTTGATAATGTCCTCAAGAGGAGCGCGAAACAAGGTTTTATTATTCGGTACCTAGCTAGTTGGAGTTTGATTACTCTATGAATAATAAATAAGCGTTTCATGCTAAGTCCACTCTTGGAATTAATAAGAAGTTAATTAATTAAGTCCATAGCAAACATTAATTAATTAATAGATATTTTTATGCTAAGCGCGGGAAATGAAAGTTAAAACGAAAACCCGGATTACTTATAATTTCGGATTTGGATGAGGAGAGTTCAATATTACTTCTGTAGTGGCTGCTCGTAATATTCCAATTAAAGCTTATATTAAATTGTGGGTTCAATTTAATTAGTAAAAAGTAAATTGGATGAGCTCATATCCAAAACCTTCCATAGATCCATGTCTGGGCCCAAAAGTAACTTAATATAAATAGGAGAATAAAGGAGACAGAAATCATAAGTTTTTACAGTTAAAATTTTTGTCCCCCTCTAGTAAGAGGAGTTCGAATTTCTCTCCAAATCGGAAAAGGATTTCTTCTGTCTTCTTTATTTAAGTCCTAGTATTCCCGTGAGATCAGCCCACACTGATATTGGAGTACAGTTCGGGAACCAGAGAGAAGATCCGTGGTCTAGTATTCAAAGCGTCACGTGGAGAAGTCGCTAGCCATCATCAATTCTTTGGAGAATTAATTAGGTATTATTTCTGCTCCGTAGAAAAGCATGTTTTAGGTTTCAATATTCTTAAAGTATGATTAATTCAGGTTATGAGCATGATACATGTGAGAATTACGTGAATAGATTTTGTCTAAATAATCTGCTAAATAGATTATCATGTGATTTATTTGTTCGATTAATAATTTTTAAATTATGATAACTCGACGCACGCTTCCGCTGTCAGTTCCTTCATGGAGACCTCCAGCCGCGACGCATGGATGATGACGGGGGCGCACCATGTAGGTGGCGGGGACGGGGCGGTGGTTCCGAGGCCGCAGTTATGCCCGCGGCGGCAACGGAATTTTCCCTCATTATTTTCACACCACTCCAATCTCCACCCTTCATTGTATAATTTGTATCTTTTTATAATACAACGAAGATTTAGTTTTAATTTTTCTTAATTAAATTATATATTTTTTAATTATTTTCGTCTGATAATTTTTATTCGAATTGAATAAAAATATACCAACAATTGATAAATAAAATGTGATTTACGACTGTGGACAAGTCCACTATTGGGCTGGACAACTTTTTTGTGGTTGTGCCACCGGCTGTGTCCACATTATTATGAACACTCAACTATAGGGGAGCCTCGGCGGCCGCGGCCTTCTATAATGCTGGACATGGGCAGCCGAGGGGAGGAGGGTACGACATGGGCGGGCCAAGTCGGTGGCGGGGACGAGGCTGTGGACTCACAGCCGCGGCTGCCTATAGCACGACCGGGAGGGCTGCGGCACGTGGACACCGCTTTTTTTATATATATAAATACTCCCTATTTCACTCTCATTTCACGCCCATTCGCACACATCTACACCGGCCTTATTCCACTCTCTATAATTTTCCTGTATCTATAATACAATGATGATTTGGTTTTAATTTTTTTAAAATTAAATTATGTGTTCTTTCTAATTATTATCGTCCTATAATTTTTATTCAATTGAACAAAAATATAACAACAATTGATAAAATAATGTGATTTGTGGCTGTGGACAAGTCCACTATTGGGCCAGACAACTTTTTTTTATGGTTGTGGACAACTTTTTGTGGTTGTGCCACCAGCCATGTGATGGAGCTGGCAGCGGAAGCGGGTGCATAAAACAAATCACATAATTATCAGATCTATTTAGCAGATTATTTAGACAAAAGCTATTCGCGCAAATTTCACATGTATCATGCTCATAACTTGAATCAATCATGCTTTAAGAATATTGAAAACCTAAAACATGCTTTTCTACGGAGCAGGAAAAATACCTTGTTTAATTCTCCAAAGAATTGAAGATGGCTAGCGACTTCTCCACGTGATGCTTTGAGTACTAGACCACAAATCTTCTCTCTGGTTCCCGAACTGTACTCTAATATCAGTGTGGGCTGATCTTACTAGAATACTAGGACTTAAATAAAGAAGACAGAAGAAATCCTTTTTGAAACAGGAGAGGAATTCGAAAATTCCTACAGCTTGTGAGAGCTGAAATTTTCGAAAATTTTAGCAAATAAAATTGTGTTATTTCTGTCTCCTTTATTCTCCTATTTATATTAAGTTCCTTTTGGGCCCAGACAGGGATCTATGGAAGGCTTTGGATATGGGCTCATCCAATTTACTTTTACTAATTAAATTGAACCCACAATTTAATATAAGTTATAATTGGAATATTACGAGCAGCCACTACAGAAGTAATATTGAACTCTCCCCATCCAAATCCGAAATTACAAGTAATCCGGGTTTCCGTTTATCTTTCATTTCCCGCGCTTAAGATTAAAATGTCCATTAATTAATTAATGTCTGCTATTGACTTAATTAATTAACTTCTTATTAATTCCAAGAGTGGACTCAGCATGAAACACTTATTTATTATTCATAGAGTAATCAAACTCCAACTAGCTAGGTTCCGAATAATAAAACCTTGTTTCGCGCTCCTCTTGAGGACATTATCAAACGAGACTCAGCTCGTGCACGATTCAATATAATAGCAATCCTAGCACCGCTAGATATCGATCACCACTGCCCAATATATCAGGATAATTGGGTTACGAAAAACCCGCACCATTTGATAAGTCAAAGCAATGCATAATCAATACCGTATGCTCAATGCTAACCTACATTGATTAAGAAATAAATATTTATCAAGACCTCGCCTTTCAGTAGATAGCCCAAGGCAAGTCTTGCTGTTAGATCCGTTCAGTGCTATACCACACCAATGTCATCTTATTTCAGTAAGGCTTAGAAATATACGGACTGACATTGCAACCTTTCTCGATGGGTAGTCTAATTCCATCTAGGTTGTGAAATTCATATTTTTCTTTGTTTAGAACTGACCGTATTACCTTAAAGTGGACGACGCCCACAACCGGTCTACTAAAACAAAGACTTAGACTTTGTTAAGTTAACTTATACATTTAAACATGCATTAACATCCATTAAATGTAAAACATAACAACATTATGACAAAAATAATCTGTTTTATTCATTGGAAAATAAAATAAGAGTTTTACAGTATTCAATCACTCGAAACGTGATTTCTAGTATACAAACTCTAACAATCTCCCACTTATACTCAAAACACTTTCGAGTATACAAAATGTGCTAACGTCTAAATCTCCCACTTATACTGAAAGCGGATTGAGGTCTTGAATTAGTCGAACTCCCATTCCTTCAACATGGCTTTCATACGGCTTTACCGCTAACGCCTTCGTGAAAGGATCTGCCAGGTTGTTTTCTGACTCAATCTTGACCACTTGTATGTCTCCTCTCTGCACTATATCTCGAATGATATGATACTTCCTCTCTATGTGCTTGCTCGCCTTATGAGCCCGTGGTTCTCTCGAATTTGCCACAGCACCAGAATTATCGCAATAAATGGTGATGCTCTTGGGCATATTCGAAACCACACCTAAGTCCAGAAGGAAATTCTTAAGCCAAACAGCCTCTTTTGCAGCCTCCGAAGCGGCCACATATTCGGCTTCCATGGTAGAGTCTGCAATGCATTTCTGCTTTACACTCTTCCAAATTACGGCTCCACCTCCTAAGGTAAACACATATCCGGAAGTTGATTTTCTCGAATCTAGATCAGCCTGAAAGTCTGAATCTGTATATCCTAAAGGACAGAGCTCGGCTGCATTGTAAACTAGAACATAGTCCTTAGTCCGATTAAGGTACTTGAGTATGTTCTTTACGGCAGTCCAATGTCCTTGGCCGGGATTTGATTGATATCTTGCTACCATGCCAACAGCAAAGCAGATATCGGGTCTAGTACAAAGCATAGCATACATGAGACTACCAACTGCCGAGGCATATGGTATTCTTCTCATCTCTGCTATCTCAGATGCTGTCTTAGGACACATCTCTTGAGACAACTGGATGCCATGTCTAAAAGGTAGGAAACCTTTCTTGGCATCTTGCATGCTAAAGCGTCTAAGTACCGTTTCGATGTAAGATTCTTGGGATAAGCACAACATTTTCTTACCTCGGTTCCTAAGAACCTTGATACCGAGAATGTGTCCCGCATCACCCATATCTTTCATCTCGAACTGGCTGGACAACCAAGTTCGCACTGATGACAACATCTTTTTATTGTTTCCAATTAGAAGAATGTCATCTACATACAAAACTAAGAACACAACATTTCCTTTTTCAACCTTCTTATACACGCAGCTTTCATTAGGGCATTTTTCGAATCCAAACTTTTGAACAGTTTGATCGAAACACTGGTTCCATGATCTAGATGCTTGCTTGAGACCATAAATGGCCTTCTTAAGCTTCCAAACCATGTGTTCCTTGCCCTTCACTACATAGCCTTCGGGTTGTTCCATGTAGATGGTCTCCTCAAGACTCCCGTTTAGAAACGCAGTCTTAACGTCCATCTGCCATACTTCCCAATCCATGTAAGCTGCTATAGACAAAAGTATACGGATCGATTTGAGCATGGCCACTGGGGAGAAGGTCTCATCGTAATCGATACCTTCCTTTTGGGTATACCCCTTAGCCACTAGTCTTGCCTTGAAGACTTTAACTCGTCCATCGGGTCCACGTTTACGTTTGTATATCCACTTGCTCCCAATGGCAGTACAGCCTTCGGGTAGGACAGACAAATCGTAGACGTCTTTGTCTAACATAGATTGTAGTTCCGAATCCATTGCTTTCACCCATTCGCAATGATCGACATCAGCCTGCGCCTCTGCAAAATTCCAGGGATCGAGTACATTGCTGTCCGAGGAGTGATCCATGCACTCTCCCAAACCAATGTATCTATCGGGCTCATGAGAGACCCTCCCACTGCGGCGCGGCACTACAATATCTGGAGTATTAGTTGAAGTTTCTGGAATTGTTGTTACACTTGGTAATTGTTCTTGGTTAATGGAAGTTGAAACTTGAGTTAGCTCTTCTAGAGCAATCTCACTGCTGGACTTATGATTCATTACATAGTCTTCCTCTAAGAATGTGGCATGAGTGCTCACAATCACTTTCTGATCTCTGAGACTATAGAATTCATAAGCTTTCGTTCCTCTAGGGTATCCTATAAACACGCAAACCTCAGTCCTTGATTCCAGCTTAGTTGGATCCTTTTCCAATACATGAGCCGGACACCCCCATACTCTGAGATGTTCTAGATTGGGCTTACGCCCATTCCACAACTCATATGGGGTAGTAGGAACAGATTTAGAAGGTAAGACGTCTAAGAGATAGTTTGCAGAAAGCAAAGCATGACCCCAAAACGAAACAGGTAACCGTGCATAACTCATCATCGATCTGACCATATTTAATAAGGTCCTATTCCTTCTTTCAGCCACGCCATTCTGCTGGGGTGTGCCCGGCGCAGTCGTTTGGGATTCAATCCCAGCTACCGATAAATAGTCCAAAAACTCGGCACTTAGGTATTCGCCTCCGCGATCAGATCGCAGGCATTTGATACTCTTACCATGTTGCGTCTCTACTTTAGCCTTAAACTCCTTGAACTTGTCAAAAGTTTCAGACTTGTAGCGCATCAAATAGATGTATCCGATTTTCGAGTAGTCATCTGTAAAGGTGACGAAATATCGAAAACCGCCCTTTGCCTCGGTTGACATTGGTCCACACACATCAGTATGAATGAGCTCAAGTACTTCTTTGGCCCTATTCCCCTTTGATCTAAAAGATCTCTTAGTCATCTTGCCTTCGAGACAGGACTCACACTTCGAAAACGGTTCCTTCTCAAGACCTTTAATAAGATCTTGATCAACCATCGCATGAATCCTTCTTTCGTTGGCATGACCAAGTCTAAGGTGCCATAAGTACGTTTCATTCATTGAAGTTGAAGGTTCTTTTCTTTTCTTAGAAATTTTCGATGTAGCATTGAGTTCTGATTTACGTTGATTAAATTGTGTAGAAGTGATCGTGTACAGATTGTTTTCCATGATACCGCGACAGATATAAGAACCATCTTTCTTAATAACGCAATTGTCATTAAAAGAAATCGAATATCCATCATAAGACAATTTAGAAACTGAAATTAAATTTCTTCTAAAAGAGGGTATCAACAAAACATTCTTCAAAATCAAAAATCTATCACTAGAAAAACGTAAATAAACGTCTCCCACTGCAACGGCCGCCACTTTCGTAGCGTCGCCCAGCTGGACCTCTATCTCACGATCATGTAGCCGTCTTGTCACCTGCATCAAGTCAGGATCAAAACATATATGATCAGTTGCTCCAGTATCAATAACCCAAGTATGAGTAGATGTCAAAGCCAAACATGACTCGACTACTAGAGCATGGTGCATACCTGTAGCCTTGCCCTTTTTAGGACAATCTGGCTTCCAATGACCTTTCTCTCCACACTTGAAGCATTTTCCAGTTTGCTTCTTGTCACCCCGCTGTTTCTTCTTTCCCTTAGCATTGTTGACTGCTACTTGGTTCGGTGCCTTTTTCTTTCCTCTTCTAGCCTTAGAGCCAGAGGAATTAGGCGCGATACTCATCATAGCTACTTTAGCTTGAACCATAAGGTCCTCCGCCGACTGAAGTTCAGTCAGCAACTCTGCTAAAGTATAATTCCGTTTGTTCATCTCAAAGTTGAGCTTGAACTGCTGGAAGCTAGGGGGAAGACTCTGAAGGATTATAGTAACCTGGGACTCGGGATCGATCGTCCCTCCCAATACCTCAATCTGGTTGAGGTGACTCATCATCTCGAGGACGTGTTGCCTCACAGACGAGCCTTCCTTCATAGACTTCGTCATGATACTCCGAAAGGCTTGAGACTTAGCCGTTCGATTCTGAGTACCAAAAAGATTTGCGAGATTTGTCATGATCTCGGCGGCAGTTTCCATGGCAGAATGCTGATGCTTGAGTACTGATGACATAGAAGCCAACATGTAGCACTTAGCCATCTCATTCGCCTTATGCCACCGTCTATGCGCATCTCGCAATGCTTGGCTGGCACTAGCAGCCGGGACAGCTGGGCGTGGAGTAGTGAGTACGAACTTGTACTCTTCTGCTGTGAGAACGATATCCAAGTTTTGTTTCCATTCGATGTAATTTTGGCCTTCGAGTTTGTTTTCTTTGAGAATGGCAGAAAGAGGATTAAAAGACATCTTGACGAATTTTATTGCACTGCAAACAGAAGATTTTACTATTTGTCATAAACTTATGTAAGGAAATTGAGTAGATTAACCATAAAACTTTTCAAAATCTTACAACAGCCAAATTAATAAATTGTACCCTCCTCTGGAGGTAAATACGCATTAAAATTTTGACAATTTTACTGGTCACAGCACCGACGCATCAATATCTTCCTCCTCTGGAGGTCAACACGCCTAATGTTGCCTAAGCATGACCATCAGATTTAGCATTACAGAATTTTATTTCTACAACACACTCCCATAACAATGTTTATGTGCTGATAATAAAACCAAGCTATCTCATAAATTCTGATTGAACCCTGAAACTTGTAATTCCTTAGGATTATTGTCCCTACTCTGTAGGTGGCGATAATATTAGGAATCACTTTCTAGTTCATTCTATTTATTATTTGAGAAGTCCGCCCTTATGAATTTACTGTTTTCGTAGGATTATTGTCCCTACTCTGTAGGTGGCGATAATATTAGAAAATCAGCTTCACAAAATTTGGCAGTCCAACCGATGGAGACCATATATAAACATTTAGTTCATAATTATCGCTTAGATATTTTAGTTATGGTTTTTCATTAATTATCCTTTAGCCTTAAGGCAGATTAAGACTAATTAAATTCTGTTGGCATTTAATTGACTGGATAATTAAATCTTTCATTATCTTTAGTATCTTAGTTTAGGAATTATTATTCTAGAATTTAATTCTTATTCATGTCATACTATAAGATATATCTAAAATAAAGTACATTATTTATAATCTTAATTAGACATGAAAAATTAAATTCATATAATTTCCAAGTTCAAGATTAGGAAGATGATTAATTATATTATTTAATGTAATCTTACATATATCTTATCTTATTATAGATTCAAGATATATTATATATTTAGGAAACTATTAAATTATTCTTATCTATATCATCTAGGATATAAAATATTCATAGATATAGAAAATAATCCAAATATTCCTAAAATCTAGGGAAATCTTCCCAAAATATTTTATTTCATTAAATAATATTATTTTTAATGATATCTATTAATTAATAAATTAAATAATCATTAAAATAATCTTTCGTCGATATCTAGTGATTCGAGGTTCGCACGAATCAACACGACGAAGATTTGAAGACTCCCACCGGAGACGCTCGCCGGAGCGGCAAGTTCGCCGCCCGACCGCCGCCGGCAGGCCGCGCCCGAAGGCGCGCGCTTCCTCCTTCCCTCGCGGCGAGCGTATGCCGCGACTCCCTCCGTCTTGCCGAGCATCCCGCGGCCACTGACCGCCATGCTCCGGCGAGCTTCCACTCAACCGACGGCCTCGCGCGAACCAGCAGCTGCGGCGCTAGGCGCAGCTGCTCTCGGTCGTGCATCGCCGGTGACGGGCGACTAGGGTTAGGGATTCTAGGGTTAGGGTTTATCCGGTAGAGCTTCGGCACCTCGGTGGTTCTCGGACGAGCCACCGTGCCTCATCTCCTCTCCAGCGACGAAGTCGATTCCGGCCTGGGCATGCGGTCGAGACCGGCGGCGCGCACGAGCCCTTGCTCGTCAGCGCGTCGCCGCTTGATCGTATCCCTTCGGCTCCTTTTTCTGTCGCGTCGAGTTCAATCGGGGCCGGCTAGGGTTTGCACGGGTTTCGCCGGCGGCGCGCGCGAGCCCTTGCTCGCCGGCGCGTCGCCCGATGCCCGACTCCCTCGGCTCCCACTCAATTCGACAACCCTACTTCGATTGCACGTAGTGCGATTCGTCCCGGCGCAAGCGCCGACGAATCGCACATCTCGTACGTTCGAATAATTCAAGTTCTATGATTCGAATGTTCTTGAGTTCAACATGCATAAACATAAATAATAAAACAAGAACACGCTTCGTAATCAAATAAGACATGCATACATGAATTTCGCGAAATTTAAATCCAAATAATCAGAGCCAAAGACTGGCTCTGATACCAATTGATGGAGCTGGCAGCGGAAGCGGGTGCATAAAACAAATCACATAATTATCAGATCTATTTAGCAGATTATTTAGACAAAAGCTATTCGCGCAAATTTCACATGTATCATGCTCATAACTTGAATCAATCATGCTTTAAGAATATTGAAAACCTAAAACATGCTTTTCTACGGAGCAGGAAAAATACCTTGTTTAATTCTCCAAAGAATTGAAGATGGCTAGCGACTTCTCCACGTGATGCTTTGAGTACTAGACCACAAATCTTCTCTCTGGTTCCCGAACTGTACTCTAATATCAGTGTGGGCTGATCTTACTAGAATACTAGGACTTAAATAAAGAAGACAGAAGAAATCCTTTTTGAAACAGGAGAGGAATTCGAAAATTCCTACAGCTTGTGAGAGCTGAAATTTTCGAAAATTTTAGCAAATAAAATTGTGTTATTTCTGTCTCCTTTATTCTCCTATTTATATTAAGTTCCTTTTGGGCCCAGACAGGGATCTATGGAAGGCTTTGGATATGGGCTCATCCAATTTACTTTTACTAATTAAATTGAACCCACAATTTAATATAAGTTATAATTGGAATATTACGAGCAGCCACTACAGAAGTAATATTGAACTCTCCCCATCCAAATCCGAAATTACAAGTAATCCGGGTTTCCGTTTATCTTTCATTTCCCGCGCTTAAGATTAAAATGTCCATTAATTAATTAATGTCTGCTATTGACTTAATTAATTAACTTCTTATTAATTCCAAGAGTGGACTCAGCATGAAACACTTATTTATTATTCATAGAGTAATCAAACTCCAACTAGCTAGGTTCCGAATAATAAAACCTTGTTTCGCGCTCCTCTTGAGGACATTATCAAACGAGACTCAGCTCGTGCACGATTCAATATAATAGCAATCCTAGCACCGCTAGATATCGATCACCACTGCCCAATATATCAGGATAATTGGGTTACGAAAAACCCGCACCATTTGATAAGTCAAAGCAATGCATAATCAATACCGTATGCTCAATGCTAACCTACATTGATTAAGAAATAAATATTTATCAAGACCTCGCCTTTCAGTAGATAGCCCAAGGCAAGTCTTGCTGTTAGATCCGTTCAGTGCTATACCACACCAATGTCATCTTATTTCAGTAAGGCTTAGAAATATACGGACTGACATTGCAACCTTTCTCGATGGGTAGTCTAATTCCATCTAGGTTGTGAAATTCATATTTTTCTTTGTTTAGAACTGACCGTATTACCTTAAAGTGGACGACGCCCACAACCGGTCTACTAAAACAAAGACTTAGACTTTGTTAAGTTAACTTATACATTTAAACATGCATTAACATCCATTAAATGTAAAACATAACAACATTATGACAAAAATAATCTGTTTTATTCATTGGAAAATAAAATAAGAGTTTTACAGTATTCAATCACTCGAAACGTGATTTCTAGTATACAAACTCTAACACCATGTCCACTCTATTGTGGACATTCTAAGTTTTTTTTAGTGTCGGCACTAAGTAGAAAACAATTCGCCCATATAGATGACTAATAAGAGTGTCCACAATAGCTAGCCCAGGCCCAAGGCCAAGCCACAAAAGCCACAAAAAAACTTGTCTAGCCAAATAGTGGACAAGCCACAACCACAAATCTAATTATTTTTTCAATTGTTGGTATATTTCATAGAAATGAAAATATAGAGAGTGAAAATTAGGGTGTAAAATGTGTGTGAGGTGAAAATGTGCAAAATGTACTCTCTCAATCCCATAGTAGATGTCACACTTGGGAGATGGAACAGGATTTTAGGAGATTTTATTTTGTGTGGTGAGAGAATATATAATTTTATAATTGATGTGAGAGGGTACTTTTTCCAAAAGAACAAATTAAAAAGGAAAGTGTGATATCTATTATGGGACGGAAAGAGTAGTATTTATAGAAAACTTTGAAAACAAAAAAAAAATCGATGGGCAGAGCCGCGGCTCCGAGTGCCCTGCGATAGAGAGCCACGGGCAGAGCCGCTGCTCCCCCGAGCCGTGTCCGCGCCGAGTTGGTGGCGTGCCCATGTCCGTCCCCTCCGCCGCGGCCTTCCGTTTCCGCAGCTATAGGAAGCCGCGGCTCAGCCAAGCCCTTAGGCGGGAACTGCGGCTCCATATTGTGGACACTCTAAGACTGGAAAATGAAGGAGACGAGCTGGCAAGAATGATGGGCTAAAGGCCCAATTCTGATTGAGCACTAAATGTATTAATTTGGTAAAATGAGAATTCTTATTTTTTAAAGAAATCAAGTACTCTCTCCGTTATATAAAAGATGACATATTTGTGGGACGACACGAGATTTTAGGAGGTTTTGTTTTGTGTGTTAAATAGCGAGAGAAAATATAATCCCCCGTCTCATTCAAGATGGTCATCTTTCCTTTTTCGTTTGTCTCAATCAAGATGACCACTTTCCAATTTTAGAAATAACCTCCCCCCTCCTCTCTCTTCATTAAAATATTCAACTACTTTTTTCCTCTCTACTTTTTTCCACCTAACACACTTCCTAAAATCTCGTGCCAATTCTTGTGGCCATATTGAGTGGGACGGAGGGAGTAATTTTTATATTAATGTAAGAGAGAACTTTTTCTTAAAAATGAAAATATGATATTTATTATGGGACAAACTGAAAAGGAATGTGTGACATCTATTATGGAACGAAGGGAGTACATATCAAATCGAAACTGGGAATTAAATGAATCACCTAGTACAATAGTATTTCCTAATATACCACTACAAAGATGACAACAAGTGTAGTATATTTGGCATAAAAAAACCCTTTGAATACAACATCTCTTTTCTCTCTTATTCTCTATTTATACTATAAGAGCATCCGCAGCGGTGAAGAGGACGGTGCTCGTCCGTCCGTGCCGCTGAGCACGATGCCGTCCGTCCGCTGATGGAGCTCGTCCGTCCTTGCCAGCGGCATGGCGCTGCTCTTAGCTAAGAGCACGTCCGTACCGCTGAGCAGCCCTACGTGGCACGCCCTGATTGGCCAACGGCATAACTGTTGGCAAATTCGTTTTTTTATTATTTTTTTTAAAAATTCAAAATTTATTTAAAAAAATATGTTCCCACTTCCCAAAAAATTATATCCGTTTTTCTACCCACTTTTAATTTATTTTTCAATTTTTTTCCCCAAAATTCACATATTCATCTATAAATACCCCCATTTCAACACAAAAAATCGCATTCTCATCTATTCTATCATCATCTACATTCTCTCATCTTTTTTCCTCATACTCTCTCATCTAAATTCTCACCACACTACACAATGTCCGGCTCCGGCGATCACCCCTCTGGCAATCGCGGTTGAACCATGATTGGTTCGACTCCGAGGCCGGATTTAGTCCGGAAATGTAATTTACGGCCCCTCCTCAAACCCAAGGTTCGCAAGCTCCGGGTGGCTACCGTCCTTACCCGGTGCACGACCTAAACGCCTCCGGGTTCGGGTGGGCACCTGAACCCGGATCGGGAGGGAGCAGCAGCTCTACTCCTACTCCTACTTCTGCTCTTACTCCTCCTGTTCGTGGCACCCGCACCCCGTACACTCCGGGTGAGATGATGGCGATGTTCAAAGCCTACTTGGCAGTCTCCAAAGATCCGGAAGTTGGCACGAACCAGATTGGGGAAACTTATTGGTGGCGCATCACTCGTCTTTACAATGAAACCCGGCCCGGGGGAACCATCTATTGCAATGATAGTATGGTTCGCAATTGCATCTTCAGATGCAACGAGGCAATCGAGAAGTTCCAGGGGATTTACCTCCATGAAGAGCGGTCGGTGGGGAGCGGCACGAGCGAGCTCGACATCATCACTGCCGCCTTGGTGACCTACCAACGGGAGGAGTTCAAACCGTTCAAGTACCTCGATTGTTGGCAGGAGGGGCGCCTACATCCGAAGTATAGGGGCGGCATAGTAGCATCCTCCTCCAGCTCCTCCAGCAAACGGTACAGGTCGGTAGCCCTATCCGACAGCGCCTCCGATGATGTGGCTACCCAGCTTGCCGGAGCTAACTTGGGTAGCCCCGATGCTGGCCCGAGCAGTTCCCGCCGGCCGGTCGGAAAGAAGAAGGCGACGACCACCCGCCGCCGCGCCTCGACTCCATCCGCCCCCGCTCCCGCTCCCTTTGTGCCTCCTCCACCCCTGAACAACTCGTTGTGGACCCTCTTGGGCCAACTCTATTTGAACGATACGTCTAAGATGACTCCGGAGCAATTTGCAACACATGAGCAAATGATCCGGGGTCTCAAGAGGCAATTGGGGTTAGATGAGTAGTCTTCCACGTGTGTAATTTTTAATTTGTAGGATTTTAATTATATATTTTTTTATTTTCTAGGATTTTAATTATGTATTTTTATTTTTTAGTATTTTAATTATGTAATTTTTATTTTTTAGGATTTTAATTATGTAATTTTTATTTTTTAATGTATTTTTATAATGTAGAAATGTTTTTAATAATTAGAGTATTTAAATTGAATCATAGAATAGTGGGACTCTTGAGCTTGTCCTTAGCTAAGAGTACGGATGTGGGTATTGTGCTCTTAGTTAAGGACAAGGAGTAAAAGTGTGTCCGGGCCCACCTCCGTACTCTTAGCTAGGAGCACGGATGGAGATGCTCTAATAAAAATACGTAGTTAGTTTAAATTACTTGGATTATATGAAGAAATATAAAAAAAAAACCTTTTTATTCTTAGTACGTTTTTGTTTTCTCCAGCATTAATAAATTAGTTAAAGTGTGAAATACGGCCGATATGATGTAGTGGTACTCGTATGGAATGGTAGAAATAGAATAGAGAAAGCTCAACATTGTTTGGTTGCAAAAAAGTCTTTTCTTTTTCTTTTTCTTTTTTTCTTGCACTCGGTATACGAGGAACCCGGTGGGCTCCTTCTCTTGATAGCTAACCATCACTCAAATCCAACAAAAATGGAGGTAACATCACTATCTATTTTTCAGATTAAAGAGTAGAAAACATTAACTCCTCCTATATATATAAGAAATAAAGAAAATCAAAGTTTCATGGAAATTACTATGCCACTTGTTTAATTTCAAAATATTCAACAAAAACTCAGTCAATCTCTATCTCTCTCTCTTCAATTCAGATTCAGAAAACAAATTATAAAGTAGAAATTCTCATAATATATCGTTGGAGTTGTCGTTGGTGCAATTCTCGTTGTCGTTGTTTTTCATATACCTCATATCAATACTAGACGCGAGGCAGCAGTAGCTCTTCGATCCACCTCTGCATTCACTGCTTCATTCATCTCATACATTGCCTTACTTAGATCTAGAGATGTTGCTTCAACGTACCAACCCTAGCTAATTTACTATAATTACTTTGGATATTACTATGTTGTTTCTTTCTCCTATTTCATTATTAATTGGAATTTACTGAGATGTAGTAGTATGTATGTTGAGACGATTAATTATAAAGTTTTTAGGGTTTTATCTCCTCCTAGCTCTTCTTCTTCTTTCATCAGTTATTTTGTCATCTGCTGACATTTTCTAACGGTCTAAAACATAATTTTTAAACTGATTTTGTTAATTTAAAATAACAAAATTGCTATACACAAATATTCTTTAGAACTATCACATTGTTTGGTTGCAGAAAAGTCTTTTGTCTTCCAACCGGTTAAGAGAAATGACCCGGTGATAGCTAAGCCCATCACTAAAATCCAACAAAAATCATGGTAACATCACTATCTATTTTTCAGATTATTGAACCAAACACAAAACATTACTATCTAAGAAATTAAGAAAATCAAACTTTCATGGAAACTACCATCCATCCCATATTAGAAATGGGCTTTTAAAGGGGCGAGTGATCGCATTTCTAAAAACTCAGTCCAATCCAATATATACATATTAGATTCAGCAAAACAAATCCAAAATGCCTCCTATACCTGAAGGGGCTCTTCCACATGCTGCCATGGTAGGCTTACCTGTCGGGGGTGTCTTTATCGTCCTCCTCTGCTTTGCATGCTGCTACATCAACCAGATAATAGAGTACTTCCAGAAGCAGCAGAATGATACGAGCACCCCAGTAACTGAAGCGAAGCAGCATATACACGGAGAGGTGGATGCAGGTGATTGTGAAGCAGGGGTTGATCAGGGAGACAAGTTGAAGCAGCCGAGCAAATCCAGGAACTAAAGGATCAATAACTTTATTTTTATTTTGAGACTTTTATTTAAATATTGTTTAGTCGGGCCACCGTTCGGGTTTTCTTTGTGGTTCTTTCCCGAATGTCTAGGCTAAGTCGAACCACCCTAGTCATATAAAATAGGGTATTTCATCGCCGTTACTATTTTTCAATGAAATATTTTCCCTAAACTTAACTTGTGCAACAAGAATATTTTTCACGCTCTTTCTTGCTTTCCAACGGAAGACGTCCGTGAAATCTCCTTCGAGCGTCTCACGAGAAGTTAGTTAACCGGTCACGTTGCGGACAACGTCTGTAACACATTAGCTCTACCATATTCATCTCATGCATTATATTGCGTTATCAAGCTTGTTTCATTGTATGAACCCTAATTTACTGTGTTTGAGTTACTTTGAATATTATGCTGTTTTGTTTCATTGTTTATTGGATTTACTAAGATTTACTTATGTTGTAACTTGTAACCATGAATTATGAGATCTTTTACGGTTTTATCTCTTCTTCTCTTTCTTTGTTTGTATTGGAGATATGAGTGGTGCTGGTATTATTATTTAGAACATTATGTTGTTTGTTAATTGGAATTACTAAGATTTATGTATGTTACTACTTTTATCTCTTCTTTTGTCTTTAGAAGGAAAATGGTATATATGATATTATCTCTTTATTTGTTTGTACTATTTGAGATTATGAGTGGTGCTCTGGTGTTATTAATTTGTTTGTATATAAGGATATTTTGTACTAAATCAAGACAAATATTATGCTTTATGTGAGTATTATATGTGACCACAGTTCTCTTTTAATCCATGTTGTTATTATTTTTTTGTCTTATAAATTTGATTTGATTTAAAACCAAAAAAAATATTGGAGTCATTAATTTACAAATGACGTGAAATTAAAGGTCAATCTGTTCTTTTATTCTTTTTTCTGAAATTATAAAAAAAATTGACGGATTGAGCTTTGGTTTTTATGTAATTAGTAACACCGATCGATAATGACTTTTAAAAAGTATTAGAAATAAATTAAATTAATAAAAACGAAAAACTGATGCGGATGTGAACTAAACGAGTACGGAGCTCGCTTACAATGCTCACACAAAGCATTACATAGCATAACATTTACACAAAATCAGTCTAAAATGGGATCGAATGCCAAAAAAACAAATTAATTTGTTAGGTTATATCTTGATTAAATAAACAAAAGATGGTTAATTGACATTAATTATAAAATTTGTATATCTACTCTAAAAAATTTAATTTATAATCTATTAATTGACATTAATTATAAACTTGTGATGTTACCAATTGCGTTACTAATAATACATAAACATGTCTATAAGAGCATCCACAATAGAAATCGGTCAGCCATAGGCCAGCCACTCTCTCTCCCTGCCACGTTAGCAGCACTAAAAATCCACCTGCCATATCAGATTTAGGCCAGCCATAGGCCAGCCGCAATAAAAATAATTCAAAAACAACTACATTTACGGAATTAAATTTGCGATTAAATTGCGGAATTAAATGTACGAGACATATACAGGAAAATTCATTAATTGCATTAAAAAAATTACATTCATTTAAAAAAATAGATTACATAATAAAGGAAAAAAACTTATCGTCTCTGCAATGTCTTCTGTGCCCACAACTCTTCAATTATATCATTTTGGAGTTGAATATGAGCATCCACTTGGCGCATGTCGGCAAATTCCTTGAGGCGGCCGACTTCATCGAGAGGTACCCCACGCCGTACGCTAGGGGTGGCAGTTCCGTGGCTTGGGCCGGCTTCATCGTCATTGGCCCAACTAGTCAGTTGTACGCCTTCGTCTTCGACGATCATGTTGTGCATGATAATGCAGGCGTACATTATTTGGGAAACGCATTTGACATCCCACAAACGCGTTGGACCCTTAATTGCCGCCCATCGAGACTGGAGCACACCAAATGCGCGCTCCACATCCTTGCGCGCCGACTCCTGTCGTTCCGCAAAGTAGGCCTTCCTTTCATCACTTGCGTGCCTGATCGTCTTCACAAAGACAGGCAACCTAGGGTATATCTCATCCGCCAAGTAGTAGCCCATATCATGCCGGTTGCCGTTGGCCACAAATGAGACGGCTGGACCGATGCCCTGACACTTCTCGTTGAAGAGGGGCGACGAGTTGAGGACGTTGAGGTCGTTGTTCGACCCGGATACCCCAAAATACGCATGTCAGATCCACAGCCGGTAATCAGCTACGGCCTCGAGGATCATCGTGGGATTCTTTCCCTTGTAGTCGGTCGTGTAAGCCCCCTTCCAGGCAGTCGGACAGTTCTTCCACTCCCAATGCATACAATCTATGCTTCCTAACATCCCGGGGAACCCATGTTGCTCCCCGTGCATCTGCATCAAATTCTGACAATCTTGGGGAGTAGGGCTTCGAAGGTACTGCTCACCGAAAATGTTTATCACGCCCTGACAGAAATACTTCAGACATTGCAGAGAAGTCGTCTCACCGATGTGGAGGTACTCATCCCACATGTCTGCCGCGCCTCCGTAGGCCAACTGTTTGATTGCTGCCGTGCACTTTTGGATAGGGGTGTGGCCGGGTCTGCCAGCCGCATCGTGCCTGAAGCGGAAATAAAGATATCGACGCTCCAAAGCGTCAACGATACGCATAAACAACTCCCTGCGCATTCTAAAATGCCTCCTGAACATGGTTGCTGGAAACCGCGGGTCCGGAGCGAAGTAGTCGTCATATAGCCGCTGATGTGCAGCTACGTGATCCCGATCAATCACTGCTCGGCGGTGGACAACCGGTGGAGGGCGGGGGACCGCCTGTTGTTCCACCCTTCGCATGTACCGCTCCATCTCGCGGTTCATGTAGGCCTCCATAGCCTCGTTCATCTGTCGTTCTTACTCCTCAGCATCCCCACCACTACCACCCGCGTGACTCATCCCTCGATGATGCTCTTGTGCAGAAAGTTAGAGAGAGAAAACTCGTTAAAACAAGTGATGCAAATGAAAATGAAACTAAAATCGCGTATATATAGGTTTTGAAAAAAAAAAAGAGAAGAAAATAGGCGCTGACCGATCGGCACGCCACAATGGCGGCCAGCGCATCGGCTAGCGCCCCTGGATCGGCTAGCCCACGCCGATTTTCTAGCCGATTCGTCGCTGGCCGATTGCAATGGTTCGGCCAGCGCCGCGAATCGGCTAGCCGGCACTGTGGATGCTCTAATGTCTAGTAGTACTAATAATAATTACATCCATAGATATAAAATCCTGCTGTGGTTGAATCTTACATGCACTGACGGACCCAGGTGGGGTCGACCGACCCCACCGTCGTCCGACGAGAGCGTCGCCGAAAAGTTCATTCATAGACCTCCGACCCTCTGCAACTTCACCTTCCGACCCCATGCAACTTTGTCTTGACCTCACGCAGTAGAGTTTGCTGGAAAATAAAAGGAGTGATGGAGAAAATCATTGGGAAGGTCATAGGGAGGGGAAGCCGGGAAGAAGAACCGAATTCAGATTCTCACTGAGGAAGAAGAAGACACGTTTCTACTTCTTTGCTTATTAATGATATGGGCCATAAGTTTGTGGGCTTCCTCTATTAAATAAGTGGTAGATTTGATTATAAATTAATTAAGTATAGTTATGTTTATAATATCATTTTATAAACAATAGTTCCATTCTATTTTATTTTATTCTAATTTATGATAAATCATCAAATGATTATTTAAAAGTGTTTTATCAATACATATTTAAGTTAAAAGATAAACAACTAAAATTCTACAATCTCCATCCAAAAAATTATTTTATCATTTATATATTTTTACTAATAGGAGTCTCATTTTATTATTATTAAAAGTTAAAAACAATAAGCAGACCTTAGAATCACCTTATATTCTAAGGTTTTATAAAACCATATATTATTATTAATTAATACTCTATTATTTTAAAATGGGAATTAGGTTATGTTATTTAATTCAACTCACGTATCATACAGTTGTAGCTGAAAAATAAACGATTTCAATTGTAGCTGAAAAATAAACGATTTCAAATTAGAAGTGAAGAGAGTCATATTTTTAAACAATAAATTAAATATTATATGTATATATATATATATATATATTATACTATTAATTATATTCGACCCCACGAGTTTCAATTTCTGCGTCCGTCATTGCTTACATGCATATGGTATATATGCGCATAACAAATAGAAATATGAGCATAAAATCAAGTTTCAGCCCCATTTGTTAGTTATCATACAAATCCAATTCATTAATAACAAAAAATTTGTCTAATAAAAAATAAATACTACTCCTCGATACTATTTGAAAATAAGAATTATTATATACTTTTATATTAACACCAAATATTCAAAAATTAATTTAAATAGAATAGGCCTAATTTAAACGACAAAATGGTTTATCAACTGAAACAGTTCAAGTGTTCGAAAAGTCACATAACCAAATTTGGATAAGCCCACATGACCCCTCCCCCCTCCCACCCCCCAACTCCACACTCATTTATACCTCAATTTTCCTCCAATATTTTCATTCTCATATTGATTTTCATCTTTTCTTTGCATAATCATGAGACATGGACGAGGAATATTGAGTTCATCATCGAGTAAAAGAAGTGGTGCACGTGGTCGGAAAATGGAAGGCGTGGAGGTGCAAATGAAGGTGAAGAAGCTGCAGAAAATCATTCCCGGTGGCGAAGGGTTGGATTCGGACGAGCTTTTTGTTAGAACGACGGATTATATATATTGCTTCTCAAGCTCAAGATTAGTGTTTTGCAGATTCTTTCCAAGTTGCATACTCCATGAGTATTTTTCTTCATTGATTTCATGCACTCTTTTTTATTTGTACTAAATTTTGCTATTTATGTTAGTTTTAATTATATATATACAAACAAGAGTTATTATGCAGTCTCGTTTTTGTGGAGGGCGTTAATTAGTCCCTGTATTTTTTTCTTTGTGATTTTTATTAATTTATACTAGTAGTATAGTACTTAGGTTATGATATTGCAATGTTAATTGAATTTCTAAGTTGTATGTTATAATGACGATGGATTTTGAGAAATTTTAGGGTTTTATCACTTTCTTTGTTTGTCTTTGAGATTTGAATAATGGAGGTGATATTACACCTTATAATTGTTTAATTTTTGTACTAAAAAATATTCCGTGTGGTTTGTAGTTCTGATTTAATTGGATGCTCAACGTGAGTGTGTCTGCTTATATGGAAAAATAATTATAAAACGCACGTTGAGTTAACTTATTTTAATTAAAAGATGTTTTTCACTCATACATTATTTTTAGGGTTGGGGAAAAATACCGAAATACCGAAATACCGGCCTTATCGTACCGAAAAAATACCGAAAATACCGAATTTTCGGTATACCGTGACTTTCGGTACGGCATGATACCTTACCGAAAGATTCCGGTAAGGTAACGGTATGAATTTTCAAATACGCCGGTATACCGCTGCATACCGAAATTCGGTATATACCGTAAATTAAGGTATATACCGTAAACTAAGGTATATACCACAAAAATATAAACACAATTATATAAAATATATTTTATATATTTTTAAATTATAAAATCTATCATAAAATATAAATATAATTATGAATACATTATATTTAATTTATTTTTAAAATTATAAAATATAAATAATATTCTAGAAACTTTAATTTTTTATTTTAATTGATGTTGAAAGTCAGGTATACTGTAAAAGTAAGGTATACCGAACTTCGCTACGGTATACCGAAAATGAAATACGGTATTGGTATGGAAATTCGTCATACCGAAAATAAGGTATATCGAAGTTCGGTATACCGAAAACTTTGGTAAGGTAAAGGTATGACTTTTTCGCATACCGTATTTACGGTAAGGTATACGGTATGATGGTTTCGGTAAGGTATACCGTACCTACCCACCCCTAATTATTTTCTCGCAAACATAGTAGTATCTCACAACTTAACTGGCAAAACACGATTTTCTTAATACCGGGTTTTAAACAATTATATCGATTTACTTGGGAAGGAGTATTCCTTTTGGCTTTTGATTTGGAGTCCTGATTTATTTGGATTGAGTTAATTAAGTACTATATTTAGGAAAATAATTACTAACGCACTACTTTTAGAAACACTATTAAGAGAGTTTTTATTTGAGATTCAAAGCGTGTCAAGACACGATTCCAATAAAAATTATTATTCTGATTGAGCACTAAGAGAATTGGACCTTTAGCCCATGATAATAAAAATTATTATTCTGTTTGGTGAAATCAAATCATTCTCATTTTTCAAAAATATACAACAATTTAATAAAATATTATAAGAATGGTATGTGGTTTATTTTTATCATTTTCATTTTTCATATACTAAATAATTTCAAAAAATATACTATATATTGTTATTTGGGAGTCTCATTATTTTCTTAAGCAGAATTAATTGTTGGTAAATAAAATTAAAAATACTTATTTGAGAGATCTCATTATTTTATGCAAATTTAATTTCAAAAAAAGTAATATAAAACCAATAAATAATTATTAAGGGATGTAATCAAATGCAAACTCTAAATATTGTACAGACTACAAACTATGATCTGGACCGTTAAAATTATCAACACATGACAAAATAACAACAACAAAATATGTCAACACAGTGTCAACGGTTATGCTCTATTGACAATGTGTTCACATTTTTTTTTGTTATTTTGTCATTTGTTGACATTTTCTAACGATTCAGATCATAGTTTGGAGTTTGTACAAAGTTTGCATTTTACCACTACCCTAATTACTAACATAATTTTTAAACTGATTTTTTTGATTTAAAATAAAAAATTACTATACACAAATATTCTTTAGAATAGTTTTAAAATATGCCATGTGAAATCTATTTTAACACTCATATTCTTCAAAAATAATACTATATACAAATATAGTTTCAGTGAATACTTTAATTTTTCATAATATCAAACGGTTATTTTTTTTTTAAAAGGAATAAAAGTCCTCTAGGAGATTGAAGATAACAAAAAAAAAAGAGCTTAAATGTGCCTATTCAACACGATATTACATAAAAATCTAGAAATATGTGAGTATTTTAAAAAAAAATAATGGCCACGTTTAATATTAGTTGTATGGAAAAGGATGGAATAGAGTAGAAAAAGCTCACTTCCAAGAACTATCACATTGTTTGGTTGCAAAAGAGTCTTTTCTCTTGCAATCGGTATACGAGGAATGACCCGGCTCCTTCTCTTGATAGCTAAGCCCATCACTTAAATCCAACATAACATCACTATCTATTTTTCAGATTATTGAACCAAACACTAAAGAGTAGAAAACATTACTTTCTAAGAAATTAAGAAAATCAAACTTTCATGGAAACTACTATCCCACTTGTTTCAAAACACTAGTATATTTTCACTTCAGTCTCTCTCTCTCTCTCTCTCTTTCTCTCTTCAATTCAGATTCAGAAAATCAAATAAAAAATGCCTGTACCAATTGAGATACTACTTCTCATTATCTTTGGAGCTATCTTCGGTGGCTTTCTCGTTATCGCTGTTATCATATTCCTCATACTTCAATGCCTGAAGTTCATAAGCAAATAGTGGCAGCAGTAGCTCTACATTCACTGCTTCATTCATCTCATACATTTTGCCTTGCCCTTACTTTTGTAGATCCACAATGTTGCTTCTAATATACAGTGTTCTACTATAATTACTTTGGATATTAGTCTATTACTATATATGTTGTTTTTATGTCATTGTTAATTGGAATTACTAAGATGTACTATGTATGTTGAAACCATGAATTATGAGGTTTTTTAGGCTTTTATCTCTTCTTCCTCTTCATCTTAAAACGAAAAGTTATGATAATTGGGGTTTAATTTAGCTCTTTCTTTGTTTTTGTTTGTATTCGCGATATGAGTGGTGCTGGTATTATTATTTTGGATATTAGTATATGTTGTTTTTATTTTATTGTTAATTGGAATTACTAAAAGATGTATGTATGTTGCAACCATGAGTTATGAGATTTTTTAGGGTTTTCTCTCTTCTTTCTTTTTTGTACTTTTAAAAGGAAAAAGGTGCTATGATAATTGGGGTATTATCTCTTTCATTGTTTATAGTATTTAAGATATGAGTGGTGCTGGTGTTATTCGTCCTTTTAACTAGCATATCACCCACGCAATGCATGAGGACATTTTGTATACTATGTGATAATATTAAAGGTCATTAATTTCCAATTGACATGAAAATCAAAGGTCAATCTATTTTTCTAGTCATTAGTCGAAGTTATAGAGAAAATTGAAGCTTTAATTTTTATGTAACTAATGACATCAATAATGATTTTTGAAGTATTAGAATCAAATTAAATGAATAAGAAAAATAATACTAACGTGAAACGATTACGGAGCTCGCATATTGTATACTTACATAAATTATTATACTGTATATCATAACATTTACAATAAATTAATCTAAAATGGGGTCGAATACCAAAACAAATTACTATTTTTGGAAATATCCATTAACGTAATATACAAAGATATATGGTTAAAATATTTGGTTATAAATTTGGAAATATATCCTGTGAAAGTTTTGAGAACTAAAATCACAATAGTTCACTGACACATCAATATCAATCGATGTTACAAAACATATTAGTTTCTAATATTCAGTTAAGAACTGATATGTTTGACATTTCGGTACGTCCCACAATAAAAGTGACTAAATTATTATTGACAGACGGAAGAAAATAATTGTTGCAATTTTTTTGATGAAAGAAGTTCTAGCTACTAGTACTACTAATATTTATCTTATTTTTGACATTCTACTAATTATTTAGTTGTTCCATAGTAGTTCCACCTTTTTATCTTGAGTTTTTATTTTTAAAGGAAAGAATTATTCATCTTTATTGTGTTTGTTTTTAAAAATTAAAAGAAAGTATATAAAATTTTAAATACAATAACATTAGAATAATTAAATGACAAAAATTAGTAAGAATAATGAAAACTCTGGTGCTCATTTGCTACGTTTAAAAATTTGTGATATACATAAACATATTTAAAGAAAATAGATGGAATGAAATCAAATATCCCACTTGTTAAAAAACACTATATCTTCCCTTCATTCAACAAAAAACTCAGTCGAATATCTCTCTCTCTCCCTCTCTCCAAAATTCAGATTCAACAAAACAAATCCAAAATGCCTTCTGTACCTGCTGAGGCTTTTCCACATGCTGCCATAATAGCCATACCTGTGGCCGGGGGTGTCTTTATCGTCCTCCTCTGCTTCTCGTGCTGCTACTTGAACAAGATAAAAGCGTACTTCCAGAAGCAGCAGTAGCTCTTCGATCCACCTCGACATTCACTGCCTTATTCATCTCATACATTATATTGCCTTACTTTTGTAGAGGATCAAGCTAAATGTAGAGATGTTGCTTCATCGTATGAACCCTAATTTACTTTGTTTTTATCTCCGTGTATCCGTTTGATTCAGTTCTACTATATACTTTGAATATTATGCAGTTTTATTCCATTGTTAATTGAATTTACTAAGATTTGTTTATGTTGTAACGATGAATTATGAGATCTTTTAGGGTTTTATCTCTTCTTCATCTTTTAAAAGGAAAATGGTATGATCATAATTGGGGTTTTCTCTCTTTCTTAGTTTGTATCTGAGATAGGAGTAGTGCTGGTATTATTACTTAGAATATTATGTTTTTTTTTTTATTTCATTGTTAATTGGAATTACTAATATTTATATGTTGTAACGATGAATTATGGGACCTCTTCTTCTTTTAAAAGGAAAAAGATTGGATGATTGGGGTTGTCTCTTTCTTTGTTTGTACAGTATTTGAGATATGAGTGATCGTGGTATTATTACTTACGGAGTAATATTATTTATTTCATTGTTAATTTGAATTACTAAGATTTATGTTTTTTTGTAACGATGAGTTATGAGACTTCTTCTTTTAAAAGGACAAAAAAGTATGATAATTGGGGTATTATCTCTTTCTTTGTTTGTATTTGAGATTATGAGTGGTGCTGGTTTTATTCGTTCTTTTCACTAGCATATCACCCACGCAATGCATGAGGATATTTTGTAATAAATCAAGACAATTATTATGCTTTATGTGAGTATTATATGTGAACACAGTTCTCTTTTAATCTATGTTGATATTAATTTTTTTTTCTAATAAATTTGATTATAAATACAGTAAATTAAATGTTGGTGTCATCTATACATATATAAAAGGTGAGTTTTGGCATTTTCTTGAAATATTTATATGTTTTATCCTTATTCTGAAATATTTATAAGTTATGGACCAATTTGAATATTTCAAGTAACTCATGAATATTTATTTAGATATTTTAATGAGCATTTGACTAATTCTTGAAGCACTACAATGACTCATTGGTGGTTACAAATATTTAAATAGAATAATGAGCATTTAACAAATTTTGTAACCTATATTGTCTTGATTTTAAAATTATGATGCTTTAATTCCATGATCTCTCATATACTAATTTTGTACCTATAAAAGGCATAGAATTGTGGATGAAATACAATATACACACTAACAAAACATTCTTCATTCTCTCTCAAGCTCTCAACATTTTAGGAACATTGTTTTGCTCGATTTTGGAGCTCCGTCAAGTTTATAGGTGCCTAGCAGGTTTGAGATGTTATATACGTTAGGAGGAAGTCGTTTTCATCTCTGGGGAAAATATGTCAATCCGAGAGCACTAACCGTGATGTAATTTGTCTTGCGGAAAGATGGTTTTTCTTGACTAATTTTCATTGTAATTTCCATTTCATTTATTGTTGTTTTTTTCCTTTGATTACAAATGTTAGAGTACCGCGTGTATATGGTTCCAGAATTTTATCCCAATATTTCTTACAGTTCTTAGAGAGAGAAGAATTGTAACATCCTTAACTCAAACATACATAGTATTTATCTTCATCTTTACACAATTTATTATTTTTAGTAGAGAAATATGAAGGATTGTTTTAAACATATTTTTCAAAAATGTCAACACTTAATGTAGTCTCTTTATCATTGTCCAAATAATTGTGTTTGTCTCAATTCAATTTTAAATATGTTTAAGTTAATGTCTTTAGGTGTAAAATGAATTGAGGAATATATATTTATTGAATTTTTATTGCATAGTAGTATATTTTTTTATTTTAAATCGTATATAATTATATTGTTTCTTATTTTAATTAATCGATTAACAATTTAAAATTGTATGATAAAAAAATATTCCGTCGTACATCGCACGTGGGTTAAGACTAGTTAATTTATAAATGCCATGAAATTAAAGGTCAGCCTGTTCTTTTATTCATTTTTCTAAAATTATAAAAAAAAAACTGACGAATTGAGCTTTGGTTTTTATGTAACTAGTGACACTGACAATGGTTTTTAAAGTATTGGAATCAAATTAAACTGATAAAAACAAAAAACTAATGTTGACGTGAACTAAACGAGAACGGAGCTCGCATATAATGCACAAATAAAGCATTAACATGGCATAACATTTACACAAAATCAATCTAAAATGGGATCTAATACCAAAATTAATTTGTTAGGTAAGATCTCGATTAAATAAAAAATTAACTACTGTATATTAACGTAATATTCAAAGATGGTTAATACTTATATTCTACGTGTGCTAACTGCTAAGTATACTGCGACATTCCTAGATAGATGCCATATTTGTATATCTACTCTAAAAAACTTAATTTATAATCTATTAATTGACATATAAACGTGTGATGTTACCCATTGCTTTATTAATACTAATATGTAAACATGTCTATAATGTCTATTACTAATAATAATAACATCCATAGATATAAAATTGGGCTAACGACTGAATGATTTTATTTGTTCATTGATGAAAATTTGATAGAACATCAAGCTATTGAATGCTGCTGTGGTTGAATCTTATATGCGTAGTGAAATAGAAATATGAACATAAAATCAAGTTTCAGCCCCATTTGTTAACATACAAATCCAATCCATTAATAATAAAAAAGTTGTCTGATTAAAAATAAATACTCGATACTATTTGAAAATAAAAATTACTCCCTCCGTCCCATAAAAGTTGAGTCGTATTCCTTTTTAGTCCGTCCCATAAAAGTTGAGTCATTTCCTTTTTTAACAAAAGACAAAACATCCAATCACTCCTATTTTATTCCATCATTTACTTTACTCTCTCTTATCTTTCCTACTTTTTTCATCTCTCCTATTTATTTAATATAAATTCTTAATCTCCGTGCCCAAAAGTTTTGTCTCAATTTTTATGAGACGGAGGGAGTACACTGTAGTAGTATAATAATTAAAATCAACTAATTCACTTATCAAAAAGTAAAACTTTAAAATCGATGAAGGGAGATGGGCTGCCGAGAAGAGTGGGCTATTGAGTCTGGGATAAAGGCCCAATTAAGATTAAGCGCGTTTTAGCGACTGATATTTGGTGGAATTTTTATATGGAATATTTACAGTAATTGAACAATAATACTTTTGAGTTTTTAGATAAGCAAATTCACGTGTAAATAGCTAGCTTTATCAAACAAATTGAATAGTTTGCATTATTGTTAGAATTTTGAATTTATCAATTTATTATAGTAAATATGATTATTGGCACACTGAAAAATCAAGGAGGGCATATTTTTATCCACTTGTCCAATTCTTTACGTGTTCAAGACTGCTATGAACATTCATTTCTTTAAATAATACTCCATCAAAGAACAACTCCTTTTTTGTTTATTTTATCTTTATCACATATTCTGGTGTTTCGCCAATACATTATTTACCACTAGTCTCTCATTTCTATCCGGTCATTCTCTTTTGTTACCAAAATATAAACTTCTCACTTGGACTGAGAGAACAAGAGTATTTCATAAAAAGCTCAACATATGTATATAAAAAAAATTAGTACAAAAAGAACATTATATACTTCATCCGTTCCTCTGGACTATATTTTATAAATAAAATGGAAAGATAATAAAGTATGAGAGAAAAAAAAAAAAGAGTGATATTTCTAATTTTAAAAAATAGAGAGTGCGACGTAGTCATGGAGGGAGTACAAAATTAGTGAAATTCACCTATGACGAACATTTTCTAATTATACATATTTAGGGTTTAGGGTTTAAGATCCGAGCCGTTTATGAAGGACGAGAGAGTAATTAATAATTATACATTGGAATCCACAAATTTTCTTTTTTGCATTGCTAAAAAATCAGTGTGTGTTTGAAGTAGCGTCGACAAAGGTAGAGAACTGAAAAAGATGGCAGCCTCATGGTTTTGAGTGTCAAATTCTTCATTCCCACTGCTTTTCCCCACCAGTTTCAAAACAAAATCCCAAGTACCAACTCTCTCTCTCTCTCTCCTCTATCATTAACTCAGACAAACTCTCATCCTCGTGATCACATTTGCGCAGCATCTCATAAAGGGCTCCCACCATTTCCCCCACCAACTGTTCGACGATATGATCTCCAATTCCGCTTAAAGACTCCATTTTTACTTCAAATTTCAACTCAAACTCAGTCCAATCTCCGCTTCAGTTCAGATGCGGTGAAACAAAAATCCACAATGTCCTGGATCCAATCAGCTTTTGGGACCAAAATCAGCCCAATAATCCTCTTCATAATCGTACTCCTCGCCGTGATTTTATTCATCGCCGCCATCCTCCACCTCCTCATACGCTTCCTCGTCAAGCAGAGATCCCCGCAGGCCCCCGAGATTCCGGGCTCCGGCGCCTTCCAGAGGCAGCTGCAGCAGCTCTTCCACCTCCACGATTCCGGCTTGGATCAGTTCCAAATCGACGCCCTCCCAGTCTTCTTGTACAAGGAGATAATGGGATTGAAGGAGCCCTTTGATTGCGCCGTATGCTTATGCGAATTTTCCGAATTGGATAAGCTGAGATTGCTTCCTCTCTGCAGCCATGCCTTCCACATTGACTGCATTGACACATGGCTGCTGTCTAATTCCTCATGCCCCCTCTGCAGGGGTGTGATCTTGAGCCCCGGATTCTCGTTTGAGAACCCAGTGTTCGTGTTTGATGATTCGAAGGAGGTGGAGGATGTGAAGGGGGGTGGGGATGAGAGTAGCTCTGCTTTGAGTGGGAGGAGGGTTTTTTCAGTGAGGCTTGGGAAATTGAGGTGTAGTAATGGTAATGGAACTGTGGTGCAAGAGAATCAAAATCATGAATTGGGGGAAACCAGCTGCAGCAATCTTGATGGGAGGAGGTGTTATTCAATGGGATCGTTTCAGTATGTGGTGGCTGATTCAGAGCTGCAGGTTGCTTTCTGCCCTAGTGGGGGAGAGAGAGGGAGACAGCTTGATGGGAACGTTGGTGATGTGATGAGAGGAGGGAGGGGGAGAGGGAGAGAGGGACAGAATTGGAATTTTGCAGGGGAGGGAGATGGTGAGGATGGGAAGAAGATTAACAGTAGGGTTAAAGGTGAGAGCTTTTCTGTTTCCAAGATTTGGCTGTGGTCCAAGAAAGGTAAATTCCCTAATTCACATTATTCCAATGATGTTAATGGAATTTTACCATGAAAGAAAGGATTTTTATTTGATTTTGCGGGAGTTAATTAGTTAATACTAATGTAGATAGAGTATGAGAAGTGTGTTGTGGCTTTCTGTAATTTGTGATTAGTATGTCAGATTCAGAGCATTCTTGTTTAGGTGTTTGCCTTTTGTTTTTATTTTTGGTTTCTTTTTAATGCAATTTAAGGTTGAATAATGCTTGTTTTCCACATCATACATTGTCTTTTGTAGCTCGCTTCTCCTTTCTTTGGATGACTATCCATTTCTAAGTTGATTGTGTGAGTGTGACCATAAGATGATATTACTAGTTTATCCTCGGCCACAAATCGATATATAGTGAAGAAATGTACCAAGATAGATGTCTAAATTAGTGAAGTGATTGTGGTACATAGACATTAGCTACTTGGAAATTTCTTGTTAGAAATGAAACTTTGGCACATTATAGTGTTTTGCCAAATTGTGATATGGGATTGGATTGATAGTGGTGGGATCAGTAAAAGGTGTAGGAAGGCACTCTAGTGATGATTAGAAACCTTGATTGGAAAAGTTGACTTAAGGGGACTCAAACATGATGGGGTCTCTCTCTCTTTCTCTCTCTCCTTATCAGATTTAATTTTGCAGCCCATGTTCTTGGCTCTTGTCTAGCACTGAAACCGACTGGTGGGATTAAGTTTTTTATTGATGTAAGTAGATATTTTAGAGAGAAGTCTTGATGTTAGTTGCGGTTGTAGGTCCAACATAATTGGTAGTCCTTCCAAGATCTTCATTCTTCTGTTTTGGCTAATTAAAAATTCAGTCTTTATTCAAAGTTTATTGCTTTGGTACTCAAAATTTGAATATTAAATTTGGAGCTTGCTAATAATTCACAAACATCATCATTAAGTTGAAATTTGTTGAATTGAAATATGATTCGATTTTCCGCGTCAAATGATTGTAATTGGTACGAGTAAGGTGAAAATGGGATTTACCAAAATTGATGATTTATTAAAGGTTCCTTCAATAACAGCCAAATTTGAAGGCTTCCTTTTTTCCGAACAATTAAAAAAATGAGAGAGATTTATGAAAATATGGCGGCATTTTTATCGCTAGTTTTGCAGAAAAAAAAACTAAGTAAAAAAATATACAATGTGTTTCATGCTATTAAAATCGAGTTTCGATTAAATTAATTGTGTTTATTTCTTGAAAAAAAAAGAAGAGTAATTGATTGATTTTATCTCCTTGATTGAGATTTCACTAAAAATGTTTAGTCGTTTAAGTTACAAGTAGTAATTTTCATTGTTTCATTTTTTAGAATATAATTTTCCATAAAATATTTTTGACGGTTAGAATATCAATGCTACATTCGAAATTAAACCTCGATTGGGTAATCAATGGGTAATTTCAGCTATTGCATCTATATTCCGATTGACGGAAATTTTTTTGAGATATTGCATTTTAAAAAACTAAATAGTGAGTTTTAAATGATTAATAAGCTAAATAGTGGGGCAATTTTAAATAAACATTCAGATAATTAGACAAAATCGACTATGGAAACAATAATTTTGAGAAACTGAAGAATGAGAGAGGCTTACACTTTATAGATTACATGCGTGAATGATGGTGGGAATGAAGTGAAATTGAGCAAATATAATTTCAGTAAGAGAAGTAAATCATAATTATGTTGCAGCTTTTGCCATCATAGCATTTCTAAGGTTTTGAAGAATTGTCACACTCCACAAATTTCTAAGCACCACGTGCGCATCTATTCATTACATATAAAATTCTGTCTTTTGATTATTCTATTACACTATAGTCTATAATATATGTATGTGATGTGACAAATATTGCTGAAGTTACACATAGAACAAATTAGTAATCCTAGATCTGAAAGATGAAATTACGTGAAAAAGTTATTCTAGAACTTACTTAACTAATGCATTGCCTGAAAACAAGGGGATGTAATAATATAGTCTTTAGAGAGGTCGATTATATGAAGACACATGCGAAATGGTGTACCCCATTTTTTTCAACAACTACATTCTAAATTAACCAAATTTATTAGGTTCCATTTCCATTTTTTTCTCCTAGATTATGTGCTGTGTGACACTAGGGTGCATGTGATGTACTTTAATTACGCTACCAATATTAATACAAAAGGTTATTTTGAGAATTTTTTGTCTTGAAAATCGAGTAGCCAATACATTGGATTGGACATTGGAAAAAACAAAGAAAAAAATAAAATAATTGCGTTGTCCTATTACATGCTCTGGCAATGTGCAACACAGCTCAAGCCATGAAAAACGATAAAATTGTTCATGTGATTTTTTGAGAGTACAATACGTTAGTCTTGAGCAATTTTAGGTCATTCTCATTCGTTACGCCCGATTCGTATTTTATTTTATCAATACATGCTTTCCATATATGCTGTCAGCGACTTAAATTAGAGAAACTAATAATGCAGGATGCAATAAAATACGACGTGAAAAATAGAAGATAAAATAAAGTAAAATAGAGTAAGAGTCGCTAAGCTAAGAAGTTAATCTCGCTTGTAATAGGACAACCAGACAAATTATCAGTAACATGTAATGGAACAGAGAGAGTATTATTTTACCAAATGAAGCCCAAATTGGAAGTTTTGAATAAATAGGCCAAGACACAATGCTCCAAAATCAGAACTTTTTTAACAAGTCTAAGTTACAAAAATGTTTCTTGGATTGAATACAGACAGTTCTATAGGAAATTAGGCCAACACAATTCAGATTTCAAGACCTGTTGTGGAGAAATAAGTTTTGGCACAAAACTCTTTTAACGACATTTTTCTTGTAACAATGTACACAAAACTAACCCACTCAGGGAAGAGGTGACGCGTAATTGTAAATAGATGCATTCGATGGGCACCCGGTTGAACTGGTGCTGTGCCGATTACAAGGATGCTTCTTTTCTGTGAAAATTAACACGCGTATCAAGGTCAAGTGTCGGGCAGTTGCCTCACAAGCCACGGGGGAAGTTGTTGATCTGACCCTCCTCGAGAACGTCTTTGTTGTTCGCCTTGTAATTTATTCTCATACGCATAACAAGAGATTTCTGAAAGCCAAAGCATTCATGCTCAGAATGGAGGAAAACATACATGTCAAAACTATTCATCGGATGATTTTAAAGAAAACAATATGAGCGCACATACCTTGCCGTGTTGGCTGTTTGAAACCCGCAATGTCTGTGTGATAGATCCGCCACCACTCGCAGGAAGAGTATTGCTGCTGGCAGGATCCAAGTGCAACTGAAGAAACTGCAAGGACATGCAAGAACATTATTTAGGTTCTCCCGAGTGTTGGGACACGAGAAAGGAGTCAGGATGATGGTGCCCTTAAATTACCTTGGGAACTGCCGCCTGGAATACAAAATTTGAGTAGATATTGGGTGACTTGTTCGTAAACTGAGCCTCGATCAGTGTGGTTTGTTGGCTGCTAGGATTCTTTGAGAAGTTGAAAGTTACTTTCAGGGAGCTGCTCTCGAATGCAACAATTGATGGATAGGTTGGGGCGTCAGTTACTGCAACTAAAGTACCAGTGTGAGAAATCTATCAAGAAGGTAGTAAGTAGTCAATGCAGATATAAAACGATGATATATTACCAGGTACAGATGGGGCGGCTCCAAAACCATCCAACAAATCCATCATTGATGAGCTTCCAGCAGGGGTGGAAGCTTTTACTGAAGGTTGGGGTGTCAGCGATTTCCCCAAAAGATCACCAGCACTTTGTTTATCTTGACTTGTGGACAAAATATCGAGTGCGGACGAGTTACTTAGGGCTGGAGGATCTCCAATTGACAGAAGGTCCAGCAACATATCTGTACCACTTTGCTTTGTCTGGTTGGTTCCTGAAATGTCAACATGAAACAACAAATAAGGTTTACCCTGAATTAGTAAAGGAATGTTGTGACATTAAAATTGCTCACCTAGACTACAAACTCTAACAAAGCAAAACTAGTGCAGATACAAATCAACTTATATGAACCATCCGCATTTCAATTGAATCATTAATACAAGCAAACAACAACTTAAGTCAAATCAACCTTGTGAAGGCGCTGGGGACATATCAACTCCAAGTAGATCATGAAGAAAATCTCCACCAGCAGAGACAGTGGTTGGAACATCATCAGAACTAAGATCAAGTAAATCGACTAGAGGAGGTGCAGGTTTGGCAACCCCATTAGGAATTTTCGGTGGAGCTCCTTGTGAAGTTGAAACTGCATTTGGCACAGAGCCAGCTCTCCTCCCACTGAAAGTTGCCTCATCAAGTACTGGCATCCTTTCTACCAAGGCAGACCTGAAGAAATGCATGTAGCGTCATAGAACCACGTAACTAAAGAACCGTAGGTGGAGGATGTAGATACTCAAAACTAGTCTAACTTTACCTGATTTTCTCATGCTTCCCTATAATAGAATTGAACTCAATTGCTCTCTGTTGCAGTTCAAGCACAAGGCTCCGTTTATGACAATGAATAATGTCGCTTATCCTCCTGTGACAAATTAGGAATGGTTCCTTGCTTGAGTAAGGAAATTATAGATATAATTGTATCGAAACATGCTATCACATACGAGTGTTAACAGCAATATGTCCAGACAAATATAAACATTTTTGCTTTCAAGCCGGTAAAACAGGGAAGTAGAACAAGCACATTATGGGAGACATTTGTGTTAGCAGTCAATGATTACTGCAGAAGTTCTCAGCAGGTGGGAACATGCGGTCCTAAGTGATAGATATCAATATTTTACAGTGGAATGATGGCAACATACTTTGATAAGGAAGGGAAACGACTTGATAGCTTTAACAAAGCAATCAAACACATAGCTCGAGTTGTGAGATCGGAAGAATCACGTCCAATTGCAGTTTCTACAACATTAACAGCATCAGCCTCTGTTACCTGTTCCAGATAAGAGTTAAATTATTGCAGCCTTTTACTTATCCCTAATTCCCAATGAAGTTTAGAGAAATAAAAAATTCCATTAGTATCAAAAAGGGTAAGAACCTTGGGAGGGCAAGGGGCGGGGGAGGGGGGGGGGGGTGAGAGGGAATGAAATATGAAGTAAGGAGTAAAAAATCTCAGACTCACAGTTATTGGGTCCTCTATATCAAGCATTCCAGCATTACTAATCAGCAGGTCTGCATATTCTCCAACACACCAAACAGCTACACGAAGAAGAGTTTCCTGGAAGTGATAGCACAATTTTAAGAAACAAGTGGACAAGTACAGTAGAAACTATTATAGTTAATAACCTTCCTCAGCTAGGGCATACCTGTTCAGTTGTCGTCTGTACAGCCTTGTACAGCGATCTTACTGTGTAACCATGGAGATTGGGAGCATTAGTAATTACAACAATAAGGGCATGCCACACATCATCCTTCACATAATTTCCAGCCTGCACGCCATATCATAAAAGTGCAATCATTAGTGAAAAGGTCCGCAGCAAACTTTTTACTGGCAAGTGACAATACATATTATACACCAAAGCACACTTCTACAGCTCTTCATGGGATAGGAGTAGGACAGACATTACTCTCATGCATTTTTAGTAAAAATTATAATATAGCTTATATTTAAAAAACCCGACATGGTGGCATGTGGGATTAAGTGATGATATTCTAAATAAAATAGTATTAATTGCAAACAGCATTTAGGTAAATGCCATTGGTTATGTTTTCGGAGTTTGTGGGGAAAAGTTGTTTGGAGAAAACCTCATATATGATCCAGTAATAAGAAAAATGCACCAGCAAATGGAAATGTGATTGGTTGTACTTTGGGAAATATAATTGGGTAAGGAAACCCATGGGAGTTCCAAAACTGATCAACTATAAGAGTACAATCATAAAGATTGTAGACATTTTTTGAGTGACAGAAGTAATATCATAATTGGAGTTAGCAAATCTTCATGACCATTCAGTTTTCTCTTATGCCAAGAGTGGTTAGAGAATTTTAGCTCCCACAATACCAGCTAAAGTTCTATCATGTGCTGAAGCTATGAATGTTCAGTTGTATACATTTTGGAGCAATAAGCACAAGGTATTAACCCTTAACGTAATGTATGTTCACCACAACCAGATCATTTGTAATTAATACTCCCTCCATCCCCAAATAATATGCACTTTGGGTTCGGCACAGGTTTTAATGTAAAATTGGTAAAGTGAGAGAGAGGTAGAGAGAAAAAGTAAATAAAGTATTGTTAGTGGAAAATGGGTCCCACCTCATTAGAGAGAAGACTTTACAAAATTAGAAAGTGCATATTATTGTGGGACGGACTAAAAAGGAAAGAGCACATATTCTTGTGGGCCAGAGGGAGTATAACTTTTCACAATCCTGTTTGCATCAAGACACAGGAAATTATGTTCTTAAATGCATGATGCACCACACATCCTAACTACAAATTTTCGATATCTAGATCTTGCAAAGGTGATGCTACTCCAGCTATATCAAAGAATAACAAAAAGATGAGCTGCATGGCATTTCTTCTTTATGTATACTAGCATTGCATGAACCATAAGACATGCACTATCAGTAAGTACACTAACAATAGTAGTACAAGATATCTTTGTTAACTACCAAAAACAAATTGATGGCCAAGTCCAGTATTAAGAGAAACCCCAGAAAGTATTAGTAGGCATACCTCTGATAGGACCTTCAGCATCTGATCAATGTACCATATTTTCTCAGGGGAAAACCTGGAGCACCACACAGATGATTCATGATATAAAGCTAGGAATAACTGCATTGAACTAGAAGATATTTTACTATTCAAGTACAACCATGTTAAATGTATTGTATTATACTAATGTAGTCCAATAATCCAGTCGCTGCTACAGTGACATGAGCCCACAAAAAATACCCAAAAGTCAAAACAAAAGGATATTATTTCTCTCTAGATACATGACATCTATCAATTAGAAATGAATCTACTTGAAATCATAAAACATGGATTCACAAGATACGAACTATGAGAAGCTAAAGAAATTGCACACACTTATACCATACATTCTAGCATAGCAAACATCAATGATCATATCACTCAAATTCTTGTTACAGCGATGGAGTTTAGGAACCCTTTAACTTATTAAACTTACTTACTTCTCCACAATAGAGCAAATTTTTGCACTAAGGTCTCCCTTAAATTCTGGGTCACTAACTTCAAGATAGTCAACAAGATCCTTCGTCATCTGCTTCACATTGTTTTCATTTACCAGAAGATAAACAAGCTCAAGGGCTCTTTTACGAATTGAAGCATCTGGATCCTGACATCAAACAAGTCCATGAGTCCCTAAGATTGCACATCCATTATGTGCTTACAAAACTAAGTTTCAGCAGATCCTTGCATAAAATGAAAAGAAACAGAACAAAAACAAATGTGCATTGTGCTGGAACTAGAAAGTTATCTGCAACCAGAAAGTCCCAAAAACCATTCCGTAAGAATGTTGGACTGTTTTGGTGTTCTAAAGAGGGCCTGGTTTGTCAAGTTGCAGCAAGCACCCAACCACGATACTCATTATTGTAGAAAACTAACTAAAAACTAAAGAGATTTTCCATTAATGAAACCAGTATGGTTAAGAGATATTTTCAAAAGCAAAGGAAAAGTTTATTACTAAGTTTTAGCATACTGCATACACGCAATAGAGCTGCATTCCATCACACACCTTTACACATTCAAGAATCGTGGCTCGATGCCTCTGCACTGCTTGACTGTCTAATGCCATAGCTTTCATCAGCATATTCAATGCGACATATCTGAATTAAGGCTTAAATTCATCAGATATACAAAAACAAAAATTTAAAAGATAAAACCTTGAATACAACAAGGCAGATTTCTTAGAGAATCTTTTGCCTTGTATGGTCAAGCATACTACAAGAAGTTGGTCTCATTCATAAGGAATAAAATTCTTGGTTATCACATTGAAGTGGACCAGTTCCTTTCGGCAAGGAACACAGGGAAATGATTAGTATCTCAATGAACTGAAGCAACTTTAAATCAAAATTTGTTTTATTAATTGAAGCTCAAGAATCCCCAGAAAGTAAAGATAAAAAATTAATAAACAGACCTGATATTGTTGTCCCGGCTGGACAAAAATCTTCCCAGTATATTGACAGCAAGTACCCTTAACCCTCCATTATCTTCAATGCTCATGATAGCAGCAACACATTCATAGAGGATGGCATTCCCAGCATTTTTGTTTGACTCGGTTTTGGTTGCCACCTGCAATAAGGAAGCAAAATAAATGAACTTTGTTACCATACAGATACCGATATAGTAATACTGGTCTATCGGTGATCAATGAATTCAAGAGATGGTGTTATTTTCATTTTTAAGATCAAGATGAATAACCCAAAGTTTATACAAACTAATATCTTATTTTTCTCTATTTCATTTTCCAGAGGGGATACATGTGTGAGAACAAGGATACATCAAAATTGTAATTTCAAGACTGGTTACAAATATTGAACAATATGGATGTGCAATGGAGAAATACGCCAATATGAAAAATTATTAGAGTGGCGTGGTTGCTTCAAACAACATGTAGAATGCTAAATGGTTGCCAGAACATCCTTACAAATAAAGGAAGGAATTATGCCACCTTAAGAAGAAAGCGGGTTGATGCATGAGAAATGCCTAGTTACCTGGGCGAGAAGATCATTCATGCTATCACTAGCTTCAGCATCTCCTTCTCCCAAAACACGCAGGAGCTTAAGCAATCGAACGTGAAGAAAAGGATCTGTAATCCCAGAAATATCATACTCAGGTGCATATGGGCTGTTCGTAAGATCCCTTAGAAGTTTGACTAAGCCATCAATGGATTTCTAGAACCAGAGAAAATAATACAGGAAAAAGATCAAATTCTTGTAAGCGGAAACTTCTTCATATGTTCATTATTAGCAACTATCTTCAAGAAACACAGAGATAATTTTGGAAAGTTACCTTTTTAAAATATTCAAGAGCCTCTTCACTGACTCTGCAGAGATCTGTGCAAAGCTGGACTCCTGTTATTAAGACTCCATGATGCTTTTCCTTCAGTAAGGCAGCTGCAGGTTTTATGAAGTTCTCTGCCAGGTCTGGTACTTTCTTAATTATCCTTATTGTGCATAAGGCTGCCTACATTATACAGATTTTTGGGTCATGATGAGATCCGATTCTCGAGGTCTGTGTTTTAAAGCAACTGTGGAGGAACAAAGTTTTGTAAAGACATAACTGATAAAACCACAAAATTTTCTGATAATTTTCTACTTTTCTAGTGAATAGCGCATTAGTCTTAGTTTCTGGAGAAACAAGATATAAATACTAGAATCGTCAATGGATAGGAAAACATTTTACATCTTATGTCTAAGGCTTCGTTGTCACAACTCAACCAGTTCCAAGAGATAATGATTAGTTTGAGGAGCATGAACAATATTTCAAAAATATAACAAAAAATAAGTGATAACATATTCAAATGACATGACGTTTTGATGCCTGATACAAATCAAGTAGTATGCGACAGAGATTATGGTTTTACTTGCTATCTAGTCCACTTCATTGAGAGAAAAAACTTACTTTTTTCCTTATATTAGGGTCTCTAAATTGAAGTAATCTTTCAACATCTGGGGCAAGATCACGAGCCATCTCTGCAGAGCCGAGGTTTCCCAAGGCACAAAGAGCAAGTCCAACAATATACTGGTTTGTGTGGTTTAGATCTCTGTATACAAGTTCATATGCAATTGATTTTCAATAGCAAGCAAATAAATAATAACTTTGGATTCATCAAATATAACATGACAGGATCAATAACTTTGTGTTTCCTGTGTTCTGCATGACCTTGTGTGCTAGGACATATGTATAAACAAAATCAAGTTTAGATTGTTACTGTTTTATTGAGTTGGTGACAAGCATCAGAACTTCCTGTCTTTCATCAAGAAGCAACATAAGGCCAAGATATCCTATTCTCTTCTCTGGGAATCCTGCTGTCGCAATTAACTTCAGGCACTCCATTTGACCAAAATGTGTTGGGTATCCAAGCATGTGAATAAACATGAGCTTTGCCAAATTGCGATGGCTATAATCTTGGTCATTTTCACTTATTGCAGCTCGAATTGCAGCACATTCTTTTCTTACAACTGCTCGTTCCTCAGCTGCAGTCTTGCATGCACGTATGGCCCTAATCATGTCCCTGCAAGAAAATAGTCTTAACTGATATTTCCTGACTTAACAACCTATTATCACAATAAATAAACAACTCATATGCATCAATGCAAGGGCAGAACAGGATAGCTAAAGTTAACAATAGGATATGATGTATGTTGTAGAATGTAGTGATGAGATGGAGGAGTAAAGTCGATTCATAAACATCAAGATAAACTTTTCTTATCGCAGTCTAAAGGGTTTCCACATTCGGCTCTAACCATGATTGCATATACAAGAAGAAGAATGGGGCAGTGAACTTTCTAGACAGATAAAAAAACAAAATCCTTTTCAGCTTCATTTACCACTGCTTCATACACCCAGGTGTTGCGAACCCACAAGATCAAAAACATCACAGCTTGACTAAGATAAGTTCCCATAAGTCTGTCTCGTCTCTGACCCTACTCCAAACAGAGCTACCTTCTCTACTGGCTTTTCTCTTAACATAGTGTTCGTCTTTTAACAAATAAGAAATCCTAAACTCACTAATTTAACTTCAATATCAATCAAATCTATAACTGAACAGACTGCCTCACATTTCGAAGAAACTTATATGCTAAATCCATATCCTATTGCTATCGGTTTTCTCATCATTTACAGAAAAATGCAATCTTATTAAACGATCATTATATCACCTAATATACTACCAATGTCAGCATTCAATCACATTCGTGCTCATCAAATCTCAAACTAGCTGCAAGCTAAATCCAATAATTCAAATCAAACTCATCTCGATTCCAAAAAATCAACAAATACCGTCACACACAATCCAAGTAACACTACAACGACAGAGTGCTGACCTCATTCGCGTGCCGGAGGAAAACGGATTCATGATTGTAAGATAGCACTACCAGATCCAGCTATGATCACAGAAATTTTCCTCGATATCCAAACTCAACTGATCCAGCAGAATCCTCAAATGAATGAGATCACAAAGCCTAAAAAGCAAAATTAAAACCGACCGAGAGATCTGTAGAAGGTGAAGAACAAAAGGTGAGATACTGAGTTTTGGACAAACGAGCTGAGAAATGGCGAAAATTAGGGGTTGACCGATTGGAAGAAACGGAGAAATCGAACGATTAACGATCGAATTCAATGGAGAAAACTGGTTTGAGCCTATGGAGATGGAATTGAAGCAAAATTTAGAAATTGCGCACTGCAAAAAAGTTTCTCCTTTCGCGGGAGGAATGTTCCTATACGGTGTGGTGCAGGGTGCCACAGTGTTAATACATCTATGTGATTGGGCCTCTAAAATCATTCCTCATTTTTCCTCTGTGGGCAATCTCAGTCTGTAGAATCAAATTAAATCATATAATTAGTTATTTACAGTTCCTTACCCTCAATTTGAATTTAGTAATTACAGTATCCTTGAATAATGTGATTATAGATTACTAAATCCAAAGTAATACCAGTAATGAACGAATGATAAATAAATTTTAATTAGGAATAAATAATTTACAACCGTAGATTGTTAAATTATATTAAAAATTTAAAACCAAACTCAAGTCATCTTTTTCCTGACATGAAAACCTTAAGTCATCTTAGCTATAATTATACTGTAAACTTTGCATATATTCCTTATTCCATTTACAAAAACACATTTATACAAACAAAAAATATTTACAACCAAGATTAGATATGATACACCATCCCTACTTCTAATGTCGAAGCATGAGGCACACTCAATGCATAAGTTGGAGCCCTACAATTCCTTCTCAAAAAATCATACCCTAGATTTATCACCATCTTCTTCACCAAACTTGATCCATGCTTTGCTCTTACATACGAGTGCCCTAGAATGTAGGCCACCCCGCCTTCCCGAGCCTCCGCGAGGTCCCGTAGCTCGTCCCGGGCGCGTCTCTCGATCGCCGGGCTCTCGGGGATGACAAACCGGACTCGTTTCCTCACCGAAGGGGATTGTATTTCTCTGAGCTCTGATGTGCCCGCCGTTTCACCATCCCCACCGCCGCCTTCGTCCTCGCAAAACTGGATCCCTTGATGGGTCGAGGGTGACCCGACGACGACCATTTCGTCACTATGCTTTGCAGAATCTGTGTCTTCGTCCGTTAGGGCGGCCTTCCCGGTCCTTATAAACTCGGCTATGCTGCACACGAGATCGTTCTCGAACTCTAGATCATCTTTATGGGCATCGCGGTATCCGTAACGAACGACGCATCGGTAAATCCGGTGGTCCCTAGGGCCAATATGCCCGACAAGAAACCGCTCCTCGTGTCTGACGTGGGGAACGGAGACAGACTTGACGCAAAGGAACACGAGAACTTGGTGGAAGGCCGGGAGATTGGTAACGAAATGTGAGAATATCGCTGGGATTCCGGAGACCAGCTCCGTGTGTATGAGGCCGATACCACGGACACGAACAATGCCTAGGCTCGGGCCGAGCTTGAGAAGCCAGTCGACGGAGACCTTGTTCTGGACGTCAAACTCGTACGTCTTGAGTGTCCCGTAGTGCCAGATACTCATCGTTAGCATGAAGAAGAACGAGAGAGCAATCGGTACCCAGGCTCCTTCGAGAAACTTCACCAGAGAAGCTGTAAAGTAGAGGGCTTCGATTGTCCCAAAAAATACAACGAAGAGAATTGCCAACAGGACACTCCGACGCCAACATAACACGATAACAAGAGACATCAAGCAAGTCGTAACCAGCATCACCGTGATAACGGCTAGACCTAGATAAAGAAAAACAAAAATACATTCTCATAACATGAGCAGTAAGACTGTTTCACATGAGACTAAAATTGAGTTATGGCTTACCTGAAGCATTACCAAGACGTCTCGTGTCTCTAAAACCGATAGTAACAGCCAGGCATAGGATCATCAAACTCCAATTGATCTCGGGGATGTAAATCTGTCCATGGAACTTTGATGAGGTGTGGACTATCTTGACCCTCGGAAAGCAGCCGAGGGCCGAGCACTGCTTTATGATAGAAAAGGTTCCGGTGATAATCGCTTGGCTTCCAACCACTGCAGCGAGGATTGCTATCACCAAAACCGGCCATCTTAGTTTCTCTAAAACAATAACACAAGTAAGCCATGTGAGTGGAAACAGCTTCATGAACAATCCTTCCACGTCAGATGAGTTTTGGTCAGAGATTCTTACCGGGTACAGAGACGTAAAACCCGACATGATTCTGCATATCATGGTGTTGAGAAAGATACGCAGCTTGCCCCATGTACGCGAGGACTAGTGACGGATATACAAAAGATGTGAATGCTATCTATAAATCCACAGGGGAAAAAATGAGTTAGTCAAAACGAGCTTTGAAAGCTTTATCTACAAATTTAGGGAAGATACTTTCAAGAATCACTTCAACAATACCTTAATCGACACCTGAGAGAAGTGCCCGAGATCAGCAAACATGGCTTCCGAACCTGGAAAAATTCGACCCAATATCAACCATATTCCGCAAAGAAGAGAAAATACTATCTCGAGTGCTCCTGCTTACCCGTTATGCAAAGCAGAATTCCTCCCAATGACATCCAACCTTCTCTCTGAGTTTTCTTTAGAAATATATAAATATAATACGGCGACAGAGCTTGATAAACATGAGGGTTCCAATAGAAAATATTGTACACCCCGATAACACTTATGCACAGAAGCCATGTCACGACCACAGGTGCGAATAAGAATCCAACCCTGTGGGTGCCATAATGTTGAAGGGCAAACAAGGCTATCAGTATGATACAAGCAACGGGTACTTCTACATCTGCAAGATTATTGCATTTCAGGCAGAGCATGAATGCATCGAAAAATGTAAATACAATTTTTATCCACAGCACAATTAAAAAAGAACGAAAGACAAACAGAAATATTCTGGTCCAATATCATTCAACCTGTCTTCAAGTACAGAAATTTGGCAAATTAGGCTACAATATAAACTACACACTGAGGAGAGGAGCCTCTAAACGGTTGTGAGGTCATTCAGGAGATAAAAAATTAATAAACGACCGTTCTAGATTCATGATGCAAATTCATCTAAATATCTCAGTTCACCTACAACACGAATTATCGTAAGAGAAACAAACAATGAAAAGGCATCCCACTTTCACGAGCAAAGCTCATTGTGCAGCACTTTGATTTTGCTCCCAAATAAAGAAAGCTTTACAGCATTCATATTCACAAATCACTAACACACTTCTCCCAAGGTAGGGTTGGGGAACAAACATAGAGAAAGCACGATCAAGAATCTTCCGAACGATCATTTCTAAACTAAACACACATGTTATACTATTCAGACAGTACATAATGAACTTTTCAAACTATAGTTTATGCTTGAAAAAAGTTAGTGGTTTTAAACGTTTCAAATTTTAAATATTTCAACTGTTGGACACTATACAGACACCATCTCATCCTAATCACTTTCAACTTTTTAAAATTTCCTAATTATGACATAAACAGTGTAATAAAACAAAGCTATCTATTACCATAACCAATCAATTCCATAAAATTGAGAATTCTTACATTTGTGATGCTCTTTTTCCATGGCAATTTCAAGGCCAGAAACAGCAGAAAACACTGCAGAAAAAAAAGGCATTAAAAGTTAACCAATCAATAACTCAAATTCCAACAAAACAACACATACACACAACACACACACCAGAAATGGCTGGACTCAATATCCCATCCCCAATCACCATACAAGCTCCAAGCAGAGCCAACACAAGCAAGAACCTCTGCAACACTCTGTATCTCTCCAGAGTGGCCTTCAACCCGGCCCCGAAGCTTGTCTGCGTCGGGCCCACAACATCCCTCTTGTAAGCTGACAAATCCTCATCAGCCTGCTGGAAGCTAGGCAGTGAATTCACCTTAGCATGCCTGCAAAGCAGTGAATACAAGGCAAATGTGCCTCCTTCCCCATTGTCATCAGCTCTCAACACAATAAACACATATTTCAGCAGAGGCACAAGAGTCAATGTCCAAAACACAAGAGACAAAACCCCATAGATTTCCTCATTTGTATTTGAATGCTTAATGTCTTCAGCAAAAGTGCTCTGGTAAACATACAAAGGAGACGTGCTCAAATCCCCATACACAACTCCCAAACTCTGATATGCAAGAATGAGAATCGTCCTCCAAGATTCTTTCTGCAGCAAATAATTCATTGCTTTAATGCATATATATTGAAATTTATTCATAATCGTATCTTTATTGCATATGTAATGAAATTCTTCGAAAAAAAGAAGGCCCGGATGATAAAAATCTCACCTTTACTTGATTCTGATAAACCCCAGTTTCAAGATCCATCGGAAATGCTCTCAGTGGTTCAAGACAACCATTTCCACTGAAAATTCAAGAATTTCAACAAAAGAAATTGCAATAGATGACATATTTGTAGGCATATATATATTGATTGGTAATTTATCAGAATATACCTAAACGTGCCACAAGCGGTTGTTGAACAACCTCCAAAGAAGAAACAACAACTTAAAAAGAAAAAGCAAGATTGTTAAGAACTTAAAGAAGTGTGTGACAGCAGAATTTAAAATGATAAAGAAAGATTGACAATCGGAATCAAAGATGAGGTTATTCGGAATATTTTGTTTGTGACTGATATGTAATCGAGTTTTTTGGCTATATATATTCCATCGAAAAGGAGTTAGTTGGTAATTTAATTTAATTTAATTTTTTTAGCTATCCTACAAATCTACAAGTTTAATTACCCCAATTTCAATAACATATAAACCTCTTAAATAGAAATTAAGCTTGAAATTATCTAATTCCAGTATATGGAGTAGTAACTTTCGTTTAAATCGAGCTTAAAATCACATATAAATATTCTACTGAGGAAAATAAATATTAACGACTAAAATTTGTTATATGTATAAAACTCATAGGAGCTCTTTCGATGCATTTAAAACCTTATTAATAAATAAAATAGATTGTTTGATACTCCTATTTGATAGGTAAAATTTATATTTTGACAGTGAGTATATGAGTATTATGCAATTAATGGGAAGCTCCTAAAGTTTTATCTATTTTAATTGTGGCTAAGACAGATGCTATTTAACTTTTATTTTTAACTTTTTGAGAGAGAGAGACGTGTAAACGTGTGCAATTATATGCAGATAAGTGAGATTACATCAAAATATTAAACTCGATTTTAATATTCCACTACGTGGTTGACTCACGAGAGATGAATATGATATTCCAAATCGTTCCTTATTTTGGGTTTTTGCTAAGTACTCTAATTTATTTTATTATTATTGAAACTCTCAAAATTAGTTATATCATCTTATTCATTGGTATTGAATCTATTGATGCCATGGTTAGGTATTAGCTTTTATATATATAGGAGTGTTAAACCAGAATCCCTTTCAAATGTAGAACATAGAATCAAATAAAATAGATCATTATAAAAAAAATAAAATTATTATAATATTATTTTTAATTTATTATAGAAAATTAATGGTCTCCTATAATAAACTATTTTCATATAGTTCTATGTTATGCATTTAAAATTGGTTCTGTGTTGATCACAATATATATATATATATATATATGTAAGTTTTGAATTATTTTTTTCTTCTAATTTGTTTCCACATCCATTGTTTTGTAAATAGATGTGTAATTGATGAGTATTTGTTGGTTTCATATGAAAACAATTGGATTTGTTTAGCATATATTCTCACATTTAACATATCAGCACAAATCATGATGGATTTATTGTATATTTGAATAACTTAATTGATCGAAATTGTAAAGTTGTAGCTAAAATTGTCCTAATCTCACGAAATTATGAATATGCTTTTAAGATTTCACCGCCCTAACTAACAACGCGTATAATTAGGTGTTTTATTCTTAAACTTTTTGCTGATTAATTTTGTTTATTACAATTATTATTTATGAATAAATATTCCATATGGAAAAAGGAAACAATAAACGAATACTACTATCGTTATAAATAGCAATTGTCCGTCAGTATAAGACAATAAATATGATGGATGCCTTTGAATAGCCGACCAACTATGTTTATAAAATAAAAATAAATAAATAACCAACAAACTATTAAGAAACTAATTATAATCATAATTAGATCCGATTTTGAATTGTTAGTTGTTACCGCAAACTAATTGTCACAGAATCGTCTGCTGGATATATTTTCGTGCAAGTCTCTTACTCTATATGCACCATAAAAACATCAATTAGCAATAAATTATCTGTCATTACTTATTATTGCCAATATTTTTAATCTAATTATTTTAGATAGACAAATGAAGATATTTATGTACTTTGCGAAATGTAATGGTTGCTATAGTACTACTATTTATTACTACACCGACGATTATCTGCTTATCCACTCACTTTTTAAAAGTGTAATAAATGTAAAATACTATAAGAATATTAATGTTGCTCCAATCCGAAATTAAATATTACTATCAATGTATCATAGTGAGATTTCATATTTTTATGTATACTTCGGCTGTATTTTCCTTCTTATTGGTTTTCTTTAAATTTGAAAATATCTCAACAATTTCATTTCTTGAATTTCTATTTTTTTTCCCCTTCACGTAGTAATCATGGAATTTAAAGGGTCGATTTTGTGTAATCTGTAATGGAAATGAAATATTGGACAAAAGAAATAATATATCACACTTTTTTGCTTCTTGGTCACTATCATCATAATAGTCCTGTTTTTTAACATATATGTGTGTTTTTTTTAACATATATGTGCATTTTTATAATGTCGTTTACAAAGGTCCAATAGTCCAATACATGGAGTTGTCCTTTTTGAAGTTCTGGAAAAAATCGTGGTCCCTTTAAAATTTCCCCTTTCAAAATGGTTTTATCATCTATAATAATGGAAGAAGCTAATTCACTTTTTATATTCACAAACTTATGTTTGAACGATATATAGCATATTTTAGGGTTTATCCTTCAAGTAAATATTTTTTTTGAAAAACAAATCATTATAATCTTTTAAATCTGTGCATATTATTTATACAAGAATTTATAAAACATACTGTAATTATATAATAGAGTAATTAATAGTACAAAAGATTTTATAGGGAGTAGGATATAACATGAAGTAAAAGTTTTACTTTTAGCTTTTCTGATACGGATATTTGATTAGAGGAAAAGATAGTTGAGTCAAGATTGGATGGAGATAATAGAGATAGGAATAGAGAAAGGAGAGAGTAACATGAGTTCAAGACAATAACAGGAAATTAATATTTTTTGTTTTTTTTTATCAAATATTCTATATATATTTAAATTATCTAAGGTAATAATCGTGAAAATAAATTATAAATATAAGAGCCCGTAAATAAATTAAGCTTAACATGAGCTCTAACTTTTGTTGTATAGTTTTATTTTTAACTACCACGACAATCGAAAAGTTACAAATAAAAATATATTGTTCTCATTGAACTCCAGCTACATTAATACTCTATAACACAGGAGGCAAAACTGGTTCAGAAAATCATGGGAGAGATTAAGACGCTATACTTTTAAATAATACAATTCACATATTTAATTTGCCTTGGACTTTAATATATACTATGTCCAAAGGGTATAACCTATATATGATATATGTTCATTATTAGGATCATTCACACATCCGAACGATTCATTAATTTGATATTGTTATTCCCTAAAATAGTACTGTAGTAGGTTTAATAATCAAGGGTTACCTATGCATGACATATTAATTTATCTATATAAGAGCATCTGTAGCGCGGAATGAGCGCAACACAGTGGAGGGAATGTGACTGGTTGTTCGGCCAATCACAGAAAAGCATGTTGCCCACTTGTTGGGCGTGCGAGTGGGCAACCACATGCTAGAACTTATTAGTATTATTTTTTTTAAAATTGCAAAATTGAATTGTAATTTAGCTTTTTATTTCAACTTTTTTGCATTATATCATTAGGATCCTCAAATCCAACTATGACATATACGTTCCGACACTCGAACAAGTTCAACGACGTTTTAAATGCTAGACCTTGGTTATACAACAGACATCAACACCACATGAGTTATTATTTTGCCGCGGTATCTATCCAAGTAGTTAGTTATTGAGGATTTAACTTAATTGAAATAAAAAACAGTAAAAGAAAATGAAAATAAATAAAATAAAAACATAACATCTATGAATTAAGTACTACTACTATCTTAAATAAGAAATGTGGTAAACAGTAATGTTTTGGAATAATATAATGAAGTGACGTGGATTTTGGATGACTCATGGTCCACTGATTCTATCATTTGCGTGGGAAGCCATATGAATTGATACGATTTTTTTCCCATGCTAATTATAAAACTGATTAATTTCAACGTGACTTGCAGATAAAATTGTTGCAAAAGACAAACTAAGCAATATAATAATATGATATGAAACTCGAAAAGAAAGTATCTTACATATAATATTCTTTTTAAGTTGTTTTCGTGTAGTAGTTCAGTTCTTCGAGATATACTAGTTTATTGCATGAATTTTAGTAAATTAATTTTTTAGGGCAGTTTGGTAGAAGTCTTCTGACGATTAGAAACTAATAAAATATAGTCTGAAGCTCATAAACTATAATAAACAAATAATACATTAATCTTACTAGTCACTATAAACCGGATTAGGTAGGTCGACTAATAATGTGCTTATTATTAATTTGGTCAACAATTATATGATCTCTAATTTCTACTTGCGCACGTACATTCTTAATTTTTCGTTCAAATTAACTTAATTTACTATTGAAGCTAAAATTTCAAGTACTCAAATCAGTCAATTAAATGCCAAAAATAAACATCAGAATTAACTGTTTACGTACAAGAGAAAACAACGTATTCCTAATTAATATAATTGAAAACAACTTCTAATTGTTTACGTACAATTATAAGAAAACAACTTATTCCTAATTTATAGTAGTAATTGATACTACTAAAGAATAAGAAGCTAGGTTGAAAAAGAGAACGATTTGAATGCAAAGAACCCTAATTAAAAACGCATATCAATAATTAGGTGAAACATCCATTTCTGCTAAAAAATCAAATAATTTATTGGTCCACAATAAAATCCGAAAATAGAGAACAATATGGCAGCCCTTGCAGTTTTGGACTCACATGATCTATTATTGGGATGAAATACTTTAGAAAGTGTGGAAACATTAATTATCCATTAATAATTAATTAAGTGGCCCAGTGCAGCAAAAGGTTGGTGGAAATTGACCATAATAAACATTAGCTTATGATATCCCCACAAATCTATTCTATACACAAAATTATTGTGCAATCTTCTAATTTAGATATTGCAGCCAAGTCTTAATTTTGTACGTGTTCAATTATATCTTTAAAAGCTACTTATTACCGAATACATTATTGTATATCCAAATTATATGAATATCTAGTAAGATAATCAATTTATATCTGGCCATTTAATCAAAATTTACGATTAAAAAGATGGTTTCTACCTAGGCTACTTAGAAAGAACGAATAGAGTAAGTAGTAAACTAGCTAGAAAAGTAGAATTAAATTAATAGATTGAAGTGGTATTTGAATATTGAGTTAGTTCGAGAACATCATAGTTCCAAATATTTGGGTGGGGGCCTATAATTTTAATGTGCCCTCATTTATTTTCAAGACCTAATTTTTGAGTGCTACCTGACTCTTCCCCCCATTGAAATTAAGATTGACTGTCGTTGTCCAATGACACAAAAAGTGGATATTCGACTCGTTGAAATTTTTTATTACATAAAATGTTATAAGGTTGGAAATTTTGATTAAATACTATCGTGTAAATATTGTATATCTCGTACTATATTTTATTTCAGTGGTTTATATGATGGAGTAGGATTTTAGTAATTCTATAGTATATTGTAAAATTGAACAACTTTCTTTGACTAGAACGTCTCACGCATATATGGATATTGCAAGAAATTTTGATGGCTCTACATGCTGACAATTTGCTGCTGCAATCTGTACACAGATGGAAGGCTATTGACCCACCCCAAAAATGTGGTTCGAATTCCATGATTTGGACTGTTCATTTTTGTCCCTATTAGTTTTCAAAAGATAGCAGCCCTACTTAATTATCAAAATGAAAATTTGGACACAACGTTACTTAATTATTTTTATGGAGATTTTTGTATATTTCCCAGAAAAAAAACAGGAGTTTTAGTTATGAAATACACTATACTGGTATTTATGAAAGTAATTAAAAATTGTTCAATATGTTGGTATTTATAAAGGTAATTATTCATAGACTTTTTTCAAATTCTAGTTTGTATATCAACATTAAAATCCAGTTATAATTTATGAAACTATTGATATGTTTTGATTTCACGAGCAATTCAAATTTTACCATTAACACTTAACATTGCTTGACTTACTTAGGTGACACTATCATACATTAACCAAAACGAAGTCAAATTTTAGGTAGCAAATACTACAAATTAGTGATTTGGTAATTTATAGGCTAATTTTAAGGTTGATATACAAAACCAAAACTTGACAAAAAAAAAAATTAATTTACGTACAAATATCCCTATTTTATAGTACTCCAAAAAACTTTGCTTTTGCAATCTAGTTTGCTTGAATCTTAAGTTTTGAAGCATGAAAACCCCAGAACCAAAGTATGATTCATTTTTTTGTGTAAAATTATCTAATTCAGATTACTTCTGAGAACTCTATATCAATCTGCAGAGAAATTTCCTGCGATGTTAACAGCGATATTTCTCAAATAATAATTGGATGAGACTTTTAAAGACCCAACAAAGGAACAATCTTTTGATATTGATGTAGTAATTTGGAAGTGAGTAGTTTCTGATGAAGTGAGCCCATCTATCAATTTCAGAGTGGGCTGTATCTTGATTTTATATTTATCCTTTTATTAAAAATATTTATGGAAATTACATGATCATAATAAATGGTTCAACGAAAATGAATTCTTACATTGTCCAGACAAAAATGAAACATAGGTTTCTCACTCCAAGATTTGTAGAAAAAAATAAATTTAATCCAGTAGTTTTACCTTTACCATATCAATCAGTCTTTTGCCGGAATCAATTTTCTGGCAAATGAGGGCAAGCAGAAAGCTGCAGAATGGATCTGAAAACAGCATCATAAAAAAAATCAGAAAAGCAAACTCAAGTGAAAAAAATCCAATCTACAACATGTTGTTTCTTTAGACTTTAGTAGTAGTACCTCAGAGTTGTAAAACTTCAACTCTCCCTTATCCCCAACACGACCGTCAATTGGGTTTACTGGATTCTTGAAATCAACGGCAGGCCCCTCAGTCGCACACAGCATGAAGCCGATAACCCCACTGCAACCCATAACAGCACAACATAGTTCAGAGAAAGCATTTGACATAAGGTTAATCCAATCATACGAAGCCAATATATAGTAAAATAGAGGGACATTCATATGCGATTGGCGAACAATTCAGATAGCATACAAAAACATAGTGTACAAGCACAAAACAAGTTGCTTTCGGTATACGAATCCAGGATATAGTAAAATATGGGAAAAAGAGAGAGAGAGGGAGAGAGAGTGCCTTGGATATGTAGGAACTGTTGTCCAAGCATAGTTGATAGAGCCTTTAAAAACCTGGCTGCAGTTTGCAACAATGCCCTCTATAATGTGCATATGAAGCCATATGCTCTCGGCCTGTGTGCAGACAACGCCACCCGGGCGAAGAGCCCTAGCAACGGACTCAAAGAAGGGTTTCTCGAACAGCTCCTGAGCGGGGCCTAAATTATGCAAGCAAGAACTCACAGCCAAGAACAGAATCAAGGGCAGTTAAAAAGCAATGGTTTGTGTTGTTAATTGTTACCAATTGGGTCTGAGGAATCTACTATGACTGCATCATAGGTTCCTTCAGGGACAGCCTTCAGAAACGCCACTCCTACAAAGATTGTCAGGAAATGTAGTGTGTCAAATTTGAAGCAGAGATGTGAAGCAGTTCACGTATAGAGTTCAGTTTTACCATCTCCGATGTGTAGTGTGACACGGGGATCATCAAATCCAATGGCTACGCTTGGGAAGAACTGTTTAGAAACCTGAAGCCATGTATCAATATCTTACATTAGAGCTTTACTTTCTTTTTTTGGGAAAAAGATCAAAAGTAAAATTCCAAAAGAGTGTACAATAATGTATTACTATTACATAAGAGATTCTCTTATTTAAATCAATGATATATGTAGTTTTCTATTGAAGGGAGAATATGAGCAACAAGTGAGAAAAGAGTAGAAACAGGGGATTTACTACACTTACATCAACTACCATTTCGTCGATCTCACAGATATCTATCTTCTCGACTGATGAATGGCGCGACACTTCACGCAGGACTCCACCATCTCCTCCCCCAATTACCAAAACCTTGAAATGAACAACATCGGTCAGATCACAAACCAAATGGAATATGAAACTTATGCACTGTTTACATCAAGGAAAGCACAAGCCCCACATTTAATAAATTTGTCAATTTTGTACAATATATGAGATGCAATCCTATAAGAGATTGGTAGTGCGAGCACCTTTTTCGGGTTGGGAATGGAGCAAAGTGGAAGATGAGTGATCATTTCTTGATAAGAACACTCATCCCTCTCTGTGAGTTGAATCACTCCATCCAAGACAAGAACCTTTCCATAAGTTGATGACTGCAGTAGAATTCAAAGAATTAATCATAATTGACCAGTAATTATATAGACAAAAGTGCCATCTCTCTCTCATCATGAAGCAGATTTTACCTGAAAAACAATTACGTTCTGGTAATCGGACTTTCCCTGAAACAATATCTTTTCCACCTTCAATGAGTGTGCTTCTCCTGCATGTTTCACCACAATTTAGCTTATGATTTCACTCACAAAGAGAGAGAATAAAATTAAATTGTCAAAAACCAACTACAGATTGAAATGTGTAAAAAGAACTATAAATCTTCACTCAAAGCTCTGTTTTTTGACAAACAATCAACGAAAAAAAAAAGAGAAAAATTGGAAAAACAAAATAGAAAGTGAGAATTTCCATTGGTGCATTTCAACAAACATGTAATATAGTGATATAGTTATTGAAAAAGCAAGGAAATTACCAGGCCACATTGGGCTAATCTCGGAGAACCAACCCGGGATTACGGAGGGGAAGCCCTCCGGCAGATCGGCCGCCACAGCGCCACCGTTGTTAGCCTCCATTTGAACTGGAATGGCGCCGCTTGCAACGGAGAGGCTCTTCACACGCACACAGGAAGTGAGTGGCCACAAAATGTGCAAATCTTTCACGCAGTGAGGGTGTGAATGTGTGAGAATTGATAGTAGAATCTGTGTATCTGTGTTGGAGAGAAAGAGAGAGAGACTCGCGTTGTGGCTGGGTCACCTTTTTGGAATCACTTGCCTACGATCACTTTTTGGGATTTGGATTTTGTATTTTCTGCTTGGAAATCAGCATTATTTGAATAGTATATATATATTGCGTCAGCTTATTGAAATTTTTAATGGGAAATGCCATGTGGCCACATTATGGTTAGCCATAAACTGGTTTTATAGTAAAAAACCGGTTTATTTAAAATTTCCGGTTTAGTTAGTAATTGATTTGACTTTTATATCCTTTTCATATTTGGAGGTGAAATTGGCGCTATTTGCTCTTCTTCTTTTCATATCCCACCGGTATTCATTTCTCTCTAATATTTGGAGCCATGACATTTTGCGTCGTCACTCTCTCTCTCTCTTCTATTATGTTCAGCATCCTCTCTCCCCCATATCTGAGCCTTTCTCTGTCATCTGAAAAAAAAATTGATGCAGCAGACTTTGAGACTGAAAATATCTGGAAACCTCACCCATTTTTAGTTTCTCTCTCTCCCATATCTGGAACCCTCACCCATCTCCACAAAAATATGCAAAAAAAATCCCCAATTTGCAAATCGGCGAAACTGAGATTGAAAAAGGAAATGTGCAGCAATTCTCAATCACACATTTACATTTTTTTGGATAAAATTTGAATAGGTTGAGTGGCAAAAAAGCCCCGATTTACATTTTTAAGACAAACTTTGAATCAGTGGAGAAGTTGTCGAGAAAGAGTCTACGTAATTTTGATATTTTGACTGAAATTCACAATCGATGCAGCGGCTATGGAAAAGACTCCAGTGTTGATATTTTTGTTTTTCTATAAAATTTGGATGGATTTCTTAAATGTTTTTATGAAGGTATTTTTGATTTTCTGTAAATTTTTGTTATGATTTTTGGTTAGATTCGTGGTAAGATAAAGTAAAATAGATTTATATTGACATGATAAAATGTCAGAATGAGTTTATTAGTATTTGTTGCTCTACTCATTGCTACTGCCCTTGGTTGATCTCCATAGTGTTCCATCAGGGTCATCCCTTCTCCCACGAATGAATAATATAAGGGACAAATTATGCAATTAAAGGTTAGAATGCAAGAGTGCAGGAATTTAAATGTACATGTCTTACATCTAGTGGAAGATGCATGCTTGTATTGATAAATGGACCAATAGATGAATGAAAAAGGAGTGGGAATTTGTCACGCCCGCATTTTCAAGGGATAGAAAACACGAAGAATCGCGACTAGGGGAGGGTTAAAGAAGCAGGAAAGAAAGGGGAAAAACAACGAAACTCGACCAAAGCTCAATATAATCGAAATAGCTCGAATAAAATCAGGGTATCATTTCGACAATCAACAACTCAAAAGAATATTATCTCAAAAATACATGAACTCAAAAGAAAGACAACAACTCAGCGGAAGTATTTCGAGAGTAGAATAATGCTATGTATGAAGACAGAACATATTCTGACCATTTGATAAACATTTTCTTTACTTTTGTACTCAACACCCACCGCGCTCGTCACAGCTCAACCTGCACATTTTTAAAAAGAAATGCAGGGCTGAGTACTTGATGCACTCAGTGGACTCATGCCGAAAACATTTTATAAAAAGTTTTATCATGCCACCATTGAGTGACCTTGGGGTTTTAACTTTGAAAAATGCCCAAGACACTAAAATATTTTCCATCGTAAAATTCGCGACTGCAGTCATTTTCCCATAGATGTCTATCATATCTGATCCATTGATGACAAGGAATGTGGCCACATTCCAAGTCACTAGACCGGCCGACCCAAAAGACGGCTCACGATCCCCATTGGTGTACACTAGCCTGAGTAGGGACTCACTCCCTAGTCAGACCCGAATTCGATTATCCATAGATGGCAAAAGCCACAGCAGATAGGTTCCATAGATAAAACAAAACACGGCATGACAAATATTCATATCATTTCACATAAAAATATACTTAGGGCATTGCCCTTTTTTAAAAAGAAAGCCCACCTCGTTCTTTTAAATCCTCAATCATTTTCTGTTCACTGCAACATCGTGCAACAGTTCACCCTTTTTAAAATAACATGATATGCTAAAATCAGACTTTGCCAAATATTACTTAAATAAATGCATGCATCCTATGTGTGTGTGCTCAAAATTAATCTTGGCTAAAACCGATTCATCAATTAAACACAAACGTCCCCAGCTTAGAAAACTCTCGGTCATCACCGAAACTAGGCAGCATGTACAATTCCAAAACAAATAAATCCAAATAGTTAATAAACTATACCAACCCAATTAACAAAATTAAAGAATGAAAAAGAAACTGTCTACTTTATATACTCCCAATCAGTACACGTCTACTATTTCCTTTCCCACATTGATTTACTTCTCAAATTACTCAAAACAAAGAAATAAAAAGGCAGTACTACTCCCAGCAACTATGCCTATCTCTCTATCACAAAAGAACAAAAGGAAGCTTTTAATATAAAAGAATTTAATAAAAAAAATACTCCCTAATCCAACACAGAAATGAATAAAGAATAGCAATTTCAAAGAATTGGACATAGATACTCCCAGCCATCACGTATATACTCCTTCAAACAACTATATTCAATAAAACAAAGTTAATAGTAATATATTTCTCCTCAAACTATACGTCTGCCTCCCTAAGAAAAACAACTCATCTCCCTCTTTCTATTTCAAGCAAACCAGTTTCTCTCTCTCTCAACATCTGTTGTTTTCCGTTCGCCACTGCCGAGTTCACGGCGGTCGCCATTCAGCCGTCGGCAACGCTGCTACTCCCTACGGTGAGTTCCTCTCACCTTTTCCCAAAGCTAAATCTTTTATTAACTTTCTAATTGTTCGATTCAATTATTAAAGGGGCAGGCAGAAGTATAGAGGAACAAAAAGACAACCTCTAATAGCATTAAAGATCGAGGCTTTAATAAGAATTATCAAAACACAGTTTCAAGAATTTCAGCAAACTTGTTCCCGTGAACTACCGTGAGTGTATGAAGCTATATCGTGGAATGGGATGCAGGGGATTAAAAAAAAAAGTGGATATACCTTTGGAGAGAAGCAAAATTCACACAAACAGACGTAACGACAGTAATCACAGCTCTCTCAGTTCCTCCTTCCCACTGTGATGTTGAGAGTTTTGGTTATGGAGACAACAAGTATGGAAATTTTCCTATTCAATGGAAGGAGAAATTACTTTGACGGAAGAGAAAAAAAAAATTGCACTGGAATTATGAAACGGCGCTGATAACTGACTCAGATTGTGGGAAGGGATATATAATATTAATTAAAAATAGATATAAGAATAATTAAGCAACAAATAATACCTGAATAAATTAAATTTAATCTAAAAATCTATTCAAAATTTAAAAATATCAAATCCGATTATCTAATTTAATACTATTATATTAATTTGGTGTTTGATTCAATTGAGTTATTAAATTAAATAATATAATTGGAAGTTATATTCACATGAACAATTCAGTTGAACTTATAATCGATTGAACAATTAATAGTGCATAGATTTACTTGAATTTTAAAATCACATTTATTGTTCAATTATATCTAAACATGCTATATAAAAAAATAATCGATTAAATTGATACACTTGACTACTTGAGAGTTTACTAATACGCCACTACTTAATTCAATCGAATCTTAGATCAAATTGAACAATTCGATTGTTTAAATTCACCCGATTAAAAGATGTAACTAAATAATTCAATTGAATCTAGAATCAATTGAACATTTAGTAGTGCTTATATTCACTTGGATTCTTCGTTTGAATTTGAAATTCACCTTTGGCCAATTGCATCTAAACATAGTACTACACCATATAGAAGGTAATCAATTAAAATAATACACTTTAGATTTGTTACATAGACTACTCAATTCATTTGAATTTAAAATTTACCTTTATTGCCCAATTACATCTAAACATAGTATATAAAAGGTATTTAATTAATACACTGATACTACTCAATTCAATTGAATCTCAAACCAAATCGAACAATTCTACTATTTAAGATTCAATCGTATAAGATGTGTCTAAATAATTTAACTGAACTTAAAAACCAATTGAACAATTAAATAGTGCTTAGATTCAATTGAATTGTTCATATAAATCTAAAATTCACCTTTATTGCATAATTACATCTAAACATAGTACAATATATAAAAGGTAATCGATTAAATTGATTCACTTATGTTTTTTTTACTGTTACTACTCGATTTAATTGAATCTTAGATTAAATCGAACAATTCTACTGTTTAGATTCTGTTTAGATTCACTTTATTATAACATGTAACTAAATAATTCATTGAAAAATTCAATTGTGGTTAGATCCACTTGAATTATTCATTTGAACCTAAAACTAACCGTCATTGCCCAATCACATCTAAACATAGTAGTATATAAAGGTAATCGATTTAATTGAATTACTGATACTACTCAATTTAATTGAATCTTAGATAAAATCGAACAATTCTATTGTTTAGATTCACTCGACTGTAAGATGTAATTAAATAATTCAAATGAACTTCGAATCCATTGAACAATTCAATAGTGCATAGATTCACTTGAATCTAAAATTCACCTTGCCCAATTACATCTAAACGTAGTATTGTAGTATATAAAAGGTAGTAATCGTTTAAATTGATACAATTGAGATTTTTATTGGTACTATTCAATTATCAAATCGAACAATTCCACTATTTAAAAATTCACTCGATTATAAGAAGTACTCCCTCCATCCCAAATAATTCGTTTCAGTTTTCCATTTCGGTCCGTCCCATATAATTTGTCTCATTTCACTTTTACCATTTTTAGTAGTGCACCTCATATTCCACTAACTCATTCATACTCACATTTTATTATAAAACTAATACTCCCTCCGTCCCACTTTAGGAGTGCCGGTTAGAATATTCCATAAATGGTATTAGGCTCCACATTCCACTAATCTTTTTTCACTCACATTTTATTATAAAACTAATATAAAAAAGTAGGACCCACATTCCACATTCTTTTTTCACCAACTTTTATTTACATATTTTAAAACCCGTGTCGAACTCAACCGGGACTCCTAAAGTGGGACAGATGGAGTATATAAAAGTAGGACCCACATTCCACTAACTTTTTCAACCCACTTTTCATTACAATTCTTAAAACCCGTGCCCGGTCAAAATGACCCGAATTATCCGGGACGGAGGGTGTAACTATATAGTTGTTCATTTGACTTTAAAATTCATCTAATTGTTCAACTACATTTAAAACTTATAATAAAAAAAATAGCAGATTAATTTTCTTTACTTGAGTTACTAATACACTTATTTTTAACTTTTTATTTAAAAAATTACACTTCATGCTAACTAAGATTTAGTATTATATGTTTCAAATTTATAAATATATTTTGTTAATATATAATTTAATTTTGTAGTATAGTAAACAATATATTAATCGATTGGGCATATAAATAGAACTCAATTAATTAGTGTCTGCTTTGTTTCAAATTCCAATTAGAGGGCTATTAAATAGGAAGTGGAGTAGTTATTAATGCAACTTTAATTTATTGAAATTTGAAATAGTATTTAGATTCCCTCGCCATCTGAAAATTTGAGATGAGAATAAATAACTAAAAATAAGGTAAAGGATATACAAGTAATTTTAAGTCATCCACTAACTATAACTAATATTTTATTTATTAATATACACTTAAATTTACTAGTTTAACCTTGTGTGGCTGAACATAATATGACCAATATCACTCATTTTTAATACTAGTAGTAGTATATTGATTTTGAAATTAGTATTCGACTCTACTGTCATTTTTACTGCTGGATTGCTCATATTTTAAAAATCTCTATACTCATCATATTTATACTTTAATAGTAATCCCTCCCTTTCACTATAGTTGGGGTGGAATTTTGGGCACGAAGTTTTAAAAATAAATATTGGGTGTGTTAAATAAATAGATAAAAAAGTAAGAGAGAGAAAAAAATAGAGAGAATAAAGTATAAAGTGAATAAAGTAGAGAGAATAAAGTAAGAGAAAGTAAAGTATGAAAGAGAAAAATGTTACCAAATATAGAAATGACTCAACTATGAAGAAACTTCCCAAAATGGTAAAATGACTCAACTATGGCGAAACGAAGGGAGTACTAGTATTACTTGAAAAACTATGACACGTCTGGCATGTAAAATATAATAGTATTCCCTCAAAATCCAACACGCTAGACATTTTGGAACGTTCATAATTGTGAAACGCATTTTTTTTTTCATTTTTGACAAATGGTCTCACAAGTTATAATTCACTAACTTATCACATACACGTTCAACTAGAAAATAATATTAAAATGAAACGTATATTCAACTAATTTTCTTTATAGTCGATCAAACAATTTTTAAAAATTTGCGTCGAATTAAAATATGTATTGTAAACATGAACGAGTAATACAAGAAGTGTATACAACTTATTTTGACAAAGTCCGATACTATCTATACATCTATACATATAATAAAGTGCACCAAAATCATTATTAGTGCTGATTTTCAAAGGAAATGGTTATAGTATCACCAAATTTTATGGTTTTATTCCGGCAATTTATTATACTATAAAAAACGTAGCATAGTTGAAAATAATGGAAAGAAATATAGAGGAAGGGAAGATTATTGCTAGGCTTTTGTCATTCATAAACTCTTAGGCTTTTTAATTTTTTATTAATACTTTATACCTAAATATTCTTGTAGGGTAATTTTTTATGATCACTGGATTAGGACGTATGCGATATGTGGAGAAATATCAATGGGTCCAAAATAGTCCTACCAAATATTGGCCCAAACTGTAGTCCATGATCAAATTAGAATCTTAGATAATATAAATTCAATTTATTGATAAATGATGGAATTGATCCATAAACAATACAGTACATTTAAAACACATTATCTCTACAAATGTAGAGCAAAGAATATAAAAGTAAAACCACATACTAATTGGCATTGCATTCCGGAGGCAAGACCTTATACCTAATCTTATCTTGGCAATATGAGTAAAACATATGCTTCCTCCTCGCCCACGCCATCGCACCTGATTGCTGTCTCGACAACTGTGAAAACGGCTCCCCCTCGACCGGATCCAAGCTCGAAATGCCACTTTTCAAACACGGTGACGGATTATTGGAAACACACCCCTCCATCTCGATACCTCGCATCGTTGTGACAAATGGCGCGTACTTGTAGTCGACTGCATACTTCCCGCCATGTGTCGCCCACTCTGAGCCGTCCCAAATTGTCGTGTAGACCGACATCGGCTTGGAGGGGTAGACCGACCCAATGGCAGGGGTGTGGGCCACTTGCCTCACAGGCACGTTGTCCACTAAAAACCTGTCATATTTTTATATTAGTGGATGCGAATTTCCCGACATTTTTAATTAAAATAAATTAAAATTGAGTGGGTTGAATTACAGTATGTGGTGGTTGTTCCATAAAATGGTATAGTCGTGGAAATCTTGAGTAGGATCAAACCATAAGTAAAATTTCTCTTCTCTTCCATTTCTTACACTTCCATTGCCATAGATGTTTGTTTGTAGAACCCAATCCCTTCGTTTTTCATGCCCGAGCAGCTCGATGTCGATCTCGTCGTGGTTGTGTGGGAAAAGATTCGCATTTGATAGCTACAAGATGTAGAGATTCCGTGTTCAAATCTTCTAGTACAAGATTAATGATTCAAACAATTATTTTTTTCTAAAAAGAAAATCACATTTTTTTTAAAAAAAAATCGGAAATTACAAATATGTACGTATTAGTACTCAGTGAATCGAATTCATTCACATTTTTATAAAGAAAAATTATTTCGGCAATCAAAAGTCTGTGGATACTGGATAGGGATGAATTTTATTCGAGTACTAAAATTTCTATTTAGATTTTTGATTGCCAGGGAGTACTACTTTCTGTATCAAAAATTTGGGCTAGTACAAAATTGAAAACGAGTGGAGTATTAATATGTTACTATACATATATAGTAACAAATATTTTGAATTAGAAAGTGATACCAATACTTACATAAAATGCCACCACAACTCCAGATGTAAAACCGGCGGGCAATTTCATTGCAGCATTGAAAAATCCATAGTAGTATTTATTTTTCGACACCAATCCTGATCCTACAAATAATAATAATAACAACAATAAAAAAATATATGGATAAATATTAAGAATAAAATAGAGATAAATTTAATGTTATTACCTGAGGATTTGTCTAAAGTTAGAGCAGCGGTGGTCCCATTATTCGTGACATGAATATTGGAGGCTCCGAAGGCAACATCGTAGCTTTTGTCGACCGTGGATTTACTGAATCTGTCCGTTAGGCGTTCGACACTTGGCGGTTTGTAGACGGGGCCACGAGAGCAGACGTCAGCAGTCAAACAGAAAAGGATGAGAGCTGAGAAGCATAGCTTAAGATGAAACATTGCCATGCTAGTGAAAGAAGAGATGGAATGATATGTTTTGGAATTTTGATGTACATTTATATGGGTTGTTTGAAGCTGGCTGTATCTTCCAAAAATCCCATTTGATTGTTGATGTAAGATTTTGAGACATTAGTTAGATAAACATGTGCAGTTGGGTTGAATATCATATGTTTCCAGCCTTTTTTCCATGTCTTGATGGGACTACTTTTTTCTAGATTTTCTTCATCTATCTCAAGCTATTTTCTTGAATTTATAATGCACTTAATTATAGTTTAATCATGTGCACCTAAATTCTACTCCTATATAATATAATCCATCTTATATTAAGATAAATAAAATCCATACACAATTTTGTAATAGCATGGGATGAATGAGAAAATAAATTAGTTTCCTTTGAATCTACATTTGTTTGTTTGCAAATTAACAGCTGTAGTTGGGCAAGATTATGGAAGCGACGGCTGACCAACTCGAACAATTTGGTCCTAAAATTAGATGCAATTATTGTTGTTGTTTGTATATATAATTGAATGCAATAATTCACGCGGTTTGAGCTTAGCTTTTCCTCCAACACCTTATGTGCTATTTGAGGTTAAGGTTGGAGTATGCTCCTCATAGCCATTAATTGCATTATTAGGACATTCATTTAATACAATGTAGAATGGCTGAATGTATTAATCCAATGGAAAACTAGGCTTTTTATAAACATGAGTCAGCTGCAAACAAGTTCAAAACGCATACAAATAAAAGGGAAGAATCGAATGAAAAATAGAGAGCAGCACAAAGAAAGTTACTCTTGGTTGGGTACAGTCAAAGGGGTGGGTAAGGCCGAGTCTCCTGGTGGAGCCAGAAGGCCGATGCGCACGCACATGTACCCACATGGCAATGACCACTATGCCATTGAGATCTCAGGAGTACCAACCATTTCCTAATTTTCCCTAGGATCTCATGCAAGTGGGAAATCTAGACACCAACCTCTATCTCATATACTAACTCAAAGCGACGTGTTTCTCTCTGTCTCATACTTGCACAAGATACATTGCATCTTCACTCCTAGGGTTGCCAAACTCTTGTGTAAGAAATTAGGCTTATAACATCACAAAAACTCAAAAATGTATCAACCATATTTCTCCTAAAGAATAACCTACTTAACTCGCAACGATGGAACCAAGTGTTTATATACACAACTTAAATAAAAAGCATGGAAAGAGGAATCAATAAAAGAAGGAAAAAAAACACTTAGAATTTAATCTCCAATTGAGCAAATTTCAACATTCTCAAATTTAGAAAAAAAAAGTTGATAATTAAAATATGTAATTACTAACATACTTATATTTTAATTAGACTATTTTCTTTTCAAAATAGTTGGAAAATTCCATGGCCACCCCAACTCCACAATCCGATCACTAAAAGTATAAAACCTTAGAACATCTCCAATTGCTTTAGGCCAGTCACAGGCTAGCCACTCTCTCTCCCTGCCACGTCATCAGCACTAAAATTCCACCTGCCATATCATCATTTTAAGCAAATAGGCTAGCCACAGGCTAGCCGCAATAAAAATAATTCAATTTACGGAATTAAATTTATGACAAATTACGAAAATAAATTTACGAGACATATACGGGAAAAATCATTAATTTCATTTAAATAAAAAAAAAGGTACATTGATAAAAAAAAATTACATTAAATAAAAAAAAATTACATAAATTACAATCACACAAAATACGGAATTAAATTTACGACACAGATACGAGAAAATGCAATAATTTTATATAAATTAAAAAAAGGTACATCCTAAAAAAATCACATAATAAAAAAATTTCATTAAAAAATACATTAAAAATGCAATAAAAATGCATTAAAAAAACATTAAAAAATGCAATACATAAAAAATACATTAAAAAAATGCAATCGGCTAGCCGAAATTGAGCCCGCAATGGAGGCTAGCGGATCGGCCAGCGGATCGGCTAGCGCCCGCGGATCGGCTAGTCTAAATTGCCGCAATGGAGGCTAGCGGATCGGCCAGCGGATCAGCTAGCGCCCGCGATCGGCTAGCCTATCCGCTAGCCTGCATTGGAGATGCTCTTACAATCCTTTACCTATTCATCGCTGTATAAGTACCAACAGTAAAAATGCCAGCGTTTTAAATATTGAGGTACTTTTTCTTAATGCGATTAAATATTAGGTAGTACTAATACTTATATGAATCTGATATTTCCCAAATTAAATGCGGAGATGTAATGTTGAAATATTCTTGTTTGGTCCTTTGGAAAAGGATTTGTGTGATAATGCATCTGGGCCTCGGAGGTTATTCTGTGACAGATTGGTTGAATCATTTGATGATGAGTTTAACACTATAATTATACTCTAAAATCTGCATGCAGATATTTCCTTAAAAATATACACATGCTACTTAATACTTATTGTGACAATGTTCATGGGTATTTGTGGGGAACATGGGATTTTGAAAGGTGATTCTTGTCTTTCATGCTATGCTTCATTTATCCTCTATTTTGCTAATAAAATGACATTTTCTTGAAATGATCGAATCAATATTTCATCATTCCACCAATATCACGTATAGTGCATATATATGTGCTTTCGATATGCTTCAAAGCACGGCTTCATCAAAGGTCCATGCCGGCCACACAGTGCCGGTCGCAGAAATTTGTCGAGGTAGGGGCTATATATTCAAATTTTGTATGGAATAATAATTTCCTTATACTTTTTAAATTTGGTAGGGGTTTTTGCACATTAATTCACACAAATTACTAACAAAATTATAATATTATAGAACATGAAAAATAAAATAAAAAAATTTGGAAAGGGCTTAAGCCCTCCCTAATGCCTATGTGTGTCCGCCAATGCGGCCACATGTGGTTCAAGTATGTGCAGGGGTAGAGCCATAAATTCATAGGGAGAGGGGCAAATTTATAGATGAGGAAATTTAAAAAATTTGAGGAAGGGCATTTAGTGAGAAATTAGAAGAAATAAATAATAGAATATATAATATATACATGGATATTAATAAGGTGGGGCAATTGCCCCTCTTTCTGTATGTGTAGATCCGCCCGTTAGTATGTGTCAAACCAATACATTGTATTGTGCATCATATTGCACGAAATGATTATCGTAGAACGAAAAGTCACACTTCTAATTGGGTAGACGGAGACACGATTGACTCCTTTTTTTAGTAAAATACTCCATTGATATGTCTCGAGCCATGTGCTCAATGCATATGGCTGTATATTAGTAACTTTTTACAGAGCTGTCAACAACATGCAACAAAAATTGAATCTTGAGCCTAACTGCCAAATGCTATTTTCATTCTTGAGCAGAAATATTTATTGAAAATGTAAATTTTCTTCATCCCAGTGAAGACCTGATTGCAAGTGTCGCCCCAAATCAAGGTATGACCACAAATTTGCTAATTTATGCAACTCGTCGTGAATCATCTTACGATAAAGACCAAAGTAGTCAATCTTTTTGTCAACCAAGCCCAGTCTGATTCAATAGTAATTAGCGGAGTATTGCCTAAGCTATTGGGCCATCTGGAATCTATTTATGGGCCATCAATTTATAACTATACAAACTACCAATTTCATTTAATATTCGACCCCGCTCAATAAGCTAATCCACTGATAATAACATGTGAAATCAAGGCGGCTTAAATCATTAATGGACTATATGGAACTCTTGCCGTGTTACTTCGTTCTGTTGACTTTAGCCTATAATTGTGCAGCTCATTAAATTTAATTTCATGTTCATCTCATTATACAAGTTTAAAATGTATCCACCTCATTCCGTGCAAACGAAACGTTGTTGAATAGTTATAAAAAAAATACATGTTTCTATCACAAACACACCTCTAATACAAAATTAATTCTACGATTAACACATACTCATCTTCATGGTGGTGTTAATCCCATATTTATACTAAATGGCGAAACGGGTTACCCACGGGTACCGCACCCGACAAGTCGGGTACCCGTACCCATTTTACCCAAATTTGTTATCCCAATACCCGCCCCGCAGCATACCGGGATTACCCGATACCCGTGGCGGGTATCCCGTACCCGACATTGCGGGTACCCGTACCCGACCCAAAATCCTAATAAAAAATTTGAAAACCATAATAACCGTCACCGTTCCCTAATTTACTTTATTAATATCGATGGTAATGTTGAATAGAGTAAGAATAAAAGTGAGGGGACACTTTATAGCTAATTCCGGTGAGTTTTCAATTGTATGTTCGTTGTGTTTTAAAAGAACTCTTAGATTATATAAAGTACTTTCATTATTTCCTCTTAATAGAGGTATTTCAATTTCTTCACTTATTTTGGAAATATTATAATAGAAATACTCTTCTCTACATTATTATCTCTCTAACTTTATTTTTTCTCCGTTCTAACTATTTAGTTTTAATTTTTCAAAATGAGTGCGTATATGGCTATTAAGTAAGTATGAGTATTATTTAACTATTTACTTTTTTTCTCCACTTTAATTATTTAAACACCTTTATTAATATAGAATGGAGGGAGTATTAAAAGATAAAATATGACTAATACTAATAATAACGGGTATTATCGGGACTAACGGGTATACCCGCGCGGGTAGTGGGTATACCCGCTACCCGCAAAATTCTAAAACACACTACCCGATCCCGCCCCATTTCCCGTTATCGTCGAGTATCGGGTACCCAATACCTGGCGGGTAGCGGGTTGAGATGGGAATTACCCATTACCCGCTACCAATTTTGCCACCCCTAATACTAAATGATCTTTTTGAACACGAATTATTTCAACTTTAGTATTTAATATTTCGCTGAGAATTTTCTATTTTAATTCGACTAAGTATTGTCTATGCAGTAGTACACACGCTATTTACGACTATTACGTAAATAAAAAAAATACTATTGCGTAAATTATGCTACAATGTAATTGAATTTCAATTAACACCTGAGCATAAAATAATAACTCAAGAATCTTGGATTATAAATTATAATAGTCACACTAATAGTTATATTAAAAAAAAATACTCCAATAAACCAACAAATAATGGATCCAATGCCCATGATGCCATTAATATGAGCAATTATAATCTTGAAGTCAACAATGCATGTCGGCTGCACTTTCCTCCATGCAGGGATGGGCACACGAGCTCACCCAATAATAGCGCGCTACGTGTCGATATCCCATTGGCCATTAGACCTTCCACGAAATGTGCGCTACTAATCAACCAATGCCACGTGTTGCCAAGATAGCCCTCTGATCATAGTCAACTCACAACATGCCACCACGTGTCCCTATCCACATTTTCAACATCCCACACTTATAAATAGATAGAGAGCCAAATGCAAAGATTCAAACACAAATCTTTTTTATTTTCTCCTAAATCATTTCTTCCATTTCAATCTCCACACACAAATTCCTAGATTTCATATAGATTTGTTCGATTTATCACCACATTCTACTATTTCTAATAATTAATACCCCTTTTTCGTCAATGTTAAATAATTCCGACGAATTCCACCGCCGGATTTTGAATCTTCCGGCGATTAGACCCTGCGAATCCGTCTCCCTCCCAACTCTTCTCACCTCTCTGATCAATCTCGGCCGCTCAATATGCCGATTCAAATCCAAAACCTTCTTCACAAACAAGCCAAACGCAACAAATTCAATTCGCCTAATCGAGGCTCTCCTCATCTTCCTCGAAGATCTCCGCCCCACCGCCGCGCCGCCGAGATCCGAATCCTCCACAGCCCTATGCCTCTCCGAGCTCCACTTCATCTTCCAGAAGCTTCGATTCCTTCTAGAAGACTGCTCCAGAGACGACGCCAGGCTGCTGATGCTCGCCAAATCGGAGGAAGCCTCCACGCATTTCCGCGTGCTCATTAACGCCGTCGCCGTGGCTCTCGACGTCCTCCCGGCGCCGGAATCCGGCGCCGGCGAGGAGGCTCTGGAAGTGGCGGAGCTCGTGAGGAAGCAGGCGGCGGGATCGAGCTGCCAAGTGGGGAGAGACGATCGGCGCGCGATGAGGAGGATTCTCCGCATCACTGGCCGGTTCGGGCGAGGGATCGCGCCCGAACCGGTCGATCTGAGAAGGGCTCTCGACGATTTGAAAATCGGGAGCTGGGGCGAATGTAACGACGAGATCAAGTGTTTGGAGAGCGAGCTTGGACGAGAATGTGGGACGGTTGAGAAAAGGGAAGTCGCTTTAATCGGAAGTTTGATCGCATTCTTGACCTATTGTAGGTGCACGGTTTTCTTGAGAGTGGAGAGATCAAGAAAAAACCCGGTTTATCAGGAAGTCGATGACCGGTCGGTTCGGGTTTTGAGGTCTGATGATTTTAGGTGCCCGATCACATTGGAGATCATGCGTGACCCAGTTACACTGTTGACCGGTCAAACGTACGAAAGGTCTTCAATCTTGAAATGGTTCGGTTCGGGTAATTGCACTTGCCCCGTAACCGGTGAGAAGCTGACGAGCGTTGATTTGGTTCCGAATCTTGCTCTGAAGCATCTTATCATGCACAAATTTCAAGAACGGGTCAAAATCGATGAATCAAGAAAACAGTCAACGATTGATACATGCAGTGTTGCGGCAGAACAAGCTATGGCTCTGCTCGCTAACTTTTTGGTTGGGAGGTTGGTCACTGGGACCAACGAGGACCAAAATAAGGCCGCATTCGAGATCCGTCTGCTTACCAAAACAAGTAATTTTAACCGATCTTGTTTGGTTGAAGTGGATGCGATCCCGTCTTTGTTGGAGCTAATTCGTTCGACTAGTCGGGCTTTGCAGCATAATGCGATGGCGGCATTGCTCAATTTGTCGAAGTATCCTAGGGGCCAGAAGATCATAATGGAAAACGAGGGATTGGACATTATAGTCGAGGTCTTGAACAACGGTCTAACTGGGGAAGCACGCCAGCATGCAGCTGGCACGCTATTCTATCTTTCCTCGGTTGAAGATAACCGAAGGAAGATAGGGAGGACCCCAGGGGCCATCCAGGGCCTAATGGGGGTCCTCAGTGATGGGGAGGATCGAGGAAAAAAGAGCGCCCTAGCCGCGTTCCTGGGCCTCCTGGTGCACCCTGAGAACCATTGGAGGGTGCTAGAAGCAGGACTAGTCCCGCTTCTGGTAAATCTGCTAAGATCTTCTGTAAACGGAGATCTAGTAGCAGATTCTCTAACAGTTTTGGCCGCACTTGCCGTCAAAGTTGATGGAGCGGTGGTCATTGTCAGTGCTGGGATTCTGCCTATCATAGTGCAGATTCTTGGCACCTCCAACTCCAGAGACGCCAGAGAATACAGTGTGTCATTACTACTTTCTTTATGTAGCAACGATGCGACAGACGTGGTTCCGATTTTAGTGAAGAACTCGTCATTGATGGTGTCGCTCTACTCGTTGATCTCCGACGGCTCGCCTCGATCGACCAAGAAAGCGGCGTCGCTCATCCGGATTCTTCATGCTTTCAATGAGAAGAGCTCTTCATCTCTAGCTCAAGAACAATTTGTTCGTGTGTGGTAATCGAATATTAAAGCATTGCCACACACTTGATTTCATTACAAGCATCAAGAATATGTATAGGATGCTTGTTTTGCTTTGATTTTCTTTTCCTATTTTCGGTTGATTTCTTTGATTGATTTGATTGTTTGTGGCATGAGCTCGAATTTTTGAAGAGCTTTTATCACTAGGTTTCTTCTAGTTTTTTTAATGAAGAAACCAATTCTGTGATTATAATATTATTACCTTTGTTTGTATATCGTTTTTTAACTAGAGCATTTTAATTCAACAGTAAAATCTAACGAAACAAAATACTTTTTGGAATTTAATTGGCTACTCTTATTAATGTTTTGACGCCGATACGCCGTGCCTACAAAAACTTTAATAATTCCTGTGACAATCTAAAAAGGTGCAAGTTTATAATGAAGTCAATAAAATAATTTGGATGGTAATGAATTTTCAATATATATGAGATCAAAAGATTAAATATCAGGAAATTAAAAACTGATTATTTAAAAGACGAAGTGGATTATTATTATTATTATTATTATTATTATTATTATTATTATTATTATTATTATTATTATTATTATTATTATTATTATTATTATTATTATCGTTTTTCTAAATATATAAATGATCGCATGATGTAATTCTAATACACCGGAAACAACCGCTTCACCATTTTACTAAATATAGAAAATCAAGCGGCATAAATAGGGATGAGTAAAACAACTTTTGTATTTTTCTTTGTTAAATGCAGCCTTCAGTCATGATTTATAAGTATTGTCATAATGTGGAAATTTGTTGATTTGTTGTTATTTCAATTTTAGAATATATAGAACCATTTTTATTCATAAATTTGCTTGATTATATTATGGACTTCGCGAATGTCATGAACTTTTATTTGTTGGTATTGCATTATTTTATACTCCATTTGGTAGTGAATATTATACTCTTACTTAGTATTCGATTTTTAAGAAGATTATATTAGTGACTTTGTGTGTTTAAATACTACTTAAAATTCTTGGAATTTCAATTCTTTTGTTTTCAGAATATTTTATGTAATACTATTAGATTTTTTCAGTTCAGATTGATTTCATACTTTGGATTTCGAATTTTCATATAATTCAGTTTAGATTATTTTTCTTGAAAATTCAAATTTGTAGATATGATTGGATGAGGCAAAACTCTCAATCGAAATCCAAATGCTCACACTTAGGTGCGAAGAATAAAAAGATAATATTGGATATACTTAACTCATAACATGTCTTAAAAGAAACGCCTCCATTACTATGAAACGGATGGAGTACTTCACTTATAACATGTCTTAACACTCAACTTTTTCGACACCTCCCTAATAAATCCGAGGATAATCATTCTAAGGAATTGGATATATCACAACCTTTCCTATAGCTCGATTTGTTTCGAGATACGAGAAAGCGTCCTTGACCTTGTCAAAAGAGAATGGTCCCTTTGGGTCGAGCACTGCCTTAACCTTTCCGCTCTTCAAATACGAATCGACTTTCCTTAAAAACTCCCCACTCGAGGTTAAGACAAACGTAGAGTCGTTTGGATCAATCACTACCACACTACCACCTTCCTTCAACGCCTTCATCGCTCTATCTCTTTCTCCTGACCAAATCCAAACAAAATTCAATATCTTCATATATATTCTTAAAAAGGTCAAATTTGGTTAATATATTACTACTACTATTCTAATTAGTTACCAACTGCATCATAAACTAGATCGAATTTGGTATCCAAATCTTCGAAATTTTGTTTGGTGTAATCAATAGCCAAATCTGCACCCAAACTCTCCACCAATTCCAGCTTCGAAGTGCTGGCTGTTGCAGCAATCATCGATGCACCAAACACATGTTTTGCTAGCTGCACAATTAATCAACTTTTAATGAATAAGCATTCTTGACCAAAAAACTTAAACTAATTGGAATTGGACAACATTGCCCCAACTATAACCCAACATTTCTTCACTATTAAACTGGAGTACTATATATGAATAGGAGAATTAATTAATATACCTGAATTACAAGCGATCCGACACCGCCGGCTCCTCCGAGGACGAGGATGGATTTGCCCTCGGAGAAACCGGCCCTTTCAAGGCCTTCGTAGGCGGTCTCGAGGGCGAGAGGGAGGGAAGCAGCCTCTACAAAATGAAGGTTGTTGGGCTTAAGAGCCAAGAGTTTCTCTTCAGCAGCTGTGTACTCTGCTAAACTACCGATCTGTTTGGGATTTTGAAATGCTTTCTCAATTATATCTCCATAAACCTCATCTCCTTCCTTAAAATTCGTCACTCCACTCCCAACTCTAACCACCACTCCGGCCACGTCGAAGCCCGGAACAATCTACAACAATAATTAGCAACATATATATGATAAATAAATACTAAAAAACATTAAATTTGAGAGAGAGAGAGAGAGAGAGAGAGTTACAGGGAGAGGTGAATCGGTGAGGTTGAATAAGCCGAGGCGTCTCTTGAAATCGACGGGATTAAGAGAAGCAGCAACAACTTTGATCAAGACCTGATCATCATTGATTTGGGGTAGTGGAACATCGGATTCAAGCTGCAATACATCGACGCCGCCGTACTCTCTGTAAATCCACGCCTTCATTTTCAATTCAATTCCCTTTGCACCGCCGATCAAATGGCCTCCTTATGGAGTTTCAAATAACTTCAATGCTAGCCTACTTTCGACATTTCCATCTTTACTACCACTATTGCTATTGATTAGCAATAATATCTAAAAATATCATTCTTTTTTGCGCACTATGGATTTGCTTTGCCAAATATTATGTCACTGCATACGATTTTCAACCTGCTTTTGAATACTTTTTAGAATTTGTTATTCAATGTTACTATTTGACGTCTCCCACTTTATCCTACCATGATTAAAAGTCAAATCTAAATTCAACACATATTATAGAAAATATAAATGAAAATAGAAGAAAAAATAATTAGATGTAAGTCTTATTTTTATATATTTATTTTATGATAAAGTGCGAATGAAAATGAATTATTGGAAGGTGAAGTTTACTCACCATTTATAATAAAAATGTACCGAGACTCAAGTCTTATTTTTATATATTTATTTTATGATAAAGTGTGAATGAAAATGAATTATTGGAAGATGAAGTTTACTCACCATTTATAATAAAAATGTACCAAGACTCTTATTCATTGAAGGACTGAAATGACAAAACTGAGTATCACGTAATACTCCCTCCGTCCAAAGAATATGCACTTTGGATTTGGTACGGATTTTAATGCAAAATTGATAAATAAAGAGAGAGGTAAAAAGAAAAAATAATTAAAGTATTATTAATGGGACTAAGACATTTTGTACAATATTATTTAATTATTACTACTATAAAACTTGAAAGAAAAACACGATGATATATAGAACTCCAGCACATTTATTTATTTAATTATTATATAAAACTTCAATATGATGATACATATAATTATTTTTTTTAACCTTATAATTATTTACTTTTTGAGAATTTATGAATCAATAAAATCAAATTTTAGGAGTAGTAATAATATTCAAAATCATGCACACACATGAATGATAATCAGTATACATGTATGCAAACACATAACTGCTCAAGGATACAATTTCCAGACACCTTACGCAATAGTACTAAATAAAATCCACACAACATAGTATCCTACTGAAAGTTTCAATCATTTTCAATGTGAATTTTACTTTCAAGAGTGTAGGCAAACTTTAGTACTTATGCAGCAACATTCACACCTTGTTTTCCTCCATTTTTCATTCTTTGTAACACTTATCACCATCACAGATCCACCCTTGAGCAGTGGCCTTATCTTCTTCCTTTGCTCCTCCATCGCCTCCGCCTCCGACTCCCTCGTTGCCCAAGGCGCACTTCGGGTGGAGATCAAAGTCGCACTCGTCGCAATAGTACGACCATATGCGCCCCTCCTCGCTGCAACCATCGCAGTTGAAGAACTGGCGCTTGGTGAGAACGAGCTCGTGGTGATGAGACTCGTGCTCGACCTTCTCCGGCCACCCTTCCGCCATTTTATCGTACGTGGCCTCAATCTCCTTGATCCGTTCCACCGTGAAGGGATACGCTCCGGAACCGTGGCTCATGATTTGCTCTCGGGCATCGGTCGTGACGGTTTTCCCGGTTGGCCCGATCGCGACTACCATCGGGATCCCTCGTACCTTGAACAAGCTACTTAGAGCTTGCTTCCGTTTGTCCCCGAACGGGAGAGCGAGCCATGGCATCTTCGAGAAGAACTCATCGAACGAGGCTTGATCCCGGTCGCTTGAGATGAATATCACTTCGAAGGCCTCGACTTTTGCCTTGATTTCTTTATACGCTTGGATGAGCATCGGAAGGAACGCGCGGCAAGGCGGGCACCAGTGTGCCGAAAAGTAGAGCAGCACGTTTTTCCCAACGAGATCCGAAACCGGTACCTGAAATCGATTACATATATTGTTGATCGAATATATCATCCAGAATTCAGCCAAAGTTTGTTTCTGACTGATAAATGAACATTCTAGAACATGCTTCAATTTACCTTGATGCCGTCTTTCCCGAGCACGAAATCACAATCCTCAGACACCAAAATGGATTCGAGTGTTTGTGCATCGCGCTTCGCCTTTTCTAACTCTTCAAGCTCAGCAAATTTCTCGGGTGTGAAGGGATATGCCTTCATGCCGTGCTCCTCAATGGCTTCAGCGACGTTCGGGTGAAGTGTCTTCCCATCCGGCCCGATCACAACCACCGTAGGGAGGCTGTTGAGCTCGAAATACCTCACTAGTTTGGAACAGCATTTATCCTTGACAGGCAAGGAATACCACGGGAGGGAAGCAAACTCTTCTTGAAACGACGGCTCATCATCATCGAGAGGTATCATCACTATCTCAAAATTCTCTCCCTCTTCTTTCAAACTCTTGTACGCTTCAATGAGCTTTGGATTGAAAGCGAGGCAACCGTTGTACGTCGCCAAAAGGAAATATAAGCCGATAGTCTTACCTTCAAGTTCAGCTACGGGCACCTTTAGTTCAAATGACGTCGTTTATCAGTATTAACAATAACACTACACATTTAGCAAAGAAAAGCACGATTAAAAACCAACCTCCTTCCCGTCGGCTGATATCAGATAGTCCCTCGACTTAGACACGAGTAAGGTTTTCAGCGACTGGTTCGCCTTTGCTGCTGCTTCTTGCTCCCTCAGTTTTCCAATATGCTCGGGAGAAAAAGGGTACGCTTCATCCTCATATTCTTGGATGACTTCCACTCCTTCGTTTGTCAGTACCTTTCCGTCCTTGTCCAGGATCACGAGGTGGGGTATTCCACTCACAGTGAACAATGCGTCCAGTTTCTCACGTGCCTCAGAATCAGAAAACGGGATTGCAAGCCAGGGCATCTTGGAGAAATACGCATCATACGCCTCATTGTCTTCATCTCCCGAGACAAACACAACCTCGAAGTTGTGGTGTTTTTGGAGTTGGTTGTAGACTTCCACCAAGACTGGAGTGAAGCGTTGGCACGGACCGCACCATGAAGCAGAGAAATACAACCCGACTATCTTACCTTTAAGGCTATCGAGTTTCACCTAATGGATTCAAGAAAATATTCAGAAAATTTCTGTTGAACATGTATCATCCAACACCCTTGTTCCATATAATTAACTAGATTTCGAAATATCAATCAGAAATCAACCATGAATTAGAACTACACATGATTCACATATGAAATTAAGAGCTAAAATAGTAACCAACCATTTAACTCTATTCAGCCAATCATCCCATTTCAAGTCATCAACACACCAGTGAAAATTCAATCGTTTCACAAATGGTTCGAAGGTAGAAGATGTAGACTGAAAATAGAAGGCGCCCCATTTCAATTAATTCATCTACAATAAGTCATCAACACCAGCCAAAAACTCAGCCCTTTTTGCAAAATAGGCCAAAGCTACAAGCCTTAGTAAGAATCAAACTCATCATGTTTCCATTAAGTAATCCACAATCAGCAACAACATCAAACCAGTAAAGTAAATCATTCATAACTCCAATTTTCTTTCCCCCAACTCCAACACACAAACACACTCACACACAGAATAAAAAACAAAACAGCACCAAAATTGCAATCTTTGCACAATTAGATCAAATTAGCCATCAAAAATCAGCAACAACACCAATAAAAATACTTACAATCTTTGCACAAATGAGGTCAAAAACACCAAAAGAAGATGCAATACAATCGTACAACTCTCCATCAATTCAAAAGTCTCAAACCAAAAGAGTAACCATCATAACCCTAATTCCCCCCAACTTCAATACACAAACAAACTGAAATACTTCCTTAAATTCAAGAAAGCATACTACATAACAACAGCCCACCTACTCCAAAACTTAAAATCGAACTTATAAAGAGAAATCCAAAATTATCAAAACACCACTTAATAACCCACAATGAAAACCACCAAAAAAAGTAAGTGAAAAATCACCTGATCACCATTGTTGCGGACAAGGTAGTCCCTTTCTGCAGAGAACAGAATCGAGGCAAGATCATAACCACCATTCTCATTTGTAACCTCAGCAACGCCATTACTCTCCATTTTGCTACAAGAAAAAAACAGATCTTTTCCTTGATTGAAGACTCAAAAGTGCGGACTAATATATATATAAGCACGACGCTTTGCAGAAGTAGTTTGAAAGCGAATTGTCCAAGTAATTTTTTCGATGACTCATTTAATTTGCCTTACGCCTTAAGAAAAAAGCACAACTTCGTCAATTGATCAATCTGAGCCGTTGATTTTATTCCTGTTTTCTTTTAACGGCCGAGATGCTTCCTTTTTATGTTGTCTAATTTTTTTTATTTATGAATTTGTGAAACTTCATGTCATGTTTGAAACGCATTGATATTAATGAACATCGTATATAGAGCATATTCTAGAAGAATAAACAGTGTGAAAAGAATACAACGAGAAAAAAACATGAAAGTTCGTAGAGGAAAGGTACGACTAATAATTTGGTTTCTAAATTATTCATGAGATTGATCACGCTTCCATTATTTCATTTCGCAAGGTTAAAAAACACGAGGAAAAAAGATGCTAAAGAAGAATTTGAAATTAAACTAATTTCGCAAATGAAACGATTATAAAAGACTAAACTAGGCTACCAAAAATGGTTTAAATCATTACTCCCTCTGTCACGTTAAAATCTAGTATACTACTCCCTCCGTTCCATAGTAATAAAGTCATTTTGCCATTTTAGTACGTTTCATAGTAATAGAGTCATTTCCCATTTTAGTAAAAGTCAACACATTTTTCCACATCTACTTTACTCACTCTTATTTTTTTCTCTCTTCATCTCTCTACCTTTTTCATTTTCCACTTTATTCTCCACTTTATTTAACTATCTTTTTTTTATATATCTTTCTTATTATACTAATTGTATATTAAAACACCCAAAAGTGCATATTCTTATGCGACGGAGAAATTGGCATATTCTTATACTAATTGTTATTTTCTGAAATTATAAATAAATTATTTTTTAAATTTCGTTTCAGAGTGTAAATAGTTAAAGAGTCGGATCGCGTTGGTTTTAGAAGTGAAGATGCTAAAATTAACAAATAATAATAAATGAAAAGTTGGATCGCGTTAGTTTTAGGAGTGAAATAATAATAATAATAATAATAATAATAATAATAATAATAAATGAAAATAAATATCCAAGTATACAGATAAAGGTTTTAGCAAGATGTGATAACCCAATTTCGGTATATTCTGAATAGTATATATTGAGTAATAGTTGTTTGGGCTCTAAGGCCCAATATTGAAAGATAAACTGGAATTGGGCCAGGTATCACAAATCAAGCATGGGAAATCGGGAATGTAATCACCAATTATTTAGGCCATCACATGTAATTGGCTGCTGCCTTTTACATTGCATTATTCCATTAAGAGAAATATTGATTGATTAGGGTTTAGGGTTTCACTTTCGTTAATTTATTTACATATAATTCAAACTACCATCTAAGTCTTCTTTTGTGTAAGGAAGTAATTAATATATTCAGCTCTCTTTACTTAAATAAAAAACCTTCCTTATCAAATTACAAAACTTAACAATCACCATAAAAAACCATCTCAAAACACCCCTATATATGCATTATTACATACACGATACAAGTTTGGCAGCCACTCCACGAACAAGATTAATTTCAAAAAATGTCATCGCAAGTTGAACAACAACAACCTTTGAATGCATACCCTTACGATCAAGTGATGAAATCACCGCCCCATTCATCCCATTCAAATGGATCATTCAACACAACTATCATCGTGATAGCCGGGATCTTATTTCTCGGCGTCACGGCTTATGTTCTCAATCGGTTGTGCCGCCCTCGTGGTAACAACGCGGACAAGCCCAAACCGCCAGCCGACAATGCTAATGGAGAGAAGAAGCCAACAGTCGCCTTGCAGAGGGCCGACATCGAATCCGGGTTTGCTTATAGTCACGGCGGAGGAGGCCCGGTGCTGCCGCCTCAGTATGGCGGAGGAAGGGGGCCGGCGCCACCGCCTCAGTATGGCGGAGGAAGGGGGCCGGTGCCGCCGCATTTTTTCTAGTTTTGTTTTTGGTTGAATTTGGTAAATCGGAGTATTTTTTTTTAATTTGGTTTTGTTTTAGGTTATTTTGTAAGTGGTGTTTCCCATGCATTTGTTAGGTTCATGTTATGGCATCAATTTTGTTAATTTATATCTTTCGTTAAATAGTTCTAAATTTGTCATATACTATTACATTTATTGAGTTTTTCGAAGAATGTGATGTGCAAGGAAAATCAATTTTACCAAAAACATTAAATAAATAAATAAAGGGTTCATACTTCATCAACGATTAAGTTACAAAAATAGATGAATAAAGTTTATTTTAAACCAAAATATATTTTTATTATACAATTTTGATCTAGAACATTAGTTTGATATATTTATGTCATTAAAGTATTGCTTTGATCATTTTGCCCGATTTTAACAAAGATATCAAAATTTGGCAGTCAAATCATTTTTTACCCAATTAATATATTAATTACTGGTTAATTATATACTTAAAACAAAATTAACTAATAATAATATGAATGTCTCGTTTCGTTCTCTTTTCATGTTTTCTACTCACTTTTTGAAGCTCCATTAGAGCACACAGATCTCTCTATACATCTCATTTTCTCACTCTGTTTCTTTACTTTGAAGCTCGCCGGCATATTCGCCTTCTGAACCCATACATCCACCCGCCAACAAACACCTTGTTCTTCGCACTTTCACCAGCCCCTCCCTCTCCTCATATCTGTCGCCTTCATAATCATAACCATCTTCTCTTGCACTGACTGCGGACAACAAGGCGTAGTGCTCCTGTCTTGATCTGCCCTAAAAAAATAAATCTTCTTTTGCCATTTTAGTCCGCTCCAATAAATTAGTTCATTTTCAATTTTTGAAAAAAATTTCATCACACATTACAATATTAGGTGAGTCCTACTATCCACTGATGTTACTTCAATTATTTTCCTTTCTCACACATACTCTACAAAGTCCGCATTGTTATCCCCAAAATCCTTATTTTTAGGGGATGGTGTGTAAATTTGTTGTCATGAATTATAATTGATTTGTTTTGACTTGGCATGAATTATTTATCGATAAATAATCCCAATTGCATAAACCTAATATGATTATATGAATTATTCACATGATAGAAAAGGCTTACATCTAATATTTCATTATTATTGTTTTTTTAAATCATAAAAATTTATTTCTAAAATTTCATTCGAGTGTAAATTGTTAAAGAGTTTGATTGCGTTAGTTCTATCGGGCCCAGTTGTTATAGTTATTTAAGTTGTAAAGGCCCAATAAGGATTTATTTTTTATTTTTTTTCTTACCCAAAAAAAAATAATGCAAGAAAAAAGACACAAATCAGCATGGAATGACACCAATTATTTAGGCCGTCGCACGTAATTGGTTGCTGCCTTTTACATTGCATTATTCCTTTAAGAGGCGAGAAACATTGCATAAATGGAAACAATCACTTATTACCTATTTAATTAATTAGGCTTTCACTTTCGTTAATTTTGTTTCCATATAATTAAAACAGAATCTACTACTCTAATTAAGTCAAGAGGAGGCGAAACCTTCATTCTTTAATTCCTCTGCAGAATTCAAATCAAGCCCTATATACTAGTAAAAGGAAGTAAAGTACAAATTTACTTGAAAAATACGTTCCTTATTAAATTACAAAAAATTACCAATCACCACAAAATTACCTTACAAAACCATCTCAAACATCCCTATATATACACATACAACTATGTCACCAACTCAATGAACAATAGTAGCATTGATTTTTTCACACATTTAATCGAAAAAAAAATGTCGCAGCAACAACCTACTAATGTATACCCTTATGAACCAAAGATGGAATATGGTCCGGTGATCGAATCACCGCCCTATTCTTCCAAATTACCTGGACCAATCATCGGTATCATCGCGGCGGTCGTGATCTTCGTCATCGTCATTGTCATCATCATCATCACTTGTCTGTGGAGGCGGCGGAAAGACCGTCACAGTACGGAGGCGGAGCCGCAATTCGATCAAGAGGCGCCGCCGACCGGTATTAATGCTGATGAAAAGAAGCCTGAAATCTCCTCGAGGGAGTGGTTCGTATTCGAAGACGGTTCAACTAGTCACGGCGGAGGAGGGCCGGCGCCGCCGAATTTTGGCCGTGGATATGGGCCGCCGCCGCCAAATTTTGGGGGAGGATATGGGCCGCCGCCGCAGTACTTTTACGGTTGATGGAGGCCGGGAGATCGGATTGGTGATAATGAGTAGAGCTAATTAGAGTTGGTGGCATGCATGGTGAAAGTATTTTTCTTCTACTACTAGTTTTGTTTTTGTTTAAATTTGGTTAATCGGAGTCTAGAATTATTATTTTGTTAATTAGGTTTGGTCTTGGTTATTATGTTATGAAGTGGTTTTTTCCATGCATATGTCTTAAGTTGATGCTATTGCATAGGTTTTGTTTTTATTTATATTGATGTTGCTAATTATTTCTATTATCGTTGGTGAAAGAGTTAGTAGATTTTATTTCATTAAATATATTCTAAATTTATCATAGTATTGCATTTATTGAATTTTTAGAAGAATAAATTAAGATCAAAGGTTTCACAAAGTAATTAAGTTACAGACTTACCGGAATAGATGATTAAAGTTTATTTTTATCCGAAACTAGTATCACCCACGTGCGATGCGCAACCCATAATCTTTTATTTAAACTTATTTTATACTGTAAAATAGGAGTAATTTTATAAATTCATAAAATATCATCGTATGAAATCTGAAATCAATAATATATAAAATAAAAAACTATTATTAAAAAATATAAAATCAAACAAAGAATAAAAAATAACACATATACCAAATGAGAAACAATATTATTATTTCAAGTTCTAAACTCATATAACCAAATAAGTTTATAAACTAAAAATTGCACACAAATAAAATAACATATCATTTAAATCACTTTTAGATCTATATTACAAAAGATCAATCACGAACACATGTCAATAAAAATAATGTATAAATATATATTAGAAGATAGCCAAATCGATCAAAATCATCAACAAAAATACAACAAAATAGCATGGAATATACAATCGATATGCATGCATTTAGCCAAAAAAAAAAAAAATTTGGTTGCATACCCTACTAGTATTCCCGCATCGCCTACTTCCCGTGTAGCTGCTACCACCCATACCACGTCCAGGAAAGACAAATGAATAAGAGCTGTCACCAACCTAATATTCATATAGAGCGTTACATGAAAAAAAAAAATTATACATTCGACCCTTCACAATAATACGTGAAGAAAAGGGAAAAAAATCACATAATAAAAGCAGTGAATTAAAAATGTCGACACTTCACGATAAGATCAAGAGTTGCTTTTGATTATTTTAATTTTAAATGGTGATTTCCATGCGTGTATCTTAAATCTTAAGGTAATGCGCGCTAGCCGCTATGCCATAAACTTTAATTGTTTTTATTTAATTTGATGTTGCCACTTCTATTTGAATTCCGTTGGTGGAAGAGTGCGACTTATTTGATTAAATAAGTTATAAATTTATCATATAGTTATTAAATTTACGAGAATGGTCTATTATCGATTGTATTGCATACATTAGTATAAGTTCATCTACAATAATTTATAATAAACTCAAATCTACAATCATTTATAATAAACTCAAATCTATTGTTAAGTAATACTATCTCCATCTCTGAAAATTTATCTAATTTTTCCATCTTCGTCCGTCCCCAAAAATTTGTCCCATTTCACATTTACTATTTTTGGCAGTGTTCCTACTCACATTTTATTATAAAACTAATATATAAAAGTAGAACCCGCATTCCACTAACTTTTTCAACTCACTTTTCATTACATTTCTTAAAATCCGTGCCGAGTCATCATGGGACAAATTTTGGAGGACGGAGGTAGTATATGTTACACCAAAAAATAATTTTACTTCAATTATTTATACCAAATACGTCTAAAAAAATTTTGCACTAGCGACAAATTTAGTGTTGTTCTATATCAAAATTCAAAAATAAATTTGATGTATGATTGGAGACGTTTGTTACACTAAAATTAAGTTTCGATGTATAGTTAGAGATGGTCTAATTTATATACATATGATTGTTAATACCTAATAATTACCATCCACGTGGATATATCGTAGTGAAAAGATATATATATGCAGATATTTAATTTTTAGAGTGAATTACATATTTAGGTTCTATACTTATCACGACGCACGTTTGCGGTCCCTATACTTGTAAAATATCATATGCGGTCCTTATACTTGTACTTATGCACGTTTTAAGGTTCTTTTCACTTTTTAGCAATTTTTTTCGGACAAAAGCACCCCCAAAAGGATAGAGGGCAAATTTGTACACTATTTTATCTTCTTCACCCCCAAAAGGATAGAGAGCAATTTCTTCACTTCTTCTTCTTCTTCTTCTTCTTCTTCTTCTTCTTCTTCTTCTTCTTCTTCCTCCTCCTCTTTTTTTCTCCTCCTCTTTCTTTTACCTCTCTCGTCCTTCTCCAGTAGCACTGCCTTTCCCTTTTTTTGCTTTAGCACCTCCGACATTATGGGAACAATGAATAATCTCAATCATACCACAATATAAAAAAAAATGGAAAAGATTAGTTTGGATTAATGATCACTGGGCTATGATTGATTTGAAGGGCGTTGAATAAGAATGGTATTTTTGTTGGGATGTGATATCTAATGCTGATTTGTAGTGGAGTATAGTTTTGCGATTATAGAACATGTCCACAACTCAAATGTTCTACAATGTTTTCCAGGAAGAGGAAAAAGGAAGAAGGGGGGAAGAGAAAAAACAGTGTACAAATTTGTCCTCTATCCTTTGGGGGTATTTTTGTCCAAAAAAATGCTGAAAAGTGAAAAGAATCTTAAAATGTGCATAAGTACAAATATAGGGACCGCGAATGATATTTTGCAAGTATAGGGACCGCAAATATGCATCGTGATAAGTATAAGGCCTAAATATGTAATTCACTCTAATTTTTAAGGTACGGGAAACCGTTCAAACTAGAAATTTATTAATTTTGATATTATTTTTTAGTCGTGTTATATATTGCAGATATTCGCAGTAGTATATTGAAAGATGAATATTTTTCCTAAACCACAATATGCCATAGAGTTTTCAGCCGCATGTGCCACGTACGTGGTGGACCCAATAACGTGGACTATTAAACTAGAAACTTGTACAAGAAAAATACCTTAGAGCATAGCTAGCCACGGATGTCACGGCGGGCGTCGGATCGGCGTGCACGTCCGCCATTATGTGGGAGGGAGGCGAACATGGACGTCCGGTGCGGACACGGGAGATCCGCGGTGTTGCCGGGACGTCCATCGCGACGGCGGACGGACGTCCGATGCGATTTTTTATTTTTTTTTTATTTTTTATTTTTTACAAACTCTATATATACAACTTTATGAACTTCATTTCATTCGCACCACTTGTTTTAACAAGTTTCTCTCTCTCTACATTCACGATAAATGGAGCACTACGATAGTGATTCTCACGCCACGAGCGAGTCACAAACGCAGAATATTCCCTCGCCGTATATTTCCTCGCGAGTCGAGGGAAATGCCGGCGGAAGTGCACCGATGTTCGGGATGATGACCGGAATGACGACGATGATGCAGCAACCCCAAATGGCAGGGATGATGCCTGGGTACTACAATATGCTCGGGATGATGCCCAGGTACTAAAATATGCCCGAGATGATGATGCCCCAGATGCAACAGATGCCCCAGATGCAACAAATGTCGGGGATGTCTGCCGCAATGCCGGGGTCGATGCCCCAAATGCAACAAATGCCAGGGATGATTCCCCAAATGCAACAAATGCCAGGGATGATGATGCCCCAGATGCAACATGGATCCACTACCGCTGCATGAGGGAGCAGGCAGGGTATCCCCCAATCTCCTGGGGACAATTTCTATCGTCTCTATATGGATTTATTGTACAGTGATTCTCCCCAGCGTACTTCGCTGGAGACTCGTACGGCCCTGGAGACTCAGTTCCCTGGCGTCGAGATGTTCTCTTTTGAGGACTTGGGGATATCTTTGCGGACGTCGCCAGCCACGCAGCCAGCAGCGCCACCGGCAAGGACGCGAAGGGAGGGGATGAGCACGACCACTAGCTCGCGTGCGACGACCGATAGTGGGACGGGGGAGGAAGAAGGCAGCGGGAGAAAGAGGACCGTCTGGAGCGTTCAGGAATGCGTCGCCCTGGCAAAGGCATGGATTAGTGTAGTCGAGGATCCATACATCTCGGTCAACCAGCACATCGAGAGAATGTGGTGGCGCATTAGCCAAAACTACCTCGAATGGAAATCGGACGACGGGAAGCCTCACGATGCAGATAAATGCCGGAAACAGTGGGAGCGGCTGTGGAGACAACTCAGCCGATTTGCCGGCCTCCACCAGAAAAACTCAGCAACCAGCGGCATGACCTCCAAGGATGTGAAGCTTCTATCTCACCAGCAGTTCCCCAACAGTGAAAAGGGGTTCGGGGAGTTCAAATATTGGGAGGTTTATCTTGAGGTGGAGAATTCCCCCAAGTTTATGGCGGGTGTTGAAGCTGGGTGGCCGAATCAGGCGACGATCAACACCTCCGGTGAGTACAGCAGCAATGTCGGTTCCCACGAACTCCCCGAAGCCGAGGCTGAGATCCCGACACCTCAATCGTCTTCCTGCCGCCGTCGCCCAATTGGGCAAAAGGCCGCGATGCGGATGGCTAGGGGAAGTGCCAGCAGGTCCCAAGAGGTCCAATCGGAAGCTCCTTCCCTGATTAATCCCGAGCTCAACAATCTCTTCGAACTACAAATGACGCAGTTCATGATCGAAACAACGGACAAGTGGCATGCAGCGACGGATCCCACGTACAAGCGGATGTTGAAGGATGTGATCGACACTCTGAGGAGACAGTTGAGGCTGCCACCCCTGCCCGATGTTGACACCACCACCGGCGACGAGGACGACGACTCTTGCGACGGGGAATGAGACGTGGGGCGCCACTTGTCGAAGCTTCCACTTGTTTTTTTGTTGGTTAAGTTTTTTTTATAATGATTATGTACTTTTTTTTTAAAATAAAGTGGTTGCATTGAAATTTTAATTCTGTACATTGTTTAATTTGGTGAATTTGTGAATTTTTTTATTGTGGGAAGTCCGCGCGGAAGGGCGAGGGATGTCCGCCACTGTGCAGTGAGAAGTACTTTTGACGTGGCAGTATTGTGGGAGGTCCTTACTCCTTATGACGTGGCAGAAGGTGTTTTTGGGAAGTCCGTCGGGAAGGACGGGGGACATCCGCCCCCAATTGGAGATGCTCTTAATAAATTTTTCACATAACTTCAAAATTCAAATGAAAATAATAAATAAATTCAACCCATAACTTCAAAATTCAACAGCTCATACGAACATCTTTATTACTCCAATTTAACAAGAATTAGCAGGAAATTAAGCAACGTTGCACACGTGAAAGCATATTTCTAGAAGGTAGAAACTAGAAAGGCTATTAGTTTAAATTTTACTTATGCAATCACATTCACATTCGTATTCGCAATTATATTCCACTTGCTTCTGTCTAGACTTGTACTATGCCATAATCATTCATTTAGTAGTTTTGTAGATATTATAATGATAAATCAGCGATTAAACAAACCAGATCTCATTCACATGTAACATATATATATCGGACAATTTTAACTTGCCTGAGCCTAATATGTCATATTTCAATCATATACTGATTTTTGCATACCTTGAATATTTATAAATTATTGAATTGGTTATTTGTTAAAATTTTGCAACCACAATATTAATTTATTCTAATTTTATAATTAATCAAAATTTTGATGCTAATATAGCTTGATTACTTACGAATGTGTCTTATTGATTGTTAGTTAAACTGCGTCACATTTTAGACAGCAAACTGATATTGCATCATACTCTCTTCATCCTACCATAAGCGATGCTATTATTTTGGACGTGTGATTTAGAGTGAGTGTCCACAATAGGAGTGGACACTCTCCCCACCGCCGCGCCCGTTCTCCCACAGCCTCCCCACCGACGTGGCTCGCCGTTTCCATGCAATAGGGTGCCGCGGCCCGCGCCAACCTCTTCTCTCTCAGCCGCGGGCAAGCCGACTAGTCAGGCGCCTCCTGTCCGCCGCCCACCGCCGTGGCTCAAGTGGCCCTCACTATAGGGAGGTGCGGCGCCGCCGCGGAGTCGGCGGCCGCCGTGTCCTCCCTATTGTGGACACCCTTATATAATGATGTGTAGAGAGTGAAGTGGAGAGAATAAAGTAAAAAAAAAGAATGAAATAAATGAGGAAAAAGAAAATGAAGTTGAGCTGATAATGAAGTAAGAGAGAATAATTGTGCTATATTTTATAAAAAAAAACAACTCACTTTAAACCCTAAAAAGGAATAAGAGCTAGTTATGGTGGGACAGAGAGAGTATTGAACTAAATTATTTCAATTGTTGAATTGTTCTTTTTTTAATGAAAGAATATAATAGAAGAAAGAAAATGAGAAAAAATGTCACATAAGTAGTAACTTATCAACTTATCAAGTCATGCAAATGTTAAAATCTTAATTGATCGCAAAATTAGAACAAATCAAAAGTTTAATTATTTATTGAATGATTTTAAAGCTCATATTCAAAAACACAATTTTGGATTGATGAATGACGCTAGTATATATGGATAGTAGTGAAGGGACTCACAATGAGAAACGTCATTTATGTTGGGTATCAACAACAAATGCTTAACAATTAGTATTTCGCTAGGCATACGCTATTAATTATGCAATATTTTTACTTGTTAGAGGTCGATGAATATTAAATACTCCCTTCCAGGGAAGATGACCCCTTCCTTAGGCGGTATAGGATTTTATGCAGTTTTATTTTGTGTGTTGAGTGGAGAGAGTAAAGTAAGAGAGAGGGAATAAAGTAGAGATAAATGGACTTCCATTTTAAATAATGAGTCATCTTAGTTGGGACAAACCAAAAAAGAAAATGGGTCATCTTTAATGAGACGGAGGGACGGAGGGAGTAGTTGTTTATAATTTTATTCAAGCATTATGTTTCGAGTAGGGATGTCAATCGGGCCAGTCCACCGGGTTTCGGGCCGGTCCTACTCGGGTTATGGGTCAATCGGGTGCGGGCTAATCGGGTTGTGAATTCTTTCGGGTTATAAAAGTTCAACCCTAACCCTAAAAGTTCGGGTTTCGGGCTAGCCCAGCGGGCTAATCGGGTTGCTACCGATAAGATTAACACGCGATCAATCCAACAAATAATGATGAAAATTAGTTATATTCATAAAATGTAAATTATTTAATTATGATAAATTTGAGATATATACTCAAACTCAATCAAAAACATGATCAAATACTAATATTTGAGATATATCGTGAAATTTTAATGCATATTTTAGAAAATTAAATAATTTTTTTAAGTGAATTTGAAGTTTTTTATTTATTTATCAATTATTATATTAATAAATATTCAATATATAATTTGTATATTTAATATAAAAAATTGAAAGTTATTTTTGTAGTTACCAATGAAGTGTCAAATTAGGAGTAAAAAATAGAATAATAGAATTTTTATCGGGTTTTCGGGCCAGCCCATCGGGTTTTCAGGTCTGGCCCTAACGGGCCACGGGTTAATTGGGTGCGGGCTAATCGGGTTTTAATTTTATCGGGCTAGAAATTTCCAGCCCTAACCCTATAAATTTGGCGGATTATTCGGGCCAGTCCACGGGTTACGGGCTACATTGACATCCCTAGTTTCGAGTATTCAATCAAGTTTCATTTGCATTGAGCTCTTCACGGTGAATACACAATACAATGATACACTAACAAATTGCATAGAAATTGTTTTTTCAATACGAAAAAAAATGTCATCTACAACTGCAAGAGCTTTGAAATTATCATAATGAGAAATGCCCCCACTTGATAAGAAAAAGACAGAAACCATAATTAATATACTTTCATCTGTTTGAGAAGATCTTTTTATGATCAAAATACTCTTGTCCACCAATTAAATAAATTCTAAACTCAATAGTTGTTATATTTGGATTGAAATATTGAATCCTGTAGACCACTCAATTATCTTGAAGAAGGGGCAGTGAATGTCATTGTCTTTTATTAATTAGAAACTGGATTTTGACAGTTTTAATTATTTTATGTACTAAGTGTCTTGCTAAACAAGAAGTTGAGATATTGTATTCAACAATGAATAATTTGAAAATTACAAATATTTTATCATCTTTATAGTAAGAACCGAACCAGTATTATATTTAATTAATCACGGATATTTATGATGAATAATTTATTGAGTTTCTAGAAGAAAATGATGTGCCGGGAAATCAATTTCACCAAAATGAATAAATAAGTAAAGTGTTTAATTTACAAATAAGTTGTATTAGTAGTAAAGTACAGTTTACTAACTCCGTATTATAAGTTGTACTCACTCTGTCCACAATCAACATAATAGTATTATTTTCATGTTTAAGACAAAATTAGTTATTTTTTGATAAATTTCTCTTTCTAATTAAATGACTTCCATTCTCCCATTATTAATACACTGTCACTTTTTCACTGTTTTAATCTCATATTTTATCAAATTTTTATTAAAATTTGTAGGAGTGTTATCTAATTTTTTTTACCTATAATTTTGGGAGTGGGCATTGGGATAGTATGTAATTAAAAATTTCAAATAATTTTGTTGCTATCATATCAGTTGTCAATTGTAATAGTTTATTTGACTTTGGCATGAATTAGTATCGATTAAAAATCCACTTGGATGATAGAAAAAGAAAAGACTTATATACATCTAATCCATCCATATCAAACCGGTTTGGTGGTGAACTGGTGATAGTATTGACATAATTTACATATATATCTGTCGCTTAATTAATTACCGGTAATTTGATTGAAAATGTATAAAAATAAAAAAATTAATTTGTGCTACACAGTTTAACAGGTGTGAAAATGGAATATACGTGGATGACTATACATGTTTACTTGGGATCTTGCTAACTAGGTTTGCAACCATAAAATAAAATAAAATAAAATAGTAAGAAATTATATTTGACTTCTCAACACTACCTACAACAACATTGGACTTTCCAAATTATCTTAAAACAGAAGCAACACAACTCTATAGAATATAGAAAAGACCACGTCCAAAGTTTGACTTGGATGGAAGATTCTGGTATGGAATTCAAAAATGACACATGAACTCCAAGAATCAATCAATATTACATATGGATAAAACATCTAGAACTTAAGAGCACTCCCAATGGAGGTGGCGAATTCTCGGCGATAAATCGCCGATTATCGCCGAATTATCGCCGGCCATTGTGGCGAAGTCGGCGATAATTCGGCGATAATGTTACCGTTGCTTCGCCGAGTGGCGATTTATCGCCGGATTATCGCCGAGCGATCGCCGGCCACTGTGGGCGACGCTCGGCGATAATCGGCGATTTTTAAAATTTTTTTTTTTTTTTTTGGCCGAACGGCTATTTTATCCCACCCCTATAAATATTTCATCCTCTTCCTCCATTCATCACCCACAAACTTCATTCACACAAATTTTCAATCTTTTTTCTCTCCATCTTTATTAAATGAGTTCTGATTCATCGTCTCGTGCTCAGTCCGACGAGGAAATATCACATTCTTCTTCCGAAGAAGAGGTACCTCCCGCTCCCACCGGATGGGATGTAGCGGGTTTCGCCAACAACCCAATCAACAACTATATCTCCCGCTGCATACAAAGCGAGATCGCTCGAATGCAGCAGCCACCCCCCCAACGGCCAATCCGCCGGCGGCGCCGATACATCCCTCGCAACCACACTGGTGCGCACGATCGGCTGTTCGCCGATTATTTCGCGGAGGAACCACGTTATCCGGCAGATGTATTTCGTCGCCGGTTCAGAATGCGCCGCTCCCTCTTCCTGCGCATTGTTAATGCGTTGTCCGCGCGTTACCCCGAGTTCCGGCTCCAGCGAGACGCAGCAGGGAAGCCCGGACTATCGCCCCTACAGAAATGCACTGTTGCCATCCGGCAGTTGGCATATGGAGGGTCCGCCGACATGTTCGATGAGTATCTGCAATGCGGCGAGACGACTGGCAACGAGTGCCTGAAGAATTTCTGTCAGGGCGTGCGAGAGATATTTGGGGAGCACTACCTTCGCTCGCCGGACGCAGCTGACTGCCAGTTCCTACTGGATTGGCACTGGAGGACCCACGGCTTTCCGGGGATGCTCGGCAGCATCGACTGTATGCACTGGCAGTGGAAGAACTGCCCAACCGCGTGGCGAGGCCAGTTTACTACCGGCTACAAAGGTACGCATCCCACCATCATTCTTGAAGCCGTTGCCGACCAACGGCTTTGGATTTGGCATGCTTATTTTGGTATAGCCGGGTCGAACAACGACCTAAATGTTCTCAATTCCTCGCCCCTTTTCAACGAGCGGATCAACGGATTAGGCCCCTCCATCGAATTCACGGCCAATGGCAATGTGCATAACATGGGGTACTACCTGGCTGACGGCATCTATCCGCAATGGCCCGTGTTTCTGAAGACGATCAGATGCCCACTCGGAGATAGAAGAAGGTATTTTGCCCGAGCGCAAGAGTCTGCGCGCAAGGATGTGGAGAGGGCATTTGGGGTGCTCCAATCGCGATTTGCACTGGTAAAGGGTCCGACGCGCTTTTTCTACCAGGGGGATATTGCCGATATCATGTATGCGTGCATCATCATGCATAACATGATCATCGAAGATGAACACGAAGGCGTCCTCGACGTCACCAACGACCCAAGTGTTGCATCATCGAGTCACGGTGTCTCAACCGAGTCCGCCCGCCAGGGTGTACCGCACAACGAACATGAACGGTTCCAGGCGTTCATGGACATACACCAGAAGGAGGCCCATCAAGCACTACAACACGATATCATCGAAGAATTGTGGGCAAATAGAAACCGCGCCCACCGCCCTTGAATTTTTTTTTCTTTGAATTTTTTTTTTGATTTTTTATTTCCATTCGTGTACTTTTTTTTTTTTTAATTTTCTTCGTTGTAATGTGTACCCGTGTTTAATACAACGAACTTTATTACTATTTATTTGATTTATCTTTATAAATTAAATAAGCTAGCTTTATTATATATAAAAATAAAACAATTAAATTAGTGATGATGTAAAAATGAAATGTTGAGTTAGGGAGAAATAAGGGAGAAATAAGGGAGAAACCATTGTAGGGGTTGGCTAAAAACTGGGGATAAAATGTGATGCTGATGTGGCGCTGATGTGGCAGGAGTTAGGGAGAAATAAGGGAGAAATAAGGGAACTCCATTGGGAGTGCTCTAAGTGATTATTAACAATATACCTATATGATATATATTGCAGGCTTGTTATTTTAGATAATAACCGATTCATTTTTGGACACTGTAATTCAAAAAAATACAGCTAAACTGAATTTTCCTTTACATTATTGAACAATATAATGAAAATTTAAGTTCATTTTTATGCATTAATTGAATTGATCCTTTATGCAAACTTCATTTCATTGAGAACCTTGAATTCGCCAAATAATGAGTTCACCTTACGTATAATATATTGTTAAATGTAGTCAATTAATTACAAGAATATCTATTCTATTTTCCTCGCTTTGTATGATATCACCACCAACCCAATTAAATTAAGATCAATTCCTAGTAGTACTTGTTAACCTTACAATTTCATACTGATCTATATAATCTCTTCCATTAAGTAATTTATTCATTGAAATATGTGCCTATCAGTTAATTTAGAAATTTAAAATTTTAAAGAAGTCATCTACGTGCATGTGTCATTAAATAAATCCGTTGGGTGATATGTGCTGGAAGTTAAAATTTAATGTTGTAGGATGACGTGGTATGCATTGTGATCAGTTTTTCCCTCCCATACCGAATGATTTATTACTCGTTGAATAATTGTTGTTATTTTTTATTTATTTTGGCTTGATCCTAAAAAAAGGTCATTATTATATTAATAAAAAAAAATTTAATGGATTGAATCACATTCCAATAATAATACTTTAATTATTAGTTATCTAATTATTTCTCACTTTACTAATTTTACATTAAATTTTATATAATACATTATATTAAAACTATTAATAATAGACAAAGAGAGCATTATGATAAATTCTCTTACATTTTTGGGAAAACGAAGATATTGCTGATTCAGTTTACAAACTATATAGTATTATTAAAATTTGTTCAGGTTGCAAAATTATATTTCGAGATTAAATATGTATTGCATGCAATGATATTGAATCTTATAATTTAATCTTATATGGATAATTATGTGATAATTAATCATAGTTACTTCATTCCAACTAAAATGACATCACAATATGGATTCTAATTAGTCATAATAACCGAACAACGCCTTATCATCTGTAAATCATGTCTGACTCCTCTAGAAGTTCTCATATAACGATTTTAATCTATTAGGAGAAAATGACAATTTTATACTACAAAAAAATCTGAGCTATATTTAGCAATGTTAATCGAGCAATCTTGCTCAATTTGAGTCAGCTTTATCTCTGATTATTGGCTAGTTCGATTCAAATTAATCTGACTTACCCTCCTTCTCCTTCGTGCTCACATTTATTATAAACATTTTTATTCCGAATTGAAATGTCATTTATACCTTATGTAATTCGATATTCCCATTCCCCATCATACGAAACCAATGAGTACTATAGAATAGTAATATACTCCCTCCGTATCAGATAATTCGTCCCAATTTTCCATTTCGGTTCATCTCACATAATTTGTCTGACTTCACTTTTACCATTTTTAGCAGTGAACCTCATATTCCACTAACTCATTTATATTCACATTTTATTATAAAACTAATATATAAAGGTAGGACACACATTCCACTAACTTTTTCAACCCACTTTTCATTACAATTCTTAAAATCCATGTCCGGTCAAAGTGACCCGAATTATCCGGGACGGAGGGAGTAACTCATAGGCAGCAATAGGTGACCAGTGCCCATACAGTCAACCGTCAACCAATAGAAATGCCAAAAAAAAAGGGTAGTAAGTAGTAACATTATTAGCAGCGCAACGCGCAATCGATTTTCGTCACACTTTCGTTGTATTGTTTCCGTAGTTCCCAAACAAACTTACTTTATTGAAATAGTATAATCCAAGATTTAACACATGCTGACAAATATGATTTCACATTACTCACCTTGTTTATTCAATTTTGGACACCACATAATTATGCATTTCACACCGCCACACTATATATACATACACACCCCTTTCCTTCACTCCAACATCATTCTCTCTCTCTCTAAAAAATGACCAACAATATCTACTCGGAGAAGGAAATCAGCGACGATTTGTACAATCAATTGAAAATTATGGAAACCCAAGAGGATTTGAAGCTCCGTGAATTTCAAAATACGGAGAATTCCGATGAGGAAGAACACGAATTCGACGACGAAGAAGAAGAAGAAGAAGAGGAATTTTCGTTTGCTAGCGTAGGGGACGACGCGGCGGCGATCTCGGCCGAGCATGCCTTCAGCGACGGCCAGATCAAGGCGGTTTTCCCCTTGTTTGATCAGAGCTTGCTCCTCTCCGGCGACGGTGACTTGCCGGAAAATCTTCCGACGCGGCCGCCGGTGAAGAAGGTCTTTGTCGAGACCAGCGATGATCAGATCGCCGGCCCCTACTGCGAGTGGTCCAGCCGGAAGGCGGTGGAGGCGGCGCCGGAGAGCTGCAAAAAGAGCAATTCCACCGGATTTTCCAAAATCTGGCGGCTCAAGGAGATCACGTGCCGGTCGAATAGCGACGGAAGAGACGCCTTTGTTTTCCTCAACGGAAACCACGCGCCGCCGTCGACGGCGCCGGTGGATAAGGCGGCGGCGCCACCGCCGGAGACGGTGAAGAAGAGCGGGAAGGAGAAGGAAAAGAAGAAGAAGACGGTGTCGCCGCACGAGGCGTATTTGAGGAGTAAGGCGAAGGACGAGGAGCGGCAGCGGCGGTCGTATTTGCCGTACCGGCCGGAGTTGATGGGGTTTTTTACGAATGTTAACGGCGGATTAACGAGAAATGTTCATCCGTTTTGAGGGATTAGTTTTACTGTTAATTTGTTGGATTAAGGATTTTTATTCTTTTATTATGTGTTGGTTGACCGTTATTGGTTATGAAATCTCTCCGCGTTGAATAATGAAATGTAAATTAAATATGTTTGTAAATACACATTTTTGTACTACTCCTACTATATCGGTATAGTATTTGATTTTTACTTATTACTAGTAAAATGCCATATTTTGTCACAGCATTTGGTCTTCATTTTAAAAAATTTAATAGTAGAGAGTTACTAGCAAATTGGTTCACAATATCTATCAACTTTTTATATAGTAGTTTCGTCAGGCTAAATTCTAAAAAAGCAACTGAAATGTGCAGACATCATGCACTTTTGAATTTGTCATATCAGGAGATTTTTTTTTAAAAAATGTAAAACACGGTGTATTTATTCAGTTAGAAATCGTAATATAATTGAAAAAAAAAATCAAATTGCTAAAAAACAATTTTTTTTAGAAAGAATACATACAAACTGAAGGAGTATAGTGTACTACACGTTTATCCTATATTGACAACAATTTTAATTTTAGCAAGTTTTTGTTATTTTTCATCAATGTACTGATTTAGAAAATGTAAGCCAAATTAGACGTCACGAAATGTTATAGTAGTATTATTTTATTCAGACAAATTTTAGAACTTATTTCGGTGAACTGAAGCCATCCATAATGGGGCGGACGATGTGAGAGCCATCGTCCGCGGACGAAGCGCGTCCTCCGAGCTTCATTCGTCGCATCGTCCGCCACTGTGGCATCACGGACAATGCGACTGACGATGCGATGCGTTTTCGGTTATTTTTTTAATTTTATTCAATTTTCAAAACCTATATATATCTCTCACTTTTCACCTCATTTTTCACTCCTTTCACTCTCCATTTCACACTCCATTTTCCACATTTCAAACAAAATGAATCCCGGAGATTACCCAAGTCCGAATAGTCCGATGTTCGATGGTGGTGCACGGTGGCCGGGTACAGAACCCGATGAATATCGGCCCTTCAACACCAACACCCAGTACGATCCCGATTTCAGCATGGACTCGTACGGGCTGTCAAACATGGAGCCTTCTCCCACCCGCACACCCGCCCCATCTCGCGGCCGCTCGTCCGCCGCCGCCACCGCTGACGCCTCTGGCTCCGCGACCAAGAAGAGGTGGCCCAAGGCAAAGAAGTTGCCGCTTACCGCGGTGAATGAAGAGTTCGCCCCGGGGAGGACGAACTACCAGCCGGAAGAATCCATCTTCTTGACGAGGTGTTGGATTGATATTTCAGAGGATCCGGTGTTCGCCAACAACCATAAGGTTACTGCGTATTGGGAGCGCATCATCGAGAAATACAACGCGGCCAAGCCGCCGGCCGCCTACAAGCGCCGACGAGAGCCGCTCCGCAAGCACTGGAACCAAATAAAGAAACAAGTCAATTTTTTGTTCGCGGGGGAGTACGAGAAGTGCGGAAGGGAGCAGGCCAGCGGCGAGAGTCTCGCAGATGTGCGCGACAAAGCAATCCAGTCGTACACGTCATTTTACGGCTTCAAGCACTACCAGTCCTGGGCGCTCTTGAGGAGAAGCAGAAGTTCGTTGGAGGTGTGCTGCCCGAATAGACAGTGGCGAAGAAGAGGGTGACGAAGCGCACCTTCAGTGATTATACAAGCAGCGAAACCATCCGATGTTCGAGGATGAGAGTTCTAGCACACCGATGTCCTCTCGACGTCCCCCTGGCATCAAGGCTTCCAAGGGCAAGGGCAAGGCGACATCCTCGTCCGCGCGCCATCTGACCAGCCCCCGAGCCCGACCCCGAGCGCGACTTCGGCTGCAGCACATGCCTACATGGATTTGGTGGCCTCCTCCGACTATAGGACGTTGTTGGACACGCACAACGCCCTCATGCAGGCGACCAACCCGGCTCAAATCGAGTCCTCCAGCGAATGATCGATGACCACAGCTGCAAGTTGGGACTATTTTAGACCAGCCTCTTTTTTTTTATATGTAGTGCATTTTTTTTAAAATTTCTAATTTTGTAGTAACTTTTTTTTGAATTAATTAAATGTAGGATTTGACTTAATTGTGTTGTTTTTATTTATTTATTTTGCTTGATATATTTGCAAACATAAATTATATAAATATAAAATAGAAGTAAAATGCTTAGGGCAGTGCTTAGGGCGGGCTATAGTCCGCTCCATTGCAGGTGGAAAGGGCGGAGGATAAAATGCTGATGTGGCGGTGCATAGGACGAGGCTTAGGACGGGCTATAGTTCGCCCCACTGTGGATGCCCTGATATTGTTGAGATTCGAAACACAACTTAAACAATATTAAGCTTTGTTTTGTTTTAGTAATTTATTTTTGTTGGATGAGGACTTTATCTCATTTGCATCAATGTTGTAACTAAACGAATAGGTTTAGTATTAAGACCAAATAAATATTTAGGATAGGAGGCCAATGCTCTTCCGACATAAACCTACCATTCCAAATTTTATAAAGAAATAGGGGAATTGTCATAATTAAATGTTTCGTTATTCGAAATTAATAATCGTGCAGCTTGCCCAACAAATAGGCAAATACAATAAATTTTTGAAGTTGTCTTCTTCTTCCATTTAGGCTGTATTATTTGACTTTCTTATAGTACTTTGGTAAAGGCTTGACTATCAATTAGGCCGCCCTGTGTATAAATAGATTAGAATAATAAGTTCATGCATCCATTACATTGATTTTTGTTTGGTTTCTACTTCATTTAAAATTTGTGTTTTAGTCATGTCAGTGGAGCTGATGAATAATATTTTTTTAAAATTTAAAGATTTAAAATATTATTTTTAAATTATGTTTTAACTATTACTATAAAAGTGTATCTGCTTACAAAATGTGGAATATGGAGTACATAGTATTCCTATTTATTTGAATTATAAAAATAATTTAATAAATTAGTAATACTAGTATTATTGATAAAAACATGCTATTACATTTACAACTATTACATGCCAACTGTTCTATTAAAGTTTATTGTATCCCTTTAGGGCAAGAAATGTCTTTAGGGACACCCGGGCATATCAAAATAAATGTGAAAATCGTTATGTTAAAAATTGAAAACATAATACTCTTCATTCTATATTCATAGAGTACTCCTAATTGCTATTTATGGAAAACAAATAATAATATAAGAAATAGACACGTTACTTACGCCGACAGGCTTCATATTAATTAATGAAGCCGTTGCCACTCACCGCCCACCACCACCCTCGACCTCGACCTCGAGTATATATGTATATGGACATGTTAATTGAAAAACCATTTTATGGCCATGGTGTGTTTACCAGAAACGAAACTGGATCTCAACTTTTCTATATAATTCCAAATTACTAGATTATCAATTTATCATTTAGGGGTGATGAAAAGAAAATCAACCTATGTTTTGTATTGTACACATTTGGAGTTTTATTTATAAGATACTCCAAAAATTGAAGAAGAATTTACCTTTAATAATAAGTAGTACTACTTCACAGCAGTTCAAATGAATATTTCCGCATTGATCATAAAAAGTATATATAGTAGGAGTAGTAAAATATATTAAAAAAAAAAAGAAGCAATTTATATATCAAAATTCTTGATGATATATTTATTTGAGATTCTACATTTTAACATGAGTTTGGTGAATTGGGGATACCGCTAATCAGTGCCCTCTTTAATACAGGTGTAAAACGTGGAACCAGGTTTTGGCAATGGTGGCACTTGAGCTTTATCCGGTTGCGGCGAGGGCGCCCCATCCCAATGTGTTGGTTCAGGCGAAGGACTTTGGATATGTCGAATCGGAGATGGAGCTCTGGAAGGTTGTTCCCTGTTTTCGACATGTCCAGGCGATGGTGATTTGGGCGGTGGGCTTTGAACATGTTCCGGCAATGGATGTGTATGTGGTGGTGGGCTTTTGGCATGTTGAGGCAATGGAGACGGTGGTGGGCTTTTAACATGTTGAGGAAATGGTGTATGTTCCCTGCTTTTGACATGTGGAGACGGCGCCCCACGTATATGTTCCCTGTCTTTGTCAAGTTCAGGCGATGCATATTTGACAGTGGCCGGTGCTGGCGCCAACCATTTTGTATCAAATTCATTCTCCTCCATATGTCGTCCTGGCGCTGCTGATTCGTCCTCACACGAACGCCTAGCCGACTCCTCATCGCTCACAAGGGGAAACCTCTTCCACACCCCAGAACCCAACCGGAGCTTCACAATCCCACCATCAAAAACCCTCCACTTGCATTCACTCTTGCACTCACTCTTAACAAACACCCACAAGTATCCTTGGCCGCCGCCTTTGCCCTTGATATCCACGTGGCAAATCCCCGTGTGGGACTTCGCCGGCAGTTTCCACCGTGTCTTCTCTTCCGGCTTCAGAAACTTGTTAAACACCGTCACACCGGAGGTGCATCGGATCGCGACGTCGGCCTTGCCCTTATTGCTGATCCAAACAATCTTCTTTGAATCCGCTTTTGCGCCCAAACATAGCAACGCTAATGCAACAAAGTACGCCAATATTTTCATTTCTCTTACCATTTTTGTGGTGAAAATCTAGTTTACCGCCCTCCTACTTAAATGTTTCAACATGGAAATTTAAGAGACTAATTAATGACGTGAAAATGCCGGATTTAATGACAAACTGTTACCATCTTAATAGTACTATAAGTTACATGTTATATATAGTTCATCTCATTTAATTATGAACTTTAATCAGAGTATTAGTCGATTACTAATATCTATCTGAAATGGTACTATCTCACTATTGCTATCTATGTACTAGTTTGTAATACTATTATATGTTTATTGACTATATAAGTATATATCATTACAATAACTTTATCTTGTAAGGATACAAAATTAAAAATATTAGAGCATGAATAACCCTGGCCCGGATTTGGGCCGCAAGTCCCCTCCACGTCATCATTCCCTCAAATTAGGGGTTCCAGGCCACAACTCATCTAACACCGCAGGCCACAACTCGGGCCACAACTCAGGCCACAACTATTCATCTGCACTATTCACAACATATTTTAATCGTAAAATAGAATACATTGAACAATTAAAACCGAGAAAATTCATTGTTCAATCGGAAAATAGAAAATTACAACATTGAAATTTAAAAATTCGAAAAAAAAAAATTTAAAACATAAGTCAATTGCGGTTCCAAATTTCTTCAATTAGATCCGCTTGGAGGCGTGTGTGTTGATCTTCTTGGCGCATTGCCGTTGAACGGGCCATGACATTGCGCACGTCGGGAGGAACACCTTGCACGATCGGATCGGTGACAGTGTAGCTACTGCTGGCGCTGACGAGCGGATCGTCGCTCCAGTCAGTGGCGTTGTCTCCCTCGTCCTCAACGATCATGTTATGCATTATGATACATGCATACATGATGTCGGCGATTAGCGGACGGGGCCAACCACGGGCCGGTCCCTTCACTATAGCCCAACGTGATTGGAGAACTCCAAATGCGCGCTCCACATCTTTCCGAGCCGCCTCTAGCTTTTTGGCAAACAACTTCCTCCTATCCGTAGTCGGACATGTGATGGTCTTCACGAACACGGGCCATCTAGGGTAGATCTCGTCTGCCAGATAGTACCCTATAGTGTACCGACGGTGGTTGGCCGTGAACTCTAAGGTAGGCGCTCGCCCGGCACACAAGTCGTTGAACAATGGAGACCCGTTCAACACATTGAGGTCGTTGTTCGACCCAGCGACTCCAAAGTAGGCATGCCAGATCCACAACCGTTGGTCGGCAACGGCCTCCAACACAATCGTTGGATGCGAGCCCTTGTGCCCGCTAGTGAATGCTCCTCTCCAAGCCATTGGATAATTCTTCCACGGCCAGTGCATACAGTCGATGCTGCCCAGCATCCCCGGGAAGCCGTGCCTCTCTTCGTGCATTCGCACCAATCTGCGAACATCGTCGGACGTTGGCTTTCTCAAGTATGTGTCCTTGAATGCTTCGATCACTGCCCGACAGAATTTGGCTAGGCAAGCGCGTCCAGTATGCTCGCTCACATGGAGGTACTCATCAAACATATCTGCAGCTGTTCCGTAAGCGAGTTGGCGGAGGGCGGATGTGCATTTCTGTAAAGTCGATATACTTTGCCGCCCGACAGCATCGAAGGTTTGCATAAAGTACGCGTCATGAGCCACAACTGCGTTGACAATGCGCAAGAACACATTCCTCCGCATCCGGAACCGGCGACGGAACATCTGATCACTCCATCGAGGATCTGCAGAGAAATAATCCATGAAAAGCCGCAAACCAGCTTGTTCACGATCTCGGTGGATATACATCCGAGTACGCGGTACCCGGTCGTGTTGCTCGTTCCACGCTTGGATAGCAGCTTGATAGCGTTCCACCTCGTTGTTGATTTCTTCTTGGATTGCGGGCATCGCCGTCTCTAACATTCGAGCCATTTGAGCTTCGATTGCTCGTTGGCCTTCACGCCGAGGATTCATTTTTCGAATTTTATGGTGAGTGAGAGGGAATGAAGTTGAAGTGATTTGAAAATAGATGGAAGAGTGATATTTATATATTCATTTTCGAATTTAAAAAAAAAAAAAAAAATCGGAGGGGACTTGCGGCCCGGCCCGAACGCAAATAACGCCGGGACGGGCCGCAACCGATGCGGCCCGGGCACGCATATCGCCGGCCTGGACGTGACGGAGGGAGAGGCCCCGGGACGCAACTGCGTCCTCGGGACCGGCCTGGGCCGAGCCGCATCGTCGTCCAACGCTAAACACGGGCCAGGATTCGCGAGTTGTGGCCCGGCCCAGTAGCGTTATTCATGCTCTAGTAAACATTGAATTTTTTTGAAAAATATCCAAAAATAAGTGCGCAAAGAAAATCACCCTTATGTTGAGGTTATAATTGTCCACTACACCTTAATTAATCTTTTGCTTTCAGTGACACTTTTATTTGTTCTCTTAGTTTTAGTTGAAATACAAGGTTGTATCTTTAGGCATTTTTTTATTTTTGTGATATTTAAAGATAAACGCATCAAAAAGCATTATTTTGGACTGCAACTTTTCTCTCTTTTCACCAATGATTAAAGTGCCAAAGTCTGTACTCAAAAAAAAAAAAAAAAGTGCCGAAGTCGAACTCAAGCCCAAAATGTTAAATGGGCCAGGTGGAACTGATAATTCAATACTTCCAAATATAATTTGTTTTTTTTTTGTGGCCTAACAATATTTCATAAAAACAAAAATCGAGCGCCATGTATAATTTCCAATGTTATGGTTGGTTTTTTTTTCATATTATGTGCCATGTACATGTTACGTGTATAAATAAAGTTATTGCATAGATATTATATGTTGTCTGAAATTAAAAAAGATAATACAAATTGCATGATAGAGAAAATTTGACACTGAGAGTAGTATATATGATCCACGATCAAAGATAAATATAATGATATTTTGTGGTGACAAATGGGCTCCATGGATTACAGTTACACAGATATTTTCATAATAATAGCAGTAGAATTATTACATTCCAATACTGCTTAATTTTAATTAATTTCACTTCATTTCATTACATTATATTACATTACACATGATTGGCATCAAACACTAGCCAAACTTATGCATATAGATGATTCTTGAAATGTTATACACCAAAAACAAGCAAACTAAGTTGCTCGTATAGATTTAGTTATAGCGTAAGACATAACGAGTTGGGCAATACTATGTTAAACTCGTTGGAGTCGATCTTGTTTAGGCAGCTGAGGGAGCCGGGACATAAGAAACCGCGGGTTCAGGGAGGGAGGCCATGATCGAGGGCTTCGAGAATGACTCATCTGCCTCCTCGGGCTTGTAGTCGAGGGATTCATCGTTGTAGATGTCCCACCATTTCTTCACCAGCATCTTGATGTCTTCTCGGTCCATGTTCGCCTCCTCACCGGTGTACCTCCATGGCTTGGATCCCTAAAAGTTTAATTTGAAAGTAACCAAAGTTAGTGTGTTTTTTAGAAGGTGTAGATTTAACCTCATATAGGCTTTGGGGACTTACAGCAGCACAATAGTGGACAACTTTGGTCTTCTCAAGCTCGACGTTCTCCGGGTGGCGCCACATCATCGCAAGGACGAGGTTGTAGATCGGTGGGATAGGTTTGTAGATTGGGTTGAAGAAGGAGTTGAGGAAATCCTGTCATGTAAATTGAAAAAGTTTATCATAATAAGTCAATAGTGAAGCCGCAGTGTGGTCAAACTGTTTGACCAGACTGCGCTTGTTGACTTTTCAATGATGAGATCATTACCTGCTCAGCAAATGGTGTAGTGGGGGCGACCTGGAGAGTCTCAAGGAGGGTTTCATAAGTGGTCTTGCTTGGCTCGTACACGAACATGCCCGCGTTAAAGTAGAGTGGGGGCGGGGGGCCCATCTCAGCGGGCCAGGTGACCTTGTTAGGGCATTGTTGGCAATAGCCAACGGAGTATTGTGGAGAGTGGCTCCATGTCTTCTCACAAAAGCAATCCATAACGGCGTAGAAGTAGCCGTCAGGGGTGTCGAGGAGGTGATCGATGTTTTCGAAAACTTGGATGTCTCCGTCAAGGTACACCATCTTGCTAAACTCAAGGAACTGGTGGATACAAAAAAGTGTATATCAATTAATTGGATTGGTAAAAAGTAATTTGGAACTAGTGAATTAGGTAGATCACATATGTAATTGGAAAATTGGGGGATAATCATAGAGTATAAAAAGAAAAAAATTCTTATGCGGTTCATGAATAGGAAAAAGACGACATAGTTTGCTATGGCAAAAGATATTGTTGGCTTCTTTTGTCCTAATTATTCTTGTCTTCTTCTAGGTGTTTTCTAGGTGCATGACATCATTGGCATTTTGTCTCTTCAAACACAATTTTCAATTTTGGAAAAAACATGCCATGACTTTGTGCAAAGTTAGGAGGTCACAAAAAACTAAGTAATATGTACAGTTGAGATATGCATGCAAGTCGCTCAATCTTGAAAAGTAATAGGAGTATGATCTAATTACTAGTCTCAAAATAAGACCATTTGAACACAAATTAGTTTTCCAAACACAACTTTTTATAATAGAAAACACTATGCAAAGACTTTAATAAGCACAAAACTTTTCTAAAGTGCATATTTTTCTTTAGTGGGTAAGATTTTTCGACCAAACATAAGCAATCACATACATAGACTTGTGTTTCAACATTTATAACAATCAAATTTAGAACAAAAGAGTGTAAACATGCATGAAAAAAATTAAGAAAAGTACTTACATTCCAAATACGAAGCTTAGAGTAGTTGATGACATAATATGCCATGGCGAACTGAGTCTGGTTGGGCGGTGGGTAGACCGGCTCGATCTCCTTGACAATGCAGCCTTGGGCCCTCAAGATCTCACGGTGCTCCTCCGGCACATCCGGCAAGATCGCCACTACAAGAGGGTAGATGCTCTTCACCTTCCTCAAACCCTTGGCCAAACCGACAACCCCTTTCACATAGTCGCCCGTGCCAGCCAAGAACGTAACGTAGCCCTTCCTCGACCCGAGGGCCGGTTGGAGTTTGCCGGTTCCGGCGCTGGAAAAGGCATCAGGGGCCATTTTTTCTTTTTGTTGTAAGATTTTTTTTTTAATGATGAAAAACTAGGAAGCCTTGCTCAAAACCCTAGTCTTTTGTCTTTGGTGTTTTGTTGAGCTTCAATGGCATGGTTTGGGGTTGTTTAAATAGGAGGGAAATGTGATGCTTATGCTTGTTAAATTCACTTGAAATGAAATGTAAATGAATATGCATTTTCTTTTTAATTATTAATAAAGAAAATATTGTTTTTTTTTTAATTTTATTTTTTCTACTACATGGGAATGAAGTGGTATCCTTTTTTTTCTTTTTATGTTTGGAAAAAAGTGTTGGGATGTGTGGAGAGAATGAATAAGCATTGATCTCGCCGTCGAAGTAGCCTTATCACCAAGATCAACGGCTTGGATTGAATGGGTTGGGGTCGTGTTCAATTGGAATTGGAATTGACATACTTTGGATATACTATTTTCTTACTTTATTCCTTTTTTTCTTTTTAATTTTATTCATTTGGTTCCTTTTTCTTCAAATTTTATGATGGAAAATAAAGGCATGCAAAGATAAGAGAAGTGTATGGAGTGGGAGTCGTTGTCCTCGTCGAATATTTATTAGGGAAAAAATGAATAAATTTGGGAGACAAAAAAATTACTACTATTAAATAGTTAAGCTACGTAGGCATTCGAAATTAGAATTAGGTTTTGTAGGCATGTTTTTTTGCTATTTTTCGGTGAGTCGTGATTGTGTTTTGTTCCCCAATGTGGTTGACTCAAAAAAGACAAGATAAAAAAATCATCACATTTTATATAGTTCTAGGTGTTCAATCTTTTTCAATTAGGTGTCATGTTAAACAAAATGATCTGTATTAAAATACGATAAATAATAGTATCTCACACTAATACGTAACATATATATTAGTAGAATTTATGAATGGAGTGGTTAAAGAATCGAGGTATAAGTCGTGTCCTATATCTAGGTCAAATTAAAATTTGATTTTGTGTTCCACAAACGATTTTAATTTCATATATTCTAGGTCCGGAAAGACATAATCACACAATTATTTTTAGAACTAGTGGGGTTTTATTAGTGGGACTAATTGGCCAATCACTAGTGCATATCCAATTAGTATGAAAAGTTTGCAATAAATTAATGAAATACGAAATAAACTAACATGTGTTATATATAGTGGGGAAGAAATAATAAAATATATTATCAAGAAAATAGGCAGACGATTTAAAAAAGCTGTCGATCCAATCACACACGAGGATTTTGCACTCTTGTCTTTATAAACTTCCATTGATATTAAAAGTTACAACTAGATAATATAAATGCAGTATCTAGTACTTAACTCTTCACATTTAAAACATACTATTTCAAGATATCTTTATTTTAAATTGGCCTTAGTCGGCTCGTATTATTGTTCATCAAAATGAAAAAAAAAAATTTAAAAATGAAGAAGAGTAATTCCCAATGGAAATTTTTATCAGTAATTCAGTTGACGGTTTAAGTTATTCTTGTCTAATCTCTTTAAAAATTATTTCATAGTTACGTACCGATTTGATGTACATATTATTTTTATATTTTAATAATATTCGTAACTTATTTTGAGTTAAGATATTGAACGGCGAAATAATTTAATTTATCATCGATCATAGATTTCGTTTAAAATTTGATAAGACCATGTATACTAGTAATAATTCTAAAAAAGATTATTGCAACATTTTTTCATCATATGTGCCCACAAACCATCACACTGAAACTTTAGATAATTATGAAGACGGGGATATTAAATTTATCATGTTAATCATTATAGTCTAATAGTATTAACTAGGAATCGACGGTACTTAATCAATGCTCATTTCTCTATCATATAGTAATTTTTTTTGTTGAAATTACAATTAATCCTAATTAAAAATATTGAAGTGGCACAATTTTTAAGAATTACTATTGTGGGTCTCAATGTTACGGGTCAGAATTAAAGCAGCAATGATTGGAAAGAAACAACGAGCAATTTGCATGTTTGAGAAGCTAAGAATACCTTCTTTTCATCAACACAACAAATTATAAATTGACTAATCACTATGCACCTTTTACTATGTGTTTGGGCCCATAACGTTTTTAGATGATTCTATTTTGTTCTTATTAAACAAAAATAATAGTAATTGAACTATTAATTGTCCAATATTTGGTTGATTAAGTCATACTCCAATTATATTTCATATTTGACGGTACTCCCACCATGCGTCATTAGAAGTCTCGATTTACCATTTTAATCCATTCATCATTAAGAGTTCCGACTCACTTTTACTATAAATAGTAGTTAGACCTTATATTCCACTAACTCTTTTCACTCACATTTTATTACTATGAAACTAATACTAAAAATATGAGTCTCATATTTTCGCTGCCTTTTTTAACCAACTTTTCTTCATATTTTTTAAAATTCGTGTTGTACTCAATAAGACTTCTAATAACATACGGATGGAGTATATATTAGCACAAATTTCCCTTTAAAGCAATAAATATAGTGATTTTTGGTGTTTTTCGTTTATTGAAGATGATTTGAGTGAAGTCAGATAATTTCAACTATTAATTTAATCTTTAATCACATGCATTAGTATAAATATATATGCAGAAGCAATTAAATTTTTTAATGTTTTTCTTTACCAAGCTAAGATAACAGCGAAAGTAAATTTAATGTTTATATATATCGTTATCCAAACCTTAATATTAATAATTATAAGTTCAAGTCCAAGGTATCTAGAATAAATAAAAGAATTTAGTCTTTATAAAAGCTATTTTCCTTAAACTCTAATTTTGCATATTTTACCAAATAAAAGTTACTACAAAATACATTATCACCGTCCATTCTACCTGTATATCTCTGATTCGATATCATCAGCCAGCTTGCCATTCAATTTTTGAGCCCACCAATTTAGGAAGATAAGAGAAAGAAGTGGTGAATGAATTTTATTGATTTAAAGTTAGAAAAACTTATCTATCAATTTTGTACGTAAAGAGTTTAAATTGTTAACTTGGAAAATAAATGTTTGCAGACATTTATATAGTTCATATTTCTGTTCCTTTTTTAATATTACTTGTTATTCTGAATTCTAATACACATCTTTAATTATTATTTTAATTAACAAAACAAATTATATAAGTCAAATCTTGATTAATTCTTTTGTTCCTCTTTTTGAAGTTAAGGGTGAAAGGAGGAATGGAGTCACCAAAAACAGGCTACACCAAAAAGGGTGGAATATACATTGTGGAACTTTATACTAAAGCAAAAAAATAATAAATAAATTGGAATCTATCATCATCATCTCCTTCTCAAGTGGGATGCAAAAGACAAAGAGAGAATTCAATGATGAGAAGAAGAGAGGTTTGCATGGCTCAAATAATTGATACACACAACTAATATTACAATTGTTGGAAGCTGCAACCAATGGCCATCTGTCAAACCCAACTTTTTTGAAAATTAAATTAAAGAATCTTTTTTTCATTTTCAAACCCTTCTTTCATGGTAACCTGCTGTGGTCCTCGAGTCTCCTTCACCACAACTCTAGTTTCTATTTCTACATTAGTTTGCCAATAGTAATGGTTTATATGTATACATACAACAACAGAACGTGAGAACACTTGCATTTAAAATAAAATAAATAATGCTACCGTGGACAAAATGAGAATGGTGCTCACGAATAATACTTACATAAGGTACATAATATAACAGTTCTCTCTCTCTCTATACATACATATTTACGATGGATGCACCTCCTTGTTGGATGAGTAAAACACCAGAATTCGAATCACATAAAAAGCAAAAAAAAAACGATTTATTTCCAATAATTATTGCAATTATCTATTAGAATTAATAGGAGACATACACAAGTATATTTAAACATATTCAAATAGATTTCTCATGTCATCTTGATTAATAGTAATACAGTACTATAAATAATCATATTCGTACTTTCTTTACAGGCATACATGTATGTGGACATATTCATAAATATGTGTACCTAATGTCAAAAACTGATTTTGTAATTATATTTTGATATTTTGAGTGACAGCCATGTAATGTCTTAAGTTGGACCAAAGATGGGCATTTTCATTAGCTGTTGATAAAATGATATATAAAATTTCATGAATAAACAATCATTTGAATCCAAAAAATTTCAATAATATGTCCAAAAGGAATTGAATAATACTAGTATCGTAGTAGTAAAAGTCAAATTTGAAGAATTGGAAAAGGTGGGGATGGGTTTCTGCTAGAATCTGATCCTCATTTCTTTCGGTTCGCCTCCCTTAGCGTTGGGGGATCCAAAGATACAAAATAGATAGGCCCCTTTGGCTGGGTCCCACATTCAAATTTTCTCATCTGCAGTGTTGCTATTTTCTCATCTACACATAGGCCAAGGCTTTGCACCATTGCTATTATTCCAACTTTGAATTTATTGGCCTTAAATAAGGCTTATAGTATGAATTTGATTGCAAATAAAGAGTTATTGGCTTGCAAATCGGTATTCAGAAGTTTGCGAGCTTGGTCGTGTGATCCAAGCATATGGTAGACGTGGTTATCTTTAGTTCTTTCTTGTGTGTTTTGTTGTGTTCTTTAGTAAAAGTTAATTGAAATTGAGGTGTGGGGTTGCTTGCAAAGTGATTTGGAGAGTTTACTTGTTATCAATGTACAAAACAAAAAGGTGTGCACAAACTCATACATCGTCTAGGATCATCTTGTTCGAACCCAATTCACTTTTAATATGCCTGGTTCATAGATTTAAGAAATTATGTTGGGGATTTTTAAAACCACATAACTACTTATAATTTGGAAATTTTGTCAACTTCTTCGCATGTTCGAATGATATTAGTGATCCTTTATAAGCCTACAATTCTTCCTTTTTTTTATAAAACAAATGTAACTATTAATTTTAAAATTCAAATAAAATAAGTTCATTTGGAAATACTATGATTTTCAATGAAAGACAAGTTTGGGAGATTCGATTGAGTTGAGCGTTTTCTGCACTTAAATAAGTAATGGAGATCAAGCAGTTAATGAGTAGAGAGAGAAGCGTGGGGCAAACAAATAATAATCCAAAACCCTAGTCTGTGTCTGAATATTACATTCAAAACTAAGCAAACGTAGGAGGAAATATAAAACAAACCATTGTCTGATATAGTGACATTTTGAAGGTCCTAAACATAAATGAAAAAACAACATAGTTTCAAAGCAATATATGGTTAAGAAAAAGCTAGATAAAACCTCGACAGTTTCCAGTATTAGCTCTTGCGTAAACAGCTCCAGAAAAGCTCTAAGCCTGTAATATAATTTAGGAGATTCAGAATCTGACAAAACATCTGATACAACAAAGCTAAATTCGAAGATCTCACAAAGTAAAGTTACGTGATAAATCATAAATGTATCAGGCATGACTACTTGCCTTGTTAGCAATGTTGTTGGAGAGCCAGTCCAGTCCCTCATAAAGCCCCTCACCAGAGGTGGCACACGTGCTCTGGATGTACCTGGAAGCAAAAAAAATGTGTAAAAATCACAAAACCAGTGAGTGAAGTGTACTGATCTCACAGATTAAGAATATATACCAGTGGCGCTGCCTGAGCGAGTGTAGGCCAAGCTTGTCAGTGATTTCAGCAGCATTCATTGCATTGGGAAGATCTTGTTTGTTTGCAAATACAAGTAATACAGCATCTCTCAGCTCATCCTAAATGAATCAGCAGATAGTTTTAGCCAAGTGGTCTAGACAATGATTTTATGCCAACATGAAAAGAGTGATCGAATACCATATCCATTAGCAAATATGGCCCTCAATCAGAAACAATGATATTCACAGGTTCATAGTATTAAATCTGCTGCATATATTTTAAAACAATTTCATACAAACTATTTGGCCTCTTGATAGAGGAAATGTGTTAATCAGAAATTTTTTCACAATTACCGAACAAGTACTGATTATAGTTCTCCAAAGGAGAAAGAAATTATAATGCAACTAAAGTAGTGTACGTTACTTTCTGAACCATAATTATTATCAGAAAACTGAGAAGTGAACCTCAAAATAAATTATCTCCAGCATGTCTTCTGGAAAGAGATAGACTCTTTATAATTGACATGGCCTCTTGATAAAAGGTAATACTGATAACTATACTTCTAAGAGCCACTTCCCATCTCAAAAGTTAAATTTGAATCAAATAAAAAAAGGGATATTACCTCATTCAACATCCTATGCAGTTCATCCCTTGCCTCAACAACACGATCTCTGTCGTTGCTGTCCACCACAAAGATGAGACCCTGAGTGTTCTGGAAGTAGTGCCTCCACAATGGGCGGATCTGTAAAAGGATTTAAACAACATTGTTAACAAACACATGCAAGAATGTTTTGTCAAAATACTAGAAGCATTCATAAAATTACTAAATAGAGCATATATATATATGATTATCATGGTTATTTTTTTATATCAAAATAAAGTTACAGATTATTCCGAGATAATAAAAAAATCCCACCTTGTCCTGACCCCCAACATCCCACACAGTGAAGCTAATGTTCTTGTATTCGACAGTCTCCACATTGAAGCCTGCATAGCAACGGTTAGTGGAAAATAAAATAGCAGTGGGACAAATTCATAATTCAAGACATGCATTGGAACCCCTTCTCAATTTCTACATGAGTCGAAATAGTAGTCAAGTTACAAAAGAAATCATACCAATGGTAGGAATGGTGGTAACAATCTCTCCGAGCTTGAGCTTGTACAGGATGGTGGTCTTACCAGCCGCATCGAGACCAACCATCAAAATACGCATCTCCTTCTTGGCAAAAAGCCGGCTAAAAAGCTTTGTGAATGTCAACCCCATTTCCCTTTCTTGCTTTTGATCTCTGCAAAATTTAGCGCCCCAGTCACGTCATATAACATACACAAGCATATTTCATATCAAATCATATAAATATGAAACCAAAAACATAGGTTAGTTATACTCTTGCGGGATAAGGAAAATTGACTACTGCAATATGGTTTCAGTGTGCCTACATATCTATGACAACTTATTGTCTGCCAAACAAGGTATACATACGATACTTGTATGCATAAGCAGATTTGAATTCCTACATACCAAATTTACCAATTAGTACCCTTTCCAGTATCAAACATAGTCCTACTAAAAATATAAGATCAACATCATCATTTCTCTTTAAGGCAATTCCTGAATTGAATTACAAGGAGCTTATATGCAATGATCTGAATTGTGATCCTAGACTGCACATGTTACCAAATGCAGGTAGCTACACGATCAAATCCAATTATTGGAGCTTTAAAAGGAAAGCATCTGACATTGCAACAATTGGAGCTAAAAAATTCAACTTCAAAATGAAACAATACTAGATAAAATCCAAAATTAGATCCCAACACCACCACAACATAAACCAAAAGCAACAATCATTTCACAATTTCCAGCTTCGCAAAACACAGATGCGAAATTCATATATAAATCCATCAGATCGGAATGATGTTCCAGATCGGATCACTACCAGAAACCGACACCAGATGAAGTCACATCACAACATCGTTAAATCGACTAAACATAAATGAGATCGCAAGACGGATGGATCTCACCAGCTATCAACCCCCAAAACTCAACAAATCCCAATCACCGCACAAAGGAAATCGAAAATGCAGCATAAATAAAACCTAAATAGACCAACAAGCAGCTCGATCTAAACGATAACCCTAATTCTACAAAATCCATTAATAAAAATCACAGATCCGACACATCACAACCGAAATTCAAATCTAAGCACAAAATTCAACCAAAATCAGAGCATGATGAACAAAATAAAAAGTAGCGGGATCGCGACGAACCTTGGAACGATAGATTTGGTAGACGCGCTAGAGAGAGAAAGTAAGTTCCTGCTCGCGCGAGAGAGAAATGTGGAGCTGCCTCAGAACAACGCGAGATGCTAATAACAATTTTCGGGAGGAGAATGGAGAATCGTCAACCAATGATTATTTATATTGAAAGCGCTCCATTTACTTCCGAAATACCTAATTTGCCACTGGAAAGTAGCTATAATTACGTGATTGCCCCTCATCTTGTAATCGGCTTCATTCGCATCCAGCCGTTGGATCTCACCTCCACACGTCCGACGGCCAGATTTGTCAGCTGGTTCGTCAATTTGGGTAAAAATAATTATTTAATGAGTTTATTTTCCTGATTTGCTATTGAAAATAACATTACGTCATAATTATAATCTTATAAGTAGGAGTATAATATTTAGGAAGGGTGTCGCAAATTTTAGGCATACCAAAATCAGTGAATTTTAATATATATTTACATTTTCCTAAAACTAAAAAAAATGGGCAAATTTTAGGGTATATCATATATGCATTGTAGAATACTCCTACTAAACTTCATCTATAAATTTCAATAATATTTGAAATTTTGTATATCACATTCATTTTAACGATTGCTTTTAAGTTTTAATATGTCTCAGAGTTTAATGCTATCCAAATTTCGGTCTGGAATTTCAATTTGTAAGAATTTTTTTGATGCATTTGTCAAAAAATTGAAGAGAAGATAATAACGCAAGATCGTGAAAAAGCAGCAATTTCATCTGCTATATATGAACATGATAAAGGACATTTTCTAAACACGAAGCACACATGAAAATGGATTGTTTCTCTAATCCTCACAGAACTCCAAGATTTTTATTTCTCAACGCAGACAACATTAACATGGCCAATCATGGAAGCCTAGGAAATCTTGAGAAGTCCGGTTTCCTTCGCTCCAAATATGCGTTCTTCCCTTCATTGCCCTCTTCAGTCCCGTAGAATAGGAGCGTAGCGTCCCCTCCAATTTGCTGAAAAATACGAGCATTACACACACGGACTATGCTACTACCATCTCATATTCGAGACAACTGCAATGTTGTTACAAGATTACCTGAAGTCCAGCATGTCCGTCATCAGCTGCATTGATGGCTGCTTTGCACAACCGAATTGCCATTGGACTATTCCTCAGAATCTCTCTACACCATTTAACTGTTTCTTCTTCCAGCTTCTCCAGCTGATCAAAGACAGAGTTTAAAGTTTATGTTTGATGGCATTTCATAAGGATTTTTTAGATGGAAATCTTACAGGCACAACTGTGTTGACAAGTCCCATTTTTTCTGCTTCCTTAGCATTGTAGAACCTTGTCATGTACCACATCTCGCGTGCACGTTTTGGGCCAATCTGTTTAAACACACATGATCATGAACTTCCTCTTCTTGTTAGAGAATAAAAATATAACAAAGAAACCGTATGTTTGAGTACCAAACGAGACATTATCGAAGCCCCATAGCCTGCATCAAAGCTTCCAACCTAAATAGTTTGCATAAAAAACATGTGAACGAACTAGATGAATAACTAATGACCAAGATTAGTTTGTGCTCAAAGAAAACAACACAAGACTACCTTCGGCCCTGTTTGACCAAATACGGCATTATCAGCTGCTATTGTTAGATCGCAGACCATGTGAAGCACATGTCCACCCCCTACTGCATAACCTGCAACCTTGTCAATCATAAAAGAGACGCAAATAAATGACTTGCAAAGTTATATTGCGGTAAAAATAAATAGGCAATGGAGCTTACCATTGCTATAACTGGCTTAGGAATGCGGCGGATTTGGACCTGCATTTCACTCATGATCAATCAAGATGATGAGAAGAGCATGGACACAATTATTACTAATCAGGCCTAGATCGATAAAACTCTTAATCTACCTGAAGGTCTAAGACATTGAGACGTCCGAAGCTATCATAATCAACGTAGCCATCTTTGCCTCTGAGTAATTGATCCCCTCCACTGCAGAATGCCTTGGTGCCCTGCACCATATCATTATACACATTTACTTTGTAGTGGTGATTACTAGTAATTTACTACAGCATAACAGTACACAAAGTGAGAATTAGCTCTTCTCAAAACACTTGGTTAATTAGGTAAAGTGACTCCGGTAAATCAAAAAACAACAATGCTACCTTCCCGGTGAGGATGATGACTCCGATTGAGTTGTCATCTCTGGCATCATTGAAAGCACGCATCAGCTCCTTTACCGTTTCAGGCCTAAACGCATTTCTCCTCTCCGGTCTATTGATTGTGATCTACGACAGTATAACACACAAATTACACACATGTATGTACGTATATTAGTCAATAAATTAAACTATTTAGAAATATGTGTGAAGTTGAAAATCAGTGCGGTTTTCGTTGGAGAAGAGAGCTGACCTTAGCAATTCCTTCTCCGACTGCCTTCTCGTAGATAATGTCGGCGAAATCCTTACCGGAATCGTCGATCGCCGCCTTCCAGGGCGGGATATGAGTCGGTACGGCGCCGTGCACGCGGTGGTAGGTGTCGTCGAATCCGGAGCTGCAGGGGGAGATGACGACGCCGTGAGCGTGATTCGATTCCGGAATCAGATGCCTTGAAACAGCTAGCACTCTTCTGCTGATTGCTTTAGCAGCTTCTGCTGTAATTCCCGCCATTGATGATGCTTCCGTTTGGCAAATTGGGAAATGGGAAAAGGTTGATGTGGCGAATGAGATAAGAAATGATAAGCTAAGGAGATTTACTGTTTTGCCATTGAACTGAACATGAAATTCAGTTTGACTAATTTGGTAAATTAAAGACAATTGAAATGGAGTTACTAATTTGGTAAATTAAAGACAATTGAAATGGAGTTACTAATTTCATATCCGCCTGATTACGATTCCATCAGATATACTACTCCTACTTAATTAGATTAGAGAAAATGAAATAAATTATAGCTGATAAATTCTGAATTATGTATAAACATATTTGAAATTGAATAAACTAGCTTTTTTATTTATATATAGATGATAATGACATCGTCGTAATACTATGATTTATGATAAATTGATAATCATAAATATTACTCCCTCTGTTCCATAGTAACAGAGGCGTTTCATTTTGAGCACTCATTTTGAAAAAATAATAATAAATAGTTAAAGTGGAGAAATAATAAAGTAAGAGAGAGAATATTGTAGATAAGACTCTTCACTATATTATTCTCTCTTACTTTACTCTTTCTCCACTTTAACTAATTATTATCATTTTTTCAAAATGAGAGCTCAAAACGAAACGCCTCTATTACTGTGGAACGAAGGGATTAGTCATTTACTTATTCATAGGTGTATATTAGCATATCAAAGTATCCAGTTTAGGAAATGCTTTCTGGGCTGGAGTCATGAAATGGGCCAACCATCATCAAAAAGTCTACCTTTGAAGGACATTATATAGCGATCTTATTTTCCTTTTCTTTTTCAATGTTCTTTTTTTCCAATAGTTTTATTTTTTATACTGAAAGAATAAAATTTGCTACTGATAATCCATTATATATGAAATCTATTCAAGATTTTTACTTTTTCAGCATCATGAACGTCAAGTTTTGGTGAGACAAGTTCCAGTAAGTAATTTTTTTTCCTGACAATTTTCTCAAACAAATTTGCTAAAATTATTCTTCACAATCCGAGTAACAAATTATTGATATCGTCAATTGTCATCCAATATTTGCTAAAAATTATTCTTCACAAGCTATGGTGCGAAAGGGGCCAGCCCAAACCACGCCGACCACACAAAAGAATACACCGCATAAATATATAGTAACTTCATCACTATATACACAAATAGCAACAAATATCGTCAAAATGTCTTGATCAATATACCTAGCAAGAATCATGATCCCCTTGAATCTTGTTGCTCGACGGCTTCCCCACTTGTAGGCACTCAACCGGAGGAATCATCGGAGAGAAGAGCTGCCCAAAAGTCTGCCAGCAGAAGGGGTTATACATGTTGTAGCGCTCCGGCTGTGCCCTCAGCTGGATGTTCGTTAGGGTCACGTCCGTGCAGGGCATGTGGTCGCTGCAGGCAAGGTGCACTGGCTTAACTGTGTAGGTCCCACGTATGTTCTCATAGTTGATCCCGGACAGAGCCACTGCAGAGGACTGGTTCTTGCAGGTGCTCTTGTCGCAGTAGAATTGGTCGATGACTATAGGCAACTGCACCTCGGAGACTTGGATGTTTGAGAACTGCACGCCTTGGACTGACCCCGACCCGCCCTAGAGAGAAGCAGCACTCGGGTTAGGGCAAGATTCGTGGCAATTGAGAAACAGAGCTATTAAAGAGAAGTTTTTCTTACCTGCCATGTCTTGATCCGGACACCATTCATCGTGTTGTGCATCATAACATCTCTGACAGTGATGTTCGACACACAAGCTTTGGTGTTGTCTTTCCCTAGCCCTCCGATGCTGATCCCGTGCCCTGGCCCACAGTTAATATTGTGTATGTATACATTGGTGCATCCAGTTTGTATAGAGACACAGTCATCCCCTGCAACAAAACACTTCTTATTATAACAATTGTTGGAAACACGCACAATCACGAAAAGCAGTAATGAACATGAAAATTGTTTACCCGGTTTGTCAGTATATGAATAGATATAGCAACTAAGCCCTAATCATAAAAGCTAAAACCATTAGGATCAGTCTGGCTTTTGGTGTTCAATCCATTTAGGCTCCACACTACAACAAAATCCTTGTTTTTATCTAAGTATAGGTTCCAAGATTTATTCATCTATCCAAAAAGTTCACATGACACTTGTCTCATTCTGTAATAATGTGATAAACACAACAGAATTCATATTCTTATCCACGCATTAAGACAACGACAATCCATGGCACTAAAAGGTCATCAAGAACAAGTGTCTTCAACAGGATGAAATGCCGAAATGGACCACCAATAGATGGCTTGATTTCAAGGATGTGTGGTTGCTATATAGGTCCCCTCACAACGGATAAGATTTCATCATAACGGATCACAAGTTTGTCCTAACCTAAACCAGCATTCATATCATGTAACGACAACAACATTAGTAGTAAGAATTAAGGAATTATTTGCGTAATTTACCACAAGCAAGACTGGAGCTACGGATCAGGACGTCTTTGGAGTTCTGCAGATGAATGCCATCGGTATTGGGGCTGTCTGCAGGCGAGGAGACGCTGAAGTTGTACACCATGACTCCAATGCAGTTGTCAAACTTCAGATGGCACTGAGGGCTGTTTTGGATCGTTATGCCAGTTACCGTCACATTGAAACTCCCATAGAATCTAAGTGCCTGCAGAGAAATTCAAGAATTCAATTAACAATACAAAAAAGTTAAAATTTTGAATAATTCCCTTGTCTATTTTTTTTTTCAATTGGCTCTTACAGTTGGTTTGATGCTTGGCATTTTCCCACCAAGTGAGCTTCTCACCTGCCACAATCAAACTACCAGTTAAAATAGGAATCAAAACAAGATAGATTATTGGAGAAAAAAACTAAAAATATAAAAATTAAAAAAAAAAACAAGGAAATTGGATAAAATTCTATTACAGGAGCTGGAGGCTTTTGTCCAAATGTGAGGTTAGTCGGGAAGATCAATTTAGCTTGATCATCAAAGGGATCATTATCATACGGCACACTCTTCCACCAAACGGCGCCGTTTCCATCGATCGTGCCGCTTCCCTTGATCGTGAGCCCAACCAGCTTAGTGAACTCGAGCCATTGGAGAAGCCCTGAACCCCAGTGGCTCGAGCCTGTGGGGGCCACAATCGTGCCATCTAACTGCAGCATTTCAATAAACACATGGTGATCAATCAATGATTTTCATCTTCTATTCCTAAATTGGTAAGAACTAACTACGGCATTTCAACAAACACATGGAGATCAATCAATGAATGTCATCTTCAATTTCGAAAATTGAGAAGAATTATTACCTGAAAAACAATGTCGTGTTGGCAGTATGGACCGGAAAACGAGATGGGCCCCACCAAGAAGACGTATTTTGCTGGGACATTAATGGTTGAAGCTTCAATTTTACAAGCAGCAGCCCAGGCAGCTTGAAATGCCTGCAACAAATAAGAGGGGTTTTTTTATTCTTTAAAATTGAAATTAATGATATATATAATTGTATTTAAGTACAGATTATGGGACCAATTTTCCAAGTAGTCAAACATGGGCATCAGCAATTCCTATGCTGCTTGTGAATTTCTGGATTATTGCAGTTTAACTTGTTGTAGATGTTATTTTTTGTGTGCAAATAAGTATTTGTTTTAACCTTTGGAAATTTATTAGTGGACCACCACACTTTTTCTCTTGTCTATTTATGTGACTGTTCTGCCATTATTTAGTGGAATAAATATGTGGGCAGTTCTGTTATCCTATATTTAAATACTACTCCCTATGTTACTTTATTCAAATATTTAACAAATTAATTTAAAAGATTACGAGTTTAAATCTCCTAAACAATTTCTGAATCTAAATCACAATCAAATATTTATACACGTGGCAGGCACTAACTAATGACGGCCCATGTGCACTAATAACGGAATTTGGCTGCTATTAATTTCGTAATGTGAAGTCATGAGAAGTGTAATAATAAAAGTAAAACGGGCAATGATTGGAGCAGTTTCATTTTCGTCAAAAAAATTTCCTAAAAATTGACCGTGCAAACAATGCTAATTATGATAATGTAACAAGAGTTATAGAGTAGGAATGTCAAATTTTGGACCACATTATTTTTGACATGCAATTTTATAAAAAAAAAAAAAAATTCTGAAATCTTCTTGTACCTTAGTATCATCTGATTTCCCATCACCTTTAGCTCCAAAATTCAGCACATTAAACACTGTTGAACCACCTTGCTTCGGCGGCGGAATTGGCGGCTGCGGGATCTTCGGTTTCTGCTTGCCGGAACGGCTGCTGTGGTGGCCGGAGCGGTGGCCTTTGCTCTTCTTCTTGGAGAGCGACGCGGCGGAGTTTCGACTCCGCCGCCAATGCTTGCCTACTCTTTTGGCATTGCAAAACTCGACGGCGGAGCACCACATTAGAAGCACTATGATGATTGTGAATGTGATGTTTTTTAGGTGAAAACCACCCATTTTTTTGTTTCCGGTGGCGGAGGAGTGATAGGTGGAGGGGGAGAGGAGTGGTGGGATTCAAGGATTTTATATAGGTGGAGTGACCATCTGTTTTGAGTTCATAAACAAAAGAATTATACTAGATGTCTTTATTCTATTTTGTGCCCTTTTTATTAAATGTTTGTCACAATCTTTTGTGAAGTTATATTTTGTTTAGGAATTTCGCCCAACATAATGTGATGTTTTGTTTTGTAGTAAGTATCTCATTCATTCGTCCATGCAAAAATACATTAAATTTTAATTGGTTAGTGCATGGGAGTCTGGTTTGCAGCAATTAACTAGCCAATTGCATTAAACTAGAATCTAAAAATAAATAAATAAACAATTAAATAATAGTATATCTTGTGCTTTGGCATGTACTCCCTACAAATTGTCATTTATTAAATGAGTGGTATATATCTTCATTTCTAGAGAACTTACAATTGTCTTCAAAATGAACAAAGTATATTGAATTATGGTAATAAGTTTCAAGCTTCATTATGGAAACTCATATTGTAAAACAATGTTAACTTTCACATTTCTTTCAAATGGCCATGTTTTAATACCATATATCTATAGTTACATATGCTATTGTTCCAACAATTTTAATACTCATAATTTTTAAAATTTAAAATAAAATTTAATGGTAGGGGGTTCCGTATGTTGCATGTTGTACTACATGCTTATGTGTTCATACACATAATATATGTGTGATTGTATTAAATATAGTGATGATTAATAAATGGAATTGATGAGAGATAGAAAGACACGTGAGTGGGTGTATAGATTGTCAAAGGACAGTGATTATAACAGCTCCCTTCACCATCACATGCAAATGCATTCCTTCACGGGCTGCGCTTTTCACCCTTTTGTCTTCTACCAATTATCCCTATTAAATATACCAATACATTTTTTTTTCCTTCTCATCCATCTATTAATTTATTCTACAGAAACATTCTCCAAGGCTCTGTGATGCCACATTCCTAATATTTTACGTCTCCAAATAAAGTGGGTAATCACTAGTTATGTTTCATTAAAACTCAAACCGCAAACGAATTTGCGTTGAGGATAAAATGTGAAGTCTAATCTTTTCCATGAAACTGCTCATTATGGGACAAAATATGAAGTGATAAACTAATAATTATGAGATTGTTCACTCTATCAATTAGGCAATTTGCACTCTATATATAGTACATGTTATCTTGATGATTGAAAAAAGTATTTGGGGTTATTTAAGAGGAGATATGTGATTTGTTCTCCTTTTCATATTGATTTGGTGAAGATTCTATTTAATCTAAGCGTGGATAACCTTCTTCCTTATGGGCCTTTTAAGAAGATGAGTTACTGATTTCTAATATAGTACCGGAGCGGGCTCAATCGATGATAATTTTTATCTATTTATCTCTTGTTGTCTTGCCTACCAACGTGTTGAAAGTCTGATGTGTCATTCCGGTCCTACACGCCTACTCACGTAATGAAAGTCTGATCATATGTCATTCCGGCCCATACGTGCAAGGGTGTGTTAAAACCTCTTAAATTATTCCCGCGTCGACTTGGTGAAGATCTCATCTAATCAATAAGTGGTGGATAACTCTCCTCATATGAGGTTTCATCTAATCTATACAAGTGGATAATCTCTTAAATTTTGTTTCATATTGACTTGGTGAAGATTTCATCTATCCTATACAAGTGTAGATACCCCCCTCCCCCCGAGGTGTCATCTAATTTATACAAGTATGGATAATCTCTTAAATTATGTCCCCGTCGACTTTGATGAAGATCCTTTCTAATCTATATAAGTGTAGATAACGTGAAGATCTCATCTAACTACGAGTGTGAATAATCTATAAGGCATTTTAAGGGATGAGTAGTCAATTTATAATAAGATCGATTTTGATTTCTTTTAATTGAGCGTGGAGGGAAATAGTACATAATTTTAGTGAAAAATGGAGAATAATATGCATGAAAAAATAAGAAGGGGAGGAAACAAGGAAAGGGCGCCCATGGTATAGGTTTATTGAGTTTTGTAAAGTTTTGCAGATAAAGGTACTAGGAAATATACCTACAAGCTGTCCACGTGTCCATCCCATAATAATTTACCAAACAGTCAGAGAAATCACGAGTGAGTGAGTGCACCTTAAAAATGAGGGTGCTTTCATTATTAGAAGTTGGGATTAGGATTACAAAAAAGTCGTTTGGATTCAAATTATGTACTATGAAATTAACTATAAATATAGAAAAAGTCATTCAGATTCTAATAAGATTGTTTAATTGGAACTTATTATTGAACATAGATCTTTTGGCATTCGATTGTGTTTACAAGCTCATCGTGGCTCCTCGATTTATGAATGAGGCAAAACCTCATATTCAGCACCAAGTATTTCGTTGATGGGGTTTGACTTCTCATCACAAATCGTGGTGACGTGTCAAAGCTCCTCTACACACGGGAAAACGTCATTAACAAAAATCGTTTTTCACACTCTACCATGAACCAATTTAATATATTTAGTTCTATTTTTTTCGAGTTCATGAAATAAAAATAGGACATGGAACCATCTCTATTTGCTTGCAATTATTTCACCAACAGGCTTTTCAGTGAATTAAGATGCTTCTTGTTGAATTAAAAAAAAAAATATTTAAGGAGTGATTGTATCTAGCTATATATAAACTTTTATTCAGATGTCCACTTCTAAGTAATGATCCCATTATTTTGTCACTCGACATGTCACAATAACATTAATGTAAAAAAATCAAAATAATTAAAAAATTTACTTAATTAAAAATTAGAGTATCATTTTGAATTAATTAAAAGTAAAATTGAATAGCCTTTTTGCCATTTTCGCCAGAAAATCGCCGTATCTAAGCTCTGGCATAAAGTTAAATTTCCAATAGAAGAGATATATACTAAATCGCAAAATCTCAAATCAATGGCATTATTTTGGCATGTTTAATTTGGCTTTTACAATAATGTTTTGTTATGCGACTTTAACAGATAAGTACAACCTTCTAAGCCGTTGGTTCAATTCGTCTTGTGAATAATAGTAATACACTCGTGAGCTTTTTATTTCTCGTGAACTTAGGATTAGATTAGTAGGCTCTATTTCAAATGTTTTGGCATCACACATTTATTGAGGCAACATTGGGCATTATCTTCAGCCCAATAAATGCGTATTATTTGATTGAATAATACTATATATTAACATCTATACATATATAAAAGGCGAGTTTTGGCCTTTTCTTGAAATATTTATATGTTTTGTTCTTATTCTAAAATATTTATAAGTTATGGACCAATTTGAATATTTTAAGCAATCATGAATATTTATTTAGATATTTTAATGAACATTTGGCTAATTCTTAAAGCACTACAATGACTCATTGGTGGTTACAAATATTTAAATAGAACAATGAGCATTTAACAAATTTTGTAACCTATATTGTCTTGATTTTAAAATTTATGATGTTTTAATTCCATGATCTCTCATGTACTAATTTTGCACCTATAAAAGGCATAGAATTGTGGATGAAATACACTATACACACTAACAAAACATTCTTCATTCTCTCTCAAGCTCTCAACATTTTATTGCACATTTTAGGAACATTGTTTTGCTCGATTTTGGAGCCCCATCAAGTTTATAGGTGCCTAGCAGGTTTGAGATGTTATATACGTTAGGAGGAAGTCGTTTTCATCTCTGGGAAAAATATGTCAATCCGAGAGCACTAACCGTGATGTAATTTGTCTTGCGGGAAGATGGTTTTTCTTGACTAATTTTCATTGTAATTTCCATTTCATTTGTTGTTGTTTTTTTCGTTTGATTACAAAAGTTAGAGTACCGCATGTATATGGTTCCAGAATTTTATCCCAATATTTCTTACAGTTCTTAGAGAGAGAAGAATTGTAACATCCTTAACTCAAACATACATAGTATTTATCTTCATCTTTACACAATTTATTATTTTTAGTAGATAAATATGAAGGATTGTTTTAAACATATTTTTCAAAAATGTCAACACTTAATATAGTCTCTTTATCATTGTCCAAATAATTGTGTTTGTCTCAATTCAATTTTAAATATGTTTAAGTTAATGTCTTTAGGTGTAAAATGAATTGAGGAGTATATATTTATTGAATTTTTATTACATAGTAGTATATTTTTCTATTTTAAATCGTATATAATTATTTTGTTTCTTATATTAATTAATTGATTAACAATTTAAAATTGTATGACAAAAAAATATTCTGTCGTGCATCGCACGTGGGTTAAGACTAGTGTGATAAAAGGACGACAACATTTGCTGTATAATTCATGTGTCATACTATAAAATTTGATTAGATAGTACTTAGTAGTAGTAGTTATGTATGATAGAGAGCTTTCTCTTTTTTTGATCTCTAACAATTCATAATTTGAATCTAAGACCTTGCTAGTAGTAGTAGTATATAATTCAGTTAAGTACATTTGATTAACATAATAATAATATGACTGCGTGATAGTTTTAATTAGCCAAATGATAAATAATATAGTAGTAGTATATATTCATTCAAGAAGAACAATCATATTTTTTCGTTTTGATTTGTCGTTAAAATTAGTCTCTATCTATCTGTATATACACTATGACTAAAGAATTTATGAAAAGTTTCTATTTCTAATAAGTTATGTCTTTTTTTTATTAATAAATTTTTTTTCTCCATTCATCTTTTTTTATCAATTTTACTTAAGAGGCTACTTTAGATAATGAATGACTTTAATTGATATTTTGTTACCTAATAAGAGCAAAATATTAGTCTAATTATTATTTTAATCACTTCAAGTAATACTCCTAGTAGTAAGTGGAGTGCGCAATCATAAGAGAGTAGTCGATCATTGCTCCCGCGAATTTTTACATTAAAACTTATGTCCCTAGTGGAGTATTTTTTATAGGTGATATTGAAGGCATAATAACATACCAAGTCGCAGTCATGCATGATGCATGTGCCATCTTCTATTAATTGTAAATTATGTGAAATATTTAAAAATTTGGAATGGTCGTTGTTATTGTGAAAAATTGAATACTTGGACATGTTGCTAAGACAAGCAATACCAGTTGTCATTCCACATTCTACGGAATCTAAACCATTAATTAATTGCCTTTTTGTCATTCTAACAAAAAGATTAGGCTGGTACTTTTGTCATTCTTTCTATTAAAATAAAAAATCTATAATTTATTTGTGCCTTTTTGGGTATGTCGTGCATAAAACTCCGACTAGCAGGTATATATATGATACTCCTATATAGGTACAAATAAAATTCTAAGAAATATTCATCAACCATATCGTTTATTTGTATATTAATACATTAGCTTTACGAAAAAGTTAAAAATGAAATAAAAAGGGTATATATTAAAAGTCTGAAATGGTATAAACACAAGATCTGGTGCTTCGATGTGGGTTCCAAATCGCACTAATGAGAACAAACATGAGATTGTCCAAGAAAATTCGTATAAATTTAAATTCTATACTAGTGCAACATAACTATTTAAGTATCTTGCTATTATAATTATCAATTTATCATGCAACATTGCAACTCCCATTTAATTTTCATAAAGTCTAATTTTTGAGCTGAAATTGGTGTAGACATGCTTGCGATAAATACATATCTCGATAATAGAAAACCACTGTTTTACAAGATTTTAACAGATCTGCAAATGCTGTTAGAACTTAGAAATCAGTGGTGGTTGGCATGTCTAACTTGCAGTTGGACACCTTTGCTTTATAGCGCTAATTTCATATATATCCATTCACAGGATTAAATAATACAGTATATAATCACAACACATATAACAATTTTTTATTCTTCTTTTTGAGAAACTTGGGCTCTCCTTCCTCTTTCCTGGCTAAATATTTTTTGTTTTTATTATGTGTAAATTTCATATGCATCCATTCACGGCCTAAATGAAACATCTCAACATATTACATATAGTGTTATCATTTTGTTTTATTGAATATAATACTCCTACTATGTAATATTTTAATCATTTGTAAATGTGATTTTTTGCAATATCAGAAAATTGGAATAAGAGATACTCAATGATTTTCATTGAGCATGTGGTGGGGAACAACAGAGAGCAATCCGTGACTAGCTATAACTATGGACTATGGTTGTGTTGTGTGGATTTAAATTGGTAGTTGGTATTATTGGGTATGACATATGCATGCACAAATTAAGGCTACTCTTCGGTATGCTTTTGTGACCACATTACGTAGGAATCACATACAGAAAATACATGAGAATCATATGAGACATTCAATCTAATATCTTTGCTCAAATCACACTCTTACATACACAACATATTTGTTACCACTATAATTTAGGCTAGGTTGATTTTTAAATTGGAGTACTATAACATTAAAAATCTCCTTACAAAAAGACTAGTACCACTATTTATAGTGCATTATGAGTAAACCTTAACCAAGAAACTTGATATGTAGGCCATATATGCAGTTTGTAATATCAAATTGTTTATAATAATTTCGGACAAAATGTTTTAGATGGTACTCCCTCCGTTTCGCCCTAGTTGGACGAAACTTTTCGACACGAAGTTTTAGAAATGAATATTGAGTGTGTTAAATAAAGAGATAAAAAAGTAATAGAGAAGAAAATGTAGAGAGAATAAAGTACAAAGTGAATAAAGTAGTGCGAATAAAGTAAGAGAGTAAAGTAAGAAAGAGAAAAAAGTTACCGTATAAGGAAATGACTCAACTATGGAAACTTTCTGAAATGATAAAATGACTCAACTACGAAGAAACGGACTGAGTACTACAATTTTTGGCGCAATAAATATTAAGGATAGTGGTTTAAAAATCAATAATTTAGAATCAAATATGGTACTGTATATCTCAAATGTTAAAAGTGGTTGAACAATTATAAACTTTATGTGTTTGTGCCAATTTCTCAACTTGACATGGTTCAATTCTTTTCCGACCAAATCAAAACAGCGTGGAATATGCGTATTTCTCAACCTGTCGTAACTCGACTCTTTTCCCTCCTTCAACTTTTCTTCTCATTTTTACGCTATTGGTATTCATGAAAAAAAAATTTATACTGTTAGTGAAATTTGTGTATTTGCTTTTTGAGTTTAATTAACAAAAATTTTAAATTTTTTGAAACATCTTAAAAAAATTGAAACTAGAAATGAGAATAATGTGATAATAAATTCTAGGGGAAATCTATTTAAATCATCAAGTTTGGTCAAAATTTGGTATATCCCATAAAGTTTGAAATCCGCTAATTAAATCATGAAGTTTCAATTTTTCTAGTTTAACCCCCCCCCCCCCCCCCCCCGAGTTGAATTTTAGGTGGAATCTTTGTTGACGTTGATTGAGATTTCAAGATTGATTTAGATTTAAATCACGAAAAAAATGTGTGTGTAATCTAAAGTATAATCACAAGGAGCTTGATCTTAAAGTTGGATTGAGATTTTAAAATGGATTTCAATGTAGAGATGCAAATATTGTTAGAGTTTGTACACTAGAAATCACCTTTCGAGTGATTGAATATTGTAAAACTCTTATTTTATTTTCCAAGGAATAAAACAGATTATTTGTTGTCATAATGTTGTTATGTTTTACATTTAATGGATGTTGATTGCATGGTTAAATGTATAAGTAAACTTAACAAAGTCTAAGTCTTTGTTTTAGACCGGTTGTGGGCGACGTCCACTTTAAGGTAACACGGTCAGTCCTAAACAAAGAAAAAAAAGAATTTCACGACCTAGATGGAATTAGACTATCCATCGTGAAAGGTTGCAATGTCAGTCCGAATATTTCTAAGCCTTGTTGAAATAAGATGACATTGGTGTGGTAAAGCACTGAACGGATCTAACAGCAAGACGAGTCTTTATGCTATCAACTGAAAGGCGATGTCTTGATAAATATTTGTTTCTTAATCAATGTAGGTTAGCATTGAGCATACGGTATTGATTATGCATTACTTTGACTTATCAAATGGTGCGGATTTTTCGTAACCCAATAATCCTGATATATTGGGTGGTGGTGATTAATATCTAGCGGTGCTAGGATTGCTATTATGTTGAATCATGCGCGAGGTGAGTCTCATTTGATAATGTCCTCAAGAGGAACACGAAACAAAGTTTTATTATTCGGAACCTAGCTAGTTGGAGTTTGATTACTTTATGAATAATAAATAAGTGTTCCATGCTAAGTCCACTTTTGGAATTTATAAGAAGTTACTTAATTAAGTCCATAGCAAACATTAATTAATTAATGGATATTTTTTATCTTAAGCGTGGGAAATGAAAGTTAAAACGGAGACGAAGACGAAGTAGCTATAGCGTGGGGTCGGAGCCACAACAGCCTTGGGTCGACGGCCGATTCTGGGAGGTTTTCGAAGGTATTAACGGGCCTGTGTTTAAAATTATTTCTCTGATGTGCGAGTCTAAATTTTCAATTACATTACTTCAATTACCTTTCTACTTTATTTCTCTTATTTTACTAATTTTGAGTGAAATCTTTCGTCACCCACTACTAAAGTCTAAAACTATGTTTTTGGATGGATATAGTATTTTAAATTAATAAAGTATTAGTACTGTGACATTCTTAACCCGAAACTTGGATCATTTTGCATATTGATTGAGTTTTATTGATCATTTTATATTTATAATGTTAATTGCATATAATTATATATATAGAAATGTGTGTAGATGTATTTAAATACTAAATAATTAATTCAAGTGCGTGTATAATTTATTCACGTATGTGTGTGCATGAAATAATAGATATATACGTGTCACCTACAAAAGTGCGTGTATATTTATTCACGTATGTGTGTGCATGAAATAATAGATATATACGTGTCACCTACAAATACATGTATATAAACTAGAAATTTATCAAATGAATAGAATATTTATTTTGTATCTATGAACCTTATTTTGTTAAAACAAGAATTATATAGGCATATACACGATGGATTCAATTATATGGATCTATATTTTGTTAGATGAAATTCATATTTTAGCAAAACATTGTCTTTTATATATTCATTATCATAGTTTATCTCTCTGGGGGAGAAGGGAGTAGTAAATAAGTCGGTCTTTTACACCGCTTCATCCAATTATATATAGAGTGAACTATATAAATGATACATAGTCTTTTACTTTCGCACATAAATGATACATGATCTTTATTTTATATCGTTTATGGTACCCCATAACAAAAATAACCTTGGATACCAAATATGAGATTTTTTTGTTATGGATGATATTTTTGAAAATTTCAATTAATTAGTAACAAAGATGTGATTTTTTTCTTCCTTACTTATTTCTTTTTTTCTTCTTTAGTTTCTCCTTCTTTCTTTTTTCTGCATTTTCTTCTTTCTTTTTAGTATTTCATCTTCCTTTCTTCTTTCTTTTTCTCTTTAATTTATGTTTTCTCTTTTTTCTTTTCTCTTCTTTCTTTTTCTCTTTAATTTATGTTTTCTCTTTTTTCTTTTCTCTTCTTTCTTTTTAGTGTGTTATACATACATCTAATTGTACTCATAATATAAATCAAGAATAAAACACCTAATTAAATTAATTATTTAAAGTAATTAAATCAATTGAATATTTTTTATTAAATTATTTTATATTCATTTTAGGGTTGAAACACCTAACTAAAAATATTCAACTCTTTATATCATTACGAATACAATTCACGATTAAATTTTTTTTATTAAGACTATATTGATAAGTTATTAATTTAATAATAATAATAATAATGTTATTATTATATAATATTTTATGATTCATAATTTAAATAATTATACTATGATTATTTATTAATTATTACTACAAGTTTTTATATTATAACAATAATATTATAATAATAATTAAATATAATTATAACTATAATTATATTTAAGTATATTTGAATGATATTAAAAAATAAATTAGTTATTAATTTATAATATTAAAATAATAATAATAATAATAATATTAATAATAATAATAATATAAAGAGTGAGGAGAATGAAAGAAGATATATTATAATATCACTTTTGGTACTAGTTTTGTTTATGCCTAAAATATCCTCCATGACACAAATGGAAAAATGCATTTGTTTAGAGGGTATTTTGGAGTTAAAATCTTATCAGGTACTAAAAATGTGATTAATAGGTACCAAAAATGATATAAAATAAAGACCAGGTACCATTTACGTGCGAAAGTGAAAGATTAGGTACCATTTATGTAGTTCACTCTTATATATATAAGGAAGCTTAGGTTTGAAAGAAAAGGGTGTAGAAAAATACGGAAGAGGAAAAAGAAAAGAAAAATAGAATTGAGGGTCATAGTACAGGAGACGGGATCGGTGTTCAGCTAGTTTATTTATCACATTTAAGGTGTGTATAAATCACACTTTTAATTTTACATGTTTTATGTGCTTCTTGCTAGGTATTTATATAAAGTGAATAATTGAACTATATGATGTGACTCAGATATAATTATGTATTATTTGATATTGATGGTGGAAATGATAGAAATATGCAATTGATGCAATTGATATGTTTGCACATGGTTTTGGAATTATTTGCATCATTGGATTAAAGAGGATATGTGACAGTCTTGCCCTGGGTTCTACGGGTCATATTCAATGATAAAGGACCTACGGGTCAAAGGAAATGTGCAAAGAGGGGCCTTCGTGGAAAGGTCAAAATGCAAAGAGGGGTCTTCGTGGAAAGGTCAAATCAGAGGAGCCTTCGTGGAAAGGTCAAATAAATATAAGGGACCGACGGGTCATACACAATGGAAATCCCGGGCAGATACCAGGCCTGATCTATCACAGAATAATAAAAAGAACGGAGAGGCATATGCATGTGAATATTAAATTGTTTATGATATTTATTACTTCCGGTGATATATATTGGTGAATGATTGTGTTTGATATTTGTATGTGGAATTAAAGGTAAGGTTTACATACACTGAGTTGTGGCTCATATAAACCACTAATATTTTTCAGGAATAAGATATCAGTGATGTTTCGGTTAATGTGAGTTATACAAACTCTACATGTTATCAGGGTCGGCGGCTGACGCATTTTGGCAACATCCCTTCCTCATCATTTTTGCATGTAGATAAATGTATAGTATATAGAGAGGTGAGAGGGTCCTACTGCTTTTTAGAATGTTTTGAAATATGTAATTGATATAATATGTGAATTTTATGTAGTTGACATGTGAATTATTTATTTTAAATTTTGAATTTAGTTATAGTAAGTGTATAAGCATAAGGGTTGAGGGGTGATAAGTACTATATATATAGAAATTTATTGAACTTTAATTGGTTGAGAATTTGGGAAGTTTGTCTAATGCAGTATTTGCTATTTTTTATCATAAAGATCATGTATCAGCTTAATAAGCTTAATTAATTAGAATTAAATAAAAATTATAATTAAATGAAAACAAATTCTTAAATAGAGTATATAAGTTATGGGCCGAAATTTGGGCCAATTGGGCAAGCATTTTAACTTGAAAAAAAGGAAAGCATAAATTGATAAACTTCAATTATGTAAGCAAGCAATTTCGCACATTGGCCGATTGCCGCCAACGGCGTTGTTTCCATGTTCCGACGACATTCAACCGCCAACCGTCGCGCGTGCCTTCATTTCTCATTCGTCATCTGCTTCATATCCCACAGTATACAATCGCACATACAGTGACATTTATATAGGTGAAATTCTATCCTTTCTCCATCAATTTCTTGTTAATTCACGATTTAGAAATAGAATTAAGCTTACAATTTGATTCGGATTTAGAAGGAATCCACTCCTAGGTTGAAACATTGAAAGGTTCCCGAATGCTATAGTTCCCTAATTTGATGAATTGGATTTTCTGCTTTAGTTAATAGCTGAATTAGGATTTTTTTTCTTGCTTTAATCTATTTAAATTGGTTTTATGTATGACTGAGACTGAGAGTAAATACTGTCCATTGGAATTGAGGTTTGTGAAATAGATTAGGGCGGTGTGGGTAATATTAAGGACCAAAAATTATGAACTTTAATTGAGTTTGGGAGTTTCTTTTAACTACTGTAAATAATCTGAAGTTGTATTATAAGCATATTTAGTAATGGGGTTTGATAATGATAGTGAGTGGAATCTAGACTTAGTAGGAGGCATGTACTGATCGAAAGGTAGGCCTAGAATATTGAAGTATAATTTGAAATGTACATTTGAGTGGGAGTAGTATAAAGTTTTGTGAGTTATTTGACACATGAGCAGTAGAATGTTATAATGCTCAAGAACTTAGGAAAGGATAATTCTTGTTAAACCAACAGAATTTGGGATTTTACTTGTGTGGATCTTGCATTTTATACTAAGTTGAGTTTATAGTGTTGGTAGAAAGGTATGCCTTAGATGTTTGAGGGGTAATTAGAGATCACTTCTTGTAACAAATAGAGGATGGGAAGAATAGTTTAATGGAGTAAGTTGGAATTAAAAGGAGACTTTGTAGCACGCTGTATCTGTATTCCGTCCCTTCATTCTCAAGTTCTGGATCTGCCGCTGTCGATAAATGATGCTCATTTTATACCTCTAAGATCAAAGGAAATGCAATTGAGGTCGATAAGAAACATTTTTTGTTTATCACTACATTAATAACCCAACGCTTCAAAACGGAGGGGGCAGAATTTATTAGTAGTATATAAAAATTAAATATAATATTTTAATATATTTTTTAATAATAAAATAATACCTCCACTTCCCATTAAAAATGAAACGTTTTCTAAAATGCAAACAACGTCATCTCTACCTTTTCATCTTTCTTACTATAATCTTTATTCATTAACTCATGAAAAAACACTAGTACATATTATTGTTGTGTTGTTGCTGCTGTTACTGTTAATTTCGTAGTTCCTATTCGCAATACACATTCGATTTCGCCTCAGCTCGATTTATCTTAGCTCGATTATATTGTTGGTGTGTTTGAGTGTTATTGTGCTAATTGGTGTTGTTGTGTTGCTGCGATAGTTGCGATCTAGCTGGATTTGAGCTCGAATTGCAACACCCTTAGGAAAATTTGACGCTCTTGGCCGTCGCTCCTGCCCCCCCTGGATCCGCCACTGACGCCAAGAGATCTCATAAAGGGTCAGTGCAGTTCAACCATTTCAGATTCAAAATTTGCAGACTAATACATGAAACCATATGTATACATTCATTTCTTTCTTGGCTATAATATTTTGTTTTCCGCCCAAAATCTTTTACAATAACATATATAGGCCATAACTTTTGAAGCATGGAGCCCAGTTCCACATATTCATTTATAATTTTTGAATAATATTTAAATTCCAATTTTTTTTCTTAAGGTTTCCTCTATTTGTCGTCCCAAATTGCAGTTTATTCGATTGGGAAGCGATGCCTAAATCAAAAAACGAGACCCCTGCAGTTCGCGTTTATACAGTTTGTGATGAATCAAGGTTTTTCCTTCAGTTTTTTTCTCTTCCCCCTAATTTTATTCGGGAAAGGGGGGATAAATGAAGAAAGTTTCAGTTATTGAGCTTAGGATTTTGAGTATTTTGGCTTTGGATGCAGGTACCTGATTGTTAGGAATGTTCCTTCTTTGGGTTGTGGAGATGAGCTCTTGAAATTGTTCTCTACTTATGGCCCAGTTGCAGAGTAAGTTATTGCATACTTCAGAATGATTTAAGAAGAACAAATAGATTTTTTTATGGATTTTATGCAGATTGCTTTAGAAAGGTAGAGTTGTTATTGTATGTAAGAAATGAAGAAAGTGTGTAGCTACGGGATCTGTTTTTTCATGGAAATTTGATGTGAAAGTGCAAATAGTGATGGTGTTGTGATTGTTATTATTTGTCAGATGTAAGCCGATGGATGCGGAAGAATGTGAGGCTTATACCGATGTTTATTGGATCAAATTTCATCAACTCAGCAATGCTAGATGATTTTACCGATTTGATGCTTTGCATTTCATGGATATTTGTGTTCTAATTGAGAAGTTATGTTGCTTAATCAGTCAATGACTCCATACTTGATGCATTTGGTGATTGGGGATGGGGGTTTCTGTGATTTGTTTTCTTTTGGTAAATATGTGTAATTGTGTGTAAAATGTATTGGAATATGTATAATATCTGTGGTGATTTGTGTGGAAAAGGGGCATTTTACAATTTATTTATCTTGATTAGTAAGTGTTTATGCATGTGTTCTTTTGTGTGGTTTCACATGAGTGCAACATATTGTGTGTTGTTTATAGGTTAGGTTGGGTGTGAGCATTGGTGCATGTGTTATTCTCTGGTTAACAAACTAGCGGTGGTTCGTGTAGAAAATGTCATTTACGATTTGTTTCTTGTGACAAATATGCACATTCGCACTCATTCACGAGTTGGTTTTTCATTATGTGCAGCACATTACGCGTGTAACTTAGGCACACGTATAGGTGAGTTTTTGCGGGAAAGGCTGGTTACAAATGTCTATATACAAGTTCCGTGCATATAATGTATTACGTACGTTTCAAAAATTTGCCACATGTGTAGAGGCTTAATTCTTTAATCTGATGTTGGTGATAGGTTTGCCAAAAGAAAGTTAGACGAGTCTGTTTTTCTAGGAAACCAAATACAAGTGACATATGCACCCGAGTATGAGAGCCTCTCTGACACAAAAGAGAAGTTAGAAGGACGGAGGAAGGAAGTTCTAGCACGACTTAACCGTAAGTCCAAAGTGACACGTTCGTTGTTGTTGCAGAGTTCCTCTTATCCATTACATTGCTTGTGAAACCTTCCAATTTTCTTTCAGCAAGAAGATCTAAAGGCCCTTCGGATTCCAGTAGAGAGCCTTCCTTAGCTTCCACTCCTTCGATCAAGGAGTCAGGTCCCCCTACTTCTTCCTTATCTCAAAGGTACTCCTGCACTTCGCCCCCTTAGCAATTTCGTTCAAAAATTTCATGTTTCGTGATGTTTGGATACGCCTTATCTGTTTGTTTAGGAATTCGGTCGAGTCACGGGCTGGTATCACAGGATATGCTTCCTCCATGCCATTAGTCTCTTCGGATAAGGTTGGTTTATAAGTGAATTTTCTCGGAAGTATATTGCATTGTTTCGAATCCTTGGTTGACTTGAATCCTGGCAGGAATATTTTCCATCAGAATCGATGAATCAAACGGTTAAGTTGGTTAGGGAGAAATTGAATAAGGTGACTAAATTCTCAAATTCCATATCCCCTCTTTCTTTGTATTTTCTTTTTCATTAGTACTATCAGTTTATAGCTTTATATATTCACATCACGATTTATACAGATAGAATCAAGTTCAGAGCATGGGGCATTGGGGTCTTTCAAGAAGGCGCGTGTCGACAATAGAAGAAGGATCTAGTTATATAATGTGGGATATATATATATGTATGTATTGTATTTGAATTTTGATCGATGTGGTAATGTGCATGCTTCGAGTTTGCTTATCACAAACTAACCACTGAGGTTCGAGTATTTTACCATGCCAAAAATACATAAACAACACACAGTTTCCACACAACAAAAGTATGGTAATCATAAAATCACGATATACGCTTCCTCAATTTATTAATGTATATAAAAAAACGTAGTAGTTCGATTTTCGTAAATCGATGGAGTATTTAATGTTCTAATATTAACATTCCGACCCCTCAACTTTAAAAAATTCTAAAATTTCCCCTCAAAATATCCATGCAATTTATCTTCTTCACATTTCTCCATTAGAAATCACATTTCCATGGCGATTCTCTCATCACTCCCAAATCCAAACCTCTTCTCATCTCTCCCCACCACTCCACCCCCCTCCAGCCACCCCTCTCTCCCCCAAAAGCCCCCAATCCAACCCCCCAAATACCCCCCTTTAAAATCCAAACGCCCACCAAAATCAGACCCTTCCACTAACCCCGCCTTCAATTCCCACCACCGCACCTCCAAATACTACAAACCCGTCAAGCCCGGGCAGAAGCTCCACCCCGACGACAACGATGACCGCGCCGTCGTCGTCGGAAATTCCGGAATTTCCTACCAATTGCCCGGCGCCCCTTTCGAATTCATGTACAGCTATTCCGAGACGCCTAGGGCTCAGCCTCTGGCGATTCGGGAGCCTGCGTTTCTGCCCTTCGCCCCTCCCACGATGCCGCGCCCCTGGACGGGGAAGGCGCCGGTGAAGAAGAGTAAGAGGAATATCAAGCTGTTTGAGCCGTTGGGCGGCGGCGGCGGTGATGAAAATCCTAATGAGAATTTGTGGTCGAAGAAGTACGAGATGCTGAGGGGCTATGAGATGGGGAAGTTCAATGTGAGGCCGCGGAAGGAGGTGTTGGGGGCGCCGCTGACGAGGGCGGAGATGAGAGAGATGGTGAAACCCTTGTTGTCTAGTAACAAACAGGTGAATTTAGGTGAGTTCGTTTTATGGAGAGATTGTTTGTTGCTGCTGTTTTCTACTTGTTGGTTTTTCATTTTGTGTTGGGATGATGGGGATTTAGTGAGTTATTGTGTTATGAGTTATGATGCTTCAAGATTGTTATTGCCGTCTGGTTTGGTTTGTTTGAGTTTCTAGTTTTTGGGATGTTTGCATCTAGTGAGTTATTGTACTATGTTGCTTTAAAATTGTGTCTTGCTGTTTTATTTGCTTTTGTTTCTGTTTCGTGAGAGTTGCATTTTTGGATTAGTTAAGTGGGATTGTGTGTGTGTGTTTTCTCCTTGTTTGGATTTCATGTTGGGATGGGGAATTTAGGTGAGTTAATGTGTTCTGATGTATCAAAATTGTTTCTTCCTGTTTTGTTTCTTGTTGTTTCAGTTTCTTGAAAGTTGCAAGGAAATTGGGTTTATGGTTTTTCTTCTTGTTTCGTATTGGGATAATGGGAATTTAGTGATTTAATGTTATGATGCTTCAAAATTTGTTTTTTGCTGTTGTAATTGTTGTTTTTCAGTTTATTTAGTGCTGTATGCATTATTCTCTTTGTCTTGTTTGGATATATTAGGGTGATTGGGGTTTAGGTTGAGTTAATGCATTATGATATTTCAAAACTGTTTCTTGCTATTTCACATGCTGTTTTTTCATTACTTCACTACTTGGGACTTGAGAGCTGCATTTCTAGATAACTTCAGTGGGATTATGTCTTTTTGTTTTGATTTTGTGCTGGGATGAGGATTTCAGTTAGTGTCGGGTTGTAATAAGGTAGTAATAAACATTGTTGCTTGATTGAAATGTTGAATTCTGCAGGTAGAGATGGATTAACACATAATATGCTGGAGCTGATACACACACATTGGAGGAGACAGCCTGTTTGTAAAGTCCGTTGTTTGGGTGTCCCAACTGTTGACATGAATAACATATGCCGATGCATTGAGGTTCTCACTTTCTCATCGGATTTTTGGTGATCATGAGTTCTTGGCTTAGTCTTGCTGATGCTTTTGCTACTAGAATTGCTATGGACAACTTGTTCATTTATGACTACCTAACGACTGAGTACTGATCATGCAGGAAAAATCCGGTGGCAAGATTATTTATAGGATGGGCGGAGTGTTGTATCTGTTCCGTGGCAGAAACTATGATCACCAAAAACGGCCTCGCTTCCCGATAATGCTTTGGAAACCGGCTACACCAGTTTATCCGAAGCTTATACAAGATGCCCCCGAGGGGCTGACAAAGGAAGAAGCAGATGAGTTGAGAATGAAAGGGAAAAGGCTTCTCCCAATCCGTAAATTAGGTACCAACTCAAAAACGTGTATTGCTTCATGTTTTTCCCTAATCTAAAAACTAGGGCTTATATCATGATGCATTTTCATATAAGGTGAAAGTTAGGTAGTGTATTCAAATTTCAAAGACATTAGCTTTTTCGTCTTCTTGATGTTAACTTGCTTTTGTGACAAATCGTGTCCTTTATAGCAAAAAATGGGGTTTACATAACCCTGGTGAGGGATGTGAGGACCGCGTTTGAAGGTTCCGAATTGGTGAGGATAGATTGCCGAGGGTTGCAACCTAGTGATTACAAGAAGATAGGAGCTAAATTGAAGGTTTGTTCCGTTTCTTCGCTGCTGTTCATTATTGTGCTTCCCCTAACAATCTCTCTAATCTCATTTCACATTCCTTGACTGCAGGAATTGGTGCCCTGCGTGCTGCTATCGTTTGATGATGAGCAAATACTGATGTGGAGAGGAAGGGAGTGGAAATCAATGTATCGGAACGAAGTTCCTCGGATATACCTACCTTCTGCTAATGACTCGTCCCCTACAGATCTTTCGGGTTTGTACAGAACTATTCTCTTCCTCACAAATGGTGATCGGCATTTTTGTCTAATCGTATTGGTTTTTCGTGCTAATCAGATACAGAGTCGAGGCAGGTAAGCCCTAAGATGATGGCGCTGTGGCAACGGGCCATTGAGTCGGGAAGAGCATCGGTTCTACATGAGGTTAACGTGAGCCCGGACGAGCTTCTTTCGAAGGTGGAGGAGTTTGAGAGCGCGTCTCAGGCAATCACACACTCTTATCCCGCCACGATCTATTCGGATGACGGGAGCTCGTCGTCGGATTCTAGAGCCCTAGTTGGAGAGGATGAGGATGAGGATGAGGATGGCGACGATGATTTTAGTGAAGATGATGAGTGTTTTGATGCAGTGGAATCTCAAGTTCCATTAGGATCACTGCCAATAGATCTGTTAGCAATGCAATTCAGCGATGGTGATGAATCTGATTATGAGAATTAGAGCATATGCCTATATACATATTTAGGATATGTATATATAAGTATAGCTCTTGCCAATTTTGTAATTCAAACAGTGTAACTATTCTTGGCCAATGATCAATAAATGTGTAGTCGTTTATGATAAAATTAAATCTTGAAATTGGGAATAATGATTAGATAGCGGTCAATATTGATATGAGGTAGGGATTTCATGCAGTAGCTTTTATTTATTTTATTATGTTCACGAGTGAAATGCAGCCACGTGTCACTTATTTTTTGTTTTTAAAAGGCAAGCAACGGATCTTGATCAGAAGATACTGAATCAAGGTCAAATGGCGGAGTAGCTGAGCCTGAGCTTTCGTGAAATTGAAAAAAAAAATAAAAAAAAAATTCTCTCTTGACTGATCCCGAAAATCCCGCTCCCCATCTCTAACGAACATAGCTGTGAATTAGGCAGCGAAGTTTAGGGATTTTTGGGATTGCAGGAGAAAAAGGAAAAGACCTCCCAATTCTAGAATCTCTGATCAAACATTCATTTCGAGAAAATTCAGGTATGCGAGCCTTTTTTACTTTTAGTACTATGTGAAAAGGTTGTTTTTTGCTGATGAAATTGGTTTTATGTTTGCTGCTAATATGTAATGAATTTAGCTCGATTGTGTTACTTGTATTGTGTTGTCCATTATGCTATCAACACAAACAATTTTACAATTTTTGATGTTGGAATTCACCAAAAATGTCAAGAATGTACACAATTCCAAGATAAGATAGCTATTTTCATGCTTTAATTAACTAAAATGTTGATATAGTTTTGAAATTTCGATTAGAAGAAGGGTTGTATGTTGCTTGGTGGCCTGTGATGGCAACGGACACGACGGCCCTGAGCTACTGGCTGAACTGGAGATTCTTGCTGTGTGCAATATGGATTGTGGTGGGTATGATCGTTGCAGCGCTCGTTATATGGAGGTATGAAGGGCGCAGCTCGCCCAGTAGTCGTACAAGTGGGGATCAGAGGAACAAGGGTGCGTCTTGGGCAACAAGTTCGAGCTCAATCCATCCTGTTTGGCTGCTTGGTTTTCGGATTGTTGCTTTCTGCACCATGCTAGGATTGATTCTTGCTGATACTATTCTCCATGGTGTTGGCATATTCTACTACTACACGCAGTTAAGGCCGTTACTTTTGACAATATGCTTCTTGATCACTTTCGATTTTTAGCAGTATATTGTAGACTTGATAGTGTTCCAATAATTGTGTATTTTCACATAAGTACCTTATGGTTTAATTTAATTTTTTTATGATAATTCCATTTTGCAGGTGGACATTCACATTGGTCACCATCTATTTTGGGGTATGTCACATAAATTTACATTTCCTAATGTGTTGTAATTTGCAAACTCTCACTATATTGCTTCTTATTTGATCTTGTAACATACTATAATCACATAAGTTTCTTATGTTCTGTAGATGGCTTCATCTCTCTCCATCCTCGGATGTCTGCGTTGCTGCATTAAAAGGGAGACGAAGGGGGATCATTCCATCGTTGCAGATACAGAGCATGGCCTGTTTGTACCACCACCGGACACCACAAAAACAAGCTTGAGCGACTCTCACAACACTACTCCTGTAACTCCATCTATCGCAGAATACGCCTTTCAAATAATCTTTCAGGTAGTTTTTCTCCAAAATCATGAAACACATCCTTTGTTTCTGCAAATGCAGTCCATTAGTCTATTTTAAGACAAGAACTTGCTATAAATAAGAACTTTCTTTCTCGTGTTTATCAATTCCTTCTGCTACTACTTGGTTGTAGATATGTGCTGGGGCTGTCTTGCTCACTGATTCAGTTTATTGGCTCGTACTGTACAGCAAAGAAGACAATATATCCTTTGTAAGTAGAATGTTATGATAATACTCCTATGGACTATTGACTGTGTAATGTGTATTCAATTTGTTGTATTCTATCCAACACAGCTGGAAGTTTGCATGCATTCTGTCAATGCAGTTTTCCTCCTCGGCGACACCATTTTAAACGCCCTGGTATTCTCTGAAAGCCCTTTTCTCTTTCCTTTTCTTGGACGAGAGCCTACAAACCATACAGAATTGATCGTAAACCTAAGTTTGCTTCGAAGATTTATCGACTAAAACAAGTGTGATTTTTTCCTTGCAGAGTTTCCCCTTCTTTCGAATTGCATATTTTGCTCTGTGGACATGTGTATTCGTCATTTTCCAGTGGATCATCCATGCTTGTGTTTCAATGAGGTTTGCATTTCTTTTTTCTTAAAAAATAGTAAGAAATTAATTGTCTTAGTCATATTTTAATCAAAATATTTCTAGCATTGTTTGACATTAGGTTGAAATTTCTGTGTAACAGTTGGCCGTATACCTTCCTAGACTTGTCATCTCCTTATGCACCCTTATGGTAATCTCTCTCTCTCTCTCTCTCTCACACACACACACACTAAACTTCATTCTCTTCATTCTATATGCTCATAGTTGATGGACAAGCAGGTATCTGGGTGTTGGCTTGATGCATATTCCATTATATGGGATCTTCTCTCTTATATTCAAGATCAAGCGACGTTATTTATCAAGATAGCAAGACTGCAACAATAATTTTGAGGGGATAAAGCTCATCAAAATATATCCTAGATTCTAGAAGCATAAATTGGCTAATACTGAGTTGTATGTCTAAACAATTTTTTTCGTACACAACTGGCACAAGTATTTCTGTGACTGAAAATTAAGAATACAAGGTTATACAAAGACCGCTCTTCTTGCTCTCTCGTCTCTACAGATGTCAATGCTTTTACAGTCACCAGTAGAAAACAAAAATCACAACCATGGTTCTAATTTGGTACAATCGGTCAAGCTTGAACATAGTCTCTGATAAACTGCTCCAACTGAGAGATGTCACCAGTCGAACCAGAAGTTTCTGCAACTGAGATTTTATTGAGGCACTGATGAAATGCAAAAGCTTCTCCAGGTACCCCAAGTGAGTATTCATTAGCAATGTCAGCTGAAGATAATGCTGTTCTTGATGCACGGAGCTTGTCGCTGAGCACAAAACAAGAATTACAGAAGGAAATGAGAAATATGATTCGCAATATAATTTCATTAAATCAAGACAAACCAAAGCAAGTAATACAATAGGAATGAGTTATATGTATCAAGGCTTCACACAATAACCTAAAAAACATCTACTCAAAGCTACTATCACCCTTCATTACCTTTCTGATCCAAGCCTTGTTATGTCTGTGTATGAATTATTCCAGAGGTGCAAAAGGCAATTTGTCCACTTTTAATTAATTAGTTTAAGATGATATTTTCTGGTGATGCTTGGGACAGGGGAGTTCTTTATCAGTGAGACATCACGGCATACATATCTAACTAGAAGAAGAGCAAATGTTCCGACAGAGGTGTCGGAAATAATTATCTTACATTTCCTTCTCGAGTTGTTTTCTGATGAAATCTTTTGTATGTGCTGTAACTTTGTCTACCTTGTTGCACAAGAGTAGCAAAGGGATCTTTCTCTTCACAACACTAGCCTTGGTTAAAATATCATAGAGGTACCTGCATGAATAAATACAACAATATATATAAAAACCAACACAACATGAGATGAAATTTCAGGCCTCTGCAAGACGATGCTAAAAATCCAAATAGTACGTACTCTGAAGCAGCACGGACATTAGGTAAGAATTCCACAGCATCTACTACAAAAACTATTCCAGCTGCCAGAGGCAAGAATTCATCTAGTTTGGGTCTAAGACGTGAATGCCCAGGAACATCAACAATGTGAACAGGATTCACTTTTCCCTTCTGCAGCATGTAACCGAATTATATTTAGTTCAACACCTTTGTTATTATACTTTAGGTGAAAAATAATAAATGTTTATTTTGCAAGCTGGATACAGCAAAGTAACATATGGAGTAATTTTGGCATTAGATGATATAATTAATTTATGCTTGAAAATGATATTGTTGCAAGAGACACTACTTAATCAGTTAAACATGCTCGAAGAATTCATCTAAACCCACTTTTCAGAAGAAATAAAAGGGTGCATCACCTTAGTTGTCTCCGAGTGTAGTACAAATGTATCCTCATTTGGTTCCATTGATGTCACAGTACCTTGATGGGAGGAGCCATCCCGAAGCTGGAACATGAAAATTTTAATTAAGTAAACTATAACAGTAGTACAGTACTCGATTCAAGAAAATAGGAAGAGAATCTAAATCATCTAAAACTCTTTCTTGCATATGTACCTGGTAAAAAAGAACAGTTTTTCCACTTCCACTTAATCCAGTGAGCACAATGGTATTCGAAGCCCTACGCTTGAAAAGACGAACTGCAGCCACAAGTATTTCAAATAAATGAACAGAGTGAACATACCCATTGTCATGCAACTGACGATACAAACCAGAGCATTAAAATAACATGTTTAGTGTGCATTACAAATTTTGCACCAAAAGTTTATACACTGAGGCAGTTTTCACCAGACAATAAGAAGTCATTTTGCCGGAAACTGGTCATCTCTTTAACATTTGCCATATTACACAATGCAGTCAAACTTGAAGCACAACTGTAACGTGATACAAGAGTTACCTACGATGTCCTATCTTGAGAATCACAATTGAACTATTTCATCATAGGACTATCAATTGCTCAAATCTCATTTGAATTTGTACCATGAAGCATAATGAACTAAGCGTTTACACTCTTTTTGGTTTGATTAAATTATGATCAGCTCAAGCTCCAGTGCTCCACTCCACAAGTTAAAATAAATAAAATCACACTGAAACTAGCAAACACCTCAATCATATCGTCACTATATTATAGCTCTAACAATGTCAGTCCACCAGCAACTAATTAAACTATATTAAACACAATCTGAAGCTCAAAAGAGAAGGAAAAATCGAAACATACTTATATAGATTCAACTCGCTCACGTCTTCAAGATGCCTAAAATTGGGTTTGCAATTGTGCATAGGCAACAGCGCAAGTGTGAAATTAGGTGATTTTGTATCCACAATTGATTGAATCACTCTAAATATGAAATTTCAGATATCGATCACTTAACAACACAGGAGCAATGAGAAGATCGCTATTCGCTTACGACTTATGCAAAATCACATGCACAAACACAATGCTACACGACCAAACAGCTCGAGCAACAGGAAGAAAACATAATTCAAAATTCACCTCGAGTCGGTAAAAAAAAATTAAGATTGTTAGGTCAACTTACTGATTAAGAAGAAGAATATAGTGAAAATGACTACTCCGATAGCACCATAGAGCTGCGTTGGCGGGATACTCTGCACAAATTCGTGTGCTTCATTGTGTAACTGCTGCAATTGGATCTTCAGATTCTCCAATTTCTGGTCATCCATTGCTATTAAAAAAAGGTTCGATATTATCAGAACTCAGAAATAAGTGAATACGATTTGAGCTGTGAAATTCAAGTCGAAAACGAGATCTACCGGCAATTTCCTTCCAATTGAAGGAATAAAGAAAGTGTTGGTTTCTCCCCAAAATAATAGAAACCCTAATTGAGGAGATCACGACGCGACGGAGATTGGATCCTAATTCGACCGGTCCGTGTACTTTTAGGACTTAGGAGAATTTATTTTTTCGATTTTTTGTGTATATGTAGCAGAATTTATTTAACGAAATGATCCCTATATTGTAAGGGTATGTTCGATAAGGCTGTAATGCCAAGATAGAGATTTATATCTTGGCTTTTTTATTTATTTGATATGATTGAAATACTTACCTCAAAGCCCAGTATAACGTCTAAGCCCGTCTCGGCCCGACCAAATATACACATTAATGCTAAGCTATGTATCCCACCAAATTTTCTCTCTCGATATCCGATTCTACCTCTCTCTCTCCAGCACTACCCACATCTCATATTCCAATGATTCTCCCCCTTTCTCAATAAAGTTCACACCACCGTGGAGCAGGAACGCCGACGACCGCATCTGGAGGCACGATTTCGGATGCCAGAGAGCGGGTTGCAACGCGGCTGGAGTATTCTTCGATCAGACGCTGCACGATGACCTCTTTGAGGCAGACCACCGGAAAATAACCATGGATGGCGAACCCAAGCCGATGATGGAGCTGCGTTGGACAATGGCTGTGAGAAGGAAAAGAGGCGGAAATAGGGAGGCCAAACCGGATTTCGGCTGAGGAACGCCGCCGAGTCGGCGCCGTGCTGGACGAAGGTGCTAGAGTCCCGATTTTTGGGACTTGCCGAGAGAGAGAGAGAGAGAGAGAGTATGATGTTTCTCTTTGATTGTCTGTGACAACTAGTACCTTTCTTCTTCAATTTCTTGTTAATGAAAGATGTAGCAGTGATGATTTTGTTGTATACCAATTTTTCACTTTGATTTTTTCCATTCAAATGTCCAAATGATTCTTTGATTCTCGAAAGTAGTGATGATACTGTGGTTATATGAGCATATTTGATTTTCCAAATAAATTGCTCTTAAAAGGATTTTGGATCCACAGGTTTGCTTTGTTTCTTTAGACGAACTCCTACTACGACACATTTTTAAAGAAGGGCAATTATGTCATTTCATGTGTTATCTGGTACATAAATTTAGATAATATCTCGCCTATCAAACAACAACGTAAAAGTTTTATCTGGTCATATATTGACACAAAACCCATATTACTTATCTTAATTCACGTATCTTTTTATATCTCACATTTCTTATCAAACGGACCCTAATAATTGTTGAAGTATAGAGACACACGAAATTATTTGGTTTAGTATTAATAAAAATGATCCCTATATCGTAAATTAGATCAAGATTTTGTTATATTATTATTTTCCTTAAATTAGGTACCAAATCATAATTTAAAGAAGAGTAAAGGCCAATTTTGGTCCTAAACATATACTCAAAATACGAATTTGCTTCAAAACATTCATTTTTTCAAAAATGGGTCCATAACATATTGAAACGCTGTCAGTTTGGTCCTAAATATATGAAAACGTTGTCGGTTTAGTCCTTTTTTTGACGATTCCATCAATTTTCTTACAGTCAACCGTAATTAACAAAAAATTTGACCAGATTAGTAATTAATTAAATATAAAATAGAATTAAAATTTAAAAATATTAAAATAAAATCTCTCTCACATCTCTCTTTCTCTCCCCCCTCTCTCTCCAGCAATACTCAATTCATCACTCTCCCTCATCAATTCTAAAATCTGAGATTTGTAGTTGTAAGCCTAAACCATTAATTCCATCAAATTGCTTCGAACCGCCAACTCTAGTTGTTGATCCTTCAATGGCGTTTCAACGATTTCCACATCCTTCCCCATGATGCAAGGATTCGATAATCCATTCCACAAATTCAGTAGCTTACTCAAACACCTTGCCACCTCCTTCATCGACAACCTCCTCTCTCTGCACGACCTCACGCATTTCGCCGACACCATATTCCTCACCCTTGCATCCCTGGGCGCCGGAGCCCTAGGATCGTACTCGCTCATAAATTTCCGCTTTTTTATCAGCGGAATCGTCCAATCCACCACCAACGACGACGAATTCACCATATCCAGCTCTGGCAGTATGGAGAGCTAATCGGAGGCAGCGGGGCCAGGTTGGGGAGCGAGGATTGGTGTGGAGGAAGTCATACAGATTGTCGTTGCTCATGAATTCGACGAGGAGGCGGCGGCCGTCGGAGTTGGTGGAGAAGCCGAGGAGGTTGACGAGGGAGGGGCTGTAGAGGGAGGAGAGGATGTCGATCTCATTGTCGAGGTTGTTGGCAGAGGGCTTCTTGGAGTCGGAGAAGTTGGCGGTGGCTAATTGGAAGTCTTTGTAGGTGAATTCTTGGATTTTAATGGGGTGGGAATGAGAATTGGATGTGGAGATGAAGGTGTCGATTTAGCAGGAGAGGGTACCCCTTTAGAATTGACGAGGGAGAGTGATGAATTGAGTGTCGCCGGTGAGAGAGGAGGGAGTGAGGAAGAGAGATGTGAGAAATTCTATTTTAGATTTTTTTAATATTTTTATTTTGAATTAAACTATTTTTAATTTATTAAATTATTATGCATCATTATACTAATTAAGTCAAAAAAATCGTTAATTGGGTGTTGACAGTCAGAATTAACGGTTCCGTCAAATTAGGACCACTTCGTTAACGATTTCAAATGTTTAAAGACCCGATTTTCAAAAATTGAATATTTTGAACCAAATTGATATTCTGACTATATATTTAGAATCAATTTTGACCTTTACTTTTTAAAAAACATTATACTTCAGATCATATCACAACTTAATCCAAATAAATAACTTAAATATAACAAAAGAATTTCATTACGTAATTGTTCGATTAAAAATCTTGAATAACTAAATTAAAAATAACACAACGTATAATTCAATTTTAAAAGTAAATAATTTTATATTCTAATTTTTCTTTGAAGTGGGATGTTTTACTTCTAAGTTCGTCAATCATACTTTTTTTTAGTAAACTATTACCTGGACAATTGCATTTGCATTTTTGCCTGATAAATTTTATGAGCACCAATAGTACTTAACAATGGGGATAATTACGTTTTCGATCCTTTCACACTTTTTAGACATTTGACATTTCTACTATTTTTCTATATTTTTGGCTTAAAGGCAAGGGCATATACATCTAATATATTATTACCTCCATCCACCAAAATTTGTCCCACTTTGATTCGGCACGGATTTTAAGAAATGTAATGGAAAGTGAGTTGAAAAAGTTAGTGGATTGTGGGTCCTACTTTTATATATTAGTTTTATAATAAAATGTGAGTAGGAATAAGTTAGTGGAATATAGAGTCCACTACCAAAAATGGTAAATATGAAATGGGACAAATTTTGGGAGACGGACGGAAATAGAAAAACAGGACAAATTTTGATGGACGGAGGTAGTACTATATATTACTCACACTCTTTCATTATTTCTCTCACTTTTACAAATTTATACTGTATATTAATTTCTATTGTTTTTCCATCTCTATTACATATACTTATATTCAATTGTTTCCGTGCTATTGTATATATATATATATATTCTTCTTCAATAAAATAATACTAGTAGGACTCAATACTAGTAGGACTCAATTGTTGGGGGTGGGTTGGGGGTTGAGATATTGAATTGTGTGGGTCATCTCTTGAACAAGAGATGGGAGTAAAAAAATTATATCATGAGGCTAAGGGTGGGAATATGAGTATCCGTGGATATTCGACCCGAAAAAGTCGAGTACCCTTCTAAAAATCATCTAAATGTCTATCCAAAACCTGACCCGATATATTTACGGGTGGGTTGGGGGTTGAGATATTGAATTGTGTGGGTCATCTCGTATTCAAGAGATGGAGTAAAAAATTATATCATGAGGGCTGAGACTACGAGGACATGAATAGTTATTAGAAAGGATTGATCGTTAATGACTAAGTCTTGCAATTAAATAAAGTAAGAGAAAATTAATAGAAGAGTGGTGAGAGAAAAGTAAAAAGAATAAGGTACGAGAATAAAGTAAGAAAAATTAAATGGGTTGGAATTTGAAAAAAAAGAAAATGATCCAAATGTAATGAATAATCCAAAATAAATACTACTGACACAACACTAATGGGATACACATGAAATACAACGATAATTAGTTGTATTCCGAAATTTAATTAAAATTTGTTAAGATCACAGAAAATTGATAAAAATTTTGTCTCCACCACTTAATTAGTACTCCCTCCATCTATGAAAAATATGAGCTATTTTTTTAGTTCATTCCTATAAATTATGAACCTTGCAAATTTTTTTAATCCGACTACAATACTAATGATATGGATCAAACTATCTACTAACATTATTTCTACTATCCTTTTTCTACATCCTTACTAACTACTCACTCCCAGATAATTTGACCCAGTATTCCATTTCGGTCCATCCCAGATAATTTGACTCATTTCACTTTTATCATTTTTGGTAGTGGATCATATATTCCACTAACTCATTCCTACTCACATTTTATTATAAAACTAATATATAAAAGTAGGACTCACATCCCACTAACTTTTTCAACTCACTTTTCATTACATTTCTTAAAATTCGTGCCCGGTCAAAGTGAGTCGAATTATCCGAGACAAAGGAAGTATGTCTTAAAATCGTGCTCAACCAAAAGTTCATATTGTTCGAGTTCAAAGACAAAGGGAGTAATTCTAGGAGTAGTTATTAACAATATATTGTGTAATACTCCTCTACCCTATAAAAATAAGGTCAGATTCATTTTCGGTCCGTCTCATAAAAATAGTTCATTTGCATTTATAGAAAGTTCTCCTAAACTCATTATAAATATAAATCAATTTATGTACAACTTACTGTTATCACTAGGCCTACCATTAAACACTTACTATAATAATGTGAGTCTCATTATCTACTAACACTATTTTAAATATCATATTTTCTCTTCATCTTTTTTACTTGAGTGAATTGCATTTTTAGGCTCTATACTTTCAGTGACGAACAATTGCGGTACCTATACTTGCAAAATATCATTTGCGGTATCCAAACTATACCATTTGCTCGTTTCAAGTGCATTTTCACTTTTTGAGCAAGCTTTTAGGCAAAAACACCCCTAAAGAACTAAAGGGGATTTTTGTACATTACGTTCCAAAAGTAGGGCCACTGGGAACATTTTCCGATGAACTGCGATGAATATTATATTCACAAAATCAGTTGAATATTAAATCACAAAATCTAAAGTTTGACCCATAGCTCTAAACACTGAATTGTTGCGATGGATATTAAGAGCATCCGCAATGGTCGGCAAGCGACCGGCTAGTCGAACCATTGCAGTCGGCGAGAGCGAAATCGGCTAGCGCTTTGGCGTGGGCTTGTTAGGTTTGGTATACTGAAAAGCATGTTTCAAGCATGTTTCGAGCAAGTTTCGCTCGAATAGAATCTTGCTTGTATACGTAAAACTCTATAATCCACTTTTAACCTGATTCAGTATTATTCGAGCAGTCTCGCACGAATAGAATCACTATTATTATTACATTGTGTTTGCTTGTGCATTTATAAGATGTTTTACAAACATTTAAATGCATAAGAAGTAAACAAAGTCTAAGTCTTTTGCTTAGTAGACCGGTTGTGGGCGTCGTCCACTTTAAGGTAACACGGTCAGATCTATGCAATGCTTTGCAAAAGAAAAAGAAGAATTTCACAACCTAGATAGGCTTTGGCTACCTATCGTGAAAGGTTGCAATGTCAGTCCGCATATTTCTAAGCCTTACTGAAATAATTTGACATTGGTGTGGTATAGCACTGAACGGATCTAACAGCAAGACGTGTCTCTATGCTATCTACTGAAAGACTAGGTCTTGATAAAATATTATTTCTTAATCTACATATGTTAGCATTGAGCATACGGTATTGATTATGTACTACTTTGACTTATCAAATGGTGCGGGTTTTTCGTAACCCAATAATCCTGATATATTGGGTAGTGGTGATTAATATCTAGCGGTGCTAGGATTGCTATTATGTTGAAACGTGCACGAGGTGAGTCTCGTTTGATAATGTCCTCAAGAGGAGCTCGAACAAGGTTTTATTATTCGGAAAACTGGCCAGTTGGAGTTTTATTACTCTATGAATAATAAATAAATGTTTCTTGCTAAGTCCACTCTTGGAATTAATAAGATATTAATTAATTAAGTCCATAGCAGACATTAATTAATTAATGGACATTTATATCTTAAGCGCGGGAAATAAATAATAAACAACGGAAACCCGGATTACTTGTAATTTCGGATTTGGATGGGGAGAGTTCAATATTACTTCTGTAGTGGCTGCTCGTAATATTCCAATATAAGCTTGTATTAAATTGTGGGTTCAATTTAATTAGTAAAAAGCTAATTGGGCGAGCCCATATCCAAAACCTTCCATAGATCCCTGTCTGGGCCCAAAAGGAACTTAATATAAATAGGAGAATAAAGGAGACAGAAATAACACAATTTTTCATTATTGTATTTTTCGAAAATTTCAGCTCCCCAGCTGTAGGAATTTTTGAATTCCACTCCTATTCTCAAAAGGATTTCTTCTGTCTTCTTTATTTAAGTCCTAGTATTCTAGTAAGATCAGCCCACACTGATATTGGAGTACAGTTCGGGAACCAGAGAGAAGATCCGTGGTCTAGTATTGAAGATCATCTCGTGGAGAAGGCGCAAGCAATCGTCGATTCTTTGGAGAATCAAATCGGTAACCTTAAACCGTAGTATTCATGTTTAGGATTTACTTTCTATGAGCATGAATTATTTGCGTTCTAGCATGCAATTATATGTTAAACATGTGAATTGATTAATCGCATAATCGGTCAAATAGATCCTTGTCTGATTTATTTGTTTTGTACAAGTCTTCCGCTGTGCAAGGGGCAACAAACCCCAATCAATTGGTATCAGAGCCAATTTTTGGCTCTGATTATGTGGATTAATTTCTATGTTATGTGATTTGTTATGAATGCATGATCGCTGTTTACATCTTTCGTATGTGTAAACAAAGTTTGAACTCTTTGCGTGAAGTTTAATCATGCACATTATGTGATCTCGTAATGTGATTAATTTAGAATTCATCAAGAATTTATTCTGAAAATTCATGATTACATTGAGTTCAAAAACAAGGAATTGTGATCACGGCTGATCACGAGAATTTCTTGCGCTGAAAGTTTTCAAGCACCGTAATTAATTTGGTGTTTGCGATGACGAAGCAGCGGGCGAAATAGCACGCTGGGTAGGCTGCGTCGACAGCCCAAGCTTTCGGACTAGGCAGTTTGTGCGACGCGGCACAGCGGGTGCAGTCTTGACAGCCCGAACACTCCAGCGGCCGAGGACGGCGGTCTGCCATGTGCAACGCCGGCGGCTATGGAGAGCAGCGGCTGAGCGCGCAGCAGCGAATGTCTGCGCGTGACAGGAGTCTTCCGGTGGCGACAGCTTTTCGAGTGGGAGCCCTTTTCGGGCAGTTTCCGGGCTCGGAGGAAGCGGTTGTCGCAGCCGCTGCGAAGGCGACGTCGCAGCAGCGACGTCGCAGAAATAGCAGCAGTGCCGGAGCTGCGACATCGACGCAGCAGCTTCGGAGATGTCCAGCAGCAGCCGCTGTACGTGGAGTTCTGGGCAGCAGCGGCTGTGCTCGACGGCGGAGAGCGCACAACAGCGCGATGCCTACGGAGGATGAGCATCAACGGCTGTGATTCGAGTGGGAGTCCTTCGCGGGCAGTTTCCCGGATTCGAGTTCTATGTCGCTTGGCCTCGTTCCGTGACTTCGCTTTCCAAATTTGATTAGGGTTTCCTAACCCTTGCATTAATTTTGGAAAGTATTCCGGATTAATTTGGAAATAAGATTTGAATATATCTTGTGGACTTTATATATTATATAAGATTTGATTTTGTATTAAATCATGGATTAATTATAGATTTTATCCTTATTTTATGGATTTGTAGGGATTTAATTCCTAGATGAATCCTAGTTAAATTTGGATAATGACAATCTAATTTTTATCTAAATCCTATGGATTAATGTGGATTTATCCCTAGACAAATCCTAGTTGGATTTAGATAATGAAAATATTATTTTATTCTCATCCTATGAGTTTATATGAATTTATTCATAGATAAATTCTAGATGGATTTGGATAGTGATAACATAATATTTTATTCTTATCATATAGATTTATATGGATTTGTTCCTAGATAAATCTTGGATGGATTTGAATAATTGTAATATAATATTATTTAATTCTATGGATTTATATGGATTTACTCCAAGTTAAATCCTAAATGGATTAGGATTAATATTAATATTGATATATTTTATCTTATGGATTTGAATAGATTTAATTCTATTAAGACAAATCTTAGATGGATTAAAATAAGCATTAATCCAAGTTGTCCTTATCTTTTGGATTTATATCCTAGATAGATTAGGATATTGATAATATATAAGAAAATCCTTATTTAATTGGATTTAGATAAATTTATTTATCTAAGAAATCCTAAATAATGATTGATATATTCTGGATGTCTGTTCTAAATAGAATTAAGATTTGTACAAATCTTTGTTGATAGGATTTTATTTTTATCTAATGGATTATGATGGAATTGTTTCTATCTAGTAATATCCTAGTACGATTTAAATAATGATAATCATAGATCAACGTTATCTTGAATTGTAGGATTTGATTTTATCGAAATAAAATCTTGAATAATCCTAAATAGATTTAGATAGTTAACTCTATCTTGATAAATCCTATCAGTAATTGGATAATTATGATCCAATATAAAACTTAATTATTTAATTGATTCTCCCTTGACTAGATTAAATAATTGTCGATAATTATCCTGTGTTTAAATGCCATGCATTAGATGGATTTATCTGTTTATTTGGTGTTTATCTATTTTAAGTGGATTATCTGCTTTATCTGCTTATGTGATAATTATGCAAAAACCATATAAAAATATCTAAGTGATGATTACAACAAGTGCGTTGTATATGGTCTCCATCGGTTGGACTGCCAAATTTTGTGAAGCTAATTTTCTAATATTATCGTCACCTACAGAGTAGGGACAATAATCCTACGAAAACAGCAAGTTCATAAGGGTGGACTTCTCACATAATAAATAGAATGAACTAGAAAGTGGTTCCCAATATTATTGCCACCTGCAGAGTGGGGACAATAATCCTATGGAACTGCGAGTTTCAGGGTTCAATCAGAATTTATGAGATAGCTTGATTTTGTTATCAACACATGAACATTGTTATGGGAGTGTGTTGCAGAAATAAAATTCTGTAATGCTAAATCTGATGGTCGTGCTTAGGCAACATTAGGCGTGTCAACCTCCAGAGGAGGAAGCTATTGATTCGTCGGTGTTGTGACCAGGAAAATTGTCAAAATTTTAATGCGTATTAACCTCCAGAGGAGGATACAATTTATTAATTTTGCAGTTGTAAGATACATAATTGTTTTGTGGTTATTTGTGATTATGTATTGAGCATGAGTATGTGATAATAAGTTTATTTGCCAAATCTTCATTATGTCATTTAATATTTGTCTGCGATCCTTAAAGAAAGTAAACTCGAATGCCTAAATTATGTAGACCGAAAACGAAAGTGGATAAGATTCTCATCGCTGAAAGCTTGGAGTTTATACTCAATGATTCATGTCCTCCATTTCCTCGACATAATTCCACGAAGAATGTTCGAGAATGCATTATGCATGTACTTGACAAGCTCTTTGAGGAATAAGGTCAAGCTATTTTCCTTTAAGTAGCTCGACAAGTCTTGGTTAATGACGATGAAAGATGGATATCAATAGAATCTGTCAAGATGATTCGATTGGAATATCCTAGAGTGACAGAATGTTTTGAGTGATCAACAGATCCTTAAATAGTTTCTGACACAAGTCATCGCCTAAAGTAATAAAGAATGACTATAAGAAGGTTTAGCTAAAAAGTAGAAAATCTTCAGAATAATAGTCGTTATATTACTGTTAGAGGAAAGTAACATGATAGATGACGAATTCATAAAGGCTGCATTTTTCTTAAGTCCTAGTTCATTTGAACAAAAGACTAGATATGGAAATGGGAGAGCCTGGATTGTCATCGAAGTTTGTTTAAAGCGAGTAAAGATGCTTTGTGAGTTGGATTGACCTATTTTATAGAAGGGCAATGACTTACATGACAATGCAACTTCTAAATAAGAGATCTTGATCCAGTTAGGTTTTTGTTGCAGTGGGAGCTATTAATGCTCAACTATTATTTTATGGTTGATGCTTAGGGCATCATAGTATTAAAATAATATAAGTGCGACAAGGTTGAGTATTCAACAACACATCAACTTCTTAATCATTGAATGATAAAGTATTTATGGCTCTTAGCCTTAAGGCCAAGAAAATACTTAGAAATTGTTTGAACTGATCTAGACTATCAAGATTTTAACATTTCGTTAAATAGCTTGACAGTTGAGAAAGTCTGTTTGATGCACTATGAGTTAGAATCGTTTGATTCAGAATACTTATAGAAGTGCAATATAGAAAGACTAGCGAGTCTTAATGGTTTACACCATAAGAAGACGAGCAAAGGGTTATGATCAGTAGTGGGAGTCTAATCTCCATTAACGAATCCAAGCATTCACCTAATGAATGGGATAGTTATGTAAGAAGGAATCAAAGTCTTTCTAAGACAAGTTTGATTAAGTGATGAGTTGTACTCATTAAAATCTTATCATTGATGGGATAAACATTAAAGAAACTACCAACATCAGTACCTTCTACAAAACACGAGTTGTGGACTAGAGCGACTCTAGTCTAGCACATCTCAAGGTGTAATGTTGTTCCAACACGTGTTGGAAAAGTGTCCAAGAAATTGGAGTTGAGTACTGAGGCATGTTTTAAGGTTTGTCCCAAATGATGTATTGTTATAAGTTCTGTAATCTTCAAAAATATAATTCTTGTATGAAGATCAAGATATGAACTACAAAAGCCTAACAACGTGATAACTCTCAAAATAAAGAGAGAGATATCAGATATTCCACATTACCAAGAAGTCATACCATTAGAAACTTTTGCACTAATAAAATCAACTTCAGTACCTAAGATTGTAAGAACCATATCGTAGTGGGAGCGTTCCACTGGAACACAACAAGTTCATGGGTCTAAGAGTGTCGTAAGACTCAGTCTTAGATCAACTTGAACATAATCCCTTTAACTACAATGTAATATTGGTTCATTTGGATATTCATCTTTGAAAAGGTGATAGATTTCAAACTACAATCTAAGATAGACAACATGTTTTACAAGACTTGCAAAACTACCTATAGGCTGTGTCAGTCAGTGGGAGCTAGTATATTTGCAAGTGTAAATATGGATCTTAAATGGCTAGACAATGACAATGGGTTATGCCCAAAGAGAATTATCTTCTCGCTATCGTTGTGCCAGGATTTATTCGATCCTATTGTCTATTAGAACTTACATAAATTAGAATATATGTATTATGATTGTCTAGACAGCCTTCTATAAATAGAAGTCTTGAGGAAATCATCTACTAGAACATTCTAATAGATATGTAATTAAGGGCAAGAAACGCATGATTGGAAGCTCATATAGACCTTCGTGGTCTTAGGCAAGCATCTAAATCAGAGTATATGTGTTTTATCAAAATTATCAAATATTTGGAATTTGACTTATGTCCTTAACAGTGTTGTAAGCACAAGGAAGTTGAAAGTGCATTATGTATGGTATTATTGGTACTCTACGATGATGAAATCTACAAAAGTTGCAAACAACTAAGACTGGCATCTGGCGTAGGAAACTGGTTGTCTACCCAGTTTAAGATAAATGATTTAAGAGAAACTAATTACATTCTTAGCATCTAAGTCCTTTTAAGATCGCTAGAAAGAATGTTGAGATTCTCTTAGGAATCCTATATCTACACATTGCTTGGAACATTTGAGCATTAGAAATTCCATGAAAAGGTTTATACCTCTCAAGATGGAATTGTCTTGTTTCTAGTCAAGTGTCGTTTGACACTTAGTGAGATCAAGAATTATGAGACTAGTTTCGGAGATAGTTGTCTCATGTATGCTATAGTGTGTACTAAGTTTGATATTAGTTGTGCTTTTGCATAGCAAGTATATATCATAATAACCATGGCAAAGGATTTTGATTGAGGTAATGAATATACCCTAGTGCTTGAGAAAGACTAGTAACTATATTCTAGTTTACCAGTCATTCATGTAATGTCCTTGAGGTTACACTGTCTTAGTTTTATGACTAATCAGTGATCGAGTAAGTCATCCTCTGAATATGTGTTTACCTTAGGAATATCTTCCTAATAGCTTTAATCGTAAGTTTGAGTATGCCTATGAGTATTATTTTTTGATTACTCTAGTAAAGGCTAACTCAAGGGACACACGAGTTTATTAAGCTAAACAATCACATATGGGGATGAAATTAATTAAAGATCAAGTACGCAGCAAAGACATTATGGTGAAAAAGATATTATCAGAGAACAACCAAGCAGATTTTTCTTTCACTTGGTGAAATGAATGGTAGTTCGATATATCTAAAATCAATACCTGCTTTGTGTATAAGTGGGAGAGTTTTTGGCAGTGGGTATACTCGAAAGCATGTTTTGAGTATAAGTGGGAGATTGTTAGGTTTGGTATACTGAAAAGCATGTTTCAAGCATGTTTCGAGCAAGTTTCGCTCGAATAGAATCTTGCTTGTATACGTAAAACTCTATAATCCACTTTTAACCTGATTCAGTATTATTCGAGCAGTCTCGCACGAATAGAATCACTATTATTATTACATTGTGTTTGCTTGTGCATTTATAAGATGTTTTACAAACATTTAAATGCATAAGAAGTAAACAAAGTCTAAGTCTTTTGCTTAGTAGACCGGTTGTGGGCGTCGTCCACTTTAAGGTAACACGGTCAGATCTATGCAATGCTTTGCAAAAGAAAAAGAAGAATTTCACAACCTAGATAGGCTTTGGCTACCTATCGTGAAAGGTTGCAATGTCAGTCCGCATATTTCTAAGCCTTACTGAAATAATTTGACATTGGTGTGGTATAGCACTGAACGGATCTAACAGCAAGACGTGTCTCTATGCTATCTACTGAAAGACTAGGTCTTGATAAAATATTATTTCTTAATCTACATATGTTAGCATTGAGCATACGGTATTGATTATGTACTACTTTGACTTATCAAATGGTGCGGGTTTTTCGTAACCCAATAATCCTGATATATTGGGTAGTGGTGATTAATATCTAGCGGTGCTAGGATTGCTATTATGTTGAAACGTGCACGAGGTGAGTCTCGTTTGATAATGTCCTCAAGAGGAGCTCGAACAAGGTTTTATTATTCGGAAAACTGGCCAGTTGGAGTTTTATTACTCTATGAATAATAAATAAATGTTTCTTGCTAAGTCCACTCTTGGAATTAATAAGATATTAATTAATTAAGTCCATAGCAGACATTAATTAATTAATGGACATTTATATCTTAAGCGCGGGAAATAAATAATAAACAACGGAAACCCGGATTACTTGTAATTTCGGATTTGGATGGGGAGAGTTCAATATTACTTCTGTAGTGGCTGCTCGTAATATTCCAATATAAGCTTGTATTAAATTGTGGGTTCAATTTAATTAGTAAAAAGCTAATTGGGCGAGCCCATATCCAAAACCTTCCATAGATCCCTGTCTGGGCCCAAAAGGAACTTAATATAAATAGGAGAATAAAGGAGACAGAAATAACACAATTTTTCATTATTGTATTTTTCGAAAATTTCAGCTCCCCAGCTGTAGGAATTTTTGAATTCCACTCCTATTCTCAAAAGGATTTCTTCTGTCTTCTTTATTTAAGTCCTAGTATTCTAGTAAGATCAGCCCACACTGATATTGGAGTACAGTTCGGGAACCAGAGAGAAGATCCGTGGTCTAGTATTGAAGATCATCTCGTGGAGAAGGCGCAAGCAATCGTCGATTCTTTGGAGAATCAAATCGGTAACCTTAAACCGTAGTATTCATGTTTAGGATTTACTTTCTATGAGCATGAATTATTTGCGTTCTAGCATGCAATTATATGTTAAACATGTGAATTGATTAATCGCATAATCGGTCAAATAGATCCTTGTCTGATTTATTTGTTTTGTACAAGTCTTCCGCTGTGCAAGGGGCAACAAACCCCAGCAGGGCTGGCCGATCGCTCGGCGCTGGCCGAAGCGCTGGCCGATCGGCTAGCCGCCATTGTGGCGGCCCAATCGGCCAGCGCCCATTTTTGTTTGTTTGTTTTTTTTTTTTTTTAAAAACCTATATAAACGCGATTTTCGTTTCATTTTCATTTGCACCACTTGTTTTAACGAGTTTTTTCTCTCTCTCTAACTTTCTGTACAAGAGCATCATCGAGCGATGGATCACAACAACGAGTCCAGTCCAGCGACGAGTGGATCTCAGACTCCTACGGTACCTGTGGCATCTGGATGGGGGCAGATGGGCCCGGGGTTTAACATCCCTTGGAATCAGATGATGGGGATGATGGCCGGTGCGCCGGGGGGGGGGGGGGGGGCGCAATGGGGTATGCCGTGGGGGATGACGGGCGGCGGGCAGTCAGCGCCCGGGTGGGGGGGTATGCCCCAGATGCAGCAGCAGATGATGGGGATGATGTGGCAGGGCGGGATGCCGGGGGGGATGCAGCACGGTATGCATCCCGGGATGCAGGGGGGTTCAGGGGTCACCGGGAGGGGACACGGTATATCGGCCCTCGCTTGATTTTTTGATGACTTCGTCTCACACGTCGACCCCAGTGGAGACGCAGTTCACTGGCGATGACCTTTTGTCATTGCATGATATGGGGATCGATCTCGAGGATCCGGATACTCCCGTTCCGGCGAGGCGGGCCGCGCCGAAGAAGAAGAAGACGAGGGGGAAGGCCAAGGCGGTCGGCGAGTCATCGCAGCCCGCTGTTGACCACACCCCTGGCCGGAGGAAGTGGACGGAGGATGAGTACGCCGGGGTGGCCAGGGGGTGGTTGGAGGTGTGCGACGATCCGCTGGTTGCGAACAACCAGCGGGTCGTCAACATGTGGTCGAAGATCAGAGCTGCCTATAGGAGGCACTGCCCGCACGGGAAGGACTTCAGCAACAAGGAGGTCCGGAAGGGGTGGGAGCGCACAAGAGCCGCGGTGGGCCGTTTTGCGAATTTGTACACCAACGCCCTCCGCCAGCTCAGTAGTGGGCAGAATGAGGACGACGCCCGGAGGATAGCCGCGAGTCAGTTCCCCTTGGAGGGGAAGTATAAGGAGTTCACCTTCTGGGAGTGCTTCTTGTTGCTGAAGGATTCCGAGAAGTTCCGGGCGGGGTGCGACGCTGGGTGGCCGAAGAAGCAGCGACTGAACTATAGCGGCGGATCCCACGACCTCCCCTCGGATGCTGAGGAGTTTCCATCCCCTTCATTTACTGGTCGCCCCAGCCCGGTTGGACAGAAGCGGGCGCAGCGGGCTGCGAGGGGCGGATCCCCCCTATCGCCCCGCGAGGTCCAGTCCTCCGCCCTCCCACCCGCCCCACTCGAGTACACTCTCCATTCGCGTAACCATACGCGGGATCAGATGTACAAGGTCTTCCAAGAGTGGAAGGCCGCCACTGACCCCACGGAGAAGATGTTTCTTCACGAGATGCTCGAGAGCATGCGTGTTGATTTGGAGATCGCGAGGGCACGGCTAGCGGGTTCCGACGTGGGCTCAGATACCACGGGTGGCGGCAGCGGCGGAGGCGACGGCGACGGCGACGGCGATGAGGAGTAGAGAGCGGCGGGGCTCGTGTGTGGAAGCCCTTTTTTTAAAAAAAAAAATTATGTACTCCCTCCGTCCCATTAAATATGCAACATTTGCTTTTCGGCACAAGATTTTATGCAGTGTTGTTTTGTGAGTTAATGAAGAGAGAGTAAAGTAAAAGAGAAAAAAAAGTAGAAAGGGTATTATTTCCATTTTTAGAAACGTTTCATTTTTAATGGGACAGACCAAAAAGGAAAACGTTTCATTTCTAATGGGACAGAGGGAGTACTTTTTTTAAAAAATCTTTTTACTTTTTTTTTAATGGAATGGATTATTTTTCCCGTATATGTGTCGTAAATTTAATTCCGTAATTTAATCATAATTTTAATTCCGTAAATGTAGTATATTTTGAATTATTTTTATTGCGGCTGGCCTATAGCTGGCCTATGGCTGACCTAAATCTGATGTGGCAGGTGGATTTTTTAGTGTTGCTGACGAGGCAGCGGAGAGAATGGCTGGCCTATGGCTGTCCTAAGCACCATTGCGGATGCTCTAAATCGCAAAAAGAAAACAGTTGTTCAACCACAAAAGCAACCGAAAATCCAACATCACCAGTCGCTATGCAAAATTTGAAAAATTCTAGAAATTAAACAAACAAGCACTTTATACCAACCATAGCTTATTCGAAATCCAACAAGAAATTAAGCAGAAATCTGAATCTCATAAACAACATATATCCCCCACTAATTGAATTTATTGGGAAATCTTGAGTCACAAAATGACGCCTACTTTTGGACCGTAATGTACAAAAATGGCCTTTAGGCCTTTGGGGGTGTTTTTGTCTTAATGGGAATTGAAACGAGCAAGTGATATAGTTTGGGTACCGCAAATAATATTTTGCAAATATAGATACCGCAAATGTTCGTCGCTGAAAGTAAAGAGCCTAAAAATGTAATTAACTCTTTTTTCTTTATCAATTAATGTATTAATTCTTGTGATATTCCAAATGAACTTATTTTTTAGAGTGAACTACAAAAATAGTCCCTGGACTATGCGTTTATCTCGCCAATGAACCCTGGACTTTAAAAATATCCCCAGACAACCCTGAACTAAGCGTTTATCTCGAAAATGGTTCTTTTTTCACTGTTTTGTGACGAAAATACCCTTTTGAGGGGTTCGGGGGGGTTTGGGCAATTTGGTCTTTTTACATTTTAAATATGATATTATTTCAGTTATATACTAAATCTGATATTATTTCAAAATTATCATTCTTCTTCCCTTTTGGCATCCTTCACTTTGTTTCTTTATTTCATTATTAGATTTAATTTTATAAAATTAAATTTTAAATTTTGATTTTTAAATATCAATAAATTTTTATTATTATTAAAATTACTATTAAATAACAAATTAATAGTTTTAATCAATATTTGATAGTGTCTAATATTTAATCAATAAGGTACGACGGCGCCTTAGTTTTAATCAATATGCAATAGTTTTAATCATAAATAGATCATATAACACGATTTAGTCAACTTCATAATATTTTTAATCAAATTCTCCTATACATTAGATGCATATTTATTTTTGGAATAAATCGTGTTATATGATCTATTTATGATTAAAACTAAGGCGTCGTCGTACCTTATTGATTAAATATTAGACACTATCAAATATTGATTAAGACTATTAATTTGTTATTTAATAGTAATTTTAATAATTAAAAAAATTTATTGATATTTAAAAATCAAAATTTAAAATTTAATTTTATAAAATTAAATCTAATATTGAAATAAAGAAACAAAGTGAAGGATGACAAAAGGGAAGAAGAATGATAATTTTGAAATAATATCAGGTTTAGTACATAACTGAAATAATATCAGATTTAAAATGTAAAAAGACCAAATTGCCCAAACCCTCCAAAACCCCCTAAAAGGGTATTTTTGTCACGAAACAGTGAAAAATGACCATTTTTGAGATAAACGCTTAGTGTAGGGTTGTCTGAGAATATTTTTAAAGTACAGGATTCATTGGCGAGATAAACACGTAATTCATAGACTATTTTTATAGTTCACTCTATTAATTAATCTGTAAATATATTGTAATGTTGGACCGCAAAATCATTGTAGATTTTGTCTGATTCACACGTTTGTCTAGATAAATGATAACCACCAGACTTTTGTATTTAAGAATTTATATAAACAATAAGTCTATGCAACCAAATTTTGTACAACCAAAAATTGGTTTATTTGAGAGAAAAAGTAATTTATATATACATTTAATTAAAAAATATAGACATACATATAGTATAAGGAACGTGCATAATATTACGGTATTTGTGTATACTTTTTAAAAAAAAATTGAACCATAAAATGTAATTAATGCATACTTTAATTCAAATTTGAAAAATAATAGAGAAATAATTCAAATATAAAAATAAAAAATTGAAAATGATGCCAAAGACTAATAAATTGTTTTTAATTTGTTAACTAACTATATTTATTATTTTAATATTTAATTAACACATCAAAATAGCTAATATAATCTTATTTTGGTTGTACAAAATTTGGTTGTTTATCATTACTCTTATATAAATACCTCTCTTTTTCGGTGTATAATGTTTTAACCACAATGGCAGTGCGTGATTCCAGTGACCAGCAACGGCGGCGTCGCACAGTTTTAACAATGGTGTTGGGTTGAGGTTTAATACGATGATGAGCTGGATGGCGGCGGAACCATATACTCCCTCCGTCCATAAACAATAGATCTCTTATTGTTCGACACGAGTTTTAATGTAGGATTGATAATGTAGTAGAGATGAGGAGAAAAAGTAGGTAAAGTAAGAGAGATAGGGAGAAAGAGTGAGTAAAGTACGAGAGAGGGAAGAAAAAGTGGGTAAAGTACGATAGATAAACTTTCCATTTTTAGAAAGTGATATATTTTTTTTGGACGTACTAAAATGACAAAATTGATGTATTTTTTGTGGACGGACGGAGTATAATACTAGTACTATGTTTTTAAAATTTTAGTGCTTATGTTTTACGAATTTTATTTACACGTTGTTGTGGAAATTAGAAATGCCATATATTTTTAGTTTCTAATGAAATACTAGAGTACTAGTAATAAGTTTGAGAGTACAAAAATAAAATCATAAATTGCGCCAAAATCGGAGTTTTCTACGCCCTGACGTAGAGCATCCGCAATGGTGCTTAGGCCAGCAATAAGCCAGCCATTCTCTCCCCTGCCACGTCAGCAACACTAAAAAATCTACCTGCCACATCAGATTTAGGCCAGCCATAGGCTAGCCGCAATAAAAATAATTCAAAATATACTACATTTACGGAATTATAATTACGATTAAAATACGGAATTAAATTTATGAGACATACGGGAAAATTCATTAATTTTATTTAAATAAAAAAAGGACATTAACTAAAAATCATAAAAATAACACAACAAAAAAAAAATCCGGGCTTCCACACACGAGCCACCTTGAATCTGTTATAGTTTGCCGCTAGCCGAACGGGGGTCTCGCCCCCTTGTCAAGGGGGGCGACGCCCCCTTGCCATGGGGGTCCGGGGGCGCGGAGAGGCCCCCGGCCCGACGGTATGACATGTTTCTGTTTTAGGTCTTAATTTTGTATTGGGCTAGTTGTTGTTGTCCATCGCTAGATGTTGCTCTGGTACAGAAATTTAGAGATAGAGAAAATCGCGTTTATATAGTTTTTCAAAAATTAAAAAAAAGAATTAGATTTTTTAAAAAAAAAAAAGAATTAAAAAAAGGAATTAAAAAAAGGAATTAAAAAAAAAACAAAATTCGGCGCTGACCGATCGGGCCGCCACAATGGCGGCCAGCGCATCGGCCAGCCCACGCCGATCGGCTCGCCGATTTCGCGCTGGCCGACTCCAATTATTCGGCTAGCCGATCAGTCAGCGCGACGAATCGACTAGCCGGTCGCTAGCCGCCCATTGCAGATGCTCTTAGAATCCCGCGTTGAAAACTAAAATAAAAGGTTGGATACAATAGTACATCTTATCAGCCATCAATCTTGATTTTGAGTGATAATATTCACATGACAGCAGCCGCAAGAGAATCAATAATGAATTTAATTTTTTAATTCTTTTTTAGAAAGAAATATCTCAGTTAACTTCAACGGATACAGTATCTTGATGCTCAAGTTAATATTACTAAAATTATTCCAAGCTATTTTATTAATATGGAGTAGGTTATTAATATGGAGTAGGGATGTAATCAATTGCTAACTAATTGAGATCAATTTTCAACCATTAGATTAGAAGATCTTGTGATTAATATAATGTCAAATATAATATATTTTAAATTTAAATAGTTATTAATTAAATTAAAAGGGTATTAATGTCAAATCCTATATGTAGTAATTATAACTAACTACCTTCTCTCTCCTCAAAATCATCTCAAATCTTTAAATTTACGTAACTCTCTCAATTTAAATTATTTTTTCGCCAAAAATATATCAAATTAAAGATAATTTAATAAGGATTCCAACGAGATCTCAATTGCATATGTTCCGACGACGTTCGGATGATGAAATTTAATATTTTTTATTTTAGTTTTCGTAAATGTTGATACCCAGATTTTTATCAACAAATACATCAAAAAATCTCAATAAAACCATGTAAAAAATCTCAATAAATATGTGTTGATATTTTCTTGTACTAATGTTGATATTTTTATATCATATTGTTGATATTTGTAATACACAATGTTGATATAAAAAACACCCACGAAAATTATCATATGATAACATAATGACGATATTACCCTTTTGTTGATATTTTGTCTACTATTTATTGAGATTTGTGAGTTTTAATCTCATCCACTCATTTTAAAATCCAAGGATGGAAATTTAGTCTTGATTTTGGATTAGGGTGCTATAAGCATTAGAATAGACCCATATGGAGTATATTCAATCTTCTTATTGTGGAGTACATTCAATCTTATTCACACAACAATTTTTTATCAATTAAATTTGGATAGAAGTAGTATATTGATGCTCAATATTATTTGAAATTATTCCAAAGCTATTTTATTAATGTTCACGCATTATACATATTCAATCTTATTCACACAACCATACAAGAATATGTTATTTATAGGGATATTTTTTATGGGGAGTGTTAGGGTGTCACCACCTCTTAAAATAACATCATACCACTATTTCTAGTCAATCATTTGTACACGTGGACGAATAATAAGCTGCCACATGGCAAAAAAATTTTCTTAAAAAGACAGCCAACAATATTTTATACACTATAGAACAATTTTTCTTGATTAGCAATATCCAACAAGCTATACAGCAATCTATAGATTGTTGTGTAACGTTTATAATATTACTGTGTAGCGTTTATAATATTGCTATATAAATAGTGTCACGATGTCACTTTAAGATGGATTGTCATTTTAACAGAAACCTATTATATATGTATATATAAATATTATGGCTTCTATTTACTCTTATCCAGAATGAGTAGAAACACATTTTCAGCCTCTTATTCTTTTCAGATATCATATTGTTGTACAACAATAAATTTGATAGGAACTGAAGCACCAATAGAATTGTAGAGAGGTACAAGTTATCAATTCTTCTCGATTTAGATAACATTATCCAACCCGATCCGGCTCCCACTGACGTTACTACTTAGGATATTCATATCCTATTCGTGGACGTTACTTGTTTCTTTTTATTTTAAGCTGTAAATTTAAAATTAATTTTTTATTATAATTAAATTAGTATTTTAAATGTAATGAGAAAATATTTAATTAGCTACTATAATATGGAGTATTATTTAAATATCTTAATTTTTACTTAAAACAAAAATAATATAAATACTAAGTAATTTGGGACGAGACAAAATAAAAAAGTGCACATAACATGAAATACATGGAGGACAAATTTATTACACTCGTTGAGATGATAATGTCATAATATTTGCATTCAATATCAATTGACAAAATCTTAGTGACATGTAGTGTTAAATTAAATAAAGATAGGTATAGACAAAATTTAAGATGTACTAGTACTCAATAACATATCGACTGTAGTTCTAATGAATAAAGTACTACTGAAATTCAATTACCTAGTTTCGTAATATACTTAATATTAATGAGACATAAAATTAGACTAACTCTAGGTAATTGCTAGAGTTATTGATTAGAGCGATTGAACTATATAAGTCTATAAGTGTAAGTGATTGAACTAAACTTCATCCGTTCGCCATTAGAAGTCTCATTTCTTGGCAGCACGAGTTTTAAGAAATATTAAAAAAAGTGAGGGAAAAAAAAATAGTGGAATTGAGGTTCTACTTGTATGTATTAGTTTTAAATGAAATATGAGTGAAATGAGTTAGCGGAATGTGGGACCCTATTACCATTTATGATAAAAATGAACAGAGACTCCTATTTACAGACGGACTAAAATAGCAAAACAGGATTTTTATTCGCGGACGGAGGGAGTATATATTTATGCATTACCTATTGATTTATATCTAGCAATTGCGAATTGCAACTCAATCAATAAGATATTTTCCTCTAATTAAGAGACTGGACATTATAAAAAACTTAATGATCCGAACTTCATATTTTCACAAACAAAAAATTAGTGCAAAAGTTAATATACATATGGCAATAGGAAAATGTTTGAAAATAGGTTTTGAGAATTATAAAATCCCAAGAAATTAATGCAGACATCTCGAGTCCTTTTTGTGCCTTTTTTTTATAGACCGATGAAGATTATTGCTCATTGATATTCTGATATACTCTTTTCGTCCCTGAAAGATTGGACAACGTTTGAAACGACACATGTTTTAATGTATAATTGGTAAAGTAAGAGATAGATAAAAAGAAAAAAATAATTGGATTATTGTTAGTGAAGAATGAGACTCATCCCATTAGAAAGAAAAATGTTTCCTTAAATATTACTCCACTACTATTGATTTATTTTTAAGAGATATCCTAAAATGACAATTATAAACTAATTTAAAACACGGATAGAGTATTAAATGGTAGTAAGTATTTGGACAGAAGAGGGTTCATTCAATCGATTGATTTCTTTCATTTTAGTTTGGAACCATTGTAGATGTATGTATCTCATGGTGTTGTACGTGGATGTCATATTGAAGAATGATTAGTTGTAACACTCAAAAAATGGGATTAGATGGAAATTACCTTTCCCAAAAAAAAATCCTATTAGTTGTAACACTCAAAAAGAATGTTATATTAATAGAGTATGCATTTACTCTCGCCTCCTCGGAATCCCACTAGCGGTAATATACCCTGTTTCAATCGTATACAAATACAATACTTCCAAAGGTCGAGTAACTTAAAAATGAAGAGTCTCTTGCATTTGTATACCGCATCCACACATAAACACATCAATAACCCTATAAATTCTGTACGCTAGCTAGTATACTTCTTCATCTGCATGCCCAATTGAAGAAGAAAAATAGAAATTTAAAGAAGAGAGAGAGAGGATAAATATAAACATCGAAAAGATTGTGCAGAGAACATAGATCATAAATGTTGTGACGGAGAAGTGACACTGAGAAGTATAGATGGATTCAAATTTGTTTACGCAAAAATTGCAATAAAATATGAATGGACTAAAAATTGCATAATTCATGCACGAAAGGCGAAATTCTAAAAAATAGTAGTGGCAAATGATTTTGAAGTTTACCACTAATTAAACAGTACTACTCCCTATTACTCTCTCCATCTATTACTATTATTATTAGGAGTTCTAGTTTGATATTTTGGTTAGTATGCACTTAGAAGTTTTGACTAATTCTAGTTTAAATGGAGTGTGTATTAAGAATAAAACTGAATATAAAAATGAGAATCGCATTTCAAGTCGTATCAATGATTTTTCACCTGTTTTTGTTTATACTCCATTTAAACGCAAATCGGTACTAACTCAATTTAAACGCAAATGTAGAGTCCTATTATATTCTAATTTTACTAATTTAATAAATGAATCTACAACTAAATTATTTTACTCATTTTTTATTTTCAAATTAATACGAAGCACGTAAAAATAGAAGATATGTTCCACCATTTTGAATTTTGTTTTTTTACAATTTTAAAAATACGTGTTAGAAAATAAAATGAGATATTCAATATTAAATAGATGAAGTATTGATCTTGCTCCATTTCTTACTACGTCCGTTTACTAAAATATGTTTGGAACGATACGAGTTTTAATGCACAATTTGGTAAAGTAAGAGAAATGAAGAGAAAATTGGTAAAGTAAAGAGAGGGAAAAAAAAAATAATGAAATTAATATTACTAGTTGATTATGGGTCCATTTTATTAAGGGAGTAAACATTTCCTTGAATTGAAAGTTTGAAAGCTATGTACATTTTATGCAACATTATTCAATTCCAAAATGTCTCCAAAACAAATCAAGATTTCAAATAAAAAACTTTGAGTTTGGATGACTGACCGGAAAAAGAAAATGGCAACGAGAGTGGAGCGAGAAGAAGAAGCCGAGATTCATGGCGACGTTCTAGAAGCCATCTTTTCGCACGTGCCGTCAGTCGACCTAGTCTCCGCCTCGCACGTGTCCGAGTCATGGCACGGCGCCGTCGCCACCTCCCTCCGCCACCCGAAGCCGTGGCTCATCCTCCACACGCAGTCCACTAGGCCCCCGCACGCCCTCGCCGCCCTCGCCTACGATCCTCGCTCCGACGTCTGGATGCGCATCCGCCGCCCTCCGATCGAGCACGTCGCCGCCCTCCGATCGTCATCCACCGCGAATATGCTCTACATGCTCTCCCCCTCCGCCTTCGCCTTCTCCACAGATCGCCTCCACTCCGACTGGCGCAGCGTCACCCCTCCCCGCGTCTGGCGGACGGATCCGATCGTCGCCAGAGTCGCCGGAGCCGTCGTCGTCGCCGGCGGCGCGTGCTACTTCGAGGACGATCCGCTGGCGGTCGAGCTCTACGACCTCCGCGAGCGCGCCTGGCGCACGTGCAAGTCAATGCCGCCGAGTTTGAAGGACTCCGCCTCCTCGTCGTGGCTTTCCGCCGCCGCCACGCAGGAGAAGCTCTTCCTCGTCGAGAAACAAACCGGTTTGACTCACTGGTTCGATCCGGAGGCGAATTCCTGGTCCGGTCCGATCGCTCTGAACCCTAGCCAGCCGGTCCAGAGCTGCCACGTCAGCTACTCCAGCTTCACCGGTTTGATCCTCGTCGGAATTTGTCCAATTGGAAACGGTGAAACAATTAAAATGTGGCGAATTGGGGAAAATGATTTCTCGATTGAAGAAATCGGTGAAATGCCGGAAGATTTGGTAGCTGGACTGAAGAGCGATTCAGAAGATTTTTCTATCGATGTTCGATTAGCGGGGAATTTCGTGTACGTTTATAATTCCGCTGCGGCGGAGGAGGTGGTGGCGTGCGAGTTGGCGGGAGAATGCCGGTGGTGGAAGGTGAGGAATGTGGTGGAACGTGACGGAATGATTTTGAATACGTTGGTGTTTACTTGTGCTGAAGTTGGGATCGGCGAGTTGGAGAGAGTCATGACGACGAAGGGCTGGCGATTCGAGGTGGTTTGACTGAGCTGACTCGGCCGAGTCGTTTGATTTCTGTTGCTCACGTGGGTACCTATGATTGGATTCCAAAAATATCTTTTTGTGTGGGTTAAATTTTTTTTATTATTATTGTAATTGTTGGACGATATTATTACTATTACATTTTCTAGTGAGTGTTTTATTTGGAGATAAAATTCTACCATAAAAAACAAGTGCTTTACTATTTTGAATTGAATTTTATTAATCTATTGTCAAATCTCGAAAAATGCATAGTTTCTTTCTAATAAGCACTTGAAATAGACGTTAAAACAATTTTGTTTGTTTTTTTCTAATACTGTACACTGCACCATAATTTTGTTTCTATATGTCACGTGTTTCATCGCTTCATGCGACAACTAGTGCCACAAAATCGTATACAATCGAGACACTGTGTTTTTTCTTTTATTAAATTACACATGTAAGTGAGTATTAAAGGCGCTAATACTTTAACCGCCTCATATTGTCTTAAGGAGGACTCATTTGTAGGTAGTTGATGTCTTGATGAGTGTTTGTCATAGACTCATAGTTGATCTTGATCTAGCTCTCTTCTTGGCTGCTCAACAAGAGACATCAGTCACTATCTTGACAGAATCTCATTCTTGTGTGTGAATATATCTAGGACTGGGATTCCTGAAAAAATAATATAAGTAAATAAAATTAATCAATGGTGTAGATCATCACACATTCCTGCCATGACATTTTGCATAGCAGGGGATTCCATCCCGAATATCTAGGATGGGGATCCTCTGTTGTGCACAAATGTACAGCAGTCCCAGCGCTTTCACATAAACAATTAAAATAATCAAATAAATTAAATAAATATATATTATTTTATTCAATTGTGAGAAACATCAGCCCTTGTCTGTGCATTTATGCACAACACAGGATCTCTTCCCGAATATCTATATACATGCAGTTGTACGATGCATTAAGATTGTTTACACACACATAAGGGCATCCACATCGCGTCTCGATGTGGTCCCTATCTCGTCGAGACGAGACGAGACAACATCAAGACGGCGATGCGGCATGCATCTCGTCCCTAAGAGACGAGCCGTCTCGTCGCGTGACTCGTCCCGAAGAGGCCGGCCTCGAGCTGGCGAGACACGCGCCTTGGCGACGTGGCGTGCTCCGGTTCGTGCGTGACGCCCACTCGCCGGCCCGCGAGTGGGCGTCGTTTATATCCGTTTAAAATGTATTTTTTTTGTTTTTTTAAAAAAAATCAAGATAATTCGAAAATAAAATAAATTAAAATATTATAATTTTTAGTTTTTGTATTTTTCAATATTGTAATAAAATTGAAAATTAAAAAATTAAAATTAAAAATACTCCATAGGATTTCAATTATGTATTTTTCGTATTTTCGGATGTTGTAATTTTTGTGGTTTTTGATGATTTAATGAATCATTAGTATTAATTTAATATTTCAATGAAATATTAATTGAATTTGTTGGAAATAAAAATAAAAAATGAAATTGAATGAATAGTTAAGGGATGAGATGGTTAAGAGATGGAGGGATGCAGGTGTTGTCTCTTAGTTAAAAGATGAGGTGAAAAGTACAGTGGGGCCCATGAATAGTGAAGAGATGAGACAGTTAAGAGACAGGGATGCGGATGGCCTAACACATAAAGTTGTTGAAACGGAGTAGGAGTACTTGACTTTGAAAGAGGGTAGATAATTTCTTAAAATTGGGGTAGTTTTTGAAACGGAGTAGGAGTACTTGACTTTGAAAGAGGGTAGATAATTTCTTAAAATTGGGGTAGTTTTTGAAACGGAGTAGGAGTACTTGACTTTGAAAGAGGGTAGATAATTTCTTTAAATTGGGGTTTTTGAGGGAGTTCATCATATATTTTACTTCAGGTTTTGTATTGCATTTTAGAAATCTTAATATTAAAGAAGTTAATATTTTCTTGCGTGCACATAGATTGTTGTGGAACAAACATGGCAACCTTGTGCCATTTCTTTTGCTTCGATCATTCATTTGCGTTACAATATCATTGTCTATGTGAAATGCATCGCGATGACCATAGGGGATATCTTTGATTCTCGAGTATCTCCGGATGATTTTCAAATATTCATGTTAATTCGTGAGAGAAAAAATCCATTTTAAATTTCTTCTTTCTTTCCCTTGCTTATCAAGAAAAAAAATAGAATTTCATCTTTTCTTGTTTCTCCTTCTCAGTTTGATGAAAAAAAATATTATCATGAGAAATGGCGTGAAGATATTTTTCTTTATTGGAGCGAAAATAAGAAATAAGAGATGGTGAAATTTTCCTTTTCCTCATTCTAGCTACTTTGATGAATTTACAATGAAGGAGAGCACACTTTTATGATAAATAGAGTGAATAGGTATAGAAACACACTCTTATAATAAACATAGGGACTAGGTACTTTCAAGTTTCAAGTATATATAAACAACGTATAACGTAGATATATATTTTGTAGCATAGAATTTTATAAAGTTTATTTTTATTATTGCTGATTATGATTTGGACTCCTTTAACTGTATACCTGGCGCTTAATTTCGCAATTCATAATTATTATATCCTTCTTATAGATTTTTTTTTTCAATGCGATAGTAATTATGTCCCAAAAAAACATATCGAAAATATTTATAAGGAAACAGAAAAAAAATCATTAGAGTATTAAATTTAATTACTCATGTCGTGAAAATTAAATATACTTAAGCCCGAAACCAAATTTAGTCATTTATTCAAAATATAAGCTCAGCCCGTTTAAAAACCTGAGCAGAGAAGGCCCATTACATTACAGTGTTTGCAATTTTGAGAGTCTAATTGATTATCTAAAAAGTAGCATTACAAGTTCTTAACTTAATTAGATTGTGTACTTTTTCCTTATGTAGAAACAGTTATGAGTTATGACACATTTAATTATTATTTCATCTTTTTATTATTCTAGTATTTTGTATATTTGATAGGGTGTAACCGTATAAGTTACGCTCAAAATTGAGGTTGTTATATAATCTCTGTGCTTCTTAAAATATACACAAACTAAGACCAAATATTAGCTTTAGGATTCTGGATTTGGAAATCATACGGGTGTGATTAACGTTATATGGCAACCGACTATATCAGCAAGGGGTAATTTTGTCACAAATGCACAATCAGTTACGGAAATAGTACGATTCCGTGAGATTTCTACCAGTACTCTTTTCGTCCATAAAAAATAGTAGAACACTTTGTGAATGACAGGGTTTAAATGTAAAATTAAAAAAGTAAGAGAGAAGAGAAAAAAAGTAAGAGAGATGGGAAAAAAGTAAGAGAGAAGTTGTTGAGAACTACTCCCTCCGTCCCACGTTATTTGAGTCACTTCTTTTTCGCACTCATTTTGTAAAAATAATAATAAATAGTTAAAGTGGAGATAAAAAAAAGTAAGAAAGAGAATAATATAGTTAAGAGTAACGTGGGACGGAGGAAGTATCAAGTAACGTGGGATGGAGGGAGGATCATTTTTTTTAATGTGCCCTATTTTTCATGAAGAACAAAAATGACAAATATGTTCTATTTGTCGTGGATGAAGTGAGTATTTGTTTTATGCTGAAGCACCTTATTATTAAAAAAAGACTAAATGTTAACAAATTCACCGAATTCAGAAGTGGTGGTAATCGTAGATTTAATTAAGTTGATATCGTGAAATCGGTGTATAAATATGAAAAATAAGTGAATCCTAAGCTCCTAACCCATTTTATACTTGAAAAGTCATTGTTATAGTATTGTATGAGTTGCAACATAAAGTTTCACAATTATTTTTAATGCTACAAAAAGATAATGGGAATAATGTTCTAGACCCTTTAATTTATGATAATGATCACTAGCATCCTCTAAGTTATGTCTCTTGGACTATATAGATTTATGTGATCATTTTCTGCCAATTGCCAAAGGTCTAAGAGGATCTTTTTTATCTTTTGACCACATACATTCCAATCCTATGTTATTTGGTTGCAAATAATTTGCATTCCACCCCATTTTTATTCTATTTAATTAGGGTGATAATTGCTAGTTCTAAATGAAATCCTTGGTTCTATTATTCTATATATATTCCGTATTTAGCAAATAATTAATTTATTCGGCCGTCTATCTTATTCTTCTTCATGCTTGATGTCGTGAATCTATAATGCTAATTAATAATTATATGGATGCAATAAAATTTGAGATGAAGTACTATCATTTTATAATCAAAGCTTTATATTCTTTTCCGAATACTTTTGCCAACACATTGCAACTTAGTTTCCGTAGGCGAAGGTCTAGGAAAAGAAAATTTAACAAACTTATATTTCCTGCCATAAAAAAGAAAAGTAAATCACATCATAGATTGAACTTGAAGTAAATATAACGACGATTGTAAGATCACACAATTAGTATGTGGCAATTCTTCTTGCGTAGTAAGCGTGTTTTCCGTTATATATACTAGTACAATACTTCTTTTCTTATATGTTATTAACTTTTATTTAGCTTAATTGAAAATTCATAGCATATTGGGAATAAGGTCATCTTTTGAGGATTATGATCGAATTTGGAGCTTGTAAAAAGTAGACTTATTGGACGTCGTCTTTGTTTATAGACTACAAGTTGATGCCCGAATTTCTTCATGACTGATGACTCAAGCTACATCAAAAGTTGGACTTGAAGGTAAGCTTCTTTGTTGAATCCCCTTGATTGTTCCCTGTTTTTTTGGTGTACGTCTATCCGGAGTTGTTTTGTTACGCTTCTGTTGTTGCGGTCTTCCATTTGTTTTTCGTTTTTATGGTATATTTCTCTTTGCTTTAATTGTTGTGATAGGGTGTTATCGTTTTTTTTTTCCTTTGTGTTTTGTTTTTGTTGGATCGCTGGGACGTTGTTCACTTGCTACTTAATAGCTAGCTTTTGCTTTTATTAAAAAAACAATATAATTGGTAAAAAGAGCATTTTATGATTTTCTAAATTTTCCTTAACTATTTTAGTAGACCATCGAAGTTTCAAAATATATACATGTATAGAAATCTCGCAAAATCCTATGAAAATAAAAACTCGTCTAACTTTTTTATTAACTCAGCACTACATATGATATACTACCCATTTACATGTAAACAAAATTTTATGACCCCAAACCCAAGCTAGCACATTTGACCTTTAACTAGAGAATGCTCAAAAAGGGCAAAACCTAAACTTTGGTCTACTAAAGCACAAGCCAATAAACACAAAGAAGATTGATATTCTCACATTATTGTTCCTTTAGAGATAAAATTCGTCCTAGCATGATTAAAGCTTATGTTCAAAAACTATTAATAGTTTTATTTAAATAAGCTAGCTAGCTTTGACCAAAGACATGGCATACATTAAAAATTATCTATATGCATGCCTCGTTCAACCGCAAGCCTATAGTAACATAACACGTGAAATAATGATTTTGGACCCTTTTACTAAGCGATTGCATAAATTATTTCGGTCGGTCTCCTTTTAATCATGATAAGAGGTTCTTTATAAATACGTGTATCAATTCTAATCGTGTAGTTATGTGCAATTAGACAAGTCAATTACTTAAAAATGGTCATGCTTAGTTTTTTTTAAAAATATTTCTATATTTGGCATCTATTTGACAATGAGTGCAGTCAATTTGAACGTTGTCTTATGTATCCACGTTGTGTTTTGACTTCTAAATTTTATAGATTATCCCTCTAAAGTTGCATTATTAGTGTTATTTTTTCTCTTCTTTTACATAATGAGGGATCCACTTACACCCAAACCTTTTCAGGTGGAAAATTTTCGAAGTAATTTATTGTTTTGGTTATTTTCATTTTTAGATGTATTTGCATGTTGTAATGGTACACTAGTATTAACTGGGGCCGGTCAAACTAAATTGCACTTTGTTGTCTCATTTCGATCATAATCTAAAACTTATTAATATGAGTTTATACGTGTATATGTATACATCATAGCAATGGATTTAGAGCTAATGTTTACTATATAGTTATGATAATTTTTCACAACACATTTCCACATACTATAAGATAAAATAATTCTACCTATATAGTATATCCATATTATATTAACACAATTATCATACTCCCCCCGTCCCATAAAAATATGTACACTTTCCATTTTCGTCCATCTCACAAAAATATGTGCATTCCAATATTGGAAAGTTATATCAATTTAATAATGTAGGTTTCACTATCTACTAACACTACTTTAACTACCATTTTTCACTCTCTCTCTTACTTTACTAATTTTGTCTTAATTCTCGTGTCATATTCATTGCTCATATTTTTATGGGACAGAGGGGGTATTATTAAATTGTAGCAATAGATTTCAACTCAATGGTTGTATTGAGTGACACGAGGCTCATCCATCTTAATGGTTAGGAGTTTGATCCTTATCTTTGGGTATGAAGCAGTCTTTTATCCTTGGGTCAACTATCTCACCCTTAAATTATTGGGTCAACTGTTTCACCATTCGAAGTGTCACTATAAATCCTTAAGTCAAATGTCTTACTATATACTTACAAATAAGCACGATGAATAGTCATTTGGTTCGCTGCGTTGATGTAATTACAAAAGAAATTAGGATAGATTTTTGGCAATTAGCATTTCACAATGAACTTCCGATCCAAAACGCCAACATTTCCATCATCATGTTTTTATTTTGTGTGTTTGACATGTATAGCCATGATTAGTCACCACAAGCTCTTGCCCAAAATCTATGAGTATGAAACTACTACGGCATAAAGTATTAATGAGAGATAAGGAGTAACTCTCAAAAAAGGTTGATAAGTTACCGATATAAATTGACATAAATATGCTAAATTTACATGTTGTAATAGAGCACGTTTAAAGAATAAAGAACTTTAAATGTGTGTGTGAAGCATATATATATATATATATATATATATATATATGTATACACATAAAGAAGGGTGTCTCAAATGAAAAGAAAGTGACCAAACTCGAAAAATAAAGAGTGAATGACATGACATAGAATCAAAGATCCTCTCTATCTCAACATATTTTGGCGTATGTAAGTTTGAATGCTTGTTAATGGCGGTTTTGTCTGCTGGACCAGTGGTGAGTCTCATTCTATCACTCTCTCTCTATATGTATATATATGTGTGTGTGGCAGGAGCAGGAGGCAGCTGACTTGAATTTGATGCAAAATCATTTCTCCATTGCAGAGAAATGTAAGTGCAAGTGCAGGGGCCACTCCTCCATCCCATCCTGTATAAGCTCATCACGCCAACGGGTACCTCTTCATCCATTTCATTTATTAATTTGTACCACTACTCCATCCCTTTTTTAGTTCTATTTATGTATTTCCTGGTTTTTTATTTCTATTATTCCTCTTGGTGCTATATTTTTAGGTAAAAAAGAACTATGAAATAAGGTAAAGTACTGAAATTTGAATTTGCAGAGAAAATATGACTACTAGCTATATCAATTTAAGGGAACATGTTAAAATTCTTAATATCTTGTCCCACGTCGGCTTGGTACCGATCCTAGCTCACCTATAAAAGTATGGATAATCCTTGCCTTTTAAGGGGTGAGTGACCCATTTCTACTAGAACATTAGAATAGTTACTAGTATATAACTATATGTTTCTCCCTCATGGAGGGATAATTACTTTATTGTTAGTAGTACTAAAAAGAATTTTAGAGATGGATATTAACATAAAACTATTCATGCGTGCACCTCTTTTATTATTTTGGTAGAGACCAAGACCTAGTCTGTAAATGGAAATTATTATTACTCCTTTTATTTACTCCATTTTTCTCCATTGTAACTAATCATATTCCTGCACTGATCTTATTTATAAAATTTATTTACCTTCAAAATTTAATATGTAAATGAAAGTATGAGCTGTTCATAGAGTTGATATATAACGAACAGAAACTCTTGAATTGTAATCAGAAAAAAAACAAAAACAAATTCAAGGCTTTGGGAAAAAGTAGATGGGCTCAATTAAGAACGACATATATACTTACACCTAGGAGTTATAATTTCTATTTCATTTAATTACTTAATACTACAAGCAACCACCGAACAATTCAGACGGAAAAACTCAGGACAAAATTAATCGCAATACCCTCAAAAAATAATTTTCTACTCGGCGATAATTCGTGATAAATGTAATTTCTTTTGTTTTTTTGTTGGATAAAATCATTCTACCCCTATAGCATACATCCCTAAGAAAAAGTAGAGTTGAAAAAAATAGGTTTAGCTATTGGAAAAATTGCAACAGGTAGGGCCGATATATGAATTAAAAAAAATTAAATAAATAAATATATATGCTCTTTCAGCTTTAACTGCCCTACACATCAAATCAAAATCATATCAATCAATCAAAGTATTGCTTCCCTCAACTTGTTTTTCTTTGCTTCTGCACTTTCATAAAACTTTTCAGGCTTTTTTTTACTGATTTTTTCATAATTACAGCATATGAATCCCCTGTTTAAATCGTTAATTAATTAAATTATTGGGTTGTTAAAAAAAGCATAAAATATTTGTTTTTTACGGAGTACTCCTAGTCCATAGTATTTTAGTTCATAATATACATATCTCATGCTAAATAAATAATATTATCACGATATCGACAATCACTCTTTTTATGTATATTCAATTTCTTTCATGTACGTATTTAACTAACAATATTGCGTCTCCTTTTTAAAACGATGTAAAAACAAATATTCTCATAAAAAGTAGTATCCTTTAAATTTATTCAATGAGTATTCTTCAATTAATTACGTATTAATTGAGTGGAAGATACATGGTGGGTTTAGATTTTTTAGTGAAATGGCAAATGGAAAAGCGTGCACTTTCGATTCTTTATTTCCGTGTAAAATTTGACCTAAAATTGGTTGAACTTAAATCTAGTTATAGTATAGTACTACTAATAAATTAGCTTTTCTTTGTGTTAGTATATGTTTACTCGAATCATCAATCTAGATAGACCAGCTTGAAATCTATTTTAAGTATAGTCTATAAACAAATTAAGATCTGGGTTGCATCAGTGAATGAATTAATGAATTCATGTTTACGATAAAATAAAATTATTACTTATTTAATTAGTTTCGTAAGTTTAGTAGTGTCTGCTTAATTAATTAGCTACTCCATTAGTTATCCAATGGATATAGGTTAGATATTATTATTTGATTATGGAATATCTGGATTACTCTCTCCCTGTCCTCCGATTCTTATTTAGTTATAACATGAGTTTTAAAAAATATAAATAAAAATGAATTAAATAAGTCAGTGGAATATGAATCCCATATATATATAATTTTATAATAAAATATGAGTGGAATAAGTTGGTACAATGTATGAACTACTTACCATTTATGATAAAAGTGAAATAAGACTCTTATTATGGGATGGACCAAAACGGTAAAATAAGACTATTTTAGTGGGATGGAGTATTTTTCTTGACTATATTTATGTACTCCCTCCGTCCCACAAAAGATGTCACACTTTCCTTTTTAATTTGTCCCACAAAAGATGTCACATTTCCCTTTTTGGAAAAAGTTCTCTCTCACGTGAATATAAAAATTATATTTTCTCTCTCCATTTAACACACAAAACAAAACCTTCTAAAATCTCGTGTCGTCCCACAAGTGTGACATCTTTTGTGGGACGGAGGGAGTATACAATGTAGTAAGTAGTACTACTTACTATACTACTCCCTCCGTCCCCCATTAAGAGTCACACTTTTCCGTTTCGGTCCGTCCCCAATTAAGAGTCACACTTCATTTTTACCATAAATAGTAAGTAGGTCTCACATTCCACTAACTCAATTTACTAACATTTTATTATAAAACCAATATAAAAAAATGGGTCTCACATTCCACTAACTCAATTCACTAACATTTTATTATAAAACCAATATAAAAAAATGGGTCCCACATTCCACTAACTTTTTCAACCAACTTTTCTTTACATTTCTTAAAATCCGTGTCCGGTCAAAGAGTGACTCCTAATAGGGGACGGAGGGAGTATTATATACTGTGAAAACGTGACCGTGACCGTCTAATAATTGCACCTAGCTGCTTGTAGTTGTACGATTTTGAGTTAGACAACTGGGTGATTCTTTATTCCACTTTCACATTATACAATCTCTAAATCTCTAAATATAAAAAGTATAGTAGTATAATTGTTTTTTTTTATTGTTTATATATTACAATTTCAGTACAGATAGTAGTACTAGTATTTCTTAAAAGCTAGAAACCACAAAAATATTTTTTCGATTAACTCATGAAGAAAGTTATTGCATAAACATTCAATTGAAAAACGAAACTAAAAAGAAGATTCAGTTGTATTAAGATGACATATTCAGTGTAATTAGAAATACATATTTAATTTCCCCTCCCTTTTTCAATTTTTTTATTCTTTTAAGATGCATTAGGGCTTCAATTACAAGGTGCCTAAAAAGGCAATATTTTTTAAAATTTATTTTTCTTAATTTAGCTTCATGGGGCAAAGAATTATTCCTATATACTTATCATATGTACTCCTATTGTTTATTTTATATTTCTGCTTAGTCCAATATTAAAGTTGGAATAACCTCAGATTTGTACAATTCGTCACAGTTAATGACTTTTTTTGTTTCCTTTTTTCTTTCCTGGCTTGGGTGGGCTTGTCCGCACAATTTAAAATTTTTAAAAAAATCTTATTCCTTAATTTGCTATATTTGTTAGTATAATATTACTAATATTTTAGAGGTTATATAAAGAATCACATTACACTAATAAAGAATATGTTATGATCAGACCTGTACGGAATTTAGATCATAAGCTCATATACCAATTAGTTGCAAACGCAGAAATTCACTTAAATAAATGAATTGATTTAAATAGTGTTTCATGTCCCAATTAAATTGACAATTATTTTAGGCATAAATATTAAAAAATCGTGTTAAACGAAAATAAAAGTAACATAGGAAAGAATATAAGTATAAGAGATAAAAGGAGAATAAAATAGAAAGAAATTAAAATATAATACTAGTAAGAATAATTAAATATTTTAGTTTTTATGAAAATATAAATGACTTAATTTAATTGAGACGTAAAAAAAATACGATTCGGCTTAATTAGGATGGAGAAAATACTATGATAAGCAGAAACCCTTCGTCCCATTATAAATGGGGCGTATTCCTTTTCAAGCCGTCTCATTATAAGTGTCTCTTCGTAGCTATTTTAAATAAGATTTGGCTTAATTAGGACGGAGAAAATACTAGTATGATAAATAGAAAGCCTTCGTCCTATTTATTCTTCCTAATTAGTTTTCCAGTACTATCTAAAAACTTGTGAAATTTTTTTTTTGTCACAAATAACATTCAAAGTTGAGGTTTGATTGGATCAAGATAGTCACCGGGAAAAGATGCCATGTGACAAACTTATCCATATTAATAATATTTTTACAATTGATAATAGAGTGTAATCATTTATATTGTTTAAAATAAAATAAATACAGTAATAATCACATTATAAATAAGAATTTATATCTACTACTCCCTCTGTTCCACCGTGAGACATTTCTTTTCGGTCGAATAAATAGTTAGAATATAAAGAAATTAAAGTAAGATAGAGAATAATATAATAGAAGATAATCGTATATACATTATTCTTTTATTTACTTTACTTTCTCTTCATTCTAACTAGTTAGAATATTATTTATGCAAACAACGTACGAATTGAAACGTCTCACTAGTGGGACAAATGAAGTATTAGAATTGCAAATTATCATTTGACATTTTAAAAAGTGTCATTGACGACCTTGTCATATTAGCTTTACTTTGAAAAATTATTTAAAGTCATTCAACTTCGATTTCAATTAAAGTAAATCTTATTATTCCACGATTTTTTGAGGCTTGCCTGAATATTGATACAGTACGTTCTTGTACTTGTATGCCAACCTATATGTATACATGTCATTGGCTTATGCTTATTTTTGGTATCATGCTTTATTTCATGTCACATGCGTCTACATGAGTATTAATCACCATCTTACATTGTGGTTTCATTTATTAATTTTTGCCATTTGAAATATTCTTTTGTGGTATATAATTTTATAAAGAATTGTTAGGTGGAATAAATAGAATGAAAAAATGTAATTAAATATTTTAATAAAGAGCTAGAAAAATAAATTTATTTTGGTATTTAAAAGGTTGATATTTCAAGTATAATAAACTAAAAAAAATGGATATCTTGAATTATGGGGGAGTAATATATAATGCTACTACTAGTATTCAATACTCCTATGTTTTAGTTTTGGTATCACGACACGTGTTTGTGGCACCAATTAATAACAGAATATCGAATGCTGCTTCATTAAATTTACTAGTTTAACTATTTACATACTGCATCATGAAAATCACTGACACAAAACACCAAGTATCACAGTGGTTTTTTTTATTTTCTTTTGCCTCGTTTCATTTTACTGTAAAAAGAGTTTGTGTCCTAATGTAATATCAATGTCTCACCAATTTTATCCAAAACAGAAAAATCATTAATTTCAATAGATTAATTTTCTAGGTTAAATTAAATCCGCAATTAAAAAACCATAAACTTTAATTTCGAAACGTCAAGCAGTCGCATCAAGCTTGCCTTAAAAAACTATACACATCAGTTGATTACATAAAATTTCAATTAGATAGGACTTATTTAGGAGATCAAAAGTTTGATTTTAGCCCATTTTATTAGACACTTTTCCTTTTATTTTCAGAAATTATAACCACATAATTAAATTCCAACGATCATACTCTGTTCTACGGTTCAAGACTTCCACTACTTCTTATTTGATCAATTTGATCATATTAATTAATGATGCATGGCCCACAACACATAAGTATTTATAATTCAATTCTGTCGTCCAATAGTCTAAGCCACATTAATTTACAAAAAGGAATTAATTTTGAAAAAGAAGAATTCCATTATTAATTTAATAAATAAGTATAAAACAAAGAATTGTTGAGAAACTAATAATGGAAAGAATGGGCCTTTGTTCTCCACTCTCACTCTCCTTAGCCATCTCAATTTTTCGCTGCTTCTCCAAAAACCGTCGATCTTAGCTCTCTCGCTACTCATCTCTCCCTCTCTAGAAATTCTCATCAATATATATAAATCGAACGTGTGTGAAGGTTGTATTTGGAGCTGCTTTTTCCGCGATGGACGAAATGTACGGAATTCATTCAGCTGGTGATTTCTACGCAGACAAGGCGCTAATGTCGCCGGAGAATCTGATGATGGCGGCGGAATACGGCGGCTATCACTACGAGACTTTTGTTCCCGGCGGCGATCAGCACCACCAGCGGATTCCGGGGTTTGAATCGGAGGAATTGGGATTCCAGTGCTCGGCGGTGTCGGAATCGGCTTCCATTAACGTCCGCGGCGGCGATCACGATCAGGAGCACGCCTCCACCATGATCAAAGCTAAAATTGCTTCTCATCCTTCCTATCCGAAACTGCTCGATGCTTTCATCGATTGCCAAAAGGTGAGACGATATGCAACTGATGATCGCGATTTTGATCTCGTCGCTAATTCCCTCCCCAATTTTTGGGGGAAAATTGCGGTTCTGGCTTGATTAGGTTTATAGATTTTTTCGCTTCATTCACTTTTTTGAAGTGTGACCTAACTAGTTGCTTGCTTCTCCTCTCACTCTCTAAACGTTGATGATGATGATGATCTGTATGTGAGCTGTGATTGCTTTTCTTCTATTGATTTTTGCAGGTCGGAGCTCCGCCAGAGATAGCGTGTTTACTTGACGAAATCCGGCCAGAAAGAGACGCGTGTAAACACGACGCCGTCTCGATGTGTTTTGAAGTTGATCCTGAGCTCGACGAGTTCATGGTTCTCTCTCTCTCATCTCTCTCTCTATAACCGTAAAACACACACACACACACACACTCACAAGCAAGTCCATCTGCAAAAACAGTTATTTTATGCTAGCATCTTCAAGTTTTGACATTTTCATCCTTTTCCTCATTGCTAATCTATTTACTTAAAAAATTAAATAACTCTTGATGTCTTCTTCCTCTTTAATTTTTTTTTGTCATATTCAGGAAACATATTGTGACGTATTGGTGAAGTATAAAAGGGATTTATCAAGGCCTTTTGATGAGGCCACCTCCTTCCTCAACAAAATCGAGACTCAATTAGGCAATCTATGCAATGGTTCTCTCTCTCTCTCTCTCTCTCTCTCTCTCTTGCTTGCTTAACTTCACAGATCGTTTCATGCATTCATACTGAGTTAAAATGTCTCACTTAATTTACTGCAAAATGGTTGAACACTGATTCAACAAACACCAAAAAGAAACCCTAAAAAATTGAAACTGAGCTTTGTTCATTTCCCACGGCTATGTATATATACGTGTTAAATTTTGTATGTTTGTTCATGACTGTTTTTTATTGAAATGTAGCATGTGTTTAATTTATTTTATTTTGTGTGCAGTCCAATTTCTGTACGAAATAGTGAACCAACCACATTAAAATCTAGCAACACTGTTGCCATCACTTTACCTTTGTTTTCTCGTATCAGTTTGAGTTCAGTTTTCACTTTTCATATGTTTTTTCTTCTTCTAAGATTGGTGTCTATGCATTCATTCTGGTCGTCCTGGGTTCTTGCTCATTAAACGTTTTCCTTTTATACATTGATCTTTGGTTGTTTTGTGTCAGAGGAAAATTAAAGCTTGAAAATAAACCATTCATTGCTATAGATTCTGATTTTGACGTATCAATAGCCCAGATGACATGCCTACCACTGCTCTCTTTTTTGCCCAATAGTGTTTTGTTCATTTTATAATTTATATTTATGTACATATATTATGAGATTTCACATATATAAATATGTACTCTATAAATGGATTTCAAACTTATCGTATTAGCAAAGTCTAAAAACATCTGGCTGCCAATGTGCCTTGTTTTGGTCCCAAATGTTAAACCTTAACAATGAAATAGGACGACTTGGTCTGAACTGTGAGATATAGAAGTAACCTGAGGAGAGAGTTCTCAGTTTTTTTTTATTGCTATGAATCTATGATTTTAGTGAAATGTTGCATAGGTTTTCTATTTTCAAGGATATTGAATAAATTGTCTGGAAATTGAGTTATGCTTATATATTCTTTGAAATCTGGTATGCTGCTGCCTGTGATTATTAAAATGTGTTTCAAGTTCCAACTCTCAAGTTTTGGCTCAGCCTTCATGAAAGCTGAGAAAACATTGGTAATTGTCTAATTGCTAACTGGTGTGCAGTTAAAGCCATGTCTACACTTGAATTGTTTTATTAAAATAAAGAGAATTGTACTTAGATGAACACACATATTCTTAAAGCAAAAATAAACTTTTATTAATGTGACAATATTGTTTTTCCTCTTTGTATTGTGGTATGAAGTGTATGAGTCTTAGTAGTACTAGTCAATCACATGCTAATGTGGCTTAAATATTTGAATAATGTCATGCTTTCCCATTCGGATTCTGCTACACGGTGGATTTATGTGTTCTTGATTATAATAATTAGCACAACAACAGTAGTTTAGTGTGATAAGTACAATTAGGATCTGATTTCGATCCCAGTTGCATGCTTTAATACTTAGTTTAAGCCTCCATGTTCGACCACGAAAAGTAGCCATGATTTATGCCTTTCCATCGACTTAGTATACATGCTTGTGACAGCTGCAGAGTTTAGAACTGGCACTGCTGCTGATGAACTTATTATAATGGTGGATGAGATTAGGAGATAAAGATCTAGATTAGGAAAAGATTAGAAGTGTTGACAGCTGCCATTAGCTATATATATATATGGAGTATATTATTCTGATTGAAAGTACAATCTAACTTTTCAGATATGTTCCATTTCCATTTTCAGTTAGAGTCTAGTGGTCTTTGTTTTCTTAATTACACTCTTAAATGCTTTAACACAGGATCTTAATCACCTTTTTTGGCACACTGTTTCCACATATGCTTGTTATGTCCACTTGTATCTCCGCGTGGCGACATCCTAAGATCGATGATGCTCGATTGCGCGTAATTTGTAAAACGTTTTGTTCATCTTGCTGAGAATTTGCATAAAGTATTTATGCTTTCCATGTCTAATCCTCCGCATAAAGTTGCACTATTATGTATGTGGGGCTTGATAAATATCGTATTTATGCTAGTGCATAGTTTTATATGTAGTTTGCAGTAGTATTACTGTTGCGAGATTTTATTTCTCTCCCTTCCTTTTCCCCCACCATACATTTATAGTGAGAGAAAGTGGGGCAGTAGGCGAAAACCCGGATAGAGCGGGTGGTCTAATATTTCACATGGGGCGCCCGGGGTTTACGCTGAAGCCCGGCCCACTTTTTTCACCCACACATGCACACACACATCTGCTATCATCCCACCTTCTCTTGCCTTTAAATGCTTGTTTTCGATATATGGGCCCTATCTTTTTGCTCATTTGTGGGCCCGCTCTTGTTTTTTATTCTTCTTCCATTTTAATACAACCTCATTTGTTATTTTTATGGTAATAGGAATTACTGATTTTTGCTACTATGTGATTGTGTGTTGAAAACTTGAAATTGAGTGGATGAATTTCGTTACCCACTGTGATTTTTTTTTGGGGGATCTTAATTTTTGTGGGGTAGAGATAGAGACATGAATAGCCGTTGACTGCTGTTTGATAAAGTTGCTGGGCCCGTCATGGCTGGGGCCAGACCATTCATATTGTATTTAGGCTTTATGTAGTGAAATTAAGTTTTTGGGGCAACCGATATTTTTTTCGTATACATTCTAGAATTTTCTTAAATTCTTATTTAGGATAAGTCCGAAATGATCAAATATGCTCGTGCATATATTTATTTTAGTAGGACCAATATCTAGTTCTGGGCTTGGGCTTGGGCTTACTTTTAGTTCAGCCAATCAGGCTGATTTTATTTTGGGCTATAAATTTCTCTTTCAATGTTACTTGTATATTTTGTTTAATTTATCTACTTATTTGGCAAAAGGTAAAAAGAGAGAGAGAAATATCATGAATATAAACAAAACTAAATAATTGGTTCTCTTATGCAGTGAACTCTTACAATTTTCAATTCGTGTTTATTAAGATTCACACATTATGACCGGTTTATTAACAAAATGACTGTATTTCATTCTTGCAATTACATAATGTGATTTTCTTTTTACTTTTTTCTATAAGATGATGGTGGTTTATCATCTGACGAGGAGCTAAGTGGAGGAGAGGCAGAGGCTAATGACTCTCAGACGAAAACTGAGGATCGAGAACTGAAAGACAGACTCTTGCGCCTGTATGGTGACCACATCAATAACCTAAAGCTAGAATTCTCGAAGAAGAAGAAGAAAGGCAAGCTGCCGAAGGAGGCTAGGCAGAAATTGCTTGAATGGTGGAACGTTCACTATAAATGGCCTTATCCTACAGTGAGTATCTCGACCCAAGTCGCTTATATTTTGTTTTCTGTTGCTTTATCTCTTGACATGAAACATGATTTTGTGAAAAATCTATCCTAGATAGCTTCCTGATTTACATTCACCATACATTTGCCTATAGTCCAAATTATGAAATGATAAGACAGTGGCATGAAGTAAGCTTTCATTATGACTTCTTAACCATTTCCTCTATATTTCTTGATACAAGACATGGCTTGCATGACATGTTATCCGACATAAATTCCAAATGTGCGCTAAGGAGTTGATCAGTCGCGAAATCTTAGACAATCACATGGTTTTCTTGAAACTTCATCCCCATATTACATCCAACCTAGCTTTGCACAATTCAGGATTGTGATAAATTTGGACAATGCCATGATCATGACAAACGCTCAATCTCCTCTATCCCTCTTGATACGCACGTGGTTTGCATAAGGAATAATCCGAGATAGATTCCAGTTATCAGTGAGTGTATAATAGGAGTATTAGAGAACGCGTGAAAAACAAACCGAGATGGGCATATACTCTACATTTATTGTATGCTGAAGTTGTACGTCATGAAATATCTTTAGACGATGGCGTGCAGGAAGTAGACAAGGTCTCACTGGCAGAGATGACAGGGCTGGACCAGAAGCAGATAAACAACTGGTTCATAAACCAAAGGAAGAGGCACTGGAAGCCTTCGGAGAACATGCATTTGGCTATGATGGAAAATCTCTCTGGACATTTATTTATGAATGGAGAATGACTTTATAAATACTACTCCGTGTTATGTGTTTTTGTCTCTAGACATTGTTAAATGCAATCACTATGTATATTATTAGAAGAAATTTATGTGACTTGCTCTAATATTTCAGTACCGAATATAATAATTATAAAAAAAATGCTCTTGTCCCTGCTGGGGTTGGTTCATTTGTTCTTTTTTTGTGCCTAGTTATTGTCCCAGTGACCTAGTAATATTGATCATGTAGGCATTTAAAATCAATTCAAGTTTTGAAAATTCGTTAATAGGACAACATTGCAATAACACACATTATGTTAAATTGTACTCCTATATGTAAAGTAATTTTTTCTTGCAACGCTATTAACCATCTACACTTTTCATATTTCGATCAATCTCCATTTTCAATCCTAAATTATCTAATCTAGCATGGAATTTATAATTATGAATCCGCTAATATTGAGAAAGCAATAATTAAATCTACGCTATTAATATGAATATAATAAGTAATTAAGTACACCCACGACTGGTCATTTATATAAAAAAATAAAAAAATAAAAAAACAATGAAATGGCTGCACTTCAATTTGCTTTTCCGTCCACAGCCGGTGGCCGGCGTCGGCTGGATACACGGTCTACGGTCCGACCGGTTAGGTGCGCAGCTGACCGGCAGGCGCTTTTTAACCGCATTGCTCCTGTCTATGATAACGTGAGAACCTCCATTTTTTCTAAGCTTTATCTTCGTTTAATGTCTCAATTTAGCTTGGGATACTCATATTTTCCATTATCTCAAATTGAATTTTGGTTTTTGCAGTTGAATGATTTGTTCAGTTTAGGAATGCATAGAGTGTGGAAGAGGATGGCTGTTTCCTGGAGCGGGTATATCTCCTGCTTCCCCTCTCTCTCGGTTACTAATTTAGGATAAATTAAACAGAAATGGATTGTGATATCAAATTTTGTATTTGTAACACGGAACTAATTCGACAATATTAAGTTTGAATTTGGTTTGGTATGACTTATGAGTTTATATTTTTTCATTGTTTCATGTGTGCTGTGTTCTCAATTTTATTTTTAGTAAAATATATGAAGTACAAAAGGTTTTATGTTGCGAGGTCAGAGTTGAGCTGATTATGAATAGTAAGGTTCATTTTTCATGTGAAAACAGAGTTAAACAAGGAGATACTGTGTTGGATGTTTGTTGTGGAAGTGGGGATTTGGCATTTCTGTTGTCTGAAAAAGTTGGAACCAGTGGCAAGGTTTGCTTTCCTCACCATATTCTCTGTCTTCTTTACTTTTCCGACTGCTTTTTTCCATCTAATGATCCTAACTATCAGGCAGATTTATCTGCTGTTTCTTATTTTGCTCAATGATCTTCCCGCCGGTTAGCTGAGATTCTAACCATTGCCGCTTGCTTGATTTGTTATATACTCGACTAAGGCACTAATAAATCTACAGTTGGTTGAGGTTTTACAGGATTAGAAAGGTTAAATTTGAGGTTCTACTAAGATGTACTCTGGTCAGAATCTTCTTGTCATTATATTCAGCAAGCTTAACTGTTAATAGTTTTAGGAGTACAGATTCCCAAAATTTATGGGCATTTTGGAACACATGAATTGTTCATGCAAGTGATAAGCATCTTAAACTCACTCTGACTATTCGCTTTGACTATTGGCATTGAAAGGTGATTGCTCTCGATTTCTCAAAACAGCAGTTACAAATTGCTGCAACTCGCCAGAGTGCGCAATCAAAGGCCTGTTACAAGAACATCGAGTAAGCATATCCTATCTTGCAGCCAAACTTTGGAGATGGCCGAAGTGATTAAAATGTCCCTTAAAGCTTTATCATGAACCTTGATTCATCTTAGGTGGATTGAAGGAGATGCGGCCGATTTACCATTCCCTAGATCCTCATTTGATGCCGCAACCATTGGCTATGGCTTGCGAAATATTGTAGATAGGAGAAAAGCTATGGAGGAGATGTATAAAGTTCTGAAACCTGGTTCAAAAGTATCTATTCTTGACTTCAACAAAAGCACTAGCTCATTAAACTCTTCTGTTCAGGTGTGTATATACTGAAGTAATTTTTAGTGCCATAAATTACCTTTTTTGTAATATCATATAAGCCTTGTGTCTAATGTCTATTTATTAGAACTGATTTCTCTAAACATTTATCTCCAACAATAAGCTAGCAAATCATGTCTTGTGCTCATAACATCTAGCTGCTGATGTTCCTAAACAATCACTTAAACCTAAGTTACAGTTGTGTGTATGTGTTTTTTCAGGATCTCATTAAACACTTCTAAGCCAGTTCCATATCATGGTTTTTTCAGGATTGGATGATTGACTACATAGTGGTTCCGATTGCAAGTGGCTACTCCCTAGCCGACGAGTATCAGTACTTGAAGAGCTCAATCAAGGAATATCTGACGGGTATATTTCCTATTTCACATGTCTACATACACAATTTTCTTTGAGGAAACTGAAATTGAAAGGATGATGTTTGGGACAAATCTACTTTGGTGAGCAATTGTACCAATACTCAACCATGAGAAACAAATTGCATTATCACTTTATCCACTGCTAGGAGGGTGAAAATATATCATCCATAAACTTGTGTTTTGATGCAGGAAAGGAGTTAGAGCAGCTAGCTGGAGAGGTGGGATTTTCCGAGGCCAAGTTCTACGAGATTGGTGCAGGGCTCATGGGGAATTTGGTGGCGACTCGTTAGAAAGGTACCCTTGCCACCAGACTGGACCTTCTGAATGCAGGTTCAGTTTCATGCGCTGGCTTTCTTCAACTTTTGAATTGGGTTTTTAACCCGTTGAGCAATGGTATAGGTTGCAATATGGTATATACATCAGCCTCCCCACAAGCACAAGTCCCTTGGAAATTTTGTTCCTATGTATAAGTTAATGCTTAATCCGTACTAAAATCTGTTTGTATCTCTATATTGTTGAACGAAAATGTCAAAATTTATATGCGAGTATATGTAACATGGATGATTTAATTTACACTAAAATCTCTCTCTAGGCAGTTCGACTCTAAAACCCATCAAAGCAATACATCACAAAGTTTCCCCTTAGAATACTCAGCTTCTAGGTCACCTAGGAAGGAAAAGACTCTGGGAAAGGTTGGCAACTGAGGCCGCATCGCCATTATTAAGGATTGGCAACGTGTCCAAGCTGATATTGTTAAATTCCATTGTCTTATCATCCATGAATGGGGGATTGGTTGGTGCTGGCAGGTGCTCCTTGCCCACTAGCATCAGTAGCGCCTTAGACATGGTTGGCCGTAGCAAAGGGATTTCTTGTGTGCACAAGAGTCCCACATGAACCGCCCTTAGAATCTCGTTCTTAATGTTGATGGTGCTGTAATTATGCAGCATTAGGTTGGGGTCGAAGAGCTCCTCCACTGTTCTTCGCTGGAAATGGTTCCATGCCTGAACCATACAAATTAGTTTAGTCCCAAGAACATCGAATTAGTATATATATGTATGTAGATATGTTTGGAACTCACAATTGTCACCAAGCTGTCTGTATACTCTGTGGTTTTGCTTCTGTTATTCTGCCTGCCTGTGATGATTTCTAACAGAAGCACCCCATAGCTGTAAACATCTACTTTTTCTGTCAACTGGCCGTGAGCTAGGTATTCCGGGGCCATATATCCTCTGCAATTTGTGAATACAAGAATTTTTCTTGGGATCATTTAGTGTTCATAAGTTTATTACCTAAGCAGTATGATTGATAAACTTACAGTGTTCCTGCTATGGCTGTGCTGATGTGACTTTTATCTTCTTGGAAGGACCTAGCCAGCCCGAAATCTGCAATTTTAGCGCGCAACCTGGAATCCAAGAGTATGTTGCTCGCTTTGATGTCTCTGTGAATGATTCTCGTTTTCGTGTTTTCATGAAGGTACACTAACCCCTCTGCTGTTCCTATAATTATCTCAAGTCTCTTCTCCCAGTTGAGTGCTTTACCATTGCTTGAATCTGTAAACCATTGAACAAAGATTACTACATACACCACTGAAAAGCTGGTCCAGAAACCTAGTTTTAGAACCTGAAAACGAGTAGTTTATTACCAAAGATGAACCGGTCGAGGCTTTTGTTAGGCAAGAACTCATAGACAAGAAGGCTTTCTGGTCCTGAGCAGCTGCACCCCAACAACCTTACAAGATTCTTGTGTTCGACGCTACTGATCATGTTTACTTCATTATAGAAATCTGCTGCTCTGTGTTTGTTGTTGAAGAAGAGCCTCTTGACAGCTATCTCTCTCCCATCTGGCAAAACTCCCTGCATCAAGATTTTGTTTCCCTGTATCAGAATTCAGAAAGCACGCATGCACAAAGAGGTTTGTTTCTCTACTGATTTTTCGAGTAATGACCTTATACACTGTCCCAAAACCACCTTGTCCGAGTTTGTTTGCTTCATTGAAAGAATCAGTAGCTTTCTCTAGTGTGGAATGTTTGAAGTTTAGGCTTTGGTCGTGGAGGGTCTTCACTAATTTCTCCACGTCGCCTGAAACAGGGAAAAGATCTATCTCTTAAGATTGCTCGGGCCTCACGAATTGCTGATAACATCTTAGGAAAGGTCTAACCTAGGAAAGACATTCACAAATTGTGTTAGCTTGTACCTTTTCTCTTCTTTTGGATGGTTCTGTTCTTCCGTATGTAAAATCCGATGACGGCCGCCATTATTAGGACGGCTGCTGCACTGATAGCTGCTATCACAATGCCGATAGTTCTGCCTGCAGTGGCAGCAGCAGAAGACCTATATTAGAAAAGGCTAAAGAAGGCAAAAATCTCAAGACAAAAACACACTCTTAACTAGTTGTATTACCTCTTGAGCTTCCATTTCTAGGTACAGGATTGAGGAAATTGACGTCTGAATACCTCATGAAACACCCTGTGTTGAGGGCCCGGCCCTCGGAAGCAGGCAAGCAGCCTGATATGGCTGCAGACGCATTCACCAGGCACTCCCGGCAAGCGCTAGGGCTGATCGTTCTCCAGCAGTCAGCCAGGACGTAGGCCGACTGGTTTCTCGTCTGGGCCACGGCCACCTGGGCCCGTGCATAGCCGTTGTTGCTCGGTGCAGCTGAAACTGCCTGCGACAACGCCTGTCTGACTGATTCATGGAAGGCTGGTTGGGGCCGGGTTATGTTCCCACACACAGCCTGATCAGTTGGGCCCGTGTGCTCCCCAAAGAAGCTGTAGTTCTCGGCCCGCATGAAGCAGCCGTCCAGGTAGATCCTCCCTCCGTTAACGGGATAGCACTGCGGCAGGACTGTCCGGGCTTCGGCATAGCACAGCACGCAGTCGACGGGAGAAAGGTCTCCGTAGCATTGAGCCAGGCCGTAGTTCTTGTCGGGCCCCGAGCCCACCTCCGCCACGCCGAAGCCTGAAAGCCGGATTTGTGTGCTTATGTTCTCCATAACGGCCACAAAATTCGGCACAAAGAGAGTGGTGTTGTGCTCAAGTTGGGTTCCACAGATTTGCTTTATTTTCTGAGATCTTGGCTCTGCGTATAATGCAGCTGGTAATAGCATGATCACCATTAATTTGATCATCAACCTTGTCTTCATCATGGTTTCTTTTTTCCCTAGAGAGAGAGACAAGGGGAGTTTTATTTCAAGAATAGTCGAAACATGATCCAAAACAGCAACTTGATTCTACAACTTACATATTCATAAATCATAATATAAGAGAGCAGATAGAAAGGTTCGAAAAATCGTAAAAGTCAAAAAGTCTTTGAAAATAAATGAGATAATTAGAGCAATTTGAGGCGGTTTATCTTCAAATTCCACGTAAACTTAATTGACCAGTTACACGCTTAGCAGCAAAACTCAAAGTAAACAACATTATTTTTTGTGAAATAAAAATATTTATAAATTGTGGGACTTGTTGAAAACTAATGGAAAAGGAAATCTGAACTAGAAAACAAAGTTTGTGATGATTCATGAGTAATAATGTAGGCAAGCCGCATTAATTTTTAAATGATAGAAACAACCCCACATATTTCTCCCTTCTAGCACATACACTAATAAATTATATGCAAAGAAGCAAAGTTGTCAATTTTCACAAATACAACTTTGAACTTTCCAGATAATACAACCCGAGTTGATAGTTGTTAATTACAGATATACTAAAGTATTTCAAATTCAACACCTAATTTTCTGTAAAAGCTACCTTTATTTCATTTGCCTTGGATCACGATCCAAATCCTGGATCATCATACGAAGAATTTTTGCAGCAAATTAAGTTTACGTTATCAAATAAAACTAGAAATCCAGCTGCAAAAAATATTTGAAATCCAACAGAAAAAAAACATATAACATATCTATAAACATTTATAAAAACTCATAGCAGATAACCATGAAAAAAAGATATTAGAACTGGAGATTTCTTACTCCTTTTAGTATCGATTCTGGGAAATTGGTCTTTTTCTGCAGAGAAAGAGAGAGAGAGATGGAGATAGAGATAGAGACAGAGAGGGATAACAACTGATTTGTGCTTGAATATTATTAACAAACAATTCTAGTGAGTGAGAGAAGAGAAATGGAAAAAATGGTGGGTGAAGTTAGGATAAATTTTCCACAAATTTTCTAAGTGTTGAAGATTGACAAAGAAAAGCATGCGTAGACGCTTCTTCAATTTCAGCGCCTCCTTTTGTCGCGTTGAGCGAGTGGGGTCGATTTTTACGGCTCCTTTCTAATCTATTTTAATTCTCTTAGCTCCTTTCTTTAAAAATATAAATTTCCATTAAAATACAATACAGAAAGAAAATATATTTAAAAAATTATTAATAAATAATGGATCTCACTTGATAGAAAAGAAAAATTATTATTAAACAAAAAAATATGATATAATTTTAAAGGAGGGACTAAAACGAAAATAGTTCTTATTTTGAAGAATGAAGGAAGTACTATTATTTTTTCCTTCAATTTCATATGTATTTGAACCAATTTTATACCCATAATGATTTCGGTGAATTACTAAAAAAATTGGTATTATATATTATTGTATATTTCTCGAATTATTTTAACGATTTTGTGTAATATTTTCCCGTTAATTATTAGATTTGTTTTATTTTGCTTTTTATTTCGTTATTAGGATTTTCGAATGTTATGGCATTATGGAAGAATACTTCGAATGAATGCTAGTATATTTTTAGGTAGTGTAGTTTAATTAGATGTTGGAAAATAATTTGTAGGGTCAGAGATCAAAATTTGCATTTCGGCCTAATTTGGAGAATTTATGAATGCTTACGTCAGTAACGCCCATTATATAGTGCTAAACCTTTTTCCGTTGTGGTGGCTGGAAATTTATTTATTTTATTTATATTTATTTCGTCAAAACTTAGACTACTATAGTCTATAGGACTCCAATTTTAAAAATAAGATAACTAATTCTAGAATATTTTTGTGGTGACTTGATATCAATGAGGGTCATGACACGATTGATTAGCGTTCTTTGGTTAGTACGTACAAAGTGGGGAAAATATGAAAATGTCCAATCTTCATACTAAGAAATGAGGTGCTTCTCTAGTCGAGACTTTGAACAGTCATAGATGTTGTAACGCAAAATCGTAGTGGGAATAGCAAAGTGCTATAGAGCATCTCCAATGCAAATAGGTCAGTCACTCTCTCTCCCTGCCATAGTGTCATGTTAGCAGAACTAAAATTCCACCTGCCATATCAGATTTAGGTCAGCCATAGGCCAGCAGCAATAAAAATAATTCAAAAAATACAACATTTACGGAATTAAAATAACGATTAAATTACAGAATTAAATTTATGACACAGATACGAGAAAATTAATTCATTTCATTAAAAAAAGTACAAAGTACAAAAAAAAAAAATACATGATTTTTTTTAAAAAAAAAGGGCTTCCACACACGAGCCCTCTCTACTCCTCGTCGCCGTCGTCCTCGCCGTCACCGCCGCCACCCGGGCAGTGTTGGGGTTTGTATACTAAAAGATGCTTCGAGCGTACTTGCCTTTGTACAGTCAACTTGTGCATGTATACGAGAAACGCCACATCCACTTGTTTACCTATTTATGAGAATAAATAATATAATATAATGGTTTATTATTGAAATATAATAAACAGTCTAAGGCTTTTTACTAAGAAGGTCAAGTAGGGAAATTCGATGAATCTCCTCATGAGTTTTCCAGTAGCGGACTTGGCCAGATCTAGTAAGAAGAAAAACGTATTCACGACCTAGATAGGCTTTGGCTACCTATTGGTACGGTTGCGGTGTTTGTGATAATTCTCTCTTACCTAAGAAGAGATTAGTAACACCGGTGTGGTAAAGCACTGAAAGGATCTAATCCGAAATGTATTCTTTATTGCTATCTACTGAAAGAATATATTTAAGAAAGTTTAGTATTTTCTAGTCTATGATATTAATATCAATATTGTTTATTCAATCAAACGCCACTTTGACTTATCAATATGTGAGAGTTTGTACGTAACTCAAGTTCATGATATCTTGGGTGGTAGTAGTTGAATAACATGAAGGTATTGGAATATTATTTCATAGAATTCGCGTGCCCAGTATGGTATGATTAAATCCCTAAAGGGCGATCCCCAAGAGGTGTTTGAAAAAGGAATTTATTATTCAGAAAACTGTGCAGTTGGAATTTATTCCACGAATAATAAATAAAGTTTCAAACTAGAAAAACTCTTTGGAGAATTAATTTTATTCTAGTCACATAGCAGACAAAAGAACTAAATTGACGGATCAAGATAATCTTAAACGCGAGAAATATTATAAAATAAAATGGACCCAAGTTATTTGTAATTTGGTGATTTAAGTGGGAGTGCAATATTATTCTTTAGTGGAACAAAATAATATTCCATTGATAATATATTAAATCATAGGTCATTTGATTTAATTAATAATTTATCTAATGGGTGAGCCCAACACTTAAGTCATTCCATGGATCCCCTTAGACCATCTCCAATCGTACACCAAAACTCATTTTTGGTGTAGATAATTTCTCCAACCGTACACCAAACCTAAACCCATTTTTGGAGTTTTCAATGGAATAACACCAAATATGGTGTTTACTCCAAAATTTTGTTAGATAAATACTCAAAAATGGTGTAAACTTAAAGATGGTGTAAATGATTGGAGTAAAACTACTTTTTGGTGTGACGTATACTCAAAAATGGGTTTGAGTTTGGCGTAAATGGTTGGAGATGGCCTTACTAGCCCAATAAGGTCCACTATTATTAATGAATGAAAGGGAAACCCTAGCACACAATCCAAGACAACACAAAAACCCTAACCCTAGCCTAGAAAACGGCGCCTCCCTCTTCTCTGTCACTTGTCTCGATTTTCGTGCCTAGCACGTGGGAGAAATAGGGTTTTGATTATTGTTCTTGATCTATCATAATTCATAGGATTAGATCTAGACAATTTGATGTTTGTATTGGGTTTCCCTAGATCCATTCAAAGTTATTTAATTGATTATCTAAGATCCGCCCACACGGATGGAGAATCAAGGACAAGGGAATAGTACGGAAGATTCGTGGTCGATAAACCAAGGATCTCCGGGTGGTGCAGCTAGCAACGTCAATCCAATGATGGATTATGAGGTAACAATCGAATCTACATCGAATATGCATGATTACGTGTTTATTTGATGTTATATCTATAGATCTATGTAAATTGCATGAAATTGGAGTCGTATGCATAATCACCTAAATAGATCCGTCTAGGACCTGTTTGGTTTCCGTGTCTTCCGCTGCGGTAGTCCCAACAACTAGTATCAGAGCCAATTTTTAGGCTCTGATTATGTATTTGATTAATTGAATAATGCAATATGTGTTGGATCTATATTTTTCTTGATTTTATTTTTGGATCTATGATATGATGTTCTAGATCGATGAAAGAATATTATGAATCTTGAATTTTATTCAAGTTTTTCACAAAAATATTCTAGATCTATGATGAATATCATTAGATCTATATATTCTAAGTAATATATACTAGATTATATGTTTGATGATTACATATATGTATGTGTTTAAGTGAATATATGTTTTTGAATCAAGAAATAAAGTGGTCCATGATTGAATACTTGGATCGATGAAAGAATATTATGAATCTCGAATTTTATTTGAGTTTTTCACAAGAATATTCTAGATCTAAACAAGTATTCATTAGATCCATAGTTTTATGTTTTTAATATGCTAGATCTATTTAAATTGCTAAATGCTTGAAATTTAAATGTGCATATTTGATATGAACATAAAAGTTTGTTACAAATTAAGAAGCGATTAATTAAGATTTAAGATCGCGGTCAAGCGTAGCGACCGCGATGAATCTAGTTAATTAAATTGAAAACGAACAAAGAATCACAAGGGTTAAACCATAGTTGTGTTCGAAACCGGGCTGTGGATCTTGCCTTGTCGGGGATCGCCGATCCAGATCCGGCTGAGCGAGGCAGCCACGGTGGCTGGGAATGTCGTCGGCGGGCAGCAGCTCCGGCAGCGTCTGCTTCGTCTTCGGACAGCAGCGCCGGGCAGAAGCTTCACAGCCGCTGGACAGCAGCGGCGATCAGCTCCAGATCTTGGAAGCTGCGACGTCGGACTGGAGCCGGGCAGCGGCTGGACAGTCGCGTGACAGCAGCAACGTCCAGCAGCGGCGTCGTCTTCGGGCGGCGGCGGAGGAGCTGACCTTGACGGACAGAAGCTGCGTTGTCGACGAACAGCAGCTCCGAAGGACAGCGGCAGCCCTGACTTCGGTTAGGGCAGCATCCGCGATGTTCTAGACAACGGAGCAGCAGAGACGGCGGCAGTCAGCGGGCGGCGGCTACTCCAGTGGGAGCGTCACGGCGGCAACGCTGCAGTGACAACAGCTTTTTCTCTGGGCAGTGGCGATGCTCGCGCCAGTGGCGGCGGTCGTCGGGCGGCGACGCTGCAGTGGGAGCAGCGGCGGCAGTCGCAGGAGGCGGCGGAGGCTGGACGCGGCAGCAGCGGCTGCTGCGAGGCCCGTGGCGGCCCAAACCCTAATTAGGGTTTTGGGTTGCATCGTCGTGTCGTCTCGTTTTTCGTTTTCGTGTTTTTGTTTCTTAAGGCACAACTTATTTATAATTGTGGTTTAAAATCCTAAACCTAGAATAATTAAATATCTTGTGTGAATTAGAATGATTTTGCAATTAAATCAAGATTCTAGTTTAAAAGAGAATAATCGACTTCTTTAAAAATTTGCCAATTGGAATAATTAGGTCAAATAAATTGATTTAATTTGTTAATTAGTTGATTTTGGTGGATTGTGTCCATCTAGATAATATCATAGTAATTAACATAAGGAAATTTAATATTTGTTTGATCTAATTTTTGGCTTTTCCATAATTGGATGGAATTTTAAAGAATATTCTCCTAATATGCTTTCATGTTTTAATTTTAAGGTTTAATTGAAAATTGTCTATATTTAAATTGGTGTGTTATGGAATTATTTCCTAGATATATACCTAAGGAAAAGACATGAGTTTTTCAATTGTTTTAAACCTTTAAAATTTTCGAAAATTACATATTTAATAATTGGATGGATTTTAATTGGAATCTAATTCCTAGTTTGAATTTTGTCTTTAATATGATGTAGGTGAATTTTATTTCATCTAGATAACATCGGTTTAATTAAAGAAGTGAAAAATTCATTTGGAATTAACATGCTACTTAAATCCTAAATTATTAAAGTTTGAAATAGTTAATTGGATTTTAATTGGAATTCAATTCCTAGTTTAATTTGAATTTTATCTTTAATTTTGATGAAGGTGAATATGTTTCATCTAGATAACATCAAATGTGATTTAAAGGTATGAAAATTTATAGAGCATTAATTTTGCTATTAAAATCCTTAATTATTTATTTAAGTTGAATTTTGTCTTTAATTTTGATGAAGGTGAATTTTATTTCATCTAGAAAACATCATTTTGAATTAAAGATGTAACAAGATTCTTCTTGTCATGTGATTTTATGAAAGCTATGAGAATTTTGATTCTCGAATTTAATTGGTGTGTTTTAAATGGACTTGGTCTTAATTGGATAAATGCGGATTTATATATCCAAGTGAGCATTTTAAATTAAGACTTAGCTAATCTTTTATGATATATACCTAGACATTAATTTTAGGATAAGGATGAATTAATTCTATCTAAGTAAATCCTGATAGTATTGAGGCACAAGTCCAGATAAGGAAGATGGAGGGCGGGATGGTCAATAACTCCACTGACCTAAGACGCAAGTCTGACATGACAGAGAGTTCGAGCCAACCCAATGTGATTAGGAGGAAGACATGATCTTGATCTAGCTATGACATTTATGTTTTGAACAATGAAAGTCTTATTTTGCTTTATTTACATTGTTGAATTTTAAGAGTTTTTGATATTGTTTGGTTTTGATATCATATGGATTATTGATATGGAATTTTGTTCTTAGTTTATCAATTGTGTTTTTGGATTATCGATGTCATTTTATAATGCTTGCATTATTAGATAAATGAAATTTTGATTATCCAATTATTTATGACATCAAATGTAACATGGTTAATATCAAAATGTTTACTTGTGATTAAATTTGTTGATTCAATTATTATGAAGGTTTCTTCTAGAAATATTGATTATTAAGTTTCTTTAATCCTTAAGTCTTTTGAACCATTATTTTGTTGAAGAGTCAATAGAACATTAATGTTCGACATGGATTCAATACAAAATAAAATGATCTTATGATCGCGTTTGTTCAAATAAAGGTGTAAGAAAAATAATCTCAATAATTGATTACAAGACAAGTAAATTAAATTCAACTAGAAACAAGATAAATATTTATTATAAATACTAGAAATTCTTGTATAGTAAATGGATAAAGATAAATTAACAACAATTATATATACAAAATACCCCTTAATTTAATTCTATTTTGAGGATAATATTTTATGACTAATTTACCCTTAGTAATTAATGTTGGATATTTCTAACTGTACTAGTTTAGGAAAATATCATTGATTTAGGTTTTAAACTATTTATGTGAATATTGATTAACACACTACATAATTAAATTATTATATTTAATTATAAAATAAATACTACTCCGTAGTATATAATTTAATAAAGTACTATACTACTTTTTAAAAGAAATTTATATTTGTTCATTTTATAGTTTAGTATCTAGTGTTTTATTGTCATTCATATTATTTTTTCATAACTTTTTTGGGTTTTTTCTGTTAATATTTCATTCAAATTGTCATGCGATGTAAATCATCAATATTGTTACAATGAAATAATTCAATATATGAAAATAATAAATTCAAATAATAAAATAATTTTTTATATAACTGAAATGTGAACTATACATGAGAACATACTTATAGTCATAATAATTTAATATATTTTGTGTTTTCTTTTATTTTTGCGCTATTTTTCTTTAATATTTTCCTTAGCTTGTTCCTTTTTTATTAAATATCCAAAAGCATATACATAATTTTTTTAATTTTAATTACTTTTAGCGATAAGTATTTTTATATTAATAAAATATTAATCATTATTTCTTAACTAATCATTCAGTTATACAATAATATAATTGAATGCGAATGACCATTATTATTTTAATATATTTTTTACTATTATACATTGTATTATGTTTGTTTTGTAATTTTTGAGTCAAGATGTAGATTACACAAAAAAACCGACTAACGATCATCAATTAGTTGGACGAGAGTACTAAGAAATCAAGTATATATATATATATATGGTCATTTTTATAATTCGCATTTAAAATTGTTGAATAATAAAATATTTGGATGTGAATAATAATTAATGCTCCTACTATTGTTTTAATTTATTTTTATTACTTATATATCAAATTTATTTTTATTTCATGATTTTGCGTCAAGATATTGAATTAATGATTATCAGTTAGTTTAATGTTAGTATTATAAAATTAAGTGTACATATATATATGTGGTTGTTCATAATTTACAATTTTAAAAATTATTTAATACTTATTAAAATAGTTTGATCGAATGATTGTTTGTTTTAATTTATTTTTTATTATTGTATTCATTTCATAATTTTTGAGTCAAAACGTATAGTATTCAAGGAAATCAACGTGATGATATTTAATTAGTTGGATGACAATACTAATTAATTAAGTATATTTACAAGTAGTTATATTTATAATTTATAATTTCGCTACTATTCCATTTAACAAAGAAATAGTTAGTTTTTTGAATAACTATTATTATTTAGTTTATTTTTATTATAAATAAATCAAAATAATAATCTTTAATTAGTTAGAATACTGAAAATTGAAATAATAAATTATAATTAGTTGAATGATAATCCTAAATATTTAAATACATTATGTGACGTTCTTTTAGTGACTAAAATTTTATATGTCAATTTATTCAATAAAATTTTATTGTATAATACTGTAGCATTTAAAAGTTGAGTCTGTCTAATTACTTACCCAGGATTTTATTAAATGTATGATGAAAAATGTGATGAATCCATCTTTTTAGTTTTGATCTATCTGTAATTATGTAGCTTTAAGATAGAACTACTTAATACTTTCCTAAACCTGTAGTTATTTAGTTAACAAACTTAATTTTTCCCCAAAATAGTTACGAAAGGGTAAATATGTGATATATAAACTAATTAATCGTCATTAATGTAATTATAGATGTAAAATGTCTAAAATGTCCAATTTTGTATATACAATTTTTGTTAATTTATCACTGCCCATGGTAAATATAGTGTGCACATTAAATTTGTTTTAATGTTCCAAGCCTAGAGTTGACTATTTGATTAGTTATTGTTTTATTTATTTTGTTGTGAAAGTGATAATTAAAATAGTGGGAGCTTTTCTTAATGAATGATTAAACTCTAAGTGTTTAATAAGAGCTTCATAGCTCGTTTTATTAAACTAGGATGAATTTAACTCCAAGCACTATTTAAATTGTTTTAATAGCCTTAAAGAATATTGAGACTAGTATTTTTCTACTTTTAAAAGTGGGAGCTAAATTTTGTCTCATAGAATATTCATAAATGGAATTAAGGTAATGTTTGATAGAGTTAAAAAGGGTTCACACCCTACAATGAAAAAAGTGATGAATTGCACACTTTCTAAGACTCTAATAACATTAAAAGATATTTCCAAGTTAGCTATTAAAGATTAGAACTGCTTTTGGATTTCCAAAGAAAGTATTTCTAAAGATCACAACAAATGGTTAAATAAATGAACTCTTGGAATTTATGACTATAAAACAAAGAATGCAATCATTCGGTTTTATTTTGTCATAAGGACTAATTTCCAATTAGTCATTGTGATGAGGTAATTATGTTAATGCATAAATTTACATCACAAGTTATATAGCAAGGATAATACCATGTTAGGTTGGTATTATATAATTAAAGTTTTGGGAATCATATTCGACATGATTAAAAATTTTATATTTGCTATAAGTATTCTACTTTAATTAGTAGAAATTCAGAAGGATCAAAATAGTGGATTTTGATAGAGGAATATGTATAAGTGCGCTTGAGAAAGGCACATAAAATTATTCCACTGGATCAAAGGGCCTAGAAATATTTTGATCAAATAATCGTGCTCCTTAGCAAGAATTAAGGTTATAAATTACAAGTATATTTTCGTTTTATGTACTCTAGAAAACTATGTTGGTAGATTCTTTTAAAGAATTATAGTTTTGAGTACATAGTGGCCAAAGTCTGCTTTGAGTATAAGTGGGAGAAAATGTGTTGTGAATGTGTAGCACAAGGCCAATAAAGCGGTTGGTATACTCGAAAGCATTCTTTGAGTATAAGTGGGAGATTGTTGGGGTTTGTATACTAAAAGATGCTTCGAGTGTACATGCCTTTGTACAGTCAGCTTGTGCACGTATACGAGAAACGCCACATCCACTTGTTTACCTATTTATGAGAATAAATAATATAATATAATGGTTTATTATTGAAATATAATAAACAGCCTAAGGCTTTTTACTAAGAAGGTCAAGTAGGGAAATTCGATGAATCTCCTCATGAGTTTTCCAGTAGCGGACTTGGCCAGATCTAGTAAGAAGAAAAACGTATTCACGACCTAGATAGGCTTTGGCTACCTATTGGTACGGTTGCGGTGTTTGTGATAATTCTCTCTTACCTAAGAAGAGATTAGTAACACCGGTGTGGTAAAGCACTGAAAGGATCTAATCCGAAATGTATTCTTTATTGCTATCTACTGAAAGAATATATTTAAGAAAGTTTAGTATTTTCTAGTCTATATTTTATCAATATTGTTTATTCAATCAAACGCCACTTTGACTTATCAATATGTGAGAGTTTGTACGTAACTCAAGTTCATGATATCTTGGGTGGTAGTAGTTGAATAACATGAAGGTATTGGAATATTATTTCATAGAATTCGCGTGCCCAGTATGGTATGATTAAATCCCTAAAGGGTGATCCCCAAGAGGTGTTTGAAAAAGGAATTTATTATTCAAAAAACTGCGCAGTTGGAATTTATTCCACGAATAATAAATAAAGTTTCAAACTAGAAAAACTCTTTGGAGAATTAATTTTATTCTAGTCACATAGCAGACAAAAGAACTAAATTGACGGATCAAGATAATCTTAAACGCGAGAAATATTATAAAATAAAATGGACCCAAGTTATTTGTAATTTGGTGATTTAAGTGGGAGTGCAATATTATTCTTTAGTGGAACAAAATAATATTCCATTGATAATATATTAAATCATGGGTCATTTGATTTAATTAATAATTTATCTAATGGGTGAGCCCAACACTTAAGTCATTACATGGATCCCCTTACTAGCCCAATAAGGTCCACTATTATTAATGAATGAAAGGGAAACCCTAGCACACAATCCAAGACAACACAAAAACCCTAACCCTAGCCTAGAAAACGGCGCCTCCCTCTTCTCTGTCACTTGTCTCGATTTTCGTGCCTAGCACGTGGGAGAAATAGGGTTTTGATTATTGTTCTTGATCTATCATAATTCATAGGATTAGATCTAGACAATTTGATGTTTGTATTGGGTTTCCCTAGATTCATTCAAAGTTATTTAATTGATTATCTAAGATCCGCCCACACGGATGGAGAATCAAGGACAAGGGAATAGTACGGAAGATTCGTGGTCGATAAACCAAGGATCTCCGGGTGGTGTAGCTAGCAACCTCAATCCAATGATGGATTATGAGGTAACAATCGAATCTACATCGAATATGCATGATTATGTGTTTATTTGATGTTATATCTATAGATCTATGTAATTGCATGAAATTGGTGTCGAATGCATAATCACCTAAATAGATCCGTCTAGGACCTGTTTGGTTTCCGTATCTTCCGCTGCGGTAGTCCCAACAGGCAGTGCCTCCTGTAGGCAGCTCTAATCTTCGCCCACATGTTGACGACCCGCTGGTTGTTCGCAACCAGCGGATCGTCGCACACCTCCATCCACCCCCTAGCCACCCCGGCGTACTCATCCTCCGTCCACTTCCTCCGGGCGGGGGTGTCGTCAACAGCGGGCTGCGACGACTCGCCGACCGCCTTGGCCTTCCCCTTCGTCTTCTTTTTTTTCGCCGCGGCCCGCCCCGCTGGAACGGGAGTTTCCGGATCCCCGAGATCGATCCCCATGTCATGCAATGACAAAAGGTCATCGCCAGTGAACTGCGTCTCCACCTGGGTCGACGTGTGAGACGAAGACGTCAAAAAATTCAGAGAGGGACGATAGACCGTGTCCCCCCCCCCCCCCGGTGACCCCTGCATCCCGGGATGCATACCCATCATCTGCTGCTGCATATGGAGCATACCTCCCCACCCCTGCTCGGCCATCTGGCCCCATCCAGATCCCACGGGTACCGTGGGAGTCTGAGATCCACTCGTTGGATTGGACTCGTTGTTGTGATCCATCGCTCGATGATGCTCTTGTACAGAAATGTAGAGAGAGAGAAAACTCGTTAAAACAAGTGGTGCAAATGAAAATGAAACTAAAATCGCATTTATATAGGTTTTTTAAAAAAAAAAATCGAAAATACGGCGCTGGCCGATCGGCACGCCACATGGCGGCCAGCGCCACGCCATCGGCTAGCCCACGCCGAAATTTTGGCCGATTTCTCGCTCGCCTACTCCAATGGTTCGGCTAGCCGACCGGCTAGCGACGTGAATCGGCTAGCCGGTTGGCTAGCCAGCATTGGAGATGCTCTTAGGCTAAAGCCCACATCGAAAATAAAATCATTTGATTTAATTTATTTTTGACAATGATCATATACGACAATGACCATATATGACAATGACAGTAACAAAATCTCGAGCATGATGGTTAATATCACCTCGGAAGAAAAATGCTCCGCGATGTGGTGGCATTGCTATGACCGAGCATTGGTCCCGAGTCCTCGTATAGTGGCATAGTTAGCTCGTCCACAAAAGGAGGACTCGTTGGGGTTGGGAGGTGTTGTTTCCCTACCAGCATCGCCAATACCATGGACATCGATGATGGTCGCGACGCCACTTCTTGGCTACACAATAGTTCTACGTGAAAGACTCGTGAAATCTCATTTTTGATGTCATTGTTAGAGGTATATTTATCTAGCATTAGGTTTGGATCAAAGAGTCCCTCAATTGTTCTCAACTCCTTCCATGCTTAACATAATAGGAGTAGTACTTATTTGAAATTATTACTGTTGGTTATTAATCAAAGAGCTATTTACCAATTATAATTAATCACTTACTATTTGATCTAGATCTATTACTTTAAAATCGTTCCAAATATCAGACCAAATCATACTAGTCAGTAGTAGGTTATTAAAATATACAAGAAATATAATCATATTTAGGCACTGTGTCATTCCGTCAAAATTAGTCTCTATTTATATATTACTACAAGTTATTCTAAATTGTGTTAAATTTTCAATAATGATATTTCAATCATATTTACTTATATCTCTTTTATTTAACTAATTTTGCATAAAAATATGTTCGTTCTTAATCAAACTGGTAGTAGAACAACGCTAGTTAGCAAGCTGTCAATTAGCTCGGAGTTTTAACTTCCGTTATTCTGTGTGCCGGAGACGATCTCTAGCAAAAGCACACCGAAGCCATAAACATCTGCTTTCTCCGTCAATCCACCACCGGCGAGGTACTCGGGGGCCCAAGTATCCCCTGCATTTTATTATCCAAAACGATAATAATTTGAATTTTATTTGGATCAATTGTAGTGTGTGGTGTGGCTTTTATCATTTTCGGTTGTGATTTCTCATGGAGATATTCCAATCCCTCTGCTATTCCTATAATTATCTTCATTCTCTTCTTCCAATTCAATGCTTCAACTCTGATTGCATCTGTTAGTTTTATATCCTCACATTAATCAATAATCCAATTGATAACTACACTAAACGAAAAGAAACAGAGGAATACATAACAATCAAATCCAAAGACTCCTTTAGTTATCTGGCCTTTTATAAACACAAATGCAATAATATTATTATTTTTAACCTTATATTATTGCTCCAAAATAAAATAGTAAACTTTAGCATATACTATTACTATTATAATCAGAAATTATATTTCGACTTATCTAGATGTTTCCATAATAAAATGAGGCAAAGTTCCAAAAGTAGACCTAGGATAAGAAAACATACCAAAGATGAATAGATCAAGGCTCTTGTTTGGAAGATATTCATAAACAATAAGACTCTCTGGTCCTAGGTAAATGCAACCTAGTAATCTCACTAGATTTTTATGCTCAATTCTGCTTTTGATGTTCACTTCATTGTACAACTCCGATGCTCTGTGTTTCGTGTCGAAAAATAGCCTTTTCACTGCAATCTCTCTTCCATCAGACAAAACTCCCTGCCAACAACATTTGGATTTCCATCACTATTTGGGACAAAATAGTCTTAAAAAATATTAAATTGAAAACTTTTAGTTATATTATTTTTGACAAGTAGTAAAATTAAAGGGTGCTGAAGCTCCCCCTAAGTCCGCCAACCTTGAGTAAAATTTAAATTAAGGGCCTCGCCGTAGCCGGAAGTTCAGAGTTGGCGGCTGATGTTCTCCATGAAGGAGAAGAAGTTTGGGACAAAGACGCGGGTGGGTCCCACGTATGAGCTTGAATGCCTGAGCTCTTGGATCGGCATAGTATGCATGTGTGAGAAGTAGGATTATGAGATTGATCATTGATGATCATACAAAACAAATCTTGATTCACTCAAACTATTCAACGAGTATCGTTTTGAACAAATTAATATGCTGACTTAACGAATCAGAAATTGAAAGTCGACGGTGGAAAAAGTGCTCGAAAGTCTTTGGCCTACACAAAATGGCAAAAATACTAAGTAATGCAGTTATTACGAAAATTCTGTTATCGTTGACGATATGAAAATTCCATTCCACCACCAACCACCAACCACTTTTCGAAATTGCGACTTAATTACTATTGATTTCCTTTTCAATTTGTCCTATAATTTTTATTTTTTTAGTAAAAAATAATACATATATTTTTTTTATTGTTTTATGTCTAGCTTATTTTACTCTCTCTTCACTAAATTCAATAAATATTATTTTTATAAATCTCTTGTCCAAAAAATATCAATTATTAATAATGAAACTTTACATTATTTTCAATAGGATAAGGGCATTTAAGTCGGGATGTAAAAATAGCTTAATTTCGGGCACAAATTTAATTTTTCTCCTGCCATGATGCCAAATTGCCAATCTCATTTCAGGCATAAGTAAAAATTTCAACTGCCTTATAGGAGTAACTTTTTATCATTCTCTAAGTTGATATATTTGAATTTAATTTGGAAATTTGTAAAATTGAAACAAATGACTCAAAATAAGGAGTAGTAAAATTATTATCTTCCGTCCCCTATAAATATATTTTTGGCCTTTTCATTCCACAAAATTAGTCCATACACGTTTTAAATCAGCCATTGGTTGAAAGTTGAAACTATGTGAGAAAATCCCTCAAACGGAATCGTGACAAATTATTCATTACAAAAATTACTACAAAGGATCTTCTCTTGTCGTGACTCTTGCCACTGGATAATAGTGGATATCACTAGACTTTGTGATATTAGTGGCAATTATGATGTCTTGCATTTTTCAAAATTAATTGTGCAAATGATCACTAAAGTAATGAAGAATCAATTACGATACATCTTGCAATTTAAAAAAAATCACAAATCACGAAATTTCGAACATCCACAATCGTCTCATTCATCCAAATTTAAGCTCACTTCTAAAAAAGTTATGTGGCATGTGTCCATTAGGTGAAACGACGTCATATTTGAGCATTAAATCGAAGTCTATCACTTGAACATTACACATGTACAATATCGATCAGGATATGACCAAACTTCATGATAATGTTACCGGGGAAGAAAAGCACTGTGGGAAATGGTGGCGATGGAGGCCTCATTGCTGCCTCCACTCGAGTAATGGAACTCCATAGTCTCCTTATCCATGAAAGGAGGTTTGCTTGGCAATGGAGGCTCCTCTTTTGCCTCTAGCATCAGCAGTGCCTTCGACATGGACGGCCGCGACGATGGGATTTCTTGGGTGCAGACTAGTCCTATTTGAACGACTCGAGCCATCTCTCTCATCACGTCGGCCTCCTCCTTCCGGCCTCCTAGCATTAGGTTGGGGTCGACGAGAGGCTCAACCGTTCCTTGCTTGAATTGCTTCCATGCCTAATCCAAACAAATTTCAGGATCAGATTGTGTAGGTATTTGTTGATTGTAAAATATTTTCTTAACTTACTCTGCTAAGCAAACTCTCCATGTCATCCGAGCTTTCGCCCTCGTTATTCCTTCTACCGCTGACAATTTCCAGCACGAGCACACCGAAGCTATAGACATCCGCCTTCTCAGTCAACTGGCCGTAGGCCAAGTATTCCGGTGCCATATATCCCCTGCAAGATCAACATCAGCTCGACTCGAGCTAAGAAAATGATGATATGCATCAACTACTCACAGGGTCCCTGCAATAGCAGTGCTGATATGACTCTGATCTTTCTCGAACGATCTAGCTAGCCCAAAGTCCGCAATTTTGGCGCGCATCCTTGAGTCAAGGAGGATGTTGCTGGCTTTGATGTCTCTATGTATGATTCTTGTTGATGTATTTTCATGGAGATACACTAATCCCTCTGCTGTTCCCACTATTATCTTCAATCTCTTCTCCCAGTCTAGTTCTTTACCTTTATCTATATCTATGAATGGTTAATAAACATTAGTAACGAAGATAAATAAACAAAACACGATAAGAACAAAATATTTCAAGTCATTTTCGGTCATATAATCTATGCTGCCAAACTGCCCCTTACAAGTTATAAGAGTGCTAACCGAAGATGAAGGCATCGAGGCTCTTGTTGGGGCAGAATTCGTAGACGAGAAGGCGTTCTGGTCCCGAGCAACTGCAGCCCAACAATCGGACTAGATTCTTGTGTTCGACACTACTGACCATGTTCACTTCATTGTAGAAGTCTGTAACTCTGTGTTTGTTATTGAAGAAGAGCCTCTTCACTGCAATCTCTCTCCCGTCCGCCAACACTCCCTAAATAACGAAGCGCTGCTTAATAGGTAAAGATGTATCTCCTTCAAATAATAGGTCTGGGTTTGAGACATCACAAATTAAAGAGGTTTGATACCTTATATACCGTGCCAAATCCGCCCTGTCCGAGCTTGTTGGCTTCATTGAAAGAGGCCGTAGCCCTTTCCAGAGTCGAATATTTGAAGTTCAAGCTATTATGGTTAAGGTTCTTCACTAATTTTTCAGCATCATCTAAAATCAAGAAACAAGATTGAATGTATGCTACTAGGAGTATAAGCCATGCCTCATGATTGAGAAATAAATTATACTATAGATTTGTCATGATATTTCAAACCTCTTCTTTTCCTTGCAATGATCCTCCTCTTCCAGACATAAACTCCAATAATAACCCCACCTATGAAAAGAGCTGCTCCACTCACAGCCACAATCACATTCACTATAACTCTCCCTGCACCATCGAAGTTAGTTATAACAGTAAAAAAACAAAGTGATAAGTAAATTACTAGAAAAACTTTGAAAATTAGCCGTGAAAATTACGAGTTTTCCTATTTTCTAAAAATAAAATTCAACAATGACGACAACATCTATGAATTTTACTACTATCACTTTTCTCAACACGATTAGCAAATAACTCGTGATTTTAATTGGTAACATGCGTGACTCAAATCAACGACACAATATAAATAGAAAAGTGAGAAAATGTGAAAATTCATGATTTTTACTGCTGAGTTTCAAAGTTGCATGACAAACCAAAATGTTAATTTTGAGACCAAGCCCAAGCCAATTTACATTTTTATAGTTGTAGTTACCAAAAAACCCATACGAATTAATAATGTTTAAGTTACGTACTTACGTACCTGATCTTGAACTTCCACTATTTGATAAAGAATTCATAAAATGAGTATCAGAATACTGAACGAAGCAGCCTGTGTTGAGGGCCCGCCCATCGGCCCGAGGCAGGCAGCCCAACAAAGAAGCAGAAGCATTCTCCAAACAAGCCCGACAAGCAGTAGCACTAATAGTCCTCCAGCAATCCGCCATCACGTACACCGATTCATTCACGGCCCGACCCACCGCCACCTCGGCCCGCCCATACCGCACATTCCCCGACGCAACCGACACTACCTGCGACAAACCCTTCCGCACAGCCTCCTCGAATCCCGGCCCGGCCCGACTTCGGTTCCCGCATTCGGGCCCGTCTCCTGGGCCCGTGAACTCGTCATAGAAGCTGTAATTTTCGGCCCGAATAAAGCATCCCTCGAGGTAGGCCCGGCCTCCATTGGAGGGGTAGCACTGGGGCAGGATGTTCCGGGCCTCGACGTAGCAGAGGGTGCAGTCGGCCGGCGAGAGATCGCCGTAGCACTGCGCGAAGCCGTAGCTCTTGTGGCGGCCCGAGCCCGTTTCCGCGGCCCCGTGGCCCGAAGATTGCATTAGGAGGGTAATTTTGTCCATTGTGGAGATGAAATTTGCCACGTTGATTGTGGCGTTTTGCTCTGTTTGGTTGCCGCATATTAGCTTGATGACTTGATCTCTTGGATCTGCAAATGAGGTGTTTGCAAACAGCAGAATCAACGTAGCTATGATCATCAAATTGGACATTATGCTGCAACAGAGAAAGAGAGAGGGGTCAAACTTCCAGCCTTCCAGGGAAAGAGATGTACAGATTAATCAATTAGAAATATTGAGAAATAACTTTATAAATGCTTTATGTAGTTACAACGAAATTATTGAGTAATATGGATATATGATCATTAATGGATTGACTTTAAACACGTGCATTGTCTGCACCACTATATTCTGTTTTTTTTTAATGTGACGATCTCTCAATATGAAATTGTTACGCAAACTTTTAGAATTAATACTCCTATTTTGAAAATATAAAAATAGTTTGTGACGCCGTAACTCCGGCGAACTCAATCTTTTAAAAATTTAAAAATCGGACCGATAAGCAAACTGGTGAAGCAACTGGTTTAATGGTTCAACTAATTCAATAGTCGAACTACTGGTCGAACCGAAATATTATTATAAACACATATAATTAAATATATAATATATAAAATATATACTATTAAATAATGAATGATAAATGTAATTAATAATTTATCACTAAAAACCATTATGTATACTTATATATAAATATTATGGTCATATTCTAATGCTAATAGCACCCTAATCTAAAATCGAGACCAAATCTCCACCCTTTGATTAAAAATGAGTGGATGAGATTAAATCTTACGAATTTCAATAAATAGTAGACAAACTATCAACAAAAGAGTAATATCGTCGTTATGTTATCATAAGATAATTTTAGTGAATGTTTTTTTATATCAACATAGTGCATTACAAATATCAACAATATGTCATAGGAATATCAACACTAGTACAAAAAAATATCAACACATATTTATTGAGATTTTTACATGGTTTTATTGAGATTTTTTGATGTATTTGTTGATAAAAATCTGATTATCAACATTTACGAAAACTAAAATAAAAAATATCAAATTTCACCATCCGAACATCGTCGAAACATATGCAATTGAGATTTCGTTGGAATCCTTATAAAAATATCTTTAATTTGATATATTTTTTGTGAAAAAATAATTTAAATCGAGAGAGTTATGTAAATTTAAGGTTTTAAGATGATTTTTAATGAGATGGAATTGACATTAATACCCTCTAGTTTTAATTATTTTAATTAAAAATATAAAATCCATGTGACATTATTTCAACCACCGGATCTTCTAATCTAATGGCTAAGATTTAGTCTTAGTTTGTGATTGTTAATTAGTTAGCAATTGATCAATCCCTAATTATACTAATAACAGTAAAATATAATGAATATTAAATTTATACTAATATTTTTTATACTATAGTACTCCCTCCGTCCCGCTTAAGATGACACGTTTTCCTTTTTAGTTTGTCCCAACTAAGATGACACATTTCCTTTTTTGGTAACTTTCTCTCTCCAATTAATATACTCAACCACTTTTTCTCACTCCTATTAAAATATCCATCTTTTTTTATCTCTCTACTTTAATACGTACACCCACATTTTCTCTCTCCAATTAAACACTTTAACTAATAACTCCTAAAACCCGTGCCGGCTAAGCAATGTATCATCTTAGCCAAGACGGGGGAGTATATTTTAAATATATTACTAAAATTTTGTTGATATTATATGATAAAAACAAATAAAGTTCATTTTGTTTCAAAATATGTTTTATTTGAAGCAATAATATAAGATACGGTAACAAAATGCAATTAATAATATATAAAAATATTAAACTTTATGTATAATTGATTATATATAAATAATAATAATTTAGTGAATGATAAATATAGTTGTATATAATGTAATTAATAATTATTTATTAAATTTGGATTATAACTAGTGCAAATAAAAATTTATCATGTTTAATATATAAATTTGGTTAATGTTCATGTTATACCACACAAAGTATTGTGGTCAAGTGGTAAAGGTGTTACTAATTTGACAAGAGGTCTTGGCTTCCAGCCTCCTTAGTCCTTAACAACAAAGTTTAAAGCATTTTTCTGAAAATCGGTTTCGGTTCGCAGTTCATCCGGTCCAACCTGTCGGTTGCACTGGTTCAAGGTGGCTCAATATAGTGGGAGATTTATATGAGCAAATTGGACTGGACTACTTACCGGTTCGCGGTCCAACCGGCCGGTCCGGTCCGATTTTTGAAACACTAGGTGAACTTCAATCAACGATCTGAGTCGACCACTGAATTATGAAGTGTAACTTACTAACTTTGGTGATTTTCATGAAATTTTAGTTCTGATAAGAGTTTGTAAGAGACAAAAATACTAATATCAAGTACATTAATCAACGTCCCTTATGTTTTTTTAAAAAATACTCCCCCCGTCCATAAATAGAATTCCATTTTTTTGGTAATTACCATGGGTATCCACCGGCGGGCCCTGTGATTATTTCCTGCACTGATTTGTAGGCACCTCAATGGGTGGGACAACTGACCCAAGGATTTAAAGCTGCTCCATACTCAAAGAGAATTCCATTTTTTTTTATTTTGATTTGTTTGCGAATAGTATCCCTGATTCATTGCGAATAGTAGCCCTGATTCATTATTTCTATAAATGTTAAGAGACTCGCATTCTACTACTCGTTACACTCACAACTTATTTAAAATTACACTACTCCCCCCGTCCCTGAAATTTTGTCACAAATTTTCATTTCCACACATCCCACAAAATTTGTCACATTTCACTTTTTACCATTTTTGGTAGTAGATTTCACATTCCACTAACTTATTCCCACTCACATTTTATTATAAAACTAATACTTTAAAGTACGGCCCACACCGTACCAACTTTTTTCAACATACTTTCTATTATATTTTTTAAAACTCGTGCCCGGTCAAACTGCGATAAAATTTGGGATGAGAGAGAGTATATAACTAAGATTCATATTCCACAAACTTTCTTTTACCCATATTTTTCAATACAAAGTATTTTTAAAATTCAAAAAGAATTGAAAAGAAATGAGACTTTCTATTCGAGAAAGTAATTTAGATTTGATATTCAGCTAAAATAAATGAGCACAATAGTGAATAAAAAGCCCATTGGGCCTGAACTATCGGTTCTGCCGTCTCTGAATTTTTGTCTGCGTTTGGGCTTTAGGTGTAGCCGATATTGTTAGATTGGAGTATCCATGCAAATTCTAATGGACTACATTTCTTTTATCAATGAGATAGTGATCTTGCACTCTTTGATCTATGCCATCTTCGCAATATGTGAGGCTGTGATTCTGTCAACGATTTTGGGTGTTAAAATTAAAAATTGTTGGCTAAAAGTAAATAAAATTGCAGTAGGGTTACTAGGGTGTAATTGAGCTGACCTAGATAGTGCTAGAGTGTAATTGAGCTACGTATTAAATCAAACTCAAATTCAAACTCAAACTCGAATTTCAGATGGATTTTAGGTATTTTATGAATGGTTGGATTCCCAATAGCTTACCAACCGCCCAAATTTGGTCACTCAAGCCTATAGATAGATAAACATCCAAATACATCAGTAAAAGAGAGAGAAATTTTCAAAATGCTATAATGCGCTATATTAATAAAAAAACTCACTTTCTTTTTGCACTTTGTAACCCCACATGGGACTCACCATTTTGTGTGCCCCATTCACCCTCTCCCCACAAACTAAATAACCTGTCACAGCTTCTTCACCAATCATTCTAGTCAGTTTGTATTTTATGTTTTTATTTCATAGACCTACTTTTTGGCTAAATAAAGTAAACTTTACACACAAGAAACCATTTTGAGAGTGTGATGATAATTTTTGGGATGACAACCTTGTTTGGTGCAAGAGAGCTACAAAAACCTAGGACCACTTGAACTCACCTACTTCTATAATTATTCTAGTGATATTCTTATATGGGTACTGGATTCACTACAGGATAAGACACTTCTATTTGTTTGGTTATTTTTAGTTTGGTACAAACAACTGAAGTGCTTTGTCACACTATATTAAAGCATAAAAGAAAGTATATAGAATACATTGATAAGGAGGCTTCTGAGAAGTTAGTCTATTTGTCAATCAACTATTAGATGTTAAAATATGACTCACTACAATACAAAATATTCCCACAAAAAAATATGCAAGAAAAACTGAATCTTTGCATAGTGTGATGCATTGTAAACTTCCACTAACCAAAATAAAGGAAGACAAGAAACTAAACTTTACAACAAGATAATCTACAACTAATTGCCCAAATTACTAGTAATGTTTATATTATTTCACTATTACTACAAAACTTTTCAAAAGGGCAATCATGTAATTTCCTCCAATGCCCATGCCTGTTTCTGCACCATGCAACTATATAAACTGTCTTCGGTAACCACCTCAATTCCCCTGTTTCTAAACACTCAAAATTAGTTCATTGCAAGAAAAGGATCATCTTTAAAGATGAAGAGGGCCAAAGCCTCCTCTCTTCTACTCTTTCTTGTGCTGTGCCTTGTCATTCTAGCTGCATTTTCCACAATCGAGGCGCGAAAACACCATGGAAAGAAGATCAAAATGCATAAGAATAAAAGGAGCAGAAATGGAGATGCATCTCTTGCCCCTGCACCATCTCCATTGCCAAACTCCGGCCCTCCCGTGTTCAACATCTTGTCGTTCGGAGCTAGGGCTAATGGAGTCTCCGATGACTCAAAGGTACTGAAAAAAATTGCAAGGTTGCACAAAAAAATGCATGCATTTTCTTGAACCAACATACATTCTTTTTTCTTCTCATGTGTTGCCATGATCAATTAGGCACTTCTAAAAGCTTGGAAATCGGCCTGCAAAGTGACTGGAGGCATTGTTGAGATACCGGTGGGGCTCGAGTTTCTGATCAAGCCCCTCACTCTGCAAGGACCATGTAGGCCTAATCTTGTTTTGCAGGTAAAGTGTGGAATTTTTTTCATTTTCTTGGCTTAAAACTTTTTTACGTAACGATATATGGTTCCGGACTATTGCACAGATAGATGGGACTCTTTTGGCCCCTTCAAAAGTCTGGTCGTCGCCAAAATCCAGTTTATATCAATGGATGAATTTCAAATGGCTGCAGAATTTCACCATAAAAGGTGCAGGCACAGTTGATGGCCAAGGCTCAAACTGGTGGGCTTCTTCTCAGCCTAATCAAGTAATGCACCTTCCTTTTCTTTTTCTTTTTTATACTCCATATTTTTAGCCATGGAAAGAATTCTGAACTCTGATTCTTCTTTCCTTCCATCAAAGAAGAAAGCAAAGAGAATTTCAGACGTCAAACCAACTGTAAGAATTGATTGCATGTAAATACACAATCCATACACCATTTCTTTACATACATTGTTCTGTGTTGATTGAACAACAGGCTATGAGATTCTACAAAAGCTATGATATAAAAGTGAACGATATAAGTATCATAAACAGCCCCTTGTGCCACCTCAAATTCGATGACTCGAAGCGAGTGAAGGTGAAAAATGTGACAATCTCTGCACCTGAAAACAGCCCAAACACTGACGGAATCCATCTCCAAAACTCCCAAGATGTTGAAATCCTTCACTCTGATATTGGAACAGGTCTCTCTCCCCCTCTCTGTTCCCTTCTCTATCTCCTTAATTCTTGCTCTAATTCTTGGATTTTCTGTTGAAACAGGAGATGATTGTGTCTCAATACAAACAGGTTGCTCCAACATCCATGTCCATCACATCAATTGTGGCCCTGGCCATGGCATAAGGTAAATCTTAAATAACTTCTTTTAAAGCTGTAATAGTATGTACACCCTTTGTCCGCAAATTAGGACTCATTGTTGAGTTTCGGTCCCTTTTTATATACTTTATACTGCTAATAAATTGCGAATGAAATGAGTTAGTAGAATATATGACATATTTAAGTTTAAAAGTAACACTTGTAATAAATTAATGTATGATATATCTTTAATTATCAAAACAAGGCCCTATAATCAATTTTATTAGGATATTTTTTCTATTCTGATATTAACCATTCTACCACTATGCAGCATAGGAGGGCTAGGAAAGGACAAGCGCGTCGCGGCGTGCGTCTCCAACGTACTAGTGGAGAGCATCGCGATGCGCGGGACCCTCTACGGGGCGAGGATCAAGACGTGGCAGGGCGGGCAAGGGTCCGTCAAGAACGTGACATTCTCCGACATACAGGCCACAGACGTTAAGGTTCCGATCATGATCGATCAATACTACTGCGACAAAAACGTGTGCAAGAATCAAACAGGGGCCGTGTCGATCTCTGGGGTTCGATTCGATGGGATCAGGGGGACTTATGCGGCGCAGCCGATCCATCTGGCGTGCAGCAGCTCGGTGCCGTGCATAGACGTCGAGCTGGTGGGCGTGGAGCTCGAGCCGTCGGCGAGGTACGGCGGATTTCAGGCGGCGATGTGCTGGAATTCGTATGGGAAGACGTCGGGGCGGCTGGCTCCGGCGTGCATGGACGATTGTGTGAGGAGTGGGGGTGATGTTGTGAGGAGAATTTCTAGGTCTCGTGAGGCTAGGTGCTGGTAAGATTATGGTAGAATGTGTAAATAAGTTGAGTTGAGTTTATTATGTTTTCTTTGAGATAAATGAATGAATGTGTTGAAAAACTACTTAACTACCATTGACTTCAAATGAAAACTACTTAACTATCATTGAGGTTTAGAAGGATTCTCACACTTGGGGCATAAAAATATAAAATAAAAGTATGTACATTATTAAGAGGGGAAGAGAAGTGCAAGTCATGTGGTGGAGCTTCACTTTAGTGTTACAGTTTAGTAATGGTAGAGAAAGGTTGGTGGCACCGTCCAATTTCCCGTTTTTATGTGAATATTTTAACCACACGCCTACCAATTCATGTTTATGTTCATGTTCATGTTCATGTTCTGCAACAAAGCTAAAGGTTTATCTGCATCACTAATAGTACATCATTTCCTTGCTACAAAATTAAGTAGTACTACGAAAAAAACAAATACAATAAAATTTGATTATCCAGTTTGTCTCCATGAGACACTGCCACGCTAGGCTCTCTCAACTTGAAAACTTTAGATAAACATATTACACATAGAAATACTATGACTAGGAAGAGCTATATAAAACTCTAATAAGCAAAATCATTATCTAATTAGAATTCCTTCCAACTTATAATTCTATTCTGATCATAATTAATTTCTCAAATCCTATAAACTTTAATTCTAATCCACCGCACTATTTATTTATTATAATTGGATTAGGCCGTTTTCCTTAGGGATTAGACTAACCGGAGCGGAAAGTGCACAAGTGTGGGCTTTTATCCAGAGCCAAGCGCAAACAGTAGTAACAACCGGCCCTTTTGCTACAATCCAATAATGTATTGAATTATTCAATTCCATATACTATATGTTCTAATACAAAAACTGTGTCAGATGATTCAGTGGGCTAAAATTTGCGGATAATACCCTTATCGGAAATGCGTTTACAATTCAATTAGAATATGTATAAATTCATTAAAATATGGGACTCGTTAAGACCCTGATCCAAATACGAGGACCATGTAACAAATTCTATAATTCAAGCATATGTATTTGGAGATGGGTCGGATCCAATAATCCTGTGGCCTCTTTCACGTCGGCTGTTTTGAGAGAATTTGAGGCTGGCCTTGTGGAAGCCTTTGTCTTGCTCGGCGGCCGTCCACTCGGACACGTAGTAGTCCTCCTCGGTGGCGCCCTCGGAGGGAGGCCAGAGCATACCGCCCCATTGAGGGAAGTGAATCAACATTATCACAAGAGTGCAAGCTATGATCATCACACCCATTAGCGTTATCCCTGTTTCTGTGGTGTACCGAGATCCTCTAAAGAATATCACCTGTGTCAGGACCGCGCCCACGTTGCCGCCACCTCCGGTCATCCCGGAGATTATGCCCAGCGACCTAAGATCACAACATGTAGGAGTATATACTTATTTAGTAATTTGAATTACAAAAATATGGAGTAGTAGTTAAATATACTAATACTAGTAAAATTGAACAATCGTGTTATCCTTACACAATCACTAGATTGTCTATGTCTATATGATAAATTAACTAACTCCAATTAATCTTGCTTGGAAAAGTATCATGAATTTTATTTGCAGATTGGAAGAAAAGAAATAAGTAATGCATTTTGCTTATGTTTCAGTCTCCATCTTTAGAAATGACATCAAGACTCACGACAAAGTGGGCTCAACTTAGAAAAAAGAACACAGAAAGAGACAAAAAAGGGCGACAAGCTTGCGACTTCAATTTGTGTTTCACTACTTATTAGTATGAGAATAACATAAAAAGTCTAATTTACTTTTTTTGTAAAGATTTTAGCTTAAAAATTAAAAACTTAAATTAGATGTTAAAAGCAGTTACTCCCTCTGTCCGCGAATAAAAGTCCCGTTTTTCCATTTTAGTCCGTCCGCGAATAGGAATCCCGGTTCATAATTACCATAAATGGTAAAAATGCCTCACATTCCACTAACTCCTTCCACTTACATATCATTTAAAACTAATATATACAAGTGAGATCCCTATTCCACTAACTTTCTTCCACCCACTTTTCTTAACATTTCTTAATATCCGTGCCGGAAACAAATGTTCGCGGACGGAGGGAGTATATACTAATTGGATGGAACCAAACACGATAGTACTATTATAAAATCTATATATGTAAATGTAAATTATTTTTCAAAAACAAGGCGACATAAAAACATGGTTACCTTCTTGAGACGAACGGAACTACCCCAAAAGTCAAGCCACAGGCTGCTTGGACGAAGACGGAAAATACAAGCAACACCGCCACTGACCCCGCCAACGACCCCACCTTTCCCAACAACACGCACAATACCCCACCCACCGTCTGCACCACCCACAACGTCCACAGCCTTCCCCTCATCCCGAATCTCCTTGCCACAAAATCCGACAACATTCCCCCACCCGGCCGCGAGAAGAGGTTCGCCAGCCCAAAGCTAGCCGCAATTGTGCCAGCAGTGTGCAGGTTCACGTCGAATCTATCGTAGAAATACTGCGCTATGATGTTGTCGATCGTCAGCTCCACGCCAAAGCAATAGCCGTAGGTTAATGCTAGAATCCAACCTAAGAATGAAACGCAAGTTAGTTGAGAAGACGTTCACGCTTTAAACCCCCACCAAATAATTCTTTTGTAAATTTTCTTTCAAAAAATCATTCAATTATTGGGATATTTTTGTGAACTATTGTATTCCCTCCTTCAATTAATAGATGTCCCATATTTTACTAATTCAGATTTTGAGAAATTTTTTTATTTTACTAAAAAAAATAGTGATATGTGAGGTATATTTTTATACTCCATTAATATAATGTAAGTGGAGTAAGTTAGAAAATGTAAATTCACTTGACAAAAATAATAAAAATAAAATTAACATTTATTGGTCGACAAGAAAAAGAAATAAAAAACATTTGATAAAGTATAATTGTACTCACTATTAGTGAGATAGTATGAAAATTATCTATTTGAAATTCTTTTGTGTGTGTGCGCGTGTGTGTTTTACTGAGTGATTATGACTATGTAAATAAATGAGAACTTGTTATAAATCATATTTCGAGAAAAAGGAAAAAGAAAGAAATACAGAAATACAACCTCTATAATTGGTTAGAGCGCCGGAGAGAATTTTGTCAAAGCTGTCTTTATGTTTTTCGCCGGATTTCTGCAGCTGAGAGTAGTCGCCGTCGGGAAGGTCTTGCCCGAGGAAGAAAATCCCATAGGCAGAGACCATTTGGAGAAGGCCGGGGATGAAGAATGCGACGCGCCACGCCGTGAATTTTCCGGCGCCGGCGAGGACGATGAGGTCGAAAACGAGAGGCATGATAAGCTGGGTGGCACCGCCGCCGAGGTTGCCCCAGCCGCCGGCGACGCCGTTGGCGGTGCCGACGACGTTGGGGGAGAAGAGGGAGCTCATCCAGAACTGCGTGGAGACGAAGGTGGCGAGGGAGAAGCCGGTGAGGAAGCGGAGGGCGAGGAAGGAGGCCGGGGAGGCGGCGAGGGAGGTGCAGAAGACGGCCGGCGCGGTGGCGAGGACGAGGGCGGCGGAGGCGAGGCGGGGCCCGAAGAGGTCGCAGCACGTGCCCATCGCGAGGCGGGCGAAGACGGCGCCGGAGACGGCGGCGATGCCGGCGTTGCCGATGTCGGTGGCGGTGAGGTCGAGGTCGTCGCGGATCACGGGGAGGAGGGGCGGCGCCGCGAAGGTGGAGACGAAGCAGGTGAAGAAGGAGAGCCACGAGAGGTGGAAGGCGCGCATGTGAGGCGGCGCGGCGGAGAAGAGGCGGAACTCGGTGGCCTTGTGTTCGGAATCTACGGGGAGGGGGAATCTTTTCGGATACTCTTCCACGGGAATCTCCATTATTAAATTCTTATGTGGAGTAATGTTTTACTCCTATTATCTCTACTAAATCGTTTTTATATTATTAGCACACTTTTCAGGAAAATTGATATCTTAGTTTGGCCTTATATCGAATAGTCATATGGAATCCTAAATTATTAGAATTTCTTAAATGTTTTTGACTAACTACAGTAATGGCTAAATATAAAAATATGAAAATAAATTTTGGTATAAATTTTTCGGTATGAAAGTTGAGTGCAAAGATATACTGGTATTTTTCAGAGCTGTGCTGAGAATTTGTGAAGAATGAAAATATTTTGAACTTTAGTGTCATTAAATCTATACGTGTATTTATTGTTATTTATTTAAAAGAATAGTCATAATTTTATATAAATATTTGGCATATGAAAGATAGGTTGTATGAACAAAGAGTTAGATTTGAAAGTTGAAAATACGGAGTGCATTTTCGAACCTAACATTAATCATGGATCTAAGAAATACGAAGGGCGGAAGGGGTTTTAAAATTCGATGAACATATCAGCGATTATATGACAGAATTCTGCGCATGAGATTGAATGGAGATAATTTAATTAAGTGGTGGCGAAGTTCAATTTCCGCGCAGTGACAAATTCATTTAGTATGATTTGTCTTCACCATTGACTTTGGAATCTAGGACATTATACAAGGAATCCACGTGATTCGTGCATTTATTGACTACTCATATTTAATAACTTTGAATATTCTTCCACATATCTAATGACGTTTGAGCCCTCACTCACTTTTCTCTACTTGATATTTTAGCATATAGGAATATACCTATAGCACCACTGTATAAGTGGTACTATTTTCACTTTTCAGTCTAAATAGAGCATCTATTGCGGTCGCTTGAGCCGACTGACGCCGTCCATGCCAGCGGCATGGCGAGCGCTGTCGGCCGCTGCACGCTGTCTGTCCGTACCGACGGCAGAGCGGTGCTCTTAAATAACAACAGGCTTATGTGGTGACACGCGATTGACCAACGACATAGCCGTTGGCAATTTCTTTCTTTTTTAAAAAAAAAAAAATTTGAAATTAATTAAACAAGTTATTTTTAATTTCACGGGGGTATTTGTTAGCCTTTAATTATGTAAATTTTAATTTCTAAGATTTTAATTATGTAATTTTTAATTTTTAGGATTTTAATTATGTATTTTAACTTTTTACGATTTTAATTATGTAATTTTTATTTTTTAGGATTTAATTATGTAATTTTATATTTTAATGTATTTTTATATTGTAGAAATGTTTTTAGTAATTGAAGTATTTAAATTGAATAATAGAATGATGGGACCCTTGAGCTTGTCCTTGCGGAAGAGTATGGATGTGGGCGTTGTGCTCTTGCCTAAGAACAGACAATAAAAGTGAGTCTGGACCCATCTCCGTGCTCTTAAATAAGAGTACGGATGGGGATGCTCTGAGAGATCGAGTGAATTTTGTAACTGGTCTCGACATGGTATTCGCATGCTATCCGAAAAAAAAAAATACCCATGAACTTAGAATATAATGAATGGTCCAAATCATTTAACGATATTTTAGACCCTGCACAAACTATTGGGCCAAATCAACATGGGCTTAAAATAAGATAATGAGTTGCGTAATTTAATTTTATTGTTTATGGCTGGACTGCAATAGTGAAAATTGGACTAATTATTAGCAAGACCTAAACATTTAGAATCATAATTTTAAAAGGCAAATAAAACACAGTACTGTGTGAATTAAGAGTCGGTTTATGGATCATTCAACTTATCCCTATCTGTACAAGCGAATTTTCCTCATATTGAAACATGTCAAAAAATTTGATAGGATAACCACAAACATTTGCTAAAAAATAGATAAATCACTCACCCTTAAAAAACCAAGTTCAAAAACTAAGCTAGTTGTCTTCCTTTTTCTCAAAGTGAAGTACTCCTCATTTAACACAAAATCCCTAGAGATACTTACTAGAGAGAAGACCTAAACAACCCATATATACTTACTTATATTATTCCCATAATAAAATATAAAATAAAGTTTTATTTTAACTAATAAAATGACACCAAGAAAACTGGCGTGCTACAATAAAATCCTGATCGCAGCCGCGGCTCTCCTCCTCGTCCTCGGCTCCCAAGCCGAGGCTCGCAAATTCGTGGGCGTGAACCCGTTCTGCCGGACCGCGAGCTACCGGCGCGTGTGCACGCAGATGGTGAGCGGCGCGGCCAACCAGCGCGACGCGTCGGTCAACGCCATCAAAGACACGATCGCGCTGGCGGATAAGCTGAAGGCGATGGTGGCGACGGTCGAGCCGGCTATGGCGCATTTGGCGCCGGTGAGCCGCGACTCGATCATGAAGGTCTGCGTCAGCAACTTCGACAACATCGTGGACAACCTCGGCGTGGGCCTCCGCGCGGTCGAGGAGGGAGACGTCAGCACGGCCACGTCATACCTCAGCGCGGCCACGGCGAGTGACTGCGTCGATGCGATGCTCGAGTTCGGGATCGGAGCCGACTTCCCGCTCAGCAAGTACTCGGCCCATTTGACTCAGCGTGTTGATAATTGCTTGGCTGTTATATTGCAGGAATAATGTATTCATTTGACCGTAACATCATTAATAAATAAAACTTTATTATTTCTTAATTTTGTTGTTTTTTAAGCTTTTTAATTAAGGGAAAATCATTGCGACAGAAAGAGTACATCCCGGCGAGAATAGGCTAAGTTCGATTTTATTGAACTTCAAATTAATCTTTTAAGTATCTAAGTGATGGGCCTTGGATATCAAAATCTATGGTAGATCGATGTTATAAGCTGAATCTCCAAAATCCAACAGAGCATCAGCAGCGGTGCATTTTTTTTTTCTCGTCCGTCCGTCCGTTCCAGCGGCAAGGACGAGCTCGTCCGCCGCTGGGAGTTGTCCGTCCGTGCCAGCGTCACGACGCTGCTCTTAGCTAAGAGCACGTCCTTGCCGCTGAGCACCATTACGTGGCAGCTATGCCGTTGGCAAATTAGATTTTTTTAATTTTTTTTAAAAAAATCAAAATTTATTTAAGAAAATGTTTTTAAATAAAAAAAAATATTTTCCCACTTCTTAAAAAATTATATCCGTTTTCTACCCACGTTTAATTTATTTTTCAATTTTTTTCCCCCAAAATTCACATTTCCATCTATAAATACCTCCACTTCAACAAAAAAAAAAAATCACATTCTCATCTATTCTATCATCTACATTTTCTCATCTTTTTTCTCATATTCTCACATCTAAATTCCCACCACACTACACAATGTCCGGCTCCGGCGATCACCCCTCCGGCAATCGCGGTTGGAACCACGATTGGTTCGACTCCGGCGAATTCCCTAATCCGGAAACGCAATTTACGCCCCCTCCTCAAACCCAAGGTTCGCAAGCTCCGGGTGGCTACCGTCCTTACCCGGCGGACGACCAAAATGCCGCTGGGTTTGGGTGGGCACCCGAACCCGGATCGGGAGGGAGCAGCAGCTATACTCCTACTCCTACTTCTGTTCCTACTCCTACTCATCCTGTTCGTGGCACTCGCACCCCGTACACTCCGGGTGAGATGATGACGATGTTCAAAGCCTACTTGGCAGTCTCCGAAGATCCGGAGACTGGCACAAACCAAACCGGGGAAACGTATTTGTGGCGCATCACTCGTCTTTACAATGAAATCCGACCGGAGGGAACCATCTATCGCAATGATAGTATGGTGCGCAATTGCATGTTCAGATGCAACGAGGCAATCGGGAAGTTCCAGGGGTATTACCTTCAGGAAGAGCGGTCGGCGGGGAGCGGCACAAGCGAGCTCGACATCATCACTGCCGCCTTGGAGACCTACCAACGCATGGAGTTCAAGGCGTTCAAGTACCTCGATTGTTGGCAGGAGGGACGCCTACATCCGAAGTATAAGGCCGGCGTAGTAGCATCCTCCTCCAGCTCCTCCAGCAAACGGTTGAGGTCAGTAGCCCTATCCGACGACGCCTCCGATGATGTGGCTACCCAGCTTGCCGGAACTAACTTGGGTAGCCCCGACGCTGGCCCGAGCAGTTCCCGCCGCCGGCAAGGAAGGAAGAAGGTGGCGGCCACCCGCCGTCGCGCCCCGACTCCATCCGCCCCCGCTCCCGCTCCCTTTGTGCCTCCTCCACCCCCGAACAACACGTTGTGGACCCTCTTGGGTCAACTCTATATGAACGATACATCTAAGATGACTCCGGAGCAACTTGCAACACATGAGCAAATGATCCGGGGTCTCAAGAGGCAATTGGGGTTAGAGGACTAGTTTTTCACGTGTGTAATTTTTAATTTGTAGGATTTTAATTATGTATTTTTTTATTTTCTAGGATTTTAATTATGTATTTTTTTATTTTGTAGGATTTTAATTATGTATTTTTATTTTTTAGTATTTTAGTTATGTAATTTTTATTTTTTAGGATTTTAATTATGTAATTTTTATTTTTTTAATGTATTTTTATAATGTAGAAATGTTTTTAATAATTGAAGTAATAGAATGGTGGGACCCTTGGGCTTGTCCTTAGCTAAGAACACGGATGTGGGTGTTGTGCTCTTAGCTAATGACAAGGAGTAAAAGTGAGTACGGACTCACTTCCGTGCTCTTAGCGAAGAGCACGGATGGAGATGCTATAATGTAATGTGTATTTGAAAAACCTATTCATCCGAATTTATGGCATCAGTGTTTAATATATTGATGTTTTTATATAGAAAAACTACTCTTTTAGGCCATACTATAATCTTCATATTCTTTTTACTTAGAGAAAAAAAAAATTAGCTACTGCGGTAAAAGATTTTAAAAAAAGAGTAAAGGCTTTGATCCCTAACACATGTGGTCGTTTTATCAATTTAGTCCTTAATATTATCTCTTTGATTATTTGGTCCCTTACAAATAAACTCGGATTTGAATCGATCCTCACTTAACAAAACCGTCAAAAAATAGACGATGACCGGAATTTGACTATATTAAATTACTAATAGTAATTAATTATACCTAATTATAATTCTTTTCCTATTAGCAAAATTGGAAAAAAGATAATATCAGTTGCAAAATGAAATGAATAATTTGTAATTTAATAGGAATTAAGAATTATAATTAGGTATAATTAATTACCATTAGTAATTTAATATAGTCAAATTGCAATCACCGTCTATTTTTTGACGATTATGTTAAGTGAGGACCGATTCGGGTCCAAGTTTATTTGTGAAAGACCAAATAATCAAAATGATAATGTTAAAGACCAAATTGATAAAACGACCATATGTTAGGGACATTTGACCTTTACTCTAAAAAAAATACTACTCTACTTACTAAAATAATATAATTTGTCGGCGTTTATCAGTTACACCACTTTCCGCATTCTTTTACAGCCCAAGCTTAAAAGCCTAAAAGTCAAATAATGAGAGTTATTTCCGAAAATTAATGCGCACTTAACATAAACATATTTTTGTTAGTGGTATAAACCTCTAACAAGTCCATGGAAAAATTACAAGATCTACCGACCAAATCTACTGAGTTATGAATGCCATGTTAATGCTTAGTTTTCGATTTTGACTTTAATGTTCCTATTATGATAATAAAATATATTTGCTTTACAAACACATGATCACAAAAAAAATGGTTAAAATTTTAAAATACCGAATTTATCGTACCATTTTTTAAAATACCTGAGTATCAAATTTTTGGTTGTGCTATTCTGTACGGCATGATACTTTATGTTAACAATACTGAAGTTCATATGCTGCGGTATAATGCGATATAATAAAATTTCGATAAATATCCAAAAGAGGCTATTTTTGCAATTAAATTTGTACTTGTTCTAGTTGTACGTAGATTGTGCATATGATGTATGCATATCCAACACTCTACTCATCATTTATGTATTTAAGAAGCTACAAATTTCTCAAAGTTAACAAACTGTATATATATACGTGCACGACAATTTCATATGCAAGGACGTTTCTTTTCTTTTGGGAACATTATATAGCATGATCATTTTAAGTTTTGTGTGTTTTCACATTTGATGTAGCTACTATGCAACTTGGCATGAGAAACAACATCATCTTGAACATCATCATGATGCAATACACACACATTCACACACACACATATGTATATATAATATGTATAGATATGGCCCAGAAATGCATGATGATGAATGGCCACATGATGCCACCAGCCAGAGGAATATAGGGAGGCAACATTCTTATTTCTCTCATTCCAATTCATACACCCGTCTTCAATCATGATTTAGGAAAATCTCCACTTTTTTGACTGGTGGGGTGGGGGAGAAGGTTTACTATATGCTCTTTTCTTATCTTTGAATATATTTCATCAATAGCAATATCCCCTTTTAGGCTAAGAAATGCTGACTTTGCAGTTTAGACATAATGATGGCTTAACATTTCTCTTTAAGGGGTCTAAACCCCATTAATTCATGCCATTTTTTCATCTTAAAGATTGCCTTTCTTTTGCTAATCCAATTTAATATACTACACCTTATAACAATGGAAGAGGATAATGACCAAACAAATCTTAATGGAGTATACTATTCCATGACTTTTATTTTGGGAGAAAGATGAATAAAGAAGCCACATCTATTTCCTAGCTAGGTTTCCACATCAATTAATACCACACATAATTATAGATGGAATTTGTACCTTATATAGTTAGCTTGAAGTTCTCCATTGATGGTGGAAAACCTTTGTGCATCTTCTTCATTTCAATTCTTCTATTGTGATCACAAATAATTATATTCTCATTTTGTGGTTAGGAAATAAGTCACCACTTGGTTAACACCGTTAGGTTTGACGTTAGCATGACTTATTTTTCTTTTAACGTTTTTTTTCGGTAAATAAAATTTATTAAAACAACCATGCAAGTGATGCAACCCAAAAACAAGCTACAATAAAGACCACCAAAAAAAAGAGAAAAAATGAACAATAAAATTACAAGAGCTCTAAGACAAATGGATTTTTCTAATTGATTTTCAAAGCTGCGGAACATACCAAAATAGAATATTTGAAGCTTTAAATTTTTTTTATGAATCGCATATTCTGTTACTTGTAAAAGAATGAAATTCCCTTGCTACAAGAATGAAATTCCCTAATCCTTCTTTATCTCAATCGTTTTTCGCATTATTCATAATTGCTAAATTTAATGAACAAAATCACTAAAATGTCTTATTAGAGGTTTCAAAAAGCGCATAATCTCTTTTGAAAAAACAAATATTGGTATGCTATTTCGCCGAAATATGTAGTACTAGTAGAGAAAATAAGAAATGAGAATTTTCTTGCAAAGATAGCAAAACATATGCACACGCATGCTATGATTGGGCTTGTTGGAAGAGGTACTTTTCAAGTGTATTTAATATAATTAAAATTATAATATGGTCTCAATAATTCTAAACTGGCCCTTTTCATTTCAAAATATATTCATATGTTGTCCCCTCTCTATAAAGCAACTTATGCCTTTTGCAGCCTTCTAATCAAGCGAATTTCGTCTTCGTAGATTATGTTTTTAATAATTGTACTAGTATCTTATTTCCGAGTCAGTTAAGATTGTATTAGGTAATTTTTAAATTTATTTCCTTTAATTATTACGTGAATCAGGGAATCTACTTTTAAAATCATTCTTTTTAAAAAAAAATTGACTAGTATTTTTTTTATCTTAATAAATATCCGTTTAAATCCTAATTAATAACTATGAATTTTTTTTTTCAAAAATATTACTATGATTCAACAATAATATCAATTAATGTCACGAACTATCAGAAAAATAATAAAAATGTCAGAGAGGGTAAAAATAACTTTGTTTGCCAAGAGAGTACCTAGGTTGTTTTAGTGGTCTTATGCTTGATTAATTATTGCATTAAAAATAAAAATAGATTAGCTAGTATGACATCAATCTTCTATAAAATTACTATAAGTCTATTTTAAATGGAAATAACAATTATTAATAAAAGTAATATTCTTTTGTATGTACCCGAAAGAATAGATTAAAGAGAAACGTAGATGATCATGCAAAATCAAATTAATTTAAAGACAAGAAAAGAAAGATGATTAATTCGATTGGACAAAATGTTTAGTAGCCCAAAATAATGAGAAACCCAAAATATGCGCGTGCATATTATTGCTTGAATGGCTACGCAGTTGCAAATAACCAGGCGCGCGTGCCATTTTCCACTTCCTTATAAAGAAAAATTAAAGTTAATTACAATCTCCAGTTTTTTCACCGAAAAAGGACATGCTTTAAACCATATGTACTGTACTAAATTTATTTCACATTTTTATTACTTATCATAAATTTGTTCAAAAAAAGTAGAAAAAAAATTAAATCCGAGGACTAAATATGATGATGCTCAAAATATGTGCTCATAAATATTCTGTGGATCGGTTATCGTAAAATTAAACCTATGCGAGGAAGTAAAACATAAATCTACAAGACTTTGAGTGGTCTAATGAAACTCCAAGTCTATAACTCTAAAAAGAAGTAATTGATGATCACTTTAAAAAGCTTGTTTTTTTAAGAAAGGTGAAAAACAACATCTTAAACATCCGTAGATTTGATTTCATAATCTTTGACCCAACATGAACTCAAGGTCAGGTCGGCAACATGATTTGAAAAGGCTAAATTTTGCATTTTTTGTGTCATCTTTTTTAGGACTCTTTTTATGCAAAAAAAAGGAGAAAAAGGATAGGTCAAAGCTGGTTTGATCTGCTAGAATTAAAACATTTGGTGAATTTCGTAGGTCTACATTTGTTTAAAATAATCATTATGTGTGAAGACAAATTCTAAAGATTTTTGCATGTTGATTTCAAAATGCATGAAGGTTTTTTTTTTTTTCTAGTGAACTTTATTAACTTATGGTGATCAAAATTCAAATATTATGACAGAAATAGTACTAGAGAAAAAGGTGATTTTGGAGTGTAGGGAAATTGGGTGGGGAAATAATTATATTAGGGTCAGCACTCAGCTCAGCTGGCATAATTCATAAAGGAACATTTAGAGATGTGAGAAAGAAACACCCAAAGCAAGGTATCTAAAACCAAGTAAGGAATAAACACAAAATCCCTAATGGTAAGCAAACATGCTGCAAAAACTTGTAAAGTAATTTAAAATTCATCAACAGTTTAACTTCTGAACACAATTATTTCTTCTGCCAAACTATTACACAAAACCAAAATTTATTTAAAATACACATATTTCCTCTACATATATATTAAAGAATAGCACAAATGATTGGTCATTATAGTATATGCACATTTATATTTAAACAAGATAATTTCTTATGGAAAAGCTAATTTTCAGTCATTGTATAGGAGACTGGAAACATAATCCTCTAGGCCAATCCCACACCCCACCCCACTTCTTCAATTCTTATTCTTGCAATAAAATAATTATTGCATGTCTTGGCCTCAACAGGCTATTAATATAACTCACCCCACATGGGCAAATTTCTAAATAATCAGAATTCCTATGTTATCATTTCTTTTATTTCAAACTTCTCTTTCTCTTTCACCTCATGCCTAGAAGTTGTGCATTTGTCAGAATATAAAAGCATAACCACATCTAGCAAAAACTATCAAATGCCCAAATCACTCTCAACCTTTTCCTCCCAAGTTTCCAATCTTGGGAAATGGTGAGATAGTGAGCATCTATCTGTTTTGCTTTGCTTTGCTTTCCCCTACAGTTGCTGCAGGTACAGTTCTTTGCATGAATTTAGGAATTTCCAAATTCTGAGAAGGGTTAGTTTTAGATGACAGAAGCAGACAAAAACCAATGTAGACAGAGACAAAGAGTTGTGTTAGAAGAAGAATCAAATCCCTCAAAAATGGCTTCTTGTTCCAACTGCTGCCCCAAGATTTCCCCAATCATTCATATTTTTGTTTTCTTCCTCTTTTTTATTGCACAATCACAATCACAGAGTTTCAATGCTACAAATCAGAATCTGAGGCCTCAGAATTTGTCCAAGAAGCTCAAATACATCTCAGACTATCTCATGAAAATCAACAAACCTGCTGTCAAAACAATCAAGGCAATTCTTCCCCTCTTCTTCTTGTCTAAAAAAGTTCCAATTTTATCCCATTATTGCTGTCTGATTAATTTTTTCTTTGCTTTTTACAGAGTCCAGATGGTGATATCTTCGATTGTGTATTGACTCATCAACAGCCTGCTTTTGATCATCCTTTACTCCAAGGCCAAATGCCCATGGTAATGTATCTATGCACTCATTCTAGAGAGAGTTGTGTAGAAGTCATGATAATAAACATCTCTCCATGCATGAATTTTTGAATTTTCAGGATCCACCAGAGAGGCCAAAGGGGCTTCGAACAACAACAACAACATCAGACACGTTTTCTGAAAATTTCCAAACTTGGACACTGTCTGATGAATCTTGCCCCGAAAATACAATTCCAATCAGACGAACAACCGAGCAAGATCTCCTAAGAGCAAGCTCCATTCGAAGATTTGGCCGCAAGATTCGAAGGCCTATTAGAAGAGATTCCTCCAGCAATGGCCATGAGGTTAGTTAATCAATCCCTTAAGAACCCTCTTCCCAATTTTCAAGAATTCAACCAATATTGGTTAAAGATTCAATTTTTATAACTTGGTTGGTTATTCATATTTTGTAAAAATCCCTCAAAAACCCTCTTCTTAATTTTCAACAATTCAACCAATATCCGTCAAAGATTCAATTTTGATAACTTGGTTATTCATAATTTTTAAAAATATTAAATATTTTTTTCAGCATGCTGTGGGCTATGTGAGTGGTGATCAATATTATGGTGCAAAAGCAAGCATAAATGTGTGGGCTCCGCGAGTTGCGAATAAGTATGAATTCAGCCTTTCTCAAATGTGGGTTATTGGAGGCTCCTTTGGAGATGACCTCAACACAATCGAGGCCGGTTGGCAGGTATTAAAACCCGTGTCATTCTCAAATTCTCTATTTTTATAAGATGAAGAAAGTATATAAGGAGATGTGACATAAAAGTTGAAAATATTGTGACATCAGTTTTAAGATAGGATCTGAGACTTAGTTTTTTTTTTTTTTTTAAGCTCATTAAAGCTGCAATTACACCTTCAACTGCTTCCTAATTCAATTAATTTTGTCACCAAACAGGTTAGTCCAGAGATCTATGGGGACAATTATCCTAGGTTCTTCACCTACTGGACTGTAAGTAATTAATTTGATGTTTTTTATTTTCAATTTTTACTACTACATATTGTCTGCTATAATCACTAGATAATTATTTATTGCCTAGTCTGTGATGTCCCTACTTTAATCATGACTCCAACAAGTTACGCTTAGAAAAAGTGATTGCGGGACTTAATCAATTTTAATTAATTGATTACTAATTTGAATTAATTAATATTTTCGCAGAGTGATGCCTATCAAGCAACTGGGTGTTATAATTTGCTGTGCTCAGGCTTTGTTCAAACAAATAATAGAATAGCTATTGGCGCAGCAATTTCTCCTACGTCGTCGTATAATGGAGGCCAATTTGACATTAGCTTGCTAATTTGGAAGGTATGTTTTTATGCTGTTATTTTTATATATAACTTTTCGATTTTACTTGATTTTAAAAAAGAAGCTTTTCTTGTAGTACCTCAATTGTGCTTTAATTTATTCATATATATATTCGATTCCAATTGTCCAACGGCAATCCAACTTTTGGGGTCGAATCTAATCCGCAGAACACATAATTCTATTTCTAGAATATAAAAATTCCTAATAACTTTCAAAATAATATAAAGAAGATTACAATAGGTAGGGTTGGATTTTATCTTTTGGGATAGTTTAATTTAATTTAATTGGTATTCTCTTTTTGGGGGTTTGGGATTTGGTGGGTGGGAAAAGTGAGCTAGATTGGAGCTAAATATTCATCATGCATGTAACCCATCGTGCTAACATAAGCATGTTGTTAGATATACACTATAGTAATAATGCATTCGCCATTGAAAGACTCAACGGACATAATTATTTTGCTTCGTTTCCTTTAATGTTTGCTTTCTAAGATTCTCCCCACTCTTCCTTTCAAAGCAAAGGTTTTTGACCCTTCCACTTTATCATCTTAATAATTATTCAAAATATTTCCCTTCTGTGATTTTCTAACATACTAGTAGTTCACTTCCCACTTTCTTAATTTACTTTTCTAAAAATACTTACTATATATTAAAATAACTTTATTAAATATTTGTGCAGAGAATAAGTATAGCAATAAATATGAGTAAAATAGAACATTTGTAGTATGTAAATTACATTTTCCAAAAACATTATTAAATGTATTTTTCTTAAAATGTGTGAAAATGAAACCATACTAAATTGGTGGGACGGATAAAATATACTCCTCCACTATACTAAGAATTTAGTATATTGTGAATAAATCATACTAATATTTTTTGGTGTATTGCTTTATAGGATCCGAAGCATGGAAATTGGTGGCTAGAGTTCGGAAACGGGGTTCTAGTCGGGTACTGGCCGACCTTTCTATTTACACATCTTCGCGATCGTGCAAATATGGTACAATTTGGGGGCGAAATTGTAAATAGCAGAAGTTCGGGGTCACACACATCGACTCAGATGGGGAGTGGGCATTTTGCACGAGAAGGGTTCGGAAAAGCGTCTTATTTCAGAAACCTACAAGTGGTAGATTGGGATAACAGCTTAATCCCTTTATCCAATTTGAGAGTTTTGGCCGATCATTCAAATTGTTACGATATAAGAGGTGGAATTAATAGAGTTTGGGGTAATTACTTCTATTATGGAGGACCGGGGAGAAATTCAAGGTGTTCTTGAAAATATATTCTACTGAGGTTTTCTTTTTCTTTTTTTGTTTGTGTTGTTTCTTTTTCCCCCTCTTTTTTGGGTGATTTTAGGTCGATTTCTTGTCGAGGGATTGAGTTATTCTTGTAACTTTTCCATGGATCTAATTAAAATGATCCATCTATTTATACTAGTTTTAGGGTCAATGTAAATTGTGGTGAATGAAATAGCAAAAGATAGTACTATGTTCTTTGATATTTTGTGTTTTAAGTATTTTATGTGTGTACATAATTGTTGACGCTGAAGGTACTAGAAAAGAAGAATAAATAATTTTTTTTCTTTATCATGTGTAACTTTAAATTATGATCCACAGTCCTATAAATAGTTCATTAAAACATGCATTCTCAGCTCAATTGGTGGTGAGTCCAATAAAAAAAATCATGTGATCATATTGGCCAATCTTTCTCATTGACTAAGTGTTGAAAGAGTACAAATATATATGACAATTTGTCTGAACCATAAAATTTTTACTACTGTTGAAGACGGAGGAGGAAGTACTCCATTAATTAACAAAAACAAAGAAGAAAATAGTTCGTACTTTTTAGGGACAGAGGAGGAAGTAATACATTAATTAACAAAAACAATATTTTTTTAATAAAAGTTGGATTTGCATAATAATTTGATAATTCAACTATTCTTCAATCGGTGTCACTAATGTGAATGATTTTATAATAAAAGCGCCTGCAGTTAGGGATGTATTATTAAATATATCAGTCAAAACATAAATTCTTCTCCATTTCCTTTTCCGTAATGTGAAATCAGAGAAAATACAAATACTGCAAACATTTGAATAATTTGATGCATGCATTAGAAGGCAGGGGTCCATCTATAATGAATTGGGCCATAAAATTGGTAAAGACTATTATTGCAAAGGAACACTTATGTTATGGTTGAACATCAATAATATTTCAATCCATCTGCATATATTTAATGAGATTTGAGTTGCGCCTCAAACTCGACTAGAAAGTCATAGAATATGAATATTTGAACTTAATTGTACTTTTTATACAATTGTATACATTTTAGGTTTTAATTTCAACTTTTTACGAACAATGAGGGAGTTATGAACTTCACCTACATCTGACTTGTGCTTTCACAATTTGATGTATTTTTTGTAATTTGGAATTGCTATTTTCATTAAAATATTTAATGTATGCTGGTAACTGTCTTCCTCTTCCTTCTTAATTGAATCCACCCACCTTCTCTGTCAAGTGTCAACACATAATATTCCACTCCACTGCACCTTAAATTGCATCTCTCAAATATATACGTGTAATTTATTATATTGAATTTTATTGTTATACTATATTAATCTGTATCAATTTGCATTTCAAATCCTGCCCAATCGGTGAAGTCGATTTTTTGAATCTGCACTTATTGCTGACAATACGACTAATTTTAGGAAAAAAATGGACCCTAAAATGGATATCCTTAAAAATATATTTTCCTTTTTTTCATTTTAATATTCCAACATTATTATTTTTTATTTCGTTAGAATACAGGTGATATCTGGTTTGCGTATTATGTTGTCCAATACAAATTGGTTCTAATTTTTCTTACAAAAAATGGATTATAATATAATAATGTATTGTTTATAGTGGACCTAGTGATGGTATGTATCATCGGTTATAATTGTTGATGCCCCATGACATTACATATCATCATGCCCATGAATCTTTACATACATTCTCTTAAAATAATCTCATATCACAATCTCCCATTCATTTGAAGTTGAACACATATTTGATATAGATTTGTGACAGGGACAATGCATTCCTTCAGTATCATACATGTTCATGTGGTTATGCTTTTAGCATTGACATTTCCCAAATTATTTATAATATCTTGAGTTAAAAATTTTAAATTCTCCTTGAAATTGCAGCCTCTAGAGAATTTGTTTTAAATTTACGGTATTAAAAAATCATTTTTCCACATCAAGTCATGTCAAATTCATGAAAACTGAGCTTTCAGGGAAATGCATATATATTATCTTTAAAATCGATGTAAAAATTTATTGTATGTGATGAAAATGTTACTCGACAAAATAGGTAAGGTCAAGAAATATAATCTTGATTATTTAAATTTTCATACGAAAAAGTAAATATTCTTTCTTCTTCATTTGGAATGGGCTATGGCTCTCAACAAAAGAAATAACTCTTGTAGTGTTAATAGTTAGGCTGGGCTCATAATTAAATAATACCTCAAAAATATGTTGTAAAAAGTGGCCCATATGAATGATACGGATTACGGAGTATTGTTTTACCTAGCTTAACTTCTTACCTTCCGCTTACTTAAATCAGCCTAAATATTTATTTGACTACCGTTTCTATAAGTAATTTATTAATATAGGGTCCAACTAAAATACTATCATTATCTTAGTGAATATTGAATAATAACTACCTAGTATGAATGGCCGAATTTAGAGAATGAACTATCAAGATAAAAACATACGAATGTCAACTTTTTTTATAAAACGAGTGAACTACTGGTACCTGGTACCTGATCTTTCACTTTCACACGTAAATGATAAATGATCTTTATTTTATATCGTTTTTGGTATCTATAAATCACATTTTTGTACCTAATGCAATTTTCATCCTAAAATACCCTCTAAACAAATACATTTTCCCATTTATATCATAGAGGATATTTTGGGCATTCATAAAATTAGTACCAAAAGTGATATTATAATATCTTCTTTCATTTCTCCTTACTCTTTATTCTATAATTATTAATCAATATTAATATTATTATTTTGATGTTATTTAAATTAATAATTAATTTATCTTTTAATATCATTCTAATATATTTAATTATAATTATAGTTATAATATTTAATTATAATAATAATAATAATAATAATAATATATAACACTAAAAACTGATAGTAATTAATAAGTAATTATAGTATAATTACATAAGTTATGAATCATATAATATTAAGTAGTAGTAGTAATAATAATAATAATAATAATAATAATAATAATAATAATAATAATAATAATAATAATAATAATAATAATAATAATAATAATAAAAATACTATTATTATTATTATTTTATATTAAATTAGTAACTAATTAATATAGCCTTTTATAAAAATTTAACATTGTGAATTGTATTCATAATGATAACAATTCACAATGATATAAGTGAGTTGAATATTTTTTTGTTAGATGTTTCAACCCTAAAATGAGTATAAAATAATTTAATAAAAAAATATTCAATTGATTTATTTATTTTAAATAATTAATTTAATCAAGCATTTTGTTATTGATTTATATCATGAATGCAATTAGATGTAAGTGTAAAATACTAAAAAGAAAGAAGAAAAAGAAGAGAAAAGAAAAAAAAAGAAGGAAGACGAAACCTAAACTAAGGAGAAAAAAAAAAGAAGAAAGGAAGATAAAATACATAAAAATAAGAAGAAAATGAAGAAAAAAGAAAGAAGAAGAAACTAAAGAGGAAAAAAAATATGATAAGAAAGGAAGAAAAAATAATCACATGTTTGGTACTATTTAATTGAAATTTCCAAAAATATCCCCCATAACAAAAAATTCACAGGTTTGATACCTAGGGTTATTTTTGTCAAGGGGTATCAAAAACGATATAAAATAAAAAGATCATGTACCATTTATGTGCAAAAGTGAAAGATCAGGTATCATTTATATAGTTCACTCTTATAAAAATACCAAGTGAGCCTAAAACATATGAATATCAACTCGTTTCATGAAAATACCAATTAAGGTTAAATGAGACATTGTGTTGACATCAGATTTGGAAATCAAATGGTCAAAAAATGATACACCCTTTGTCCCTTAAAATCATGCACTTTCCATTTTAGATAATTTTTCTCTCTCTTTTTAGGTGAGATTTATTCTTTATTAACATTTTAAATCACCGTTTCTTTCTAAAAATATTATTATTATAAAAAAATAGGGACTGTCGGTGTTTATATATGAAAAGGAGTAAAAGTCAAATTGGTCCTAAACATATAGTCATAATACGAATTTGGTCCAAAATATTCACTTTTTGAAAATTAGGTCCAGAACATTTGAATTCGTTATCGAAGTGGTCCTTTTCGGTAAAAAACTAACTGTCAACGCCTAATTACCGATTTTTTATCTTAATTAATATACTAATGCATAATTAATTAAATAAAATTAAATATAAAATTAATAAAATGCTAAGGAATTCCAAAATCGACCACAAACATCTCTACACGTAAGACATCACCGCAACGAAAATTTAAAGGGGAGAGAGATTGAATTGTTCAGCAGCGGCGGACAGTTAAGGTTCCAAAAGTTGATTAGAGAAAGATATGAATTTGAGTAAGATTGATTAAGAAGGAGGGAGAGAAGGGAGGGCATTGATGGTTGAGCTGGGAGACGGAGAGAGGATGACAATGGGTTGGACCGAGGCAAGAGCAGCGGCGATGAGGTCATGGAGCAACAATAATGCTCGACTGACAACGAGCAGGCAGAGGCGACAGAAGCGAAACTATCTTCAGGCAACAGCGACCGCGTCGGCAGAGATAACAACGCCGGACCACCGAGAAAGAAAATTGAGAGAGAGATGAGGAAGACTGAAAGGAATGGGGGTTGGTGGCGACAACAATGGTGGGCGGCGACGGTTTTGATCTCGGACAGCAGCAATGCAGAGAAACACACGATGATGACGACTTGTGGAGGAGCGAGCAGAGAGAGAAAGACGCGACGACGTTGAGCGCCAGAGAGAAGAAGAGAGAGATTCCGATTTAGGAAGCACGAAGGAGAGATGGAAGAGAAGGAAGAAGATGGAGAAATAGTTGATTTTGGAATTTCTTAGCATTTTATTAATTTTATATTTAATTTTGTTTAATTAATTATGCATTAGTATATTAATTAAGATAAAAAATCAGTAATTAGGCGTTGGCAGTTAGTTTTTTTTACGGAAAATGACCACTTCGATAACGATTTCAAATGTTCTGAACCCGATTTTCAAAAAATTGAATGTTTTAGACCAAATTCATATTTTGACTATAGTTCTAGGACCAATTTTATCGTTTACTCTTAAAAAAAAAATTAGGTACGGTCATTTATTTAGTTGACTAGATATTAAACTTGAAATTGACGGCGATTAATTGTAGCCGATATTGTAGCCAAATTAATAAATTCCAAATAAATGTTTGTATTCAAGGAGTTTTTACATATTTTGACTAGAAGAAAAGTAGGAGTATGTGGTTTAGCAGTACGTGTGCAAATAGAAAATATGTAATCATTTTAACAGTATAAAATTTGTAAGTTAGTTTTCATATTGGGATGTAGACTTGTATTATGCAATATGAAGTAAATTAATTTTATTTTTTATTAATGAATGAATCCTAATATAAATAGAGCTCATTGATCTCAACTCGAGATTTGTGTTGCTCATGAACCGAAGAAGGATGTCCAATATACTTATAAAATGAAATAATTTGGAATAGGCATTATATTATTTGCGGCAATTAACCATTTTTTAGTACTACTAAAAGTGTTAGTTGTGGCCTCTACAATATAGTACTACAAGTAGTATAGCAAGATAAACTAAATAATTGCATCAAGCCATGTGCTTCACGCCCACTTGTCAACAACTTGAAGCGTTAAATTTTGCTATGACGACCTTTAAAATTACTAAAATATTTCGGCTTTACCAATGAAATTTCTTAAAAGTTGCGACAGAAATCTGTTATACATCAAGACACATGGAGTAGTTTTCTATTTCTTGAGTTAATCGAAAACTTAGAAATATACGAATTCTTGCACGCACACCTAGGCATTGATTTCGAGATTATGACTTACATGATGGGAAATACGTGAGATAATCTCTTGGATTTTGGAAAAAAGTTAGATATACCGAGTAAAAATAATATTATATCGGTGTTGTACTATTTTAAAAACTAATTGCAAATTATTGCATAAATATATGATTTACTCATGCATTCTTAAATAATTTGCAGGCTTCTCTTATTGTGTAATTATGTCGGAATTATTGTGATGAATAAATTTAATAAATTGATGTATGCCTTGCATAGAATCAAAATTAAATCTTTGTTCCAATTGAAAATGGGCATTGTTCAAAAAAGAATCACATGGTCAATTTGCAGGTAATGAAATTCTAAATTCATATGATTATCGATATATTTCGTCGAAGAATTGCATGAATTTAACAACATTGATACTTAGTCCATTATTTTAACAATTTCGTTAATAGTATCTCATAATTGACTATCAATACGATAAAATTTACAAACTACCTAAAATAAAATTTTGTTTATTGTTTATGTCTATTATCCAAAAAAATAAATAAATTAGCCTTTGATTTTTATGTAGTAGTTTATATATTTGATTATTTCGAGAAAATTTCAGCAAATTTTATAATAAAAAATAATACTAATTTATTTCAAATTTCTTTGTTATTTATTTTTATTATAAATAAAAAGAATTACTATAAATATAATTTAAGTAGGCTGTGGATAAGAGCAGTTGGCGCCTTGGTGGAGTTGGTTTAAAACAGAAAATGAACCTTCCAGCTCTCATCCAGCACATTCCAATTGATTCTATCGAAACTCCTAGAACTTGTATTCAAAAGTTTAAATCACATATTTAATAAAAATTAATACCATGTTTAGCAATTTAAACAACATTTTCCCGGTGACGTGGCACACTAAAAATTCAGTCTTTTTCTCTCAGATTCTTCGCCCACTAATCCAATCTCTAATCTTGGATTACTTGATTATAAAAATTGCAAGTCTCCTAGAATCTTGTCTTGTTTCCCAATTCGTCTCAATTTCTGTGGGGTCCCTGCAATTGGGGGAAATCTCTGTCACCCGATAAATACAGGGCACGTGCATCACTCTTAACCAGCGAAGAGAGAGAGAAGAGAGAGAGTTAGATGGATGAAGCAGCTTTGACGAAACATGAAAATGGGTGAAAGGTAGGTCATGAGGATATTGTGGAGGGACTTATTTTGGAAAGTCTGAACGAGGGGGAAAAATGAAATTAAAGATGCAATTTTTATGCATGCCTTAAATAAGAAACTCGTTTCATTCCACCATTGCATTGTATTAACAAGAAGGGTCCCTCAAGAATTTCCCTCCCACCTCTTTTTTGTTCATTTCTAGATTCTTGAGAGGGCCTTTTCTTGATTAAAGATTTGATTTTTTTTATTTTTGTTTGCGAGCCTTCTCTTGACTTTCTCTTGCAGAAGGCTCAAACACATTGCTTTTACTTCATATCTGTGCCCATTGGCACCCACAGGCTTCTCTTGAGAGAGAGAGAGAGAGAGAAAGAGAGAGAGGATGTTTAGGTGGTGGGTATCAACTCTCCAATTATTGGAGCTGTTTGTGAGCTCCTTGGTGCATTTGTTGTTTGGATTTTACATATTTAGCACGGCTGTGGCTGGCGATCTCTCTCAAACAATAAATGATTTGTTTTTCAAGCCTAATTTGGCCAGTGGTTTGCAAGATGAGGAGGTTGTAACGCAGAAACCCACCAATTCCGATGATTTGCCCCCAATTGTGCTAGTTCATGGCATCTTTGGCTTTGGGAAAGGGGTATGTATGCAATAAGATTGCAGATTTTAAAATTTTTTGAGGATTTTGTGATGATTCATGCATTTCAAGATTGAATCTTGATGATGAAATTTACAGAAACTAGGAGGCTTGTCTTATTTTGCTGGAGCTGAGAAGAAAGATGAGAGGGCTCTTGTCCCTGATTTAGGCTCATTAACTAGCATATATGACAGGTTGGTTTTGCTTCAAAATGTTTTAAGAAAAATACCCCCCTTTGATTAAGATGTAGTATGTTGGTTTGATTGATTGTTGATTTGTGATTTGTGCATTTGATTGAATGTCGGATTTAGAGCTAGAGAATTGTTCTATTACCTAAAAGGAGGGCAAGTTGATTATGGTGAGGAACATAGCAAGGCTTGTGGGCACTCTCAGTTTGGTAGAGTTTATGAGAAAGGTGAAATTTTTAATTGAGGGCTTAAGTTCTCATTCTCATCTTTATTTTGATCTCTTGTCTGATGTTTGTAATTGCAATTTCTGATGTTTAGGGCATTACCCTGAATGGGATGAGGATAATCCCATCCACTTTGTGGGGCATTCGGCCGGGGGGCAAGTTATCCGAGTTTTGCAGCAAATGCTTGCTGATAAGGTGTAATTTTGATGAATTTGTTGGGAGTTGAATGCTAATACAATCTCAAATTTGGATTGCTGCTAAGTTTTAGTGCAATTTCAGGCATTCAAGGGATATGAGAATACTTCTCCGAATTGGGTGCTGAGCATCACGTCGTTGTCTGGTGCTTTCAATGGCACAACTAGAGCATATTTGGATGGAATTCAGTAAGTAATCGACATTGTTGTAATCTTGCACACATTAGTTATATTCTCTTTATGAAGTTTGTTGTAATGAGTAAAATGGCTGAGATAGATTTTCTTGCTGAATTCCTATAATTCCTCATATGCTTAATTTCAAGAGCTTGAAATCATTGTTGAGTTGTTGATTGCATTAGGGATTATGGAGTAGAGAATATGTAACCATTGAATACTATCACTGGTCTGTTTTAGGGAATATTGATTGTTAAATATCCCCACCTTATTGATCAGTTCCTGATTTCTTGAAAAACGTTGATTGTTTGTAGGCCAGAAGACGGAAAGTCATTGAAGCCCGTCTGCCTGCTGCAGCTGTGCAGGGTAGGAGTGATTCTGTACGACTGGTTTGACATCCTGTGGCTGAAGAACTACTACAATTTCGGGTTTGATCATTTCAACATGTCTTGGAGGCAGATGGGCATATGGGGTCTTGTTCATTGCCTCATGGGTAAGACCGGCCCTTTTGCATCCGGGGACTGGATTCTGCCTGATCTCACCATCCAAGGGTCGATCAGATTGAACAGCAATATACAGACGTTCCCTGACACGTACTACTTCAGCTACGCCACCAAACAGACGAGGAAACTCATGGGCTTCACAGTCCCCTTTGGCCTTCTTGGTATACACCCTCTGCTATTTATCCGAGTCTTGCAGATGAGTGTGTGGCGTCACCCTCCTGACGTCCCCCCTCCTTACAAGGGATACCGGTGAGTGCTGAGCAGATAATGCTCGTTTACTCTCATTTCGTGTCATTGCAATTTATAAGATTCACTCAGTTATGGCCTAATATGGTGAGTTTTCTTACAGAGATGAAGAGTGGTGGGACAATGATGGGGCGCTCAACACCATATCCATGACACACCCTCGCCTCCCGGTAGAGCATCCCAATCACCTTGTGGTGAAAGATTCCGAGTGCCAGCCTTTACAACCAGGCTTATGGTTCGTCCCTCCTCCCCTTCTCGTTTCATCCAATTCGTCAAATGTTTATCCTCTTTCTTGCTTCTTCGGATGTGATTATACTTGAATAAACGTATATTAGAGCCTCCCGGGTTCTCATTTGACATGACTGAACATTTTTAAGGGACGGATGAAGTATCAGATATCTCATAGTACTACTCTACATTTCATTGCTGCATTACTTCATGTTCCGACTAAATCATGCATGAGACGCGGTTTGCAGGTATTACAAGATCGTGGAAGGCGATCACATCCTCTTCATTGTGAATCGTGAGAGGGCCGGGCTTCAGTTTGATCTGATATACGACAGCATCTTTGAGCGATGCAGGAAGCACGCGTTCAGGAAGAAGCCGACGATGCCGAATCAACTAAGCCAATAGCTCATGAAAGAAGTGACTTGGTAGAGATAAATTTGGGATAGTTTTTCTTCTTTTTTCTCTCTTTCTCTATCTTCTTTCTTTCTCTTTTGTGTAGCTGGGCTAGGAAAGCAAGTATAGTTGCTTGATGTTTACCACATATTGTATCTTTTCCATTTACTACTTTTACATATAGCCATTTTTTCTAACAATATTGTTGCTTAGTAGAGAGAACAATATTATTGAAATATTGGATTTAACTACTACATATGTTGTTTTAAGGCCATTAACAGTAGTGTTATATCTTTTCCTTACCATTTTATCTTCAAGCTCCAGCACTGTAATAGGGTCCCAAATTCTGCCCCCAAAATCCGCTCCAATTTATTTCACCATCATTTTAATTTTTTGTATTTTATTAAATAAAGTAAAATAGCAAACTAACATAGATTTAAGAACACAATATTAGAGTTTTTCGTGACATTAAAATGCCAAAAAAAGTACAATGAGAAGCAAACTGAAAAAATAAATAAAAAAAGCTTCTATGGTCCAACATGGCCCGTTCTAAGGCACCAGTAAGATCGACGTCGTCAAGATTCATTTTGAATAGACAGTGGGAAAAATAGGAAGAGATATGTCATATGTGACTTAAGTGAGGGGGTAAATGAAACGTGAGAAGTGAGGTATTTATAGTGTAAAAATTAGGAATTAATTTTTTTTAAAAATCAAGTGCGATTTCACAGGCGGAACGCCTTGCAATAGCGCCGATCGGCACGCCCTATCCCAATTCCCAAGGGCGGGCGGCTCGGTGGTTTTATCGTCCAACTCCCTGCAATAGCGTTAATAAATCTGCGGATCGCGTAGGGCAGGTAAATTGATGCTATTGCGAGTAGGGCTGGCAAATCGTGCGGATTGGGTCGCTATCGGGTCAACCTAATATCGACCCAACCTTATCGGGTCCCAACCCAAATCATCGTGTTCTTATCGGGTTCAACCCAAATGGATTCGTGTCGGATTCGTGCGGATTTCGTGTCATCTAAAAAAATATCGGTTGTGTCGGATTCGTGCGGATTTCGTGTCATCCAAAAAAATATCGATCATCTTTTAATGATAGTAAGTTACTACACAATATAAACGTTATACGATAACGACCGACATATAATATTATATAATTAAAATTTGATATTACAAAATTAAAATAATTAATTTAAATAATTTTTGAATCCAAATAATAAAATTAAAGTGTATTAAAATTAAATCTAACTAATAAAGTTAAAATAATTATTTTTTAATAAAATATATGTATGCAGTAATATTTTTTTTATCATAAAAAATAATTAATAATAGTATTAATCATATTTTTACTAATAAAATTAAAATTATAATATTTCTTAAATTAATAAAAATAATTAAAATTAAAATTTAATATATTATTTTAATTAATAGAAATAATCAAAATATTTTTTTTTCTTAACGGATAACCCAACCCGACCCAAATCCGACACAACCCAACCCAAAATTTCCAAGTTCTTATTGGGTCGACCCTATAAGACCCAAATCCTAAACGTGCGTGTTCGTGTCGGGTTAATTTCGTGAGGATTCGTGTCGGATAAAAAATTGCCAGCCCTAATTGCTGAGTGCCCTAAGAACCTAGCATTTAATTCTTAATAATATCAATTTTAAAATGTAAATTTTTTTGTTGTTATATTATTTTTAACATGAATTTTATTATAATGTTTTATCTCCAAATTAAAGTTAAAAAATAATACGCCCTCGTTCCATAAAAATATAGATATTTGGGAAGGCACGAAAATTAATACACAATTGTAAAGTTAGAGAAAGATAGAAAGAAAAAGTAATTATAGTATTGTTAGTGGAGAATGAGTTAGTGAAATATGGGGTCCATTACCATAAAATGGTAAAAATCAAAGGTGATAAATTTTTAGGGATGAACGAAAATAGAAATAAGTGACAAATTTTTAAAGACAAAAAGTATTTATTTCTTAAATGTTGTCTGGGATCTTTTTTATATACACATACTAATTCCAAAATAGAAATATTATATCGTGTTGTTATATGTCGTTAGATGACTGACTTTTCTGACCTACAAACTAGTTCTTTGACAAATGATGGAAAATGTTTGTTATCATTAAACGTTGTCGGACGACATGTTAGACATAAACATAGTTTCAACATTTGTGTCGTTATTAGTTGTCTGTTGGACCGGGCCGTGCAATAACCTGTCTAATTTCTCGACAAAAGATAGATAATATTCTTATATATTATTGAGTAATCATTATACGTACGCAATGCATCTGTAATAGAAAATAAGTAATTTATGTCCTTTAACATACAAACTATTTCATTGTTTATACCGTTATATTATTGGGTAATCATTATCCACACACCATGAATCTATAATAGTAAATAAATAATTTATGTCTTTTTACTGATTATAATTGAATATATTTATAATTAAAATTTCAATAAGACTTTGTTGATTAATTATTAATTTATTAAATAATAATACTAATTTATAATTCTATGATTCATAATTTCAATTGTTATTACTATTATAAATGTGATTGTAATTATAGTTATTTATTATATTGAAATTAAGTACTATTAATAATTTTAAATTATTTAAAATTAATAATAATAATAATAATAATAATAATAATAATAATAATAATAATAATAGTTGTATAAAGTTATAGTCCACCCCATTAAATATCTACAATGTAAGAATCCTAAACTTGAAAAAAAAAATATCTAAGAAAAGTTCGTTGTACTACTTTCTTTGTTTTTAAGATTCTATTTACTTTCCAAGTTTTATTAAAAATCAAAGCAAACCAAAGAATTTAAAAATTAAGGAGTTGGATTATTTTTCTAAACAGAATTCTGACAATTAAACATGGCCGAATAAAAAAATAATAATTTATTTCTTTCTAACATAGAAACTATTTCCTTGGTAATAACAGATAATAACATATAATAACAGTACACAACGTTCAACTCTCTCATTAGAAATAATAAAAAATTTCAGTTATTTAACATGATATTCCTTAAAACATATGTGTATCCAAATTTCAAAGCGTATAGTGATAAACATACATAATTGTACCTACATAATCGAACACTTTTTAACATTTTATATTAAAAATTGATTTATAAACATGAATTGACATAAAATAAATTTCATACTAATCATTTTGCAACACTTCGATAAAAAACTGAAATTTTAACTTAAATATTTGTATATTTAAGAAAAAAAATATTTTCTTACTAAATATTACTCGGAGTATATAATAAATTCAAATCAAGCTCGAAATCATGTTACGATTTGATATAAAATTTCTATATCACTTCTTTCTTATTGCTACATAAAATACAATAAATAATAAAATTAATTTTTATTTAAATTTAATTAAATTTAAAAATTAAAAGATATATTATGTACATTTATCTTTTCTCTTTAAGGGTAAATTATATTCTTTAAAATTATAGCATTCCTTAAATAAAAGTTTATCCAAAAGGGTGAGAATCTGTAACTGAAATTATAAATGTGAAAAGCAACATCAATTTATTCATTCCTATCTATATTTTGTCTTGTCATGAAGCAATTAATGTTTTAGGAGAAAAGACAAACCTCTTCACCATGTAAACTCAATGCATTTTCAGAATTTGTTTAAACACATGAGTTATAACTGCCATGCAAACACATATCCCAATGCAATATAATAATAATAATAATAATAATAATAATAATAATAATAATAATAATAATAATAATAATAATAATAATAATAATAATAACTGCTCTCTCTCTTTTGTATAAAGAGTATGAATTATTAAAGTGTCATGTATTACTATTTAAAATGAAATAGTACTTTTTTATAGAATATATATTTGTTACTCCCTCCATCTTGAAAGTTTGTCATATTTTTTTTTCGTTCGCTCCACAAAATTTACTTTTCACTTTTTTTACTTTTTTTAGTAGAGGATTCATATTCCACTAACTTTTCAACTCACTTTTTATTATATTTCTTAAAACTCGTGTTCAATTAAAATGTAACAAAATTTATGAGATGAAAAGAGCAATATGTTTGACACAAAATTATTACTCATACACATCGTATATTGCAGTACTAGAATATATTTAAGGAACATGCATATGAATGTACACCTTACCTGAAGTAAAGAAAGTAAGAAACCATTAAACTCTCATATTTCCACTAACATAATCTGCCAATAGCTAGTATTTTGAACGGTTCAGGTTTTAAGAAATTATTTGACTTTATAAAAGAAATTGGTAGAAAAAATTAATGAAATGTGGATTCTATTTTTTTATATTGATTTTATTATAAAATATGAGTAGACTGAATTAGTGTAATATAAGGACCACTTGTTAAAAGTGATAAATGTGAAATGATATATTAATTGATGTGCGTACGAAAAAAGAAAAATGAGATATTTAATGGTGGACGAGAAGAATATATCACTATATCATAATATAAATCTTATTAATATCAAGCATGTATACTAATTAAATCTTAAACATACAGATAATATTGTAGTTACATACACATACCATAATATACGATCAAAAAATAAATCTCAATTTACATAAAAAAAAAGTAACAGGCCTTTTAATTTGTTCTTATCTCTTCATCCACAGTCATGTACACTTCCATAGTCATTTTCTTTTCCCTAGCCCAACAAAAGGCATGGCTTTCAATTTTCAGTGGCCTATTGCATTAAATTCCAATACAGCAAAAATGAATAAAAAGCATCTAATTTCGGTGAAAAGCATTAAATAATGCTGAAAAAAATGCTTCTTTGGATACATTTCGCTAGTCTTCAGTCAAAACAAAATATTTAAAGAAAACAACAAATACCACAACTTATTAGTACTCCCTCCGTCTCAAGATAAACGATTCACATTCTTTTTGGGATGTCCCAAGATAAGTGAATCATTTCTTTTTTTGGTATTCTTTCTCTTACTTTTTTTCTCTAATTTATTAACTCTCTTACTTTATTCACTTTCCACTTTACTAATAAAATCTCATTTCCTTAAATCCCGTACTGAAAAGTATGTGCTCACTTATCTTGGGACGGAGGGAGTATAATGGAATCTGAATGCAACCCCTTTATATAGGGAATCAAGCACGTAAAAACTAGATTACATCTTAAACATAAAGATAATATTAATATTGTGTCAAAGAAGTGAGGCACATGATATGTCGCATTAACAAAAAATAACATGACCTTTTGTTGTTAATTGTTATCTCTTCATCCATCATTTTTTTCTTTTTCCTAGCAAAAAAGAGCCATGCCTTCAAATTAGAGCGGCATATTTCATTAAATTCCCATATATCAACAAATTAGAGTGGCATATTTCACTAAATTCCCATGTAGCAAAAATGAATAAATACCACAAAAATAAGGTAAAAAGCATTAAATATCGCTAGAAAAAAATGAATCATTGATTACATAAGTCTTCGTTAAAGTAAAATATTTGCAATGCAACCCCTATAAATAGGGAACCAAGCAGCCCTGAAAATTGTGTCAAGAGAGAGACTCTCCAAACTAAATCAACCAAATTAGAATTTTATTTGAAAAAAAGGAAGGAAAAAATGGTGAGCAGTGACGCCGCTGCAGTGATCAAAAGCTCCGTCCCTTCACCTGTTGCTGCGGCTGCTGTGGCGGTGGCCGCTGAGTTTGAAGCTATCAAAACTACTCAGTCGATCCTCACTAACCTTAACCTTCAACCTGTTCCTATGCTCGATTTTGATAAGTATGCATTGTTTTTTATTTTTCTTCATTTTTGTTGTTTTTGGTTTTATGAGCTCTCTTTCCTTGTTGCATGCGGTGAGCATTTTGTCTTAATGTATATAGGAGTGTTCAATTTAGTTTTTAACTGTTTGTGTTTTTGATCTACATTTGCGTGTGAATGCACGCACTAACACACTCTACTTTTAGCCAATTCTTGATGTGTTTTTCACATATTGTGTGCTACTACAATGTGTCTTTTCTTTGCTTCATGTATGCATTTTTTTCTTTATATGTTGACAAATTAAAGAAATTTTGAATAACAATGCTAGGGGTGATCCCACCATGTACGAGGCCTATTGGAAATCAGTTGGCGATGATTTCAAAATCACTCTCCCTGCATCCATATTACTCAGCTATTTCGCCAACCCCAAGAGCTTCTGTTGGTATATGCTCCCTAAACTCGAGCAAGAAATTAAAAATCTCCACAATTTGGTTGGAAATGCGGTTGTGGAAGGTCGCCACATCGTGGCGGGGAACGGCTCGAGCCAGCTCATCCAAGCTGCCCTTTACGCCCTCACTGAACCCCTTGACCTCCCAAGCCCTACCAACGTCGTGTCCGCGGCTCCCTTCTACTCCGTCAGTCTTCAAATCCTCATCAGTTGAAATGTTTGTCATTGATTTTTTCATACTGTTGTTAATTTGGATCTAATTAAGTCTTTGTTGATTGCAGTGTTATCCGCAGATATCAGACTATGTGAGATCAGGGCTATTTAAGTGGGGTGGCGATGCTCATGCTTACGTCGACCATGATAGTCAGCCTTACATCGAGATGGTCACTTCCCCCAACAATCCTGATGGCGAACTAAGGGGCCCTGTTGTGAATAAGGTCAATGGCATGCTCGTTCATGACCTTGCATACTACTGGCCTCAGTACACGGCCATCACGGGTCTTGCTGATCACGATATTATGCTCTTCACTGTCTCCAAATGTACAGGACACGCGGGGTCAAGGATCGGGTAAATGATCTAATAATGCTTTGGTTTTCATTACAAGAAGTGACCTTGTGTTGTGATGGCATATGGTTTAATATGTGGTTGGTTTCATTTTGTTTTTTGTTTATGTGAAGATGGGCAATAGTGAAGGACCCGGATGTGGCAAAGCGGATGGTGAAGTTCATGGAGATCAGCACCATTGGGGTGTCCAAGGAAGCTCAACTCAGAGCTATCGGTGTCTTGGAGATGATCTCTACCAACAGCGGCCCGAGTAATTTCTTCGAGTTTGGACAGTCTGTTATGGCTGAGCGATGGAAGAAGCTGAGAGAAGCTCTCCAGGGAATTGACGTCTTGCAGATTCCTGATTTCCCTCCTCAACACTGCAACTTCAAAAGCGACTTTCTTCATTGCACTCCAGGTAAAGAAAGTCTAGTGATTGTTTGACTTTAGAACATTTGCCTTGGTGAACAATAGTGTATGATATTTTCCGTTTTGAATAGCTTACGCATGGATGAAGGCCCAAGTGGGCATCAATCTGGAGGAGGTGCTGAAGGAGGAGAGTATTCGAGTGCGAGGAGGCCAGACTTTCGGGTGCCCTAGCAACTACGCTAGGCTTAGTATGCTGGGCAGGGATAATGACTTTGATCTTCTTTTGAAGAGGCTTCCCTCTATTCTGAATCGTTTAGCTCATTGAACCCTTTGCTCATCCCTGATATCAGCCTCCATTTATCAATCACAAGTTGGATTTCAAGCTTAAAATAAAGCCCAATTAGATCAATTTGCAATTTAATATTTATTCAACAGAATCACTACACACTCAAGTAATAATATCCTAGATGTGAACGATTGCACAGTTCTGTTATAGTACAACTTTGCTCTCATAGTACTTAATTGGTAGAATATTACAATGAAATCCGAAGTACTAATAACTAAATTTGATGTTATATGTACATACCAAACTATGAAATCTCGTGCACCAAGTAACTGCAACAAAAAAGTAATATCAAGCGAAAAACATCAAATCAATCTCTACCCCAAATGAATAATACGAACATAAAATATACTACATCCATCTACGAAAAATAGTCTCATTTTATAATTTTGGGATGTCCAAAAAATTGTCTCATTTCTGAAATTGGAGAGTGTCTCTCTTATACTTTATCTACTTTTTCTCCTCTCACTCAACTTAAATCACTTTTTCTCCTTTTTTCTCTCTTACTTTACCCATTTTTTCTCTTTTTCCCTTACTTTACCAATTTCTCATTATAACTCGTGTTGTTCACAAATAAGACAATCTTTTTGTAAAGATGAAAACATTTAAAAATTAAAATAATATTGTTTCTTGCTCTAGCAGTGGATCTAGTTGACTAAGTAGACTACAACGGTGAATTTCTGGCTATGGTGAACCTTCCTTGAGCTAGGATGCATTGAGCGCCATGGATCTAAAGTGAAAGTAAGGGATGCGACTCTTAGATTCTGAACTTTTCGATGTCGACCTCTTTCCAGAAACTCCTTCCCTTCTCTCCATGTTGACCCCCCTTTAATAGGACGGCTTTGAGCTCCAATCCCTAGGGGTTTCTCCTGTGGTTTGAAGTTTGTACCCTTGAAACAAGGGCGTATTCCTGGTCTTGTCCCCTCTGTACTTCATGCAACGCCAACACTCTTGAAATGTTTCTTCCTGATCATTTGGGTAGAATTTTTGCAAATTTTGCTCCATTTTGCTCCATATGCATCTGCTTGATCCAGTCTGAATCAGTATGCACCTCTGTTTGGTCAAGTGCCTCTCCTGTACATTAAACTCACATATTTCGTGCATTATCACCCCAATTGATGAGATTATAATCAAAAGTCAATGCATGAAATAAACCTTATTATCAGTAAACTAGATTTAGAAACTTGAGATTATAATCGGTTGGTTTTGTTTCCCATATATGTTCGAATTTTCTTGAGAGCAATTCGACATAATCCAAACCAATGTTTTAAAAACTGGATCGGTGAACGAACTGGAGAAGCTACTTGTTCACGGTTCATCTGGTCCAACCGGTTTAATCATTGGTCGAACACGTTATACTATTTTAAATACATGTATTTAAATATAAACTATAGAAAATATATTAAATTTACATTTAATTTATTGTATATCAAAAAACATTTACCTTATATATAATTAGTTATAATAAAATTTCATAAATTTTTTGTAGATAAATAAAATTAAATATATAAATGCTTAGTTACACAATATTAATAACTATTAAACTCTATTTATAATTATAAACTCCTAAGGGAGCACTATGGTGACACCATAGTTAAAATAACAATCTAACACCATTCTAAGCCATCTGATCTCTTAATTAGATGGATGAGATTGAATTGTAGAATTAGAGTACGAATTGCTTGCCTGTCAACATAATATTGCTTGCATGGGTATTTTTGTCATTTTTACATAAAAGAAACTGATACGGGATTTGAAAATCACGGTTATTTTGCACTTGAATTTACAATTTCTCTCCCACTACGCGATAACTCACTTCTGTCTTTCTCTCTCCCCTAGTCTCTAATTAATCGATTCTCTCTCAATCTTGAAACCCTAGGGAGAAATCTCCAATTAAACATCGCTCTTCTAGCAGTTCTCTCAGTCACCCGTTCTCTATTCGAGCGTCGACGCTTTCACGGAAGGAGTGTCGCTGCTGACCAATTTCCAGCTTTTCTCTCTCATTTTTTCTCATCCGTTCATGTCAAGGCTATCCACGCTGTCTGTTATTTGATGTCTATACGAATCAGTAGTTGCTTCTAATGGTAAGGTAATTGCTATGTGTGCATTTTTGGGATTTGGTATTGACGTGTGTCAATTGCTAGTGGTTTCGGTAATTGCTGCTAAGATTCGACAATTTAATGATTCATTATTTATACGTTTCACTATCATATGGTCTCTTTCGCTTGGTATGTCTGTTAATTGTTCAATACAATTAATTAGATTGATAAAATTGCTTGTTCAATATTTTAGAATTGCTTGTCCAGTGTGTAAGAATTGCTTGATAAACGTATTACTTTCCAGTATGTTAGAATTTCTTGATAAACGTATTGCTTGTTCAATATTTTAGAATTGTTTGTCCAGTGTGTTAGAATTGCTTGATAAACGTATTACTTGTCCACTATGTTAGAATTTCTTGATAAACGTATTGCTTGTTCAGTGAATTATTATTGCTTGATAAGCATTGATAATTGTTTGTTCAGTATTTTAGAATTGCTTGTCCAGTGTGTTAGAATTGTTTGATAAACGTATTGCTTGTTTAGTATATTAAAATTACTTGATAAACGTATTGCTTGTTCAGTGTGTTATAATTGCTTGTCCAGTGTCCCGGTGGAATTACTTGATAAACATATTGCTTATTCAGTGTGGTATAATTGCTTGTTCAAAGTGTTGGAATTGCTTATTCAAGTTTGTTCTAATTGCTTGTTCAATTTGTCAGAATTTCTTGTTCAAGCTTATTGTTGCTTCTTTAGTATTCGCTTTAATTACTAATTAATGGTTGGGAATGTGCTTGTTAATGCATAATAAGTGTAGTGGTTTTTATCGTGCAACACAGGACACAATTAAAGAAAAGACATGATGATGACGTAATGAGAACGACAACAAACCAATTTGAAGAGGCGCAAAAGAAAGGACCCATTGATGTTGAAAAGATGGTTGCAGAATACCCTAGACCTTGAATAGTGAATGATATTTTTTTAGGAGAATGAGCGTCACTGTATTTTGTTTAATTTTTTTTTTGAGTAAACTAACTCTTGATAGGCAATGACTATTGGATTGTTAGGTAATTGCTAAATGTTGATTGTTGGGTAATTGATGTGTATTAAATTTTTTGATTTGGTATGTATTTGATGGTTGGATAATTGATGTATATGCAATTTTATGAATCGTTATTTCCTTCTAATGGTTTGGTAATTGATGTGTATTCATTTTTTCAATTTAGTATTTCTATGTATGCAATTTTTTTTCTTCAGCTTATGCGTTAATTACTTGACGAGATTGAACATTATGGATTGCTTTATCCACACTTGGGCAAAAATAAGTAATGAATGCTTCACCGCTTGACTAGTTGCTTGTCTACATAATACAGATTGCTTGCATGGAATCTCATTCCAAAAACTAAAATTAATTGCTTGACTAGTGAGTAATAAATGCTTATGTTGTCCAATTTGTGTACTTGCTCATTGCTTCATTGCATTTGATTAATTGCTTGTCCACATAATACAGATTGCTTGCCTTGAATCTATTTCTAAAGAAAAATCAATTTCAAATATTATCCAAAATCAATCACAAACGATTTGCAATATGGTAAAAAAAAACATATAACTAAGTACAAATTGCCATGAAATATGTGATACATAAGTAATTTAAGAGCACTACTATTGCATAAGGAAACAATGAATATGAAAGCAGTTAAAACAATGTAACCAAGCAATCTGGTACCAAAAATCAATATTTATATATGATAACAAAGAAATTCCCTAAAAATGTAACACAAACTGTGATATACAATTCCTAAATCAGAGGCAAGCAATAAAACAATTGTAAACAAGCAATCTTGCTATTCTTCTCCATCCACCCACTTGCCATTCCTGGAGTCGTGGTGGCCCAATTCCCGACAGTTTCTACACCTATGCAATGGTTTGTTTTTCAACTTAATAGCATTCTATTTTGGAGAGACCAAACGGTTGGAAATTCCGTGTGTCGCAACCAGAAGCACGAGCATAAGCATCCGGTTTTTGAATTTTTGAGCAACGAATGGTTTGAGATTGTCGTGGCAATCAGACACACATGCAACTATATAGCATAAGAAGTAAATAACAATTGATTAATTATGAAACGAAAAGGACATCATGACTGAAAACACAAATACGGGATGACTGTTACAATAAGCAAAATACATTACATACACAAACAACTAGGCAAATATTACTAAGCAATCAGCAATACGAAGTAATGGTTGACTATTACATCACAGCAAGCACACCACACCTCGACATGTGTTCATAACATTTCAAACCGTCTATTATCACCAGACAATCAAGAATACATAGCCATGCAATCTAAGATCTACTTTTATTAGTAAAATGGGCATGAAATATACATGAAGGAAAAACACCGCTAAGCAATTGCAGAACTACAACAAAGCAATATAACAAATGGTTGCAAGCAATTTGAGATAATCACGGACCAAATGACATACATTATAGTGGTAATATGGTAGGGACGTGAAATCCAGTCACATAAACAAAGCAATGTAGCAAACGTATACAAGCAATCTGATAAGCAAAATCAATAATGCAAATTAACCAAAACAAACATGAAATATACATGAAGGAAAAACAATGCTAAGCAATTTCAAAACTACAAAAAAAGCAATGTAACAAATGGTTGCAAGCAATCTGAGATAATCACGGACCAAACGACATATATTATTGTGGTAATATGGCAGGGACGTGAAATCCAGACACATAAGCAAGCTATGTAGCAAATGTATACAAGCAATCCGATAAGCAAAATTTATAATGTTGATTAACCAAAGCAAGCATGAAAATATGCAGTCATTGGATATGAATTTCAACTCCATGAGTTTCAATTGCACATGAATTTCAATTGCAAATTCCGAAAATTAAAGTAGCGAATGAAAACAATTGTTGATCGAATTTAATCAGGGAAACAAACAGAACCAAATTCTCGAAATTGGGGAGGTGAATATCATATTGAAACAATCAGGTTGAATCGCAAAATATATTAACAAAACTCTAGTTCAAATTTTGGGATTAAAGATGAACATAATCAAGTTGAAGAATTTCTTACTTTTTTGGAAAATCAGAGAAATCCATCGACATCAGAACGCTAATTCTCCATTAATTGAATGAATTGAAGATTGAATGAATAGTTAGATACGTAGAGCGTCAATAACTGAAATCAGCGCAGCCAGAATCTGCTTCAAATTATCGTGAATATGTTCCAAAATTGAAGAAAGAGAGAAGAATAAATCACGCGATTTACGCTGGGAGAGAAACCGATGGAATTGTGTTTCCATCTCTGCCCTTCAGCGTTAATTCCTGATTTTTTTATAAATAAAAACCTGCCACATGTCAATCTAAGAATTGCATCTCAACCAAAATCTAACGGTTCAGATTGGTGGTACAGTGTCACCCAAAATAGCGTTGTCATTTTATCATTTCCCTAAACTCCTATATTGTAAGATAATAGTGATTGTAAAAGCATAATTAAAATATAAAAAATATAAAACTAAAATGAATTATTAGTTTGGTGGGAAAAAATTCAGATTTAATGTATAACAATAATTATTGTTCATAATATTTAAAAATGACCATGTGGTGGAGTGGTAAAGGAGTTGTTATTTAGAGATGAGGTCATGTTCAAGCCCTAGCAACAACAAATTTTGAAAAAATATTTTGTAAAGTGAAAAAATTCAAAAATCGATTTCATGGTTGGACCGGTCTGACCGGCCAGTTCTACCGGTTCACGGCGGTTCAACATGCTAGTGGTTTTTAAGGGTGAACCGGACCGGACTGCCTGTCAGTTCACGTTCGAACCGGCCGGTCCGGTCCGGTTTTTAAAACATCGATCCAAACTTATTATTATTATTATTATTATTACTATTATTATTATTATCATTATCATTATCATTATCATTATTATTATTATTATTATTATTATTATTATTATTATTATTATTACTATTATTATTATCATTATTATTATTATTATTATTATTACTATTATTATTATTATCATTATCATTATTATTATTATTATTATTATTATTATTATTATTATTATTATTATTATTATTATTATTTGTTACACCATATCTTTGTCTAATCCTCAAGGGGATAAGAAATATAATTTATATATGAGAAAATCAACATCAACTATACTACATTCCTATCTAATATTTTTATTCTGTATGAAAACATTCGATGATTCACAATAAACAAATAAACCTTCCACATACTCGATATGTGTAAGTCAACTCAATGCATTCTTTATATTCTTGAAACCTTATTTAGTTGTAACTACATTGCGGAGATAAATTCCATTGCGAAATTAGACATTTATGAAAAACAGTGAAAAATTAAGGACACTATAATGGGCATTATACCTTAATTTAGGTGTAACATGACTCACCACATTTGCACAATACATTATACGAAATACCATTTTTAGCTGTTATTGGATGCACCGCATTTGAGCAATATATATTTTTACCTTTTTTAATTATAATTGCACGCACCGCATTTGAATAACATGGATTATGGAGTGAGGCATATAGCAACATTAATATACAATTAAGAGATAAATCACATTTACAAAATATAACATGACCTTTTGTTGTGAAAAGGGCCGATGGCATGCTTGTTCATGACCTTGCCTACTGGCCTCAGTACACGGCCATCACTGACACCTGATCACGGCATCATGCTCTTCACCGTCTCTAAATGCACCGAAAATGCGGGGTCGAGAATCAGATGGAAGATCTAATTATAAGGCTTTGGTTTTCATAGAAAGAAGTAATCTTGTTGATCTGTTTTAATACATGATTCCATTTTCCTTTTTGGTTTATGCGAAGATGGGCGATAGAGAAGGTCCAGAATGTGGCGAAACGGTTGGTGAAGCTCATGGAGATATGCATCACTAGTGGGGTGTCAAACGAAGCTCAACCTAGAGCTATCAACATCTTGAAGATGATATCCACCAACAACTGTCATACTAATTTTTCAAGTTCGAGCATTTTGTCATGGCTGAGAGAAGCTCTTGTGGGTAGGGCTTATAATTTTTTACACAATACGATAATTCGATATGAATTCGCAATATATTAATGGGTTTGGGTCAAGCCTTATTTGAGTTTGTATCCTTATTGGGTTGATCTGTTAAGAACCCGACTGCCCGAACTTGAAGAAACTAGCCAAGCCGCTGCTGGTGGAGATCATCTCCAAGATGTTGATAGCTCTAAGCTGAGCTTCCTTTGACACCCTAGTGGTGGTGTTGATCTCCATGAACTTTACCCCCTAGTTCGCCACATTGGGGACCTCTGGTTATGAAGTACTCAATGTTTCATGGGAAAAAGACAAACCTTTTCACCATGTCAACTCAATGCAAACTCAAATTTCGTTGAAATACCTAAGTTGTAACTGCCATGCAAACACATATCCCAATGCAAAATCTATATGGGATATCTAAAAAGAAAATATCCACTATATCTATTCTCTGTATTTTGTAACTGAATGCACCACATTTGCACAATATGCATAATACCTTTTTGCCGAGCCGCTGCTGGTGGAGATCATCTCCAAGATGTTGATAGCTCTAAGTTGAGCTTCCTTTGACACCTTAGTGGTGGTGTTGATCTCCATGAACTTCACCCCCTAGTTCGCCACATTGGGGACCTCTGGTTATGAAGTACTCAATACTCAATGTTTCATGGGAAAAAGACAAACCTTTTCACCATGTCAACTCAATGCAAACTCAAATTTTGTTGAAATGCCTAAGTTGTAACTGCCATGCAAACACATATCCCAATGCAAAATCTATATGGGCTGAAAAGCAAATATCAATTGTATCTATTCTTTGTATTTTGTAACTGCATGCACCACATTTGCACAATATGCATAATACCTTTTTGGCTATAACTGCATGTACTGAATTGCACAATATAGACATACATTGACTCTACCGTTTGATTAAGTGGTAAGTCGATGCACGTAGTTGTAACTGCACGCACCGCAATTGCACAATAAAGACATGTGATATAATACACAGTTACTCTACCGTTTGATAAGTAAATAATTGTCAATACAATTTTTCTTTTTTACTTAATAACAATAATAATAATTTAAATTATTATTAGTAGTAGTAATGTGATGAGCACACATCTAAAATATGTAATATTATGCTAATTTAAAAAAATGTAAAGGGTAATGTTTAATTTATTATCTATATATGTAGTACATTGTATATAAATTGAGAATTAAAAAAAAAAACTATATAGGTAACGTAAGATTTAAATTCTTAAAATATCGATAAATTTAGATTAAGTATAGTCTTAAGGAATTCAGGGATAAAATGGGAAAAAATAAGGGGAGTAGCTGCTATGTGATTAGGGATTTTTTAGGGACATGTGATATTTTTTCAAGTTCATGGACCTAAAACATGCGAACCTCATTTTCCAAGGATAATTTTAAAGTTTTTTTTTTCTCATATCTATTTATTATTAATTTTTTCCCCCTGATAGTCTATGAAGTCCACTCTTATTATTATTATAAATGGTCACTCTTATGTATTTCGTATATGTGCAGACAAACCTTCCCCATATTTTATGTCTGTCAACGCACTCCTGGAAACTTTTAGGCCCTTCTTGGTAATATAGAATGGAATGAGAAAGGAATGAAATGGACATGAGAATGAAATCATTTCATTTTAATCTCTTGCTTAGTAGTGATAAGAAATACAAAATGAATGAAATTGTTATTCTTTGGTTGATTCTATTTCTGTGCTTGGTGATTACAAATAATATAGGAAGAGAATGGAATGAAGTGAAATGTAAATGATCAATATGTTTATTCCACCAAAAAAATTAATATATTAAAAAATATTTTTACCATATATTATGGTGTGTATGTGTGTGCATAGTGTGTGTGAGCTGGTGGGTGTGTAGGGGTGTATCCAAGAATATAAATGAAAGGGGGCAAAATTATATGTATGGGAAATTCAAGAATTTGAGAAAGGGAAAATATAAAGAAATTTCAAAAGTTGCAATATTGAATAATAAAATAGCATATGTTAAAATATTTGAAGAAGAGTATTTGCCCCACCTTGACATAAGGTGGCTCCGCCCATGTGTGTGTGTGTGTGCGCTGGCGTGTGTCTGTGTACATGTGCTGGTGTGTGTGCACGCACTCTGCTGGTGTGTGTATGTGTAGTGTTTAGATTTTTTTTTTCCAATTATTAGTCTGTTGTAAAAAAAAATTTAAAATTTAAAACAAGAACAAAGAATAATGGAATGGAAATATGGAATGACCATTCTTTGACTAAATGGAAGGAATGGATATTCTCATGGGGAATGGAATGGTGGTTTCGTAAAGAATAATAATTCTGAAAGAAAAAATATAAGCAAATGAATGAAATGAAAGTAGGAATACCATTCCATTCCATAATACCAAGCATGACCTTAAATCTTTATGAGTCGTAACTGTACTTGGATAGGCAATTATTACTACTATTACTATTACAATGCTCTTTGTATAGTAAATTATGGGTGAATATAGAATATTGATAGAGATGTTAAAATAAATAGGTTATATATGTACATATATGAAAATTTAAGGAGGCATTTGCCCTTTATGGACATACACGACTCTTAACATTTTTGTTAAATCAAGTTAAAGAGATGATACTATTAACTTTGGAAGAAGGATGCAATATTAGTTAAGCAATCTAATTTATCTAATCATTATGAACTTTTGACTAATTAAGCAATAAAATTCAGCTAAAATAAATTTTGTAAGGACCTTCTAAAGTGTTATCTTATAACCAACGGGTCGCAAAGTAATTGGCAATGCGCAGCTGAGATGACCTTAGAGTCACGGGTTCAAACCTCGCCACTCGTTGGGAGAATTTCGACCTTAATCCGCAAACCCGGTCGAGCAGGATTAGTCGGATTCCGCCAAAGGCATGTTCGGTTATCTTATAAGGAACCTAATTAGAATTTTCGTTAAAAAAAAAAGAAATATAAATGGTGAGCACTGAGACCGCAGTTGTGATAGAAAGCTTAGTCCCTTCACCTGTTGCTGCTGCTTATGTGGATGCAGTTGTAATGGTGGTGGCCACGAAGGTTGAAACGATCAAAACTACCGAGTCGATGCACACTAACCTTAACCTTCAATCCATTCCCATTCTCGATTTTGATAAGTATGCATTGTTTCTATTTTTCTTTATTTTTGCTTTTATTTAGCTTTTTTGTGTTTTATGATCTCTCATTATGTGCATGCAGTGTCTGTTTTTATACGTTGTGCACATAACCTACTAGGATTCTTCAGTGTGTGTTGAGTGTGTTTTGTTGGCCGCATGTGTTTGCATTTGCCTCTTCTCATGAATATTGGCATGTGAATGAATGCAATAGGATTCTTCAGTGTGTGTAGAGTGTGTTTTGTTGGCCGCATGTGTTTGCATTTGCCTCTTCTCATGAATATTGGCATGTGAATGAATGCAACAATTATTGGTGTGTGTTTTACACATTGTACACATATGAGATCAGGACTGTTCAAGTGGGGTGGCGATGCTCATGCTTATGACCGTGATGATCAACCTTACATCGAAATGGTCACTTCCCCCAACAATCCTGATGACGGCCTAAGGGGGCCTGTAGTGAATAAAACAATGGCATGCTGGTTCATGACCTTACATACTATTGGCCTTAGTTGACGGCCATCACGAAGCCTTCAGATCACGACATCATGCTTTTCACCACGTCCAAATGCACCGGACACACGGGGTCAAGGATCGGGTAGATGATTTAATTATAATGCTTTGGTTTTCTTACAAAGAAGTGATCTTCTGTTGATTTGTTTCTATATATATGTGGTTAGTTTCATTTTCCATTTTTGGTGTATGTGAAGATGGGCGATAGTGAAGGACTCGCACGTGGCAAAACTGATGGTGAAGTTCTTGGAGATCAGCACCATTGGGGTGTCCAAGGAAGCTCAACCCAGATCTATCAGCATCTTGGAGATGATCTCCACCTCCACTAATTTCTTCGAGTTTGGGCAGTTTGTGATGGTTGAGCGCTGGAAGAAGCTGCGAGAAGCTCTCCAGGGAACTGATGTCTTGCAAGTCCCCGACTTCCCTCCTCGACACTGCAACTTCAAACGAAGCTATAAAGAACGCAATCCAAGTAAAGAATGTCTAGTGATTGTTTGAATTTGTACATTGGCGTTATTGAACGAAACAGTATGATATTATTATCCGTTTTGAACAGCTTACGCCTGGATGAAGGCCCAAGAGGGCATAAACCTTGAAGAGATGATGAACGAGGAGAGTATTCGAGTGCGAGGAGGCGGGACTTTCGGGTGCCCTAGCAAACTATGCTAGGCTTAGTGTGCTGGGTCGGGATAATGACATTGATCAGTTTCTGAAGAGGCTTCCCTCTATTTTTAAACGTCTAGCTCATTGAAAGTTTTGATCATCGCCTGCATATGAGCTTTAGTCTTGCAACACCCCCCCCCCCCCCATCTGTTTCCGCCATGTCGGAGAGTTCAATATTACTTCTGTAGTGGCTGCTCGTAATATTCCAATTATAACTTATATTAAATTGTGGGTTCAATTTAATTAGTAAAGAGTAAATTGGATGAGCCCAATAAAGCCTAACATGAATTAGATGTGTGTGTAGTTAGAAAAACAATAGTTTATCTGTATTAAACAGTAAAAAAAATCAAATAGTATGCTCTATAAATCAATATACTCCATAATATAGTATGCTCTATAAATCAATATACTCCATAATATACAGTATGTACTGTGCAGTGGTTTTCTATATTCAATCATCGTTGTTTTTTTTTAATTAAAAAATCTCTTTGGTCATTGTTCCAATTTGCACAATACTTTATGCATTATACTACCTCACATACTGTATAAATGCATGTCAACGCAATGCATTCCTTAAATTCGGGAAACCTTTTTTAGTTGTAATTGCAGTGCATAGATAAATTCCATTGCGACATTAGACATATATGAAAGATTGTGAAAAATTAAGGACACTATACCTTTTTTAGCCGTAACTGGACGCACCGCATTTGCACATTGGAAGCACCGCATTTGCACAAAATAGTAACTTTTTTATAAGTAGCTGGACGCACCGCAATTGCACAAGTCCCTTTTTAGCTATAACTGCATGCACCGCATTTGCACAATATAGCGATACACCGACTCTACCATTTTATTAAGCAAAAAAATATCTAAATAAGGTACATATATATTTTACTCATGCACATCACATATATTGTACTAGTATTAGTATATATTCAATGAACATGCTCCGGTAAATGTACAGGTACACATAAAATGCAGTATTGAAAGTAAGAAACCCTATAGTCTATCTAGACCCTTACATTTCCACTAATATAATTTATAGAACACTATATCACAATACAAATCTTAATATCAAGCATGTAAACTAGACTATGCATATCTTAAACATACATATAAGAATGTATTAATGGAGTAGGGCACATAGCAAGCATAATATACAATCAAGAGATAATCACATTTACAAAACATAACATGACCTTTTGCTGTTATCTCTTCATCCACAGCCACATACATCCAGAATCATTTTCTTTTCCCTAGCAAAAAGAACTATGGCTTTCAAATTCCCCCATGTAGCAAAAATGAATAAAAACCATCCAAGTATGGTGAAAAGCAGTCAATATTGCTTTAAATTGAATCTTTGGACAGATTTCTAAGTCTTCAGTAAGAAATATGTTACGACTCTAAACGTGGATGGACACTAGTGCTCCCCTCCAGACTTATTATCATTTATATCTCTATCTAATCTCAAGGGGCATAAAATATTGTGCCTGGAAATATATATATGAGAAAGCAACATCAACTTTATATGCATTCCTATCTAGTATTTGTATTTTGTATGAAGCACTCAATGATTCACAGTAAACAGACATACCTTCCCCATACTCTGTCTGTCAACGCAGTGCACTCCTTAAATTCTTGAAACCTTATTGAGTTGTAACTGCACTGCAACATTATACATATATGAAAAACTGGGAAAAATTAAGGACATTATGAGGGGGGGGGGGGGGGGGGGAGCATTAAAACTATTCCACTAGTGGACGGTGTAATAATAGTATAGCTAAAGTGTAACATCTTTTTTTAGTCGATTACCAAAGAATCAAAAACGGAATGTCACATTGGAAAAACAAATTTTCTTATTTTAAAAATATGTGACTTTTAAGGCTATTTTTTTCAAGCGAACAACTAGAATTTTATTTATATCATGAGAGTTGAGAATAAACTTTTATATATATCTGTATATATTTTTCAAAGTCCTGACATGCCACAAACTAGCAACTCAAATGCTTACCTATAATACTAGTGACTTGATCCTCCGCAGCTGCATGTATGAAATGAGTTTAAGCCTTAATCTGCATAAAGGAAGGGCGTGAGCTTCATAAGTCCAGTAGAGAAAAATATATTCAAACAAAATCTTCAGAAATTTAGAAGCATTATGATAGTCCCTTTATCACTTTATGTATGTTATCGATTTCTAACTACTTTTACCTTGTTAGAGTTTACTTATTCAATTTATCTACATACTAGTTTTGGCAGCTGAATCTCTTTCCACACATTCAGACCTCCGAGGCTTATAGTAGAGTTTTAATAGAGTATATAATGATACAGAAATTCATATGCATTGATAAACCACATGAGTAAATCCCTAACTCTTAACACTAGTATCATAACTCAATAGAAAACATATACAACAAAATCTGATTACATGGACCAGATATCAAGGCATATCAGAGTTACATTAATGTTTCATGTATTCACATATTATAACACATTTTATCACATATATTATTTCGCACACCATATATATACATATATATACAGAGATTTAATATGCTGAGCAATAGACTTTGAGCGACTAGGAGCGTTTGTTTTTATTTTTCTATGCATTAAATATTAGTAATAAAATTCTTTTTCACCTATTCTCTCATCTATCATTCATGTCTCCTTTCGTGAAAATCGCTCCCAGACTCCAGTTCCTTATGATTTTTTTCGCAATTCTGAAATTCATCATCATAATCTCTCTCCGTCACTTGATTACCAAACTGAATCTCCACATAGTGTTCTACTACTTCTATTTCTAAAAAGTTGGCCCTTATTCTTCTCCAATTTCAAATATTCTCATAAGGCAGAAACCAGAGTTGTCTTTTTTTTCAAAAAACTACTCAGAATTTTTCTTTCGCTAAGCACAAAAACATCACTAACCACCACTCTTATTTTTTTTGTCACAACGAGTCAACGACACCTCCACAATCCAATTCACCCAAAATTTGGAATTCCGCAGCTGACGGTTAATTATCTCACACTAAAAGAAAGATGAACACACAGGCACAGGTTGAATTTGCAAAAAAAAACAAGACAACAAATCTCCAATTCAAGCTCTACTATTTTGTCCTTTTTTTCACTTACCAAACCTAGGAATCAATTTCATTCAATTCTATACTCAAAATCATATAAGCAAGGTTTGTTGAATTCGTACCTTAATTTCGCAAGGATTGATCTCGGGTGCTCAAGCTTTGAAATATCTTCTAGAGTTAGAAAATTGATTAATGTTAATGCTATTTGGGCCTTCTCGAATTTTCAATAAACCATGGAGTAACAAAAGATAACCCTACTCATCATCTGAATTTAACAATTAACTAATCAATAACTACACTAACAATTAAAATGAAAAAAGTCAAATTTAACTTGACGGATTTTATATAGATTGTTTCCAAATACTTTATTGTTATTTTTTCAGGGACTAAAATCCCTTATTTTTAAAAATTATGAAATGAAATTATTGTATTTACTCAAATCAACTTCCATTTTTGGGGCGTTAAATTATGAATCCTGCCAACACATAAAACTACTTAGCAAAGCTATCATGATTAGTGATTCACGGTAATCAAGTAATTGCCAATCACTTAAATAAAAATTCAAAAATAAGTAAACATATTCAATTTATAAAGTACTTAACAAAAGAAAAATAAACATATTCAATCTAACAAAAACGAGATAAACGCGGGAAAAAAAAATAATTTTGCTATAATTGATCTGTGTTGAATTCTTTGCTCATTGCTCTTCTTCCCAAAATTTTACTTCACCTGTAAAATATGAAGTTATTCTATTGTACAAAAGATTTGGAAAGTATAAATCCGTGAACAATTATTTCTGAGTCACAGTATGCATATTTTATATTGCGGAGAAGGTTAAGATATGGTACAATCTTACAAATAGGGAGGATACTGAGTTTCTAAAAGAAAAAAAAATCTCGAAAATTGCAATATTCGCGTTTCCATAGACAGTTGAGCGGACCGTTCACTTTAACTTAGCGGTCCACTCAGCACACACAGCTTCGAAGAGTGACCATAATTTTTTCATCCGAACTTCAATGGAGGCATGCAAGATATCAACATTTTTCTTTTTTAATTACTGTTATTATTATTATTATTGTTATTGTTATTGTTATTGTTATTATTATTATTATTATTATTTAATTTTCATATTTTATTTTGTGTCATCATATTTATCATATTATGATAAAAATTGAAAAACTGGAAATTGGCTGGTTAGGAATCATCGTTTATGTCATTGTAAATTGTAATCAATGTTCTTTCCGTTGTACTCCCTCCGTCCCATTGAATATGATTCATTTTCCTTTTTAGTTTGTCCCACTCGAAATGACTCATTACTAAGAATAGAAACACTTTTATCTCTACTTTATTACATCTCTGGAAACACTTTTTATCTTTACTTTATTCTATCTCTCTTACTTTACCCTCTCTCAATAACACACAAAATAAAGCTACATAAAAACCTGTGCCGTCCCAAGAATGGGTCATCTTCCTTGGAACGGAGGGAGTATAATATAGGAAATAATCATTTATTGGTAACGTTGTTGGGTAACTTTTTTGTGTATGCATTAGTTCCAAAATAGAAAACGTTATCATGACGTTGGGTGACCGGCGATATTTCTGACCTACAAACTAGTTCACTAACGAACAACGTCCTTGTCGATAAGAGCCTAGTTTCAACCTTTTGTGTTGCTATCAGTTGTTAGTCGTTATTCGACATGCGTACCAAATCGAAAAAGAATTAATTAATTTATGTCGGACAACCTTTTTCAATAAGAAGTTAGTTTCAACATTTGCGTCGTTATTCAACACACATACCAAATAAAAAAATAATTAATTAATTTATGTCCTTAACATACAAATACAAACTATTCTCCTTATCTACCAAATATCAATTATTACCATAAGAATTTAAGTTGTAACTGCAAATCTGTACATGTGAAAAGAAAACTTCAGTTTTAACTATTCTTTCTATTTTGTATGAAGCATACAAACCTTGCCCATATTATTGTGACGTCCGTCAACCTATTCGAGTTGTAACTCCCGGAAATCCTTTAAACCTTTGTGAGTTGTAACTGCAGTGCCTAGAAAATTAAATAATGAAGTGAATCTTTGAACAGATAATAACTTTAAATTGCTACAAAAATACATGGTTATGATAAATATGTACGTATTATATATTTGTATACAAGTATAGTATAACATCTCTCTTTATACACATAATTTGCATAGAAATTGATAATTTTATAAATTGCTACTTCTATAGGATAGAATCATGTGCAAAATCTTTTTATTCGTCCTATTATGAACAATGTAATATTAATATACATGAAATATCATTATAGTATTATCATAGAAAATAATATCCCAAAAAATCAAGGAATATAATTGAATTGTCAATTTCAAGTAGTATTTTAATCCCTGGTCTGATAATCAAGAAAAAATCCATTTCGATAAAAATCTAGTTTTAACATTTGTGTTGCACAGAGTTGTTTGTCGTTATTCGAAACACACACCAAATCAGTAATATAAATTATAGTACTATAATTTATGTCGTTAGAATACATACTAGTTCCTTTAGAATTTGAGTTGTAGCTGCAGAAAATATAACTTTATATACTCTTTGAAGTTTGTATGAAAATACAAACATTGCCCATATTTTATGTCCGTCAACCTTTTTGAGTTGCAACCGAAAAAATAAATCTAGGTTTATTATTTGTGCTGCACAGAGTTGTTTGTCGTTATTCGAAACGCACACCAAATCTATACTATAAAATAAATAATTTATGTCGTTAGCATACAAACTAGTTCCTTAAATAGAACATAAAAAATCAACTAGAAAATATCAATCATTTTAAATTACATATCATAAGAATTGAGTTGTAACTGCAGAAAACATCAACTCTATCTACTCTTTGTAGTTTGTATGAAAATACAAACATTGCCAATATTTTTGAGTTGTAACTGAAAATTTAAATCTTTGGACAGATTTTGTGCGTCTACAGTTGATCATAATATTTGAAGAAAACAACAAATATGTGATATAATCTCATCTGAATGCAACCCTTATAAATAGGGAATCAAGAAGCCCCAAAAAATGTGTCAACAGAGAGACTTCAAATTAGATAGCTAGAATTTTCTTGAAAAAAAAAGAAGGAAAAATGGTGAACACTGAAGCCGCAGTAGTGATCGATAACTCCGTCCCTTCAACGGTTCCTGCTTCTGTGGCTGCGGCTGCAGTGGCAGTCGCTGTTGAGCTTGAAGCAAACAAAACTACCGAGTTGATGCTCACTAACCTTAAGCAGCAATCCATTCTTGATTTTGATAAGTATGCTTTGTTTTTATTTTTCTTCATTTTTGCTTTTCTTTAGCTTTTTTTTTTTTTTTTTTTTGTGGTCTCTCTTTCTGTGCATGCAGTGTGCGTTGGTGTGTGTTTACACACATTGTGCACACAGCCTACTACTCCTACTTCCAGTGTGTGTTTTGTGTGCATTTTTTCTGTATCGATCTCTTGAGAAATTAAAAAAATGTGGATTGATAATATCTCAGGGGTGATCCGACCATGTACGAGGCCTACTGGAAATCAATTGGTGATGACTTCAAAATCACCATTTCAGCTTCTAAAGCCCTCAGCTACTTCGCCAACCCCAAGAGCTTCTGTTGGTTTATGCTGCCTAAACTCGAGCGAGAAATCAGGAATCTCCACAATTATGTAGGAAACGCCGTAGTCGAAGGTCGCCACATCGTGGTGGGGAACGGCTCCAGCCAGCTCATCCAAGCTGCCCTTTACGCTCTTGCTGAACCCCTCGACCCCTCAAGCCCCATCAGCGTCGTGTCCGCTGCTCCCTTCTACTCCGTCAGTCTTAAAATCCTCATCAATTGAAATGTTTGTCAATGATTGTTTCATATTGCTGCTACTTTGGATCTAATTAAATCTTTGTTGATTGCAGTGCTATCCGCAGATAGCAGACTATATGAGATCGGGACTGTTCAAGTGGGGTGGCGATGCTCATGCTTACGTCGACCATGATGATCAACCTTACATCGAGATGGTCACTTCCCCCAACAATCCCGATGGCGAACTAAGGGGGCCTGTTGTGAATAAAACCAATGGCATGCTTGTTCATGACCTTGCATACTATTGGCCTCAGTACACGGCCATCACAAAGCCTGCAGATCACGACATCATGCTTTTTACCGCGTCCAAATGCACCGGACATGCGGGGTCGAGGATCGGGTAGAGGATCTAATTATAATTGCTTTGGTTTTCATACAAAGAAGTGATCTTTTGTTACTTTGTTTCTATATATATGTGGTTAGTTTCATTTTCCTTTTTTGGTGTATGTGAAGATGGGCAATAGTAAAGGACTCGCACGTGGCAAAACTGATGGTGAAGTTCTTGGAGATCAGCACCATTGGGGTATCCAAGGAAGCTCAGCTCCGAGCTATCAGCATCCTGGAGATGATCTCCACCAACAGCTGCCCGACTAATTTCTTCAAGTCCCCGACTTCCCTCCTCGACAGTGGCGGATCCAGACCTCGAAAATGGTGGGGGCAAAAATTTAATATTTAAATATTTAATATTTAATTTATTAATATTTTTAATAATTAAATAAATAATATTATATTAATATTTAAGTAGCACTAGCTTCGTTAATAAAATATAAATATGAATTAGCATGCAAATATAGGCAAATTAGTAAAAGTTTAGATTTTATAAAGTATTTAAAGGAATTATTTTGATGATAAGAAATAAATATGAATAGATTTTATAAAGTATTTAAATAATATGAATAGATTTTATAAAGTATTTAAAGGTATTATTTTGATGATAAGAAAGAAATATGAATTGATAAACTAAAAGAGTAAAAAATGAAAAAAATATGCTCTTGTTGAGGATTGATCCTTAGACCTCTTAGGAAAAAATCAACACACAAACCATTAGAGTACTCCATTTTATATGCCATTTATTGAAAACAAAGTATATTTCTACACTCCACGGAGGGGGCGGATATGCTATTTTCGGCTCGATTCAAGGGAAAGTTTAGGCTCTCCGAACGGCCGGGAAGGGGCGACCGCCCCCTCCTGCCCCCCCCTAAATCCGCCACTGCTCCTCGACACTGCACCTTCAAAAGAAACTATAACGAATGCAATTCAGGTAAAGAACGTCTAGCGATTGTTTGACTTTGTACATTCGTGTCGGTGAACGATATAATGTATGATATTGTCTCTTTTGAACAGCTTACGCCTGGATGAAGGCCCGAAAGGGCATAAACCTTGAGGAGGTGATGAAAGAGGAGAATATTCGAGTGCGAGGAGGCAGGACTTTCGGTTTCCCTAGCAACTATGCTAGGCTTAGTATCCTGGGCAGGGATAACGACTTTGATCAATTTCTGAAGAGGCTACCCTCTATTTTTAAACGTCTAGCTCATTCAAAGTGTTGTTCATCGCCTGCATATGAGCTTTAGTCTTGCACCCCGACCCCACCTCTCATCTGTTTCTATAATCAATCAACGTTTGTAATGCCAAAATTTCTTAAGGTATTGTTCTAGTTGGTGTTTTGTGAGATTGATGTTCTATAACAACTAGGTAATAATATAACAATGAGAAACTCAACTTGAGCATCAATCTGGAAAATTGACAATTATTAATCAGAGCATAATCTGGAAACAAATCTCAAAAATTGCAATATTTACGTTTCTAGTGACCGTTGAGCGGACCGTTCACTTCAACTCAGCTGTCCACTCACCACTCAGTTTTCGAAGAACGACCATAATTTTCTCATCTGGACTCCAATCGAGGCGTGCAAGATATCCACACGAACCTCTTTCAAAAAATGAATATAGTAACGGCCTTGAAAGTCTGATTAAAATTCATCATTTTCTGCATTTTTCATTCAAAACTCAATAAGCATGTCAAAAAATCAAACTATTTGAGTTGTAACTCCCGGAAATTCTAAAACCTTTTTGAGTTGTAACTGCAGTGCCTAGAAAATTGAATAATGAATTGAATCTTTGAACAGAAAATAGCTTTAAATTGTTACAAAAATACATGGTTGTACTTGTATAAAAGTATAGTATAATATCTCTCTTTATACACATAATTTGCATATAAATTATAAATTTTAAATTGCCACTTCTATAGGATAGAATCATGTGCAAATCATTTTTATTTGTCCTATTATAAACAGTGTAATATTAATATACAAGAAATATGATTATAGTATATCATAGAAAATAATATCCCAAAAAATCAAGGAATATAATTGAATTGTCAATCTCAAGAAGTACTATTTCAATTCCTGGTCTGATAATCAAGAAAGAATTAGTGCTGCTAGTGAGAAAGAATTTTACAAAAAATTAATACTGAGACTATTCGTTAACTGTTTCAAGTAGTTGGATGACCGATGAGCTTTCTAACCTACAAACTAGTTCACTAATGAATGATGTAAAATGTTTGTTAACATATCATTAAACGTTGTCAGAAAACCTTTTCGATAAAAATCTAGTTTTAACATTTGTGTTGCATTGAGTTGTTTGTCGTTATTGACGCACGTACCAAATCTACAGTAGAAAGTAAATAATTTATGTCGTTAGCAGACAAACTAGTTCCATATATAATTAGAACATAAACAATCAACTAGAGAATATCAATCATTTTAAATTACATATCATAAGAATTGAGTTGTAACTGCAGAAAACATCAACTCTATCTACTCTTTGTTAGTTTGTATGAAAATACAAACATTGCCAAGATTTTTGAGTTGTAACTGAAAATTTAAATCTTTGGACAGATTTTGTGCGTCTTCAGTTGATCATAATATTTGAAGAAAACAACAAATATGTGATATAATCTCATCTGAATGCAACCCTTATAAATAGGGAATCAAGAAGCCCCAAATAATGTGTCAACAGAGAGACTTCAAATTAAATAAAACTAGCTAGAATTTTCTTGAAAAAAAAGAAGGGAAAATGGTGAATACTGAAGCCGCAGTTGTGATCAATAGCTCCTTCCCTTCAACAATTGTTACTTCTGCAGCTGCGGCTGCGGCTGCGGTGGCAGTGGCTGCTGAGGTTGAAGTGATCAAAACTGCCGAGTCGATGCTCACTAACCTTGACCAGCAATCCATTCTCGATTTTGATAAGTATGCATTGTTTTTATTTTTCTTTATTTCTGTTCTGTGCATTGCTGTGTTTTTTCACACATTGTGCACATATATTTCGGTGTGCGTTTTAACATTTGTGCTGCACTGAATATTTTGTCGTTATTGACGCACGTACTGAATCTATGATAGAAAATAAATAATTTGTGTGGTTAGCATACAAATTAGTTCCTTAATTAGAACATAAACAATCAACTAGAAAATATAAATCATTTAAAATTACATACCATAAGAATTTGAGTTGTAACTGCCGAAATCATCAACTTTCACTAATCTTTGTAGTTTGTATGAAAACACAAACCTTGCCCATATTTTATGTGTGTCAACCTTTTTGAGTTGTAACTGCAGATTTCATAAGCTTTCAGTTAGCATAATAATATTTGAAGAGAACAACAAATATGTGATATAATCCCAATCTGAATGCCAAACCTTGCCCATATTTTTCTGTATGGATCTTTTGAGAAACTAAAAAAATGTAAAATAATAATATCTCAGGGGTGATCCGACCATGTACGAGGCCTACTGGAAATCAATTAGTGATGACTTCAAAATCACCGTTTCTGCATCCCAATGTCTCAGCTACTTCACCAACTCCAAAAGCTTTTGCTGGTTTATGCTGCCTAAACTTGGGCAAGAAATCAAGAATCTCCACAATTACGTAGGAAACGCCGTAGTCGAAGGTCGCCACATTGTGGTGGGGAACGGCTCCAGCCAGCTCATCCAGGCTGCCCTTTACGCCCTTGCTGAACCCCTCGACCCCCCAAGCCACATCAACGTCGTGTCCGCTGCTCCCTTCTACTCCGTCAGTCTTAAAATCCTCATCAATTGAAATTTGTCATTGATTGTTTCATATTGCTGGTAATTTGGATCTGATTAAATCTTTGTTGATTGCAGTGCTATCCGCAGATAGCAGACTACGTTAGATCTGGGTTGTTTAAGTGGGGAGGCGATGCTCATGCTTACGTCGACCATGATGAACAGCCTTACATCGAGATGGTCACTTCCCCCAACAATCCTGATGGCGAACTAAGGGGCTCTGTTGTGAATAAAGCCAATGGCATGCTCGTTCATGACCTTGCATACTATTGGCCTCAGTACACGGCCATTACAAAGCCTGCTGATCACGACATTATGCTCTTCACCGCTTTGAAATGCACCGGACACGCGGGGTCTGTTGGATTATTTGATTCACAAAAAATATAGGAACACTCAACAAAGATGAAATATGGAGGATAAGTATTTATAGATTTCTCACAAAAGGATTACAAAATACAATCAAACGTGCTTCTGCACAACAACAAAAACTCTCACAATTTTCCCAACTTAGAGCTACGGCTCTTTTCCACTCCAACTCACACAATTCCTTTTCTTTCTTTCTATCTAAAGAGCTTCGGCTCTTACAAACACTCACTCTTCCTTTCTCTCTACTATGAGCTACGGCTCATTCTCTCTAAATCTCATTCACTACATTTCTTTTTCTCTCTTATCATACAATGAAGCAAGTACTACTATTTATAAGTAACTAAAGTTGATATATAGCTAACACATGCATGCTACGTGTCCTAATTAGTTTAATAAGGAAGATATCATATAATGACCACATACTCCACCGCCTTACACGTAATGCAATTGTGGCTTCCTTTTAGCCATGAAAACTTCACAAGATTTCATCAACTAAAATGAGGTGGTGATGCACCTACTTCATCATTTTTTCTTAATCTTGAAGCAATTGAGTTTAATAAACTCAACAGGGTCAAGGATCGGGTAGAGGATCTAATTATAATGTTTTGGTTTTCATACAGAGAAAGTGATCTTTTTTTTATTTGTTTCTATATGTATATGTGGTTAGTTTCATTTTCATTTTTTGATGTATGTGAAGATGGGCGATAGTAAAGGACTCGCACGTGGAAAAACAGATGGTGAAGTTCTTGGAGATCAGCACCATTGGGGTGTCCAAGGAGGCTCAGTTCAGAGCTATCAGCATCTTGGAGACTATCTCCACCAACAGCTGCTCCACTAATTTCTTCGAGTTCGGGCAGTTTGTGATGGCTGGGCGATGGAAGAAGTTGCGAGAAGCTCTCGAGGGAACTGATGTGTTGCAAGTCCCCGATTTCCCTCCTCGACACTGCAACTTCAAAAGAAACTATAACGAATGCAATCCTGGTAAAGAATGTCCAATGATTGTTTGACTTTGTATATTCTTGTTGGTGAACGATATTGTTTGTTTTGTTTTGTTTTGAACAGCTTACGCCTGTATGAAGGCCCAAGAGGGCATAAACCTTGAAGAGGTGATGAAAGAAGAGAGTATTCGAGTGCGAGGAGGCAGGACTTTCGGGTGCCCTAGCAACCATGCTAGGCTTAGTATCCTTGGCAGGGATAACAACTTTGACCAATTTCTGAATAGGCTTCCCTCAATTTTTAAACGTCTAGCTAATTCAAAGTTTTGATCATCTGTTTCCACCATGTGGTGCAGTGATTTTCAATATTCAATCATCATGGTTTTTGTAATCCCAAAATTTGGAAGGTTATTGTTCCGGTTGGTGTTTTGTGTAATTGATGTTCTATAACAATTCAGTAATAATTAATCAAGTTTGAGAGCATAAACCAAACTTCATAATTTTATAGGCAATTAATCCAAAAAAAAAAACAATTTCTCACACAAACAAGACAACAAGGTACAATGGACAACTGATTAGTATTTGGTGCTTCTCCTATATAAAGTATAATTGAAAACTGAAAGGTTGAAGGAATGAACAATGTGGCATGAACAACTCCCAATTGATGAATTATTTTGCTGTACAGCCACTTCTTTGAGTCACACATGATACGGCATGGCTCTTGATAGAGTGAAATTCATCATATTTATCATATTATGCTAAAAATTGAAAAACTGGAAATTAATTGGCCAGTTAGGAACCATCTCTATGACGTTGCACGTAATCAATGTTCTTTCCGTTATAGAATATAGGAAATAATCATTTAGTGGTTAAAACGTTGTTGGGTGACTTTTTTATGTACACATTAGTTCCAAAATAGAAAATGTACGTATATCGTTGGATGACTGACGACCTTTCTAACATACAAACTGGTTCACTAACGAACAATGTAAAACGTTTGTTAGTATAAACGTTGTCGGACAACCACGTTTGTCGTTTCAACGTTTGTATCGTTATCAGCCGTTTGTCGTTATTTAACACGGGTACCAAATCTATGGTAGAAAGTAAATAATTTATTTATATTGTTAACATACAAACTAGTTCCTTAATTAGAACATAATCGATCACCTATAAAATATCAATTATTCAACACTAAGAATTTGAGTTGTAACTGAAAAGAAAACATCAGCTTTAATTATTCTTTGTATTTTGTATGAAAATACAAACCTTGCTCATATTTTATGTCTGTCAACCTTTGTGAGTTGTAACTCCCAGAAATTCTTAAACCTTTCTGAGTTGTAACTGTAGTGTCTAGAAAACTGAATAAAAAATTGAATCTTTTGACATATTGAAATTTTTAAATTGCTACAAAATTCATGGTTATGATATATATGTATTATATCTACGTACACTTAAGTACTACCATCTCTCTTTATACCATAATTTGCTCAAAAATTGATAATTTTAAATTGCTACTTCTATAGGATAGATCTTGTGCAAATCATTTTTATTTGTTATATTATAAAGAAAGTATTATTAATATAAAAGAAATATGACAAAATAATATCCCAAAAAATTAATCAACATTATTAAATTATCAATTTCGAGTGCTCTAAATAATCATAGTACTACTTTAATTCCTGGTCCGATAATCAAGAAAGAATTGGTGCTGCAAGTGAAATACTATAATTTTACAAAAAAGTTGATAATGAAACTATTATTGGCTCATTCAAGTTTCTGGTTTCATCTCTTCTTATTAGTAACTTCATTGTAAACTAGTAGTAATAATTACTAACAATTAGTTACAAATATTTAAGTTAGGAGTTTTGTTTATTACTTTAGCTTTGTGATTTATTTGTAGATATTTTATCATGAAATAATTATCAACATTTTTATCTTATTACTAGTAGTACTATTTAATTTTCGTATTTTATTTTTATATCATCATATTTATCATGTTGTGTTAAAAAAATTGAAATAATGAAAATTGGCCGGTTAGAACCATCGTTTATGTCGTTGTGATCAATGTTCTTTCCATTATAGAATATAGGAAATAATTATTTATTGGTTAAATGTTGTGACTTTTTTTATACACATTAGTTCCAAAATGGAAAATGTATATCATGTCGATGGATGACCGACGAGCTTTCTGACCTATAAACTAGTTCACTTACGAACAATGTAAAATGTTAGTTAAATATCATTAAACGTCGTCAAATAACCTTTTCGATAAAAATCTAGTTTTGACATTTGTGCTGCGCGAGTTGATTGTCGTTATTGACACACGTCCCAAATATATGATAGAAAATAAATAATTTATGTCGTTAGCATACAAACTAGTTCCTTAATTAGAACATAAACAATCAATTAGAAAATATCAATCATTTTAAATTACATATCATAAGAATTTGAGTTGTAACTGCTGAAAACATCAACTCTATCTACTTTTTGTAGTTTGTATGAAAATACAAACATTGCCCATATTTTATGTCTGTCAAACTTTTTGAGTTGTAACTGAAAAATTTAATCTTTGGACAGATTTCTTGCGTCTTCAGTTGAATCATAATATTTGAAGAAAACAACAAATATGTGATATAATCTCATCTGAATGCAACCTTTATAAATAGGGAATCAAGCAGCCCCAAAAAATTGTGTTAAGAGTGAGGCTCTGCAATCTATAAACCAAACTAGGCAGAATTTTCTTGAAAAATAAAAGAAGGGAAAATGGTGAGCACTGAAGCCGCAGTAGTGATCGATAACTCCGTCCCTTCAACGGTTCCTGCTTCTGTGGCTGCGGCTGCAGTGGCAGTGGCTGTTGAGGTTGAAGCGATCAAAACTACCGAATCGATGCTCACTAACCTTAACCAGCAATCCATTCTTGATTTTGATAAGTATGCTTTCTTTTTATTTTTCTTCATTTTTGCTTCTGTTTAGTTTTTTTTTTTTTTGTTTTGTGGTCTCTCTATTTATGCATGCACTGTGTGTGCATTGGTGTGTGTTTTCACACATAACCTACTGTATTTCAGTGTGTGTTGAGCATGTTTTTTGTTTGTTGCATGTGTGTATCTTTTCTGTATCAATCTCTTGAGAATTAAATAACTATGGAATAATAATATCTCAGGGGTGATCCGACCATGTACGAGGCCTACTGGAAATCAATTGGTGATGACTTCAAAATCACCATTTCAGCTTCTGAAGCCCTCAGCTACTTCGCCAACCCCAAGAGCTTCTGTTGGTTTATGCTGCCTAAACTCGAGCAAGAAATCAGGAATCTCCACAATGTGGTGGGAAACGCAGTCGTGGAAGGTCGCCACATTGTGGTTGGGAACGGCTCCAGCCAGCTCATCCAGGCTGCCCTTTACGCCCTCGCTGAACCCCTCGACCCCTCAAGCCCCATCAGCGTTGTGTCTGCTGCTCCATTCTACTCCGTAAGCCTTAAAGTCCTCATCAATTGAAATGTTACACTGCTGTTAATTTGTATCTAAATAAATCTTTGTTGATTGCAGTGTTATCCGCAGATAGCAGACTATTTGAGATCAGGACTGTTCGAGTGGGGAGGTGACGCTCATGCTTACGTCGACCATGATGATCAGCCTTACATCGAGATGGTCACTTCCCCCAACAATCCTGATGGCGAACTAAGGGGACCTGTTGTGAATAAGGCCAATGGCATGCTCATTCATGACCTTGCATACTATTGGCCTCAGTACACAGCCATCACGAAGCCTGCTGATCACGATATCATGCTCTTCACTGCCTCGAAATGCACCGGACACGCGGGATCGAGGATTGGGTAGGGGATCTAATTATGATGCTTTGGTTTCATACAAAGAAGTAATCTTTTGTTGATGTGTTTTTATATATGTGTGGTTAGTTTATTTTCTTTTTTGGTGTATGTGAAGATGGGCGATAGTGAAGGACGCGAACGTAGCAAAACAGATGGTGAAGTTCTTGGAGATCAGCACCATTGGGGTATCCAAGGAAGCTCAGCTCCGAGCTCTCAGCATCTTGGAGATGATCTCCACCAACAGCTGCCCAACTAATTTCTTCGAGTTCGGGCAGTCAGTTATGGCTGAGCGATGGATGAAGCTGAGAGAAGCTCTCCAAGGAACTGACGTCTTGCAGGTCCCAGACTTCCCTCCTCGACATTGCAACTTCAAAAGAAACTATAAGGAATGCAATCCAGGTAAAGAAAGTCTAGTGATTGTTTGACTTTGTACATTCGCGTTGGTGAACGATACTGTATGATATTATCTTTTTTGAACAGCTTACGCATGGATGAAGGCCCAAGAAGGCATAAACCTAGAAGGGGTGATGAAGGAGGAGAGTATCCGAGTGCGAGGAGGCGGGACTTTCGGATGCCCTAGCAACTATGCTAGGCTTAGTATCCTGGGCAAAGATAACGACTTTGATGAGTTTCTGAAGAGGTTTCCCTCTGTTTTTAAACGTCTAGCTCATTAAAAGTGTTGTTCATTGCACCCCCATTTCTATCTGTTTCAGCCATGCTGTGTAGTGCTTTTTACATCGTTTATAATGCCAAAATTTCTTAAGTTATTGTTCTATAAGTTATAGTTGGTGTTTTGTGTGATTGATGTTCTATAACAAATAGGCAATAATATAAGCATCAATCTGGAAAATTGACAATTATTAATCAAGTTTGAGAGCATAAACAAACGACAATCAGCACAATGAGTAACCTCGCAACTGCAGGGTTGGCCATTGAGGTGCAACCCAAAGATCGTGCGGCCCCTCAAAAGCCAGCCCAAACAAAAAATATTTATTATCTAAAAAATCACAAAATTTGACAAAACTTAGTAAATTTATAGGCAATTAATCCAAAAAGATAACAATTTCTCTCACAGACAAGACAACAAGGTACAATGGACAACTGATTAGTATTTGGTGCTTCTCCTATACAAAGTATTAGTGTGTTTTCAATCCAAAACTTGCACTTTGATAAGGAAAACTGAAAGGTTGAAGGAATGAACAATGTGACATTAACGATTACAAATATCCTCATGATACAAACAGCATTAAGATAGAACAACTCCCAATTTATGAATGATTTGCTGTACAGCCACTTCTTTGAGTCACACATGATATGGCATGGCTGTCAATAGAGTGGAGTTCAAAGCATTGCAGGCTAAGCAATCCCGTGCAGAGAGGCGGAAATCAAATAAGTCTAAGCTCATATTCACCAGCCATTGTTATATACCTCACCCATGGAAGAGCCTGGTAGCCACTCTTTTCGATGATTTTCAAGTAACGGACCTACAGTATGAGTTTCAATGGTGAGTGGCTTTAGCAAGGATTCAAGGTATAGATTATCTGCTTATATGCTCAATTAATAATTATAACCAAAATAATGTAAACTAGTAAAGCATTAAAATGAAGATATTCAACTCCATGAGTCAAGAGAGCAAGGCAAGCCAGGTAAGCAGTACTGCAGTAGTTCATCTGGTTCACCCGAAACGAAGCTTTACCTCGTTCCTTGGGGAAGTTTAGTACTTTAGCTTAAAGAGCAAAAGTGGAGCTTGGGTTTGCAATCACAAGGCCCACTTTAAGGGTTCTATTTCATACAGAAGCCATTTCTAGTCTGCAGTGTCGCTTGTATTTATATACTTGGTTCTTTACTAGCAATATATATTTATAAGGATATAAATCTTGTACAGAAAGGAAAAAAAGGTTTGGTATGCTACAAACAGAAAGAAAATAAAAGCTAATACATTGTAAACTTATGAAGACTAATATTAACGTGGCAAAACATCCAAAATACAAGATGAATTTTCAATTCCGTAACTTTCTTTATTTAAATGAATTCCGTGTTTAATTAAGTAATAGTAGATGAATTAACAAAGAATTATAATTAAAATTTTTAGAGAGAGCTCAAGGCTCGGCCTCTGTTGTAGGTAGTAAAACTTTTAAGGGAAAGTTGATGCAGGGCCTATAAATAAGGGAAAGTTGATGCAGGGCCTATAAATAGATAACTTTCTTTTAAAATTTACCTATGAAGGGCTCCATAGTTTTATTTTTATGCAGGGAAGTACGTAGATATGCGGTGATTGTTGTTTATGTGGAATATTTAAAATAGCATCAAGATTATAAAACCAGTATAACAAATTTTTTTAAGGAAAGCCCATTTGAGCTCACCTGTATTCCTGAAACAGTGAAGTATGGTATTTCAAACTTCACCCTTATGGGAGCCTTTCTTTCTGGAGCTGCATCCTCTGATGTGATACTGGGAAGCCTAAACTCTGCTCTCAACATATATTCCTGAAAACACAAAAAAACGTAACAATCAACAACAAGAAATTTGCCAAGCAAATTAAGTCCAACACCACAGACCATCTTAAGGAAAGGAAAAAATGAAAGAAAATCTGAGTTAACCCAAAAAAATTCCAACCTTGCCACCTGGAAAAGATTTAATTTTCCAAATTAGTGAATCATTTTCTGGAGCATAAGTAGCAGATCCCATTGAGGTACGAACATTTGGATTAGTAGCATCAGGTGGCACAGGTATCTCAATTTCAACATTCGTTGCGGTGCTGAAATTCAAAATTACATCAGTGATGAATTTGACATTCATAAACTACGGCAAGATGGATGGAAAAAGGAAATAACATAGATAATACTACAACAGATGCAGGTACTATACCTACGCTCCTTGAATTGGCTCCTGGCTTTCACCATAAATTCTATTCGGCTCCTAGAGTGCCTTTCTACCTGAGCTTCAACCCATATTAGAGGCTTTACCTGGAATAAAAGTAACTCAGTTCTTCAAATCACTAATAAATGTAAGGTGGACAAAATATCACTACATCAGAAAATTGTTACAATCCCAAAATTAGTCCAACAATCCAGCAGACAAGAAATTGATATCATGCCATTCCTACTTCAATAGAAAAGTTTCAGGTTTTAGCTTATGATCAATTATTTAGATGATTATTCACACATTCAAGGTACATTCTACTCTAAGTTGTAGAAGCTAATAAGGGGATGGATCTGAACTGCAAATTGGCAAACCAACCTGAGTGCTGAGCCTGTAAGTCATTAGATCAAATGATCCATCAGGAGGTATGAAGGCTATGGTTCTATCGTTCTCAAACCGAGCCAACCGCACACACCTGAATCACCAATCAGAATAAGACCAATAAAGCAAAGTCAGTAACATGGGCAGACATGAGCAGCATTACGATTTGTTATCCAACAGTCAACAGAAACAATATATTGGACAAATGATAAAGCTGAATTACACACTGATGAAACTTGATGTCATCAAGATCAATGGCTTTTCCCTTAGTAGCTCGCCCTTGGGCTTCAAGCAAAACTCTGTCATTCAGTCCAAGTTTACACTCGGGCATACCACTGCAACGGATAAACCATTATGAGTTACAACATACAACTAGCTATCAACTTATATTTGATTTGATTGCAATGAAAAAGCACATAAAGGGCATCAAGTTGTAGAATAAATTAAAATCAACAAAGAGAGACTGATATAGGTAACAAATTGAAAAAATTATAGAGTGACTTATGTATATGAACATACTGAGAGAAGAGTCATTTGTATATGATGTAGTATAGCATCCAGAAAAAATCCTTGAAACTTCATCATTTCAAGTATACAAAGTGAAGGTACCGATTTGGGCTTGTAAAAACTTTCTACATGGTTTTCTTGATTATAATGCATGTTATTCTGATCCATGACAACGGCAAGAGCCAAGAGCTAATATCACATCGTTCTGCTTGAAATTAGAGCAGAAGATACATAAGAGTCATGGAGCGAGAACTAACCTCAAATACGTTCGCATCTTTAGTGCCCCAACGACATCTGACCTAATTATTTGGCCATTACTATTGACTAGTATATTGACACTCTCCACAACATCAAGAAAGACCTGCACAACGAACAAAGGCCCACATAATCCAGTGTTCAAGATTTGCATCACATGTTATGCAAGGAATACTCACTTCATTCTTTTTGTAACGTATCCCTTCACTGCGCCATGACACTGCATTTGTGACTGCCATCGGAGGCCTCTGTGCCACTTCCATCCTGTAAGCATCAGTCTTGATGAACTCGCTAAGAATCTTCGCTTCGGTGTATTGTGGGTAGCCAAAGTCCATAATTTCGTCCAGTAGCTCATACTAGAAATATCAGATAAAAATTGTTGAATTCTCTCATCGAGATTGTGTTTATATACTATTTCACAAGGAGAGAACAATGAACTTCCCATACCACTACAACAAAATTATCTCTCAGTGATTCTTCTTCTAATTCTTCAAAGTAATGCTTGAAGACCTGTCAAGAAAAATGTATTATTGAAGTTAACATATTAAATGACTGGGGTATAGACCATAATTAGAGAATGGGATCTTGATTACCAATAATGCTTACATCAACTACTCGGTGAAGGAATAAAAGAAGGCTAGCAGCATTGCAGTTTTGCCGAGATGCAGTCATGAGATATACATTGTTGTGTTGTATAAACATGTATGTCACACCATTATCGTAAACAACAGGATCCTGGGTCTCTGGGTCACCCTACATCATTAGAAAATAGAAATTAGAAGTGCATTAACTATCTAATTCACTTAAGTGCAAATCCTCAATCATTAATTCATAACTACTTATACAAACTATGCTATATAATCATTTAAAGAAAACCATAAATCAAATCAGAAAAACAGGTACTAACAGTTGCAATCTAAAATGTACTGTATTACCAATTCACCATGTCTCACAAAAATCCACTTGCTATAAAGCAAGTTCACACTTCACAGAAAAATGGTACCTTATGAATTATGAGGGGAAAAACCCCTTTGCTTACAAGTTACAAAACACAAAACAAAAGAAGCGCCTTCATAACTAGCAGAGAAAAGTTTGACCCTGACTACACAATTTGCATCAGCTAGGAGCCTCCAAATTCCAATTCCAGTTACACCTAAGTTACTAAAAGATGAATTGGAATCAGAAATGAAACTTGAACTGATTATCCTCTCTCTACACATTATTCTCAAATCCAAACAGTTTGCCTCTCCAATAACAAAAGCTTATCAAAGAATATTCAATTCTATCAAAAACAATCCCCCAGATTTATCCAAAAGTAATCATTTCCAACCAAAAGTAATCCCAGAGTACATGTTCTCATCCAGGTCAATTGAACTGATCAAATCTGCATCTAGCTAAATCAACTCAGTTTCCCAACAACACAACGAAACCTATTCAGTCTCAACACAGCAGAAGATTAATAAGTATCATCAAACGAAATAAATTATAAGCACGGAACATCAGATCAAGCTCACGATTTTTTTAATTGAACCTGATACGTCGCACTACAGCTACAATCACGGAGCGATTCAATCATTTCAACATTTATACTGACAAACACAAGCCACCAATCCAATCACGAATCATAGAGAAATCTCACCTCTTTCTCCATGAGCTTAGCGAAGAAGCGTTCTGCCTGGGTGGCTGAGACATCTCCGCGGTAGTCCCGCCACACCAGAACCCTACCCTTAATGTCCAGTAGGAACAGCGCCGATGCTGCTCCCGCCATTTATACGCTGAATCAGTCGAATTTATTAATTTCCACTCAATTTCCTCCGATCACGAGCTGCTGGAATCAATGGCGGCGAGATCCGATGCTGATCCCGAAATTATGTGGCAAATGAAGGGTGAAATGGCCGCGTCATTGTTGTCGAAGTGTGTGAGAAAGAGATTTGGGAGAATATTTAAGTTCGATCTTCTCCTGTTTTTCCATTAGAATTCAGCAGAAATTTCAATTAGTGGAGAGACTAAGATCCGAGTCCGACCGACTTCGGTTGATGGCCCATTTATTATGGGCTTATGATCATCTGCTCTATACTAAGAAGGCCCACTTTGCATTTAAGCTTCAAAGAACATCTGTACATGTAGGTTTTTCACATTTTATACTAAATCATAATTTTTTGGTTAAATTATGCCATCCATCCAAAAAAACCAAATTCTAATGTTTCTATTTTGGCGGTCTACCAAAATTAATCTTCTAAAAATGAATAGTTTTTTTATATATATAATTTATTGCCCATGTTTTTTTTATCTCTTTCTCTCTTCTATTTTATCTCCATTTCTCTCTTTCTCTGACTTGCAGTTTTAGAAAACATTCATAAATATTATTATAAAATTTTAATATTTCTTTCCATTTTTCCACAAGGTATGATTTGGGTAAAAGTATAATCTAATATACCATCCGAAGAATTCTACGCAGATGAGGTGCGCACCAATGAATTTTATCATTATTCTCAACGCACCAACTTATCTTATCAATTTGAGTAAAAGTCAAAATTGATTCTAAACATATGATTATTTTATGTTTTTGGTTCTAAACATTATCTTTTAGATTTTTTGTCTTGAACATATAGAAATTTGATCATTTTGATCATCTGTCAACTATTTCATTAAAAACTAACGATAAACAGATTTAATCCTGATTTTGATCAAATTAAACTTTTAATTCTGATTTTTTACTCCCTAATTAATTCCCAATTCTCATCGCTTTCACCACCAAACACATCAAATCAAATCTGCATTAGTTTTGCACAAGAAAAAAGGTAAACAAAATGCGCGTGAGCAACAATCTGGTGGGAATTCTGAACTTGGTGACGCTGCTGCTCTCGATTCCGATAATCGGCAGCGGGATATGGCTCTCGAAACAGGCGAACGATCGCGGGGCTGGTGGGGTCGTGCTGCCGCATGAACGTGGCCGCTGTGGGTGTACCTGCTAACAAGATCATGAAGTAGACTCCATTGGAGCTTGAATGAGATCGGGAATTTGCAGAGAATTAAGAATGAGGAAAAGATAATTCTCTTTTTGATTGAATGAGTGAAAAGGCACAAAACATCACCATATATACCGTGGTGCATCGGTGTAAAAAAAGAATAAAACACAATATAAAACCTCATAATAGAAAAGATTACTCATCAGTAAAACAATGAATTAACTAACTTGATAACACAAGTCTAATACCTGCTGGTGATGTTTCTCCTCATCCTGCTGCTCTTCTGCTTCACGATATTCGCCTTCGTCGTCACCAACAAGGGCGCCGGCCAAGACCTCTCCGATAAAGGATACAAGGAGTATCGCCTTGGCGATTACTCCAATTGGTTGCAGAATCGAGTCAACGACAATTGGGGTAAGATCCGGAGCTGTTTGGAGGATAGCAAAATCGTGTCACGGCCAGTGTTCACATGTCATTTATAATCATTTTTTTTGCTGCAATTCCTATCTTTTGAATTTGTCTTCTTATTAATGCTACTTAACAATCATCTAAACTTATGATTATATATTAAGTATTTAATTGAAGTGAAACACTTCCTACATATATTATTTAATTCTAATTTAAAAGAATATTTATAAAAATAATTATGAAGTAAAAAATCAGAATTAAAAGTTTAATTTGGTCAAAATCGGGATTAAACTCGTTGATCGTTAGTTTTTAACGGAATAATTGACGGATGACCAAAATGATCAAATTTCTATATATTCAGGACCGAAAAATCCAAAAGATAATGTTCAAGACCAAAAACATAAAATGACCATATGTTCGGGACCAATTTTAGTCTTTACTCAGTCAATTTTAAAAACATATGCAACACAACTTATCTAATCAATATTAAAAACATATGCAACACATCAATAATGTATTGCAAATAGGCTACATGCTTATTTTGCTTATGGTAAAATTTAGATAAATATTAAAATTCATGAATATTATGATCAATTTTAAAAGTTACGGGATAGACCAGAATTTACCCTTTTTTAAGTTTCATTTGGATTGTACTACTCCCACCGTCCCCCATAATTTGTCATCATTTGACCCGGCACGGGTTTTAAAAAATGCAATAAAAAGTGGGTTGAAAAAGTTAGTGGCATGTGGGTCCTACTTATATATATTAATTTAATATTAAAATGTGAGTGTGAATGAGTTGGTGGAATATGAAGTCCACTACCAAAAATGGAAAAAGTGAAAGGTGATAAATTTTTAGGAACGGACAAAAATCGAAATAAGTGATAAATTTTCAGGGACGGATGGAGTAGTATTTTTTATTTTGGTACAGAGAAGATAACCGAGTAAATAGAATCAACAATTGGATAGCAATGGTTGAGGCTTTGCAGACTCGTGGATCTGAGGTGCCCAAGGCGCCGACAAGGGGAATCCGCCATGTTGTGTACCATTGTGCTAATGGATCGCTGCGGCCAAACTTAGTATAAAATTTTTTAGACAGAAATTTAGAAAGGAAATGAGGATAGTTAAATATTTTAAGTGAAGAAATTAAGATTGACTGTTGTATTTAAAAATGAGCATAGAAGATATTCAATAATAAAATATGAAGAAAAAAATTAGTAGAATTCCGTTGGATAATGGACATATTTTAAATCCTGAAATAAATTATAAAATTAAATATAATTCTATTGATTTTAAAAATAAAAATAGTAGAAACGAAGCCCACGAGTAAGCTTCATGGCAGCTTCTCATTGGTCGAGGAGGGGCAGGCGCATGACAGATTGTCGCTCTCACAACGCGGAACGGAAGGTGTCCGGTTGTCCCAAGAGTGCTCCGTCCCACGGAACAGAACGCACGCTATGTGTTGCAAGCGGATGTTCTCGATCAACCCCAACTTGAAACTTACTCCCTACGTCCCATTCAAGATGATCACCTTTTTCTTTTTTATTTGTCTTAATCAAGATGACCACTTTCAATTTTGGAAATAACCTCCCCTCTCTTTTCTCCTCATTAATATATTCAACTACCTTTTTTCTCTCTATTTTATTTCACCTAACAGCACTTCCTAAAATCTCATGCCACTAAAAAATGTGGTCATTTTGAGTGGGACGGAGGAAGTATTTCATATCCATAAACACAATTTTCCAATTGATTTGAATTATTAATTAGGCCTCTCATTTTTTTTAGCAAGCTGATAATAATAAGATCAAATGATCAATTTCTTTGTAAGGGTACCTAGGTTGTAATAAAAATTAACTACTCTCGGCAAATAAGAAAATAATAAAAAATTGAACAATACTTTATCTTCAAATACTTAAAGAAACAACATACTATTATCAACAGACTTATTTTTAACTTGAGATTTGGCTCGTCTTATAAGGTTTCATCTAAAATTAAGAAGCCGAATAACTCACGGCCTTCTTCTTTCCCAGCCAAATTAACACATCAGCACTTGGAGGTTCCATCCATTTTCAAAAGCCTGAAATCCCTCCCAGCCTCTAACAACTTTTTTTCACATAAACTCAACAACCATGAAGAACTCATCATGCCTCGCAATCCACCATTTCATCACCCAAAAATACTTCAGGGAAAATAATTAGCTTAACAAAATGATGGCTTCCAGAATAGGAATCCTCATATTAGCATTCCTTTCCTATGCAATGCTGGCATCCGGATACTTCCTTCATGTCTCAGGGCTTTCCGGGCTGGGCCTTGCCATCAGTCATCCTCCTACCGATGATCATCAGGATTTCGACGCTCCGGAGCAGCACAACGAGCGACTATTGCAGCAAGTCATGCCCGGTTTACATGAAGATGAACAAGATTTCAAAATTCCGGAGCATGAGAGGGACCATGGTATAGGAGATGATTCTGCTGATTCATTGAAGCCTGATGCCAACAAGCGACTGTTGCAGCAGGTCGTGCCTGAAACCGGGCTTGTACCTGAAGATGAACGAGATTTCAAAATTCCGGAGCTTGAGAGGGACCATGGTATAGGAGATGATTCTGCTGATTCATTGAAGCCTGATGCCAAAGAGCGACTGTTGCAGCAGGTTGTGCCTGAAACCGGGCTTGTACCTGAAGATGAACGAGATTTCAAAATTCCGGAGCATGAGAGGGACCATGGTATAGGAGATGATTCTGCTGATTCATTGAAGCCTGATGCCAACGAGCGACTGTTGCAGCAGGTCGTGCCTGAAACCGGGCTTGTACCTGAAGATGAACGAGATTTCAAAATTCCAGAGCTTGAGAGGGACCATGGTATAGGAGATGATTCTGCTGATTCATTGAAGCCTGATGCCAACGAGCGACTGTTGCAGCAGGTCGTGCCTGAAACCGGGCTTGTAGAGCCCGGTTTACCTGTGCAGGATCCCAACTCCAAACCTGAGCAACAGGCGGATTCCGGACTTGTGCAAGAACCCAAGCCCACGAACGAGCCTGTGGAAGAACCCGCGAATATGCCCAAGCAAGAACCCGAGAACAGGCCAGTGGAAGAGCCCGCGAATATACCCAAGCAAGAGCTTCAGAATCAGCCCGTGCAAGAGCCAGTAAACAAGCCCATGGAAGGACCCGGAAAGGGCGGGCTGAGGGAAATGTTTTACGAGCAGAGTTGTCCCGATGTTGAGAAGATTGTGAATGCGACCATTCACAAACATTTTCTAAAGGATCCAACGTATGCTGCAGGCTTTGTTCGCCTCTTTTTCCATGACTGTTTCGTCACGGTAAGAGTCATTTGAGTAACGTAAATTCGGATGTAATTGTCCTCAAAGTAAATGCAATCAACTTTGCATGTAGGGGTGCGATGCTTCAATCCTCCTCGACACGACGCCTACGCACGAGCAGGTGGAGAAGAAGGCAAAGCACAACGGGCCGCTCGTGCGCGGCTACGAAGTCGTCGACGACATAAAGGCCGAGCTCGAGAAGGCGTGCCCCGGAGTGGTCTCCTGTGCGGACATCCTTGCGTTCGCCACCCGCGACTCCCTCGTCTCCTCGGGTGTGCCCGCCTTCAACATCGCAGCCGGGCGCCGCGACGCACGTGCCTCCCTCGCTGTGAACGTCGAGGGCAACCTTCCACTCCCGGATGCCACGGCCGAGGACAACATCCGCCTCTTCGAGAAGAAGGGGATGACGCTGGAGGATCTAATCCTCCTCGTCGGCGCACACTCCATCGGGACCGCCCACTGTAGCATCGTCGCCGGGAGGTTTCGCGACAAGGAGAAGGAGAAAAATATCGACAAAGGATACTGGATCAAGATGCAGACGATGACGGTCTGCATGAGCGAGATCCAGGATGTGCCGTTCGATCCATACTCGCACCACAAGATGGACTCCCGCTTCTACAAGGAGCTTCTGACCAACAGGGCGTTGATCGAGTCAGATCACAACCTGGCAAGGGATCCACGGGGGAACAGCATGATGAAGAAGTTCGTAGACGATCAGGCTGGTTGGATCGCAAAGTTCACCAACTCGATGAAGAAGCTCGGGGAGACGGAGGTGCTCGTGGGAGATCAAGGAGAGGTCAGGAAGCAGTGCAGGGCTGTTAACTAGAAAAGGGATCGGTTTTGCATCTTTTTTTCCTAAGTAGGATTCCAGATTTCTCTCCCCTTAAGCGTAATGCATTAAAGATCCATAAAAATGCTAAAGATAAGGAGTTTATATTGAAGTAGTGTAAAGATTGAAAACATGATAAATTCTATTCCTTACAAACCTTATTTGCATATTTGTGTTGGCTTTGACAAATTCAACTTACATCACACCTCATCTCCAACTGTCTGATGACATTCTCTACAGTTGCAAGTAACTCTGAACTATTGATGAAAATGAATCAATTTGCTACTTATTAGTGATAGTGAATAGCATTAGACAGATCAATTAGGATACGAGAGAATTATTTGTGTACCTTTAAAAGGAATTACTTCCAGATGTTGCTGCATGGAAGTGAACAGACTAAAATTAGTGAACAGAGGCGATAAGTAAAAGGAGAATTGAGTGTCTGAATCAAGGCTTTACCAAAAAATGGGTTTTAAGATCTCCAGCTGCTCCCAGACAATCAGTGAACGATGCATTAAACGAGAGGATAGATGCCCTTCAGCAACTGCAGGGCAGTAGCTAATGATAAACCTTAGAGAATATACGGCCTGTCTTTGCAGCTTCAAGTGTGCTTTGAATGATTAAATCTTGACTTGCTTCTAAAGCACAGCTTGTAAGCATCATCAGTTGGGTACTCTGACTTTGAGGAATATCGGTTCCATCTTTGCAGACCACTGATTGTGTGTACTGCAGCTCACCATTGCTTCCGTAAATATATCGATATATGGTTGGGTTTCATTTTCATAACTGGTCAGTAATTTGCTAACTGACACCAACTAGAATCTTATATAAGCCCACTCAGATAAACAAAGACACTGAGCTAGTTGTGCATATCTGCAAAGTCCCGAGCTAGTCTATTCTATGATAATCATGCACATAGATATTCTGTGGGAAAATTATGCTGTTACAGCTGTACAGTGATCCTATAATGGGAGCATAACTATGAAGCCATATACGATGATTGAAGTTGAAATTAAAATCATGCCAAAATTTATGCAACTACAAAGTTCAGTGTTAATCAATTTAGAACTTCATAAGGTAATGTGGTCTCTTTCGGTAAGTGATTCAGTTATCATCACTACTCTCCAGTCCCCACTGCCAGAGAAAAGTCTATTCCTCTTGAATTATCATCCTTTGTTATCTTCACCTCCAATCCTAAAGATGTGGTTGCTCTTCCGATTTGACTTGGTGAGAAAAGTCATTACATTCAAACAAGAAAATAATAGTAAAAGATAATGAGACTAACATATGTTTCCCTTGCTTGCCTGGCCACCACTGTCTTTATAGCTCAAAAAGATGGCCCCGCTTCCCCGATAAGCATGATATTTGAGGCCATGAACTTTGAGATGTAAAGCAGCTCCAGTAAAATTCATGTTGGGAAAGAATGATAAACATTTTGAAGCAAACAGAAACCGATTCAATGGCTCATTATCAAACAGGACCAACACTTATTCGGCAAATAAAGTAAAATTTCCCATCTCTTTAACCATTGGCAAAATGAAACAAACACGAACTCCTATAACAAATATGGCACGTCAGTTTAAAGAGAGAAGTAGAATCACACTATAAGTCCCGTGGCTACTCCTCCTATCACCAATTGGCATGAACTTTTAATAAAAACTACATTAACAGAGAAATTCAATTTCTCTACTCAATAACGACAAATTTAGCTTCACGGCATGATAACCTGCTATATCTACCAACATAAACGACTACTTTAAAAAGCAAATGTCCGAGTAATCTGATTAGAGCACGATTCAGAAAACAGAGATAAGCAGTAACGAGATCAAGCTGATTCGAACTCAACAGTTAAAAAACAGTAGTGGAAGTACACGATCTACACAACGGATGAATTTTTACTAGAAAATCAAACACAATGAGCTAATTTTCAAGCTTACAAGGGTTTTTGATCGAGAGAGAGGACGAGAACGCTTCATCCATTCCGGAGGAGGTTCTCTCGTAAATGAGCTTGATGGATGCGGCGGTGGACGAGGAAATCTAGGCGCCGCGGAGGCGATGCTTCGGAACCGGCACCGGAGAAGGATAAGTGCTCTTTAAAGCGGATGAGCTGCGGTTGATGAAACCTGCCATACATCGAATGCGTGGTTCGCACTCTCCTTGTTGGTGGTGGTTATGGCCAAAGCTGATCCCGCCATTTTCGATTTTTTGGAGCTGGAATTTTTTCGTTTCTGCATTTGTGTGGGCTTGAGAAATGGAAAGTTAAATGGGGGAGGTATTGATCGGAGTGGATCTCCTGATCCATTTTTCCTACTTCATTCCTATTCTATGCTGTACTTCATTCCTATTCTATGCTGGTGTATGGTTGGCAAGACTAAATTTTATGATTAAATATGTATCCCTCCAACTAATTCTTATACATTAATCCTAGATGGATAGTCTCATGATAATTAGTTATGGTAACCGAACGCTACCGTATAAGATTATTTTATTAAATTATGAGAGGTGTATCAGAAATGGTGAGCGGATTAAACCCGTTTTTTCTACGGAGCGGATTAAACCCATTTTTTCTACGGAGCGGATTAAACCCGTTTTTGCAATTAAAATATGTATTCCGTTTTATGCATAAAAATAAATTTGTGAGTATATCCGAAACTTAAATAATATATTCTGAAACAATAATTTTTTATTTTTTATGAGTGAGTATTAGGTAGTAGTACTACTGTTAGATAGTAAAATTATTCTTTAGATGCAAGTTGGTTAAAATAATTTAAATTCCTCAAGTTGTATTTAAAAAAAGAGAAAAAGGGAAATATGTTTGATTAACTACTATACTATAAAAAAAAGTCATCTCCTACACCTCACTGGTGACTGCACATCTTTACTACTTCTGGCGACCGTCCCAAAGCAAATCCATTCCACCGCCGCGCTCGCCGCCGCCGCAAAACGGAGCGGAAATGAAAGCGCTATACAGTTCAGATGGAATTCTAACTCCAATTCCATACTTCAAAATCAAGCCAGGAATTCGAATTTCAAAAACTGCCGTACAGTTTCCCATTGCAGCGGCTAAGCGTTGTTTCTCGATCAAAGCTGTTCTCGATTCAGTCTCCTTCGATGAGCTATCAGAAATCCGGAATCCAGCGATTTCGACGTCGTATCGGAATCCGAAGCTGCGGCGGCCGAATCAGACTGTGTTGGACGCGCAGACGAAGGTCTGCACTGGTCCAACTCAAACTAAGCCTCTCAATGCAGAGCAAGCCTTTAAGGTTCTAGATACAATTTTAAAATCAGGTGAATTCAAGTTATTTTGTTTTCTGTTATTTATTGAATATGAGTTGACTTGCTCAGGTTAGAACTCTGGATTTCATCTTATATTTGGTGCTAAATGCTAGTTGTCCAATTTTGTGGAAGTTGCTATGTAAAATGTAAAATGTAAAATGTAAAACGTTTTGTGATGATGAGAAGATTAGTAGTAGTAATTCAGATCGAATAGCTGAGATTTCAATTGGTTCGCTTCAAAATAACTAGTTATGCATCTCAACAAACATATCAAATGTGAAATGATTTGTGATGATAAGAAGATTAGTACTAATTCAGATCGAATAATGGAAGTATGAAGTTCTATAGTTTCTGTTGGTCTTAGTAAATGGCTAGTAACTTACAATACATCGGAAAGCAGTTAAAGGAGAGCTCAAAGGTGAAGATGAAGTATCCAAAGCACAGCTTGGAGCGTTTTTTGCAGCAATGACAATCCGAGCAAATGCCTTCCCTGAGCCAACTCAATGGAGTGATGGTGAGAGGACTGCAATGACCTATTATTGGCCACACTTAGTGCGCGTATTACCTCCAGATATAATATTTTTAGCTGATCCTGAGCAGTCGATTATGGGAGTTAGTAGTTCAATCGGTCCTCTTTTTGTTGGTAATGGGACTGCCGAGATGAGACTGGTAGGTGCCCTCAGGGAAATTCTTGCTGGTGGTCATTTGGGGTATGAGGAAGTTCAGGGTGTTTTGAGAGATGTTCTTCCACTAAGTTCCGAAGACAAGAAAACAGCAGCTGCAAGTGAGTCGCTGCTTGCAGCATTTTTGATAGGCCAGCGCATGAACAGGGAAACAGATCGCGAGCTAAAAGCATACTGCCTTGCATTTGACGATGAATATGGTAAATTTTCTCCAATGTTCACAGTTAGCATTCTTGCAGAATCGAGATATTCCTTGCTTTCTTTTTTTCCTCTGATAGGGACTTTAAACATTTTTTGCTACTGATGTCCTCATTCAGGTCCAGCGCCAGTTGCTGACATAAGATCTTTGACCCATTACGGTGAACCTTATGATGGTAATACGCGATTTTTCAGGAGTACACTTTTTGTTGCTGCAGTTAGATCCTGCTATGGTGAATCTTGCTTGCTTCATGGTGTGGACTGGATGCCGCCTAAGGTCATCATCCTATTTACTTTTCCATTAGGATATGATCTCTGCTTTTAAAAAATAGCTTCAATGTAGATGATATCCTCAAAATTTGACTGTTTGGGTATAGTTCTTCAAATGAACACTTTACACAGAGCTTACGCATCTGTTATTTTGAAACTTGAATTCCAGGGCGGCATTACGGAAGAGCAAATGCTGAAGTTCATGGGTGCAAACACACAATTAAACTCATTGCAGGCAAAAGAGCTACTAGAGGTCCTCCAACTTCCCCCACCTATGATTTTTGTGATTGAACAAATACATGCTTGAGGAAATAATTCCAATTAAATGCCCTCATTTTTTGTTTTATTTTTTGGTGTAGGATGAAGATGTTGGTTTTGCTTACATTAGTCAGCGAGAAGCCCAACCTTCTCTGTACGGCAATCTGACAATTATACCTGAAGCGTGCTTTAAACTGTTTATTGTGCTATGCATATTACATATTTGATCCTTTTGGACATGTGCATAACATCTCCTTTTTTTACAGCTATTCGTTGATTGAGTTGAGAGAACATATAAAGAAACGCCCACCATTGGCAACTACTGAAAAAGTTCAGCAACTTGTGAGGGTAAGCCTCTTAAGATAAGTTCACATCAATTTACATATCTGGTTGTGCTAAAGTCATTAGGAACTGTGGTTACCTTTTAGGCTAAGGGTAAGGAAGCTATTGTTGCTGGATTTTACCATGGAGGTTATGAGGAGTCACTTCTGATGCTAATGAGAAGAAGAGGAGTCCACTCTGGCTTGGTTGTGAAGGTACTAAAGTTGCTAGAGCACTAAAAAAATTTCTTGAGTTCATACCTTCAATTTCCTTTGCTTGATGCATCTATTGTTGAACAATAATTCAGGGTGAGGAGGGTGCTCTCTCAATGACTACCAGATTAAAATCAGCAAGTGCATCAAAGGGACTGTCAGTTAATTACTGTTCTGGTTTCCGATCACTCAATGAGACATCTAATTCGGCCATGGATGGTGCGTAACTATTGCCAATTTTCTGCCCTAGTTTTTAGATATCCAGTTTCTTATTTTAGGCCATTCCATGCAACTGCATAAATATATAGTCATAAAACTTAACTAATTAAATAAATTTGATTATTAATGAAATGAATGAAGAGCCTGTCATTAGATTGATCAAGCTCCAGGACTGATATTCTTTACAAGTCGCAGATGTACATGCTAGTAGTAGTTATTAGTTAATAAATACTGCTCTTTGTTTTAATATAGGAGTATCACGCGAGAGTTTCAACATCGTTGTAAATGCCCAGGATTATGGCTTTGAACCAACTGATACTCCAAGAACTGATCGATCTGTAATCTCTCTCTCTCTCTCTCTCTCTCTGACACAGTTCAGTATGGTTCTTCCAGTATAGCTTCGTCATGAAAGCTAAAACAGCCATGAGTTACTAACCACCACATTCGACTAATGTACTCAACTACTGCAGGTCACAAGGAATATAGAATTAGGGCTGTCAGCTCTGCGTGGTGAGAAGGGTCCAGCGTATGACCGGATTGTGTTAAATGCTGGGATGGTCGATCATTTGCTGGGATGTGATGGTGCAGAAGATGTATCTTCAGCTCTGGAGAGAGCTCGAGAAGCTGTTGATAGTGGTAAGGCCCTTAAAAGGCTTTTAGGCTACATAAACAAGTCCCATAGAGTCTAAACGAAGCAATGTTTCTATTAGAATCCTATCCTTTCACTTCTTGTTTAAGGATGAAAAAAAAAGGGTTTTTGGCTTTTTAAACCAAAATCTTTCCCCGAATTCCGGTTTTTCCCATGAACTATGAAATTTGTTTTTAAAACCACGAACTTTCATTTCGTTAGGATTTTCCCAACCCGACCCAAATAACACATTTCCGACCCGAATAGCATAATTCAAAATGTTAAAGTTGTGTTTTGTTTATTCAAAAGTTGTCATTTGTTATGTAATACTCCCTCTGTCCCACTAGAAATGCAACGTTTTCCTTTTTGGGTTGTCCCACTAAAAATGAAACGTTTCCTAAAATGGAAACATCACTCTCTCTACCTCTCTCTCTCATACTTTACTCTCTCTTCATTAACTCACAAAATAACACTTACATAAAATCCTGTGCCAGAAACCAAATGTTTCATATTTATTGGGACGGAGGGAGTAATTGTGAGTGTATGTATTATTGTGCCAAATAGTATCCAAGTAATCAATTTAGTGACAAATAGGATTAAAATTGATATGTAGACAACTCGGGTTTTGTCGTTGACCCGCCAGGGGAAAATCCTAACGAAATGAAAGTTCGTGGTTTTAAAAACAAATCTCATAGTTCATGAGAAAAACCGGAATTCGGGGAAAGGTTTTGGTTTAAAAAGCCAAAAACCCAAAAAAAAATTATCCACAAAAACACACGAGGAAGAGTGTTGTAGTTTTACGAATATAAGTTCTTCCTATCAAGGGTCTGGAAATAAATTCTGAACATTTTGTTTGTTAGTATTTTTTTTTTGTTTGCATACTAACGGTTTACCTGTGGAAAATAACTGTTTTCATAGTAATTAGATTTAGGGCTATTAGCCAGAAATCACATCAACTATAGGCTTTCGGGTCTTTATTATCAACTTTGAATGTAGTGAAAAAACACAAACTTTAGCGTGTCCAAAATGACTCCTCATATAATACATTAGAAAATTCAATTAAACAAAAAAACCACTCAATTTACCATCAAATACGTCTTTTTGGCGTGTCATCTCTACGTAATTTAAAATTTGTACTCATACACTACATAGAATTTAATTTTTTTGGAATACTTTAATGTGAAAAATTAGCTATTAACTAAAAATTCATACTTGACCTCTCAAAGTTTTTTTTTTTTTTTTCAATAGTGAAATTGAATCAATTATATCACTCTCAAAAGTTGAGGGTAAAGATCCGAGTTGGGCGTTAATGTATTTTCCAGCCATTAGCCATTTAATTTAAATGATACAGTAGCATAAATGCAGCAATTATAAGGTGAATTATCAAAGAAAACAACAACCTGCACCCTTTTGTTCATTATTAAGACATCGAATTCTCAAAATTATTCTACACATAAATAGAACAAAACTAGAAACATATTTTTGGGAACTATTACACGAGACAGCTTAGCCAATTTAGCTTTCGGTCAAAATCTCTATAACTAAGATGCAGTGAAGAGATTCTTGTACGAAAATGTGACCTCACACCACTCCTAAATATGGAGTGCAGATGCTATGGCAGCTGCAAGACTTATGACCTCGAAGGGGGGCTTGTTCTTTACCTGCTTCACCGTCTCCGGGCATGAGTCTGTGATCCAAAAGTAAGCCATCCCATTCTCGGGGTTGCCTAAAGTATCAAACACAGTGATCTTCAGATGAAGAGTCGAACAAATGTGAATGTATAAATGCAGAAACTTGAGAGACGTTTACTTTGAACGAGAGGATAAATTGATAAAACAGAGTAGGATTGAGTATTTGAAAGCTAAGATGGTCAAACAAGTTCAATATTAATCAATCCATCAAAATAAACAGTGGATTAACTTGGATTATCACTCAATGTAAAAACCTCCATAATTTGCAAATTGACAACCTTCATAGCTTATCTCAACCAACAAATGTAAATAGAGGATGAATTAGATAAATAGTTCTCCCTTGCACTAACCACAGACGCCATCTGTAGCAAATGACGGGACGGCATAAATATACAAGTAAATATAGAGCATATAAGATGAAAACTTTGGTTATGATTACCTCCTTTGTCATGGTTAAACCGTTGCCATGACTTATTTGGAAAGATTCCATGCGTCACGTAAGCACTTATTTTGGTAGCTCCATGTTTGGCCAACACTTTCTGTAGGAACAAAGAGACTCTTATCGTAAAATAAGTAAATTAATATTATACTAACAAACTTCTCTTTCTGCATATTTTCATTTGAAAACTCTAATAAAAAGGGAAAATCTTCAACGGGAGAACTATCAGCTTCTAGTAGAATTTGGGTAACATTGTTCCCCACAGAGTAAAATATCCCAAAAGACAATGATAAGTTCATCCGGAAGGATAACTCCTCACCTGACACTCTATCAGCGTGCCACCAGACTGGACAAGGTCATCCACTATCACAACATGACGTCCCTTCGGGTCACCCTCCTTGATTCTTACAATTCGTTGATCACCTTCTCTTACTTTAGCACAAACAACCTGCCATGGATCAAGCAAGTTTTCCCATTAGTTCATCGTGGTTGTGTTATTCTAAGAAACGTAACATAATTTATGAAGGAATTGCATAATATGGCGGCAACTAAAGAGATGTTTTCACTATTTCTCGCCCAAAGAGCAAATATGCCACACTACTTAAGCTTTGTAAGATAAACATGAAAAATAATAACTCCATTGGAATTGATTGAATAGACAGAATCCAGCTTTGCAAGTATGCCAGACGTATGTGGGACAACATACGGAACCATCGTTCACACCCTTTAGTTGATATCTCACGAATCAAAACTAAGGCAGGCTTACACAATAACATCTGGTAGCACAACTATGTCTAGAAAGCATAATTCTGTACAATGACACCGTGACATTAGCCACGCCTATCACGATAACATGCTTATATCCTAACTAGCTTTATTATGTCATATCGCCAGATAAATAGTCACAACAAGGACAACTTTGTGTTACTAGAAATGCAAACAAAATAAACAAGGAGTAGGATAAAATAGCCACAAAGTAGACACTCATTTTCGACTGATGCTTTACTCGTATCATAGTCTTCACATACACCAATAAAGTACTGCAACTCCATAAAGATAAATGCATACTCGGCATAATATTAGGTGGTTGTAACTAATATCTGTGTCTGTACCTGTACGTGTGTGTGCTTAACTTTATTGAGTACTATAAATAGCAGACCACTGTCATTTCAGGAATTTGATATCGCAGAAACTGTAAAGTATAAATGAATTGTAGATGATTTTAAACAGTTTGTGGACTTAATGAGGATGGTAAGAGAATGTTGAACATCCATAACAAAGAGCATTACCATTGGGAAGTGCTGCAGCTGCTTGTGAAACCGTTTCCATGCACCATCATCAGGAAAGGCTATTGTTATCTGGAAAAAGGAAATTAAACAGGTAATTAATCGAAGTGAAAGTAACTATCGGACTTTCTGTGATTGAGGTTTCCACAGGGCTCACAAATTACATATCCGGAAAAATCAGTTCACTTCCATTTAAGCAGAGTTATGGTTAAAAGCAAAAATGAAGAAAAAAGTTTGGTTGAAAGGCAAGTGACCCAGAAATGAGATAAGAAGCATGAACGGTCCATAAAACAAGATGAAATATTACATTATCAGAGTCAGGAAGCGATTGTAGCCTATTCAGGAGCAATGGTATACCACTTTCGAAGCAGGGTAAAACATTATCACCAAAGTAAAATCTCTCCTGTAATATAAAGAACAAAATGGTTACACTGAGCTCAAAATAAACATTAACAACACCCTGAAGACAGATGATAGAAACATAGATATGTGCCCACCTGTAAAGCATGGATATCGAAAATCACTAAACTGGCAGGTCCACCCATTGATATAGGAATATTGGACAAGATCCTCGCAAGCGTGAATGCTGTGGCAACATCTCCTTCATCCTCCATTCTCTCAGAAGTGCCCGTAGGGAAAAATGGCAGGATGAGAGTAAAGGATGAGACAAATAGTCTCGGCAGAGCATAGATGATTGACAATTGCTCGAAAATAACCCCAGGAGAGCTGAATGAAGCAAGGAATGCCACATGCTGTCCACGAACTCCTTGAGCATTGGATATGAACAAATTCGGAAATCCATCTGCAAATGTCCTGGTTGATGTAAACTATCTGATAAGACAATCATATTTAGCATCTGACTTTTTTGCTCATCGCTAACATATACAGGAGTTTACCATGCTTTACTGCCTCAGATCAGCTTGTCCAGTGTGTTTTCTCAAGAATCCGAGAGAGTATTTTTCTATTTACTATCAACGGTTCTCAGCTTCTCCAAATTCTCAAATTTATAGTAAACGCATTCCATTCTTCAATTTAGCATTAACATAATATACATTCAATATCCAAAATCCTTAAAGAACATAAATTTATCATTGCATGATTCCAAAGTTACTCAGCTCGAAAGCAATTTCCAAATTCAGCCCAATTAAGATCACTATAGAAACTAATCGCATCAAATGCTGCAAACATTCATCCCTAAAATCGAAGAAAGACATGGAAATTCCCCTCAAATTAGAGAATGTTCACCTCCAAGTAATGCTGCGAAGCTCAATTGCGTCGGACTCGGAAGCAATTCTCTCAGCGAGGTCCCTCATCTCGGAGCAGTAAAAGAGGCAAACCCTCTTAGAATTCTTGAGCGACGAATCCATAGGCGAAGGGAGTAAGGCCGAATTCGGGGGTTTGAGGATGATGTGAATTGGGTCTGTTGAAGAGACGCAATCAATTGTCCATTTCTGAGGAGCCGCGGAAGCTTTCTTGAGCTCGCAGTGAATCCTGTTACAGGAGCGGGTGGAATTGGGGGCTGTGGTTAGGGTTTTGCTGGGCGATTTGGACGAGAATGATGGAACGGATTGGGGCGGCGAAATGGGCGACATTTTGGGGGCAGTTGAGGTGGCTACCGCCGCGTGAAGAGGGAAGTTGTTAAAAGTGTCAGTTTCAAGACTGCGGCATTCCGATTTTGTAATAATTTGGATTTTTTCCAATTTTTTGTTTAGGCAACTGGAATTTACTATTCTTTTCCATTTTATTTGTATGTCCAAATCTGAACATTTATGCATCTTTCCACCAACGAAAACATTAATGTTGTCTCATCTGGCGATACTACTATAACGTCTTGTTTCATACAAGTGGTATAAAATGACTTGGATGTTGGCATGTAACAAAGATTTGGTCACCGGATTAATTGTTTTAGACATTGCTTTAGCTATAAACATGAGGAACTAAAATTTTTTTTTAGGATTCTTAGCAAATATGCATTAATTATATACTCCAGCCGTATATAAAAAGTATAAATAGTTGGTTTGGTACGAACTTTAATATATAGTATTCCCTCCGTCCCTCGTTACTTGACACAGGTTGCCATTTTGGTCCATCCCCATTACTTGACACACTTCACTTTTTCAATTTTTGGTAGTGGACCACATATTCCACTAACTCATTCCTACTCACATTTATTATAAAACTAATACTTTAAAAGTAGGACTCACATCCCACCAACTTTTTCAACACACTTTCCATTACATTTCTTAAAACCCGTGCCGGGTCAAACCGTGTCAAGTAATGGTGGACGGAGGAGTAATTGACAAAGTAAGAGAGAGATAAAAGTTACTCCCTCCGTCCCGCTTAAGATGACACGTTTTCCTTTTTAATTTGTCCCAACCAAGATGACACATTTCCTTATTTGGAAACTTTCTCTCTCCAATTAATACACTCAAGCACTTTTTTCCACCCCTATTAAAATATTCACCTTTCTTTCTCTCTCTATTTTAATACTTCCACCCACATTTTCTCTCTCCAATTAAACACATTAACCAATTATTCCTAAAACCTCATGCCGGCTAAGGAATGTGTCATCTTAGCCGGGACGGAGGGAGTACTATCTCCGGCCCTAAAAGTTTGACATAGTTTACCATTTCGGCATGTCCCTTAAAGTTTGACACACTTCACTTTTTACCATTTTTAGTAGTGGACTTCATATTCCACTAACTCATTCTTACTCACATTTTATTATAAAATCAATACTTTAAAAGTAGGACTCCCATCCCACCAACTTTTTCAACTCACTTTCCATTACATTTCTTAAAACCCGTGTCGGGTCAAAGTGTGTTAATATTTGAAGGACGGAGGTAGTAGTATAAGTAGTGTTAGTGGGAAGTGGGCTCCATGTCATTAGTACTGTAGTGTAATGAAAAGTTGTAAATAAAATTATTTCTAGGAGTAATGTGATGTTTAACTATATCAAAATCTTGAAAGTTCATACTTTTCAGAAACTGACTTATAAGAAAATAGTTTATACTTTTCAAGAATCGAATAGAGTGCTATTTATCCAACTAATTTATTTATTATCTTGTTCTTTATAGTTGTTAATTTATTCTTGTTCCTCTTTCATCAAATTGAAGTACCTCTTGATTATTGCTAGGTTAATTAAAATGATCGAGATGAAATAATAATAACCTAGATTTAAGAATATTCCCACTTTGATCAATAGAACTTGGGAGAATTGGGGTTTTACATGGGGATTTTTTTGGTTTTAGAGATTTTGGAAGTTAGACATTATGTATTTAAATGGGACTTTGATCCTAATTTATAATCTACATATTATCAACTAGAGATGGAGTTTAATTTAATAAAGTGACCGATCTAGCAGCTCTAGAGACAGTAAGGGAAATTGATTGGATAATAGTTAAAATTTGTGCATTGTATCCTAGAATTTTATATTCATCTTATATCATTTTTTCACATCATCACTAGGGGTGAGCATTCAGGTTTCAGTTCGGGTTTTTGCCAAAACCGAACCAAACCCGAAAAACCAAATTTTGTTCAAAACCCAAACCGAACCGAACCCGAAAAAATGAAACCGGAAAACCGAACAAAACTGAAAAATCAAAACTTTCATACAAAACTGAAAAAAATATGAGTATCTATATGTATATATATATATATTAATTTATATACTAATAGAATATAAATATATAATATAAAATTAATATATAATACATATTATATAAAATGTGTTAAAAGAATATATATTATGTATATAATTTAATATATTATATTAATAGAATAAATATATATAATACTATATTTTAAATATAATTCGATTTTTCATTTTTTTTGCCCGAACCGAACCGAAAATACCGAAATTTCTTAATTTTTTAAATCGAACCGAATTTCAAAATTTCGGTTTGGTTCGGTTTTCGATATTTTTGCTCACTCCTAATCATCATGTTGTTTATTTATATTTGATTTTAATTTGAAGTGGTTAAATTAGTATGGTTACGAAAAAAAAACTAAATTCTATTTGTTTGTAAGTATTTGGGTGAGATTGTTTATGGTATATTTACTACTCCCTCCGTCCACCAAAATTTGTCCCATTTTTCCATTTCCGTCCATCCTCCAAAATTTGTCCCATTTCACTTTTACCAGTTTTGGTAGTGGACCTCATATTCCACTAACTCATTCATACTCACATTTTATTATAAAACTAATATATAAAAGTAGGACCCACAATCCACTAACTTTTTCAACTCACTTTCCATCACATTTCTTAAAACTCGTGCCCGGTCAAACCGGGACGAATTTTCATGGACGGAGGGAGTAATATTTAGGTTGATATATTAGTCTATGTGGAATACGGTACACTTGCTTGACATTAGTATACTAACCTCATACACTTGTAAAATTGCTTAAATAGTTAAAATAAAGCGATTAAATGGCGCCATGAACATGCTGGGCAACGACATTCAGGCGTTGCAGCATAGTTTCATATGGTCTAAATCTAGATTTGACTTGCTAGAAAAGACTGCATTGCAAAAAGACCCAGTCACCCAACCATGTTCTGTGAATAATTTAGCAAGAATTGTTGTGCCTAGAGTTCTAGACCTCGACGTGGGGGATAGAGCACATTTCTCGCGGGGCATTCATAGAGAGTATAGTGGCGTGCACTAATTATTCTATTAATTAAAATTCATAATTCAGAGATTTTATCTATAATATTTCAATTTCCCATTTCATTCTTCACACATTCATGTATTTTTTATCTACTCCCATAATTATTAAATTTAATTTCTTTTATTTTTGGCAAATTCACTCACTATATCAAGTGACATTGTCTATCAAAAAAAAAAGTTAGTGGAGCAAATGATCAATCATTTGTCATATTTAAGATTCAATTGGCTTTGTATTTAGGCCGTCAGATAAATCCACCGAAGTAAAATGATCACATTTGTTGTCAATATTGTTGATTAAATGATTCTTTAAAATTTTATTATTAGTGTGCTGATTCAATTTTTTTTTTCTAATTTGAGTTTTGCAACTCGCTTGGCATTACATATGTCAACTGGTCCGGGTTGAACCAATCCAATAGTAAACGTAGTGAGCTTGAGCTAGCTTTTTCGTTGAAGTTGACTCAAAACTCAAATAAGGCTCACAACTACAAATACCAACCCAAGTATGAAGATAATTTTTAATTATTTGTATCCTAAATTGTAATATTAATTTATATTTTTCAATATTCCTCCTTGAATTTTGAAGTACTCAAAATATATGCAATAAGATAAATTTAATTATCTATATTTATGTAATAAACATTAATGTATCCCCTCCATCTCACAATAGGAGTCACATTTGGTGTGGGCACTGATTTTAAGAAAGGTAAAGAATAAGGCCATCCGCATCCCTGTCTCTTATCCGTCTCTTAACCGTTCCATCTCTTCACTATTTATGAGCCCCACTGTACTTTTTACCCAAGCTCTTAACTAAGAGACAGTACCTGCATCCCTTCATCTCTTAACCATCTCATCTCTTAACTATTCATTCAATTTCATTTTTTATTTTTAATTCCAACAAATTCAATTAATAAAAACACACTTCATTAAATAAAATAAAAATTACAATTTAAAGGCCTAAAAAATTTAAAAAAATACTCCCTCCGTTCCATAGTAATGGAGGCAAAACTTTTCGGCACAGAGATTAAGAAAAATTGTGTTAGGTGAGTTAAATAAAAAGAGAATAAAGTGAAAAATGAAAAAGGTAGAGAGATGAAGTGAGAAAAAAGTAAGAGAGAGTAAAGTAGGTGTGGAAAAATGTGTTGACTTTTACTAAAAAGGGAAATGACTCTATTACTATGGAACAGACGGAAATGGAAAAACGCCCCTATTACTATGGAACGGGAGGGAGTACATAATTAAAATCCTAAAAAAATTAAAAATACATAATTAAAATGGAGAATGGAAGAGGAATGGAGTATTTATAGAATAATAAAAGAAATTTTTTTTTGAAAAATTCGACCATTGCACCATTTGCAACGGTCATTTTACCGTTTTAAATTCGAATTTTCAATTTTTAAAAAAATAAATAAATTTATGACGTCATAAATCGACGTCCACTCGCGGGCCGGCGAGTGGGCGTCACGCCATCCGCTAGTGCTCGTGGCGAGACAGCTCGAGGCCGGCCTCTTCCGTGCGCGACGCGCGACGAGTTGGCTCGTCTCGAAGAGACGAGATGCATGCCGCATCGCCGTCTCAATGCCAGCTCGTCTCGTCGAGACAAGACCGAGACCGCATCGAGCCGCGATGCGGATGCTCTAATGAGTTAGAAAAGTTAGTGGAATATGAGATCTACTTTTTTATATTAATTTTATAATAACATGTGAGTGAAGTAAGTTAGTGTGATATGAGACCTACTTACCATTTATAGTAAAAATTAAATGTGACTTGACAGAAGAGTAATATTTTATGTAATTCTAAAATCATCTAATGAAGATATATATGAGCTACAATAAAAAATATATATATAAAATCTCATAAATAATTTAATTCTCAAAATATAACTATTTTTATTTATATTATTATTAAGATATTTAATAACTGCATAAAAATATATTGACCTAGTCTAGATCATCCTAACCGCTTGTTAAGTGGACCTAAATTGATCTGGACTGAGCCCAAATATATTGAAAGATTATCTGCTTCGTAGACTTGGGCCGGACTGAACCAACCTAGCCTATATAAAAGCTATACTTATCTTGAAAAAAGTGGTGGTATAAATGTATAATTATAAATTATTGGTTAAATATCACATTAAAGTCAAGAAATGATTTAATAATGTTGACCACGAACTATACACGAAGAAACTGCCAAATCTTATAAGATTTTTAGGATCACGAGAAATCCATGTTGTAATACATTTTACATTACCCTGATTCCTCTGTCATAAACACCATCTTCATAGTTCTATTACATTATCGGCGGCGATTCACTGTGTTGAGGCGGGGGAGGTGGGCTAAGCGCCCGTCTCAACCCGATGCCACACGATGGCAGTAGCCCTTTATAATTCATCGAGTGCTTCAAGCAACTACCGAACAATTTCCTTGCACAAAACGATTCCCGATCTATATCATACCACAAAATATTACTAACTCAATGAACTCAAGGAGTACAAAATTTTGATAAAACATTTTCAAACGCAGAATAGAAAATACAAGACAAATAACTCAAATTTTGAATTTTAGACATCACCTGTTATAGACGAGGCTGATGCAACAATGGAAGAATCGAGAACAATGAAAGCGATCAAGATTGTGGCAAGCAAACTTGTGGACAAGATTTTCGTCATTGCAGCGCCTTCTTGAAATGAGAGTGAAATTTGATGGTGTATAAATAATGAAATTATTCTGTTATTAGATTTAGACATGGTAAAGTGTGAACGTTTTAAATAATTTGACTAACCCACAATTTTGGTTGCTTGTTTTATTAGTCGACGTGACTCAATAAGTTTTTATATTTGATGAAATTCAAGTAGATGTTGACTCTTAATTAATGTTCGAAATGAGGAAATCCTCTACATAAAAGCTATTATAAACGTACGCCATTTATGCACAACTACCTTCATTCAGATCTAATCTATTTAGTTAATCAGGTTGATTGACGCAACTCATGTCTGCAAATTGCAATTAACCATGGATAGAAGCAAAGTTGTTTGAAGTTTGTTACAAGAGTCGGTTGTTATTCACTGATATATACTAAGCAATTAAAAATTAAACATGGATGGAAGCGAAGTTGCTTGAAGTTTGTTAAAGAGTAGGGTTGCCATTGCCATCCACTGATAGTACATTAGTACTATACTAGTAAAATTTATAAAATATGAGAAAAGAATTATAATACTAAGATTTTTTTTTTCGAATTTGACAAAATATATCTAATCTATTCAATATTTTGTTCAACGAATCATCATATTATTATGAAAATATTGAAGTACTATTCAAATAAGATCTAAATGATATTTTCAAATTAAATTCAGTACCAGCCCACATTTATAAAAATAGAAAAAAGATAAATGTATGATATGCTATCATTTCGAACCGATCGGTTAATTTGGTAACCGATTTTATATTGGTTTAGTTTCGGTTTTTTATATAGGCTGAAGTTTTTGTCGGTTAACCGACTTTTCGGTTCGGTTTTTAACCGAACCAACCGAATAACCAGCCCTAATTTCGAATTAAATTCAGAAGCACTTGCACATTTGTAATTTGTTGGCTTCTAAATATTAGTAATAAAAATATGATATGTTACGGCCGAATAACCAGCCCTAATTTTGAATTAAATTCAGCAGCAGCTGCACATTTGTAATTTGTTGGCTTCTAAATATTAGTAATAAAAATATGATATGCTACATTACTTTAAGCATCATTTGTGAGTATCATCGAATGATAGAATTGTAGGAGTATATCATATGTTTAGTATGTAATTTATACAAATTTCGCACGAATGAGTGTACAATTATAAAAAAGTTAAAACATTGAAGTGCAAAATTAATTAGGTCTAAATACACTACTTATTTTTTCAATTAACCACAAATCAGATCCCACGCGTGACTCCGTATATATCCACTTTAGCGAAAAATATCTTCATCAATTATCACTATTGGCATATGGTTTGATATCCACACACTATTTATTAAACTAAAGTAAAACAAAAAAAGAAAAAAAAGAAAAAGAAAAAAAAGAGAGGGCTTAGTCAACAGAGAGAGTTGTGGTTTTAAAAGAGAACCACAGTTGCTTTATCCTAAACTTGAAAATGAGGCCCAAAAATTGCATTGCATCAATCCAGCCCTATTAACTGATGTGGCTGTGGTTTGCTTGGAATTTATGTCTTCCCACATTGCCACCTAAGCCATTTTGCAATATCCCTTGGATTTATTTCTCAAAATTTCAAGAATATTTATTGGGTCAATTTGAACAGAAACAGAGCGGCCCTCAACATATGCTGCTCTGAGTCAGGTGAGCCACCTTCAGATTCTAACTCATTTTAGCTTTAAATCAAGAAAAAAATACCGTGTGCTGTGTGTGTTGGCTTGTTATTGGTTGGTGGGGTTGTCTTGTGCAGTTAAAGATTGTATTTTTACATCAATTCGTGTAATATAATTTGAGGGTTATCAGATGATGATGGATTATTAGCTTTATTTTAGTGATCATTACTCACTAGCTTTTATGTGCTTCTTAGATTAAGTGAGTACTGATCTGTTTTCTGCACATTTTTTATCACTTCCTAGTGAAAAGGCATGTTTTTAGTGAGCTTAGAGAAGGATCAGGGATTTTGAAGCTTCAGTGATTGTAAATATGTAATGGTCTCATCAACTTGGCTTTTGACATGCATTCTTGTTCAATTTCAGTTTTTAGTTGTGAGTTCAGTCACAGTGTCTGTTTTCTTGGATGTTTGTGCTGTCGCCTGTATACTCATCTGTCTGCGGCCGGCATCTTGCATCGGAATATTGATTCTAGTTGTTGAGCTGTATATGTTGACAACTTGACATATGAGGTGCTGTTGATGTATCAATGTCCTCTTTAGCTGTCTGATGTTAGTTTCTTGTTTGGTAGTGATATTTTTGAAGAAAAAAAGATTGGCTTGATTTCTCAACCACTGCATAATTACAATTTACAAGGATTATCTTTTTAGTTCTGTCACCACAATCACTATTACATGACTATTTAGGTTGAATTTGGATGGAGTTTTCTAGTATGCAAGAGGAGGTTATGCTTGTGTATTTGAATTCGTAACCAACTACTCATATTGTGTTTTGTGATTCTTACGTGTGGATGTCTCTAGGTTTCTTCAACATCTTCTGATTGCCACGGATATTGACCTAACCCTTAAAGAAGATACATAGTTCATAATGTCAAAATCACTAGATTATGAGAATTTGAATGAAAATGTCAAGAAATGTCAGTATGCTGTCCGAGGGGAGCTGTATCTTCGAGCTTCTGAGCTTCAGAAGGAAGGGAAGAAGGTTAGTTTACGGACAATACGTCTACTCATGGAATTTTTTCATTCACAGTATTTTCTACATTGTTTAGTGTCAATCCAAGAGACTATATTTGGTTTTTTGTGAAGTTTGAAATGGTACTTAAGGTATATCATGTGGTGATATGTATACAGATCATCTTCACCAATGTTGGAAACCCTCATGCTCTCGGACAGAAACCTCTGACCTTTCCTCGTCAGGTTGAAATCAGGCTCATGTTTTTACGCAACTTTTCATCTAATGCTGATACTGTGTGTTTACTAAAAGAGAAATCCCATTGCAGGTCGTTGCTCTCTGTCAAGCTCCATTCCTGCTGGATGATCCTAATGTCGGACTTTTGTTTCCGGCTGATGCAATCGCAAAAGCTAAACACTATATCTCCCTTACTTCTGGGGGTCTAGGTATCATATTAAACAATAATCTCATTTCCGTCTAGGATTAAGAAAACCTTTCAAAAGTTTGGGGGCTAAGCATATACGATGAAATGCCCAATGGAAAAAAATCCAAAGTGACATGTTTATAATTGATCAGGTGCTTACAGTGATTCTCGTGGCCTTCCTGGAGTTAGGAAAGAAGTCGCTGAGTTCATTGCGAGGCGTGATGGATATCCAAGGTTATAAAAATTGAATGATGCAATGCAGGCGAAAATATGAACTTATCAAACTGATCGTGTTGATTTTTGCATCTGTTGCAGTGATCCGGAACTCATATTTCTAACAGATGGTGCGAGCAAAGGAGTGATGCAGATCTTGCAATCTATCATACGCGGTGCACATGATGGGGTATACTTCTTGAACTTCTCGGTTGTCTCTTCATTGCTGTGTTCACAATGTTTTCGGTCGTAACTAACATTATTTGTTTAATTCTTAGATACTCGTCCCTGTGCCACAATATCCACTGTACTCCGCTACAATATCTTTGCTCGGTGGATCTCTCGTTCCTTATTATCTTGAGGAGACCGCAAACTGGGGGCTTGATATTGGTAACCTTCGTCAATCAGTTGCTCAGGCTCGTTCTCAAGGAATCACCGTAAGCACTTCTCAGTCTGAGCTTGTTTGTGTTAATGTATATGCACCTATGGTTTTTGTCTCGTCTAATCATATTTCAATGGTGTAAAAGGTACGGGCTATGGTGATCATAAACCCAGGAAACCCTACAGGCCAGTGCCTCAGTGAAGCAAATCTTAAGGAAATACTGAACTTCTGTTACCAAAACAATGTGGTGTTGCTTGGTGATGAAGTTTATCAGCAAAACATATACCAAGACGAGCGTCCCTTCATAAGTGCGCGAAAGGTACGTCTTTTTCCACTGACATGCTGTTAAAATTGTGCAAAAATGTCTATCCGCATTTCCCCAAATCTGATCGCCACATTTCCCCAAATCTGATTTATCTTTTGTCATCCAACCATTAAAGGTTCTGATGGACATGGGGCCACCCATTAGCAAGGAGGTCGAGCTTGTTTCGTTCCACACCGTCTCTAAAGGCTACTGGGGAGAATGTGGGCAACGTGGTGGCTACTTTGAGATGACCAACATTTCTCCAAAGGTTTGTGCTAATGCTGTTCTTGAATTACTGGAACAAAGCAACACATTCGAGTTTAATACTTTCGATTCTTGATTACCAATCTGTTCTATTAAGACAACTATCTTCACTGTGTTTTTTTTCAATTGCAGACAGTAGAGGAAATCTACAAGGTTTCTTCGATATCACTCAGTCCCAACGTTCCTGCACAGATATTTGTATGTCTTGTATACTCTAGCTTGTGTTCTTGATGCAAGTATCTTAAAGACATCTTAATTTTTTCCTAATTTCGTCACCATTTGGCAGATGGGTCTTATGATGAACCCTCCTAAACCTGGGGATATATCATATGATCAATTCAACAGAGAGAGGTATAACTAGTTTCGTCATCCCTGTTTTAAGTGTTTTCAATCCCATTGTAAAACGACGAATGTCTGCCAGAAAACCCTCGAAAAGAGAAGCATTAGGCCACCAATATCTCTAAGCCCTAAACGAGATGCTGATTTCTCCATCATTTTCTTGATTTTGCAGCAAAGGAATTCTGGAATCGCTGAGGAAGAGAGCGCATATAATGACTGACGGGTTCAACAGCTGCAGAAACGTCGTCTGCAACTTCACTGAAGGTCCTTTGTGTTCTAGCATCACACAACATCATGCCTAGTTCAAGAACGTTGTTTGAATTTTAGTAGTTTTACATACTTGATGTTGATGGTGGCAGGTGCTATGTATTCTTTCCCACAAATACGGCTGCCACCAAAGGCCATTGAGGCTGCCAAGAGTTTGGGAAAAGTGCCTGATGTTTACTACTGTCTTAAGCTCCTAGAAGCCACAGGCATCTCCACCGTCCCAGGCTCTGGCTTCGGGCAAAAGGAAGGGTATGTGCACCACATTTTCTTGAACATTTTGTTTCTCTTAAATTCTCCGGTAATGCTGACTGCCTCTTGTCTTGCTTGAACATAGGGTTTTCCATCTGCGAACCACCATCTTGCCTGCAGAGGAGGACATGCCCGCGATCATGGACAGTTTCAAGAAATTCAACGACGAATTCATGGAGCAGTATGAGGACCACCAAGGGTACTCGAGAATGTGAGAGGAGAACTGATGAAGCAGAAGGAGAAGAGCATCTGCTGCTGTATATTGTTGGGATTTTTATGTAACATGTTGCAAGAATTTCATTACAACCTACTGTTGATTTTATACATCTTTTGTTTTCGAAATGTGACTTATTACAACCTCTGTGACTGCTTAAATGATCATCAATACTGGAGGACTTTTCTTACCTATGGTGTCTCTTTCTCAGCACAAAGGAGTGTCAGATTTGATTTTATCCCAAATTTTTAGGGTAAATATAAGACAAATAGAAATTTTATGCATTTAGATCTTAAAAAAAAATTAGAAAACAAATAAAAAAATATTTAACAGAAATAATCCTTCTTAAAATTTCGCATGCATGATGACTACATGAGTATCCAATTAAAAAAAGAGTTTTCAGGAGTGATGTTAAATGGCCATAAAACTTAAAAAAAAAATCGTACATTAAATGCTAATTTACTTGAAATTAATTCATCTTAAAAGTATCAATTTTTTCGAGACTAATATACCCTTGCGCGCAAATAACAAACTGAGTCATTAAATCCTTTTCGTTTCTTTTATGTTTGCTTTCGTTTTAGATTTTTTTTATACTTTTATTTATTATTTTAATTGCTTAGTATGCATAGTTACTTTTCAAATCAGTATATAAATACGTTTCTTTTATGTTTGCTTTCTTTTCGATTTTTCTTTTTCTTTAACAGTTATTTGTTTTCTAGTTTATATTATTATATTAATTGTTTAATATGTATATATTACTTTTTGAAATCAGAATATAAATATCTTCATCATATTAAAATTGTATAAATATTTAAAGTATACTATACTTGGGTCCTATTCTAATGCTTATAGCACCCTAATCCAAAATCAAGACTAAATCTCCACCTTTGGATTTTAAAATGAGTGGATGAGATTAAAGCTCACAAATCTCAATAAATAGTAGACAAAATATCAACAAAAGGGTAATATCGTCATTATGTTATCATATGATAATTTTCGTGGGTGTTTTTTTATATCAACATCGTGTTATTACAAATATCAACAATATGACATTAGAATATCAACACAAGGACAAGAAAATATCAACACATTTTTATTGAGATTGGGCATGCATAATATTGAGATTTTGCCTACAATATATTGAGATTTTTTGTTGCATTTGTTGATAAAAGCTGCTTATCAACATGTACGAAAATTGAAATATAATTTATCAAATTTCATCACCCGAACATCGTCGGAACATATGCAATTGAAATCTCGTTGGTATCCTTATTAAATTATCTTTAATTTGATATATTTTTTGCGAAAAAATAATTTAAATTGAGAGAGTTACGTAAATTTAAAGATTTGAGATGATTTTGAGGAGAGAGAAAGTAGTTAGTTATAATTACTACGTATAGGATTTGACATTAATACCTTTTAATTTAATTAATAATTATTTAAATTTAAAATATATTACACTTGACATTATATCAACCGCAAGATCTTCTAATCTAATGGTTAAAAATTGATTTCAATTTGGGATTGATAATTAGTTAGCAATTGATCACATCCATATACATTAACATTTAAATAACTTATAAATAAAATAAATGTAAACATTAAACTGTATAATTATTTTTAGTTAGATATTTTCAATAATATAAGTATATATAGAAACACATACTAGTATTATTCTTAATTAAAATACTCCCTCCGTCCCATGTTACTCGCACATTTCATTTTAGGCCGTAAATTTGAGATTTTTTTAGTGTAATTGAATTGAAATTTTAAGTGTAATGAGACATTTTTTAATAAAGGAGCTCTTAACTTAAATTAACATATTAATTAAATGCATTAATTATAACTTAAATTATAAATAGTGTAAGGAGTTTGTGACGAGCCAAAAAACAACAGTGCAAGTAACTAGTGCGCCCTCTCACTCCATGTTGGACAACTTTTAAGACATTTAGAAATCAAATTCTTAAACACAAAAACCAAAACAAATATAAAAATTTTTGTTTTAAAAAAAATATTATTAAAAATAAATAGAATATACCAAATAAATTTTTATTTAAATGTACAAGGTATTACATTTATAAATATTAGTAGTATGAAGTACTCCCTCCGTTCCATAGTAATAGAGTCATTTTGCCATTTTAGTACGTTCTATAGTAATAGAGTCATTTCTCTTTTTCCACACCTACTTTACTCTTTCTTACTTTATTCTCTCTTCCTTTCTCTAAATTAATCTCCATTTACTCATCTAACACAATTTTTCTTAATCTCCGTGCCGAAAAGAAACGACTCCATTACTATGGAACGGAGGGAGTATGATACTATAGACTCCTTCAAAGCAGTGAATTTATTGTAGTATTTGTATAAACAAAAGTAATTAAAACTACAATATTATATCAATCGAATTTCTATTTTTTAAATTGAATCTCCAATATATTTTTCGGATTCTAATTCTGTTAAAGGGTCGGTACAAAAATCAACCAATTAACTGGAATCGGCCAAGGCATAATTACAATATGACATAAAGTAAAAAAAGAATATTTTTTACAAACATATCTATGTACACATTAAGACACTATATAATATTTTATTGTTCAATTGTACACAAAAATATAATGATCATTTAGTATAACACTCCCTCTGTTTGCGAATAAAAGTCTCGTTTTTCCATCTTAGTCAGTCCATGAATAAGAACCCCAGTTGTTTGATACTACATTATGAGAGTTAATTGCTTAGTCGCAATGGTTAAGGCACAAAGAATAAGAGAGAAGGAAGGATCGTTGATGTGTTCAGCTCTTTTTAGTTGGGAGCTTCAGCAGCCGTCCATCTCCGAGATTGTGGGAGATTAAATCCTAGCCGTAGGATTTATATCCGTTAGTTTTCTGTTAGATAAGAGAGATGTTAGTTAGGTCAATTTTATTCCTTGAATTGGCATTGTATTTTTCCCCAATTCTCTCTCAACGCAATACACGCCATTTTCCCAAAATATCTCTCAATCAAATTCTTGTTTCTCAATTCGAATTCGCTGCAACTCCGATCAACACCAACAAGTGGCGCCGTATGTGGGAAAGATCTTCGAAGTTTGTTCAGATCGACAAAGTGTTGAAGAATGGCTGGGGAAAAATTCGAGATTGAGAAGTTCACAGGCCAGAACGATTTTGGTTTGTGGAAGGTCAAGATGAAGGCCGTCCTGATGCAGCAAGGTGCGTGGAAAATCTTGAAGGATGGCAAACTGCTTTCAATCGAGGGGCTGCTGGAGAAGGAGGCGGCAAAGATGTAGGAATTGGAGTACAAGGTGTATAGCACTCTCCTTCTATACCTCAATGACAGAGTTCTACGGGAGGTGCAGAAGGAGGAGACCGCGCTTGATGTGTGGGTGAAATTAGAGTCTCTGTATGCCACGAAGTCCACCACCAATCGACTTCATTTGAAGAACAAGCTATTGGCCTTCAAGATTACAGACTCGGAGGGTCTCTTGAAACAATTTGAAGAGTTTCATAGACTTCTTGATGATTTAGAGGCAATCGAGGAATCCATGAAGGATGAAGACAAGGCATTGATGCTCTTGCATGCCTTGCCAAGAAGCTATGTACATTTCAAGGAGGCTATACTTCTTGCCCGGGAGACCAAGGTCAGTTACGAAGAAGTGTATCAGGAATTAAAGCTCAAGGATGTGGAAGAAGCAGATGCTCTGAGATCATAAGAGAAGGCTGCATATCCAGTCCTAGAGAGCCTATACACTAAGGGAAATGACAAGAAATTCCCTCCCACCAAGAAGAAATTTAACAAGAAGTCAGATAAGGAGAAAGTGGGAGAATTCAAGGAGACAAGAAGCTGCCATCATTGCAAGAAACCAGGCCATATCAAGAAGGACTGTTTTGCGTGGAAGAGGAAGCAAGCCCTTGAAAATGGGGCTGCAAAACCGAGCTCTGACTGTGTTAAGGAGGAGGAAACTCCACATGCCTCGACTGTGATGGAGAGGCTGTGTGAGGAATCACGGATCTTGGACTCGAGTGCAAGTTTTCATATGTGCCCCAGACTAGATTTGTTTGAGGAGATCACAGAAGCAAATGGTTCAGTAGTGCTGGGAAATAATCAAGTCTGTCAAATTCAGGGGATTGGTAAAACAGATTTAGGTTGGAGGATAGCTCAACTGCAATCCTCAGTGATGTGAGATACATTCCTGAGGTTAAAAGAAATTTGATTTCCTTGGGCTTACTGGAGAGAAAGAGGTGTTCCTTTTACTCATCTGGTGGAGTTATGGAAATCAAGAAAGGAGGGGAGGTGATGTTGAAAGGAGGCAGAAATGGTAGTATGTACTACCTATGTGGATTGGCAATGAAGTCCCCTGACCAAGTGAACACAGTGAAGGCAGATTCAATTGTAGCTTGGCACCTTAGGTTGGGGCATCCTGGTGATGGTAAAAGAGGAGAGCATCCTTGTGAGGAATGCATTCTTGGTAAGGCAAAGAAGCTGCCTTATCAGAAAGGTAAACATACCTCTGTTGCACCACTTGATTATGTACACAGTGACTTGTGGGGGCCTTCTCCAGTTGTATCTGTTGGTGGGGGGAGGTATTACATGTCAATAATAGATGATTACTCCAGGAAATTCTGGGTCTACATCCTAAAGGAAAAATCAGAGGCCTTCTCTAAGTTCAGAGATTGGTGTGCCATTGTTGAGAAAGAAAAAGGCTGTGTAGTGAAGTGCTTAAGGACTAATAATAGCTTGGAGTTCCTGTCAAGAGAATTTGAGCAATTTTGTCAAAGTAAGGGCATTAGGAGGCATAGAACTGTTCCCTTAAATCCCCAACAGAATGGAGTTGCAGAGAGTGGAAACAGGACAATTATGGAGAGAGTAAGGTATATGTTGATTACTTCTGGTATAGAGAAGAGATTTTGGGCCGAGGCTTTTGCCACTACAGTAAAGCTCATCAACAAATGCCCATCTTCCGGCATAGGTGGTGATACACCAAACTTAAGGTGGTATGGCAGCTATGGAGACTACTCTCAGCTGAGAACTTTTGGCTGTAAGGTTTTTGCATATCTCAAGTAGACCAAGCTTGATGCAAGGGCTCAGAAATGTGTGATGATAGGCTATCAGCAAGGTGTAAAGGGCTACAGACTGTGGTGTATTGAACCAGGGAATCACAGAGTGGTTATCAGCAGAGATGTAACATTTGTGGAGGATGATATGCCTTTCAAGAAATCTGAAGAAAAAGCCCAACATTCTCTGATAGACACTGAGATGGGAGTTGAGAGTCAGAAACATGTTGTGCAGGCTGAGGCTGGTGGGCCTAATGAAAGTGAGATGCTGGGTTCAGATGAAGATGAAGATGAAGTTGAAAATGAACCTCCACAGCCAGACATCAGGAGCTATCAACTGGCTCGAGATAGAACCAGAAGAAAAAATGTGAGACCTCCTGCCAGATTTGCATATGCAGATTTGTTGTATTTTGCATTATGTGTTGCTGAGGAGATTGAGTTTTCAGAACTAGGATCTTATAAAGAAGCAATGAATTGCAGAGAAAGAGATAAATGACTTAAAGCAATGATTGGTGAGATTGATTCCCTCATCAAGAATGGTACATGGATTCTGGTGGATAAGGTGGATGGCAGGAAGCTTGTGAGTTGCAAGTGGCTATTCAAAAAGAAGATAGAGACAGCAGACAGTGAGCTCATTAGGTTCAAAGCAAGGCTTGTGGCAAGAGGGTTCACACAGGGACATGGAGTGGACTACACTGAGGTATTCTCACAAGTTGTTAAGCATACCTCGATTAGGATTTTATTGGCTGTTATGGCTAAGCTGGACTGGGAGTTGGAACAACTAGATGTGAAAACAGCTTTTCTACCTGGGGATCTGGAGGAAACCATATACATGAGCCAGCCCGAAGGTTTTGTGAAGCAAGGGATGGAAAACAAAGTATGCCTGCTCAAGAAAAGCATATATGGGCTAAAGCAAGCTAGTATTGCACAAGAAATTTGATGATTTTGTGCTTAGGAATGATTTTAAAGATCAAGTTATGATGAATGCGTATACATAAAGAGGAAGAAAGGTGTGGCAGTTGCTTATCTGCTACTATATGATATGTTGGTGATAGGTGCTTCAAAGGCTGAGGTTCGGAAAGTCAAGGATGATTTGAGTCTAGCCTTTGAGATGAAGGATTTGGGGGCAGCCAAACGTATTCTGGGCATGAATATTGTGAGAAACAGAGAAAGAAAGGAGATTTGGCTGAACCAAAGTGACTATATCTCCAGAGTCATCAAGAGATTCAGAATGGAGACTACAAAATCAACTACAACACCTATGGCCCAACACTTCAGATTGACTGTGGAGCAGGCACCAAAAGGCAAGGAAGAGAGGCTGGAGATGCAGAACATTCCCTATGCTAACATAGTGGGGAGAATAATGTATGCTATGATTGGGACCAGACCTGATATAGCCCAGGCCATTAGCTCAACAAGCAGGTTCATGAGCAACTATGGTAAAGATCATTGGTTGGCTTTAAGGTGGATTCTTAGGTATCTGAAGGGAGCAGGGGATCTGGGAATATTGTTTAGTAGCAGCTCATACAATGGGGAAGATGCTCTGGTAGGTTTCTGTGATAGTGATTTTGCAGGGAGTATAGATACCAGAAAATCTCAAACTGGTTACATTTTCACTATGTATGGAGCGGCTGTTAGTTGGAGATCAAGCCTGCAAAAGGTGGTGGCTTTGTCCACCACAGAGGCTGAGTACATAGCCCTAACTTCGGTTGTAAAAGAGAGATTTTGGCTTAAGGGAATAGCTGCTGATTTTGGGGTGGAGCAGCAGGCTGTAGCTATTGGCTGTGATAACAATGGGGCTTTGAGTTTGGCAAAGCACCAAGTCTTCCATGAGCGCAGTAAGCACATCGACGTTCGGCTGCATTTTGTGAGGGAAGAGGTGGAGAAAGGAACGGTAAAGCTGTTCAAAGTTCACACGGCAGATAACCCGACCGACATGCTAACCAAACCACTGCCAAAAGAGAAGTTCGAGCTTTGTCTAAAGATGGTTGGTTTGAAAGGCGGGAATTGTTAGAGTTTGTATACTAGAAATCACGTTTCGAGTGATTGAATACTGTAAAACTCTTATTTTATTTTTCAATGAATAAAACAGATTATTTTTGTCATAATGTTGTTATGTTTTACATTTAATGGATGTTAATGCATGTTTAAATGTATAAGTTAACTTAACAAAGTCTAAGTCTTTGTTTTAGTAGACCGGTTGTGGGCGTCGTCCACTTTAAGGTAACACGGTCAGTTCTAAACAAAGAAAAAGATGAATTTCACAACCTAGATGGAATTTGACTATCCATCGAGAAAGGTTGCAATGTCAGTCCGCATATTTCTAAGCCTTACTGAAATAAGATGACATTGGTGTGGTATAGCACTGAACGGATCTAACAACAAGACTTGTCCTTGGGCTATCCACTGAAAGGCGAGGTCTTGATAATATTTGTTTCTTAATCAATGTAGGTTAGCATTGAGCATACGGTATTGATTATGCATTACTTTGACTTATCAAATGGTGCGGGTTTTTCGTAACCCAATTATCCTGATATATTGGGTAGTGGTGATCAATATCTAGCGGTGCTAGGATTGCTATTATATTGAATCATGCGCGAGGTGAGTCTCGTTTGATAATGTCCTCAAGAGGAGCGCGAAACAAGGTTTTATTATTCAGAACCTAGCTAGTTGGAGTTTGATTACTCTATGAATAATAAATAAGCGTTTCATGCTAAGTCCACTCTTGGAATTAATAAGAAGTTAATTAATTAAGTCAATAGCAGACATTAATTAATTAATGGACATTTTAATCTTAAGTGCGGGAAATGAAAGTTAAACGGAAACCCGGATTACTTGTAATTTCGGATTTGGATGGGGAGAGTTCAATATTACTTCTGTAGTGGCTGCTCGTAATATTCCAATTATAACTTATATTAAATTGTGGGTTCAATTTAATTAGTAAAAAGTAAATTGGATGAGCCCATATCCAAAACCTTCCATAGATCTCTGTCTGTGCCTAAAAGGAACTTAATATAAATAGGAGAATAAAGGAGACAGAAATAACACAATTTTATTTCATAAAATTTTCGAAAATTTTCGGCCCCCTAGCTGAAGGAGATTTCGAATTCCACTCCTATTTCCAAAAGGATTTCTTCTGTCTTCTTTATTTAAGTCCTAGTATTCTAGTAAGATCAACCCACACTGATATTGGAATACAGTTCGGGAACCAGAGAGAAGATTTGTGGTCTAGTATTCAAAGCATCACGTGGAGAAGGAGCAGCCATCTTCAATTTTTTGGAGAAATTAATTAGGTATTTTTCTGCTCCGTAGAAAAGCATGTTTTAGGTTTCAATATTCTTAAAGCATGATTAATTCAAGTTATGAGCATGATACATGTGATAATTACGCGAATAGATTTTGTCTAAATAATCTGCTAAATAGATATGATTATTATGTGATTTATTGGTGTGATTAATACTTGTAAAATTATGATAATCAAGTTAAAATAGAGTTCTACTAACTCCTTTCATCAGGTTATTATTTTTAAATTTCTCTTTGACTGATTTTAATAAGTAGAATATATTTTTAAAATTTATTTTATTTGAGTCTGTATGGTGAATTAGATATTAACTTTATTTGATTGAGATAGTTTAGGTTAGATAAACTGAAATTTAGCAGAAAGGAGAAAAGGAATAAAAGGTGAGAATTTAGCAGATCGTTGGTTCATGGAAGGATATAGTGAAGAAAAACATTTTGTTTGATTCTCCGGTAAAGAACTAAAAAGGAATAAAATGAATAAAGACTTGTAGTAATTCAATATAGATTGGTTAATAAATGCATAAAAGAATCGAAAACAAAAATTTTCTATAAAAGGGCTATTTTGTAAAACCACTACAGCACTCACAACTAAACTTAATATATTTAACGCTTTAGAAACTGAAATGTATATTATACCCTTATGTAACTGGCCGTAAGGTGGCTGCATAGCATTTCCCTAAAAAAATGTTAAAAGTACAAAATTAATGGTTAAACAGTAAATCAAATCCCACACGTAATCCCATCTGGCGATGGGATTATAACCAATTTAGGAAAAACATCAATTTATCACAATAGGCCGATGGTCATGGGATGATATCCACCATATATTGAACTAAAAAAATTAAAAAAGGGAGGGCTCAATCAACAGAGAGAGAGTCCAAAGAACATATGGTTTTCAAATTGAACCACTCTTCCCTCAGTTGCTTTATCCTAACTTAAAAAATGAGGCCCAAAAATTGCATTGCATCAATCCAGCACTGATGTGGCTGTGGTGTTTCCATAGAATTTATGACTTCCCACATTGCCACCTAAGCCATTTTGCAATATCCCCTTGAATTTATTTTTCAATATTTCAAGAATATATTTATTTGTGAATAAACTAACACAGCATTGTTGGTGCCAATTTGAACTGAAACAGAGCGCCCCTTAATATACGCTGCTCTGAGTCAGGTGAGCCACCTTCAAGTTCTAACTCCTTTAAATCGAGAAAAAACACTCTGTTTCGTGTGTGTTGCCCTTTTTGGTTGGTGGGTTTTGTCTCGTTTGATTAAAGATTGGATTTTTACATCATTTCTTAATGGAATAGTTGTGATTTCTGTGATATAGTATGTGGGTTATCAGATGATGATGGATTTTTACGCTTTATTTTAGTGATCATTACTCAATAGCTTTTTTGCTTCTTAGATTAAGTGAGTACTGCTCTGTTTTCTGCACGTTTTGATTAATTCATAGTGAAAAGGCATGTTTTTTTTAGAGAGATTAGAGAAGTCTCAGTGACTTTGAAGCATCGGTGGTTGTAAATTTGCAATGGTGTCACCAATTTGACTTTTGACATGCATTCTTGTTCAATCTTGGTAGGCTTTAAGTTTCAGTTTTTAGTTGTGAGTTAAGACTGTGTGACTCTTTGCTTGGATGTTTGTGCTGCCGCCTGTATACTCGGCCTTATCTATCTTCAGTCGATAACTTGCACCGTAATTTTGATTCTAGTTGATGACTTGTATATGTTGGCAACTTGACATGTGATGTGCAGTTGATGGATCAATTCCCTCATTTGTAGTCTGATGTTAGTTTCTTGTTAGGCAGTGATATTTTGAAAAAAATGATTCGCTTGGTTTCTCAACAACTGCATTAATTGCAAGGAATATAGAGTAGTTTTTTATTTCTGTCGTCATAATCACTATTGCATGAATATTAGGGTGAATTTGGATGGAGTGTTTGATGTAAGAGGAGGGTTTAGGCTTGTGGATTTGAATTCGTGACCAACTATATTGTGTTTTGCGATTTTTAGGTGTGGATATAGCTTGGTTTCTCTGACACCTGATTGCCACAGATAGTGATCGAAACTTAAGAATATACATAGTTCATCATGTCAAAATCATTAGATTATGAGAATTTGAATGAAAATGTCAAGAAATGCCAGTATGCTGTTCGAGGGGAGCTGTATCTTCGAGCTTCTGAGCTTCAGAAGGAAGGGAAGAAGGTTAGGTTACGAACAATACGTATTAAAATTTAGTTAATCAATATCACAGTCGGTTAGTGAGGCTATACGTGGTGATATGTATACAGATCATCTTCACCAATGTTGGAAACCCTCATGCTCTCGGACAGAAACCTCTGACCTTTCCTCGTCAGGTTGAAATCAGGCTCATGTTTTTATGCAACTTTATGTCTAATGCTGATACTGTATGTTTACTTAGAGAGGAAATCGAATTGCAGGTCGTTGCTCTCTGCCAAGCTCCATTTCTGCTGGATGATCCTAATGTCGGACTTTTGTTTCCGGCTGATGCTATTGCAAAAGCAAAACACTATTTATCCCTTACTTCTGGGGGTCTAGGTATTCAACAATAATCCCATCTCTCTCTCTCTCTCTCTCTCTCTGGAGTATTGTTTGTAATTTTGAGGGGAGTAAATCAGTCTGAAGTTTGTATGAGGAGGTTAAAATCAAACTTATGTGGTAATATATGTGGTAATATATGTATACGATTAAGAAAACCTTTCAAAAGTTTGAGGGGCTAAGAATATACGATGAGCGACTTTAAAAAAAATCCAAAGTGACACGCTTATAATGGACCAGGTGCGTACAGTGATTCTCGCGGCCTTCCTGGAGTTAGGAAGGAAGTTGCAGAGTTCATTGAGAGGCGTGATGGATATCCAAGGTTATAAAAATTGAATGATGAAATGCAGGCGAATTATGAACTTATCAAACTGATCATCTCGACTTTTGCATCTGTGGCAGTGATCCAGAACTAATATTTCTAACAGATGGTGCTAGTAAAGGAGTGATGCAGATCTTGCAATCTATCATACGCGGTGCACATGATGGGGTATACTTCTTGAACTTCTCGGCTATCTTTGTTGTTGTGTTCACAATGTTTTCTGTCGTAACTAACAATCTTTGTTTCATTCCTAGATACTTGTTCCTGTGCCACAATATCCACTGTACTCAGCTACAATATCTTTGCTTGGTGGATCTCTCGTTCCTTATTATCTTGAGGAGACTGCAAACTGGGGGCTTGATATTGGTAACCTTCGTCAATCAGTTGCTCAGGCTCGTTCTCAAGGAATCACCGTAAGCACTTCTCAGTCTGAGCTTGTTAGTGCGATGAATATGCACCTATGGTTTTCATCTCGTCTAATCATATTTCAACGGTGTAAAAGGTACGGGCCATGGTGATCATAAACCCCGGCAACCCTACAGGCCAGTGCCTCAGTGAAGCAAATCTTAAGGAAATTCTAAACTTCTGTTACCAAAACAATGTGGTGTTGCTTGGTGATGAAGTTTATCAGCAAAACATATACCAAGACGAGCGTCCCTTCATAAGTTCGCGAAAGGTACGTGTTTTTTAACTGACTGGCTGTTAAAATTGTGCCAACATCTCTCTCCACATTTCCCCAAATCGGACTCACATTTTGTCTTCCAACAATTAAGGTTCTGATGGACATGGGGCCACCCATTAGCAAGGCGGTCGAGCTTGTTTCGTTCCACACTGTCTCAAAAGGCTACTGGGGAGAATGTGGGCAACGTGGTGGCTACTTTGAGATGACTAACATTTCTCCAAAGGTTTGTGATTATATAGTACCGTATCAAAGCAACACACTCGAGTTTTTTTTTTGAGCTTGATTACGAATCTGTTCTATTAAAACAACTACCTTCGCTGTGTTTGTTTTTCAATTGCAGACAGTGGAAGAAATCTACAAGGTTGCTTCGATATCACTCAGTCCCAACGTTCCTGCACAGATATTCGTATGTCTTGTATACTACAGCTTGTGTTCTTGATGCAAGTATCTATAAAACATCTCGATATTTTCCTAATTACATCACCACTTGGCAGATGGGCCTTATGATGAACCCTCCTAAACCTGGGGATATATCATATGATCAATTCAACAGAGAGAGGTATGCCTGGTTTTGCCACGACCCTGTTTTAAGTGTTTTTAATCACATTGTAAAATAGACGAATTTCTGCTAGAAAACCATCGAAAAGAGAAGCATTAGGCCACCAATATCTCTGATCCCTAAAGAGATGCTGATTTCTTCATCATTTTCTCGATTTTGCAGCAAAGGAATTCTGGAGTCGCTGAGGAAGAGGGCGCATATAATGACCGACGGGTTCAACAGCTGTAGAAACGTCGTCTGCAACTTCACTGAAGGTCCTTTGTGTTCTAGCATCACACAACATCATGCCTAGTTCAAGAACATTTTGTTTGAATTTTAGTAGTTTTACATACTTGATGTTGATGGTGGCAGGTGCTATGTATTCTTTCCCACAAATACGGCTGCCACCAAAGGCCATCGAGGCTGCCAAGAGTGTTGGAAAAGTGCCTGATGTTTTCTACTGTCTTAAGCTCCTAGAAGCCACAGGCATCTCCACCGTCCCAGGTTCTGGCTTCGGGCAAAAGGAAGGGTACGTGCACCACATTTTCTTCTTTTAAAATCTCCGGTAATGCTGACTGGCCTCTTATCTTGCTTGAACGTAGGGTTTTCCATCTGCGAACCACCATCTTGCCTGCGGAGGAGGACATGCCTGCGATCATGGACAGTTTCAAGAAATTCAACGACAAATTCATGGAGCAGTACGAGGACTACCAAGGGTACTCGAGGATGTGAGAGGAGAAGTGGTGAAGCAGAAGAAGGCATCTGCTGTATATTGTTGGGATATTTATGTAACATGTTGCATGAATTTCATTACTACAAGCTACTGTTGATTTTATACACTCTCTTTTGTATCTAAATGTGACTTATCACAACCTCTGTGACTGTTTAAATCATCATCAATACTAGAGGACTGTTATTACCTATGTTGTTTTTTTCTTCGGTCGTATTCCAATCTCGTGTTTCATTTCATCAGTTACAATACGATAGGATAACATATTATATTGATAACATCTGGATCAATATAACTAATCTTGTTAGGGTGACTTTTGCTATTTTGAACGATGTTTCTCATAAAATATGTCGATTTTAAACAATGTAAATTAAACAATTGAACTGATTCAAACACATATTTTCAAAATTAAATTAAAATGGTGTCAATCTTGAATAATGTCACTTATATTCTCATAAAAGTAGAGATACTTGGGAGAGCACGAGTTTAAATATATAGTTGGTATAAAAAAGAGAGAGAAAAATAAAATAAGTAATTGCAGTATTGTTAATAGAGAATGAGCATCACTTCATTAGAGAGAAAAATTACCAAAAATAAAAAAAGAATATCAAAATGGGAGTCTCTATTTATGTAAGACTTGAGTATACATAAAACTTTATTATAACTCAATCCATACGAATGAACTTAAATCTCTAAATTTGATGGTTAAGTGATGAGGGACTCGCGAGGAAATTTTACAACTGACTAGGGCAAAATCGGAAAGTAAGAGAACCGACGGTTGAAACAAAAACTAATTGGCGCCAGGACTCAAAGTCAATATTGATTAAATTACTCTGCTACCCTCGCCAGCAAAAACTCGTCACGAGCTCAATCCCTTTTCCCAGTCCTTTAAAATCTCCCTCTTTGCTTAGGTCACAACTTCCTCGGGTTCTCTCTCTCCAATTTCCTCACCTCCCTTCATTTAAACTCCCCCCCTTTTCCATAAGAAACATCACAAAATCCCCCTTTTTTATCTCTCAATAATCAATTCCATCTTTCTTCCCCACACCAAAAAAAAGATCAAAAAAGAGTGAATCCCTTTTCCCATTTCCGCACATAACATACATACAACCCATCAAAATTCGATCTTTTCAAATGGGTGTTCCCGAAAAGCTTCATTCCATAGATAGTGGAGCTGTGGATTCCGAAAAATGGGTTCTTTCCGCCGGAATCGCTCTCAGAAAGCCGGTTTTCACCAAACCGGCGGAGAAAACCGACTCCGACGAGGATTTGCCGACGACTCCGACGTACGCCGAGTCGAGAATGCCGGCGAGATTGCTCTGCCCGCCGCCGCCAAAGAAGCGAAAGCCGGCGCCGGCGAGATCATGCCACTACGGTGGAGTGAGAGAGTTTTTCAACCCTCCTGATTTGGAGACTATCTTCATACAAAGAGTTGAGGGTGCCTAATTAAATAAATTTAGTGGGAGCTTTCTTAATCTAATTTTTAGGTCTTTGTAATGGATATTTTATTTTCCTATGTAAGAAGAAGTGTAAGATGTGAAAGGGCAATCTAACTAGGTTATTACCACTCATGACTTGTTTGCCACAATCATTGTATCGATGTTGGCCTTTTGGTTTATTGAAATTGATGATGGGATTTCGAATATGGTAAAAACTTAGATTACTAGTGTCGGATTTTGGATTGTGATGCATTAATTAGATGGGAATTCCCACATCTGTCGCAGCTTGCCTCATATGGGAAAACCATTCATATGATGCATGTGCATTTGCCTCTACCAAATAGAGTTCGAAAATATTTACACGTGACATGTGTTAGTTTGTCAGTCAAAGATGAAATACTGTATGTTTTCATGCTTTGAGCAAGTGGCGGTGATGGAGCTCAGAGTGTCGATAATGCGCAATTTTTGAGACGTTTTTTCTCTATTCAGTAGGACATGAGTTTAAGTGATCTGTATGAGTAGCTTGATCGTGGGAATTGCTTTAATTTTGATATGTAGTAATATGTATTGTAAATTATTTAGCATTATCTTGTAGTAACACTTTAATTTGAATGTGTTGAGAATGTCCCACCAAACAATGACTTCCCACCCATGTAGGACGCCCTTATGATAGTGGGAAGCTTCTCTGTATATGCTTTTCTTTTTCTATGATAAGTGTGGGCAAAGGACAAACTACACAAAGTGATATAGAGATTACTACTACCATATAAGAATCCTATGCTCTCTCTCTCTCTTCATGTATATGTGTCTCTGTATTTTATATATAGAGAGAGAGATGCATACACTAGTGGCATACAACATTCATCAAGAATTTCAAGATTATCCTCATTTAGTTACTACTTTATTACTACATTTTTTGCCTCCATATGTTTTCTTGATGAAATTAAATGGTAATATTTGAATTTTGACAAAAGGAGCAATAACATTAAGCCATCTTTTTGTATGTACGTGAGAGAGGAATTAAAAGATTTTTTTTCTATAAAAATAAAATTAGTTGGATAAATAGGAAACATCAAGCAAAAGAAGTCTGCTGCTGACATATGTACGCATTTTTATGGAAGAAACTAATATTGATGATGTTGAATGGAGTCCAAAATGAGAAAAGGAATATTGGAAGCTCCTATTTTTCTTTTAGTTTTTTTTTTTAATAAAAATACATTTGTCGATCCTATATGAATTCATATAGTAGAAAAAATTTAGGTCGTGTCGTGAGGACTGGGGTCAACCCATCGCATCTGCAATAAATCAAGATTGTCGTCACTATAAATATTTTTGGATGATCATTTAATTTTAGACTTAAATCAAGCCATGCACCCAAATTGAACATGCATATAGTTAAAATTAAATGGTTTCTGTGTTTTTAAAAATCGATAATTTGCATAGTGAATTTTTTTAAGAATTTTATTCGAGGACAACTTTATGTAAAAGTATGATTAGACACGTCAAAACATTATCTAGGCAGTTCATTCACACCTAAAGATTAGATAGTGACATCACACGCCTAATAGATGTAGCCTTTTTTGTTTAATTTATTCATTGCAACAATCCCCAAAACTGCCACAACCACTCAAATATTTGAAATTCAGCACATATTTATTATACGTAAAATTTTGTAAATTTGCATGTTAAAATATTGTGATAAAGCTCTCCAGCTTCGCCAATTACAAGTAATAATAACAAGGGTGAACTGCACCTAATCCCAAGCATTTTTAGGAATTAATAAATATACTATAGGGATCGGTGCGTTTTAAAGAAACAAATAATATAATTTCATAACTTGGCATGAAGTGAGTGAGAGGAGGTATTAGGTGATAATTCTTTTTTGGCTTGAAGCGATCAATAATTGAAGACAGCACATGAGAGGGGGCTTGTAATATTCTTTACACTAAAAATGCATATTTTTTTATGCTTAGTTTCTTGTTTTTTATTGTTCATTGAAAGAGAAATTTGCAGCACTTTAATCTTTTTATATATAACTATTTTGGTGGAAAGTAGGCCACATCCAGCGTGTTCCAGTTCTAGGGACTTCCCATGATTTGTAGAATATACATCTCTTAAAATTGAATATACGTCATTAATGTTTAATACTACTACTAGCTATTGTATTTTGTACTTACTATATATATATATACAACTACATTATTAGTTAAAAGTAAACTAATTTTTATAATTTTATAAATCCACGAGCTAAAATAAAAATCTTTATAATTTGAAGTGTTACTTATATCTCCCACAAGCAACAATAAAATATGCAGTTTTTCTAGACAAACTTTTAGTAAGAGCATCTCTAAGGGAAATGATAAATAGAGAGGTAAAAAAAAATAACTACCATATTTACTTCTTTTTAATAAAATTTCATGCTCCAATGAAAAAGGTATGGGAAGGTATTATACCTTCTTTCATTTTGAAAGAAGTATATTTAACTCTTCTTGGAGAAAACAAAAAAGGTAAAAAAGTTAGTTATTTTTGTTTGTCTTCTTAATTTACATTCTTCTCTTGGAGTTTATTAGTACTTTTTAAGAAGGTATAATTACCTTTTTTTTAGAAGATAGAGAAATATAACTTCTCAACTTATCTTTTCCCCTTAGAGATGCTTTAACTGACGAAGTTAAATAAATTTACCTGAATTTTTGTCGGTAAAAATTTTTTAATAAAAAAGAATTAATAATGATTCTTCATTTATCCCCAACTAACTCAACATCTAACCTATTGGATATGTGAGAATAATTGTAGACTAAACTGTACTTCATTGTTGTCACCATCATAAAATTTTCATCCGAGATTTCTTGACAATGCATTTTAGTTTTCGTCAAAACCTTGAGGATCCTACTCAAATTTCAAGTACATAAAAACTGTATAGTACACCATTGCACTTGCATAAATTCTCGTAATATAGGTATTATATTAGTTATGTCTAAAATCAATTAACAATTCATGATGAGGATATGAATCATGATGGAATTAGAAGAAATCGTGACTAGTACTTGATCATAATAATAAATGATATTTAAATAATTTCCATACGTTATGGATACTTATGCAATTAGGGTTAAATGGAGTATATTATCAAATCGGCTTATAAATTTTTCTACTAACTTTTGTGAGTGAGGATCTTATCACAACATGTGACCAGCCCTAGTTTTAACAAAGAAACAATGAGACAAAAACTTAAGCACAATTTACTATTTATATAGTATTTAAATTCATTATCTATCTGGATAGAGTCTGAAGAATGTTGCCACGACAAAATAAATTCAAAATGCAACAGATGTGAAAATAATTTAAACTATTCTATTTTCGTTATTCCTTTTCCTTTTTTCCTGTATGAAGCCAATGGCAGATTCGAAACATGTTGATGTTGTACAGAAATATGACAATAGATTTTGGAGAATGTATTACAAAAAAGAACTCTGTTCATTTACCATATTTGTCTCCCGCGCACAATATAATAAAATTGGAATATATCATTGCCACATAATTCAAAAATAGATTTATATAACAACTATTGTTTTAAGAAAAACTAAAATTTTACATGCCCTATTCACAGATAAAATCAAAGGCAATCATGTGATTTTATAGTAGTCTTCAAACTCATACCGTATAAAATCACGAGATTGTTTATCCACCGACAAAATCATTCCAAGGAAATTTATGCCCATTCAATGTGGTTATTTATTCTCCATCAATTCCAAGCATTTTATTTCTGACAGGCTCATACGGTAAAAAAAAGAAAAAAAAAAAAAAAAAAAGAGGTAAAATTAGCACATATTTTCCCTACTATATCTAATATCTTGATTTATTTGTCCAAAATACTACGTAAATGTATAAATAAACAGGTTAATGTGTTGCTGGGTAACAATATTGGAATAAATTTTACGATTATGAGTATCCGATAATATAGTGGAAAGAAAGGTCTACCCATTTTTTTTAAAAGAAAAAAAAAAGCAAGAACCTTGTTCTTCCATTTTTTCTGACCATTTTGAAAATTACATCCTAATTATTAAAACAGATGATTTCATTTTCTTGAGGACTTCTTAATAATAATAGAATACGTATACTACTAGTACTACAATATGTGATAAAAATGACTATGCTAATGAAGTACATGGGCAAGAAATCATATGCCCAATTATCAAAATTTTAACATCAGATGTAAACTAAGCAAATGCAATCATACTACTTAAAAGTCCATCACAAAAGCCCAGCCCGAATAAGAGCCAATATATTCAAAATCAGGTTCATGACATCTCGGCCCGCTTCACAAATTGTGCCAACCCACTTATCATTTGAAGGATGAATTACATTAGATACTTGGATTATCAACATTTAATAAAAACATCTCAGATTCTCAAATTATCTGTTATTTATGCGAATGAACTCATTGTAAATTTTTAATTATTACTTTTATTATTTTTATGATAAAATTATTTCAACTTTTGCAACACTTCATTCATTTTTAGCGAACTCATGAACGTCTTTATGTACTCCATATTTTTAATGAACAAAAGGAATTACTAATTTTAGTCAATTCCCAACTAAATAAATAATACTCCATCCGTCCATGAAAATTAAACCAATTTTTGGACGACGTGAATTTTAATAGTAGTAAAAAATTGATAAAATAAGAGAAAAAAAGAGAAAGTAAATAAAGTAAGTGAGTCAGTGAGATAAGGAAAAATAATAGATAAAGATAATGAGTAAAAGTAGATAAACAGAGAAAAACTCTTTACTACTTAAAAGTATGACTATTTTTTATGGACGTCCAAACATGGCACTAAAAAAAATGGCTTCACATCCACGTCTTGCAACTTTTGTAGTACTACGTAATTTTTAAGACAGCGATATGGAGTGAGTAAATTAACGTGAATTAGATTATTTTACTGATCAAATTAATTTTTTAATTTATAAATATGTGGTGATATTTTAAAAAACTTTGCATTTTGCTGGGGCTAGGGGTTAAGATGACCACCCTATCCCCTGTAAGTTGGAGTAGTATAATGTTACACTATTATATTCCAAGGACGTTTTTATTTTGACAGATGAATTCAGATATTGATATTTAGTAGAAAAGAAAAAGTAAAAAAAGAAAATGAGGGAATAAAATAAGAGAAATAGAAAAATGAATAGTATCCCAAACAAAAAATAGGGTCAGAGAAGTATTTTAGTCTAAATGATTTTATATAATGCCACGCATAATTTATGAAATAATTCCCCCAATTATAAATTTTATTCAGTCAACTTAGAGTTTTGAAAAATGAAAACCGGGTTCTGTATATATTGATTGACCAATAAAATATGTAGTTATAAAGTGTAGTACACAAGAATTTCACAAACATTTTGTCACGAAATTGCATTCGTTACAAAAACACACACTATGACTATGGTGGTCTGAACACCACCTCTCACCGTCGAAGAAAATGACGTGGCCGTGCAATTCCGACGGAAATCACCACTTCGCACCGCTTTCCTTTTCGAGGAAACCCAAGGAATCCCCCACTCTCGCCAAATCCTCCACTTCGCCCCCAAAATCGTCGGATTTCTCGGCGCTGCCGTACGACGTGCTGGCGAGGATCGCGGCGCCGTTCGCGCTGCCGAGCCTGAAGACGGCGTCGCTGGTGTGCAGGGCGTGGAGGGACGCTCTGAAGCCGCTGCGCGAGGCGATGGTGCTCCTCAAGTGGGGGAGGAGATTCAGGAGCGGGAGGGGAGGGGTGAAGGCCAATTCGAAGAAGGCGCTCGATTGCTTCCTCAAAGGGGCGGCGCGTGGGTCCACGCTCGCCATGGTGGCTGCCGCATCCATCTATTGGGGGATGGGGAAGAAGGGCCAAGGGATTGCTTGGTATCGCTTGGCGGCGGAGCTCGGTGATCACACCGGACAGTGTAATTTGGCCATTTGTTATTTTCAAGGTAACAATTTTTTTTGTTTAAATCCATAATTTTGATTAATAAAATCCAATTGATAAATTAAAATCCTTATTATAGATTAATAAGCCCTAATTGTGGATGTAGTGAACTTTGATGAATCTGTTTGCTGTTTTATTCATCATTGGTAGAGATATCATAGTCTTATTGATGTTTGATGATGTTAGTTTGAGGAGTTAAGTTTTTTATTTAAATCTACGAATTAGTTATGGATTGAGATCAAAATGGGAGATGATGGTCTCGAACATAAGGAGAATAAATGGAGTAGATTCAGTTGGGAGATGATGGTGTTGAACATAAGAACAATGCTAGTCTTGGTGTTATGAGAAGGAATTTTAAGTGATTTAGGCCATGCCAAATGATCCCGTGTCGCATTAGTTCTGCTCTTTAATGAAATCATGGGGTTCGTTTACCCCGTGCACCAGGCAGATGGATATTGATAGTTATTTGGGTCTATGATGCCCAACTTCCACGCTTGGGTCGTCTGAGGTTCGCCTTTCAAGTTCCTTCATTCAACGCCGTTTCCACTAGGACCTGTTGTTTCAGATGAATGGAGACTGATATAAGAATAAGCTGGTATTTATTACTATGTTTTTATCCAGAGTGAAAGGAATGTTTTGAAGATTGGCAGTTGGAGAGGAAATACTATCCTTTAGATTTTCTAAATATGCCTGGGTGTTATATGCTGCAGCTTATCCTTCAAAGACCAGAGAAGCGATTGGATGGTTATACCAGGCTTCCTTTGGTGGCCATGTCCGTGCTCAATACCAGCTCGCACTTTGTCTGCACCAAGGTCGAGGGATGGAGCGGAGTCTCCCAGAAGCGGTATTCCCCAGCATTTTTTACTTCACATTTGACACACACATATACTTCTTTTCACTTTTTAGTCACATGTCGCTCGTTTTTCAAAGTCACTGGTCATCTTATACATGTGTGTTGAGGTTGTTTGTGTTTTGTTTCTTGTTCCAAATATGGAATTTTCTACCTTAACTGGCAGTGGTGCCTTGTAAGAAAATCTATGACTACTTGAATGCATATGAGAGTAAGAGGTCTTCTTTTCCTTGATTCTGAAACTTATGACAGGCTCGTTGGTACATAAGAGCAGCAGAAGGGGGATATGTGCACGCAATGTACAATACATCTCTGTGCTACTTGATGGGTGAAGGTTTGGCGCAGTCCAACCGATTGGCTAGAAAATGGATGAAGAGAGCTGCTGATCATGGCCACAGCAAAGCTCAGTTCAAGCACGGACTGTGTCTTTTTTCAGTAAGTATACATTGTTCTTCTAGAAGCAAGGACTAGACGTTACAACGAGGGGGCATTTACTTTGTATGATTAGTCAAGTTTACGTATTTGAACATGAGCTAACAAGTGCATAATTGTTCAATCCAGCAAAGGCTTACATGATCTAACAAAGCTTGTAGGTGGATTTGCCTATATTCGTTTATCCATCTGAGTTATGTCGTTGATATGATTCTAGGAAGGGGATATGATGAAGGCCGTGGTGTACCTGGAGCTGGCCACCCTTGCTGGGGAGAGAGCCGCTGCTGACGTGAAGAATTTTATTCTCCAGCAACTTTCAGCAACCTGACGTGATCGGGCATGCTACTTGTAAATACCGAGCGCAATCTGACTGCCTGACCCTCTTGATGTCCTTGCTTAATACGATACCGCAAACAGTTTCCTCATCTCCATGGGTATATATCTTCCCCTTGAATAAATGCAGATCTATATTTGATGATATGCATCATATCAGCCACTTTAACTGTAAGTTGTAAGTTTGTGTGTGTTTGTGATGAGCAGATTTGTTAATATCTTCAATTCACACTTGTGGTAGAATTTGGACTTATTCTGATGGTCATCATATTATGGAGAAATGTTTAGTATATATTACAAAAAATGCCTCAGTTTTCATTAATTTTTCAATACAAAAACTCACAAAAACATAGGACTAAAACTATCTCTGAGTGAGCATGCCAGAGTGAGAGTGATGAAACACAGTGAGATGGTAGATTGCTTGAGGTATCAGCTCCTTCAACTGGGGGTGTTGGACGATGAGAGCTCGGTCGACACCTTCCAACGCGCCAGCCACCCCCTCCCGTTCCAAGTCATCGCTCTTCCCAGCGTGGATGGCGAGGTAGCACGCGAGAATCACACCATGCAGTCGCGCCTCGTCATTGTTGCTTCTCAACAGCCTCATGAGGAGAGGAACGCCACCAAACTCGATGATCGTCTTGCAATGCTGGACGCAGAGGAAATTGTCGGGGCAACCGAACTTTCCTAGCGCAGCAGCCGCCTCTGCAGCCACAGCCTCGTCCCCGTGACCTAGCAACGCGACCAATGGGCCAAGAACCCTCATCTCCCTAGCCGGGAACGTCCGAGCCAAGCAGCCAACCGCTCTTATGCTAGCTACCTGCAACGACGGATCATCAGATTCTTGAATAATCCTAATTAGCTGGTCCACGACACCCTTAGCTGCCGGCGAGTTTGTCTTGAAAGCTGCGCGCCTGAGGTCTGCGTTGGACTCAGCTGCAGTAGTTATCTCCGTTAACGACATCAAGCAATTCCTCTGCAGCTCGCCTCGTTCTACCTCGATGAGCTTAGCTAAACAGAGCAAACCCTTTGTCTCTGCGATTCGCCTGCTATTTGCCACACTCCCTCTAGCTAGCATCCACAGTGCCTTAGCACAACTAGTTTTGAGCTCAATTTTCATCTCTGCAGATTGGGACGGATACGAAGAGGAAGACGACGACAACACCGACGACTCCTTGTTGATCTGCACAATGGAATGTATGCTATTTTCCCCCAATTTGAGCATAGAATTTTCCACGAATAGGTCAAACGATAGCAATGTGACAAGAGCCCTAATTACATTTTCCCGCGCAAATTCTTCTTGTGCAAGAGGGGAATTCTGCGCCATTTCAGCTACCAAACTGGCAACTTTGATCTGCACCTTAACTGCAGAATTTCCCAAAATTTGTGCTATAATCGGCGCGCCGTGCTCGTCGATGATCGCCTGCACTCGGTTTTGATCGTTTGCGAGGTTGATGAGCGATGACGCAGCTGCAATTTGCGCTTCTGAAGAAGTTCTATCCTTCAACAGCTTCAACAATGGCGGAATCCCGCCTTCTTCAACTATGATCTGCTTGTTTCTGTCGTTGTCTCTTGCTAGCGAAGCTAATTCGTTCGCAGCCTCGATTTTATCCTGCAATTGGCCTATATGCAGCGCCGCCGTGAGCGCCCAAACCCAGGCGATTATCGGGTCGTTGCTGGCGATAGGGGGAAGCGTGAGCACGATTCCGCCGCCGCCGTCGAGGATGGAGAGGATCCATTTCATGTCCGCCGCGGAGGCGTCGAGGAGGGCGAGGAGCTTGCGGAAGTCGGCAGCGGAGACGATCGTCACGACGCGGCGGAGGGCGCTGCGCCGCCGGCACTTCTTCATCAGCGCCAGCGACCTCTCGAGGGTTTTGGTCACCTCCGCCGCGACGCGGCGGAGCGGGCGGTCGTAGGCGGCGTCGGCAGCGAGGCGGGCGGCGGAGCGGAGCATCTGGCGGAGGCGCTCCACCTGCTTGGCGACCTCGGAGCACTCGAATTTGAACGATTCCGCCTCCTTGGCTGCGGCGGCGATTTGGTCGGAGAGCTGAATCGGAAATGATAGGGCTTCTCCGATTCGCTTCTGATGCAGCTCAATTGTGCGGGACTTCAGCGATTGCGGTTTCTTAGGAATTGTTGCTGCTGTGGATGAGGGTTTTACTGCCATTTTTGAGAAATTGAAGGTCGATTTTGATCGGAAAAAATGGTAGTCAGGTTACATTTTTGTTTGTATTGTGGAATGCTACTGAAGTTGAGAATTTATTAACTAAGATTTATATTCTGCAATCGAATGTCGATCATAAATAATTAAATAATGCAATGTTTATTAATAGAATTAAATATTCCAATATTCAGGTGCGTTCGATATATTCTGGATGCTTCGGTAATCATTTTTTTAATATAATCTCTTTAAAGTCAAAAAACATTTACTTTCAATAAAAACTTTTTCTATATGTACATCTACTAGTATTTGATGAAGTTTTACTTTGTCACGATATGAATCGTCGTGAGTATTTTTTTCAATTTTCAGTCACAAATTTTTAAAATGGCACTCAGATTACAATGTAAATAGTTGATTATGAATTCATGTTTAAAATTTACTAAATAAATTCAACTTTCAATGGGTTATTAATAAATCAATGATGTTAAATAATTGAGTGGATTTGCATGGTTGAAAATTTTCTGGACAAACGTATTGGAACCAACTGAAATTTGCTTGTGTTAGTGGCTCATAAAATTGAACTTTTTCCCTAAAAATTATTTTTATTTTGTGTATTTTATTCTCCACTCATGGCGAATCTTCTAGATTTTGATGATAGAATAATATCTTGTACATTATCGTCGTTACATAGTGTAATTTATATGACATGTTCGTATATTTGTCAGTATTCACATTCGCAACAATGATATTAAATGTATGCAATCGATCAAATTATGCATATCTTTTTTATGTAAAAACAGTATAGCAGTTATTTTATTATTACTATATGAATTTTTAATTTTTTATTTTTTATTTTTTATTTTTTATATATCTTAGTTGGTGGTGGATTAAGACGGTGGCATTTCAGGCATTTCTTTGTTGCAAAGAAAAGTTCGAAGAATTTCCACAGTTAATTTGTTTAACTATCAAATTTTTATTGAACTGAATTGTATTGTTTGTATTGAGATATTTGGAGTACTCAACACCTTGGTATTTATAGGAGGTGTTAGAGCACTCCCAATGGAGTTCCCTAAAAACTCCCTTATTTCTCCCTAACTCCTGCCACATCAGCGCCACATCAGCACCAAAATTTATCCCCAGTTTTTAGCCAAGTGCTACATTGGTTTCTCCCTTATTTCTCCCTTATTTCTCCCTAACTCAACATTTCATTTTTACATCATTATTTTTTATATTATTTAATTTTCCCTACAAATGTATTTAATAAATAGACTAATAATGAACAATTCATCGTTGTATTAATCATTGGAAAATATAATACAACGAGAAAAAAAAAACTACAAATAAAAAACGCAAATAAACAAAGATTTAAAAAAAAAAAATCTAAGACGGAGGGGCCGGAGGGGCGTCGGGATCGAGCCCCAGCGTACTCTGCAGGTGTTGGATGCATTTCCAGAGGGCCGCCTTTTCTTCAGGGGTCCCGCCGCCGGTGAAGTACAGCGTGTACATCTGGGTCAGATTGGCGACATTGCTCGAATAAGTGGCTTTTTCTAAGTCGATGACGGATTCCGACGCGACTTCCGACGTTGCGCCCTTCCCCTTCCGCCTCCCCTTCGCCTTCTTCACTCCCTCCGGGCGCTCGTGCGGACCATCCCCACTCAAGTCGATGTGGGCCGCGCTCCCCTCGCTCTCCGAAACGCTAAGTCGCGAGCGCACCGATTTCCCGTGCAGCGCGTCGTGCATTCCCGTCCGGAATTTGGGGAGATCCTTCAGCTTATCGTAGATGTTCCAATACTTGAAGCCCTTCGTCGACAAGTACTGGCTACTATACATCCGGATGGCCTCATCTCGGACCATGTGCTCGTTCTGGCCACTCGTCATGTGAGTCATCAAGTTAGAATAAATACCGTTGAAGTGCCCGCAGTCCCTCATGAGGCGCTCCCAATGCCGACGGATCGCCTCGCTGCCATGGTCCTTCATTGAGGCAGTCTTGTGGCTCCTGTACTTCGCGGCAATCCGCTCCCAGAATATGATCTCAGTCTGGTAGTTGCTGCGCTCCGCGTCCTGTGACGTGTCCGCCCAGCAGTCGGCTATCAGCTCGGACTCTTGCAGAGTGTAAGTAGTCCTTACCCGCTTCGGCCTCTCATCGGAACCCGTATCAGTCGCAGCCGACGACGCCGGCGCCTTCCCCCTCCCGCTCCTAGAAGGCGGCTCGGTGGGCGTTTCTTCCACCTCGAAGTCCTCCGCGCTCAGTGTCGCGGCCTGAGATTCTTGGTCGCCTGGGGTTGATCCGGGGGTGTCGAACTGGGGCCGATACACATCGTCGGCTGGAAAGGGCATTCTGCCGGCAGAGTTGAAGTACGGAGAAAGTCTCCGCGCCGGAGGAGTCTGCAAAGGAGACGGACCCCCGTATGGAAGTTGGCCGGGAGGAGAACCCATCGCCAACAACGACTGCATCCACTGCTCGTTTGCTTCATCCGTGTTGGGAATTTGTGAACTCGACTCTTTCCCCTTACCCTTATCCTTACCCGATCGGGAACTTTTCTTCCAAAAGCTCATAATTTTGATGAAAATTGAAGATTGGGAGAAGAGATTGAAAATGGAGAGAATGAAGATTGTGGGTGATGAATGGAGGAAGTGGAGGAAATATTTATAGGGGTGGAATGTAAAATAGCCGTTGGGTTCAAAAAAAAAAAAAAAAAATTTTAATTATCGCCGATTATCGCCGAGCGTCGCCACAGTGGCCGGCGATCGCTCGGCGATAATCCGGCGTTAGAACGCCACTCGGCGAAGCAACGGCAACATTATCGCCGAATTATCGCCGACTTCGCCACAATGGCCGGCGATAATTCGGCGATAACCGGCGATTTATCGCCGAGAATTCGCCACCTCCATTGGGAATGCTCTTAGGGACTCACAATCATTAATACATCTTGGAACAATTACATTTTTGAGACTATACATCATAAATACTAAGCTTTGGTACTCTAATATCTTTCTTCCCAATACTAATAATTCTCTTTCCAACACTCCCCTTCAAGTTAAGTAACGGGATTTCCGATACTTAACTTGCCAAGCACATCAGAGAAATTCCTTGCTCCCACTGCTTTAGTCAGGATATCTGCAAGTTGATCTTCAGACCGAACATATGGGAACTCAATACTTCCTGCCTCGATGTTCTCTTTGATGAAGTGTCTGTCAACTTCAACATGTTTTGTTCGATCATGTTGAACCGGATTTTCTGCAATGCTAATCGCGGCTTTATTATCACAAAACATTTGACATGGCTTTTGTGATAAAAAGCCAATTTCTTCCATCAATAATCTGAGCCATAATATTTCGGTTAAACCATTTCTGATCCCTCTGAATTCGGCCTCGGCACTTGATAACGCTACGACCTTCTGTTTCTTGCTCTTCCAAGTGACTAGATTTCCACCGACAAATGTAAAGTACCCAGAAGTGGATTTTCTATCCATTGGGTTTCCAGCCCAGTCGGCATCTGTATAACCATGAATCTCCAAATGTCCATTCTTCTTGAACATAATTCCATGATCAAAGGTTCCTTTGAGATATCGGACAATTCTCAATGCTGCTTCAAAGTGGTTGACTTGTGGCTTGTGCATAAATTGACTAACCACACTAACTGCGTATGCAATATCTGGCCTCGTGTGTGATAAGTAAATCAATTTTCCCACTAATTTTTGATACCTCTCTCGATCAGCTAGTTGTGTTCCCTCATTTATTTGGAGACCATGATTTACTGCAATTGGAGTGTCTGCTGGCTTGCAATCCATCAAGCCGGATTCTGCTAGAAGGTCTAAGGTATATTTCCTCTGATTGATGAAAATCCCTTCTCTTGACCTTAGAACTTCAACTCCAAGGAAGTACTTCAATGCTCCCAAGTCTTTCATCTCGAACTCGGTGGCTAAGTTCTTCTTTAGCTCCTCTATTTCTTCAGCATCGTCTCCTGTGATAATCATGTCATCAACATAAATTATCAGACACGTAATCTTATCTCCTTTCTTCTTCAGGAATAGCGTATGGTCGGCATTGCTCTGTTGATAGTCATATTTCTTCATAGCTTCTGTGAATCTTCCAAACCACGCCCTCGGAGATTGTTTTAATCCATATAGAGTCTTCTTCAACAGACAGACCTCTCCATTTTCAAAGTCATCTTCAAATCCTGGAGGTGCCTCCATGTATACTTCTTTCTTCAATTCACCATGCAAAAAAACATTAGTGACATCAAACTGGTATAATGGCCATTCTCTGTTTGCTGCGATGGACAATAATACTCGGACAGTATTCATCTTTGCCACAGGTGAGAACGTCTCTGAATAATCTACTCCATATGTCTGAGTATATCCTTTGGCCACGAGGCGAGCTTTGTATCTCTCAATTGTTCCATCCGGTCTCCGCTTGATAGTAAATACCCATCTGCATCCTACTGGTCTTTTCCCTTTCGGCAGTCGACATTTTTTCCAAGTCTTATTTCTCTCCAAAGCTTTCAACTCCACCATCATTGCTTCCCTCCAATGTTTGATTTTAAGGGCTTCTTTCACTGTCCGTGGGATCTCCTCTTCTCCATATAGAGCAGCCTCAAATGCTCTGGCCAATTTTGTCAGGTTCGCCTTCGCCACACTACCCACTGGATATCTTGATCGTTTACTTGTCCGTTCGGGAGTGTATCTTTTAGGAGGAATCCCGCGAGTGCTTCTAAAAGGAAGAACATACTGTCCGGTATCTCCATCAATGATCTCTGTAACAACATCGTCAGTAGTAATAGAATTCTCAACAGAATTGTTTACCTCGGATATCGGATGGGAGATCGTTGGAATAGCACCTATTTCATCAGGTTGATTTGCGGTTGAGACGTGCTCGACGACAGTATTAGCTGACTCTGGTGGATCTTCAGAAGTAGGAAGGTGGTTGTTTGACATAGACAGCCAACTTATCGAGTCATTAGTAGTTCTTTCATTTATTTCCTTCTCCCCTTGACCGCTAAGTTGGGTGTTGTAGAAAAATTCAGTTTCAAGAAAGGTACAATTCATAGTGGTGTGTACTTGACGTTTTTCTGGATCATAGCATCTATACCCTTTCTGATTAATCCCATACCCAATAAAAACACACTTAACAGCACATGGTGATAATTTTGTTCGCTCATGTTTGGGAATATGTACGTATACAGAACAACCAAAGATGCGCGGATCGAGGGATAAGGCAGGGGGGACTTTGGTCATGGTAGAGAGGACTTGAAGCGGATTTTTTAGATTCAAAATTCGAGTAGGGAGACGATTCAAAAGATATACAGAAGTAGCAACTGCTTCAGGCCAAAAAGTGGTTGGAACTTTGGAATCAAGAATGAGGGCTCTAGTCATCTCAAGAATTTTACGATTTTTTCTCTCAGCTACCCCATTTTGTTCTGGAGTATAAGCACACGAAGTTTGGTGAATAAGGCCTTTTTCTATACAAAAATCTTTCATTTTTGAGTTAATGTACTCTCCCCCATTGTCGGACCTAAGAATTTGAATCTTTTTTTGGAATTGGGTAAGAATCATCGTATAGAAATCTGAAAATTTTGAAAAAACATCGGATTTGTTTCTAAGGAAGTATACCCAAGTCATTCGAGTGCAATCATCAATAAATAGAACAAAATAACGAAAACCATTTCCCCCAGTAACTGGAGATGGACCCCACACATCAGAGTGAATTAAAGAAAATACGGACTCAACTCTAGTATTACTAGGTTTAAATGATTGTCTGCGGCTTTTGGCAAAAATGCATGATTCACACTCAAAAACAGGATTCTTAACAAAATTCGGAAATAAAATGTTTAAATAACTCGAAGACGGATGCCCTAACCGCCTATGCCATAACCAAGTTTCCTTTTCTGTAGTTCCATGAGCCAGCATTCCTCTGCCAGTTTGAGCTATCTCGTCCACGTAATACAACCCATTGTATTCAGTGCCACGCCCAATCATCCTCCCCGTCCGAATATCCTGCAAAAAACAAGAGTTTGGTTGCATGAGAAGACTGCAGTTGAGTTCTCGTGTTACATGACTGACGGACATCAATTTTTGTGATAAGGTCGGGACATATAGACAATTAGAGATTTTCATCGTAGGGGTTATCTGGATAGTGCCTGCTCCCTTAACAGGAACAAGATCCCCACCCGCAGTTTCAATATACACCCTCTTTGAAATTTTCAGTTCCCCAAAGTCTGATCTATCATACGACATTGTATCTGTAGCTCCACAATCAAAAATCCACCCCCTCTCATCTCTCACCTCCGTTTTTTTACCTTTACATGCCATAGAAATATCAGGATTATTTTCTAGTACGGAAAAATTATTTCTACACGGTATTGGGGATGTATTTTCATATTTGATGTCAATATCATGCTTATTTTTTGTATAAGTATGGACAATGGGGTTATTTTGTAATTTCAAAAAAGTTTGAGGGGTGGTGCACTTAAAAGGGTTGGGTGTCTTATGTAATAAATTCAAAGTAGGAGGGTTTGGGAATAAATTCCCAAACCCTTTACCTTCCACTTTACGGGTGAATGCAGCAATTCCCTTAGGCGCCTCTCCGCCGCTTTCTTCTCCCCTGTTCCCACCTCCGCCGTTCGCTCCCCACCATTTGCCGGTCACCGACGGATCTCCCACCTGATTGACATCGTTTCCAGTGCTGGTAGCCATGGTGTTTCCCGCTGGAACGGTGTAGTAGCCACCGTTTCCGTCAGATCCCTCTCTTCCAATCGCCGATTTGCCTTTGCCGGTGTAGCCTTTGTTTGCTTTATGGCCGTCCTCCCACCATTCGGGGAAACCCACAAGTTTGAAGCAGGTTTCTTTTGTATGCTTCGTCATCCCACAATGAGTGCAAAAAAGCTTCGATTTATCGAACGATTTCCGGTTGGGAGGGCCTCCGCGTGATGGCTGTGATGGCGGACCTTGGTGGTGCGACGGCGGTGGTCCTCGTGGTTGATACTGCGCAAGCTGTCCTCCATGTCGGGCTCCGAATCCAGAACCAATGCCGGACTGATTGTGGTCGTTTGTGGCTGTGGGATTCCAAATCTCTGTTCGGACTTCTTCTTGTTTGATTATTCCGAATGCATCTTCGGCAGAGGGTTCGCTTGCATCCTTAAGGATCTCTCTTCGGAGTACTTCGAATTTGTCGTCCAGTCCCGCCAAGAACTGGTACAATCGTTTCCTTTCTGTCTCCTTTCGATAAGTGTTGATTGCTTTGTCACAACAATCGTATGGGCAGGGTTTACGGGCATCGGTGTTGACCCACAAATTCTGGAGATCACTATAGTATTCCTCCAATGTTTTATTGCCTTGAGTTATTTTGGCCGTCTTGATCTCCAGGTCATAAACTTGCAAGGGATCTGCTCGAACTCCGAACGTGGTTACCAAACTTTTCCACATGGCTTTGGCCGTTTGGTGTTGTGCGAACTGCACCACGATTTTCTGCTCCATATTTTGGATGAGCCACGAAAATACGGTGTAGTCCGCTGCCTGCCATGCTTTGAATTTGGGATCGGTTGGTTTTGGGGGATCCTCATCTCCTTCGAGATGTTCCAACATCTCCCGGCTGCCCACGGCAATGAGAATCAGCCGGGACCATACAGGGAAGTTCCTTCCGTCGAACTTCATTCCGACTGATACAGTTTCTACTGTTTTCGACATTCTGTATTTGATAAGAATTTGAATATTCTCTTGATTTTGGTTTCAGGTTTGGGATTGGGGTGATTGGGATTGGATTTGCCTGATAGTTGGCTGAGGTTTGGGAGAGGTATTTTGAACAATGATGAAATCAATTCTGAGTTCACCGTTTTGAATCGAAAAACCATGCTCTGATACCATATTGAACTGAATTGTATTGTTTGTATTGAGATATTTGGAGTACCCAACACCTTGGTATTTATAGGAGGTGTTAGGGACTCACAATCATTAATACATCTTGGAACAATTACATTTTTGAGACTATACATCATAAATACTAAGCTTTGGTACTCTAATATCTTTCTTCCCAATACTAATAATTCTCTTTCCAACAATTTTGAATTTTATACACTCTAGTTTAATGAACTTCGTCGAATTTCCCCTTATTTTTAATCAATTTTGCACTGATCCTTATTTGGACTAGTGTGACGTATAGTTGTTACTAAAATTTAGAGAAACTGAGATAGACGTTGCCTAACTTAGAAGTAATTGTTACTATGCATTTAATCATGCTCCGAATTTGCTGAAAACTTGGAGAACGTATGTATGACTAAGCTTATCTTAAAGCATCTATATGTTTCAAAAGTTTATACTAATTTCATGAGTGTTTAAATTGTGTGAGTTTTTTAGGTAATTGAATCGGTGAAGTATAAAATCAAAGTTGTATATATTGAAAATAACAAACTTTAATAGAACTATTTCAATAATTAAAAAAAAACAACAGAATTGTTGCTTGATGAGAATTAACGCCGAAATCTAGAATAAAAAATTTCACTCCATACCTATAATAAACTATAATGATGCTGATGGTATATATTGGCATATATTCACATGCAACAACCAAAACCAACCGCTTTTAACCCTATAAAATGTGTTCCTTCTTTATGACCATTTTTCGAATTCCTCCAAATTCCCATTTTTCGAATTCCTCCAAATTATTAAGAATTTGTCCCGGCGAGAAGGGGAAATCATGACACCACCCCGTGTCCACAGGCTAACACTGAAGGCGCCATAAAAGTTTTTTTTCTATCTCTTGTTTTGAATTGAGGCCTTAGAAAACTGTCTTGTTCCTAATATCCTATATAGACAATATTAATATATAGAACATTGACATGAAAGTTTTCATATCAACCTTGTGAACGGTGTTCCACACCAAAAGAGTAGATTTGCTATACTTGGTTTGGGATGCAGTAAGAGATGAAAGCAACAAAAATACCACATGCTGGAGGAGAACTGGTAGCTGAAGAATAGATATCAAACTTTCCTCCTTGCAAAGGGCACACCATCATCGTCAATTCATCAGATTCCAAATCTAAAGAGTCGATCTTTGGTGTTTATTCTTCCATGAAGTTGGAACCACATATGTAATTTTTCTCGTGGAGTGATTTTCTTCCTTTGCTAGGTGCCCAACGTTGGATGAGCTAGGGGCACTGGCATATCCAGTGTAGTACAAGGGGATACAGTTGTACCTCCAACTGTACCCCAAAAATACGGTTTTGTATTATATATTGTACCGTTTGTTAAAAAGCTTCAGTGGCGCAACGGTAGAACCCGCCTCTTGCCTTCTTTGTGATGTGAGTTTGATTCCAGGCAGCCTCATTTTTATTCTTCTATTAAGTCCTTTATATTTTGGAGTTATATTGTACTCCTACATGAAACTTGAGAGTATTTTTTGCTGTAATTTATTCTTTTCTTCTTCCATTTCAAAGTGATTATATTTTTACTTAATGGAGACTTTCAAGTGTTTTTATCTATAGATTACTATGTTTATGTATTTTTTTCAATACAATATCAATAGTTTACTTAGAGTATTTTTTTATTTTCAAAAAGATTTACTTTGAATGTATATGTATTATATAATTACTACTATTATATTTATATTTTTATATTCACAACTAACAAAATGAAAGAAAAATGAGCAATAATTTCTCTATATCAAAGTAAATATCGCACCCCCGAATCAAAAATCATGCATACGCCACTGGCTAGGGGCTTCATGTCGCCACATCTTGGTAGACCCGCGCGACAAAATTAGAGACAAGAAAGGATGAAGAATAGCGACAATATTCGTTAAAAGTGTGTCTTCTTTCTTATCAAATTTATCAAGTTAGGGCTGCGAATAAGTTGGGAAATGACTAGTTAAATACAATTTCATGGTATACAACAAAAGAGAAATTCGGCTAGTATAATAATTTTTTTATTGAATGTTTTTGAATCATTTGTAAGATATGAATACTCGTATGAGTCAACAATTGCACATGATAGAAAATTATTTTTTAAATAGATTACTTTTAATCCGTCTTATTCCGATATAAACTTTTATTTGATCAGTCATTATTGTGGTACGTCTCATATGCTTGTATCACTGCATGTACGTATTGTCATATTGTTAATTTGTTATATATGTGATGTGGGACGTAAGATGTAATTTTGCAATGTAATAGAAAATTGAAAGCCACGTTTTACTAAACATGAGATAAGATGCTCAGTAAAGCTCAAAACAGTACAAGGTAGAATATTTTGGCAAGAGATTGGTTAGTTTCTGACTTTTATATTGGAGACAAATCATCATCGTCTATATAAATTTTGTGGTATAAATCACTATTTGACACAATGCTCATTTCAATACTAAAACATGCTCGTTTCAATGACGCACAAAGTTACAAGACAAAAATATAATGAAGAAAGCAAAAAAATTGAAAGAATAGAAATAATAAGAGAAAATGAAATGAAAGAAGCAAAAGCAGTTGTGATGATTTATTGGGCTTCATATTAATTGTAAATAAATTGTAACATAGACTTGCGCCGAAACCATTAAATCTCTAGTTCATAGGCCTCCATATTTCTATTATGGAAAATGAACAAAATATAAGAGATGTGGGGGCCCAGTTTTTAAAAATTGAATTGATGAATTAAGAAGACTTTGCATCTTTCTGGTTGAGAAAATATGAAAAAAATGAATAGAAGTGGTCAAAGTAACTGATTTCTACTGCCTTAAATTACCAGCCAGTATAACAAACCGACACGGATTTACTACTATGAGACAACGTGATCAAAACAAAAATTTCCTCAAATTTATCGAGAGATAAATTTTCACAAATTTATGAATATTTGTCCCTTTCTAAATACGGTTCTGGACTTATTCAAAACACCACATTTGTCCATACCCTCAAAAATCAATTTTGGTGGTAATTTCAGTTTTGGTAGTTGAATCCTAAAATATCAATTTTGGTAGTTTGTGGTAATTTCAATTCACTATAGTCCCTAAACATTGCCGCTAGAAGAAGAGAAAAGATTCCCAAACGAGTGAAAGACATTTATTATTTGCAACAAAACTATAGAACTTCAAAAGATACTCAAACGATTGAAACACATTAATTGTTTGAAATTAGTTCTTTCCCAAATTAAACTAACAACTCTTCTCCGAAAAGTAATATGTTTTCCCCAACTCATGAAATTAAATGTGCGCATTCCTTTGTTTTCAGCAAATAGTGACAGTGTTTTAGTATTAAAACAAATAAGTTTAATCTTGTTTTGTATCGTAAACTTTAAACGTTTTTTTTCAAAATTGAGGTGATTTAATTTCAATTGGTCCACCTAATAATTCGGCAAGCTAAATCGCAATTTCAACATCGAATTATGTGAAGCATGACTTAAATCAAACATTTTACAAAGTTTAAGAGTCGTTTTTTTCACAGTGAAAACGCAATTCACATACCGTCGAAGATTTGGATATAATTTCAACTGACCAAAACACTAGACCATAAAGAAAAGAAAGCAAATAAAATAAAACATGGCAGACGGTGGGGTGGTGGAGCAGAACTCCCCGCTGCTAGCGAGCAACGGCGACGACATTGAGGCCATCAATGGAGTGGTAGATTTTGGGAGAGAATTCTTGATTGAATCAAAGAGGCTGTGGTGCCTTGCTGCTCCGGCGATGTTCACCTACTTCTGCCAGTATGGCCTCATCACCGTCACTCAAATCTTCGCCGGCCACCTCGGCACCGTGCAGCTTGCCGCCGTCTCCGTCGAGAACTCCATCATCTCAGGATTCCCCTTTGCCTTGATTGTATGTCACAATTTCTTCCTTTTACACTTTTGTTTACACACATGGAGTAATACACATTGCACACACACATACAGTCTGTGTTTGTGTGTGTGCTATGGATATGTGTGAATGTGTGAGCTATAAATATATGCAATGAAAATCTCAATTATGGATTTAAGATATTAAATTCAAATCGTGAAATTGTAATTCAATTTCGAATTCAAGTATTTTTGTGTATATTGGGATTCAAAATTGAAAGCTCTAATTCTCATTACATACCCCCCAATTTCATTAACCAAACAGAGTCTTAGTAACATTAAATTTTAGCTTCAATTTTCATCTTTTCCAAGTCTTATAAATTAATATTGGTAGGGGGAACAAACCCTTATATTGAAAATAAAAATAGTACCTAATTATCTATTTTATTAACTACAGTATAAAAGTGTAGCCCTCCATAGTAGACTAAAATTGTTGATAAACTATCACTAAACCAATCTATAAATGTGTCAATCAATAAGTGAAACACAACTTAATTAGCAAGACAGTTTTGTCTTTCTAACTCCAATCAATATTATGGAATTGGAGCTTCCAATCCAAATCTAATGCTTGGTATCACAAAAATTTGAATTTCATATTAAAAATAGATAATTAGAATTCAAATAGTTATAAAAATTTGACACATTCATACACTGCATAGACTATACACAAACTTCAAATCAATTCTTTCAAATACATTCCCATATACTTATCATGAACAAATGATTTGAAATTAAGTAACTCAATTTTTTTACTCTGTAGAATTCTAATTCCAATTCCAGAACAGACTCTTAAACTAATTGATGTAGTTTGAGTCGGAACTGATTTCCTTTCGACGCAGTATGGAATGTCAAGTGCACTAGAGACATATTGTGGGCAAGCCTATGGAGCCAACCAACACGAAATGCTAGGAATCTATATGCAACGAACATGGCTCATCCTCAACGCCGTGGCCCTCGCATTCCTCCCTCTCTTCCTCTTCGCCACCCCTGTCCTCCGGCTCCTCGGCCAGACCCCGGCCGTGTCAAGGGAGGCCGGGAGGTTCGCGGTGTGGATGATCCCCGAGCACTTCGCCTACGCCATGACCTACCCCTCCACCAAGTTCCTGCAGGCTCAGAGCAAGGTCGTGGTGCTCGCGGCCATAGCCACAGCCGCGCTCTGCCTCCACGCCTCCCTCACCTGGCTCCTCGTCTCCACCCTCGGCTGGGGCCTCGTGGGGGCGGCCGTGGCCCTGGACACGTCGTGGTGGTTCATTGCCGTGGCGCAGTTCTCCGTCGTCGTTGCTGGGAGCTGCGGCGAGGCTTGGAATGGGCTGTCGTGGAGGGCGTTTCATGATTTGTGGATGTTTGTTAAGATGTCTCTTGCCTCGGCAATGATGACTTGGTGAGTTAGTTACTACTCTCTTCGTCCGTCATTAATCCGTCCAATTTGTCATTTTTTTCCCTCCACTTTCTATTACTACCTCCGTCCCCCAAACATTGTCACACTTTGATCCGACACGGGTTTAAGAAATGTGTTGAAAAAGTTGGTAGGAATACTTTTAAAGTATTAGTTTATAATAAAATGTGAGTAGGAATGAGTTAGTGGAATATGATGTCCACTATCAAAAATGGTGAATAGTGTGTGACAAACTTTCAGGGACGGACCGAAATGGTAAATTGTGATAAACTTTTAGAGACAGAGTAGTAGTATATTTTTTAAAATCTGAGTCAAATCAAACTAAGCTTATTGAAATTCTACAACATTGAATAATACTCCGTATTACAAAAATTTGTTTAATTTTGAAATATACTTTCACCTAATTTTGAAACATACATTTAAATGATGATATACTATTGTTTAATTTTGTGTAGCATGGAAACATGGTATGTGTTTGCTCTCACTCTATTTGCTGGATACTTAGAAGATGCTGAGATATCAATTGATGCCTTCTCAATATGGTGAGTTACATTTTGCACATTGCCAAATTTCATAAGCACAAAACACATCTTAAAAAGCTCAAAATTCATAACAAATTCAAGTTTGACATAATCTATGTCACAAAATATGCAGCATAAACGTGCTTGGTTGGTCCGGCATGGTGGCAACTGGACTCAACATCGCCACAAGGTTCGTACGTGCTCTTGAACATTTCACAAAGAAAAAAAGTGCTCTGTTTCAAGAAGGTCTAATTAATGAGTTGGTGCACGTGCAGTGTGAGGGTGTCGAATGAGCTAGGCCGTGGCCAGCCTGGGAGGTCAAGGTTGGCAGTGGTCGTGAGCGGGGTGTTTTCTCTACTAACAGGGCTGCTCTTCACCATCATCCTAGTAGCCTCTCGGAAGCAGTATCCTGCTATTTTCTCGAGCAACGAGCAAGTTCAGAAGGTCGTGGAAGAGCTAACGCCGTTGCTAGGGATAAGCATTGTCTTCTCGAATGTTCAATTCACTCTACAAGGTATTGTTTCATTGTATTGTAGTATTACTCTCTCTGTCCCATTGAGATAGTACGTTTTTGCGTGGATCGAACTGAGTGTGGAGTGTGTAGGAGTGGCTATCGGGGCGGGGTGGCAGGTTCGGGTTGCTTACCTGAGCGTTGGATGCTACTTCCTATTAGGTGTGCCCTTTGGAACAGTAATGGCATACAAGTTTGAAATGGGACTCAAGGTGAGTTGTGTAAAAATATCAAATGCAAGATCTATTAAATTTAGCAACAATACTCTCATATAATTTGGATTGGTTTCTAGGGACTTTGGTGTGGGATGGTGATTGGTTTGTGTACGCAAACTGGGCTATTGTTGTGGATTATATGCATTGCAAACTGGAACAAAGAGGTTAGTTTTATATGCACATATTATATGTGAATTTAAACAAAAAATATGATATTTTTTTACTAAAAAAATTAAATTAGAACTCTATTTTAGTACCGGTAGTTAGACCTGTCCAAGGTTTACCGAACCGGCGATTAAAACCGAAACCGTAACCGCCAGTTACGGTTCCAAAACGAAACCGTGAGAATTTACTCGAATCGAAACTGTCAATTTTTGAACCGTGGTTCGGTTCGGGTTCAAAAAAATTTCGAACCGGAACAGCGAAAAATCACCGAAAAATTGTAAAACCAAGCCGGAACCGCAAAAAACCGACGGTTTGGAACCGTTAAAAATCGCCGGAAAACCGTCGGTTCGAAACCAAAACCGAAACCGGCAATTTTAGAACCGGAACCGGAACCGGAACCGCGAAACACCCTCGCGGTTTGGTTCCGATTCGGCAATTTTCAAAACCGGAACTGGCGGTTCCGAACCGTAACCGCCGGTTCCGGAACCGTGGGCACCTCTACTAGTAGTACTATTTTTTATGCTTTTTGGCATTTTGCAGTGCTTGAAGGCTGGAGAAAGGCTGAAACAGTGGAGTGTGGAAAGAAGAGGCAAAGAGACAAGTTAGCAAAATCTAATATATGAGTTAAATATAAAAGTGGTTGTAATAGCCTATCAACATTTTAGTCACATGTAATTAATAGCTTTTCCTCGTAATCGGATGCCTAATGAATTTCTTCAGTATTATTCTGTGCCCAGAAATCGAATTGGGCACAAGATTTGCAAATTCATAGTAGTATGTATGCATTAAGCTTTTTAAAAAAACTATTAGCGATTATTATCACGCAATTTAATAAAATATTGCATTTTACCACAAATTTCAAAATTGATAAACTTCAGTGTGACCCGATGGTCAAATTTCGCTGACATGGCTTAGTGAGATGTTGAGCTGGACTTTGCCTAAAACGACATCGTTTTATATAATTTTTTCTGCCTAATTAACCCTATATTAACACAGAAATAACTAACTCTTACCCAAAATTTGTTCTATTTATTCCTGGAGTGGAGATAGTGAACGTACAGAAAAGTAGTAAGGGCCCAGTAGCTTCTTTGGTGGCCCAATTGGCCCACATACTTGCAACTTGCTAGTAGTAGTACTCATTTCAGTGTTTACCGGGCCGGGTCTAATATAATGGGCTTGAGTTACAACTAATAATCCCACGCTTTTGGATTTGAATTATACATTTGCTACTTGCAGAAAGCATCATTTGGGAAATAAAATCGTTTGTAACACTTTTTAAAAGTTGAATGGTAGATAAAGGTGATCGTTTGGGAATAGTTGAAAATTCATTCTTAGAATGCACACATACGTAAAAATAGGGTATAAATGACGAGGTTGTGACTTGTGACTTAAAGTAGGTGATTTGGATAACATGAAAATAAATACATGAAAGAAATTGTAGGGGCAAGACTGGCCTACAAAAAAAAGGGTATATTCCGTTAAAGATCCAAATCAAGAATCACACACTTCTATAGGGAGCCCATACTTGTGTAACGGCAAACATACATGTCTCCCACATTTGCATGTATTTATTCAACTTTGTTTTTATTTTCATTGTCATCAATTTTGCTGCAGTTATGCATGCAGCTGGTCCACTTCTCCCACTGCAAAAATATCAGCAACGCAAGCCCAATGCCCATACTTCGACACGTCGCCCCATACATTGGATGGTGTGTGCAACATCATCAGGGACGAATGCAGAAAATTTCGATGCAGTGCATTCTAAATTTTATAAATAATTGTGAAAATTTGCTCAAATTATTGACATATTTTGTGTGAGTTATTGTGCAATAGCTCCATCATGATGTCAAATTTGTAATATACAAGTATTTAGTTATTCGCTGGGAGATTTTTTTTTTCCTGTGTTAAATTGTGATATATGGATGGATAATTTTATTTTAAAATCATTTTTCCTGTGATTGATCTGTGTATGCTGAACTTTTTATGCATCACAATATATGTAGTTGTTAAAATGATTATTTGTGGTGATCATATTTGGCATTTTATTTGCTGAGTCATGAATGGTAAGTGATGACTCGTCGTGTTTGGCATTTTAGGCACATAGCCATCAAAATTGGATATGTTTGTTGCTCGATGCACCTACATTTGCATGTATACATTTTGTGTATGCGATAATTATCTTATTTTTTTATGAATTTCAAAGTCCTAAAAATGTCACGTTTAAGCAATAAATATTCAGGCAGAAAACGTCGAATGTTACGCAGACGCAACAAAAGTGTCAAGATCTGCCTATTCCTTAATTAATTTCGTACACAAATCGGAGTAGTTAATTTGAGCATACAAACATGTTTAACAAAAATGTACAACAATAACTTATAAATTTGTGTGTGTCTTAGTAGATATTAAGATGGCTAAAAAAGATAAATTTTTGTTGCTAAAATTAAATAAAAAAGTTCAATTTTTTATTTATTCTTACAATTCAAAAAATCGATAGAAAAGCTAGAAAAATCTAATCAAATACTGCGTAGTTTAATTTCGGGTAAAAGTAAATTGAGATAGGCTAGAAAAAAACTGAACATTGAATAAAATTTGAATTTGAAAATATTAGTACAGACCAATTTTTCCATTTGCAATATGAACTCAATTTTCAACACAAAAAGGAAATATTTTTTTTATTTAAAATAACTATATTGGCAAATGAATTTTAGCTATCATATAAAACTCGATTTATCATACTCCCTCCGTCCCACATTTATAGTCACATTTAGTTATAGCACGGGTATTAAGGAATTGATGGAGTGTGTAATTAATGAAGTGAGAGGTGGAGTATGTAATAAATGAAGTGAGATGGTAGAGTGTATAATTAATGAAGTGAGAGGTGGAGTATGTAATAAATGAAGTGAGATGGTGAAGTGTGTAAGAATGTCTACTATAGTTGGCCGGGCCAAGCCACAAAGTGTGGCCAGGCCACAAAATCGTGGTCGGGCACCAATGCCCATGTTTCCCACTATAGTGGACATGGCCAAGCCACCAAAAATTTTATTTTTTCCATTTTGTCTATATTTTAATTCTACTACAATTAAAATTGTTAGACTACAATAATTAAATAAAATGCATAATTTAATGAAAACTAAATCGAAAACCAAATCTTCGTTGTATTATAGAATGGGGTAAAATTATACAACGAAAATTGTTTTGGAACACGCAAACAAAAACATAAAAAAACACCGCCATCGCCGACTACTCGGTCTCATCATCAGAATCCGCCACTTCATCTTCACCCGTTGCATCGTCACCGCCAACACCATCATCGTCACCACCACCGCCACCGCTCTGAGGTCCCGTCGTCGCCGCCGCCGCCGCCGCCGTGTCCTCCCACCCCAACAACGACCTCAGCCTCACTATAAGGTCGTAGTACATCATCTTGGTAGTCGGGTCGGTCGACTTCTCATACAAGGCCAGAGTGTCCTTGAGTTCCTTTATCATCTGCACGACTAGGGTGTTTTGCAACGCCGCTCGAGCCGATCCGGGAGGGGGTGCAGACGGGCCCGCAGCAGATTGTTGGGAGGCAGCGGCGGAGGCGGATCTAGCGGCTCGGATTGCGGACTGTTGACCCAGGGGCCGTGGATGCCGGGATAGTGACGGGGGGGGCTCCTCCATGACCTCGTCGTTGAGGTCGAAGGTCCTTGAACCGCCGCTACTACTGCTGCAGTTGCCGCCCCTGCCCCGTCTTGTACGGCTTGGCCCAGAATCAGACGCGTTCTCGCAGATGGCTCTGAATTTTGGGGAGTCCCGCAGAACGAGGAATTCTGCCCAGTAGGTAAACTTCTTGCCTACTTGCACATTGAACAACTGCATCGACAGGGATTTTATGTCGGCTTCGCTGCGGCCACTCTCAGCAGTGCGCAGTTGGTTCTCGTATATACCAATGAACTTCCGAAGAGCTGTAGTGATCCTGCCGAACTTCTTCCGAATCTGATAGGGTGTACGGTCGACGCTCCCCGCCGGTTTGAATTCATTGTACACCACCAAGACTTTCCGCCAGAAGCATAAGTCGGTCTGATCCGTGCCAACTATGGCATCTGTCGTCACCGCGTCCCATGCCCTAGCAATAGCAATGGACTCGGCGTCTGTGTACAAAAACCCTCGTCGACCGCCGCCGCCGCCTTCCTGCCCGCCGCCGCCATCGCCTTGTCCGCGACCACCGCGGCCGCCCTGCCCGCCGTCGCCGTCGCCGCCACCTCGCGCGGATCCTCCGCCACGCCCGCCGCCGCCCCTTCGCCCGCCATTCCCGCCGCCACCGACGCTTCTTCCACCGCCTCCTCTCCCCGTCTCTACACGACCGGGCGTCGGCGTCGGGGTATCAGCCGACCCCATCAATTGTTCCCATGTGAATCTATCAGATTCATCAAGCGGAGAATGACTGCTCTGAAATGGGGAGGATTGAAATTGGGACGGGAAGTTAATCGCGTCCATGTTGGGTCGATAGTCGCCCGTCCCTGGTTGGGTACGACCCGCATATCTCTGCTGATAGGCCGAGGACTGCCCCCGGTTTTGGGGTGTTTGTAGCCACGGCGCCGGCGATGGCGGACTCCACATCTGGGATGGAGGAGGGGTGGGACTCGATCCCCAGCGTTGGGGGGGTGGAAAGCCCCCCTGTCCCGAATCTCCATAACCGGGATCGTCTCCGCCTTGCATTTCACAAAAATTCAAATTGAAGGGAATAGGGTAAATTGTGTGTGAGAATGGAGTAAAAATAAAATATGAATTTTAGGTATAAATAGAAAAATTTTCGAAAATTTAAAAAAAAAAAAATTCTGAAAAGGCGAGAGCTGCGGCTCGTGGCCATCGCTATAGGAGGGCCACGGCTCGCGCCCAAGCGCCGCGGCCAGGCCACGATCGTGGCGCGCCCACGTCCACCCCCCCCCCCCCCCCACCGCGGCTGCCCACCCCCGCACTACAGTACAGGGAGCCGCGGCTCGCGGCTCTCCCGTGGCCCGACCGCGGCTTCCCCTATAGTGGACACTCTAATAAATGAAGTGAGATGATAGAGTGTGTAATAAATGAAGTGAGTTGGTTGAAGGTGGGTCCCTTTTGACTTTTTGGGTTTTTTATTTTTGTTTTGGTTTATTTTAACGTAGATAATGACATTTAGGTATAATTTTAGTGAATAATGGGGTAAATTTTATGTCTAAATATGAAAAATTCTAAATGTGACTCTAAATGTGGGACGGACTTTTATGGCAAAATGTGACTATAAAACTGGGACGGAGGGAGTACTTCCCAAAAAACTTACTCCAAACCCACGTCCTTTAATCAGTCATTCCTTTAATTATTTATGAGTTCTACATTTCACACCACTTTTAACTAAACAAAACCCACAATCCAGCATTCATTCTTTGAATTAGTCTATCATCTTCGATCATTTTGATAGTAGAAATTCATTTACCACTAAGCTAACAACATCATTTATAAAATCAACACATTTATATTCAAAGCAATGAAAACTTTCTCATTAAATGCAATACCAATATCACACATTGAAAGTTTTAAGAAATGTTGGAGTGAAAAACTTACCTACAAAAATTTAGTGAGTATTTATTTTATTTTAAAAAATATACTCCATTTGTCCCATAAAAGATGTCACACTTTCTTTTTTAATTTGTCCCACAAAAGATGTCACATTTCTATTTTTAGAAAAAATTCTGTCTCACATGAATATAAAAATAATATTTTCTCTCTCCATTTAACCTACAAAATAAAATCTCCTAAAATCCCGTGTTGTCCACAAGTGTAACATTTTTTGTGGGATGGAGGGAGTATAATTCAAATTCAACTTTAATAATTAAAAACAATTTATAATTAGAATTTAAATAAAAAAAAAATTATGTCCATTTTCATGATGGGCAATTGGGCATACCATGTTGGCTTGTGATTGGCGGACATCCCTCCCCTTTCACTTGCAAACGGAACATTCGAATTGATATTGCAAAATACATGTCTATTTATTGAAATGACATAAACTTATTTAAATTCATCCCACAAAAATACTACTCCAAATTTATCTATACAGAATCTCGCACCAAATACGTACTAATATTTATTTCTAATACCAATAAAATTATAAATAAAACATCATAATACATGATTTCAAATTTGTTAAAATACTTGAAATTTCTTATAAATATTTATTTCTTTTATCAATAAAATAGTAGATTCTTAGAGCATCCACAGTAAGACGGAATCCCAATAGCCTAGCACTAGGACATCCAAAAACACCTCATGCACTTCACTAGGACATCCCATTGCACTGCCACATCACTAGGACATCCTGCACAATAATAGTCTAGCACTAAAAAAACAATTCAAACAAAGTACATGTTAGTACGTCTTGAATCTGTATAGTTTTTCGCTAGCCGAAATGGGGTCCGACGCCCCCTTGCCTAGGGTCCCAGTGGGCGGAGTGCCCCTGGCCCGATGCTATGATATGTTTTTATTTTAGGTCTTCATTTTCGATGATCATGTTGTGCATGATAATACATGTGTTAACTGGTCGCTCGTCCGTGGTGCAAATGAAATGAAGTGCAACCAGCCGTATATATAGAGTTTTGAAAAAAATAAATAAATCAAAAAATGTTCTTGTTCGTCGCCTGACCACAATAGCGGACGTGATGACAGAGACCCGACAAACGTTAACGCATGACCACGGACAACCTCTCGTCTGTTCGGGACGTCCGTCACCCACTTGTCCGCCCCAATAGTAGACGTCCCTGACGGACGAGCTGCTCGCCGATCGGACGTCCGCTATTGTGGATGCTCTTACGAATTACGCATCAAAATTTTGTAAATTAATTAACACCCCCACTGATCTAATACTCTTTCTCTGATTATTCTCTCCCATGATCCATCCCTCTCCATCTCTCTATCATCACGAACAACACAAGAACATGTACCATGTTTGGTGTTTCGTCAATTAACATAATCAGTCAAAACATGTATACCATGTTTGGTGTTTCCTCAAATCACATAATCAATCAATTGAATAAAATTTTAAGAAAGCATATATGCATGTGTGTGGATGCCAAACCACCTAACATTTGGCAAACTTGATTACTTATATCTCGACACGTGTTACCAATAATTGCATCTTGTAGAATGTAGAGTCAAATCATCATCTGCCAAATCTCCTACCAATTAACCGGTTTTGGTGTAATTTAGGCCTACAAAAACACACGGAGAGAAAATATTGTGTTTCTATCGACACGTTGGCAGCATTTGAGGTTGGTATTTTTTTAAGTTCGAATATTCTGTTTTTTTTTCATAATGTTTCTCGAGATACGGTGAGGTGTTTGGAAAAAATCATTTTCTCTGTCGCCATAAATGGTAATTAAATCTGCATATTTTCTTTTTGGCACTTTCCATTGTCTGGTCGTTGGCTTTGTTCTTCCACCAAGAATTACGCCACATATGATCGTGGGACTCGTTATATTCATTTAAGAATTATAAGTATTACAATCTCCGTAAAAAAAACACATATTTATAAAGGTAAAAAATGATGTATATAGTTAAGAGCATCTCTAACAAGGAAGAGTAAATAAAAGAGATAGATCATCTATATACCTCCTCAAAAAGTGAAATATACCCTTCCAAAAAGAAACATACTCCAAAGGAAAAAGGTATATAGAAAGGTAAATGATTTTTTAAACATAAAATAATAGTACAAAATGCATTAAAAAACATAAAGTGTGATACCTTCTCAAATACCTTATCCCTTGGAGAATGGTTTTTCATGAAAAGAAGGCAAATATGGTAGTTATAAAATTTTACCTCTCCATTGATGGAGAGGTAAAGATACCTCTTCAAAGTGGAAAAAGGTATAATACCTCTCCATTTACCTCTTCCCTTGGAGAATGATTTTTCTTGAAAAAAAAGGTAAATATGGTAGTTATATAACTTTACCTCTCCATTTACCTCTCCCCTTGGAGATGCTCTAATACTCCATCCGTTCACAAATAGGAGTCTCGTTTTTCCATTTTGGTCCGTCCGCGAATAAGAGTCTCGATTCATTTTTACCATAAATGATAATAGGATCTCACTTTCCACTAACTCATTCCACTCACATTTCATTTAAAACTAATATATACAAGTGAGACCTTTATTCCACTAACTTTTTTTCACCCATTTTTTTTAACATTTCTTAAAAACCTGGGTCGCCCATAAATGGGACTTCTAATGGCGGACGGAGGGAGTATTTGTTTATACATAAATACTAAAATGATGTGAACGGTAACATTAGTATTTATTTAAAAAATTTTATATTTAGAATTGATTTAATTTGGTGGACGGTCTAAATTGGTAAAATTAATCTATTTTTTATGAAAAGTGTATTATTTGAAAAACGTAGTATACAGGAGTACTTAATATATAATACTTCTACGTCCTTTCTTTTTTATACTATTAGGTTTAAGAAAGAAATATTTAGTGTATGCGAAGAATAAAATAGGAAATACTTACTCCGTTTTTTAAAAATAGAAACTTTATGATCGATATGAATTTTAATGTAAAATTGATAAAGTATATATGATAGATAGAAAAAAAATAATTAGAGTATTATTATTTGTTATTGGAGAATTGGGTCCACCTTATAAATGATAAAAAAACTTGCCAAGATGGAATTCTACAAATTTTATAAGACAAGACTAAAATGATATAAGGAGACAATTATTTGGGGATAGATAAAGTACAAACAAATAAGAAAAATAATAAAGTATAGAAAATAAAAGATGCTGGTATTATTTTTGGCAAATGACTCAAAATTCATTACTTGGTAAGATGTCGGAATAATGCATTATAGTTTGGAGAGTGGAATTTATCTCTTGTTTTGATATAGTACTAATTAAAGAGGTGCTCATGCATGTGCTTACTTTATGAATTCTTAAAACACGGCTCTAAATTATTGCAAAAATATGAAAGGAACCAACTCTTCACTATGTCTTAACTCTTAACTATACTTTATAGGAGTATAAATTATTTGTGGATCTGATACGCAAAAAAGAAGTCAATGAAACTAATCAAAGTCGAAATCTTATTCTTCAAACACCATAAATGTTGAAACAATTAGCATATAGACGTAGAACATATAAACAAGATTCGTTCAAAAGCATGTATGATTCGCTATTTAAATTATTTTATTGTGGTATACTAATATGTATAGACTATGAAGGATGAAGCAAGGAACATGCTCCTCCATTCTCTCATTTCACATTCAATACTCAACTAGGATAAGATGATAAAGGTGGATATGCTTTCCTCCATCTATGACAACTACCCAAAATCCGAAGAGGAAGCGAAAAAGGAAAAAGGAAAAAGGAAAAAGAAAAAAAGGAAAAGAAACACACACACACACACAAAACATTCATTTGAGGCCATAATTTTACACATAGGGCCCACAATTTGGGATCCACATAATTTATACCGAAATCACCCATAGTACTACTTGACGAAGATAAAAATGTTTTAACGAAAATCATCCATTTTGATAATATATTTTCGCAACCAACGACTATTAATAATATGTAAGGAACACTAAATCACTTTTTTTTCTCTGTCTCTCTCATTTACTTTATCAATTTCATAATAAATTTTATATCTCCCGCAAAGTTTTTATTTTTAGAGGACAGAGGAAATATATGCATATACTTGAATACCTAAATCATCAAAATATGATACTTCCTCCACCCCTTATGTATAATTTGTCATCATTTATCTTGGCACAAGTTTTAAAAAATGTGATAGAAAATAGGTTAAAAAAGTTAATGGCATGTAACGTCCACTATAAAAAATGTGAGTGAGAATGAGTTGGTGAAGTGTAAATGTAACTAAGGTCCACTACCAAAAATAGTAAAAGTGAAGGTGATAAATACTCCTTCCGTCCCAAGTTACTTGAGTCGTATTCTATTTTGGGTTATCCCAAGTTACTTGAGTTATTTCTCTTTTTGGCTAAAAACAAAACATTTAATCACTTTTTTTTTCACTTTATCTTCTCTCATCTCTCTTATTTTATTCTCTCTTCTACTTTATTTAACTCACTAAACACTACTTTCTTGAATCTCATGGCGAAATGAAACGCCTCAAGTAACGTGAGATGGAGGGAGTATTTAGGAACATGTGAAAATAAAAATAAATGATAAAATTTTAGGGAAGGACGGATAGCTATAATTGATCAACTCCTAGCCACGAAAAGATTGTACAGAAAGATTTTAATAGAAACATAAAGAAAATAAGCTAGCTTGAAACCAACATTGTTTCATTGTCTAATTATTACTACGTAAAAACTAATTTGATGAGCTACGTAATCTTTCCGTGAATTTCGGACATTTTTTGTTGTTTTGGGATGATAATTTATTTTACCGGTATAATTATGTAAAAGTCCATTTTTTATATAAAAAAAAAACCTAACTGTTGGGCATCGATTGATGCGTTTTTTAGTATTCCAAACCTCAAATCTTGTCCTTCATCATCCGTTCGTGATTAAATGTCTCATATTTGACCGAAATGAACTTTAAGAAATTATTTGACTTTATGTAGTAAAGTGGGTAGAAAAGTCATTGGAACGTGAAATCTATTTTTATATATTAAATTTATAATAAAATTTGACTAAAGTGAGTCAGTGGAAAGTATGTTCCATTTACTCATTATAATAAAAAGCTCAATATGACATTTATTGGCAGACAGATGAAAAAAAAATAGAACATTTAATGTCGAGAAAGAGAGCATATACTTCTACGTTCTACTATACTAAGTAGAGATTATCATGATTAGCAATATTAATAGTGTAGTCGTGCTCATAATATAAATTATTTATACCCTATAAACTGTTTATTGGGAGTTACTATGATTATCTCGTATTCTCCACGTCGATATCGGATCAAATATGGTCCACGAAAATAAAAGAAAATGACAAATTTGCGAATATGATCTAGATAGTCAACAAGTAATCCTTAAAGCAATTAACTACGTTTTTTTCCAAATAAAATCATCATAACAATAACTTTTTTAACAGATGGAAAATTTTTATAGGCCAGTGTTTGCGTTTTCTACGTTTTATTACAATAATACCGATATTGTTATAAATTAAAGTTGGATATGGTTAAATAAATAAATGTACTTATAAGCGTAGAATAAATTACTTCCACCATTTCTTGAAACTTCGCTATGAAATACTACTGGTTTTAGGAAAATACTATTATTATGAAATCAATCGATCAGCATCTAAAAAAGATTAACATAGACAATGGATAAAATCATAAAATGATGTTGAATTCATCGATATTATGTGAGTACTTCTTGAAAATGATATATTCCCAATTGATAAGAAAATCATTGACTATTAATTTAGGCAAATTAAATGTGAATATAAAGGTAAACATGGCACACATAAATATTAAATATACATTGTATATGGCCACAGAAGGATTTATAATAATTTATTTTATGACAAAAATGAGGACATTTGTCTTCTAATTAATGAATTAGATATTTTAATCACCTTGATTGTGCATGTAATGTAGTACTATAAGATAACTCACAAAAATCGAAGTAAAAACATTTAACATTTCATTTGTTTAGGCATCTATATATTTGTAGATGAAAAAAGTACATTCCAAAAATGGAAAATTCAAAATAATCTTCCATTTGTTTGAATGAGATTGGGTATTTTATTAGAAATAACTATTGTGTCACGTACTATGTGGTCACTGCTATCCACTTGCTAGCCATATGTATATTTCAGTATTTTAAACTCTAAATTAAAATACTGACTTTATTCATAAAATCACAGTTCATTATAAAATCTTCAAAATATATTTATTTCATCTACATAATTCACATCAATATGAAAATGTATCTCTTTCGACTACTTCTGCAATATCGAATATTTAAAAACCACATAATTTGTTTTTATATATTAGTATATTTTTTTGTCTTACTTACATGATGTATATTCATTTTTTAACGAATTATTAAAATATACTCTTATAAGGGGGAAATAATATGTTGGGGGTCCCAATAGCTTGGTGACAGTTGTAAGATGGGCCCAGGCATCTTGCTCTATCAGGGACCACATTGGGCCCACTTACATTAATTGCGATATCACGTCTCCGTGATACTCCTTCCGTTCCATAGTAATGGAGGCAAAACTTTTCAGTACGGAGATTAAGGAAAATGGTGTTAGGTGAGTTAAGTAAATAGAGAATAAAGTGAAAAATGAAAAAGGTAGAGAGACGAAGATAGAAAAAAGTAAGAAAGAGTAGAGTAGGTGTGGAAAAATATGTTGACTTTTACTAAAAAAGGGAAATGACTCTATTACTATGGAACAGACGGAAATGGAAAAACGCCCTATTACTATGGAACGGAGGGAGTAATTTATTATATGGGCTGAAAATTAAAAGGATTTACGCCTCAATTCAATAATTTAGATAAACGGGAAATTATGAAAGGTATTTTTCTGCCAATTATAAAAGGATTTATTCTTCATATCAATAATTCCAGATAACTGGGAAATTAAGAAAGGTACAACTCCTACCCCAACATATTTGGAGTACCCTTTTCTGTTGCATATCCTTAATTTCTACCTAAGAGAAAGATTTTTATACAAATTGTGATGCAGAAATACTTTTTTTAATCAAATCAAAAATAAAAATTAACTTTACAAAAATTTAACAAATGTCCTTAAACTGTAATTTTTATTATATAATTTATTTATTTATATTGATCTTACAATAAAGAGAAATTACTACATAATTATAGAACCAAATTGCCGCATAATTAAAGCTTCGACATCTAAAACATAATTCTAACATACTCCTTGTGTTTGGAGCTACTTGCTTCATTAACATTTCTTTTTGGCAAAAAATTTATTATATTTTTTTTCTTATTCGTCTCTTACTTTATTCTTTTTTCTATTTTATTTTTTAATTATTTAACCATTTAACATCAATTTCTTTTGGTGCCCAAAGGAAATATATTCCCTCCGTCGACGAAAAATAGAGCTATTCCATTTTTATCCCCCGTTTTAGGAAAATTAATAATAAATAGTTAAAGTAGAGAGAAAGAAAAGTAAGAGAGAGAATAATATAGACAAGAGACTTCTCTATACTATTATTCTTTCTCTTACTTTTTTTTCTATCCACTTTAATTATTTATTATCTCTCTTGTCTATATTATTATCTCTCTTACTTTTTTTTCTCTCCACTTTAACTATTTATTACTCCATCTATCCCAAAAAAGTTGAGTCGTATTCCTTTTTAGTCCGTCCTAACAAAGTTGAGTCATTTCCTTTTTTTAACAAAAGACAAAACATTTAATCACAATTTTTTTATTCCATCATTTACTATCTCTCTCTTATCTTTCCTACTTTTTTCATCTCTCCTATTTATTTAATATAAATTCTTAACCTCCGTGCCCAAAAGTTTTGTCTCAACTTTTATGGGACGGAGGGAGTATCATTTTTCCAAAACGAGGGATAAAAATGGGATAACCCTATTTTTTGTGGACGGAGGAAGTATCAACTAAATTGAAAGAAAAAAAAAATCAAAATTGTAGTGCTAAGAGCATCAGCAATGCAGCCCTGATTGGGGTGGCCGCTAGACGGGACTGCATTGCAGGTACCTTAGGACGAGCAGTAGTCTGGCCGCCCTTCTACATCCTGACTGAATCGCTGGCCATTGCGGCTGCATTGTAGCAACTGCGGCCGCCGATCCCCCCCCCCCCCTATCTTTTTATTTATTATATTATTAATTCCTTCTGTAAATACCCACAAGTTCATTCTATTTTCCAGAGCCTCTCATTTTCATCTCAACTCTAAATTTTCGGAAATGGATCCAAATGCGCAAGCTGCGTTCGTGGCAATGGGCGATGTTTTGGGTTGGGACCCAAACAACGTGAATACGTGGAATAATATTCCACCATTTCAGCCAACATTTGTAGTTACTGACATCCAGGTTTCGGCCACACGAATGATACTCCCAGATTTCGATACTCTGGGTACTAACGCATCTGGAATCAACATGGATAATTACGGGATTTTGGATATAAAGCCCAAATCTTCCTTCGAGGAAGAGTTCACTCCGGTTCCCAACTGAAGGGCAAGGCAATGCGAATGCGAAGGCTATTGCGATGGGCGGGAAGAAGTATTCCATCGAGGAGTCGAAGACTGTTGCTAGATTGATGTCTTAGAGCATTCGATTGTCAGTTCTGAGCAAAATGTACGCACTTTTTGGGAGAGGATTGCTAAGGCGTACAACCGAACAAAGCCGAGATGGGCAAAGGAGCGCGAGTAGGAATGTGAAGAAATTATGGCAGAGCGAAGTGACTTTGGACAACATTCGAGCCAAGTGCCAAGACACGTTCCACGAGTAAGAAAAAAAAAGAGTTTCGATTGTACGATGTCTACCTTGTGGTCTAGAACCACTCGAAGTTCGCATTTGGTACTGATCTGGGCTGCCCCAAGATAACGAAGACCAAAGCCTCGAGGCATTACACCAGCAGCGGCAGCGGTGGATGGTGGAGAGTTTTGGCACACATGCGGTGTCCAATGTTCATCTCATAGGTCAAAAGGTTGCGAAGCGGAAGGGCAATTCTGCCACCTCCGCTTCCGCCTCCACGTCCCCTGCCGCCGCCGAGTTGGACCTGTTAATGAAATTTGTTGGGAAAGCATTATTGTGGCACTAGTATAAGTCGGGCCCCGGCGTAGACCCTACCCGGATGACTTCGAAGGAACACACCCGCTGGTCGAAGATGGTCTCGAAACTCTAAAAAACGGGAATTATATAGTTTTTTTTAATATTTGCATTTATGTAATTTTTATTTTGAAATAATATCAAATACTCCCTCCATCCACGAATAAGAGTCTCGTTTTTCCATTTTGGTCTGTCCACGAATAAGAGTCTCAGTTCATAATTACCATAAATGGTAAAGAGACCTCACATTCCACTAACTCATTCCACTCGCATATCATTTAAAACTAATATATACAAGTGAGACCCTTATTCCACTAACTTTCTTCCACTCACTTTTCTTAACATTTCTTAAAACCCGCGTCATTTAGAAATGAGACTCTTAATCGTGGACGGAAGGAGTAATTTTCATTTTCTGTCTTAAATATTTTATAAAACTGAGTTGTTACGGAAATTTGGGACGAACTATATTGAAGTTTTTGGGGTGGAATTCGAAAAGCTGAAGTGACAATCGAAAAATAGATTTGTGACTGAATTTTAAGTCCGACACCATGGATGCTCTCACCGCCCCCATCCCACCACACAGCTAGTCCATTGTTGAATTGCATTTCAGACTACATTGGAACTACCGGTCTACCACCATTCATAATGATGTTTAAAACTGATCGAGTGATAATGTTGAAATATTGTGTGCCAAATTGATGAAAGTATAAATAAATATGTCACGTTATTGCTAAAAAATGGATTAATACTATTCACCTATCAAACCTTTGATAGTTTAACCTCATATCCGGGTCAATAAATTAGATTGCTAGTAATTTAGTAGTTGTGTAAGTGGCATGGGATATTATCTAAAGATGCCTACGAATTATTGAGGTATCATACCCAACTAAAGTAGAAAAAGAATATTTGGCCCTAATATATGCTCAATAACACAAAAAGATGATAGTATGATACTATTACCTCTTTAGCCAAATAAACTAAACGGATACAAAGGTTTAAATGTACTAAGTCAAAAGGTATGAAACGAAATGTGAAATACATACTCCATTTAATATTAATGTGTTTCCAATCATATTTTAGTATATACTACTCCCTTCGTTCCTTGTTAATAAAGACATTTATTTTCGGCCCGAAATTTAAGAATATTGTTTTAAATAGTAAGTAAAAAAAGTAAGAGAGAATAAAGTAAGAAATGTGAAAAGAGAATAAGGTAAAATGGAGAATTACTTTTTTTGCCAAAAATAAAAATGACTCAATTAACTTTAAACTTTCAAATAAAAAAAATGACTCTATTAACATGGAATGAGGGAGTAATACATGTATACAATTGCTAGATTAAACAAAATGAATCTGAAATAATAACTAATATTTGGAGATAACTTTATTTTAGTACTCCATATAAGTTCATCACGGGAAGTAACGTCTTTTTTTTTATTATTAAAATCTTATTGGCAGTGTACTAAATATTTATAAAATTTATATAATACTACACACCAAAAATGCTAGTATTACAACATTAACAGAAATAAGAAATCATCACAAATATTCTTGTTTTAGTAACAAAAATATTCAAGAATCAAGCCTCTAGTTATATTACACTAATTCAACGAACTATATTTTGTGCTAGACATAATATATTTAATGATTTTATTATGTTTCTTCAAATAAGAAATATTTTATCTGTGTGTTTTCTTAAATGGGCATATTCATTAAATAGGATATCCTATTTGGCGTATATAATTTGAGCTTATATTCTAATTATTCTCCGTCGACCCCAGATAAGTGCGAAATTACATTTGTGGCCTCCAATTCAGAGAATCTTAGCTGCCCGACTCAATTCGGGCAGAGGGCCCAATAACCCCACTCTTCTCAATCCTTCTCGAAAACTCTATAAATAACAGCGCATTGCACCATACAAGGGCTTGAAGAAGCCAACCCCAAAGCTCTTCAATCCCCTCTTCTCTCTAAGCCAGCGCCCAAATCCCCAATTCACTCAACCTTTCGGAACCCTAGATCGGAGCGAATCATGATCGGAGATACTCTCAACTCACACAAGCTAACTCTCAAATTCCTCTGCAGCTACGGCGGTCGCATCATCCCCCGCTATCCCGACGGCAAGCTCCGCTACCACGGCGGCGACACCCGCGTCCTCTCCGTCGACCGCTCCATTTCATTTTCCGGTCAGTTCCGTTTCCCATTTCCCCGCTTTTCAGCTCAATTACGTCTAATTTCACTCTCACAACCGAATTAGGTCAATTCGTATCCCAATTTTGATTTTTTGTTTTAAATTGCTTCCGTTTTCAATAGAGCTGATGGTGAAAATGAGGGAATTGTGTGGACATACCGTGAATCTGAGATGCCAATTGCCGACGGAGGATCTGGACGCGCTAGTGTCGATCACCTCCGATGAGGATCTCGTTAACCTACTTGAAGAATACGACCGTGTTGCTGCGTCGTCGCCGTTGGCGTCTCCTAAAATTAGGGCATTCCTCTCGGTCCCCAAATCCACGAAAAAATCATCATCCCCTTCCTCCTCCTCGGCCTCCTCGAGCAGTAACGGCTCCACGTCGCCAAAATCACCGTTCTACTCCTCATTACCGCCTCGTTATCCGTCCTCCGGCGGCGGGAGGTGCGTCCGGCATGCTTCGAGGCCTCCTGTGTATCCTATTATCGGTGAGAAAGCCGCCGGAAAACTTCCTCATAACTATGTGTATCAATATCACGGTCATAGCCATGGAAATGGTGGCCAGGTGTATGTCATCCAAAATGGCAGCCCCTGGCAATAGCAGAAAAGCTCTGGTGAAAGTGGAGACCCCATTAATCCATCCAAAGATGGAAAAGAACCTAAATTTAAAGTTTAAGATAAAAGGAGGTTTATGATGTGTAAGATGCGTATGAGACTGTGTATATGTTAAGAAGGGGATCCATTTTTCCATTGATCCATCCATATGTGCGTGCTCGATATTAATGAAACGTTTTGAGTCCATTGTCGTTTTATCCAGCAAATGTGATGGTGAGGTCTTTTTCTTTCTTTGTGGGTAAATTTTTCCCATTTTGCGTTTTACCAGAAGCCACATATAATACCAAACAAGTAGCGTGTAAATTCTGTTTCTGTGTGTGTTGTGGTAGTTCTTTTTAGGCTTTCTTTCTCCCCAATTGGAATTTCCATTTATGCATTACGATTGTTGGTTTTCTGTGTAATGTGTTTTGATTATGTTTTTCATCTCCTGCAGGTGGATTTTCTGTTTTGATTATGTGCTTTACTAAAAGTTTCTGTTTTTCATTTCTTGCAGGTGGAGAAGGATCCTTTATTTTCCGAGCTAAATTCCTTACTCGGATTTAATTGATATCATTATAATTAGAGGATTCATGCTGATGAAACTGGAGGAGATTTGATACTTCAGTTTACCCGAATTGAAGAAAAGGTATGGAAATAATTGTTCTTTCAACTTTTGACAGAAGATGAAACTATTTACTATTTCAACGAAAGGTTTCATTTTTCTACAAAGGTTTCTCTCAACTAAAGCTGTTTGTTTCACCATTGAAATTTGAAAACGAATATTTGGACCTTTTCAAAATTTCATATCCTTGAAATTTTCAATTATTTCTACATTCATGACTTCAATTACTTCTGCTAAATAGTTTTATTCAAAATCAACTTTTTCTGGTCAGGTTGTATGAACATGGAGGATTCGAATTTGGAAAGAGGAATATGGAAAAACGCTAACATTGGACAAATTCGAAAAAAGCGTGTGAATCCACAGTTGCGACTTAATTGGCATGCTAATTTTAGGCATCAAGTAGTTGAACTTTCCCAACCGCCATGGATTCCAAGTTATCGAGACTAGGAAATCTTTGGTCCTACATGGCCCATGTCACAGCTAGCTGTTGACATTTAATATGTGGACATTCATCCATCGAACTTGCAAGTTGCACCTTACAAATTACTCCTATAATTTCGTAATTCAGAACTAGTATGAGATAAACCGTGACACACTTGTAACAAAGTGTAAAAGTAGGGTGAAAAAAAGAAACAAAATGTGATGAGATTGTTGAGGTTAAAGTTAAACAAGTGGAGATGTATAAGATTTATGTTGCCCCACTAATACGTGATCCATGAAAATAAAAGACATACTTGTATAAGATGTGATTTAAAGTTTTGTCATCTTTGACCATTTTTAGTTTATTTCGGGTTGACGGCTTAAATTACATTGCTTTTAAAACCAAAAAAATAAATACATGTCCAAATTGTAGAGAATTTTAGAAGTCATGGTTTGATTTGAAATTTTCTTGCTTTTGAATGTTACTCCAAATCCTTAAAATAATTCGAAATGTGATTTTGTTAATTCTTATAGTACTTCTTTCACCGGCGTCGAATCAAATGTTGACATTATTGTGGTTTCAAAAATAAATTGTAAGTGTTCTAGCTTTTGTTGAGTTATGTACATATTTGACTAAGAAAACAACGGAAAAATGTCTTCGTCGCAAGAAGTCTAAATTGCGTATAGAAATAAATGGCCTTCAATTTACTTAGTTTTCACACCAGCTGCATAATAAATGTCACAATTGTTTTTATATATTTTCATGCATTTAGTCGCCATCGGCTCGGTCCAAGCAAGAGTATTACTATGATATTAAGTTATGCAAATTGGGGGTGCATGACAAGGACATCACTATTAGCACAATAGAAAAACTATTATATATACGTAGAATAATTAAAGCCACCAAAAATAAAAGAAATCAAAATCTTATCTCCTTTGTGAACAGATGAGATCATGACGGACATGATGATAAATATGAATACGATTTCAACAGACATATTATTATTGGAAAGAACATTAAAAAGAAAAAGATATAATGGTTGGTTTCTTTAATTGATGTTTATTGAGGGGAGATTGGCTTTCAGTTAGCAATTATCTTCTGAATTAGCATTTGATACGTCTCATTTTCAATAAAGAATCCAAATGATTAATCGCCGCTTTCAATATCTAAGTACTATTGTCGATATTTTTTTTAATCTATGGATAGGATAAGATTAAGGGCATATTTTATTTGTAAACTATTTTATAAGAAAGAAAATCATCACCATTATCCATAATATCCCTCCTTAAAAATCAAATTAAATATTAACGAGAAAGAAATTAACTAAAGTATTATAACTTCTATAGTTGATATTCATAGTGGATTGTCGTTCACTAACTGAATAAATAGGAGCACTGTATAATTTATACTCCCTTAGTCGCAATTCAAGAGTCTTATTTTGCTATTTCCGTCCGTCCCAGTTTAAAAGTCTCATTTAGAATTTACCATATGTGAACATAAAATTTAACCTCATTGTTAATGAAATTTACACTCAAATGTCATTACTATAATAAAAATAAAACAAAACAAAATCCTAAAATACAAAAAGTTAAAAGGGAATCCACTATCATACCTCACTTCAATTATTACAAACTCCAAGAACCACTACATCACTTCAATTGTTACACACTCTAACAATTTTTTAAAACACGTGCCATAACTAAATTGCACTCCTAAACTGTGAGGGAGGACTTAGTACTATCAATGTGTTTAATTATATTTTTTTTCAGTTTTTATATTACCCAAGTTATATAAAACATGTAGGAAGCTAAAGATAAACCAACTTATTATCAAGTATCAACAACACACCATTTTACTATCTGTTTAGTTCGAGTTTAACGAAAAATTAATCAAAATTATATAAGGGGCATGATAGTACGAAAGCAATGCATAATGTGGCGGACAAGATATTGATCTAAGAATTTAATCAGCAAATATAAAAAATCATATGATGACGACAGAGATAATCAATCCAACACATTGGAAAAGATATTTGCTTCTATCCATCGTCGTTATTGGAAAGCTCATCACCTCACCATTAATTATTCCCCATCAGATTTTGTTGTGACTGAGTCTGACTCACACATCCTGTCGAGTCGGATTGGGTTATGAATACATAACGGCAAAGCCAAAAATTGATAATCGAAAAATCGGACGAGATCATAAATAAAATACAATTGAAATAATTGCATTTTAATATATAAAAGTGCAATCCAATTTAAACAACACTGTCTTATGTTACGTTTCAAAGCACAACTAAAGCATAAAACTATTAACAATAAATTTGTTTTACAAGAAATAGGTCATATTTATACAAAAATAATACAAAAAGAAGAATGAAACCCCAACCAACAAAAATCCAGTAGAGAAGGTCAGCAGTTACTCTACAACAAATTACGTAGGGAGAAGCAGAATAGAAAAATTAGGATATTAATCCGCCGCTGTGAAGACATAATTTTATAATTTTTTATTTGAAACTGTGGGATATAAATTGGGCTCAGTATTAATTCTAATTGGGCTCAGTCATTTGAATTAGTGGTGCTGACCCAAATCCGGATCAACCCATTACTTTCCTTGGGTGAGCCGATTGGCCTCCGTGTGGCACTCAACGAGGATCGTGGATGAGGACTGTCCGATTGTGACCGTTCGATTAGGGTTTGTTCTCCTCCCTCTCTCTATAACTCTCTCTCTTTCTAAAATCACTTCCGATCATCGTTCTCTGAATGAGAGGTTTCTCTAGCAGAGGCGACTTTTGTGTTGCCTTGCGTAGTCCGACGCTTGGTTGAATGGTTGTGTTCTTCCTGCTAAGTCGGAGGATGAATTTTCTGTGTTGTGTTTTGGGAGATACTTGTGTTCTTATTGTGTTTCTGAGAGTGTGGTGCCATCTAGTGTATGAGTTGGCCGGTGCAATGCGGTAATCCGTGTAACCGTAGGGTTTCTGGTCTGACGGTCTCACGATGCTCACTTCGTGACTGAGGAGGTCCTTGGCATGCTGCAGTTACCACATATCCTTCAATCTTCATTTTCTTTAGTCTTTACTACTCCAACCATTTACACTAAACTCAAACCCATTTTAGTGTAAACGTCACATCAAATATGATTTTACTCCAACCATTTACACTAAACTCAAATTTAAAAAGAATATTCTCTATATTATGCCATTTTTATTCACAAAATTTGAAAAAAATTTAGGTTTTGGTTTAGTGTAAACCTATTTTTTTCTCAAAAACCAAAAATGAGATTGGTTTTTAAGTACTATTGGAGCTAAGATCATCTACAACCATGATACCAAACTCAAACTCATCATTTTAGTGTAAATGTCACACTAAAAATTAATTTTGCTCCAACCATTTACACTAAACTTAAACAATATTCCTCAACCACTAACTTTTTATACTTTTTAATCGTACATATATATTTTATCTAAATTACATACTAACCCATGACATTTTGTTAATATCTTAAATTAAATTAAATAATATAATAAGATTTACTAATTAATAACTAAGTATTACTGTTTAACTATTTTTTATTATATTTGATACCATATTTGGTTTGAATAATATTAATGTATGTATAGTTATTAATATGTAAATTGGATTATGTATTAATGTACGTATAGTTATTAATCTATCTACTAAAATAATTGTTTCCCATAGATTTATATACACGAACCCAACCCGCCACCTTCAAACCCGGACACGACCGAACACGATAACGACACGAACCGCTTTGGGTTGACCCGACACGATAACAACACGATATACAAAATTAAGGTATTTTACTATTTTTGTCATTTTCTATCATTTGCAAAAGTTAAGGAATTTACCTATTTTAGTTATAGCATTAATTTTACATTATAGCCTCTAATGTTGATTAAAAATTGAACATGCTTATATAATTTTAACAAAAATGTTTTATTATATTTAGAAAAATATTTTATATCATATTTTTTTCTAGTTTTAACAAAAAAATAATTTTAAACAAGTTAAAAGAACTAAAGAAGTAATAAGAACAAAACAAAAGAGTGAAAACACTAATAATTAAATTAAATTTATTAAATCAAAATAAAAAGAATATAATAGTAATAAATTATATTATAAAATTATTTGTAGATTAGTTTTGCTAGTACATAATATCTGAATTACGTTTTGTATCTATAAGTATAAACTTATTTTTCATAAATTTATTCAAATTATCCTTTTATTCTAAACACTAATTGATTTAGTATTATTTTTCATTTGGATCTCTCACGTACATTGTATTTTATTTCATTTCTTTCAACTACTTTATTTTTTGTAATTTGAAGTATAATTTGAAGCTTGTAATTTCAAATATTTTCTATATATTATAACATATAGAGAAATATGCAAAGTAGGGTCATTACTGGTCATTTAATATTACTAGTATCACCCATGTGCGATGCACGATCCATTTTCTTTTATTTAAATTTATTTTATAATGTAAAATGATGTTATAAATTCATAAAAATATTATTGTATGAAATGTGAAATCATAAATATATAAAATAAAATAGAATTATTAAAAAATATAAAATCAAATAAAGAAAAAAAATAACACACAAATATATTGATCGGTGATTTTGGCAAAAATATACATACATATTATTATTAACATTATGATAGTTATTTATATCTATTTTATGATTAGTCAATTAAATCATAATTTCTTAATTGATTTTTGGTTCATCTCATAAGTTATAAGTTATAAAAGTAGGTAATTAAATCACCACTTTTACACATTTCTCAATCCTGTTACTCACCAATTATTTCACTATAATATACATGTATTTGTTAGTATATTGGATTTGGAGTATTTTTTAAATCTTTGTAAACCACATTCCAAGATTAATTAAGAGTCACTATTCCCACTAAAATAAAACATCCATCGGTCCACTTCCAATTGTAATCAATAGCCACTACTCCAACTAAAACTCCTATAATCCACTTCCATCAATTATTATACACTTAATTTTAGAATTTAAAGAACCAGTAGCATCGTCTTCACAAACTAAAATCGTCAAAATTTTACTGCTCTTTTCATTTTCCAACAACACTTGAAGATAAAATGACTCGGTTTGCGTAGAGCCATTTGTTGCACCTCTTATAACTGTAATAAAAATATATATATAATTCAAAATTTAAATAATAAAATATATGTCACAAAATTAATAATATATAAATAGAATGACAACTGAAAATTTTAATGATTACTATTGAAAAGAAAAATTATAATTATTAAAGTATGAAAAAAATAAATAAAATGGTGGTAATATATAAATTAGTGAGGACTAATAACAAAAACAAAAATATAATTGGCAAATAATATAGAGAAACCTAAATTTAGTGAATGCCAATAGTTCATTCCAATAACTAATAGATCTAATTTATAATTAATCAGACTAATAATAATAATATAAATATTGAGAAAGACTAAATCCATGCAAAATTGAATAGGAGTATGGCGGCAGTAAAATGACGCAACACAGATATACCACCACATTGTTGACCTTCGTCCACGACCCTCTACTCATTCTCTTATGCAATTTGCCCTGAAATGAAAAAAAAAAACACATAACCACACGAAAAAATTAACTCCACAATGATATAAACAAAAACTAAAGGTTAGCATAAATTTTCTAAACGTTTAAAATTCCACCATAAATCATAGAAGCACATAATGTAACCCTACATTAAAAGTATACTCATACAACATCTATGCATCAATAAACTTATTGTATCCTGCGAAATAGGCTAACAATATAAAAATATAAGCTTCCAAAAGTACCAATGGTTGAATTTATATTACAACAATTACATGCATTCAATTAGCACTCCACGTTGTAGCATCCAAGAATTTACACTAATTCTAGAATTATTTTGTAAATTATAAAAGATGCGCCTCACTTTCTAATTTCCATTCTTCTCAAATCCTCTGCTACTGATCCTGCTATACTCATTCGAAGGCATATCACTCTCCACACCGTTACTACTACCACAAATATGGAATTTTGATTGAATAAATGTGTTGGGTGAAAGATTATTTATAGAGAGAAAATAGGGTTTTAGGGGCGGGCTATGATAGGCGTTTTGTGTATATAAATTATACAAAGACTGAAATTGAATTAGTTTTATTGTATATAAATATATACGTTACTAATAACATTGAATACAACTTTGTATTTAATGAAGGCAACGTGCGCATAATGGGAGAAAAGTTGCAATCCTTCGTTAAATCAATAGAAACACAATATCAAATTTCTAGCAAATAATAAATGGCATCAATATTTGAATGAGAAACACATGTAACGGCCTCATCAAATATTCCACCCCTCCTTAATTTCTTCTTGATGTCAAACAAATTAATGTACAAAATAAAATAAAATAAAATGAAACTAACGCAGGACGCATCCAACAAACTTCTTATATATAACTTTAGTGAATTAATTTATAATGAATTAATGATTGAAATTCTTCAATGTATATATACGTTAGCACGTTACTTCGGAAAACGCTTGAATCAGTTTGGTGTCCAATATTTTGATCTATTACAAATCTGGTCTAAAATTTTTAAATATTCAAACTGAAGCCCATAATTCAAAAATATTTAAAAATAAGCCCAAAACTCGCATTTTATATATGTATAGATTATCCAAGATTACATGAATGAAGACATAATTATATATTTTGTGTCACAGGCCTAGGTGGACGTTGAGAGCAACAACCTTCTATCGTCGAACTAGCTCTTATGTATCATTTGATGCACTATAAAATATATAAGATTATTAATCATAAATTAATTTTATAATATGGGTCTAAAATTTATTGTGGTTTACCATAATATTTAAATATATCAATTTATATAGGAGTCATATAATTAAAGGACATGTTACAACTTACACGGTGGGTTTTCCACATGTTGTTATCCTCGTACCATCTCTATTATGATATTATTACGCACTATGAAAATAATTATAAAAGTAATATTAAAATAATATAGTAAATGAAATATTGAAAATATTGTGATTTATCATATAGCAACAATAATTTTTCATGATCTTATCAAATTATGCAACAAGTGCTATACATTTGAATGTTGTATTACTGTTATATGTGTTGAGTCCAACAATGTCTCATCAATGAATGACCCATATTATATTGTTAATAATTTTAGATAGAATAATCAACCAATATGTATAATATTATTTTTAAAATTAAAAGTTAGAAACTAATGATAAAATATCAATGGTTTCAGTAATATGAGAGAATTTTCAAATAAAAGAGTGTTTTCCTAATTTATACATTGTAAAAAAAAAGCAATTTATTTATCTTTATATCATTGTGATAGTTTAAATAAAGTGAATAAAAAATTATTCCATTATTACTCCATTAAAATACTTTAAATGGTTATTCTTTCTAAAATTTTATCTTTTAATAAGGGTATGTTCCATATCTGTACAACAATACAAATGAATAATGAAAATTATAAATAAGGTCAAATTAGTCACAAAAATATGTAATTAATGATGCTATCTAATCAAAATAAATTAATGTTATCCTTTTTAATATTTGAAGGGCATTTTGTGTATACAATTTTTGTAAATTCAACTTTACTCAAAATAAAAATAAAAATATTAATTTTTAACGGGTTACCCGCATCCAACCCGCATCCAACCCGAATTTTTCGTGTTCTTAGTGGGTCGACCCTATAATGACCTACATCCAATAAGACTTGATCCAAACCCAATAATTTCGTGCGGATTCGTGTCGGATAATCGTGTCCTGTCAAAAATTGCCAGCCCTAGTTTTATCCCTATAAGGTTTTAACGAGGCCCGACCTCTCGTCAATTGGAGGTAAATGTGGGGACAGCGAGCATGGAATCAAGCAACACCAATGGGGAATCGAGAGGTGACCAAAAGGATTATCAGATGTGGACTTATCATAGATGTACTTAGATCGGGCAGTCCAAACTGCAATAGGCATACATAAGCACCCTTTCTCCGAGTATTATTGTACGTTGTATTTTTCGATCATGGGGTCTTTCCCCAAAGTCACTCCCTCCCCCCCTATCGGTCCACTATCTTCGGCTAGTCGGCATGTATCCCCTCGGGTATGCCTGAGTTTGCTTGTACTTTATTTTCCGACTTTCTTAATTCCATTCATTGATTCATCAAAAAAAGAAAACCATTAGAAAACCTAAACCCTAGCAGATCTGCTACTACTTAAGTACTAACTAGCTAGCTAAGAAAGACAACAAACATAAAAAAGCACCTAGAATTAAGCCAGCACATGCTCGAGAAGACGTACAACCAGGTCACAGCCCCGATGCACCACATGGTTGACATTCATGTCGTTCTCACTCTCAACCACTTGAACCTTATACAGATGCTCAACAAGGTTGAAGATAACAGTGTAGAGCTGCGGGACAAAGGCCGTAGTTATCTCCTTCCATGTATCACTGCAGTTGGCTAGCAAAAAGCATGTCGGCATAGAAAGCAACACAAAGAAGCCGAGGTGTCGTCCAAACCTGACTTGACGGTAATAAGAGATATTTTCGCGAGCTTTTTTGTTGATCAAGGCAGCAGCAGTAACACCGATCTTCAAGTTCGCTTTCACCGCATCCAGTCGAGCACTAGGAACAACAACACTAGTCTCAGCAACTTCGAGCTTGGAGACGCAATACAAAGTAACCTTCTCAGTATTGACACTAGCGACAACACGGTTGTTGACAGCCTCTTTCACGGTGGTGATAATACGGCGCAAATGTTGTCCCCTTTGCTCGGCATCCATGTTGATGAAGCTTCGCTTTATGCAGGTTCACGTTGTCCAAAGAAGAGTTCACTGCATAAAAAAAAGCATTAGAACTTTACAAAATTAAAAAATATATATAAGTAGATCTACGTTAAGAAGAAGTTTACAGATGTCGATCAGTGATTCTTCCATGGCGGATTTTGACTTGTGTGAAGGAAAGGGCTTGAGAAACGACTTATAAAGAAGATGGAAGGGGGGTAAACTTCGTTCCCCCTTTCCCCCCTGCCCTCTATCGTCATCTACCATCTGCAACAAAGAAGCACCGATTTAGAATTAGTATTTGAGAATCGAGTCATTTACACCAACACAGAAATGATGCATAAGAGACGCTACGTATGATTTCTTGCACCAAAAAAGAAGGATTCATTGAGGAGCAAGAGAGATAATGTGAAGAGAGGAGTACGAAGAGAAGATAATCTGTTTAAAATTCTTGCACCAAAAGAGAAGGATTCTTTCTGAAAACCTAAATTCAGGAATGACAATTTATGAGAGTTCACGATGATATTATTACGCACTATGAAAATAATTATAAAAGTAATATTAAAATAATATAGTAAATGAAATATTGAAAATATTGTGATTTATCATATAGCAACAATAATTTTTCATGATCTTATCAAATTATGCAACAAGTGCTATACATTTGAATGTTGTATTACTGTTATATGTGTTGAGTCCAACAATGTCTCATCAATGAATGATCCATATTATATTGTTAATAATTTTAGATAGAATAATCAACCAATATGTATAATATTATTTTCAAAATTAAAGTTAGAAACTAATGATAAAATATCAATGGTTTCAAAAATAATATGAGAGAATTTTCAAATAAAAGAGTGTTTTCCTAATTTATACATTGTAAAAAAAAAGCAATTTATTTATCTTTATATCATTGTGATAGTTTAAATAAAGTGAATAAAAAATTATTCCATTATTACTCCATTAAAATACTATGGATGGTTATTCTTTCTAAAATTTTATCTTTTAATAAGGGTATGTTACATATCTGTACAACAATACAAATGAATAATGAAAATTATAAATAAGGTCAAATTAGTCACAAAAATATGTAATTAATGATGCTATAGAATCAAAATAAATTAATATTATCCTTTTTAAAATTTGAAGGGCATTTTATTTATACAATTTTTGTAAATTCAACTTTACTCAAAATAAAAATAAAAATATTAATTTTTAACGGGTTACCCGCATCCGACCCGAATTTTTCGTGTTCTTAGTGGGTCGACCCTATGATAACCCACATCCAATAAGAGTTGATCCAAACCCAATAATTTCGTGCGGATTCGTGTCGGATTATTGTGTTGTGTCAAAAATAGCCAGCCCTACTGTCAATCATAGTAAAACAGGACAATTCTTTGAATTGAGACAATTAATTGTGGACGAATTTTTAAGATTGAATCTAGTAAGAAATGCAAAGACATTAACAATAACGAGAAAGAATTAAATGTAAGTGGTTAAATAAAGAGTAAAGGTCAAAATTGGTCCTGAACATATGCCCATTTTATCATTTTGGTCATAAACTTTATCTTTTGAATTTTTTGGTCCTGAACATATGGAAATTTGATCATTTTGGTCCTCCGTCAACATTTTCGTTAATACTTAACGGTCAGCCATTTTAATCACAATTTTGGCCAACTTAAGCAATTTTTAATTATTTAATAACTCCTAAACATAACTTTAATTATTTTAAGAATATATCATTTAAAATAAAAAATTAAAGTTTTAAAAAAGAAGATAAAAGAGGAAGTCTGCAACATTTTCCCCTAAAAACGCGAGAGAGGACGGCGCCGCCGAGCGGCCTGTCTCCTTCTCCTTCTTCATTTTCCCCATTTCCTTCATTTATCTACTTCTTCCCCTCTCTCCTTTCCCCATCCATCACTCTCTCCTCACAATGGATCCGCCTTCCATCGCATCCTCATCTCCAGTCTCTCCCTCCGATTCCCCCTAAATCCCCACCTCCCCCTCTCCTACTACTGCAAGCTCAAATTCAAACCCTTCCCCAACGAATTTGCCGACCTCTCCGTCCAATCCTCTGACTCCGACGCCGTCGACGGCAAAATCAACACCTGCTTCTCCCTCAGCAGGCTCGACCTCGAGAAATTGGCCGAGAAAAGCGGCGGATCCTCCTCTCTGAAGATCGAGATCCACCGCCGTGGCGCCGCCGGATGCGGCCTCCGCGGCGGCGGGAAGCTGGTCGGCTGCGTCGCGGTGCAGCTGGACCTGAGGGAGATTCTCGACAAGATGGGGAAGTGCGTGATTCATAACGTATGAAAAATCGGTGCAAATGGGTGGCAAGAACAAAATGGGATTTACTTCACCACAGCCGCCGGAGACTTCATAAAGTATGAAAAATAAAAAAAAATGAATAAAATAATTAAAGTTATGATTAAGAGTTATTAAATAATTAAAAATTACTTAAGTTGGTCAAAATTGTGATTAAAATGGTTGATCGTTAAATATTAACGGAAATGTTGACGGAGGACCAAAATCATCAAATTTCCATATGTTCAGGACCAAAAAATCCAAAAGATAAAATTTAGGACCAAAATGATAAAATGAGCATATGTTCAAGACCAATTTTGACCTTTACTCTTAAATAAATACTCCCTCCGTTCACGAATAGGAGTCCCATTTCTATCCGACATGGGTTTTAAGAAATGTTAAGAAAAGTGGGTGGAAGAAAGTTAGTGGAATAGGGGTCCCACTTGTATATAATAGTTTTAAATGATATGTGAGTGGAATGAGTTGGTGGAATGTGGGGTCTTTTTACCATTTAAGGTAATTATGAACCGGGACTCCTATTTGTGGACGGATCAAAATGGAAAAACGGGGACTCCTATTCGTGGACGAATGGAGTAAGAAGCAAACTCAGTTTAATTGGCCCAAAAAGGGCCTGATTAAATTTGGGCTCTTTTTTCAGTAAAATCCCAAATTTCGGTCCACTAAAACCCCCCGATTCTGATTCTTTTCTCTCTCGTCAGTTTTCAGTTCTTCTGCGGCGATGGCAGCGGCGGCAGGGCCACGCACGGTGACTCTCGGCGGAAAAGGATCTTCGCTGAACTCATCCTCCGTTTTCTACGTGGCGACCGGCTTAGCTCGCGTCACAATCGACTCCTCAGCACTATCTCGTCGCTCCTCCTCTTCTACCAGCTCCGCCGCAAAGTTCTCCTTTACGATTCCTGATTATTTCACGGCGAAGGAAGCTAGGGCGTCTCTAATCCTTCTATTGAATAAGCTGCTGCTCTCTTCCTCTTCCTCCGCCTGTGCTCAATTGGTGGAAATTCTCCAACAGAATGTTTTAGGTTTGGATTATACAATTGATAATGTCGCATCGGAGGATCTGGCTGTGGTTGATTACTCTGCTGCTGCGCTTGCTGGCGTTTCTGCTATTCTGGATCACCACACTTCCGCTTTGGTCTCTATTGTTGATGCTGTTGCAGCTTTATCGTGTGAGGCGCTGCGAGCTGACGTGTCGCCCTTCAATTTGATGGACTCCGGAGATGGTTCAACGGCGAAGGACGCCGTTGCTGTGGCAGCTGATTTTAAGGTGTTTTTTAACGGTTCGAAGCTGGTTAATTCGGGGAAGAAGCTTTCGGACGATTCCGTGGCGGAGATTCCGTCGCTCCATGGAGATTTCAGGGATGTTTCTCGATCGCTCCACTCGAGAGCTAGAGTTCAGTTGAATTCCGGATTCGGAGCTGGCTCGGCGAAGGTTTTGTCGATGGCATTGGGGAATTTGGCTTCGTGCCTGTCATATTTGGGGATTAATAGCATTCGTCGAACCCATCTTCTTCTCTCCAGTTCCATTTCTGATGTGGAATTGTGTTCTCGTCTCTCGGAAATGATAGCTGCTAAATCCTTGCGCCCTGCTCTGGAGGAGCTGTACGCATCTTCTCAAACTGCTCGTTTGGAAGAGGATTATCTGTTATTCGTCCATAAAATTTATGAATTACTCGACGTGGTGAGGAATGTAGTTTCGTGGGAGGCTACAGCTGCGTTCATTTCACTTGGAGGAAGCGAGATTTTTGGCGATAGAATTCAAGGGGACAATGGGAGTTTGAGTGAGCCTAAAATTGGGGATAATCCTAAAGCTGATAAGAAAAGCGAGAAGAAGAAGAAGAAAGTTTTTATGGGGAAAGGAACAGATGCTCTCATGCAGTTTATCAAGGACAAGTTGCTCGGGGGAGCTGCAGAATTTGACTTGGAAAAATTCGCTCAGGATTTCCAGTCATTACTGGATGCAGAGGGTCCATGTTTTAATGATCTCGTCGTGAAAGTGAAAGAGATTGTGGAAACCAATGAAAGTCGAAGGCTTCCGAAGCTACCTAAGGTATAACGCTGCCATTATTTTTTGGGTATTTGTAGATGGTCTGTCATTGCTACAATATTTGGCAAGCGTAAGCATTCTCTTGTTGGATTGATTGCAAATTTCTGTATCTTGAATAATCGAGGTGGCATATTTAATCTCTTGATGATCAAGCAAGTTCGATTCCCTTTAGAAGAAACCATAAGCATTGCTCTAGAAAAGCCGATAGTAGCATTTTATCTGATGGACTGTTTTATTATGTTTCTTATATATGGCCTATTTATTTTCAAGAAGTGAAGCAAACAAATTTGCTATCGTACTCCTTTGCATTTCACAAATCATGCCATTTTCAAGAGGAAGATATAATGATACAGAGAGAAGTTGTTTAAACTAAGATACTCCGTGGTACAAAAACTCAACTTTACTTCTGCCATTGGAACTGATTTCCATGTTACGCTGATTTCTCATTTATGGTCGGAGGAGTGTTATCACATTACTAGTTATGATGCATAACAAAGCCTGGATTTCTTTTCTATAGAATATACTTGATTGAAGAGATGATCTGTAATTGCTAGGTTGTTGTGTTCATTTTAAAAGTATTACTACAATCCCAAACTTACTGAGGTGTTTTAGTTTATGAGCAATGGCACTCCATGAATGTGGCTTCCTTTTGTGTCCCCATGATTTGGCTGTCATTCATGTATCTGCTCATATTGTACCTTAAGACAACATGGAAAACAAACACGTTCTGCATTATATTATAGACTCTTGCTTTCATGTGCAGGGTACCCGTGATTTTGCAAAAGAGCAGATGGCAGTTAGAGAGAAAGCTTTCAAAATTATAACCGAGGTTTTTAAAAGGCACGGCGCCACAGCTTTAGATACCCCGGTCTTTGAAATGAGAGAGACTCTTATGGGAAAGTATGGAGAAGACTCAAAATTGATCTATGACCTTGCTGATCAGGTGAGCTTTTTGTTTCCACCGAACCTTCTCTTTTTTGTCTTCAGTCTAACTTCAATACAAATACCATCTACTTTGCAGGGTGGCGAACTCTGTTCACTCCGATATGACCTGACAGTTCCTTTTGCTCGATATGTTGCTATGAATGGCTTGACATCCTTCAAAAGGTACCAGATAGCAAAAGTTTACAGACGGGACAATCCATCAAAGGGACGTTATCGTGAATTCTATCAATGTGACTTTGACTTTGCTGGTCAATTTGAAAAAATGTTGCCAGACTTTGAGGTCATAAAAATCTTGACAGAGTTGCTTGATGAACTAGCTATTGGAGATTACGAGGTTAAAAGAACTATTTTTTTTTATCATAGTGTTATTTTAGTAGTACAAAATTGGATGACACTATATGTTTTCTATCTTGTACACTGTATCTGAATAAATATTTTACTTGTGTGAAATTATTTGCGCACGCTGCTTTATGGACCTCTGAAGTTCTGGTTGTGTTACTCATAGTTAAGGAAATTATTTCGTGTTTAACCGTATCAAATATTTGTTTCAGGTGAAGCTAAACCACCGGAAGTTACTTGATGGCATGTTGGCTATCTGTGGGGTGCCACAAGAGAAATTTAGAACTATTTGTTCAAGTATTGACAAGCTAGACAAGCAAACATTTGAGCAGGTTAAAAAGGAAATGGTGAGTGCGTGGATCTGATCACGAGAGGTTGACAAAGTGAAACTGGCAGAGTAGCTATCCCATTACATGACATGATATTTGATTTTCATTTTGTGGGATTATCCTATCCTTTGTGGATTCATAGACTGCATATATTTCAATTTTACAGGTAGAAGAAAAAGGTTTGACTGAGGAGACAGCCAATAAAATTGGAAGTTTTGTTGAAAATAGAGGATCGCCTATGGAGTTACTGTCCAAGTTAAAACAGGAAGGCAGTGAGTTCTTATCAAACAGTGAAGCAGAGCTTGCATTGAATGAATTGGAGATTTTATTCAAAGCTCTACTGAAGTCCAAGTGCATAAACAAAGTAGTTTTCGACTTGAGTCTGGCAAGGGGTCTGGATTACTACACTGGAGTCATATTTGAAACTGTTTTCAAAGGGGGTGCACAGGTATATATCAATTTTATGTACATTTAATTATTGCCTCAAAAACAGGAGCATTTTGACGATTTAGGGGGCATTTACTTGATAGGATAGATTGTATACTAGATACTACTATCTATCAAAAACAGGAGTATATACTACTCCTATAACATATGATTGAGTATTTGAAGGAAAAGAAGATCAAATAAGTTCAGAATCAATCAACCCATCAAAGTAAAAATGGTAGATTAGCTTGGGTTTTTTTTATTTTTTTATTTTTTATCTATCCATCATTCGTTAGCATGAATTCGAAAAATTGAATCTGCTTAGTACTCAATCAACTTATTACACCTACACCTATAACTCTTGCAAGAACTTGTACTGGACTACTGGTATTCTTCATTGTTTTTCGTCACAATGGAGAATTGTTTTGTTGTCTGCTGCTACATTACTTCTCCCTTCCTTATCCAATTGTTGTTCTTTTTAGTTCTAATGTGAATCATACCACACGAGTTTTATTTGAAGGGTTCTACAAAAACTTGTCTACAGATTGGTTCAATTGCTGCTGGTGGACGCTACGACAATCTCATAGGTATGTTTGGCACGAAGCAGGTTCCCGCTGTTGGAGTCAGCTTAGGAATAGAGAGAGTATTTGCTATCATGGAGCAAATCCAAAAAGACCAGGTATGCGTTTCTCATTATTTAGAAACCTACCTTTATCAAGGAAAAGAAATGCATTCGAACTGTGTCTAATTTGAATAAAGTAGGCGACATGTTGAGTTTCTGAGGTCTCATAGTGCAACTTCAATATGCCAACCTCATATTTTTATAAAATTTCTGATGCTGCTAACTTGTGTACACAGTTTTAAGCATGCTGTTAAAAAATTCAAATAGTTTTAAACTCCGATTCTGCACAATCTTAATTTCGGGCTTCTGACGTTCTGTGTCCTCGTCCCAGGATATACGAGCAACTGAAACTCAAGTTCTGGTGAGCATCCTAGGCGACGACATCTCACTAGGCGCCGAACTGGCGAGTGAGCTGTGGGATGCCAAGCTGAAGGCTGAAGTTATGGTGCATACGAGACTAAAAAAGCACATAGACCGTGCCATAGGGTCCAAGATACCCTACATGGTGATAGTAGGCGACCAGGAGCTCAGCAAAGGCGTCGTCAAACTGAAAGATGTCACTGCCGCAACTGAGGACGAAGTCCCAAGAACCAGACTCGTGGCGGAGCTACAGAGACGGTTGAACATCTCACCTTAATAGACAGCCATAATCATCCTGTTTCAGTTTCTCTGATTTTGACAGTGGATATAACAGTTTTTTGACCCCCTTCTTACACCAACAAATTTAGCTAACATGTATTTTTTCTTATATATTTTGCTTTGTACACTGTTTAAGGATCCACTCATGTTACAAAATATTTTGTGTAAAAATCTGTCCTAAACGAATTACCTGGATGTTAATGTAGGTGATATCTAATTTTGGCCCAACACATCTCTTTCTACAAATACATCTTTTTTCTAAAATTTTGGTTTTATTAAATCCTTGTACCAATACATTTTATTTCATTAGATCATTTTATAAATTTTGTTAATTAGATAGTACATTGTACTAATTCATTTTGATTTAAGAGCTTCTTTATTTAACAAATTTCAAAATTTTATTAAATTTTCATGTATTAATTGAACTTTTTATTTTTTCTTATTTAATTTTAAATTACTTCAGTTGAAATATGACTCGAGAATCATAGGAGAATTATAAAATTTAGTAGTAAAAGTTTTTTAGTGGGCAATATTAGCAAATTTTTCAAATTCTAAAAACTTTTGAGTCAATATTGTAACTGAATTAATTTTAAAATAAAAATAAGAAAGTAACATAAATAAATTTAATTAACATAAACAGATTAATTCACATAAGAAAAAGTTAATTACATTTAAATACAGATCCAACTAGTTAAAAATAAAACTATAAAATCTCTTAAATCAAACTAAATTAATACTAATACGGATCTAATGAAATAAAAAATTATAAAAAAACTTAATAAAAAAAAATTGGTACAACATTCCAAGAGAATAAAAATTTGTAAAAGAATGTAATGTAATGAAATCGCAGTATATGTATTTTGCCTCTAATTTTCAACGATAATTGTGCAAAAACACAATTGACACGACGTATTTAAAATTGCTATTCTTATACGTAAATTATATGGCATCAGTATTGTTTTTTATTTTCATATCCCTCAAGGCTAAACCCTAATTTCCTCCCCAATCTTAAACCTCCGCTCGCCAGCATCTCAAGGTCCAACACCTGAACAAGTTTTCCGACACTGATCCGCGCGTTCAATTTAGCGGGAAAAAATGCAGCACGATGAGGTCATCTGGCAAGTTATCAGGCACAAACACTGCAGTTTCATGGCCAAGTAAGTTTGATGGCTTGCTTGCTTGTTTTGTGGCGGTTTTTGTTTCGAAGATTTAATTTTGTTGATTCTATGGCGAAATTTATAGAATTGAAACTGGGATTTTCTGCCGGAATCCTTACAACGTGACCGGGATTTGCAATCGGAGCTCATGCCCTCTTGCCAACAGTCGATACGCCACTATTCGGGATCATGACGGTATCTTTTTACTTCCATTCATGCGTTAAATGTATAAATTTGACTGCTTTCGTTGCTAATTAATTTATATGTAGCTGAAATAATTTGGGATTTTGGTGTTTTTCTTCCTTTTCTTTCTGTAGGAGTGTTTTATTTGTATATGAAGACAATAGAGAGGGCGCATATGCCAAATAAATTGTGGGAAAGAGTTAAAATGCCGAGAAATTATGCAAAAGCCCTTGAGCTTATTGACAAGCACATGGTAATCAATATTTATCTTGTTGCTATCACTGTTTTAGCTGCAGTCGGATTGTTCCTGTAAGTTTTGAGCTTTGTTGGCCTGCTGTTTAATATGACAGATGTATTGGCCGAAGTTGTTGGTACACAAAACAAAGCAGCGATTAACTAAGATGACACAGATGCGGATACGCATGAGAAAACTAGCTTTGAAAACAAGGTTCATCCGCCATTTCTTCATCTTTGCACTTGCAGCATGCTTATCTTATTGATTGTAACATATCTCATTATCTGGTGTTTCTTGTTGCCTACTTTTGTGTCACGCTTTTGTTCAGACCCACTTCCTTTATCTCACTTTACTGTAATGAATATCATTTGGACTTAAATAGGAGACATATATTCCTGTTTCCTAGCCCACTCAAGGCATGAAAATCAAGAGCTGGTAAATGACTATAAAAGGGTAAATATATGTAGTATGACGACAGATCAAAGTTATGAGAGATCAAGCAAAGTAACTTTTCTGACTTAGAGTGAATGGATGGGATTGACAATAGGCAAATCACTGTTCATCCATCGAAAGACTTTCGATTTCATATTATGCTTCACTAATCAATATGAACTGGGACAGTGAATTATCTAAGTTCTCAAAGAAAGTGGTTATACTTTTATTACTTATGCACATTGCAGCTTCCTTTTGGGCAGTGTTTTATCCGAATTCTCTTTCTTTAAGTATCAATATACGGTAGCCTATCACATGCTTTTGATTCTTTTTCTTTGTGTAGAGAGAAAATTATGACAGTGCCAACCAAACAAAAGAAAAGGGAAGCTAGACGAGAGGAGAAGGCTGAGAAGGCAGCACTTTTGGAGAAAGTACGTCAGTTCTTGCTTCTGTTTAACCTGCAATCATTGGAGCACTTGATTGTGTATTGCTTGGACTGACTTTCACATTAAATTTCAGAGTATTGAAAAGGAGTTACTTGAGCGCCTCAAGAAAGGAGTCTATGGTGATATCTATAACTACCCCGTTGATAAATACAATGAAATCCTTGATAAGGAAGAAGTTGGAAAAGCTACTATTAGTGAAGATGAAGAGGAGGAGGTTCTGCATCGACATATTTGCTCCAGTTCAATTGTTTGATTCATTGCTCATAGTGCCCATGTGTTCGATATTGCAGGAACCAGTAATAGAATATGTTGAGGGATATGAGGAACTTGAAGAGGAGGATGATATGGAAGATTTTGGTGGTCTTGCTATCAGAGAAGATTATGATAATGGTAAGACTTTTGCAATTTCTCTTTACACAGTTCTATTAACATACAACATAATAGCTCTTCTGCTGGGGTTCAAATTGGGAGAGAGACCCCTGCTGTTATCGTCTTCAATATATGTGGTTATTTTAGCCATTTCTCAAAAAACATCTATTACAGATAATTTGAATGATGGTGATGATGATGACGACGACGATGACGATGAAGAAGAAAAAAGTGCGTCTGTTGCTTATAAGAGAGGGAGGAAGAGTTCTGCAAGAAAGCTGGCGAAAGAAGAACAAGCGGCCAAATCTAAGAAGAAAATCAAAGTCCAAGTTGAGGTAAACTCCACTGCTACATTTCTCTCTCTTCACATAACTACTTTAAGATGGATATTCACTTATTATTGATGTGCTAGGTTGAGCACGAAGACGCAGTTGAAAGGCAAAGAGCTGTGTATTGAGGTATTCCTCCCTTTTTATGTTCATGTACGAAATCAGATTACCAACTCGAGGAAGTTCACTGAAGCTTCATGGTATTAGCTTATGGCCACACCCCATATTGGAATAGGAGACTGCTCAAGATCACCGCTACCGTGATGTAGTATTCCTCTCCAAGTGTGCTAAATCCCGTAATCTTTGACCCGTTTCGATGGGATCGAATGTGGACTTCACCAGTTTTGCTGCTGCTGTTGCTTCCCTCCCCAGAATTTTGTGATTTATATTGGTCATTACCAAATTTTGTTATGTTCTAAAGGATATTTTCTGACTTGTACTGATCATTATTTATTGAATGTGGTCTTTTTTATGTATACCGTGTCTGGACCCGTAGAAAGTAAACGTTTTTCATGTAATGTGTTCAAATTCATACTATAAAATAGATAATTAAAAAAATGTATAAGTATTTGTTGGAAAATTAATGGAGTTAAGAGCAGTATTTTCCTCTAGAAAGTAGCAATGATTTTCTTTAATAAATTAAATTTCTGAAAAATGATGTTCGTTACTTGAACAATGAACATGCAACTGGGCCAATTAAATAAAGCCCTTTAAAAAGTATTTGGGCTTCGGCCCAACCGAAAATAGCTCATTTTCTTTCTTTCATTACTAAACAAATAGGGAATTAGGAAAGGTCACTCTTCATGTTCGGCTAAAATAGCATTTTATGAATATTTCGTATTTCTATTATTTTTTCTATATATTATAAGTATCCATTATTTTCTAAATATACAAAAATAAAAAAGGAGTATATTTTATCACCCTTTTAAATCCTTATTGCTTAACCAATTGAAATTTTGCCTCTCAACTAAGATCATGGCTGCACCCCTGACCCTGTTACATATATTGAGGCAACAAAGGTGTTGCCTATAACAGATGCCAACATCTCTCATTATACATAATTATTAATCTTGACCATCAATTTCTTAAATAAATTTATTAAAGTAATGATGGAATAGATGATATTTGTGAAGAAGGTAGATGAGTGTAAACTCTACAATGGGAAAGTTGAGAAGCTTTTATAGTTTCTAGAAAGAAATTATTTAGTGATTACTAGTATGGTCCCATATAAAATTAAATATGAACATGTATGGGCATGTACTACTCTAGTAGGAAAAGTTAAATTAGGATTAGAGTTAATCTTTACCCTATGTTATGATATATCTGCATCTTGTTTGTGTAAGCCTGTAGGAAATGCACTTACATTTGACTATTAATTAAAAAGTTAGTTAACGAAAATATTTTAATTAAAATTTATAAACCTTACAAATTATATTCCAAGTAACTGTTGAGGTATATTGAAAGATTCTGACAATTTCATTTTATGTATAGGAGAAATAAACGGAGAAAATAATTAAAATCTCTGCGCATAGTTTTTAATTCAAGTTTACTTTTTCAAGAACAACCATAGACCCAATTATTACACATACATGCATTACAGCATCATTAAATGTCTGTCTGTTTTACTTATCATTTTTTAAGCCAAACACATATGAAGTTACAGTTACTGCGTGTCTGCGCAGAAAAAGTTAAAAACAAAAAATAATTCCAACAAAGTCAAATATTTACATGGGCTGCCTTGAATTAAAAGTATGCTCCATCGGGCTCAAATTAAAGAAAGCGTTTTGTTTTGTTTTCGACGAAATTTACAAAAGCAATTAAGTTAAAGAAAATAGATGAAGTAAACAAGTAAAGAAAAATATAACTTAGAATCTCCAAAAAAGACTATGAATGAATCATTCAAATTGGGATTTTGGGACAGAAAAAGTTCTAATAAAGAATATTTTAAAAAGTTCAATTACCTAGTTTTGTAGGTGGATAAATATACTAGGAGTAGTTTTGAGGTGTTAATAAAAATTATAAGTCGCATAAATTATTTATTTAAAGATTAGTCAATATTATTTTTGTATATCAAATAAAAACATCCACTAAAAGTACTCTACTTTGGGACAACTAAGATACATTGAACAAATTTGTGCGTAACTAATCATACAATATTTCAAATACATGTCTATTATCAATCCATAGGGTTTCGTTTTCAATAGCAAGATTTGTGTGTGAAAATCTTGACTGTTACATTTCCTATTAATATGACCATTAATTAGTCATAAATTATAGAATTGACATTGGTTAGCATCAAAATGGGATAAATGTCTAGTTATGGCTTGTGAATTATGCATGTAAAAAATCAGAAGCCAAACCCTGAAATTCCACCATTTTAGGAAATGCATGTTTTGTGTAATCAAAAGAATCGCATGCGCCCCAAACTCATTATATTTTCCAATCAAAGGGAAGCAAAACCTGACAAACACAGCAAAATATAATCAATGGAGATATTAAATTGCATGCATTTGAGGTTTCAATAATTATTGTTTTTACCAGACAACAGAGGTTACAAGAATGAATATCCCTTTTTTTAAAAATAAAAATAAAAATTAGTGTACTTAATTGCCACTTTTTATTCGTTTACATCGCAAGGTTTTGTCAAGTTTTATAAATTTAATCATATGTCTATTCAAGAAGGTTAGCTTGTAAATAATTGTGCATATTCCTCAATAATATTTATACCGGTTTAACTATATAGTATATCAATATTTAATTTATTGTTTAGATGATGTATATTGAATTATTCTCGTTTGCATGCACTTTCCTAGAGTATCTCTACCCAATAATATTTATATATTTTTTATACTCATCTTTTGTAGTAGTATAATGTATTACACCTATAAATAACAGGCCGTTGCTTTACCATAGATTTTATACACATATTAAACAAGACCTAAATTCATAGTATTTCAAAACAAGATCTTTCGTGCCAACTCTAAATATTAATTTGCTTTTAGACCTTGCTGTATATTTAATGAATAAATTAATTATATAAGGTGGTTCCATCTAGATAATTTTTTAGTAGTTACAACAATTCACATGACTTAATACGCTCTCAAAATTAAAAAATATTGTCAATATAGAAAAATTGGCAAAGTAATTAGTCAAAAGAAAATGTCAAAATTCTATAAACAGGAGAAGAAAATGCTGGAATATATACATTAATTACACATACTCTAATATCCCATGTTGTCGTTAAAATCTGGTTGGCATTTACTCTCTCTCCAGCCATATATTATATTAATTTTTTATGTTTCTATTTTAAATTATATACCATATTAATATATGTTGGTTGTATGAAATATTATTGCCATCTATGCACAAACACGTGAAATTAAACATGAATATCGTAGGAAAGCTATTTATCTATGAATGCAATTTTATTATGTAAGATTCATGGGCCAATGCAATATCAATAATTCTCTGAAGAAAGCTACGATGCACAAATAATTAATTAATGCTCGGGCAAATTTATTCCATCCTCTTTTAATCTCAGAGTTCAATAATGTATTTCCCAATTTATTGGCTTTAAATTGCCACGACAGCCAACATTTTTTTATAGAATAACGGGGAACTATAGTAGTTCCAATCAGATGAATAGAGAGAAATAGAAAAAATTAAAATAAAAATCAATTTCCATGAAACAACACTGTCCAATTAGAAATCAGGCAATCAGCAACCTAATTAATTATATCCGAGTATTATAGAAAGTCTTGTATTTAAAAAAACATGATATATAATATTAAAATACTATAGAGGACTTTGTGATATCATATACTCCGTATCCAACAATTTCAAATTTTAAATCTCTCTCATATTTCCTTTCGTAATTATATATTTGAATAGTAAGTTATAATAATTTGGTCCAGAAAATAAATAGGAGTATATTAAAATGTACCAGCTGCCATAGTAAACTTGACATAGCTGGAAAGTTGAGATTTACAAGTAGTATTGTTAAATTGCTTACATTATAATCGCACGTGCAGACAAATAATTCAACTTCATAATTCATTTTCCTATACTATTTTCTCAGACCATAACTATTGATAATTAATGTTCAATAATTTTCTATTATATTGCCCGAAATTTAGTGTATGAGATCAACCATCGATTTTTTCCACTTGTTACCCCAAACACTTCAAATATCTATGCATATTATGTTTTTATATATAAAATCTAATACTATCATCAACAATATCTCAAATGCCTATATACTTATAAAATAACGTCATTTTTTAAATATTTGGGGGCGACAATAGTATTTTTTTTTTGGTTATATATACGTCATTGATGTATATATATTGCAAGTGTGCCTATAAATTGTCTACCGAAAAGAAAAAAAAAAGACGAACGAAAAATGATTGACTAATCAGTAACCACTCATTTAAATTTAAACTGGAATACGAAAAAAAATTTATGCTGTTTTTTTTTTTTTTTGATACAAGATAAAAGCTCAAGCTGAAGGCACAGCGAGCAAAATAGTCGATAACAAACAAACGAACAAAGAAAAAAGATAACCAAAAACAAAGTAGAAACCCTCCACTAATCTGCCACTAGCCAAAAACCCATAAGCTAAGCAAAGAAACACTACAATCCAGCAGCAATCCGAGCACAAGCCATTCCTCAACAAAAAGCCACACCACCAGCTCAACCAAGAACAAGACACCAACAATAAAAAAACAGATACAAAAAATTTATGCTGTTAATCAATATTCAACCCAATTGGAAATCCATGACATATTTCACCATAAAACTAACTAACATGATTTAGGACCTAGATACAAAATTTGAACAAATCATACTTAAAGTACTATACTTTTACAAAATCAATTATATCGACGTTCAATTCGATTGCTTTGTCATCTATATTGGTAAGTTCCCCCATTATATTAACAAATGTGGAAGTAATGGGAATTAGATTATTATTACATCATTTATTAACTAATTAAAGAGTTAGGACCATTAGAATTAAGAGTGGTTAAGTATGCTTGCCATTAGCTAGGACCTTCTACATCTAGTTATAATTAACTTAACTAGCTAGGTTGATACCGGCCGGTAGACTTGATATTAAAATTTTGTTTTCTGTTTATTATATTTACCTATGTATATTTATTTAAATATGCATCGTGAGTATAATATTATCATTTGATATGTATGATATATGAATTAGCAATGTTGATGGGTATTATATTAGCAAAGATTGTGTGCACACTGCAGAGAGACCTAGAAAATAAAACTTGTAGGGTGAGGCACAATTAAAGGGCATCGAAAATTAGAATAGTGCATCGACCATCGTTAGCAACTGATAACAAATGTAGAACGAAAGTGAACCCCAACATTGGAGGATGAGAAGAAGTTGGCGCATGTGCGTATCACAATAATGACTATGATGAATAAATTATACTTCAAATCTAATTTTACTTTCAACACTTAAACTTACTGAGAGACAATGACCGTTAGTGAATTAATGATGGTCGCCAATACATTGGCTAATCATAAAATTATAGTTTTAAAAATTAAAATATACTATAAATTGCATTTACAGATGTGTCCTAGTGATCAGGAATTGTCAGTAAGGTGGACAGTGAATTTCACATCGTTTTCGTACAAAATTATGTCCCTGATCCGTTGTTGAATCACCAAGATTTAGCATGTCGGTGATCCATCGGTTACACCCGGATCAATTTCATGACCTTTGGTTAAAGATGGATGAGTTCCTACCCCTCAACCACACCTCTTATATTAATTATAGAATTTATAAGCATCAATCGACAAATATAATAAAATATAGATATATGAGAATTTGAAATTACACATACTTCACCACACCTCTAACTGCAACGTGTATAATATGGTATTGTTAATATATGAGTGATTAATTAGTTGGTTTGAGGCAGTGAAAAAAGCATATACTTACCTGATTTTTATCAAATCGTTTCATACATAGACTATATCTCTAATTCCCCGGTGTAACTAATCATAACTTTGTACTCCCTTTCGTTCCAATTAAATTGAGTCAAAACTTTTAAGTACAGAAATTAAGAAATTGTGTTGAAAATTAGGAAAGGAAAATAAAGTAAAAAAAATAAAGAGAGAGTAAAGTATATGATGGAATAAAGTAGAGTGATTGAATGTTTTGTTTGTTGTAAAAAATGACTCAATTTAATTGAGAAAAAAATACGAGACATAGTTGGGGTAACAGTAATATGCATTAGTGATTAATTAGTATATAATGTATGTAACAGTAATATGCATGCATTAGTGATTAATTAGTATATAATGATGTATCTTAACTTAGGTACGGGATCCAATCATTTAACCAAACATATTTATTTCATATTCTATCTATTAGAAATATATATATGTTCCTTCAGTCAGGTTGTCCATATAATTAATATAAGTATATTAGTAATATTAAAGCTCTACAGATCATTTTAATTCGTAAATTTGTTGCAAACGTGAGGCTCCCCATGCAATTGAATAATTACGAAATACTCCAGAATTAATCATTCCATTTTTATCTTTAAACAGTAAATATTTATAAATCGATGCAGTTAGTCATTGGAGCTAAGAATGTATTGAAAATTAAGATGTAAGTTTACTTAATTGATCTTTTCAATAAGTCAAATATAGAACCTATGACATAGATAGGTGTTTCACTAGTTGTAAGGTTTAACATTATTACCTCTTAACCCACACCTAGACGTCGATTTACCTCAAATGTTATTTAATTTGATTGATTAAAAAATAATGATTAGTTCTATTGCATAATTTTTCAATCTTTCTAGGGTTTGAATACGTTTTCAATAAACTCAGGAAAATAAGCTACTCCGTATATAATTTTTATAATTACATATATATACTTATTTGAAGAGAAGCAATATATGTATGAAATAATTATGTTGATTGGATCCTCACCGTAAATAATTTAAGGGGATGTTTTGCTTTTAACTAGACCTGTATATTATATATATACGTATTATCAATGTTCACATAAAAATATTTTTTCACTTATCTTTCCCCAGCACATATACGATCATACGTATAAAATTGAGAAACACTAGACTCCTACGGTCCTACCTTGAGATGTAGATACTATTGACACATCGAATTTGTACTTGAATAAAGCATGTACTTAAATAAATATTTTTGAATACCTAGCTCCTACTCAATTTTATATATTTTCTAATTATTTATACATTAAAAATGTGTGTCCTCGCCATTACATTACTAACTACACCTCCTCATCAATGCTCTTCTCCTTATAAAACATCTCCTAATCTACCTCACTTCTCAATCATTTCTCAACCCTAAAATTTTCTACATTTCTTCCAAAACACAAGAATCTATTTTCATCACCCACACACACAATGGAAGAGGCTTTGAGAAGGCTCAACGCCGCCCCAACTACCAAGCCCGCGGCGGCGCCAAAGCGGTGCTCCGCCGCCAAGCGTCCACACAAGGACGCCGCGGGCGGCACCAACATGCGGTACCGCGGGGTGCGGCGGCGGCCATGGGGGCGGTACGCGGCGGAGATCCGGGACCCGCAGTCGAAGGAGCGGCGGTGGCTGGGCACGTTCGACACGGCGGAGGAGGCGGCGTGCGCGTATGACTGCGCCGCACGCGCCATGCGGGGCGTGAAGGCCCGCACCAACTTCGTGTACCCGGCCTCGCCCTCCGAGAATCTCCTCCCTTCCTTCACCTACGGGAAGCTATCTCAGCCCTCCATCCTCTCCTCCTCCTCACGCCAATTCCTCTCTCCCGCGCAATTCGATTTCACCAGAAATTCCCTAAATTCTCACCGATTTCTCCTCCGCGATTACATCACCTCATCCACTGCTAAATATCTCGATACCAATTCCAATTCCAATTTCACTCTGACCTCCGATTTTTTGAGAAATTCCTCCAATTTCACCGGATCTTCTTCCTCCTCCTCTCTCTGCGCCACCGCCACCTCCGCCACCGTAGTCTCCGAGACCGCCTTCGCCGCCGCGCCGCTCAGCTTAGAAAACATCGAGAACAAAAAGGGAGAAGCTCTGTGGAATGAGAATAACTGCATGGATTTCTTCCCAACTGAGAGGTCTGATTCCGGCCTATTGCACGAAGTTCTCAACGGATTTCTCCCAAATTCGACGAAAAGCGTAATTGAAGAGGAGGAATTTGCTCTGCCGAAAGGGGATGAATATTTAGGGTTTTCTGGTGAATTTGGGAAACTGAACAACTGTTTTGGATTTGTTGAGAGTGAATTTGAGGGGTCGATTAATCAAACAAATGGGATTTTATCAGAGATTTTCAACTATCAGGAGAGTGGGAATCTGCTTGAAGCTAACATGCAGAATGCATGAACTCAACCACCTGAAATTGTTCTTCAATTTCATGGAATATTATTCTCAAATTCTGTGTATTTAATTTCTTGTTTATGGGCAAAAAACTAGTCTTCTGATCTGGTGTTAAACGTAAGATTTTAATTTATTTGGTTGATTATAAGTCCACATTTTAAAGTTATTACTCATTTTTGTTTTACGTATGCATTGATTATTTATATGGTACATGTAACTTTAATTTGGGACGATAAGATCACAACTCACTTATTTCGGAAGAGAACGTTTAATATTAAAATCACAAACTCTGATCTAATTTCACGATTAATTAATTAATCCGAAACCATAACACAATTGGAAATCAAAAATAGCTATAGCCTATAGGGTTTGAATGTTGCATTTGGAAAACTACATTAAGTTAAGACGACATTGAATATCTCGTAATTACAAGAATATTCGATTAAAATTTAAATGTAAATTTAATAATCTCACGATTAAATTTGTTTTTGTCACGAGTCTAGAATTTTAATCAAATATTTTCAATCAGGTTGGTGTATCTCCAAACGACAAACATGTGATTATTGACGCGTTAATACCAATCAGATTGTACCTAAATTTAGGGTTAATAAATTTTTTACATGAAACAAAAGCACGGTATTGATATATGATCATTCTTATACTGTATTCGTATTTTTACATAGCAATATGATAATTTCGTATTTGGTTCGTAATTTTATCGGATTCGTGTAACACGTTGCCATTAATTATTAGTAGTAGTAGTTTACTAGTTATGCTTTATTTGAGTATTATATAGTCTTTAAAATTAAAGAATTTGGACTTATGTATGGTTGTCGTGTCATTATTAAGTTATGTCAACACAAATTAAATTGTGTTGCTTTCATGTTGGTGTCGTATTTGTATGATGTGCTAATATATTTCACTGCAAAAAACAATTTGAATTACCAGCGGTGGCCAATCTCTCGTTGATTACCTACAGATTACTGATGGAAAACATTATTACCGGCGGATTTGATGGATTACCGACGGAATTCCCATAGTCCATAGCAAAAAAATTCGTCGGTAACACTATTTACCGTAGGTAAAATTGGAATCACTGACGGAAACTTTCGTACGTAAATTTGTTATTTTTTGTAGTGTTTATGTGTTTTTTGGGCATAAGATTTATGATATTGGTGTTTGATAATTTTGGAAGAAAGAGAGAATAAAATATGAAACTAAAAAAAGGAGGAGAGAGAATAATTTTTTTGTCATAAATAATTACTCGAATAGTTTGGACAGATCAAAAGTGAATACGATTAAATTAATTTGTGATGGAGGGAGGGAGTATAATTCTGTTGGTGTCTAATTTCAAAATATTTCTTCATTTCTAAATTAATATGGACCCAACGAATGATTTGTACATTAGGATCAACTACAAAAAAAAATACGTATCCTCTTTTTAATATCATATATATGCACCTTATATTTAAGATGCTAACAAAAATATGTATTGGTTTGCAAAGTTTCAATAGCTAGGATTATCCGCATCTTGGGTAGAATATTTATTTGATCACCAATGATATACGAATAATGTATTGCCTTTTATAGTAAGTTGTGAGTAGGAGTAGTATTATTTTCATTCGTGACGTGGGCTCAATCATAGAGGAGCCAAACGCGGTCTTATAAAGTTTAAGCAGTAGAAATTTAAAAGAGTTTTAATGTAAATCGTGTGCGGCTGCTTTTATGAGAAAACCAACTTATTGAAACAACATAATCTTGAAGATGGACAATAATTTTTCACAATAGTTTTTAATCTTGCAACAATACATCTATTCATTTGTCTTTGTATTATTGATGATTCGCACGAGCTGTTGTTAATGTGTGGCCAATATATACCCCCTCCGTCCATCAGTTGCTAGGAGTCCTGATTGAGTTCATCACAAATTTTAAGAAATACTCCCTCCGTTTCACTTAAAATGTAACATTTGAGAATCGACACGGAATTTTATGTAGTGTTATTTTGTGAGTTAATGAAGAGAGAGTAAAGTAAGAGATGAAAAAGTAGAGATAGAGTTGTTTCCATTTAAGGAAACGTTTCATTTTTAATGGGACAACCAAAAAAGGAAAACGTTGCATTTTTTATGGGACAGAGGAAGTACTAGATACAAGTGAAAATTGATAAAAAAAAATAGTGAAATTTGAGCCTCAATTTTATAATGACTTATACTTTTATATAACATGTGAGTGAAATGTGCATACTCCCTCCGTCCCAAGATAAGTGACTTACTTCTTTTGGGCACGAGATTTAAGGAATGATATTTAAATAAGTTAAAGTGGAGAGAGTAAAGTATGAGAGAAAAAAAGTAGAGGAGAGAAGAGAGAATAAAGTAGGTGGAGAATAAAGTAAGAGGGATGACTTTTTGCTAAAAATGGAAATAGGTCACTTATAATCGGACACCCCAAAAAGGAATACAAGTCACTTATCTTGGGACGGAGGGAGTACTACTTATCATATATTCTAATCATTCACAAAAATAGTTTCATTTGCGGACAGTGTTTTAATAAAAAATTGGTAAAGTAAGAGCAAAGGAGAAAAAATAGATCAAGAGAGATACGTAGAAAAAATAAGTAAAGAATTGAAAAAAGTGGGTAAGTATGAGATAAAAACTTTCTATTTTTAGAAATAGGACTATTTTTTGTGAACACCCTAAAATAGTAAAATGAGACCATTTTTAGTGGACGAACGGAGTAATAAAGGTAAATCGCAACTTCTAATAGCAAACGGACCAAAATAGCAAACCAAGATTCTAATCACGTGCGAAGAGCGTATATAAGAACTCCAGTTTTTTTGAAAGGGATACATTTTGCTAACATCAGGACGAATCAAGAATAACAACCTCCCTCAATTATGGATGAATCAATGAAACTATGTAAGTATCATTTTATAATAATCATAATTAAATATATTTTTTTTATTATTAGTAGTAGTAAATATATCTGGCATACTATCAGTTCATTATTAATATCTTATTATACAGAAGTAGCAAAATCTGCAATCCACTTAACTTTTATAATCAACTTGTCTTGCATTTTCTAAAACTCCGAATTGAGACATTTAGTTCTCAACGAAGAGATAATTATTTATATGTCACTACAAAAAAACTTATCTTTCAACGACACAAAAATTCGTTGATAATTATTTATATGTCACTACAAAAAAACTTATCTTTCAACAACACAAAAATTGAAACGCAATTACCAACGCCTGAATATTTTTTAAAATACGCAAAGGAAAGCGTGTCCAAGTTGAAGGCAAATTATCTTAATCTTTTATTTTCTAGGATGCTTTATTTGTTTGGACACCAACAATAAGAACATTTTATGAAGTATTGGTGGTATAATTAGACACATAAATTAGCATCCTTATTAACATTAAAAAATGTCCTTAGCCGTTCTTTTTTTTTTTTTCCGTAGTGCGTACTCTTTCCAAATCTATACGAATTAATTATTAATTTTTTTTTTATGTACTCTTTTATCAAGTATGAATAATAAAAGGAAATAGTATTTCCATAAAGACGTATATAGATGAGTTAGTTTATTGTATAGGTATTCCCAAAATGAATACGGTAATTAACCTTCAATAATTAATTAAAAGCAAATAAAGAGGTGGACCATTGTAGTTTTGGGTTAAGCTAGCCATAATTACACTTGAAACTCCTGCGTCTGCGTGTTAGCAAGGGTAAAGTGTGGATAATATATTCTACTCACTAATTAATTTCTCTTATTTATTACTCCTTCAATTATATACCAACTAATTAAATAATGGTCCTAGCTTATTCTATGATTCCAGATATAATCTCGCAATATTAAATCAAATGAAGGTATAGGAGCTTAATATTAATTATTATAAACCTAAAAGCATGTTTGTAATAATGTGTGTGGAAGAGCTAGTACTTAGTTTAAGTAGTAATAGCATGTGAATCTGTGATACAATATACTATCAAATAAAATTAAATGGAATAAACATTGGATTAATTATGGTAAATTTGAATCCACTTAATTTTACGTGTTACATAAATTTGTGCATCTAGACAAAAAGTTGTTCAGTTAGTAAGACGCACCATCCAACCAATCACTACGAAAGTGGAGATTATCGATAGATTTCCGTGTCGATAAATTAAATCTAAAAAGTCTAGTAGTATCAAATTTTACCAATGATTATGATGTTGGAACGGGTGCAATGTTAGATGACCGAAGGAGTCTGTCAGTGTACATGTGATGCTGAAATATGTGGCTTACCGACGAGTTTTTCCATCCGTATTATCGATGGGTAGGCGTCCGTCAGTAAACCTACATTATGCTGATGGTTTATTGTATCGATAATCCGTAGGTATTTGTAAATTTTAATATTTGTTTAATTTGTTTATTTACCTAGTTATGATGTCTTATATTTATCATATTTATAAAAAAACATATTTTTTTTTTAATATTCTCCACATTTATTTATACGCCATATGGTCATAAATAATTTGTTGTTGTGAAATTATTTATTGAAGTAAATCTAAAACCAAGAAATAATGAGTAAGGAATTGTACCACACTAAATACTAATCCATCTAAATCATCAAATTAATGACAAAATTATATCAACCATTTTGACTAATATTTGGTGCCGTATATATACCGTATACGTGTTTCATTAATAGTCAGTACACAATATATATAACACCTTTCAATTGCTATCAATTCACCTTTTACCTCGTTTAATTAATTAACGTGTGTCGGATTCTTATGTCACAATTTAAGCCTAATTATCTTGTAGTATTTTAGATGTATTAATGCATATCTCCAAACAAGAAAAAAAAGAATACTTTTCAATTGCCACTTAAAAACAAACCACTCAGAAATTATCCGACATGGAAGAATACAAATCAAACATTCAGTCCATTCATATTCTTGTTATTAATGGGCCAAAGTCCTAGATAAATAAGATATTCGAAGTGAGCCCAATATGAAGGCCCAGTTACACCTAATGACCCAAAGCCCAAACATTTAGAACTAGGAATTGGCACGTCAAAATGTCAAATTACTTCTTTTCATTTTCTTTTTCTTTTTCTTCTTCTTCGATTGATTTGGGTGAGAATTGAGTTCATTTCTTTGGGATTGTGGACATCTAAACAAATAAATATACTCAAATCACTATAAATATATGAGCAACTATTTTTACCAAATACTACTAGATTTCTGAAATTGAAAATTATTTAGAAGAATGGACTATTCAACAAAAATTTGTATTACTATTAATTAAAAAAAGAGAGTAAACATTCAATATATAAAAAAATAATGATTTCCTAAGCACCATTAGCAATTCTTATATGCCAAAATAACAATTAGTGGCCAACCATATGATGCAAATGAAGGCATGGAAAATGGGACCCTTCCAGAAAGTGCTCTTGTTGCCTCGTTATTCTGATGATTCATCCAAAGCAAGAACATGTATAAAAACAAAATAGATCAATAAATTATCAAAAAGTAAAGAGATTCGGATAAAATTTCCTGTTGATCTTTGTGTGTGTAATCACTAGAGTGGGTAAAAGAAGCTTTATAAAAAGTGGGTTTTTTTTCTTGTGGTTGGATTTGACTCAAAGTTTGGTTACTAGACTATCCAACATGTGAATGATAAAGATTGATGATGAAATAAAATATACCAACCCAATAATGTCCACCACCTTTCTTATCTCAATTATTCAATTCTCTCTATTTAAACTCCCCAAACAAGTTGTAGTGTAGCTTCTCCAACTCTTGCACAAATCCACTCCAAAATCAAGAAGCCTTGTTTTTTTTGATGCAATGGAAAATGGAGTGATGAGAAAAGAGATGAAGGTGGAAATACCAGAGGTGACCCCACCTCCATTGGCAAGAACCAAGTCCATTTCTTGCCTTTGCTCCCCTACCACGCACGCTGGCTCGTTCCGTTGCAGGCTGCACCGCTCCCCTACCCTCCGTAGGAGCAAGAGCATTGCGTACGGGGAATCTAAAAGTAAAGGTGAAACGACGCCGTTTGTGCCTATGCAGAGCAATGCAGTGGATGCTCAGTAGTCATAGATGTCATGTCTATGTGTATGTTTAGGCTGATCATACGCATCTATCAGATGTGTAAGGTCAGCGAGTTTGGGACTTCCTAACGACGTCGTTTCTTACTAAAATTTCCTATATCCAAAATCTTGATTCATCTTGGTCTCATTCACAACTTTTGCACCAATTAAACTCCATCAACTTATAACACAAAATCGACAATAAAGTATTAAGTCATCATCAACACCTTATAACAAGCTACAATTATAATTGACAAGAAATACATTTATTATACAAAATTACAAATGAAGTAAACTATTCCCTTATGATCTAGCTAATCTTGGTTGAGTCCAAATCTCCTAATGACGTCTTCTAGAATTAGAGCATATTGAGCAAAAAAAAAAAAAAACTGTCAATTCTTTGGACTTCCACTTGTACTAATAGGCCAGAGTTTGCTGAAAATACTCTTAGGTTTGCTAGGCATCTTGGAAGGCTTAGCCACGCGATCGTGATCCTCAGCCAGCTTCATCTTTAGTGTCGAAACACTAGACTTTGGGGACTTTATACCGGAGGCGCTCCACTGGTCCTCCGGTGGCAAGGTGCTGAACGAGGTCTTCGCCTTTGAAGGAGTCGGCTGCCCTTCCAAGAGCACCTTCATGTTGTTTGGAAGCTGGCCACCCGCCATTGAAGCCCGTGCCTGCTCAAAGAAAAGGACCTGCACCACCACCCTTAGAGGGAGCCTCTCATTCTGTGCAGCGTGCATACAAGCTTCCACGGATAGCTTCTTGCAGTCGAGGATTTGCCACAGACGCTTCCTCTCGCCCTTGCTCAGCTCCGGATGCTCCTGCACAATTAGTCACAATCACAACACATTCTTCAAAAAAAAAAAATTACCAAAGAATTGAAATCTCTTTGCTACCTTTAGGTAAGCATCAATGGCTTTGTAGAGATCATCATGATTGAGCCTTGCAAAATTTGGGACTGCTTCAGCAATGGAAATGAATTTGGACATAGGCAGATTTGCATCTTTACCTATCTCTTGCAAGAATCTATCAACAAGCTTTGCAACCTTGAGATTGGAGGTGTGTGATGCAGAGGATGATCTCCTCATCTCTTGAAACTCAACATCAACTCTAGGGGGGCTCGGCCCCCGCCACACGAACTCCTCCAACATGGCCAAAACGGTGTCCACATCATGCCTCGTCCCATTTTCACAGCAACGGGGCAGTAGAATGTCAGCAACCGTGGCCTCGTCTAGTTGAAGCCCTGCCCTTGTTCCCAGCTCTTTCTTGGATGAGACAGAGGCTTTTAGCACATTAGCTGCCTTGAGCAGTTTCAGCAGAAAACTGCAAGAAACAGCCCCTTTCTCTGCTGGTAATAAGCTAACAATTGATTCCAAAATCAGCCTATTTCTTGAATCTACCTCACCATCATCATCACCTTCACCTTCAGCATCCATTGCCTTACCCAAGTTTGGGAGCCAACGCGACGCATAAGCTCTCAAAGCATCCCCGATGAGGTGAGGGGGGACCTTCCCCCCAGACTTGATTGCCTCCATCACTCTCCAATAAAGATCTATCTCCAATTCTGCCAAGTTCTCACCCCACCACCCTTTATCCTTATCCTTATGCCTATGGCTCTCTGTTCCATTGCTCGAATAGCAGCTGTGGGCCCGGCCTACCTTATCCGGGTGGGCCGAAACCCTCGAGGCAACTGCCTCAATGCACCTACCGGTCACCCCCACCTCCTCCGATAGTGAGGGGAAAGCCTTGGTGGTCTGCAATGTCACAATTGAGTCCCTCCAGCCTTGAAGGATGTAAGAGTTCAAGAACACCTCAACTTTGTATATGAGATTGCCTTTCTCCACATCCTCTGTCATCTGGAGATACTCTGCTGCACAACGGATCGAGACAATGTTGAAGGCGCTGAGCGTGATGGTGATGCCGTAACAGAACTTGGCACAGAGCTCGAACGCCTCCACCCCTCCCGGGAAGCCGTGGAGCTTGATCAGCTGGAGCTCCGAGGTCGACTCAGGGCTCTCTGCATACAGCTTCTGCAGGCGGAGGCATTTGGATAGCAGAGGAAACTGTGCTTGCAAACATCAAATTTATGCATTTGGATCATTTCTTATATTTCTATACTGAAAGAGCTCAAATGCAATGAAAAATGAGCATGAAATTCACCTTATGGAGTAAATATCTGCTCCCTTTTACTTGGATTATAAGATCACTTGAAACTTCACATGAAACAGACCTAAAAAATAAGCAATACACACCTTAAGTTCCATCAAACTACAGCAAGATTGCATTTTGATCAGGAATTCATGCAGTTAGGCTAAAAGGGTTCAAAGATTCAATCATTCTTGAAAACATCAAGGTATGATTGAGTTTTTAAAAACAATCACCTCACAGCAAAGACAAAAAAGAACTCCTTAATTCCATCAAACTACAGCAAGATTGCATTTTGCTCAAGAATTCATGCAGTTGAACTAAAAGGGTTCAAAGATTCAATCATTTCTTGAAAATAATAAAATATAATTTTGTTCAGAAAAACAAAAAAATCACCTCACAGCCTCTGTGGTGTAGAATGTGTCAGGGCGAGATCCCAGCTTCATGAACTTCATCTCTGAGTTTTTCTTTCCTATTCCTAAAACTAGCCTAATCCAACTCAAAACACCATTTTTGAGATTCACACAGGAACAATAGACAAAAAGGAAAGCATGTTCTTCACTTTGTTAGAACAACAACAGACATTGGAATCCTCCCACCAAAATTGCAGAAAAAGGAAAACAGAAACTGAAATCCCACTTTACCTTGAGGAAACTTGAAGCTAAAGGTGAATTTTTTTTCTAAAAAATTAGAAATATTGCAAGAAATACACTCACATGTAGTAGTAACAACAAGCCACCGTATTAATGATATTTTTGTACTATATATAATGATGAACTAGTGAAAAATATAAAAATAAAAATTAAATCTCAAATAATCAGACCAGTCCATAAATCCATATCACTTTAGTCAAATTATCTACCCCAATTGACATGGACATGAGAAACAAAAAAAGAATCTACATCCCATCAAATTATTATTATCGCTAAAAAAAGATCAAATTTTGGTTCACGCCCTATGTAGATAATACTGCATAAATTTGATTAGATCATTATGCATACTGAAAATTGTTGTTTTTTGTTCACAAAATCATTGGCTGTTGTTTTTTCCCCTCAATATGTGTGTACGTGTGTTTTAACTCTATGTCTTGCTATGAACATAATAATAATTATTAAACTTTGTTAGTTAGAGTTTAGGTAATATGTCAGTTGGTGGGGCTCATCCTAATTTTCTGCCTTGGATTCTTTGGTAAAAGTTGTTTTTTTTTTTTATTTAATCCCAAAAAGAAAGTAAATCCTACTACACACATACGTTGTCATCTAATACTAAAATAACAACTGGGTTGTTGATTGCAAAAAAATCTAGAAAACCAATGAGTGGAATTTTGAGGCTACAATTGAATTGAAAGTAAAATAAAATGTAAATACAAGAAAATAAAATGGGAAAAATAATTAAAAATTAGTTACTGGAGGTGCGGGGAATCGAACCCCGTGCCTCTCGCATGCGAAGCGAGCGCTCTACCATATGAGCTACACCCCCGATGTGCTTGAATCCGTAGTTTAATGATTTAGTACGTAATAGATTTGGGAAGAAGAGTTAAATAGTATTCAACTAAAGATATCCTAATAAATACTACTCCACATTATTGATTTTTAGAGATATCATTTTGCTCATTAGCTTAACTATAGAATACCGGTCCTTCGAAATTCACAAATTTGACGTGGTGTCAGAGGATTAATTTTATATCGTGAGTTCGATTTTAGTGAAGCTAGTGAATTCCAAGATGACAGCTCAAGGCCAATCTTGTGACTAACATGGATTCGCCTCGACTGGACCACGGGCTAAGTCTCAAGGGCAATTTCGTCATTTTTACTCTAGTGGATGAGTCTCAATCCTTGCTAGGCAAACAATAGACATAAGGGTCCCAAATGCCCCCTAATTCTTTAAAGATGGCCCCTTCTCTTCTTTGCATCCATTTAGAGCTTTGCCAAAATACACACCTTTCACTTTTACTCACATGTTGCCAAATTGCAATTTCGATTTTCAAGTTTTAGGAATTATATTTCATAGTATAAATTTTTGTGGTAACCAGACCCATATCTTGTGTGTCAAATTTTGAATCAATCAAGCAATTCAAATATGACCACGTACAAAAACATGGGATATTTTAGAGCATATCCAAATTTTTTACACATAAAAGTATATTTTGATTTTCACGTTGATTCATTTTCTTCTTTCTCAGTTGTGATAGACATTAACTAATCAATGTCTTTGCTCATTTAATTTTTTTATTGCTTTTAAATTTGCGTTTTAATGATATAATAAATATTTCAACCGTAGTGTTTGGAAGAGTGATAGGTGGATATCAAAGGAGAGAGCAGGGTCCGGTCTAAGCTAAAATTTGTAGCCAAGAAATCAATTTTCCTGTCTGTCGGTGCCCCATATATTAAGACATTTCAAGAACATAACATTAAATATGCACTATACATACAAATTTGTATCCTCTGTATTGTCGATTTACATTGGTCTGTAGAGAGAGATACAGTGTGAAATTTATATACTACTATAAGAGCAAATGCACTCCGCGATAAAAACCGGCGTTTTAACGCCGGGTATCGCCGAGTATTCGCCGGCAATGGGGAGAAGTCGGCGTTTTTCCCGTTTTAACGCCGATTTATCGCCGAGTGAACGCCGGCCACAGTAGGGCGCGTTCGGCGTATTTTCGGCGTTTTTTTTTTTTTTTTTTTTTTTTTTTAATACCCAACGGCTATTTTTACTCCCCTATAAATACACACCTTCTCTTCATTCTCTCCCCATCCTCATCCCTTTTCTCTCTTCATTCTCTCCTCATCCTCATCCATTTTCTCTCTTCATTTATTTTCTCTCTCTCCATCTATATTTAATGAATTCTGAATCATCTTCTCATTCTCGGTCCGACGAGGAGATATCTCATTCTTCTTCCGAAGAGGAGGTACCTCCCGCTCCCACCGGATGGGATGTCGCGGGTTTCGCCAACAACCCAGTCAACAACTATATCTCCCGTTTCATACAAAGCGAGCTTGCTCGAATGCAGCAGCCACCCCAACGGCCAATCCGCAGGCGGCGCCGATACATCCCCCGCGACCACGCTGGTGGGAACGATCGGCTGTTCGCCGATTATTTTGCTGAGGAACCACGTTATCCGGCAGATGTATTTCGTCGCCGATTCAAAATGCGCCGCTCCCTCTTCCTGCGCATTGTTAATGCGTTGTCCGCACGTTACCCCGAGTTCTGGCTCCAGCGAGACGCCACAGGGAAGCTCGCCCCTGCAGAAATGCACTGTTGCCATCCGACAATTGGCATATGGAGGGTCCGCCGACATGTTCGATGAGTATCTGCAATGCGGCGAGACGACTGGCAACGAGTGCCTGAAGAATTTTTGTCAGGGCGTGCGAGAGATATTTGGGGGGCACTACCTTCGCTCGCCAGACGCAGCTGACTGCCAGTTCCTGCTGGATTGGCACTGGAGGACCCACGGCTTTCCGGGGATGCTCGGCAGCATCGACTGTATGCACTGGCAGTGGAAGAACTGCCCAACCGCGTGGCGAGGCCAGTTCACTACCGGCTACAAAGGTACGCATCCCACCATCATTCTTGAAGCCGTTGCCGACCAACGGCTTTGGATTTGGCATGCTTATTTTGGTATAGTCGGGTCGAACAACGACCTAAATGTTCTCAATTCCTCGCCCCTTTTCAACGAGCGGATCAATGGGTTAGGCCCCTCCATCGAATTCACGGCCAATGGCAATGTGCATAACATGGGGTACTACCTGGCTGACGGCATCTATCCGCAATGGCCCGTGTTTTTGAAGACGATCAGATGCCCAATCGGAGATAGTAGAAAGTATTTTGCCCGAGCGCAAGAGTCTGCGCGCAAGGATGTGGAGAGGGCGTTTGGGGTGCTCCAATCACGATTTGCACTGGTAAAGGGCCCGACGCGCTTTTACTACCAGGGGGATATTGCCGACATCATGTATGCGTGCATCATCATGCATAACATGATCATCGAGGATGAACACGAAGACGTCCTCAACGTCACCAACGACACCAGTGTTGCATCATCGAGTCATGGTGTCTCAACCGAGTCCGAGTCCGCCCGCCGGGGTGTACCGTACAACGAACATGAACGGTTCAAGGCGTTCATGGACATACACCAAAAGGAGGCCCATCGAGCACTACAACACGATATGATCGAAGAATTGTGGGCAAATAGAAACCGCGCCCACCGCCCTTGAATTTTTTTACTTTGAATTTTTTTTTCCATTCCTGTACTATTTTTTTTTAATTAATTTTCGTCGTTGTAATGTTTACTCGTGTTTAATACAACGAACTTTATTAATATTATTTGTTTTGTCTTATAAATTAAATTAGCTAGCTTTATTATATACAAAAATAAAACAATTAAATTAGTAATGATGTAAAAATGAAATGTTGAGTTAGGGAGAAATAAGGGAGAAACCATTGGAGCAGTTGGCTAAAAGTTGGCTAAAAACTGGGGATAAATTTTGGTGCTGATGTGGTGCTGATGTGGCAGGAGTTAGGGAGAAATAAGGGAGTTATTAGGAAGAGCATGGGGAGTGCTCCAATGTATTGAGTTGAAATCATGATCTTTATAAGTTCAATGTCGATTCATTTTAGAATCATCACTGAGAAAAGTAACAAAAGGTACATATAATTAAAAATATGAAGATGCATGTATAGGGACATGGTCAAGTATAAACCTTTCTTATCTAATCGACCACTAATCCTATATAATCTAGTTGTCACCAATGGATTTAAGGTAATCCACGTTACAATATAATTGACTTTGGCATATGAATTTTGACATTATATATTAACCCATTTATCGCTAAATTTATGCACAAAAATGCTCTACTCCATTGGAAAGTTGACCTCAAGTCCTCAATATATGACTCATTCTACCCATATATTTTTTTATAATTAAATTGTTGCACTTGCATGGCTTGATTGATTTTCTTTTTTGGCAATATTCACTTTAAGTTATAATCTTAAATTTCTAAATAACCATTTCGTAAAGAAATTAATGATCTGAATTTTTTTTGAACAAAATTTAGAGCCTTTGTTTGATTAAAATTTATTTCGAACAAAATATTTTTAGGTGATTTAGATTGTTAAAAACCCATATTAATGATCTGAATCAACAAATTTTTTTTTCCGAATAAAATTTGAAAACCATAAGTCAACTAAAAAAATTTCCGGAGTTTTCCCGGAATATAGTTTTATTTATATAGGCAGCGAAAATGCAATTTGATTTGGGGTAGAGTCGTGCATGCATAAGCATAAGAGTGTGCACGCACACATGCACAACTGAAATAGATGTGTAACTGCTACTGTCACAGACCGCTGTGTGTGTATCTTTTGCTTTAAGGTTTTGAGTTGTAAACATCGTTGATTGGTCTGTGACGCTTGCAGTCGCTCCACTCTACAATTTCTATCATGCAACTGTCCCTCTCTCCTTTCCCCTAAATGGGCCACACTTCTCCATTGGGCCTCTTGTGGGCCTCTCTTTCTCTATATATAATAATATAATTTTCAAAGTATCGCCTTTTTTTTTATCCATATCTTGTTTTATGTTATTATGATTAATTAATTAATACTTCTACTATATCGTTTATAACAAAAAATGAGAGTTGTATATGTTATCGAAAAAAAGGCAACCACAAATGTGGCTATGGATTTCCCACATGGCCACATCACAAAGTTGAAATAATGGAAGATTTCAATTGCTTCCGCATTATTAATACTTCAATGATTTCATTGCCGTGAATCACATACAATGCTACCAAGAAAAAGAAGAGAACAATTTCTTTGTCAACCTTAACAATCATTTTATGATCCAATTATAAATTTACAGTTATGGGTTTCAGAGATTAGGTTTTCTCATTTTCTTTTAGCATTACGGTTTTCCAAGCTAATATTTAACATGTAGTGCTTGTCAAAGATGCTCTTTGGGGAAGACACTATGAGTGTGACTTGACCTAAATTCACCTTGAAAAAATGCGCAATCATTGTTGCATAAAAATGATTCTATATCATATCAAATTTTACTTTGAGATTTTATTTTATTAATCGTTTCGTAGGAAAAGAACTTATTTATAAATTGTAAATATGTGAGTTATGCTCTATTAATGAGCTTGTAGGTGCTACATTGCGTCAATTATATTACAAAAAATAATGAAATAGTATTAAATTACGATAATTAAGTTATACAATTTATTTTCTGATAATTTTTTTATGCCTGAAAGGAGTTAATAACGTAATGATGCTTGATGCTTCAATGTTATCGATGACCTTATCATTTCTAAGTATATTTTTATAAATTGATCTTTACATACATCTCTACATGATGAATGATATGATTATCGATAATTATATCATTCATTATCCCATTTTGGTGTGGACTAATTTATTTTGGGAAAGATGAAGTACTTGATTTGATGAGAATCAATTAGAGATAATTATGGGTCCTCATCGATTTTACTAAAGTGGGAAAAAATGATGAGTTTTAAAGGCTAAAGATAATACACTTATTATACAAAGATATAATAATTAAATAAATTTAATCTTGTGACGCAATCTTTATAGATCAATGTCGTCCATGCTTTTGCTGAAATATCTAGAACTAGAACCACATCTCAATCATTATATTTATCTACTAGTATTATTAAATTTCTCTTTATATAATTCTTTTATACATGGACAAGTTGAAAGGTTTATAATAAACTAAGCATTAAACATACATATGGATATGGTGGATGGTCTGGAAGAATGTCTTTCTATCACGAGCACAACTTTAAATATGGTACTTCATCCTAAAAAAATATCAAACTCTAATGAAAGACTCGGCAGACTTGATATCGATGGAATTGAGGATGATATATGCATAGTTTCAAATAAAAAGAATGAAAGAACATCAAACACATCTTTCTATGTGATACTAATATTTTTAGTAGTCTCTAATACAAATGTTGTAAGCGTCTAATTAAGTTCATGTATCCATATGGCTTACTAAAGAAGACTTGGTTCACAAATTGGTTGGATGCCCCTATAGAAAGTTGGATAAAACATTGTGAATATCAATTTTCTATGATCTATGTGATTGCATGGTTCATTTGAGTTCACCTAGAGATTGTAATTCCTCTAAGTTTAAGCTAACATGGATGTCGAAATTTCTCCTAAATTAGTAAACACCAATAACAAGCCAAAAACATACTATCAACATTTCACAAGTCAAGTCCATGTAGACAAATTTCGTATATGGCCTATGAGTCTATAACTCATGTACTTACATGCCAATAATTAACCTATAAATGGATGAATAAATAGGCATTGATTTCGTTTGATAAAATGTTAAATCATGGCCCCAAAATGAAATAGTTGACCACACTAATTCTCAAGTGAAAGAGTTAAATGGCCTCTTGGTAAAGGGATATTGAGAAGATCATATTACCAAACATGTCTATACTCAACACACGTGCATGCCATCCATATCCAAAACCTAGATGTGAATTTGTTTTTATGTATGTTGATGTCATGTAATATTGTGCTTTCTTAGGTGGTGTTCGGTTGGCAAGACTAAATCTCATGATTAAATATGTATCATGTTTGGTTCATAAGATTGATTCCCTCAACTTAATCCTAGATGGATAGTCTCATGATAATTAGTCATAGTCTCCCCCTCCAACTAAAATAATCCCACTACTTAATCCTAGATGGATAGTCTCATGATTATTAGTTATGACAACCGAATGCCACCTTAGGGATTTATCTATAGGATTTTGCTAACGGGGCTCTATTTTTTGTAATTTTAAAGGCACTTGTTTTATTTCTCTTTAACCATTTCTTCTCGAATTGTGTTTGATTTTTGGTTTTATAAATCAAGAATCGCAAAGGAATTCATAATTCGGAAAATATCATAAAATCCAGTGGCCCATTTAATAAAATGGATATTGGGCTAGATTAAAACCCTTTATTGTATTTAAGGCCCATTTGTTAGAGATGAGAAATTTATTCAGTTTCTGCTGCTCATTTGTAAGCCCAAATAACTATTGTTGGGCCTTTATATTTTACCTTTACTCTACATTCCTATAAAATGGGATCACTTAAAATATGCAATAATATCAAGTAATTCGAGATTATCCCATACATTATACACATGGAGTGTGATCAACTCCAAACTACTTATAAACGCTAAATATATGAGATCCTTGTTTTCAATTTTTTTTTTTAAAATTATACAATAGCATCTGTGTTTTTCAAAATCTGAATTTTAATAATGAACCGCAAGTAAAGTTATAATGATATCTTATAGTGAATTGTTCTACGTTTTGCATTTGAACACTAGTTTGGTACATAATACGATCCTATTACACATGTATTAATTGACTTGTACATTTATAAGATACTACACGCAATAAATATCAACTAAACATAAACCTCGCAACATTTTGCTCCATAATCATGGTGTTTACTATTTCAATTTTCGAATATGTATTATACTCAAAAATAAATATGATTCCCAGATAAATGTCTCATTTTTATATGTCACATTCCATGCAATAATGGCATATAATAAGAGTGAACTTGGTTATTTCTATGATATACGTTTTGATTATTGATTATAGCACATTTCCGAATATCGATGAAGTATATGGTATATACCAACTCTCACAACCCTATTCTTAAAAAAAAGAAAGAAAATGAGACACACAACCCTATGCACCAACCATAATCTCACACACCATATGTTAAAACCTACCATGATTTCTTACCTTAAACTAATTAAAGGCTTTTAATGTTGTTCGAGGTGGGAGTGGGACTGCTTTTTTACTTTATATATGTGGAGTATATATTTATTTACCCATGTCTTGTTGTAAAGCAGGTAGAAGTTCTTGAAGAATAAAGATTAATGGGCTGAAAAGAGATTGAATTTTTTATAGACTTGGTAGAGAAAGCACGTGAGCTGTTTGTCCAGAAGGCAATAAATATTTGGTTTATGGCCTAATTATGTTCTCTCTTTATATTGTCCTTTCAAGCACATGCATAGTATCTAGAGCAGTTGGGTTCCAATTAAAATATGTTCCATTTTAGGTTAGATAATTTGTCACACGCTAAGAAATGTCCCAGTATATCAATTAATTACAATACGAAGTGAAGTCATTTATTAAATGTTTATCTAGTTCTAGTTTAAAAAATTCACATGGAGACAATTGAATTTTAGCCTACCAGGAACCTTTAATCAAGTACTTAGTTATAACTTATATACAAAGATTTAAGAGGTTCTTGTCTTGTGTACTCTATGGGATGTCTGGCTTAAACCGGCACCTATCGCATCTATCCGAATTGGCATACCGGCTCTATCAATCTGGTTCTGTTTCTATATTTTTAATTGTGACACTGATTTGCCAAAATTGAAAAAATTAAAAATTGTTGAAAATTAAAGATCACAAAATTCACCAAAAAAACTTATGATTTGTGAATTGTACGTGAATCAGTTCCAACTTTTTCAGAATCAGAACCGACGGTTCTTTGATCGATGCATCCATAGTATACACGCGGACTTAGTCAAATAAGTCACTGTATAAATTGAATAACATGAGTAATAAATAAGATAGCAACTTATAATTATTATTCCAACCAAGTAGCTAGGCAAGTAGCAACTCGCAACTTGAAATTGGTCCTTTCAATTTCCAAATTCCAAATGGGTTGAAGACAAAGAAAGAAATAAAGATAATAGCGACGAGTGGCAACTATGTAATGACCCAACTTGATTTGAGCAATATATACATATCTTATTAATTTCGAGGAAATGACTTGAGAAGAATTTTCAATTATTTTCTTTATTCAAGTCAATGCCCTTTGATAACCCAACTATAAGTTATATGACTACCAAGTCAATGTGGCCAAAGATAGCGACATGTTTGGCATTTTTTCTAATTAAAGTGCAAATTTTAATTGACTGAGCAATCAACACTAGTATTGAGCAGTCGTATCAAAACGTGTATAGATGGCGTGGGATTGTGTAGTCGGATTTATAGATAAATTAGTTGACCCAAACAAGGCACTAATTAGGCAAACCCCAATTGAAACCTGCCCTAGCTACACGGTTTACAAGAGTGATAATTAATAATCAATCATCAAAACATAATTTTTAACTTAATCATCGTAATCGATCTTATCGGAATATTACATGTGGAAACGATGTGCGATGAGCACGATCTAGAATATATGTTCTTTTTGTCTCGAATCGGATTTTTTTTTATGACAGATTCAATCTAATTAAATACTATTATAAGATTTGTGTTGGAGACATTTTTATAACTAAAACTTACATATTTCCACCTTATGCCAAGTGAGAATGTTGTTTAACTATCTTCATTTTCATGAATATAGTTTATCTGTCCACTTTTTTTAAATCAAGACCAATGATCTCTTTGGAAAATAATGAACTTGGAGTTTATGATTACATATCCTTGAGAAAACAGTTTTTTCTATGTATATACATGTATTTAGTTGCTACGTTTGAGATCTTAGTGATATAGATTGATATAGTAATATATTGCTTTCTTGAAAACTCATAGATATCCCTCAAAATGGTAATTTATCAATCCTTTACGTCTTATATTTGGTTACATTACCATTGTTGCCTTTTCTTAGTAATAAAACCAAAAATATATTAATTTCTAGGAAATTTCATAGTATTGGACTATATCTTTATGGAGAATATTAAACCACTTATCACCAAACATGAGTAAATTATTGCATTTAGAAGTGACATATAATTTAAATCAAGCTTAAATATTAGTTAGTCATACTTGCCAAATAAGTACACACGTGTAAAACAAACTCCATCTGTTATTTGAATAAATTATACCATATACAAAATTTGTTTTATACAATTAGATACATATCCCATATTATCGGCCTTAAAAGTTAAAACTATCGGTTCCAACAATGTGCAAAATTGAGATTGACTTTTGTACCATTAAACAAATAATAATATCAAAACCTTGTCCGCTTAAAAACTAATTAATTAATTTTCTAAAAGCGTTAGGAAAAAGGCTAATTATATTGAAATAGTCACACATTACAAGGTCAAATCATATGATCATTTCGCAGATGCTGAGGATTAATGTCTCATCTCCCAAGTTGGATTTTATTTTGCACTGCAATTATTAATTTAGGTTTTCTACTTTAGTGTATTTCTCAACTGTCTTAGTTATTTAAATGTTAGTATTAACTAGCTAGGCCCTAATTTGCTTTGAGTTCTCAGTCAAGGACAACCAGCAAACCTGTTTCATTATTTATTAATAAGAACTCCATTATATTACTGTATGACTTTTAGTTTGGGGTCAGATCAAATGAAATAGTGTGTCGATCGTGATACCTATTCCCACATCCCATATAAATTACTCCCTATAAAATGTGCTACTATATATACTTGTGTTGCCTAGTAGTAGAGTGTTTAACATCTCGAGTCCATTAACACAACTTTTAAATTTATACTATTAATTTATCAAATAAAATAATATACCAGTATTATTCACGTAATATATATATAACGTCCTTGGAATTAATAACATACTAATAACTTCATGTATTTGTTAATTGCAAAAAATATTATTGGGATTGCATTCGCTTTTAGTGATATATAGATAATAAGCACTAATTTAAGATTTATTTAATTATCAAATTCTTTAAATGCTCGACTATATATTTTTACCTATCAAGTCTAGCTATCACACAATGTTCAAACACCCAATAACTATAGGCATATTTAAGTGAAAAATAGTTTTTAGTATTTGGATTAGGAAACTGTTAATTGGATGGATTCAAGTTTGAGAAACTGTTGTTTTTAACAAAAGAGGAATAAATGGAGTTGGAGCATAAACCAATTCAGAATATATTTTGATAAAGAAAAATCCAAAATAATCGTTAGCGACTCTTTACAATATGCCAATGATTAAAAGACCATGTGCGCCGCTGATTTGGGATTAGATTATATAAAACCATTTTTCAGCTTATATTTCTAAAGAATACTATAACGAAATACTTTTTAAAATGTGACAATGGATAATACTAGTACGTACTATTATCATGCTCGAGATAACTAAATTTCTACCAAAAAAATTGGGGTAATTGTTGTTTAGAGATAAACCAATACAATGAAATTATACGTATTGTATAGTATTTAAATAAATTAATAGCTGAAAATTATTGTTGGTCGCATTGAATTCTACTCATTCATGTTATGCATATACAATAATTTAATATTGTCCAATACATACAGCTCTGCGAATGTTGTCCAGATATTATTCAGGTCCATCCAAAGCTCCATTGGATATGACGAAATATTGAGCAATTAATATAACCTAATTACAATATAAATATAACAAAAAAAATTCACACAATATCTTTATATCATTGTGTCTTTTTTAAAATTGTATTTTATATTTAATTAATGTACATTATATTGTAATGGTAGTATTATGGGTAGGGAGAAATCAGATAAAATTGAATATTTTTATCATTAATTTATACATATACACAATTTGAAATTGAATGCATACTTGCAACATCGACCAGATCAGAACATGCGTTGAATTGTTTAAACGGAAGGAGTTCATTTTTGTTCTAAATTTTATTAAAATTGAGTTAAAATTTATGAAATAAGGAGTTACATATTGTTCTTTAGTTTTAGATAATTAATACGGTGTAAAAACTTTAAATGATCAATAACTAGTTCATCTTAAATTTAATTTTTCCGAACATATCGTATATCAATTTTAATTCGTATCATAATATTCTCATAAAACAAGCTAAGTAACCGTTTCATGATATAGATGATTTTATTTGTTGTATTAATAAAATAAAGTAAATTTATTTTTAAAATAAAATAAAAACAGAATACTATTATAGATAGAGGCTATACACAAATTTTAAATTCATTCTTATTATGGAAAAGACATTAATATCTCTAAATTATTGTCCATAATATGTTTATGATTAATGTTATTAAGTTCTATAAAGTAAATGTAAATTACAAACAACAAATATAGGTACAAAAATCAATTGACATCATGTAAATGAGAGTTGACCTAGCTAGAGGCTAAAGTAAGACCATATTCAACTCAAACCAACCAACAATTTATTTGAAAAAAAATAGCAATGGAGAAAAGTTCCTAATCAATAACACTGATTATATGATTATATCCTTCAAACCACTCTAATAATTCCTCAATTTGCTACTATATCACAACCTTTCAAAAGAAAAGTTCAATACTTATTTTAATCAACATAATAATGCATTAACATATTTATAATTCTAATACTAATACTCCTCGAATTGGGATAACGACTCGTCTAACAATCCTAAACCCATTAGACAAGTAGATAAGACCAAATCACCCATGCCTATCCCCATATAATCCGGCCACCAACAAGGGCAATTCCGCCAAATAAACCCTACTACTATTCTCTAACGTTGGAGCCTATAAATCTGTCTGCTACAAGACAGAGTAAACGGCATACATTGTAATCTTGACAACTGCCACAGATTCAACACGCCACAAATACTCTCTTTATATTCATATTTGAGTAATTCGCAAAAGGGCCTTTTTTATTATTGTGATATAAATATTAATTGAGGAAATTACGTTAGGGTCACTTGTTGCATTCCCTCTCTACGGCCGGAGCGTCAAGTTTCTAGCTTTGAGGGAGATCTCATCTGGGTTTTGTTTGGTTTGATTTGGGTCTGCATTTTATTGGGATAAAGAGGGTGATTGTTAGGTTATTTTAGAGAGAGAGAGATGAGCGGTGTATCAAAAATTTGGGAGAAGGTGAATATGATGACCGAAGGAGGATCTCGGAATTGTTCGAAGAAATCTGATGATATATGTGGTGATGCCTGTGGTGAGGTAAAAATCCCATCTTTTTTTTGGGGGTTGCTTTTTTGCTAATGTATGTCATACCAAAAGTGTGGGTTTTTTTCATCCCCTTCTTTTTTCTCTAGAAAATTCTTGAATGTCTTGTTTCTGTTGCCTTTTTAGTTTTTGAACCTTTTTTTTTTATAAATCAGAGTGATTGATGAGACATAAATTTTGGCTTTTGGATGTTGGGATGAGGAACATTTGGCATTTGTTTTGATTAGAGCAATTTTAGACCATGTTTTATGTCTTTTATTAGGGGATTAGGTCAAATTCTCGCATTTATAATTTTTTCTGGTGGTATATATCAGCTCCAAGAAATTTGAAGATCCTGTGTTTTTTTTATCAGAGTGATTTCTGAATGGAATGTCTTTTTCTCAATATATTTTTAGCTCTTGTGCTTGAATTTTCAATTGTATTGCTGTTATTTGTTGGGTAGTTTTCATTAATCTATTGAAGACCATTAATTAGCTATTTGAACTCCTTAAAAATGATATAGGGAAAGTAAGATTCTTGCTTTATTTGTAATTTGTGAGGGTCCATATTGAAATAAACAAAACATTGGAGAAAATCTACTTGTGGAAGTTGTGTATATGTTTGTTAGAGTTGGTGTTTAACATTATATGATTGTTGCAGTTTTCATAAATTGTTTGGTGTTTGTAAAAACTGCAGGATTCAGGAAGGCCTTTAAGCATGACCAGATTGAGATGTATTCTCCGGGGGCTCGATTTCAAAGCATTGCTCTTTCTCTTTGTGTTGATCCCTACGTGCGGCTTAGTTATATATGTCCATGGCCAGAAGATCACGTACTTTCTGAGACCGTTGTGGGAGTCCCCGCCTAAGTCTTTCCACGAGAGACCTCACTACTATCACGAGAATGTGTCTATGGAGAATCTGTGCAAGCTTCACGGCTGGGGAATTCGTGAGTATCCTAGACGTGTGTATGATGCAGTGCTGTTCAGCAACGAGGCGGACCTCCTAAAGATGCGCTGGAAGGAGTTATATCCGTATGTGACAGAGTTTGTGCTCCTTGAGTCGAACTCCACCTTCACTGGGCTGCCTAAGCCCTACCTCTTCTCAACTGTCCGTGATCAGTTCAAATTTGTTGAGCCCCGGTTAACTTATGGCCAAGTCCCGGGGAGATTCAAGAGAGGGGAGAACCCTTTTGTTGAAGAGGCGTATCAGAGATATGCATTGGATTATCTTCTCAAGCAAGCCGGGATTCAAGATGATGACTTGTTGATAATGTCGGATGTTGATGAGATCCCAAGTAGGCACACAATTAATCTCTTGAGGTGGTGCGATGACATACCGCCAATTCTTCATCTCCGCCTCAAGAATTATTTGTACTCGTTCGAGTTCTTTGTTGATAACAACAGCTGGAGGGCGTCTGTCCACGTATACCAGTCTGGGAAGACGAAATATGCTCACTATCGACAATCTGATGAGATCTTGGCCGATGCAGGGTGGCATTGTAGCTTCTGCTTCAGACGAATCAGCGAGTTTATATTCAAGATGAAAGCCTACAGCCACGTGGATCGAGTGAGATTCTCTCATTTCCTGAGCCCTAAGAGAATCCAGAAAGTGATCTGCAAAGGGGCTGACTTGTTTGACATGCTTCCCGAGGAGTACACGTTCAAAGAGATAATCGGGAAGATGGGGCCGATCCCACATTCCTACTCGGCCGTTCATCTGCCTGCATATATCTTGGAAGAAGCTGATCAATACAAATTCCTTCTACCTGGGAATTGCATAAGAGAAAGAGAGAGTGGCTGAAACTACACAAACGAGGCTGTGTATCTTCTTGTACAGGCGGGGAAGCAAGCTTCTGCTCGACTCCCGGGTAAGGGTGCCCTTTAACCAAATTCATGGCTGCAGTGTGTTATTTTTATAACCATGCTACATGCTTATATCATTCTTGCCTTCGAGCTTTTGAGATACCGAAAAAAAGGGACATATCTCTCGGACTTCTTAGGTTGAGGTTTGTATATAATCTTTGTTAGACTCGATTTTCTAGCAAACTGATGGCATCAGTGGACTGAGTGAGAGGGAAAAAGAGAAGGCGGCTCTGCTAGGAACTACTCGTTGTAACTAGTTACATAAACGCGATATGACTGTGCATTATGCCCCCCTTGAAAGCGGGGGGGTTGGTTCATCGTTGTTGCTGTCCGTTTTTCTTTAGGAAATATTTTGGTGTGAGCTAATAGATTCATCTTCAGACTGTGAACTTCATTTTGGATCTCTCAAACTGTTTTTGAATTTCTAATGGAGAATGATATGATTCAGCTCTTGAAATTGAGATTTTTAATTTGTTTTACTGCTAAGTTTTGTCTTAAACAGAGGATTCTCAATGTTTCTTGTTTGTTGAACTATGAATTATTGTAAAAAAAGAAAAGAAATTAAGAAAAAAGTCAAATGAAAGAAAGAATCTGATACCCTCAATAATTTATGATGGTTTTTGGCATTGTTCAAGGTTGGCATGTCCGAATACTTTTATCAAGAAAATATAGTCATGAATTGCCACTGATGGATGTGCAGCTCATTACATTTGCTTTATTCAACACAAATTGTAGTACTATAACTTAAACCAAAAACCTTACTATACTTCATGTCTTCATATCTTTGTTACTTATATTATTATTATTGGCTAAATCAATAAGGGACAAAAAATAGAATAACTCTATCCTCCACAAACTAAATGATTCTCACAAATCTTAGAAATATGTGGCCTCAATGTTTATCTTATCTACACAAATGTGAGAATAGACAGTTAGAATCTCAACTGTTGATTCAAGGCCCCATTCCCATGTCCAAATGCACGATCACCATGCAAGATTCTTCCCAAAGTGGGATCGAAGCTGTAAGAAAATTCCTCCAAATGAAAAAGAAGCCAACTTTAACCATAATGGGAACTGATGCAGATGATTCATCCCCATCATGATAAACCTTATAAGTAGAAGCTGCAGATACAACACCACCATCATTCAATTGTGAGAGAGAGTGAGATAATCAAGAAAAATGCAGATGTACAAGGAAGACTACTACTCCACGGAAGAGGAATTCCTCTACAAAGACGAATACAGCTACAGCAACGGCTCCATGCACATGATGAAGCCTCCTGTTGAGCATTGCGTGCCAAAGATCGACTACAATAATTCCTACACCAGTGGCAACCACCTTGAGAAGAAGGGCCACATGGCGGTGTCGTCAGAGATGAAGCATGAAGGCTGGGGCGGCGCCAAGAGTGAGCATTATGGCCAAGGTGGCAAGATGCACCACGAAGGTCACAAGGAGGGGATGGGGATGAAGCAACATGGTGGTGGTCAGGGGCATTATGGTCATCACGGAGAAGGGGTGGAGCATGGTGGTGGATACGGGGGCAATCATGGGCACTTTGGTATTCACAAGGAGGAGAAGCACGGTGGTGGTTATGGGGGTCATCAGGGGTATTTTGGTCCTGAAAAGGAGGGGATGGGGATGAAGCAATATGGTGGTGGTGGTGGTGGTGGTGGTGGTGGTGGTTATGGTTATGGAGGTCATTATGGTCAGCACGAAGAGGGGATGAAGTATGGCGGTGGGTACGAGGCCAACCAAGTGCACTTTGGACTTCACAAGGAGGAGAAGCATGGTGGTGGTTATGGTTATGGGGGTCATCAGGGGTATTTTGGTCATCAAGGAGGAGGGATGAAGCATGGTGGATATGGGGCCCACCAGGGGCAATATTGTCCACCAAATCAGAAGTTTTCAGTCTGGGAGTTCAAGAGCATTGTAGACTGATGATGGAGATATATATGATGTTGTAATAGCATATGATGATGATGATGAAGGGATTTTTGGGTAAAAATATTCAAGAATTCCTCTACTAAATAAGTGAGTTGTATGTGTATGTGTTTGGGAACCAGTATTTAATGATCAATGTAATATCCTATCTTATCAAAAGTTAAATCTATTTCTCAAAATAAATTTGGACATACAATATGTTGTTGAGTGTTTGAAGTTGAAGGCCCTATCCAAACACCTCAAGGCTCAAGCAGTCAAATGGGAAGAATCAATCTCCATAGACTCGTGATAATTCTTTTCAGCATTTGCCATCCTAATTTTGAACATTCCCCGTTCCCTGATACACCTTAGTCTCACCTAAGTTAACAGTCACAAAAAAACAAAATAAAATAAAATTTCAATCATTCTTCACATGTAATCTTTGCAATAGATGATCCGAGCTGCAAATAATCAAAACGAGAGAAAGGCTGCATACCTCTTCCCATGGAGCAGTACCATTACGCAAAATATTTACCTGGTCTCCAAGTGAAGGAACAATTTAGTGAACAACCCATTGCTCATCAACGACTCCAATTTTTTCCTGTGCAGGCTGTGATCAAAGCATGATCGTCGTCATCAGCAGCAAAAGGTGTATGATATGAAAGCATTTTGCGAGATTTCAAGTAGTTGAAACTGACCTCAACACATTTGTGGAAGACAAAGTCCAGACCCCATCCATGGACCAAGTCATTCTAAAATAATACTAGCGTTTATAAGATAAGAAAGAACGTTTTCATAAGCAGAGTCGAGCAAGGACAAACTACCTGAATCAGATGCCACACACAACACCAAGCCTCTCTAGAGAAGACAGGAGCCATGATCTCCACAAAACTGTGTGTATTGTGAAAAGAGGTAAGAACTTAAGGTTGTAGGCGAATGAAACAAAGAGATGTTGAGTTGAACAAGGCGTCTTACGCTGCACATGGGGGCAAATGTGGATCAGGACATAAGCCCGGTCTCTCCTCTGTGACCCTACATTCAAAACAAAAGAAATAAATGTGGCATTATCTTGTAGAGGATGTACCTGTGAACCTCACTGTCATTGCGTTTCTTTGTCATCTTCCACGGCATGCTCTTGGTTGGCTCGAGGGCTGGCTGGGAAATCTCAAGACCATGTTTCCTCACAAGCTTAATGTATCTGACATATTTTGTGCAAGAACAGAATTGTGAGAGTTTGTTTTAGGCCAATCTTTTTATGTGAAACTGGTTAAGCATCTTACTCTTCCGCATCAAAGTGCTCGACTCCAAGGTCCTCCTCCCATATGAAGATGTATTCGTAGGATGCAACAATGTCCGGATGCAGAAACCTCTTTGCGTACCACCTTTTACATTACATGCCTCAGCTTTACTCAAATCAGACTAACCATTCCTGTCTTAAACAAGTTTATTACCATTTTGTCTGTTTTCGAGCACTGATGTGAATGGCACGCTTAGACCACTCGAACTCGTCCCATTCGGTGGTCATTCCATCATAATGTAACAGAAGAATGGTAAAATTTTCTGAAAACTGATGCAAGAAGAGAGAGAGAGAGACTTAAACTGACCTTTTTAACTGCTTTATCAATGATAAACCTCTGCTTATAACCAACCTGTGCCCAATATATCTCTTGCTGTTGCCCTCTACTGCATCCATGCTCATACAGATAGATGAAGAATCACAAACTGCGGAGAGATTGTCAATATGTACTATGTCTCAATGATGAGAAGCAATTAAATATATAGACATTCCAACATATCAAATCCCTTAAGTATGAGTGAAGTTCCACTATTAAACTGATACTACAAGTTTACAAGTTATCAAGAACGTGTTAATTTCCAATATTAAACTGATTCAAATCATGCGGATAGGGTCGATATTGGGTCAACCCGATATCGATCCAATCCAATAAAGTCAAACCTTAATCCAACCTGAAATCATTGGGTTCTTATAAGGTCCTAACCATTAACTTCGTGTGTATTCATGTGGAAAATTGTCAGCCCTACTGTTAACGTTAATGCAATTTAATCTGACACTGCACGATAATAACCAAAATATGATATTGCACAATTAAAATATGATATTACACGATAAAATATGATATTGCACACTTAAAATCTGTTATAACATGATGAAAACTTTATCATGCTTTATGTCTAAGTATAATATTTCTTAATTTAATAAAAATAATTAAAATAATAATTTTATAATTTTTTAAACCGATAACCCGAATCTAACCCGAAATCATTGGTTTTTTATTGGGTCGACTTGATAATGACAAATACAATAAGACTTGACCATAACTTATCTGCCCCCATTTTCTCCATGTGCAACCCTTTGACATTTGCATAAAATTATATCACCATAAAGTCTCAATATTTTAAAACTTAGCTTTCCCCTGCAACCCTCGAGAACTACTATAAGTTACAAGAAGTGTAAATCAAGTAAATTAACAACTGGGCCTACTTGTATAATTTGAAGAATTATAAAAATCAAAATCAATGGCTTCAAAACATAGTAATAGTAATGTATCAACCCCATGAATAATCAAGATAAAACAAGTTGGGAATATTTACTTTAAGAATGATATTTCCATTGGGAAAATCCCAGAAATGATATGGACGATTAAGAATGATATTTCCATTAATTTACATTGAAATAGTTGTATTATTTTTTAATTGTAAATATGTATTAATATTTACCGTGATTGTTGCATTTTAATGTATTGTGGTTGGAGATTATCTTATAAATAAAATTTTCGGACTTGGTTTTATTCTAGTTAAATGGTTACAATTAAATGATTTAATTATTTTACATAATTCAGATGATTTAGATTATTGACTAAGTTGGTTTTGGTTAAAGTTATGAATAAGTTTAGACTTATAATTTATATTTTATTTTCTTGGTTAGTTAAAATTATTGGGGTTATCTCGAGCTTAGTTAGAATTGCAATCTTGTAGTAATACTTCTATCTTTTGTTGATTACATGAAAGCCACGTTTTCAACGTTTTGTCTATTGATATTTAATCATATATACACTATTTTTTTTTCTTGTAATCTTGTTATTTAATTTTTTGACTTTTAAATTTATAATTGATGCAGAATGATGTCACAAGGTTTTCGCTTCTGTAATTTGTAATAGCATATGATGATGAAGGGATTTTGGCTAAAAATATTCAAGAGTTCCACTACTAAATAAATGGAGTTGTTTGTGTTTGTGTGTTTGGGAACCACTATTGAATGATCAATGTTTATAATGCTGTATGTCCTTTCAAAAAATAAATCTATTTCCCAAAATAAATTTTGACATATGATATCTCTACAACAATGTTGTTGAGTGTTTGAAGTTGAAGGCCGTATCCAAGCACCTTGTTAGTATGCCTCAAGGGTCAAGTAGTCTAATGGGAAGAATCAATCTCCATAGACTTGTGATAATCTCTTTCTGCATTGGCCATCCTAGCTTTGAACATTGCCCATTCTCTAGTGCATCTTAGTCTCACCTAAGTTAACACAATCACAAAAAAATAAAATAAAATTTCAATCTTGCATTCTATTTCATTTTTTTCACTAGTAATCTTTGCAATAGAGAACCCGAACTGCAAACAATCCAAATGAAAGAAAGGCTACATACCTCTTGCCATGGAGCCCTTCCATTAGTAGATTCAGATTCACCCTACACATATATGCATCATCAAAAAAAAGATGAGATTTCTATTTTTTTATTACTTAGGTTCATCACAAAACAAAATATTTACCTGGCCTCCCAATGAAGGAACAATTTGATGAACAATCCATTGCCCATCAACGACTCCGATTTTCTCATGTGCAGGCTATGATCAAAGCATGATCAGCAGCTAAAGATATACTCATGAAAGCATTTTGCAAGATTTTTGAAACTGACCTCTACACATTTTTGGAGGGCAAAGTCCAGACCCCATCCATGGACCAAGTCATTCTTAAAAAAATAGCATCTGTAAGATAAGAAAGAATGTTGTCATAAGCAGAGTCGAGCAAGGACAAACTACCTGAATCAGATGCCACACGCAACGCCAAGCCTCTCTAGAGAAGACAGGAGCCATGATCTCCACAAAGCTGTGTATATTGTGAAAAGAGGTAAGAAATTGAGGTTGTAGGCCAATGAAACGAAGAGATTTTGAGTTGAATGAGGTGTCTTACGCTGCACACGGTGGCAAATGTGGATCAGGACACAAGCCCGGTTTCTCCTCTGTGACCCTACATTCAAAACAAAGTGTGTAAGAAATCAAATAAAAGGAAGAAATGTGGATGGTGTTTTCTTGTAGATTATGTACTTGTGAATCTCACTGTGATCGCGTTTCCTTGTCATCCTCCATGGCATGCTCTTGGTTGGCTCGAGGCCCGGCTGGGAAATCTCAAGACCATGTTTCCTCACAAGCTTAATGTATCTGACATGTTTGTGCAAGAACAGAACTGTGAGAGTTTGTTTTAGGCCAATATTTTTCTGTGAAACTGGTTAGGCTTCTTACTCTTTCGCATCAAAGTGCTCGACTCCAAGGTCCTCGTCCCATATGAAGATGTAGTCGTAGGATGCAACAATGTCCGGATGCAAAAACCTCTTTGCGTACCACCTTTGATAATACACGTGTCAGCTTTACTCAAATCAGACTAACCATAACTCTGTTAGAGAAGTTTATGAGTCTTATTACCATTTTGTCTGTTTTCGAGCACTGATGTGAATGGCACGCTTAGACCACTCGAACTCGTCCCACTCAGTGGTTATTCCATCGTAATGGAACAGAAGGATTGTAAAATTTTCTGAAAACTGATGCAAGAATGCAGATAGTGAGAAATACAGAGACAGAGAGAGGCAGAAAAAGGCTTAAACTAACCTTTTTAACTGCTTTGTCAATGTTAAACCTCTGCTTATAACCAACTGTGAAAGTCACTAGATACTTTGGTGTAATGGGCAGGTCCTAAAACATCATAAATTAATAAGAAACATAAATTCATATATCAAGATGCATCATTACAATAGAAACCAAAAAGAATCAAAAGCTTATGTTTCACCTCTCTAGGCAGTCCCCACAGTCTTCGTTGATAGAGGTCCGACTCTGATGCCACGATGCCCGGAGGAAGCCTCTCCGCGCCTCTCGGATTAGAAGGCACCCAAATCTGAACGGTAACCAGTTGATACGAGGATGAACTATCTTAATGGTTGTATGCATTAAGGGAAAACTAGAGATTTGAACCTTTGAAATTTGCTGGTTTCCAATAGATACGTTTCTGCTAATTTCTGTGGAGGCAGCAGAGACGTTTCCCCCGTAGATCATGGAAGCATCTAGAACAACAGACTCCGTGCCTATCTGACAAAGAAACCGATGCAAAACACATTCATAAAATGAAAAAAAAACATGGATCACAAAACCAGACTCAAAAGTCACCTTAATTTGTGGGAGTTTGGGAATCAACACTCCCATGAAGAAACCAAACATGATTCCAACACTAACACTGATGAGAAACCTGATGTTCTCAATTGGTTTCTTAGCCATTGTGCTGAGAAAAATCACAAGATAAAAAATGAATTCAGCATTCTTGAAAAATAGTTGAAAGCATTGCAATCAAAAGAAACCAACCTGTGCCCAATGTATCCCTTGCTATTGCCCTTCACTGAATCCATGCTCACAACTCCAATGACTGCAACACGTTATCTTGATCAGCTAAATGAAGACAGAGGATGAAGAATCACAAAATGCAGAGGGATTGTCAATATTCATTAGCTCAGTAAGAGAAACTATGTATGTCTCAATGATGAGAAGCAATTAAATATATACTCATATTTTAAGTTCTATCATAGTAGTGTGAAAGTTCCAATATGGAACTGATTCATGTATCAAAAGTTAAGAACAACATGTCAATTTTGTCCATGAATAGCAAGCAACCTTCCATGTGCAACCCTTTGACATTTGCAGAAGCTTATATCAGCAAAAAGTTGCAATATTTAAAAACTTATCAAGCAACCTTCCATGTGCAACCCTCAAGAACTATAAGATAGAACACGGGTAAAATCAAGCAAATTAACAACTGGGCTTACTTGAATTATTTGAAGAATCATAAAATTCAAAATCAGTGGCTTCAAAACATAGTAATGCATCTCCCCAAGAAAGATACCATTGGGAAAATCCCAGAAATGATATTTACGTTTAAGAATGTTGCATATAGAAATATGAGAAGAAAAGCCAGCAATGAGAGAGAGAGAGAGAGAGAGAGAGAGAAAGAGGTTTGTCTTTCATTCTGTCTCATATGTATACCAACAAATAATTAACTTCAAGAATCTGTTAAATCATCGTCTAAAAGCAATTAACATTTTATTACTAAGCCGACTTCTCCTGTATAAATTTTAGCTGTGTACACAAGATACAAAAAAAAGTTTACATCTATTTCAACCAAATAACATAAAGATCGAATGTTTAATACCTAAGTTTCACATTCAAAGCTCCATTTCGCACTTATGTACGATAAAAGCAACAATAAAATTTCATCAACTCCAAAGCTCTGACCTTAAATTAATCACATTTAGTGAAACTCACTGCCAATTCATTTCAAACCAATAACATAAAGATCGAATCTTTAATCAACATAAAAGTCTCACATTCAAAGTTCGAATTTGGACTTAATTATGTACACAATAAACAACCTTTAAATTACATCAACTTCAAAACTCTAGTTAAACAAGAAAGTAAATACTACAAGCCCTGAATATTCCCACTTTTCTACAAACAAAAACATCTACAATCACAACCACAAGAAATCACAAGAATCATCATCATAAAAATTCAAGTCTTTACATCAACATTCAAAACTCCAACAACCTCAAATCAGCCAAACTACCATTACCACAATGATCCTCCTCCCTATCCTCAAGAACAACATAGTCATACCTCTCACTGGGCCAAAACATCGAATACACAACACCATAAAATATAAGCTCAATCGTCAACTCCAAAGCAATGCTCAAACCCCACATATTATAACTCGTGATAGACCTAATCAAGAACATCCCAAGCCTAGTAAACCCAACATAGATATAAAGAGCCAATGCAAAGCTCTCATAAGCCCTCTTGTACACCCACTTCTTCTCCTCCTTCTCCTCGATCTTTGCACTCACCACCACGTTGTCGATAGACGGACTCACCGGCAAAGTCATGATGACACAGCATATGAAGTCCACGGCGTAGTACGTCACTGTCCATAACCCATAGCTGCTGCTCGAGGTGCCTAGTCCATTACTCAAAACAAAGCAAGTACTTGCAACAAATTGAAGCCCGGCAGTTACAAAAATAGCCCTGATTTGCAAATTTTGCAAATTAGGCCTAAAAAGTGACCATCCAGCCCGAATTAGCATGATCACATGTATAAACAAAACATTTCTAATAAAATAAATGAAAAGCCACAAGCTTTTCCACAAGTGGGGAGATCCGATCTGGCTGATCCGGTGCTGGCTGCAGGCATGGAAAAGGAGCTCAAAAACCCTAAAGAAAAGCAAAAGGGCCATAACTTCATGGATTTTTCTCACGAATTGTTTGTTTTTGTTGCAGTAATAAGACCAAGCGAGGAGGAAGGAGAGATAGATGAAGGAGAAGAGGAAAAGGGTGTTGGGAAGATTGGCGAATTGGTCATCAATGAAATCAAGATCGCCGTTAGGTTTAACGTTGTAGGTTTCGAGATTTAGGGTCATTGAGATGGAGGAGTTGTGGGCGCAGTTGAGGAAGAAGATGAAGTATAGATCGGGGATGGAGATGAGGATGGTTTGGTTGAAGTGTTTGAGTGGGTCGTTGAGGGTGAAGATGGGGAAGACGAAGGGGTCGGAGGTTATGCAGGTGTGTTGGAGGAGGGCTTGCTCGAGGGCGGGGCGGGCGGGGGAGGGGGCGTAGTAGCAGCCGATGGAGGAGAGGAGGGCGGGGGTGGGGGTGGGGTAGGAGGATATGGAGATGGAGGAGACGGAGATGGAGATGAAGCCGGGGGAGGTGAAGCCGAAGTCTTGGAGGAGGATGAAGGGGCGGGTGTCGGAGTGGAGGTGGAAGGTTTCGATCTCGGAGTTTGTGGGGTGGAGATGGAGGAGGAGACTGAGGAGGAGGAGGAGGGTTTTCTTGCATGGTGGGGTGATGAGATGCATGGGTTGAGTGGGATTTCTTTGCATAGTGTTGGATTAGATTGGTTTTGAGAGAAGGGTTGGTGATGGGATTTGGTTTTGCATGGTTTTTGAGGGGATGTGGTTTAGGATTGAAGAAAAGAAGTTGTGTTACATTTTGAGAGTAATATGTCAAGAATCGACTTTCATCGTATTAATCGGATCAAGTGTTATTGGTTGAGGTTGGGGAATTAGTAGAGTGATTATCTAGAGGTAGCTAGCTATTATGAATATGATGATTTTATATTGGTAAATAAGTAGTTACTAGTAGCTTTTAATTGCCTTATTTGGTTGAGATTAATTGGATGGTTTTTAATTGCTCTTTTTTGGTATATTTATGGAGGCAATTCATTAGTGTGACATCTTTTGAGTTTTTATTTGTTTTCGTTACTATATGACGATGCCACATTTGAGTTATTTTAATTTGGTGCAATTTTAGTGTTTTGGAGTAGCTAGTTAAGGCACAACCGGGTATTTGAAGATTGAGATTTAATGAGTGTGATTGGTAGGATTGAATATTTGAATATCATCTTGATATAGATTTGTAGGCATCACTTTCCAATTTTTTGGCTCTTGCAAGTTGCCACCACTGCATAATACTCCTACTAGTATAAAAAGTTGAGTGGGTCAATTACTTCACAATCTAAAATACTAAAATTGTGGCATGCATTTGAACAAGTAACTAGGTTGCTATATTTCAATGAAAAAGTTGAAGAATTAATTATGAAGAATGGTGCCGGCAAATGGCAATGATCTAGAACCATTGTCTATGTCAAATAATTAGATAAATTCAAAAGATTATTTCGTTTGTTAATTGTTATCAGGTTATGAGCTCAACTTCAGTATTGAAAATTTCAAGATTGATTGACAAAAGTTAATTATATTTAATTATTTATTTAGTATATATATACTTGACATAAAAGATTAAACAAACGTTATTGTGACATAATTTGAATAAAGTAAAAATTTTTGAAATTAATTGACATGTCTATGATGTAGCGACTGTGAGTAAAAATAACTTTGTCAATCCAATAAAAATAAATAAAATTGTATTATAATATTTCTATGCTTATGTTATGTACTCATGTAATTATTTAAAACACATTCCATTTAGCATTTTATTTTAGTGGATAGTTTCATTTCAGCATACAAGATTTCTCAATTACGTACTCCCTTAATTTAATCAATATACAATTATAAATTTCATAATTAAAAAATTGAATATTGGTTTGACATAATCATATGCTTATTAAATAATCTCCAAATCCCTAACGGCTCTGTAACAAACATTCAAAGTTCCGACCAATCACCTCTGACTTTATCAAAATCAAACCTTAAAAACTCCCACAAAAATGCTGTTTTTTGACCCCACCTGAATTCCCAACCGTTACACCCAATCATACGAGCTAAAAATCCAAACTGCGCCATTCGCAATTTCACAATTTTCGAGCTCAAACCTTCCAAGAAATGAACGATGGAGCTGTAATCGCCGGGGGCCCAAGTTTGAGCGGCGCGTTGAAGAGAAAACGGCCGCTGAGAATCGAGATTCCAGCTGTGTTGTCTGAGATTCCCAATTTTGAGGAATCCTACGATGATCCTGTGTGCTGTTTTGCTGATTCTGGGGTGGGTGTTTATTCGTTGAAGGGGAAGAAGAAGTTCATGGAAGATTCCTACAAAGTTTTTGCTTCTGCAAATGGTGATAAGGTAGGTGCAAAAATCGATTCTTGGGATTTTGTTTAGTTTTTGTTCATTTTCATGTATTAAAAAGATAAATTTTTGGTGTTTGGAGAGTTGGAATTTAGGATTCTTGCTGTTTCTGTGATAGGAGCTTTTGCCATCAATTCATATGATTTTTGGAAAGTGATAGTGTTTTGAAATGTAGAGATTCTTTGGAGTGTATGATGGGCATGGAGGAAGCAAAGCAGCAGCATTTGTGGCAGAGAATTTGCATCTAAAGATTTTTGAAATGTTAGAAAGCATTTCAGAAAACAAAGAAAAGGAAGCAGCATGTAAAGCAGGCTATTTGAAAACAGATGAGGAATTCTTGAAACAGGTAATCTTTCTTCTTTTTCTTGAATTGGAACATATGATGAGTTTCTGCACAAAACTCACTTTTACACTGAAATTGCAGGGGCTGGATAGTGGTGCTTGTTGTGTGACTGCACTGATTGATGGGAGGGAAATGGTGGTTTCGAACTTGGGCGACTGCAGAGCAGTTTTGTGTATGGGAGGTGGATCGGCAGAAGCTCTAACGACGGACCACAGACCCATGCGAGAAGAGGAGCGAAGGCGAATAGAGGATAAAGTATTTCTACTTCTCATGAGTCCTTCCTTTTCTGATCATATGCACACAATTAGTGAATCTTGAAATGAGTTTTGGAGCTTATTTGATGATCATGTGACATAATAGGGTGGATATGTGGAGATTCATCGCGGTACTTGGAGAGTTCATGGGACCCTCGCAGTTTCCAGAAGCATCGGAGATGCTCATCTCAAGGACTGGGTGATGGCAGAACCCGACACGAAGGTTGTATGCTTGGATCCGGATATGAAGTACCTCCTTTTAGCATCCGACGGCCTCTGGGAAGAGGTGAGTGAAAATCGCGATTTTGATGTAGTTTTGCAAGAATTCAGCTGCTCACCGGCGATCTTGTTTTTGTGTTGTGCAATGGTGATAGGTGAGCAATGAAGAAGCAGTAGATGTCGTGATGCAGTCGTGTTCAAGTGCCAAGAAGCAACGGATACGAAACCCTAGTGGCCGGAAAATGGACAGCATACGACAGAGAGGAAGTGCAGACGAGGATGGAAGCCCTCCAGCCAAGTCCAGGAGAATTTCAGTGGTGAAGAAGACGAAGACGAAGATGAAGACTCGTTTCCCAGAAAACGAGAACAGATTCTTGAACGAGAGAGGGCTTCTAGCCGCGTGCAAGAAGCTTGCTGATCTTGCTGTTGGCAGGGGTAGTTTGGATGACATAACTGTCATGATAATTGATTTGAACCATTATAACCATGAATCTTTAGTAGTTGCTAAGTAGTTTCTGATATATTCTATAAATGTACTAGTAGTATTTTTTTTCACAGATTTAAGGTTTCATGCTTCATAAAAATTCACATCTACTAAGGCTGCAAGAAATGTGACATATTTATTCATTGTGCAACAATGTCTCAAGATCTGTGTTTGATGACATGACCACAGCTACTTCTGTGAGGTGTTCATCTTATTACAAGCAAACTTCAACGAAACAGGAGGGTCCGAAAACGCCCCACCAACAACTTGATCGAAGATCCACCTATTTGCTGCCTCAGTGAAGTGTGTCCCATCCCAACTGATCCTCGTCGAGGGATCCTTGCACGAAACAGCAAGAACAGTCTCTGTCCCATTGACTACCGTCTTGCTACCACATTTGATGAACCTATTGTAGTTGTATTTCCCTCCATGGCCGCAGCAAGCAACGAATGGATTCTCAAATCCTGCCATTTTTCTCATCAACACAGACTAAAACACGAATAAACACAGATCCCTCAGCAGAAACAGAAAAAAAAGTGGGAAACTCATACCTAGTTTCTTTGCTTGGCTGATGAGAGAATACTTAACCGCGTAAACATCCACATACGTGATTGCAGCTGCAGGGAGCTCTTCCCTGAGCTGCAAGACGAGCTCCCTCAGTTTGAGGTTGAAATACTGTGAGACATCGTTGTATGGAGACGAGCAGCCATGTTTGTCAATCTGCGCTGCAGTGACCAAGAACCTGTCCATGACATACGGCAAGCAACCAACAGGCCCCGTGTTGTGCACCCAAACTGTCCTCCCCCCTTGGCCATAAATCAGCTGTTTAACAGTAAAACAGCCATTATTTGCATCTGGCAACGACAGTGAGGGCTAAACCGTTTGTTTTCTTACCTTGATTACATGAGAGAGTTGGCCTAACACATCAGGAACGTAGGCCTTGACTTCCTCAGTCGACATATTGAGTTTGTAGCCGGCGGTGAGGTCATTCTGGCCAATGTCGAAGGTGTATAAAGCTCGGGAGAAATAGTCCTCCTCTGGAAACAGGTTCTGAAACACCCCTTTTAAGGGAAAATGCAGTTAAATCATCTCAAGTTGTGTGTTAATTTTGAATCAAGATCCATTTTTCAGCAAAAAACAAACAAGAAGAGAAGAAATGACCAATATCCAATTAATGTACTGTGAAAAATTGCAGAATGAATAACAATATTCATACCTTTTTCTCTAAAATTTTGTGATCTTGTTATAAAATCCGAAAATTGGAGGTATTGAACATCGAGAGAGATGGGGCTGTACCCACTCTGCCAAATGGTTGTGTTCTGACGCCTGATCGTCGATCCAGCAGTCGCAAAATTGCATCCATGCCTGAAATTTGTTCCCATCGAGTCCAGGAATGCATCGAGATAAGGCAATCCCACGCTTTCAGCTGCAGCAAAAGCAGATTAATCCACTACCAAAAACAGAGAGAGAGAGAGAGAGGGAGAGAGAGACCTATGAAATCGATTAGAAGGCGGCCATCACAGTAGCGGCCGGAGGGGGAGTGGAAGAATGTGGCTCCGTTGGGAGGAGGAGCTTGGCCGAACGCCGCGGATAGGCCGCCGGTGTCGGAATTGGAATCGCCGAAGTTGAAAATGGCGGGAAAATTGCACTTGTTAAAACCTAGTGTTGAGGTTGGAAGAAGAAATAGGGCAATTAAATGCAATTTGAGTAACTCCATAATTTTTAGAAGCAACTGAAGTCTGTAGCTGAGTAGCTGTCTCTCTTAATATTTGGTGAATAAAAAAAAAAGATTGTGCATGTTACAATTTTGAATTTCTTTAATAAATTGGCCAAGGTCAGTATTGAGGTTGTCGTTTTTGGTGGACTGTAGTAACAGTAGAATATAGGTACACATCACTCTGTTCGAATGATTTGAGTTGTTATAATGGTCGACCCCATTGGATAGAATAGAAGTCAACAAAACTGAATAAAATATTTCACTAATTTGAAAATTTCTAAGATTCAGCATTCCAAAATAGACTTTGACTCTGTTTCCGTTTTGGGCTCTACCTGTATATGCAGATGGTTTCACATTAGTATTTCTTCATAAGGAACTTTTCACTGATGTCTGAATTTGTAGATCAATGTACCAGCAGCAAAAGGCCTAACTGAATTCCAACCATTTGCAGCAAAGAAACAACTCTAAATACATAAAATGGATCAAAATAGGAAGGCCTAATGTCATCTTTAGTTGCTTCTGCTGCACCCAGATTCAAGTGAAACCGGAGGGTCTGAAAACGAGCCATCCGCAATCTGATCAAAGATCCACTTGCTAGCCGCCTCGGTGAAGTGGAGTCCATCCCAACTGATCCAAGCAGACGGATCCTTGCACGACTTAGCCACCACCACCTCTGTCCCATTCACAACTGCCTTGCTCCCACACCTAGCATACCGGCTGTAGTTGTAATCCCCTCCGTACCCACAGCATGCTCGGAATGGATCCTCAAATCCTGCACCAACCACCCTTCAACATTAGCTACATAAATCGAAAAAATGAGCATGTTTTGCTACTCACTCACCTAGTTCCTTTGCCTGACTGATGATAGCATACTTGGCTGAGTACATGTCAACATATGTGATTGCAGCCAGAGGGATTTCCTCCCTCAGAACCACCACGGCTTCGTATAGTTTCACGTTGAAAAACTGTGAAACCTCGTTGTACGGGATCAAGCAGCCATATTTGTCAACCTCTGGTGTAGTGGCAGCTAGAGCATCAAGAACATATGCAAAACAGCCTAATGGTGCTGTGTTGTGTATCCAGAATGATCTCCCTCCTAGCATGTATATTTCCTGCCTCACAAAACATGATTTCACTCGTGCTCGAAAATTTTCTTAAAGAAGCTAGTGAAAAAAATGTACATACCTTAATCACAGAGGAGTACTGTCCTATCATATCAGGAACTTGTGCCTTGATTTCTTCCAAGGTCAAGTTGAGATCCAAGCCGGCAGTGAGGTCGTTTTGGCCTATGTCGAACGTGTACAATGCCCGGGAGAAGTAGTCCTTTTCCGGGAGAGAGTCGAGGAACAGCCCTTCATGGAAATGAACTATGAAAAATAGGCAAAAACAGACCATTTTATATGTTGAAATAGGCACCTTTTTCTCTAACAGCTTGTGATCTTGTCATGAAACCAGAGAACTCGACTTGCTGCACGTCGAGGGAGATCGGGCTGTAGCCTCCCGTGGAAAGGGACAAGTTCTGAGGCCTAATGGTTGATGCATAAGTTGCAAAGTTGGCCCCATGGCTGAAGTTTGAGCCCACAGAATTAAGAAAAGCACTGAGATAAGGCAATCCCAAACTCTCAGCTGTAACAAAAGCAACACTATATATAAACATACACTTTCAATAATCTAGAAAATGGTTACTCAGTTATGATATGGAAATTCACAGACCTATGAAATCTATGATGAGACGGCCGTCGCTCCAACGGCCAGCAGGAGCATGGAAGAATGTTTCTCCATAGGGAGGAGGAGCTTGACGGAATGCGGCTGAGAAGCCACCGGTGTCTGAATTTGAGTCGCCAAAGTTGAAAATGGCTGGAAAGTTGCACTTATTTGAGCCAAGAACTGAGTTTGGCAGAAGAAGAAATATCAGAAGCAGAGAATAAACCTTAAACTCCATGAAATCTGAGATGGTTTTTTGACAAGATTTTCAGAATGTTTAAACCTGAATTTTCTTTTTATAGGATTTGATTAGGCCAAAGTATAGTCAGCACTAAGTTTTTCTTTGTTTTATTTTTTTTAATTGTGATATGTCATGAGTGAGAAACTGGGAAAAATAGACAGCTGACCAACCTTATCATTGACTAATATTTTGTTGTGTTCCATTTTGACTAACCAGCAATCTTTATGAATAATCTTTTGATTAATCAGCAATGTTTGTGATAATATATTGAAACATACAGTATGCTGTTCACTTGGTAGCCTAATATTTTGCTTCACATTCACTACAAAGTAGTGATTTCCCACAATATATATGTGCCCCAGCTACACCTTCGTAACTCCAAATCCCCGGATTCGTTACAGTTCCTCCTGTGATACTCCAACCCCCTCATGAATCGGTTATTCCTAAACGAGTTTAAAGTGGTTATGTGACTTTTTAAGAAGATAATTCACTTATGGTTTTGATGATTCACTGTCATTTTGAACTGAAAAATGGAACACTCTGAAACGGAAGAAAAGAGTGCGTACAGCAGTGCGATGCAAAGTTGCTACTATAAAACTCCGTAAATTACAACTCTAATACACTAACAAATGCCTAGCATTCAACAACTCATGAGATCAATGGAACTGTATGAAGGGCTAATGCCATCTTCAGCTGCTTCTGTTACACGCGAATTCAAGTGAAACCGGAGGATCTGAAAACGAGCCATTTGTAATCTGATCAAAGATCCACTTATTGGCTGCCTCGGTGAAGTGAACACCGTCCCAGTTGATCCAAACAGATGGATCCTTGCACGACTTGGCAAGAACGAACTCTGTCCCGTTCATTACTGTCTTGTCCCCACACCTAGAAAACCTGCTGTAGTTGTATTTCCCTCCATAGCCACAGCAGACTCGGAATGGATCCTCAAATCCTGCACAAACGAACTTTCAACATGGCTCGATAAATCTCAAATGACAGCATCTTTTAGTACTCACCTAGTTTCTTTGCCTGGCTTATGAGAGCATACTTGGCTGAGTAGATATCAACATATGTGATTGCAGCAAGAGGGAGCTCCTCCCTCAGCTGCAACACGGCTTTGTGTAGTTTCACATTGAAATGCTGCGAAGCCTCGTTGAAAGGGATCAAACAACCATATCTATCAACCTCCGGTGTAGTAGCTGCTTGAGCATCAATAACATAGGTCAAACAGCCTAATGGTCCTGTGTTGTGTATCCAAAATGTTCTCCCTCCTAAACTGTATATTTTCTGCCCCACAAACAAGATTTTTAACGCGATTTTAAGATGCCCCAAAAGTTTTTTTAAAAAAAAATGGTTTTTCCAAAAGGAGTAAGGTGAGTTAAAACCTTAATGGCAGAGGAGAACTGTCCTATCATATCAGGAACTTGTGCCTTGACTTCCTCTGTGGTCAAGCCGAGATCATAGGCGGCGGTTATGTCGTTCTGGCCTATGTCGAACGTGTACAAAGCCCGGGAGAAGTAGCCCCTCTCCGGCAACAAGCTGTGGAAGAACCCTTCACAGGAATGAATCTAATATGAGGCGAGAAAACCAGCCAGACATGAAAATATGCTAAAGTATGCACCTTTTTCTCTAACAACTTGTGATCTTGTCATGAAATCCGAGTGCTCGACCTGCTGCACATCGAGGGAGATCGGGCTGTACCCTCCACTGAAAAGGGATAAGTTTTGAGGCCTTATGGTTGCAGTAGCAGTTGCATAGTTAGCTCCATGGCTGAAGTTTGAGCCAACAGAATCAAGAAAAGCGCTGAGATAAGGCAGTCTTAGGCTCTGAGCTGTGACAATATAAGTTGTCAACACAAACATATAATTTCAAGAACCAAGGAAATGGTACACACCTATAAAATCAATGATGAGACGGCCATCGCTGTAGCGGCCAGCCGGGGCGTGGAAGAATGTCTCCCCATAGGGAGGAGGAACTTGGCCAAATGCTGCAGAGAAGCCACCGGTGTCAGAATTCGAGTCGCCAAAGTTGAAGATGGCTGGGAATTTGCAGGTGTTTGAGCCAAGAGCTGAACTTGGGTTCAGTATCTGAGCTATGAGCAGGAAATGCAGTGTGGAAACCTTGAACTCCATGAAATATGAGGTAGTCTTATGAGGGGACTTTTTAGTATGTCAATTATTGGATTTATAGAGTGAAAATTGGGAAGAATAGACGGATATACATCACATCATATTTGACTAGTTTTGCTGCTGAGATGCATAAGTTTGAGCATGTAGCCTTCCAGAACTCTCCCCATCAAACTGACTTTTCCAACTGGAATTCATCGACTCTTCCAATTCATTTAATCGAATGAAAAAAATGATAGCAAATGGCCCATTTATTCCAACAAGAAAATCATTACAATGTCATCTATCGAACATATAGGCCCTCATTTTAAACAGAAAACAAGATGACGAAGACCAAGAAGCATAGCAGCCTGGATAGTTTTGACTATTTTTAGCAAGGACATGGGAACAACATTGCTAGTTAGAGTAAGAATTGTCAAACAACATAGGATTAAGGCAGGAATAGAGTGTACACAAACAAATATATTCCGAGGTAAAAACAGAGTAAGACCAAAAACCAGGGCAGTGTTGTGCATTACAATGTCCCTTTTTTGGAGAATATGGAAACTTGATCCCACTACAAAAGGATAGAAAGAAATGAAAAGGGGGGGAAATGAGAATTTTACACATCATCAAGATGCAACAACAATTAATGCAAGAGTTGTATGTTGTCAGAATTTAGATATTCCAGCTCCATTCCGCACAGCAAAAATCATGAAATGATGAATAGGGGTGCCAATGTATTATTGCATCTAACTAGTTAGAGAGCGAGCAAAAGGACAACTGGAAGAAATCGAGTCCTGGGAGAATCTCGTGCAGGAGTTCACCACCTCGACCCTGACCTGTCAAATGACACAAGCACAACGATCAATCGTGAGTTCTATACCACCAGATATGATATTATAGGGGAAGTTCTATGTTATCAGTGATCATATGAATTCATCATACTTTAGCAGAGATGAAAAGAAGTTAACAGTGTGCATGTAAGAATATCCTAAGTGCGATGAGTAGAAATCATGAGGCAGCAAGGAGTGTCCCGATATCACAGTTGCATTGACTACTGTTTCTAACATCATCGACTTACCAGTACAAGTTCCCCCAGCAAAGCTAGAAGCTCAGTTACATGATATAGCCATGCAAGTGAGAATTGTAATGCAAGAAAAAGGTGACACCTTCATTTTCCAAGTACACACATCCAAAAGGGCTACAACAGTCCCTTCTAAAGTTACCAATAGAAATAACAGACTTGAATGGTTTTTATATGAAGCCACTTCTCTTACTCGTATTGCTAGTTAATAAATGCCAAAGATTACTAGGATCCAATATCTCAAACATATTCATCAAGAAAGGAAGACTTTCAAGAAGCTTCCACAGGTTTATAGTAGTAAGAGCTGGGTCAGGTAACTTGCAAGCGCAGGACGCAGGAGAAAATATGAAATACAGAAAATCAAAAGAAAACGCAGTACCTGTTGACATCTCTACCACCTGAAAATCCTCTGCCTCCACTTCCTTGAATATATCTTCTGTCGTCACTTGGTCTCGCCCATGGATTTACAGAGCCACGCGAATGAGGCCTCTCATTGCCATCAAGAGCTCTGGGATCTTGATATGCTCCATCTGCATAAGAAGCTCTCTGAGAATAGGAAGATCTGGTATCTTGATAGGATCCCTGCCTCGAACGGGGTCTTTCATGTAACCCAGCTTGGGGATCATCATGTGCCCCTGGTCGAGAAGGAGGTCTCTCAGCAAAGCCAGCTATTGAATCCTCATATGCACCTGGACGAGATCGAGGTCTCTCTTGATAGCCTGCTCTAGGTTCCTCATATTGTCCAGGCGCAGAAGGAGGTCGGTCATGAAAGCCGGATCTGCCCTCATTAAATCCGGTTCGAGAAGGAGGTCTATCATTAAATCCAGCACCCCGAACCGCCCCGGGGCTTTGCCTCTCGAAATTTCTCTGACTATAGCGAACTTTGTCATCCAACTGAGAGACCAGAAGTTCCAACTCCTGCTCTTTTTTATGTATTTGGTCTTGCACGCCAGCTTCTTCTTCACCAGTTTTTTGCGGTAATTCTTTTTTCAGTTGCTCGATTTCTTCCTTCAAATTCTTCTCTTCTTCTGTCTCAGGCCTGAAAATGTTATCTCTTCAGCTAAAAACAAAAGTATCTTGTACCCATGCTAAAGCTTTTACCATTTCAATTTTTTTCAGATTCGCTGTAGGTAAAAGAGGTAACAACGATTATGTTTATGCTCATCTTGATTAAACGAATTTATCCAATCTAGTACTACCAGAGAATGAATTAAAAGATACCACAAACAGTTTACAACTATTAAAAATAGTACACCATCAGCACCTACTCCCATATCACAATCAAGAACATAAAACAGTATAAGTGCTATTACATCAAGCGTTTAAAAAGCATTGTGACACCTTAACGGAAACCTCTGCATTCATCTAAACTGAAGTGAATTATGCATAAATCAAGAAATAACTTGCCCTAAACTAATTGCAGTCCTCTAGGCCTTTTGTTTGCAACTGAATTCCATACCTCCATCTGATATTCTGGGCATACTTGCCAATTTAATGTTACCTTGACCCATAAAATTACATTGTTTATTACTACATAATACTAGGAGTTAAAAAAAACACTTATAAACCTCACAACTATAACCCAAACATCCATCCTTAGTCCCATCCACCAGTCACCATTAGCTCACATCTCTGCGTAACTCTATAAATTAATCATATTGGGTTGATATTGAACTTCTAATTCCTTCACCAAACAAATGTATGTTTGGAGTTAGTCATAAACGATCTTGCTGGATATAAATCAGAGTTTGTCATAAATGCTCTAACTGGATACAGCTTTACTCAGTGGGCTTCAAGATTTTTTGACAGAAATATCCCTTGGATACAGATATTAAACTGCCAAAGTTCACTTGTTCATCATAAGGACACTTATAAAGTCCCATTCAATTCGCATATGAAAATTCATTTTATACATGTTACCACATTTATAATTGATGATACGAAACAATAGAGACCATATCTATATCCGCTATATCGCCTCCAAATATTCCTTTCTCCATCATTATGATGCCAAAACTAAACCATACCCCTAAAAGTCAAGAATAACTACAAAAAAACTCACCAATTTCCATGATTGCATGTATCAAGCCAAAATGGACATTACCAAACAAACCATAAACTTGTCATCACAGCCCTATACACCTTTCCAAAAATGAAACGACAGCAACAAAATGCATTGCATAATTAATAACTACCTGTCCACACGTCTGTCCAGCTTAAGATCAATCTTCTTCCAATCCAAGCCCTTCTGCTCCAGCAGAACTTCTCTAGGCTTAGCATCCCCAAACGGATTTACTTTAGGTTTCTGCCTCACTATAGCTTCACCAGCTCCGCCCAATGCAGAAGGTGCCTCTGACCCGCTCACCTGCGGAGACTCCAGACCAGTCGAGTGAGAACTCGAGGGCCTACTCCCACCACTAACCGAGTGTTTCTTCTCTGCAACCTCCAAGTCCAGCTTCTTCCAATCCAAACCTTTCTCAGCCAGCACTTCCTCCCTCGGCCTGGCCGCCCCAAACGGATTCGGCTTGTTAACCTTCACCGCATCCCCATCCTCAATTTTAAGTGAACTCAAACTCAAGCTTGGATTTTGCTCACTCCGACCCCCCCACCGGTCGGATTCAGGCTTTGAGACTCCAGACCCAAAGCTCTCATTACGGGTCCAACGATCAGTCTCGGGCTTCGAAAAGCCCGAGCCAAAGCTCGAATTTCTCGCCTGCTGCGGCTGTGAAACAGGCTTCTTCATAGACGCCCAATTGTCCACTTCATCGGCGCGCGATGCTCCGCCGCTGCTTCCCCCAAGTGAGGTGTACTTACCCCCAGCCCGGGATTCACGCGAATCGTGATCGGGTAGGATCGTTTGCTTCTTCATCGACGCCCAATTATCCACCTCGTCAGCACGCGAAGGCTGATCGAATTCCGAAACCCTAGATTGCTGCGGAGGCCCCCTCCGCCCATCATCCTCAAATCCGTAAGATCTCCGGCCCTCAAACTCCCTCCGACCCGAATTAGGGCCGCTGGAGCCGTAATTGGAAAAGCCGCCGCCCAATCTGCCGTACTGCATTTCCTCCGCGGAGCGCTCCTTGGGCCCTGTGGGGAGGCGGAGCATTTCCTCCGGCGTCAGTCCGCGGCCCTGAGAAGGCATAACCCTAAATTCCTGGAGTGACATTTTGGTCTTCTTCTTCTGCTTGGCGGTGCTGACACCTTCCTTGAGGCTAGGGAAGCTGGCCGCGGGCGCCGCCGCCGCCGCAGCGGCGGCCTTCTCCTCAGCCTCGCGCTGCTCGGCCTCCTCCCTCTCGGCCTCGGCGGCCCAGGCGCCGACTCCCCATGGCGATTTCGACATTTGGTGCAAAGATCTCTGGCAATTAAATGTGAATTTTGTGGAGTATAATTTCCTTTTTTTCTCGTTTCCCCCAAAATCTGAGAGTTTAAATATAGAAACACAAGAGATGGAATAAGACTACAGTTAAGCCAACAAGGTCACGACTCACACATTTAATTATAAAACTCATTCAATTTAAATTATTTTCAAAAATACGTTCAACTCATGTGGAATCTTTTCATTGGCTGCCACTTTATATGGACTCATTTTTTAATATTAGTAAATATTTTAGATAATTATTTATTTCCAAAAAACTATACGGTTAGTATAGCGTTAACTTAGATTACTTCCAGCTAAAATATTTCCTGGACGAAGCAGAGTTTAGGGTGCCCCAAATAAAATTTGATGACGTGGAGTAATTTGATTGGTTAAGACATTCAACTGTTAGCCATAGTGGGCGTGGAGAAATCATATTTTCTTCCATGGGCGGAGAATCAAATATTGGCTTGTTTATTTATTTAAATGATCATTTAAGAGATATTAACATTCAAATCTCAAACATTGAATTTTATTTACAACTAAAATGTTTTACTAATGTCTCGTTTTTACTTATTACGGATCCTTTAGGAACATTTAACTGGTGAACATGGTTCGCGAACGGTGCATCAGCCCGCCATATGTGACGACAAAAGGGGGTGGTGGTGGTGGTACACCGTTCACAACACTGTATCAAATATTTTATGGGAAATATATGAGTATAATCATATGAAGTATTTGATGCATACATGAAAAAATGCAAAACAAATATTTCACTTAATAAAATCACGAGCAAATCCATGAGTGTATGACGAACAGAAAGAAGAAGCCTACTGAGGTGATGTTGTGTGTACAAACGCTGCAACATTCTCCAATTTATAGAAGCCAACTATGCCTACCTTTATTGAATGCATGACCAATGGAGTTAGTGTGGATTAAATTTCATAGATATCCATCCCAATCATAATAAATATTGCATACAAGTTTGTGGTTGGATAAACATATGTGTCGATACATACACCTACACAGCCAATGCTATTCATTACTATCCCATTCATCGAAGTGAGGATGATGCTATAAATTTTGTTTCACCAAGTCTCATTTTTGGCAAATTTCTCCTTCTAATATGTTTGCTGAGACTGTAATTGAGATTAGACATTATTTAATCTCAGGGATCAAAATTGATTGGTTGAATTCTCGTTCAAATTATTAATTTTAACCACGTGCTAAATGACAAGATTAACAAACAATAGGCTTGAAACCAAGTAAATCAATTTAAAATATGGGAGCCTGGCTTGCTACAAATGAAACGATTGAATTATTATTTATTGTAATATATCTTAAATATATGAATCTAATTGCGACATGTCTAAAGATTGAGATATAAATGGCAATTATCTAGTTGTTTAATCAACAATTTCCGACAAAATGGATTAAATGTGTTTTAAGATAAGATTGATGTTAGACCACCTCCAACCATACACCAAATCCCATTTTTGGTGTAAAAATGTGCTCCAACCATACTCCATACTCATACCCATTTTTGGGTTTTTTAATCAAACAACACCAAATTTGAAGTGAACACCAAAATTGAGTATCTACTGCAAAAAAGTTTTAAATATTGCATAATAGTCCTTATTATTATTTTGATTGTTGAATCAGCCGGCGGCCAATTTGTATACTGTCAATTTGTGTACTAGTACAGTAGTACTTGATAATTGATTCAAACTATCAGCCACATAATTTAGACACAATTTGTTCATGGAATTTACATATATTTTTCTAATCAAAATAATTAAATAGAAATTAGCAAGCTGACTATATTATAATAAATTATGTTTTTTTACAAATAATAACTAAATAGGAATGAATATTGCAGAAAAAATCTTGTTATTATTTCAAGAGTATATGGCCTGATATGACACAATAAGAAATAAAAGTGCTTATCTGGAACTTCAAAATGCGCTAGTTGATCATTTGTGGGAATAATACACAAATTTCGAGTCTTGAATTTTAGCTATTTTTTATGTTTATCGTGATATGTTTTATGTAATTGCGATATATTTAAATGAGTTTCAATTTATATTTTGAATTTTATTATTGCAAGTTTAGTGTATTTAATTTTAAAAGTAGTGTAATTTTTTAATATAAAATATATTTAATACATAAATATATTAATAAAAAAATTTGTATAATTATTTAAGTTACATAAATTATTGATAAAATATTATGGGATTAATATGTAATTTAAGTAAATATGTAGGTATAATTGAAAAGGTATAAAAAGAATATAAATATGGAATATTCTTTTGGGTTTGAGTTTGGAGTAAATGATTGGAGTAAAACTACTTTTTGGTGTGACCCAAACTCAAAAATGGGTTTGAATTTGGTGTAAATGGTTGAAGATGGCCTTACACAACCATTATGATTGCTCACCTAAATCTTTTTTTAGAATACATTTTTCAAAACTTTCAAATTTGTATTATAATTTTAAATTTAAAAATTGTTGATATATTATTAAAATAGAACAATTAATAATAGTGCATGATTACTGATTTAAATTATTAATTTATGTATATCCTTTTGCAAAAATAGTTTTGCGTTTAAGAATTAATATAAACTTTTCCCCAATAATATCATTTTGTCGGATTCGTTTTGATGAAAAATGGATTGCTGTTTTTAAAATTGTAAAAAAAAAAAAACTTTTAGCATGAAAATAGATACTATAACTTAAACATTTTGCAAAAATTAGTATAATATGTGGTTGTAAGGTCGATTAAAATTAGTGATTTTCTAAAATACACATAAACATTTACATTATTTTGGACTAGTCAAATTCTTGATTAAGACTAGAACCTTCAACACCATATAAACCAAAAACATATTGTGATGGTGTATCTAAACTGATTATTTTTGTCACTTATGTCCTCACGATTTAGAAATTCTAGAATATTTGTGAAAGGGGCAACTTATCTTTTTTCCACTTTTGCAGAAACAAAAGAAAAAACATTCCCTCTATGAGGTAGATTTCGCAATAGAGCTAATATGGTGGAAAATAAATACACGTTTAAATAGTAAATATTATAAATTCATACCTATACAAAAATATAAATGTTCAAACAATCAAAAGTGGAAATAGATACACGTTTAAAATTATAAGTACATTTCCCTACGAAAGTGTTGCTTTTCAAACATTGTAATTCAAACGTATAAATGTAGATATGGATTAGAAAATCGAGGTGTTGCACTATTTCAAGGCTAAACATATGAAGTGTCATTTTCTTACCTAAACATAATTTGTGGATGTCATCGGTGCCTTTACTTTTAATGAAAAATTGCTAGGACAGCTATCTAATGACTTCGTATTCCTACAAAATTTAAGCAAACTAGTTCACGTTTTAAATCTTGACTATAACTTGTTTTCTATATTCCAACTTGTAAATTTGGTAAATTAGTATATGGGATACTCAAATTACACTTCATCAAGAAAACTACCTACTTCAACACACATTACATTGTAGTAGTATGATCTATCGAACAATGACAAAATATATAGCTATATGTCACCTATCAAAATGCTTCTGTTCTTATTGCATTCATTTCATCTTTGAAAACACCATCTGTCATGATTCAAGCCCTCCACCTTAGTTGAAAAGAATCTTAATTCTTGGTAATGCATGTTTGGAGCCATAAAGATCAAGAAAGTTAGATATGGAACCAATCCCCATGACTATTAGTAGTATTGAAATGGATACAACATCTTTCCATTATAGTATCTCACCAGTCACCACCACCATCATGAACACAAGTTGGACTGAAATACAATACGCACTCCACTTTTTGGTCTTCCAAGATTATTGCATCAGATATCACTATGGATCTTAAACAAAAGATATTTTAGTAATGTGATCTTCTAATCTCTCCCTATATATATAATATTCGTGTATGTGATCATTGATGTCCCTAATCAAAAAGATCTTCTCACAAGCAGATCTCTCTCCCTCTCATGAATCAACTATGGAAATATGGAATCGTCCCTAATGAGCTAAGCATTCAAACACACTCAAAACTGATGAATCAGAAAAATGCATTCAACAAAATCAATAAGCATGTCCAAATTCACATCTCTCTCTCTCTCTCAACACAATCAAGACAAGCCAATGAGACCTGCACATGCAATTCCACCAAAAGCAAGCATCAAAACTGAAACAAAAAACCTTCAAACTCTTGCAAGGTACTTACAACAAAAGTTTCATACCTGAGTTTGATTACAACAAATAAAAGGATGTCCTCCTCTCCTCAACCAAAACCTGAGTCCTCCTCTGCATACTCATCAACACATTATTCCACGCATTCACCCTCGAATTCCCCTTACTAGGCAGCCCCACATTCATCGCCACCAAATCATCCGCCCTCACGCTCAACACCTCCTCCGCCGCAGCGCCGTCGAGCACCCAAATCAGGCAAGAGCAGAACCCTTTCGTAATCTCCGAATCACTGTCGATTCGAAACCTCATCGCCCCATTCCCGTCCATGCCCGCCTCCAGCCAAACCTGGGTCGCGCACCCCTGCACCCGATTCTCTTGAACCCTCCAAGATTCATCGAATGGGGGCAGAATCTCCGCGTATTGCAGCAGTCTTCTTACTCTGTCAATCGGCGCCGGTAGAGATCGGAACTCGAAGCCTAATCTCTGCAACTTCTCCGACACGCTTGAGGAGGGTTTGTAATGCTCGATTGCGACGCAGGAGAGCGGAAAGATTGGATTTTTCGACGTGGGATTTAAGGGAAATCTTGAAACTGGGGGATTTTTGGAGGCGGGTTTTCGCGGATTGAGGTGGATGTGTGAGGGGCCTGCGTCCATGAAATTTGTTTTTGGTGGGTTTGTGAAGAAGGGTGGAGGAGATGTAGAAAGGTGTGTTCTTGCTGTGAAAGATCCCATTTTTTTTTGTGGGTTTGTCGGAGTTGAAATGGAGAAGATCGCTGAGAGAGATCCTTCAAAGAAGGCGGCAAAATATGAACAAAGCGAGATATTCTCAGTTTTGTAATGATAAAATATATAGTAGGAGTACTACTAGTAATAATGATAGGCTATTGTTTCTAGATTGAATATGGTTACATAGGTTTGCTATTCATCTTGAAAATGACCTTATATGGCAGCTCCATACTATTTGTCAGTAGATGATGGAAGATTTTTTTTTTTTTTTTTTATGATATGCTTTGATTTTAGTGAAAGTTTAATTTGGTACCATGATTTTGGTGATACAGGATTATTTAAATTCTTTTATCTGTGAGATTTTTTTTCAGTTTAAAAAATAAAATATTGAATAAATATATAAAGTCAAATTATTATATCGCGTGACTTGTTAAAGTCTATTTTAATTATTTCTTTCAAGACGAAATATACACTCAAGGATCAAGATAGATATAAGGAAAAAATGATTGGAGGAAATGAAATGGAAGTGTGGAAATATGGGATTATATTGATGTGTATATTTAACGTTAGGTCAACACAATTTGATATTATGTTCAAAAAAAATGTTTCTATATAAGCATATTTAAGAATAACGTATATCTAGGCATTTAATGATATCATGTGATGAAAGTATTTATTTATACTAGTGTGAGTCACATGACACAATCGACAAAAGGATTCTAATAATGAAAATATGTAACCAAATTGATTTAGAACTTTTAATAAGCTTGACTAAGATAGCTGCATGAAAGCTTCCTACAAAAAAATCATAAGAAAAGGCGTGCAAGAAAAAGCAATGCATACTATTATGCAAAGGCCAAAAGGGTAGTGATAATAAATATACATAATTGTACATATATAATCAAACATTTATATATAATCAAACTAAATGGATAATTTTCTTGACGTAATGATAAGTGTAAGATTTGGCTAGAAGAAGATCTCGTAATAAAAAGATCACATATTTGAATCTTAATTGTACAATTTTTTATCGTGCCCATGCACTTTATTTGATTTAATATTTTTATATTACTATTAAGATTCCTATAGGCCTTTTGAATATTCCCTCAATGGGGCAAGTGCATCACCTTTCACAAAAATGAAATAATTGTAACAATTGCGTCACTGCATACTACATACTCCATATTAAAAGTGGTCAACAAAATCATTTAATCTTACTCTCTTCTAATAAAGAGGAACATAGTCCACATATCATTACAAATTTCAAGAATTGGACATGGAACAATGTGAATTTGTGCAGTTTTCACTAGCATGATTTCTGATTCAAATAGGGCAAAATCCCCTAGATAATATTTGCAGCAAGAGACCTCTAAATCATGGATTTGCAGAAGCATTTCAAGAGCATCATATTTCAAGAACAGCATAAGCATAGGTATGCAGACCTTGAAATCAAGAACCATTCGACGAATAAATCAAATACTTGAATGCAGACAACACTAATATAGTAAAATCATAGCTCAAAATCCTTGTATGGCGAGAGAGATGGCGACATAAGTAGACGAAGATGATTATAGAAAGGGTGGTATAGCACTTATTACATGAAGACTTGTAGTATAAAATCCTTCCTATAAACATACACAATTATTCCCTGTTTTTAGAATTAAAAATGAATTCTGTCATTACATCTCCTGCTTTGGGATGCCACTGCAACTCATTAGAGCTGTCAACATTAGAGCTGTGATCAAAGGTTCGAAAGAGAAAAAAATAAAGATGCTGCCTACCTGAATGGTGGTTCTCATCGTTGCTCGATCCCACTATCTAGATACTTGTCTAACAAGAAGCACGCCAGATGCTTGAGGAGCTACAATGGTTCTTCACCTTCCTTGACTATCTGGGAAGACATGAAAAAAGGCAAATTCAAGAACTTAGTCACTGCACAATAGATTGTCATCAATATTACTAATCTAACATCTACGTGTCCATCCGACTTGAATTGCTGGTCATTTATGTTAGAGATTCATATAATGCATATGTATGGTTAACACTTAACACTATACATGCATTTAAACAAACTCTCCTACTTGACAAAACAAATATTTCACATTTAATATTCATTAGACATACATCTCTCACACATATACACACATCTACAAATTTCGACATATTAAGAAAGGGGCATCCTCAATATTAAGCACTCAGGAAGCTTTAAGTAGATACCCATATAGAAAATTCTAGATTTGGTTTGCATATACTGATAAGTGTGATTAGTAGAGCACCAGTTTCCTAGGTTAAAATAGATGATAAAAAACACATAGGTACAATCTGCGACTTAGATTGCTCACAATACATTCCCCACCCAGCGTGTACATATTAGTTTTTCAGCCTAACATGGTCAATGCATGTATAATAAGTTTAGATGAGGATTACGTTACCTTAACTAGAGCACCTATGCCGAAAGCCTCCTCAAGAGAAAATTATGACGTTTGTACTGAATCATCTAACTATGACTTCCCTTCAATGTCCCATTACACCCTATCCACACATAAAAGGAATATGAAATTTGAGCAGAAAGCTTTGTAGGAGAAAAAGTATACTACAAACTGATCTAGAAGACTAGAACTAAAGATGCCTAAAGCATGTCCAATTTATGCATAGAAGATGACTTAAATGATACTCCTAGATTAGTAGTTAATGTTTTTTCATCTGTCATATCATCCGCTGTAACATGAAATGTCATACTTCTTTTCAACTGGAGATGTGGTTGGACAGTCAACATCAGCAACATGGCCGTTTGCATCACGAATAGGTTCTTCCTTTGTACTTTCCAGAGAAACGCCAGGATGGGAGTTTTCACAGTCAACATCCTTGACAGCATCATCTTCCAAGAATCTTGGAAAATTTTCTGAAACATGAGACTCCTCATCGATGGAGGCCAAGATCATCCGAGAAGGAAGACTGCTGCCTCTACGCTCTGCAAGGGAGGGCAAACTCTGTCCAGAGGATGAACATAAACCAGCGGCTCTTGAAACATGACAAGGGGAGGTTGCTTCTCCTGATAGAGGAGAAGTTGCGATGTCACGTAAACATGTACTTTCAGCTACACAACGAAGACTTTCCTCTGTAGGACCTCTTTTACTATGATCACTATCACTTGATTCAAGTGTGTGAGGCGATGGTTGAGCAGATACAAATGACGAGTCAGACAAATTAGAGGACGATGGTGAGAAGCTAAAGGAACTTGAATAATCAGATGTTGAAGGTGAGATTGACGGCGACGTTGAGTTCGATTTCGTTTTACTAACAAAGAATGAGGAAAAAGAATCCACCAGATTGAACGGTGGAGAGTCCACTAGAGAAGCATCAGAACCTAGGCTACTGGATACACAAGAAGCGAATGGATCCTTGGAATCATTCTTCATACTCGAAGAGCTCGATATATCAGCAGACGAGACAGTGTCTTTCACTGAACACATATCTACCGGTTCAACTTTATCACATCCCTGCAAGACAACAGAGTCTGTTGCAAATTCCTTCACAGTGTCATCTGTAAACTTACTTCTTAATCTGTTCCAACCATTCTCTCGGGAAGGAATACATGTCTCGGATCCTGTTTCAGATGATGGACAAGGCGGTATGACCCCACCAGAAAGTGCCATGTGGAAGATATCAAAATCCAAATCATACTCATCAAGTTTCCTTTGATTCAGACATGGAACAGCAGTAGCCATGTCAACCCCTGCAGAGAGCCCATTTATCTCCACAGGTTTCACATGACAGCCTTCAGCCAGACCTTTCCTATGGCCAAAAGCATCCCAAAATTCAACTGTCTCTTCACCTTCGTTGATGAACATAACTGGACCCTTAAACCTCTCGTAACGAATAATTTGGGAAGCAGCTGCCCTTGCATTGTCAGACATCACTGAGGAGCAGTGCTTCCCTATCCAGATATATAAAGCAGAAGGAATGTGAATTATGAACGCTCCACGGGAATCGAGCCTGTTGGCTTCTGCTTCACATAACATTTTCGGTACAAGATGAAGGGGGTCATAAGGTGAGTGAGGTGCCATACGATACATTCTAAGAACAGAAGTTGGGCTGGCAGGCAAAGCATGCACACGCTTCTGGCATTGTAAAAGTTGGCAAGCGAATCCCACGTTCGGATTAGTCACTCCTCTAGCTGTTTTGACATGTTGGAAAGCATCATCAAAACTCTGCCCTTCTTTCCACATAAGATATGCAATGACCAATGAGGTTGATCGAGATACCCCATGACAACAGTGGACAAGGACACGCCCACCTTGTTCACGAATATCTTCAAAGTAATCGAACACATCATAGAGAATACTAGTGATATCCTCAGACGGACTGTCCTGTAGCCAAAGGGTCTTATAAACGAGCTCATTCCTGAAATATTCCGGGCAAACAAACCCCACACAGTTCAGCACATGGGTAATCCCTCTCTGGCGGAGGATCTCACGGTTCTTGGCAATCACGTCACTTCCCAAATATATATGATCCAAAATCCTTGAGCACTCCTTGTCAAAAAACGCAAGCTTGTCCTTCCTGCACTTAAACTCTCTTGGAGGTAGATCAGAACTCGAGGTTCCGCGCGGTGTTTTTGATCCAGGCCTTGCACCGGGAGTCGGAGGATCAGGCCATACACCTAAATCATCTGACCCAGCTCTTGGCCATTCTTCAATACTTGGTCGGGCAATAGAAAGAGGCTGAAGAGGTGACAAACACGCCCTCGCCTTGCTATTCCATTGCGAATTAGAATTAGATTTTCTCGGTGGACGCTCAGTCCATGAGACCGACCTCGAGAACGTCTTCCAACCAACACTGGATCCCTGATCTTTTTCTTCTTCCCTTAACATCTCAAAACCTAAACTGCCAATCTGTAAAACCAAGTAAACCTATTGAGAATTTCTTTCGATAACCCTATCATAAACCACACCGAAATCAAGCCTAGAAAATTAGTAGTACTACATAAAAACAAGAGCCCAACACATCTCAATCACATTTATACAAAAAAAAAAAAACCTAAACTGAACTTCCCAATTCCCACGAGTACACATCAAATTAGGGCAATGAACCAAAATCAAGCCTAAAAATTAGTACTATATATAAACAAGAGCCCAACGCATCTCAGTCACATTTCCACCAAAAAAAAAATCCCTAAACTTAACTTCCCGATTCCCACAAGTACACATCAAATTAGGGCAATGAACCCCCAAATGACGAAGCTTTTCACAAATTCCCCAATTCAATTAAACCCCACAACAACAAATTTTTCACAGAAAAAAACATCCCAAAGTCAATAATTAATGCTCCAATCTCAAATAATTCATCCAATTTTTCTAACCCAAACCCCTCACTAAAAAGAAACCTACTACATAGCTTTCAGGAGACCAAAAATAATTGCTCAAAATCAAAGGAGAAAATTGGATTCGACAAAGACCAATCTGAGCTAAAATACTATAGAATAGCTAAAAATCGCATCAATAACTGAAAGAGAAATAGATTTAAAAAGAAAACTTACATGAACTAGTGAATTGGTCGTTGGGCATGAACAGCATAGATTTGATTACTGCGAAGTGAGAAAGGAGATTCTTTTTTTCCTATTGTTATTATTAAATAATTAAAGAGAGGATACACATACAAAATTATAGAAGATCCGTTCAACAAAGGTTGCTGTTTTTCAATGGAGAGAAAGCGATGGGAAAGAGAGAGAGTGAGTAAGCCAAAGATTACAGGTTGGCAAATTACTATGGTTTTTTTTTTTATTATTATTAATTAAATTAATTGCATGGATAAACTATTTTCATACTCCATAATATAATTACAAATTATTTTAATTATATAAAAAATAATAAATAAATAAGATTGAAATAACTGATTAATAATACTATTGAAATTGATAGTATAACGCCGAATATTTATTATAAATTCAGGATGAAAATATACACGCAAGAGTAAGGCCCAAAAGTGGTCATAAGCATATGACTATTTTACGATTTTGGTCTCAGACATTATATTTTGAATTATTGCATCCAACACATTTCAACTCAGGCCGAAATCAGTTCATTTTGGACGGTTCAATTAAAAACTAACGCACAACGGACGATTAGCAAAATTTTGACTAAATTAGAATATTAACCCATAATTAACTAAAATGAAAAAGGAAATTCACTTTATCTCTCTTCTTCTCTCGTCAGCCACAAAGCACATAAACTCCGACCACCAGTTCCAGCCTGACAGTAAAATCACATGAACTCTGGCCACGAAACATATGTTTCACCTCAAAGAGAAGAGCCTTTAATCAATTTGTGCTTTATGACCAATTTTAGTTCTATATTAAAATAGTTTGATTTTTCCTATGAACTTAATTGTTGCATGAAAAGTTATGAACTTTACCAGACTTTGTAAATTTTCTATCCGACTCGACAGATTTCCAACACAAACTTATCCTACGTGGCGCGCCGGAGGCGTGACTTGGCAACTCCACTAATTCTTATTGTTTTTCTTCTATCTTTGCAACTTCTAACACCGGACTTACCACAAGCGTACAAGTAGCACAAATGAAAACATACAAATCGTATTCAGCATAAAAGTAGCATTAATTCCACAATTCAAATTGAAACATAAATTTGTCATTTGCCAAGTCATGCATTCGCGCGCTACATATGATATGTTTATGTCAGAAATCTATCGGATCGGATCGGATGAGAAATTTACACAATCGAGTGAAGTTCATGACTTTTTCATGCAATATTTAAAATTCACAGAAAAAGACAAATTATATAAAAGCTCGTGACTTTACAGGTAATTCACCCTTAATTAAATACTGTTAAATCGTGCTCACATATGCTATGTCATATAGAAGGTTGTTTTGTGTGTTTCAACTTTCACCTATGTGGATTTACTCAATGAATCATCCTATAAAATCATGTGTTTGATTGATATTTGACCTGTCCATTCAATTTTCATTTCATCCTAAATTTTTAGCACTAATAATGCTACAAGGAAACATAAAATTAACAATATTTTTTTACCTTTCACCTCTAATCATGGACCAACAAGCTTGAAAAATCTCAAATACTCGTTACACTTTCTTTCTTGCAACTCCTATCATCTAGCTTGTAGGGGCTCCATGCTCCATGAACACTGCGAGTAAAGTGACATTTTCATGCAGATAATTTTCCATGTCCATCTCCAATGCATACAAATGATACACCCTAACATTCTTGGAAGTCATGTCTCTCCTCGTACATTTGCATCAATCGCCGTAGCTATCAGCCATTGGCTTTCTCAAGTAATGTGCTCCGAAAATTTCATCACATTACGACAAAAATGATGCAAACATTCGTAAATCGTTATTTCCGAAACACGTAAGTACTCACTATAGTGATTGACCGACCATACCACTATATGCCAAATGCATACATTACACCTTTGAACCATATGCCAGATTACTATCGGAATAATCCATCATGAGTCTTTCGTATGTTTCCTCCTTGTGCTGTTATAATCACAATGTGAGAATGATGCGAATTCTCATATTTTAATTAAATATAAAATCATTTCAATTTCCCCCTATAGACACACACACACACACTCACATTTCAAAGATGAAAGCTGGCCTGTCATTTCATTTCCTAGCCCATTCGTGGGCTTATACAATCCCAGATAATAAGCCCAAATCATACAAATATCAAAATGTATTGGGTCTTTAGTGGCTTTTTAGATTATCCTTTTCTGCCCTTTACATAAGTTCGATACACCAACAATGTTAGTCGAATTTAATTTTAAAAAAATAGACGACGTGATAAAAATATGGATGAGACATTATTATAAGAGTTGAACAATATTCAGTAGTAGTATTATAAATAGCCCAAATTCAAACGAGTATTACCCAAAGAAACAAAAGGGGAGGTATGATTAATTAGGAATACTTTCATCAATAGACATAACCCTTTTTTTTCTTATCTATAACAAGATTATATCTAAGTAGGACCCAAAAATCCCTACAAACAAACAAGTCATTCAAATTTGTAACTACCACATTATAACATATAATTTCTTGGATTCCCTCTGATTAGATAAAGATGGACAACACATTTCCTCCTCACAATGTGATGTATAAAAATATAGAAATTGATAAAATAAAATTTAACTGCAGATAGCTAGTTGACCTAAATGGGCTGTCGTGGTGCCCTCTCAACGATTACGTACAAGATGCTCATTTCTTGCATCAAAATCAAACGACTTTTTAATTAATTACACATTTACACTTTTATAATTTTTGACTGACCATATTTATTTCATGGTATAATGGTGAGAAACTACTTGTCGCAGTTTTCCAACTCTACCAAAGTTTCTTGGAAATTGCATGTGAATAGAAAACAATCACTTTTCTAGAAATTTAATTTGAGAGTTAATTGAACTTTATGAAAAAGTCATGTATATTAAGTTTATTTCCGTTGACCAAACTGCATCAAGTCTTCGCATGTTCAAGATTTGCTTATTATTAAAAATTATATCACTTTGTTAATACTTGGAGATCAGGTTTTAATTTTATTTTATTTTATGAATAAATAAATCAAATAGAACCAAAACCAAATGTTTACATCATACACTCGGGCATAACCTAGGAAGTACAAGAGAAATAGCCACAAGTTGGCTAGTACAAACCAACATGGTAAAGACCGAGAAATGAACAATACGGGGCAAGCCCCAAAAAGGATGATCACAGTTCAAGTCACCTATCTAAACCCAGAGTGGGCAGGCCTCGTTAAAACCTCTTGCCGAAAAAACCTCATGGTATAAAACTCCCCAAGGGGAAAAAGAGTTCCCTGATGAGTGACTCAAAGTGTGTCTAATACCAAAACATCCAACTAACTCCATCATTTATTTGGAAGGTGGAGAAGAACCTGCTCATGTAGAAAGTGTGAGTACAGGATGTTATAGGTGCTTCTTTGATCTCAAAGATGACCCTAGTTGCGTCAAGTTTTCCCATCAAAGATAATCTTGTTCCGGGTCCTCCATATGATCGCCACTGTAGCCATGAGTGCAATCCTCTTCGCCATCTGGACAATTTGTGAACCGCGAATATTGTTAAGGTTTTAATAAAATAATTCAGGTTTTAATAATACAATAGATCAAGGATAACGCATTTTATTACCTTAATTATTATGAGAATAAAAAAATCATTTTCAGCCATACAATGAATGCGATCTCGAGTTCCAAGTTAGTAATTTTAACAAAGTGAAACATATTTTAGATCTGAATTAGGCGATTCCCAAACAACCATAAAACTACTTAAATGTAAAGGAATAGGATAAGTCATGAATTCTTCCAACAAAAAAGTCATATATATAGCACTATTATATTGCATAGAAAAGCAAGTATGCAACTCTACAAAAGCACTAAATCCCTGCATAAGAAGTTGAGTATCACATAAATAAAAAAACAGTTTTATGTGGTTCTTGCTGATATTGTTTTTTGGCATAGTTTATTTGATGGGAAACAAGAATTCAAGTGCAAGAAGATTCTTCACTTCTTCATCTTCATTTGATCATGATCATCAATACTCTTACCGCCAGCCGCCTTCTTACACCGCCACGCCGCGCCACCCGTGCTGCACCCCGCGCCACCACCACACCCCGCCCGCTTACAGCTACGTGCCGCCTCCCCCGACTCCTTCCCCGCCCCGCCGCCGTCTTGACCGGAAATTCTCGAGAATCGCCGATAACTACCAAACTCTCGATCAGGTTAGCATGAAGTCAACCCAAGTCAATTTTTTTATTTATTTTTATCTTAGAAAAATTAATTTCACATTTTGTAATAATCTTTCGTATCGTCTTAGGTTACGGAAGCTCTTTCTAGGTCGGGATTGGAGTCATCAAATCTGATAGTTGGCATTGATTTTACTAAAAGCAATGAGTGGACAGGTTGAATTTCTCATCTAAATTTTAATTTTGTTTAATTTAGATATTTTTTTAGTTTTTAGTAATTATTTGAAAATAATTGTAGGGGCAAGATCATTCAATAGGAAAAGCTTACACACAATTGGGAGTGGACCAAATCCCTATGAGCAAGCCATCTCAATCATTGGAAAAACTTTGTCTGCTTTTGATGATGATAATTTGATTCCATGTTTCGGATTTGGAGATGGTACTTTTTTTCATTTTTTTTCATTGACTTTACTATTTACACATGGTTGAAAGAGAAGCGTGTTACCAGCTGAGTTCATTTTTATAGCATCGACACACGATCAAGACGTCTTTAGCTTTTATGGGGACGGAAGGTTTTGTGAGGGGTTCGAGGAGGTCCTGACACGATACAGAGAATTAGTCCCCCAACTTCGCCTTTCTGGGCCGACGTCATTCGCCCCGGTTATCGAGATGGCTATGAGCATCGTCGATGAGAGCCGTGGCCAATACCATGTTCTCCTCATTATAGCAGATGGACAAGTAAATTCTCTTCTTTCATCCATCAATCAAAACTATGATCTTCATCTAAAAATGGGTGATGATCTAGGTAACAAGAAGTGTTGACACTCCATATGGACAACTCAGCCATCAAGAGAGACAAACAGTAGATGCAATTGTTAGAGCAAGGTGACAACAATCCCTCTTGCAAATTAAACACATTTCACTTGTGCAAATCCTAACAATCTTTGGACAAGCAATGCCAGCTACTATCCGCTGTCCATCGTTGTCGTTGGTGTTGGCGATGGCCCCTGGGACATGATGAAGGAGTTCGACGACAACCTCCCCCAGAGAGCATTCGACAACTTTCAAGTAAGCCACCCATGGATCACAGATTAATAAGTAGAGTACTACATTTTACTCTTTTTTTCCAATTATTCACAATTTTGGGTGTTTCAGTTTGTCAACTTCACAGACATAATGTCAAGAAATGTGGAGCAATCAAGAAAAGAGGCAGAGTTTGCACTGTCTGCTCTTATGGAGATTCCAACACAGTACCAAGCTACCCTAGAGCTCAACATTTTAAAGTAAACAAATTTAGATCAATTTTTTTTCCTGCATGATCATCGTGATACATTTTACCTTCAGACAAATGTGTACTAATTAGCAGTTTTGTCTGTTTTTGAACAGCCGGCAAACAGGTCAAGATCCGAGCAGAATTGCTCTGCGGCCGCCTTCCACAGCGAGGGGTGGCAGCAACCGATACAGTCCTTACAGCAGCTCGAGTAGCAGTTTCCACAGAATTGGTTCATACTATCCCGATCCACACGAAACAACAGCTCCTGCTCACAGCATAGCCTCATCTTCCACCTCTCTTTATGACAGCAAGGTAAGAAGAATCCTCCTAAATATGGTGTCTTGTGATTCTGACAATCCATATCTGTTTTAAGCTCGTGTTTTCTTGAATAGATCTGCCCCATATGCCTCAGCAACGCGAAAGACATGGCTTTTGGCTGTGGACACCAGGTAATAAAAGCAGCCATTTCAGTTCAATAAAGTAGTAAAAACACTAAACTGTGTGTGGATTTGGTGCCAAAACAGACCTGTTGTGAGTGTGGAGTGTACCTCGAAGACTGTCCGATTTGCAGGAGCATCATCACAACCAGAATAAAGCTGTATCCTTAGCCATCAACTGCTGATAGTCTTGAAGATTTTGTCGCCTGAAACCATTGCAGGGATCGACTGAGGATCCAAGGTGCCGAGCACCCCTGTAAATAGTTTGAAGAAATGTTCTATCTGATTCTGATCAATAATGGAGATGTAGATCACTCTACATCAAGATTTGAGAGCTTCATTTTTTTTAGTTTTTTACTTTTGGATTTGATAGATAGATAGGATTTTTTACTTGATTGTTTTCTGAGTTATTACTGAATTCTCATTCCTTCATCGTGTCTCAGTGGTGTGATCTTCATGAGCAATAACGCAAAAAGGCAATAAGGCATTTTCCGTGATAGAATCACCTGAGCTTCGCTAGCTATTTAGACAAGAAGACACTTACCGGTTTCTCAAATAGCCCTTCTCAATCATATATGCAGTCTAGCTTCCCTGGAAACGTGTAGAAAAGTTGAGATGCAGGAAACAACAAGGATATCAAAATTCAAAACGAAACCTTTGTTATCATCCATACATCCAAGATGATCGAAAATTCCAGAGCAGATAGGATGAGCAACCATTTCAATTCCTTCATCCATCTGCTAAATCACATTATATAATTAAACTGAAAAGGATATGGACTTCTCTAATTCTCTAAGTCCAAGAAAGAGAGCTTACAATCAGGCCTACCTACACTCAGGAGTCAAGAACAGCTTCAGCTGGGAACTAACCATGCCTATGAAATGGCAAAATATTAGTAGCACTAGTAGATACTATTGACACAGTCACTCAATACTTAACATCTAATTAGCAAAAATGAATCAAGAATTGATACGCAGCCTTCAGTTGCTATCTGCTCCGAGAATCACAGCAACCTGAAGTATTTCATCATCAACTAATTAGTCTCACTGTCAAACCAGATCTTTCTTCTTTTCATAACAACCAACACCGATCATTTATCACAATGACACGTCTTTTATTCTATTCCTAACTAAATCGCCACCATACATTGAATAAAAATTCTACTCAATATGTGTACTACACTACATTTTCATTTTCAAACAAATTTTTGAATTGTTCGACTTATATACAAAACACCAACAAATTCCCACTAAATTCTTTATCTTACATACAAATACTAGTAAATAATATTATAGGTAAAAAGTATAGAAATATACCTCAAGCCCATGACTTTAGAAAAGAAATCTAATTTGGTTGCTTGGTGTTGAGAAAAATAGATTAAGCTTTTCTTAATATTCTCAAATCTCACTCACTTCATTCGATTTGTCCAAAAATTATTAAGCTTTCCATTTTTGTCTGTCCCTAAAAATTTGTCAACTTTCACTTTTATCATTTCTAGGAGTGGAACCTACATTTCATTAATTCATTCTCATTCACATTTTATTATAAAACTATTACTCCCTCTGTCTGCGAATATAAGCCTCGTTTTTCTACTTTTGTCTGTCCACGAATAGGAGTCTCGGTTCATACTATAAATGGTAAAAAGGTCTCACATTCCACCAATTCATTTAACTCAAATATCATTTAAAACTAATATATACAAGTGAGACTCATATTCCACTGACTTTCTTCCAACCATTTTTCTTAACATTTCTTAAAACCCGTGCCGGAAAGAAATGAGACCTTGTTCGTGGACGAAGAAATTATATAAAAGTAGGATTCATATGTGAGTAACTTTTTCAACCCGCTTTCTATTATATTTCTTAAACTTATACGGTATCAAATGATGACAAATTATAAAGGACCGAAGAAGTACTACCGCAACTTTTTTTTTATGAATAATATTAATATAAGTCACATGAACATATATTACTCACATGTTCAACAACGATGCAGGAATTAAAAACACAATTAACAACAGTCACTTTTGCAAATTTTGTGCTTTTCTTGTTGTAGTCAATACCACATTTTACCTTTGCCCCACTTAGATTCCACTTGTTTCACCCATAAATATCGTGAGTTTCCTCACCCAAATTTTGCATTGCAGCACCAGCTTTAATCAACAGATTCCAAAGCTAAAGTTACCAACTTACAACAGCAAAAGAAAATGGCCAAAAAAAAAAAAAACAATTCTTACCAAAGTGAAGCCTCAACTAAGTATAGTGTCTTAAGCCATAATGTAAAAATGGTAGTAGTACAAAATTTGATGTTGTCTCTTCAAGATTACACAAGATGGAATCTTGCAAAAAGGGCTGCTGCTTGTTCCCTTCAAATGAGGATCTTTGCTTCTCTCCATCACAACAAGCATCATTTTTGATTGATTGATTGATTGATAAATTCATGCATCATGCCTTCACCTACAAGAAATGTTGATGATTTTCTAATAAGGGAGATCGTGCTCACGCACGACCCTGATGATCAGCAGCAGCTCGATCCCGACCTGCTGCTGACTCTAGTAGAGGCCATTTTCAGCTGCATGACAGAGAATCCAACCGTAGGTTGCCTTCTGCATTGTAGTTTTCTTGATTGTTTCCCAACTTCACCTGCTGCATTACACATGTTCTTTTTTTTTTTTGTAGGATTTTGATCAAGACACGTTCTTCGACTATGATCTATCTGCATCAGAGGAGCCGGTTTGTCGCACCATATACAAGGTCTCGAACGAGGTAAAAATTTAAAACCTAGACACCCTTTTTCTCGATTTGATGTCCTAACGCATAATCTTGGAATCCCAGATGCTTGCGCGTTGCATTGGGGGCGAAGATCTGCACAGAAGCACGATACAGATACTTGAAGTGCTTGGCCCCTTTAGATGGGATGCCAAAATGGTGGTGGCTCTAGCTTCCTTCACGCACAGCTATGGCGTGTTCTGGCTTGTTTTGCAGATGCAGTCAGAAAATGCATTATCCCATTTGCTTGCAGTAGTGAGGCGAATCCCTAGCACGGTCACATTCATGAGGCCGAGGTTTAAGGCCTTGAATCTGCTGGTTGGGACCATTTTGAGGCTGACTAGGTTGCTGATCAGCTACGAGTCCTGGTCCGCCATGCACGAGATGGTGGATAATCAAGATAGGGAGATGACGAGGTCGAAGATCTGCTTGGCATGCTACTGGATCTGTAGAAGCTTACTGGTTTGCTTTTCACAGATTGCGGATTTGAGAAACTTTAGCCTTGAGCAAGTGCATGTTCTTTCCATTCCATGTTTCTGTTTTCTGTTGTTTTCCATGTCGTTTCAGTTTATGAGGCGCGTAAACTCTCTCCCTCTCTTTCTCTGCAGGTGTTCAGACAGAGCTGTTGTCGCAGCATGGGGGCTTTACAGTCTAGGCAACAAGTTGAGTTGTTTGTGCAATGATCTTGGAGAATGTATTGATACATGCCAGCAGCAAATAGGTTGCTTATTTGTGTTGAAAATAGTTTATCTTTGCTTAGTCTGGGAATCTAAGGCTGTTGTCTTGCAGAAAGAAGGCTGTATGAGAAACTGCTTCATGTGTTTGAGGAGAAGGGAGACAGTCAGAAGGCGCTGTGCGCCTTCTTCTCTTGGCAGGATGAGTTTCCTTTCAAGGATTGTTCTTCAAAAAAGGTGAGTTTTTTTTACCAAATCTTATAAGAATTCGGATAAATTAGTAATTACTATTTGAATTAAAACAGATTGGCATTCTTGAATTGAAGAGTAAGACAGTTCTGCTCTTGATCACAAAGCCTGATCTGCTCCCTTTAGACAAAGCATATTTTCTAGTACAGCAAACAACTGGTGCAGAGGATTGTGTGGTGCTGTGGGTCCCAGTTCCGTCTACAAACGGGTGGAGCTCGGCTGCTAAGACGAGCTTCGAGTTCTTCTCAAGTCGCGTGCCATGGCTCTCTGTCCGAAGGCCGTGGTCGCTGCATCCAGCTGTTGTGAGCTTCTTCAGGCAGGAGTGGGGACTCGGAGATGATCCGGTTTTGGTCGTGTTGAACAAAGATGGTCTCGTTTCCAACACAAACGCGATGGATATGGTGTGGATATGGGGGCCTAGAGCTTTTCCCTTCACCAGTGAGAGGGAAAAAGAGCTGTGGGAGCAAGCAAATTGGACAGTAGGCCTCTTGGTTGATGGGATCAGCCCCTTATTGTCTCAATGGGTAAGACTCCTGTCTGAATTAGTGAATTTCTCACTTTAAAGCCTTTTAACACTTCATGTTGTGAAATTTCAGATTGAGCAAGACAGGAACCTCTGCATTTATGGGAGTGACAACATAGATTGGATCAGAAACTTCAGCCAAAAGATAAAGAAAATACGAGCATTAGGGTTCGATCTTGAAGCCGTATACGTTGGGTGCAAGAATCCTGGTGAAAATGTGAGGAGCATCATACACACCATTGATCAAGAAGATCTGAGCAGTTCCATCACTTTCACCAGTATAGATTTCTTCTGGTTTAGGCTCGAGACCTTAGAAAGATCGATAGGGCAGCAGGGCCAGGCTGGCAGATGTGATGAGATCGCAGCCCGGGTAGGGGAGCTGCTGGATTCGGGAAGCAAAGATGGATGGGGGGTGATCGGGAAGGGGTGGTCAAAAGACGTGGTGATGCTCGAGCAAGGAGTGCTTGAGCAAGGCCTCGAGGCCTTGCATATGTGGCGTGGAAATGAGACGGTGACGGGCTTGGCGGGCGCCCTCAGGGCCGCCCTCGAGGGTCCGGGTGATGGTAGGGGGTGCAGGCATGATGAAGTGGTAGAATATGAAGAAGGATTGGCTGAGAAAACAAAGATTTGTGGGCAATGCAGAGTTCCTATGGAGAAGTTTGTTGTCTACAAATGTGAGGCGTAGAGAGTGTTTTATCTAAGGTTAACAGCACTATAGTAATATAGATATAATTTGCTGTTGTTAGTGTGTTTTTGACCCTTTTAAGTGAGTTGTGTGAGATCATCTAATTTTGGTGCAACATTGCTTTTTAGTGGGCTATATAATTACCCATAATCATCATTTGGGCCGATCAGATGGGCTTGGATCCAACCCGACTTTACATACATTTGCTGAAAAAATCACAAATTTGCTCCGATGTTAAATTTAGACGAGTTTTACAATTAATGTAATAATTTAATGACTTTTCAATTCATCAAAATACACATTCAAACGTTCACAATTATACTAAGAAATTGACGTGGCATAATTGCTTTGACATTGACATAGAATATGACATGTAATTTGTGTCCAGATGTAATATCAATATTTATAAAATACATTGAAAATCAAAATCTAAGTCATTATTTTCGAAGATGGTCGCGACTCAGTGTCTCACACTTTGGAAAACAAAAACTTGAGCTTTAAGACCTATGGAACCCGAGAAATAAAACCTTAAAATCCATATGCTTATAATTTCTTATTAATTAATTACTCCATTTATTAACTTTTGAGTCGATCATCATCATACTAGGTTTTTTATTTAGCAATTTTTAGTAGTAAGATAGTAAGAAACCTATTGTGTGATTAACACAAGTTACCCAAAAACAAATTACGTACTTCAAGGTTTTCATTTGAGATATTAGCAGAAAGTATTTGATTATTTTATTATCAAAAAGACATAAATCAAGGAACTAATTGTGTCTGAGAGTAGCTTACTTATGTTGATAAGGTTAATTTCGGTGTGGTTTGGTCCGATATTTGGCTTTCAGGTATTTAGTAGCACAATTTTGGATTTATAAGACAACAAATAAGAGCATTATATAAAAAGCATAAACTTGAATAATAAAAGTAAAAAATATATCGCCTCCTAAATTCCTTATATTTGAAGAATTACTCAACAAAATTTGGAATTATATATAATTCCATATCAATTCTTTTATAGTACCTTTTTTTAGTATACAAATGAATAAATTTATAGATTACGTCACGGTTTACTCGAACAAAATTTAAAGAATAGATCGGTTCCTAAATTCCGTATATTTAAATAATTACTCAACAAAAAATTTGGAATTATATATAAATTCATATCAATTGTTTTATAATATTTTTATATGCAAACGAATAAATTTAATGATTGTGTCACGGTTGACTCGAACCCAAAACTTTTGGTGCCACTAGGCTAACTCGCACTCACGATCAATTATTAAATTACTCACCAAACATAGGATTTAGAATTGAATTAGAATCCAATTTCTTCAAATTCAATTCCAAATTCAATATTTTAACTGATATTTGACTCGACTTATTTTAACACAAATGATACCCACAAGTGTACGGGGCTAGTGTAGCAATTAGCAAGCAAGAGTATCGTATCTCACAGAGACAAATTCGTATCAACTTAACTGCCACGAACAAATATTGACTACTATTTAGAGAATCAGGAAATGTTTGGTTTTGTTCTAACACTATGAAAAGCATATAATGAACAAAGAGATAAATAAAAACAAATAAACACGGAGTGAAAAGATAATATGGAGAAAATTGTAGAACTCAAGGATCCGATGCACAATTCCAAGCTCTTATCCAATCAAATTGTCTTACCTTTTGGTGTCTCTAGAGTTACTAAGTCAACCACTATTATAGATTAAACCCCCTCCCGAGGTGAGAAACCTGTAGATTAAGTGCTAGGATTGAAGTCCTCTTCTAATCCTAAAACCCCTAACTCCCAAAAACTCGATTAGGTCAAAGACCTCACTCAAAACCTCAACTCTCCCGAGTTTTATTGCATTAAGGTGTGAACTATTTCTATTTCCAGATTAATTATTTCATCTCCCGATTAATCTAATTAATCCTACACAATCAAGTGGTGATCAAGCAATTGAAAGGAATAAACCCAAGAACAATCAAATAACTACAAGAGCAAGGCAAAAACAAAATTAATTAGATAAAAACTATGAAATTAGTGCATCTTCACCAAGAATTCTACAAAAAGGTGTTTAGCTACTCATGTTCTTCATAAAAACCATGTTTGAAACAAAAGCTTCAATGAAATACATGGAGAAAAGATTAAGATACTCCTGTGAGAATGAATCTATGGAATTGCAACTTCAATCTTCCGATTGGAAGTCTTCAATCTTCAATTCTCTCTCTCAAAGGTGTTCTTGGAGGTGTGTGTGAGTGTTGGAGGCGGTAGGTGTTGAATCAATGTGAACCCTAGGCGTTTTCCCCTTGATCTCCCATAAAAAATCGCGTTTTTGGCAAAAGAATACGCCAAAATAGCGTACCCGGCTGAGTGGAATTATAAAGAGTAAAATTCACCCGGCCGGGTGGTTATTTTCGACCCCTTTCTGGCCATTTCCGCGCAGAATTACAGTACCCGGCCGGGTGAATTTACAGTGTAAAAATTCACCCGGCCGCGTGTAAGTTTCTGGATAGTGCAGTGTTCTTGTAACGACCATAACTTCTTCTACCGAACTTCGATTGAGGCGTGCAAGATACCCACGTGAATCTCTTTCAAAGACGAAGAGATTGGTATGCATTATGGGCTGATTGGACTTCAAAATCTCCAGTAAATATTGTCTCAAAGCAAGGCTGCTGCACATCCACATATTTTGTACCTTTTTCTACACATTCTTAACAAAATGGTCAACATACCAATATAATAGAGAAGTAGATATAAACATGTCCAATAATAGACAAAATATGATCAAATTCATACATAACCACCCTTTAAAACCATGTAAAATCCAAGTATGTCAATATTATGGGCTAATTTAATTTTTTTTTTAAATTCTTCTACTTGTGGTGTATATTAATTTGATATACTCCTAATTTTAAAGGAAAACAATCGGCACAAGTGAGATACTAGTCCTAGCTAACTTGTTAGATTGCTAGAATTATAAATGAAAAATAACATTATTAACACTAGTGCGTATAATACATTATGGTATTGCTACTGTTAAAGCGTGTAACCTTTACAAAAATAATAATACAGACTAAGAGCAGGATTGGCTTGAACAGGAAATAGTTCAACAGCTTGAAGTGCACTTTAAATAGTAAGAATCTTACAAGTATAATATAGGGGACCATTAAAATAACCTAAAGTGTCAAGCAAAGTAGCACAGATTGAGATATAGACAAACATAAAGATTATTCCTATCAAAATCAACCTCTTTGTCTAATTCAAGATTGAAAATGTTACGTAGTACAGACAGCAAAATCTCAGGAATTGTAGTACAAAAAATGTCTCGACATATTTCACTTGCAGACTATTTAGATATACAAAATAATCGACAAAAATAATAATTTGTGAACGTATTTTTGTTTATTGATTGTACGTACCATTAAATCAAGAAATTAAAATACAAACTTGATCCAATTATCCAAGTACAAGATTTTTGTTTGAGGATAGTGTTGACAGCAAGTAAGGAAGGTTCAAACATGACTCACGTTGTGGGATTGATTCCTCTTGAAACAGAAAAATGTTTGAAATAAATCAATAATAATTGCTAGAAAACATAGGACAATGGCCTTTTACTTTGTAACGAAAGAGGATTTGTCTATCTCATGTAATTAGAAAATTATAGTAACTGAAATTCAAAACATAAGTTCACAACGGAAGCAAAGAACAAGATGCATCACCACTTTATTCTAATCATCAAAATCTCTCTCTGATATCTCTTGCGCTTGAAGAATAAGGCCATAATTCCAACACTATATAAAGCCTAGAAAACTAACCAAATGAAACACAACCAACTCTCTTCTCACTACAACACACACTCACACATCCTTTCCCTTCCCTTCATTTTGCAATGGCGGGCCGCGATCTTGTGCCGGCAACCACCAAGAACCCCCCGTTGGCCGGTGAGAAACTCCCTCAGGGCACCAAAACCACCCCGGCTCTGACTGGAGGAGCATCCACTCTCACCACCCCTCTGGTCGATCACAGGATGCATAATCCTGTGACTGACCACAGGGCCCACACTCCCGTGGCGGATCACAGTTTGAGGCCTAGCCACGAACTTGATCACGTCTCCACTAAGCCCCTCTCCCTGAGACCGGGCTTGGCAGGTCGCGGCCACCCGATGTCCGGGGAGCGCGGCTTCTTCTCGTCCGACGAGAGTGCCCTCAACAAGCAGATCCAGGCCACTCACGCACCCGATATGGAGGACATCAACGTGAGGCCGGTCCTCGCCATCATCGAGGACATCCTGCGCCTCGCCCGACCTTCAGCCGAGGAACATATCCCCACTAATGCTCTTGCTACTCATGTATGATTGCTGCTACAAATCACATTGCCTTATTAATCAATTATTCTAATTAATGTGTCTCTCTTTTTTTTCAGGGAGCTCAGACTCATCCCCACTTGGACATGTCGGCCGATAAGGTCTCCCGCGGTGCATACCACGACGAGAAGCCTTATCAGACTGGCTATCGCGACGAGAAGGCCTACCAACCTTCTTATCGCGACGAGAAGGCCTACCACAGCCCCTCTTATCTCGAGACGGAGATTGTCAAAATACTAGCCTTCCCCATCAACAAGGTCTCATGCGAGGTACGCACCCCAAAACTAGACATTTTTCGACTTTTATAGGTCCGAGTCTGTAACACCTGATTTTTTTTTTCCTCCCCCAATCCGAAAACAGATCGTCTGCAAATCTGCGGGTGGGGGAGAGTCACACCAGGTGACAATGGACCTCCTGAAATCGCTAGCCAGCTACACCTGGGATGCCAAGATCGTGATCGCCTTCGCGGCCTTCGCCATCAACTACGGGGAGTTCTGGCTAGTGGAGCATCTCCACACCAAGAACCCTCTGGCCAAGAACATTGCCACTCTGAAGGACCTCCCGGACACGATGGCTGTGGCCGGGGGAGGCGAGCTGAGGAAGCAGTTCGACGCTGTCATCGACTTGCTCACCGAGATACTCAAGGTCACCCACTGCATCATCGAGTTCAAGGAGCTGCCGCCTCTCTACATCAACTCTCAGTCGCCCGAGATCACTGCTGCCACGGCCCACATCCCCTCTGCCGTCTACTGGAGCATCCGAGGCCTACTCGTCTGCGCATCCACGCTCCTCAACCTCATCGGCGGCGGCCATGAGTTCATGACCTCCACCTCTGCTTCGTGGGAGATACTCAACCTGGCCCACAAGCTCAAAGTCATCCTTGATCACTTGCAGAATCAAATGAAGATTTGCAAGGAAATCATTGGTGAGAATCTCAGCCATTAAGCAAAATTGATTGGTATATATGGTTTTTAATTAATACTGACTATGTTGGATTGCAGAGAGGAAGAAGTTTGAAGATGCCTACATCAAATTCAAGAGGCTTCTAGAAACGGCTCACATCGACAACATGCGAGTCCTGACCGAGCTCTTCCGCTTCAGAGAAGACCAAAGGCCGCTCTACGATGGCTCAAGAAGGACTAATGTCGGATTTCTATAACTTTTATATTCACCTCGATTGTTTTTTTTTATTAACAGAAATGATTAACTTGAAACCGGCTATTGATTTCATAACAGGAGCAACTAACAGTGCTGAAGATGAAATACGTCCTGCTCCTGATCTCGGACCTCGAGCTGCCCCCGGAGGAGCTCCACGTGCTCCACATCATCCACAACGAGCGGTCGGTGAGGCACGACTACGAGGTGCTCTGGCTCCCGATCATGGCCCACGGGAGCACCATGACCGAGTATGATGAGAAGAAATTCTACGACCTCCGCAACAGCATGCCATGGTACTCTGCTGACCACCCGAACATGGTCAACCCGGTGGCCATCCGGTACGCCCGTGAGGAGCTCCACTTCACTCATAGGCCGCTGCTCGTGGTCCTCGACCCGCATGGGAAGCTCTCCAACCACAACGCCCTCCCAATGATGTGGATCTGGGGCGCCAAGGCGTTCCCCTTCACCAAGGATTGGGAGAGGAAGCTCTGGGAGGAGTCCGACTGGAACATCGAACTCCTCGCAGATCACATTGACCCCCGCATCCAAGAATGGGTAATTCCTGGCTTCGCCACTGCGACTCTGTCTTTGCCACAACCTCTTTATATAGTATTCACTTTTACAATTTTACCCTCTGTCTCTTATTATTAAAGATAAAAAAGTAATCATTTTTCCGATTTTACTCTTGATAGATTAACGCGAACAAGGTGATCTGCCTCTACGGTGGGGACGACATAGTCTGGATCCGGAACTTCACCGCGGCCGCGCGTGCTGCTGCACGCTCGGTCGGGGTGACCCTCGAGATGCTCTACGTGGGGAAGCGCAACCCGCGCGAGAAGGTGCGGCAGTGCCACGACGTCATAACCCGGGAGAATCTGAGCCACATCTTCGCCCCGGAGTACTACGACTACGTGTGGTACTTCTGGGAGCGCCTGGCCAGCATGTGGAACTCGAAGAAGCAGATCGGACGGACCGTGGAGGACGACCGCATCATGAAGGGCATTCTAGACCTTTTGACGTTCGACAGCAGCGAGAAGGGGTGGGCCGTTTTCAGCAGGGGAAACTACGAGATCACGATGGGGATCGGGGAGAAGGTGCTGCCCGTGGTCGAGAGGTACGCGGAGTGGGCGTACGAGGTGGACCACCCGGACAAGTTCGTGCCGGTGCTGGACAAGCACCTGTCCGGGTTCCACCCCGACCACCACTGCCACCGCCTCATACTCCCAGGGCAGGCCGGCTACATACCGGAGACAGTCGTGTGTACCGAGTGTGGAAAGATGATGGACAAGTTTGTGATGTACCGCTGCTGCACCGACTGAGGAGGAGGAGGTGGCGCCGCCGTGGTGGGGAGTGGTTGACATGCATTGTTTGGCATGAAATAAAAATTTGAAGATGTTTGTATGTTTTTTTTATAGTTCTGTTTTGTTGAGGATAGTCAGCGGTGTTGGTGTTGCTGGCTGCTGAGTGATTTGTATTGATGCCATATTACTACTACTATTTGTTCATCAATAAGATCTGCATTGTTTGTTTTTTTGTTTACATTTTTGCATCTGTTCCACAAATATCAAACTAAGATACAGGATCCACTTTTTAGCAAATACTTCCTCTGTCCCACAAAGATTGTCTCATTATTCTATTTCAGTCCGTCCCACAAAATTTGTCCCATTTCACTTTTACCATTTTTGGTAGGGGACCACATATTCTACTAACTCATTCTTACTCACATTTTATTATAAAACTAATATATAAAAGTAGGACCCACATTCCACTAACTTTTTCAACTCATTTTTCATTACATTTCTTAAAACCCGTGTCCGGTCAAAGTAGGACAATCTTTGTTGGACGGAGGGAGTATATCAAATTTTTGAAGTCTATATAATTAATTAATTATTAAGATTTTTGCCAAATTTCTTTTAATTATACTTTATTCGTAATATATTTTTCTTTCAAATTTGATTCCAAATTCTTTCAACTTATTCATTCAGATTATCACAAACTATTTCTTCATCCAAATTTGAGTCTATTTTTGGTCCAATCTAACTTGTATTATAAGTTTATAACACATTCATTTTTTTTTTACTTCTTAGGCCTTTAAACACAGAGACCGTCTCCGGCATAAAAAAAAACCCATCCACCTCGCCTATAGGGTATACCCATTAAACACCCACTTCATGGGAATACTTATCGAATTGATAGTGGAGGTGGCCTTTAATTGCCCATGTAATCTGTGGCAATTCAATAGCAGCCTACTTCTTGAACAAATGTCTCTCTTTTCTATAATGGGTAGGCCCACACGACAGAGCTTTCTTTTTTATCTAGATCTGGGCTATGAACAATGTTCGGCCATTGCTGAAATTTATGGAAGTAGAGCCAACGATGTGGGCAGGCATTCACGACGGATGTGCTTCGCGGAAGTGAGAAATGGAGGACGAAATTGGGGGAGGGGAACCGAAAATGAACGTGGTAAATTTGTATCTTTGAGTTCAATTCTTGGTGATTTTTTTGAGGCATAAATAAAAGCCACCTCTTTCCTCATAATTGAAAAACCCCATTTGTGATATGAACAGTGCGAGCTTAGCGAGAAGTAGGCTACAAGGAATGAAACTTAAACTAACACACTGGATAGTCATAAATGTCAAGTTTTTTCTCCATTTCTTACCATATCAGACAAATGAACGAGTCCAAAAAAAACGTAAGCTTAGACTTCATCACAATTTTTATACAAACATTAGTGCAACTTATAGTTATCATATTAACGTCATTCTTCAATTCTCACATCCATTGGCCATCCGCATGCCTGTCTCTTATCGGTCTCTTAACCGTCTCATCTCTTCACTATTCATGGACCCCACTGTACTTTTCAGCTCATCTCACCTGCATCCCTCCATCTCTTAACCATCTCATCTCTTAACTATTCATTCAATTTTATTTTTTATTTTTATTTCCAACAAATTCAATTAATAAAAACACACTTCATTAAATAAAATTAAATTAAAATTTAAATACCTAAAAAAAATAAAAAAGACATAATTTAAAAAACTAGAAATTACAAATTGCACCCTTAAACTCAAATAAAAAAAAATGGAGGCAAAGAAGCAGAAGAAGGAGTACTCTAGTGACGATCATCTAACGGTTGCCAAATTTTGCCCAAATGTGTTCCATTAGATCCTTCTGGAGTTGGGCGTGGGCGGTAGAATCACGTGCCCTTGCCCGAATAGACAACCGCTCTTGCAAAGACGGATGCACTCCCGTTCGAGGCGGACTACTTGCGGTTGAGCTTCCCGGGGTTTCAGGGTCGAACCAATTTCCCGCCTCAGGTCCTTCGTCGGCGACAATCATGTTGTGCAAGATTATGCACGTATACGTGATGTCGACCATATTCTCCATAAACCACTGTCGAGCCGGGGCTTTGATAATGTTGAATCGAGCTTGGAGAACCCCGAACGCTCTCTCTACATCCTTGCGAGCAGCCTCTTGCTTCTGAGCAAAAAGAGAATGTTTTTCGTTCGCAGGCCTGTTGAACGTCTTCACGAAGGTTGGCCACTTCGGATAGATGTCGTCGGTAAGATTGTACCCCATTTTATACTGGCGATTGTTAGCGATGAAGTTGATGGTCGGCGCTTTACCATTCAGAACTTCGCTGAAGAGGTCGGAATTGTTGAGCACGTTGATGTCGTTGTTCGAGCAGGGGACCCCGAAATACGCATGCCAAATCCATAGCCGGTAGTCGGCGATGGCCTTGAGTATAACGGTGGGGTGGGTGCCTTTGTGGCCGCTCGTGTATGACCCCCTCAACGCCACATGACAATTCTTCCATTGCCAATGCATGCAATCGACACTCTCGAGCATCCCGGGGAATCCGTGCACTTGTTCGTGAAGTTGGAGCAGAAATTGACAATCTATGGTGGTTGGCTTCTTCAGAAATTCGTCGGTGAAGGCTGCCCGGACGCCTTTGCAGAAGTTCAACAAACAAAGTCTCCCAGTGGATTCTCCGACGTGCAGGTATTCGTCGAACGAATATGCCGTTTGTCCAGTAGCAAGCTGACGGATCGCTGCAGTACATTTCTGGAGAGTCGAATGGCTAGGACGGCCAACAGCGTCGAACCCTTCTCTGAATTACTCTTCCCGTGCCGCCAATGTACTCGCGATATGCAAAAATAGCGCGCGTGACATATGGAAACGGCGACGGAAGTAGATATCTCCCCATACCGGGTTCGGACTGAAGTAATCACGTTCCAAACTTGCGGCGGCTTCCTCCTCCCTACGTCGATCTTCTTCTAGCGATTCTTCCATTATTCGACGCATTTGCTCAAATGAATCCATAATGGATTAAATTTGGGAGAAGAAAAAAATAAAGGAATGATTTTATAGAAGTGATTGGAGAGGAAAGAAAGAGAGATGAGAGAATAATAGATGTGTGTTTGTGTGTAAAATGGAGAATGAGAAGAGTATTTATAGAATAAAAAAAATTAAAAAATAAAATTTTTTAAAATATGACCGTTGAACAGTTGTATTATCATTTTTTTTTTTTTTAAAAATTTCGAAAAATTGATTTTAAAAAAAATGAATTATGACGTCATAATTCCGACGCCCACTCGCGGGCCGGCGAGTGGGCGTCACGCCATCTGCCAGCGCGCGCCACGTGGCGCCGCGCGCGTGTCTTGCCAGCTCGAGGTCGGCCTCTCCGTGACGCGTCACGCATCGAGACGACTCGTCTCATCGGGACGAGATGCATCCCGCATCACCGTCTCGATATTGTCTCGTCTCGTCGAGACGAGACCGAGACAGCATCGCGCAGCGATGCGGATGCCCTTAGGTTCTAGAAATGTGGTTTACTATATGAATAAATAGTTTAGGATATTTGATAATTTTGGCAAAAACTTAAATTATTTCACTTCTCAACTTGTGAAGAATAATGTTATACAGTATATACTGGCATTCTTTCCATATTTTAGAATTTTTCACTTTATTCTAAAAATCCTGATATATCTAGACTCTATCCAGAGAAATTTTGTGAGTAAAACAAGAATTGCGGGAGGTTTGTTATGAAGGTTTATTAGGCTACGAAACCAGGAACGAAAGCAAAAACAAAACAAAATCTCTAAAATGTTTATGTGGTTTGATGACAGAGAACATGTCAAAATGTGATATTGATTGTTCGATTATTTAGTTAATCGAGTAAAGGGTGTTAAAGTGAGACTGCTAGAAATAGGGATCTGATGGTTCCGACGTAGAAGTAAGAGAATGAACATCGCTTATGAAAAAGCTCTTGAGAACGTGGAGGTGAGCCAAACGTCGAGTAGAAGTCGTCCAATGGATAGAAGATAGTGACCACATCTTCGACTCCTTAGACTGAGAATAGGGGGGTAATGGTTGCGAAAATGAAACTAGTTGGAGTTAATGATGCTTTGTTGCGCTACCCTAAAGACTCAATTACTCGGAAGTTATGAATAGCTTCGTTTTTTCCAATTATGTAATTTTACTATGAGTGAATTACTCTCTCCGTCTATCATTTAAAGAATCTTTTTGTCATCTTGGTTTGTCCACGATATATATAATCATTTACTTTATCCCACTTTTAGTATGCGGACCTCACACACCAACTTTTTACACTCACAATTCAATATAAAACTAATATTTAAATGAGTCTCACGTCCCGCTCACTTTCTCTCTTTACTTTTCTTTATAAAGTCAAACAATTTCTTAAAACTCATGCTGAATCAAAATGACTCTTTAAATGATAGATGGAGGGAGTACAAAATAAGGATCTGGATAATTGAGTTTGAATGTTTCAGGTAAGAGGGATCTAAACTTAGGGTAATCACATTTCGAACATTTTTTTTCGCTATTTCAATCTTTTATGCCCCTTTTTACATTTATGCCACTCAAGGGTATTTTAGTCTATTTGATTGAATCTCAGGTTTTCAAGCTAGGACAGTATCATTTTAGATATACCTGAGTTCAATGAAAAAGGCTAAAATGTGGGTTGTGGAGGATGCTACAAGTTTTTAGATTAAATCTTTAGGGATAAAAAAGCTTAAATATAAATATGTGGATATCATATCATTACACTCTGACACACTTATATAGTGATATCGTAGGATTTCCAATATAGACTGAACCATGGATTGAAATGGTGACCAGTTCAACATTTTACACAACTTTATAGAAATTAAATTTATATATTTAATTACCCGTTTTCAAATTCAACTTGCCAAGTTGCCTAAAGGAAAGAAAATATTGGATATCATATAGTTTATGCTTTTTATTATTCAAGTTCATCCAAAATTTGCTAGCTAGCTTGTTTTTTTTTAGTTTTTCTCTTTTTCTAAGCATTGTTGGCTTGTTTTTAAGCAAGCAAATGTGAGAAAGCAAACATTTTTCCACCAACTTTTGCAGCACGACTGTCCTACCTCTCTCAACTATAGATAGTTTTGAGCCATGGACTTTAGGCAATTTGCAATTGCTGCAAAGAAATTTATGCGCACCATTTGTGGTTATATTAACATCCCTTATTTGATTATTATAAAATCGTTCTTATAACCACCCTTATTCGATTATTACATAGAGGTTAATTGGCGGAATAAATTTAAATTTTTCATTCTAGTAAATCTTTAATGACATATATAATTAAGGGATATTTATAGAAAAATACATAAAATTTTGCACCGATTTTGTTTTTCACATTACTTTAAAAATACACCATTTACAACATAATAGCCTAAAATAGTAGATTTCAAGTTTCAAATATGTATCCAACTTACTAGAAAAGAATACTAGTACTCATATTAATTAAACAAAGTTAATTAATTAATGAAGTAAACTGGCGATAAAAAAAGGTTTGATTTGTCTCTATGGACGACCTTTTGTAACTAAAAGTAATCAGATTTAGTAAGTCAAACAAAAAATTTGCATGCTAATGATATATCTTAACCTTAAAAGCAGCAGTTAATCACGACGGATTAGCACGTGCTACCAAGCTAGCTAGTGCTCTAGTTTTGGCATTTAAGCATAACTAACATTTAATATAAGAAATTAGCATCTGATTAGATTCCTAAATTATTCGTAATAAATTGCTCAGTTCCTCTTCAGGCATAGGCTGATTCCGCAATCCACGTTACGCCCATTGTTTTGTTTGATGGCTACATTACATATTGTTTTAATTTATTGCGTAAATTGATTAAACATACAAAATATGGTCATGGGGTAGTATTCATTGCATTTGTCGTGGAATTAGCACCACTTACAAAATGAAAAATTTTCATTATAAAATTCGAACTCAACTGGTATATTCCAAAAAAAAATCAGTGTAAATTTGTACTCATTAAAACATCTTAGGCAATAGATTCGAAAGTGAGAAAATATTAGTAGATGAATTCAAACTAAAAGGTTTTGACAATAGATTCGTCCACTTCACCACGACGATCAAGAACATTTGAGACTATAAAACATTGTTCAAGAACTATGCAAACTATGTCATAAAATTGGAGAAAAAAAACAAGAGTTTGAATTTTATCTTTCCATAAAATCCAAATTTGAAGTCTCCCACAGTCCCACTAGCCTATAGTATATACATAGATTCTTAATTGGTGAGATAGGACAAAGTTAGTCCCATTCACTTACCTCTAAAAATTGGGATTTAGTAAATGATATGAATGCCAAGTGGAGTATTTCAAACTAACAACATAGTCACATAGATAGCCTGTTTATATTCTCATTATTATTGTTATTGTTATTGTTATTTCAAACGACAAATATCATCTCTTTAGCAAGCTTGTTTGTGATACTCCTATAATATATTTTAAATGAGGATTTTTTTTTTTCTGAAATGTAGATATACAAATTATTATCTAAAAAACTTAATTGTACACCGTAATTTGTTTCTAACTACTCCAATCAAAGTATAATGAATCTGAAACTTGCATTGGGGAATTTCATTAGTTGTGACGATCTAGATGAATGTTAAGCCTAAATCCAAGAGTGCTCAGAAATTCCATCTGAAATTATAAATGATTTATTTATTTTATAGTATCATTTTGTGCATATAAAATACACTGATTAATATGATATAGATTCTATTCACATGAATCCTACATCTACTTAACCGATGATTAAAGCCATGAAATCAAAATCAACACCCACATTAAACAGAAGAAGCATAACCATATCAAGCTTTGTAAGTTGGCATTTGCTAATTATACAAAGTTTGAGTGTTCTAGCTAAACTCTAAAAAAAATTATTGTCAAGTTTCGAATCAATTCATCCTATTTCAATTGAAAATAAGTGAATGTATGTATGATCCAAAAACCTATACAAAATTAATGCTAGTCCACATTTCCAGAAATGAAAATGAAAATGAAATTCAAAAACCAAGTTCCCACACTCTAATCTCCCCATCAAAACTACCACTAAAAACTCTGACACCGGCGCCGCCGCACTCCGCCGCAGCAATCGACCTGACGGGCGACCGGTGCCCGTCCAAAACCGCCAAACAGCAGAATCTCCCATCAAATCCGCGCTGCCAAATCCTGACCGTCCGATCAGCCGATCCACTCATGAGCAAATCTCGGACGTTGATCAAACACAAGATGGCCTTTGCATGACCCCTCAGCGCCCCCGCCACCGCCATGTGCCCGGCGCTGTCCTCTCTCTCCCAAACCAGAATAGACCGGTCGCACGAACCGGAAAATAAAACCGAACCGTCCCCGCTCAGCGCCAGCGCGTTCACCGCCGATTTGTGCTTCTCCAGCGTCGCGATCGCCGCGAATTTCTTCTCCTCTCTCCTCCACACCTTGATTTTCCTATCCGCCGAGCCGGTGTAGATCAATCCGTCGCCGGACACCGCGACGGCGTTGATCGCGTCGTCGTGCGCTCTGTTGATCGATTGGAGGCAGTGTAGGTTCTCGGAGTTCCATATTTTGAGGCTCCGGTCCCACGAGATTGAGAAAATCAGATTTTCGGCGGCGGCGAGGCCGGATACGGCGTCGTGGTGCTGGATCCAGAGGCGGTGGTTGTGGCGGCGGATTTTGACGTAGTTTTGGGGGAGGATGGATCGGCGGAGGCGATCCTCGAGCGTGGGGAGAGTCGCGACGAGTTTGTGCTTTTTCCGATCTGTGATTTTCCAGACGCGGATTTTGCAGTCCTGGTGTGCGGTGAGGATTCTGGCGCGGCGGAAGGTTATTGATTTTACGGCGCCGGAGGCTCCGGCGCCGGAGAAGGTGTCGAGGAGAGTGTTGGTGATGGTTTCGTAGACGTGGATTTGGTCGGCGGAGGCGGCGTAGAGGAGGTGGTTGTGGAGGGCGAGGAAGTGGACGTGGGCGCGGCGGGTGGGGGAGAGGGAGGTGAGGAGGGCGGCGGAGGGGGCGGAGGCGGGGTTGAGGGGAGAGAGAGTGAGCTTTTGGAGGGAAGGGAGAGAGGGGAGGGTGAGGAGAGAGAGATTGGATTGAATGCTGCTGCTGCTGTTGCTGTTGGTGGAGTAGCTGCTGCTGGTGTCGGAAAATAGGGATTTTGGTGGAGGGGGTGGGGAGGAGTCGGCGGAGGTGGCGATGCAGGTGGCGGAGGAGCATGTTGAAAGCCAGGATCGGACCTTCATTTTTTGTAAGCTGCCGGCGAAGAGAGAGAGAGAGAGATTTGGAGTGCAAATAAGGACGGGAGGAAAGATAAGGAAAGTTTGTATGTATATATAGATTATATCGATTTGTGTTTTAATTATGGTATGCAAATGTGGGAACATATAATTAATAATGTTTGCTTATTTTCGTATAAGATTAAACATCAGAATAACATACATTTATAGCTTCATAATTTTAGTATATTTAATTGTATAATTATTTATAGCTTCATATAGTATACTTATTTGCTTTTTTTGTTTAATTTTTTGAAATAAATCAAAATTCATCTATGTAGTATCAATGAAATATTTATCTCAGTATATGAAAATATGTATAAAAGGATTACATATTTTTATTATGTAAATTGGATTACATGATAGTAAAAAATATTTGTATTAATAATGATTAAGCATTAGTTTTAACAATTATAATTAATTAAATTTTGCTGTCATGCCCATGCAACATCAATCCGATCCTAACACCGATATTTAGTACTTAGTACTACTATATTAGTTATGCAATAATATGCACTTCAATTTTGATTATAACCATATAAAAATACTTCCTTAATTTCTTATAAATAATTTTTTTTGTCGGTTTCTTCAAAATAGAAAATTTCCATTTAGAAAATAGACTTTACAAATCACTAAAACTAATTTCACTACTTCATCTATCTTACTTTACCATTTTTATCTTATTCCTTCTTACTTTATCAATTTTGGATTAAAACTCTTATTATTTCAAAAGTTCTTATTTTTAAGAAAGCAGATGGAGTAATTTTTATTTTGTGTATTACTCCCTCTTATTCTCATTATTTGTCCCATTTTGCCATTTCCATGATTTCCTTATTGATTGTCTTGTTTACTTTTACTCCCTTCGTTCCATCATAATTGAGGCAAAACTTTTCGACACGAAATTTAAGAAAGGAATATTGAATGTGTTAAATAAATAGATAAAAAAGAAAAAAAAAAGGTAGAGAGAATAAAGTAAAAAGTGAATAAAGTAGAGAATAAAGTAAGAGAGTAAAGTAAGAAAGACAAAAAGTTAGTACTATATATAAATGACTCAATTATGAATAAACTTTTCAAAATGAAAAAATGACTCAACTATGAAAGAACAAAGAGAGTACTACTTATTGATAAGTGGACCATATTTTCACTAAATTTTTTATCGCATTTTTCCTTACAAAGTCAAATAATTTTTGGAGCCTATATCGATCAACTACGAAACAGTTAATGGGAATCAGAGTGTGTAATTTTTTTTATGTATTTCATTTACTCTTTTTAATTGAAATAAACAAGATATTTAATGAAAAAAGTGTGTAATTTTTTTAATAAAATCTCTATAGTCAGCTAAAATGTTGATTTGTTAGTATATTATATTGGAATTCAGATCTTGCATCATTTTTATAAATTTCATCCAAAAGAATCAAAGATTACTCTCTTAATAGAAAGCAACAAGACATGCAATATATATATTTTTCTAATAAAACCTCTATTGTCAGCTAAAGAATCCAACTTTTGTAAGCAGGAATTGAAGTGAAGTTGCATGATATTCTCTTGATAATATTAACTAATCATGCGTGACAAAAAATACCATTAGCAATCTTGTTAATATAGATTTGATGCATTGTAACTGACATTTTCAACCTTTTCCCCAATTTAGTATATATAATTTTGTGCATTCTTTGATTGAGTATTGTCCAATAAAGTTTAACTACTCCCTCTCATTCCAAAAACGATAGCTAAGCATATATTTTAAAATTTTAGTTAGTAAATATAGTTTGAATGAATAAATTGGATTGTTAAAAAAAAAGATTGGCTTGTTCTTCGTAATTATGCCCACTTTTGTATAAATATTCAAGGGAGATAGAGAGCTATTGTTCTAACACATAATTAATTAGCATTTATCGACATTATTCAAGAAAAACTCATCATCTTCTTCTCGGATTATACATTTTCTTCTTCTCCAATTAATTTCTTCATACAACTTGATTCTCCATTTTTTTACAAATTACATGTTGTGGTTAAATCCCACCACGGCACACTTAGCAAAAAAAAATAAAATTAAGATGCGATATTTTTTGCAATTCATATCCCTAATAATTATATCTCTATCAAAACAAATTAGGTAGTTGTAAATTGCAATGCCGTTTACAAATTTATACAACCTTTCAAACTGAAAGATGTAAGTTTTATTACAATTAATATCCTAACAACATTATTTGTTATTAGTAATGTAATTAAAACTGAATTTAGGAGTACAATTTTTTAAAAATTAGGTAGCCCATGCAATGAAGGTGAAGCTAGAAGAGAGACTCATATTTTACTCCATTCAATTCAATTTTTTATCACATTTTTTAAAATTCAAAAGGAGGGCTTTTGGGCGACATTTGGGCTTGAGCGTTTACATAGATTGGTTTATTTTTAAAATTTTGAGGTTTTAATTTCTTAGTCAATAATCAAAATCGCCGACTTCGTTAATTTATTAACCAAGTTGAGCTTTTTCATACTACACTTTCTTTTATAATTAATAGACACAATGCACAATTTCCTATGATTTCCTAACTAATTAGGTATATATGCATATATCGACAATAGAATATTCTCTCAGAATTTGGGACTCTTCGTCTTGATCGAAAATGAATTTCGACAATGAGTTAATTAGTTAATGTCAGTCGTGAATGTGCAGTTTTTCTTGAAATTAGGTATATGGATTACTATTTTGAGTTTGTATCAGTCTTTATATTTTGTAGCACAAAATATAATTCCATCCATTCAAATTTGTTCCTAATTGAATATAAAAAATATAGTTACAGTCTCCATTCTAAAAAACATAGCTATGTAGCTACTAGCTGCTTTAAATAAAAATGAATAATGGATTATATAATTACATGAGTTCACAAATAAAAAATGACCCGAAACGTAAAAAATGTTTTTTAAATAAAAGGGTAATAATGTGACGAGTGAGGGTTAATTTGTTGAATTTTTCTGAAGAGATGAGATAATTGGTAAATGAATTATTCCATGACAAAAGATTAGTGACCCACTTGTCCATCAAATTGATATATCCGCATAAAATAATATTAGATTATTGAAATAAATTAAATAACTGCACAATTAATCCATTAACTTACAGGTTGTTAAGTGTAAACTTGTGATTATTCTTGAAAGTGTCAATTTAGACAAGATTATGACATAATTACACGGAATCAATCCTCAATGATATCTAAGTTTTTGGCTTAGTCAATATGTCTGCCGCCTTGAAACACTATATAAAACAGATTGTTGTGTCTGAATGTCTAAAACAAGAATATGTTTCTTGAAATTCAAATGGGACAGCTATATATATAGTACGGTATATAATTGTATAATGTGTAATTTACGTGTCTTAATCAAGAAACAACCCATTTTTAACACCTTGTTCATTGGCCCTAACATTATGTGATGTGATATGAAAATTTTTACTCTCCGTCTCATTCAAGATGGTCACATTTCCTTTTTGTTTGTCTCAATTAAGATGACAACTTTCCAATTTTGAAAATAACCTCGTCTCACCTCTCTTCTCATCAAAATATTCAACTACATTTTTCTTCTCTACTTTATTCCACCCAACAACAGTTCCTAAAATCTCGTGCCACTCAAGAATGTGGCCATCTTGAGTAGGACGGAGGGAGTAATAAACGATTCCATCAGCATGTAATATGAACATTCGATTTCACTATCACCAATTCGTGCTCTGTGATTTTATTTGACAGTAGTATACGACCATAACTAAAAGCTTTTAAAATACTTGAAATGTTTCTAGGGGAGGGTAGGTAACATATCTAATTTGCTCATCCTTTCGCAAAACATGTAGTTGAGTTTTTATATTCATAATGATTTGCCAATACTATCACTAACACCATAAAAAAGAACAAAAAAGTACAATACAATCACTAATACAATGAACTAATTCCCACATCCTTTCATACACATTCTCCATTTTATTGGATTCTAATTCTAAAGGGATTTGGAGAGAGAGAGATGTTGCAACTTAACTAGAGAATGGTAGAAACCACCATCTCCACGGGCAATTAGATCAGAGTGACTTCCTTCTTCCACGACCTTCCCGTTCTTGATGAATACAAGGTTGTCGGCCATCTGTATCGTCGAGAGGCGGTGGGCGACAACGACGCTAGTCCGGCCAATCATAACCTTATCTAGAGCTTCTTGCACTAGAATTTCCGACAAGCTGTCCAGAGCGCTCGTTGCCTCATCAAGAAGAAGGATCTTAGGATTCTTTAAAATGGCGCGAGCCAGCGCTATTCGCTGCTTCTGCCCTCCCGACAGCTGGATTCCTCTGTCCCCACAAAATGTATTGTACCCATCCTTTGTTGAACTGAAAAAAATTACATAACTGAATTAACTGATTTTCAAAAAATGTATCGCCCTTTTATTTGAAAATGCCCAAATAAACAAATAAATCACGAAAGATAGTCAAATTCTTATCGGTCTCACACTTTTCAAAATTTGAAAAATAACAAATGATATACCTTATGAATTCATGAGCATTTGCTAGCGTTGCAGCTTGCTCGATTTCGGACTCCGTGGCACCATCTCTACCGTAGATTATGTTTTCACGGATGGTTCCCGCAAAAAGCGCCGGTTCTTGGCTCACCAACGCAATCTGCAATCTCATCTCTCTCAAATCATATGTCCTAACATCACGGCCGTCAATCAGAACCGTCCCCTTCATCGGATCGTAAAACCTCTCGATCAGCGCGACGACGGTTGATTTCCCACAGCCACTATCTCCAACTAGCGCCACCGTCTTCCCCGCCTCGATCCTTAGGGAAAGCCCCCGCAAGATCACCTGTGCGGGGCGAGACGGGTAGGAGAAGTAGACGTTGTCGAATTCTATTTTACCCTCAACCTTGTCTACCTTCGCTCCTGCCCTGTGAGTCTTGCCTTCACGGGCCAGCACTGCAAAGACAGAAACCACCGCGCTACGGCTTTTAGCTGTGTCGGACGATGATGTGGCGCCAGCATCGGCGATGGTCTTGCCGGTGCTCATGAGGATGAAGAAGGCGAGGAAGAGTTGCTTCGCGCTTAACTGCCCTCGCGCCATCAGTGTGCCGCCGTACCAGAAGGCCAACGCTATGCTGGCCACTGTCAGGAACTGCGAGGCGCAGAGCCCTGCCCCTGAAATCCAGGAGTGGCGCAGGCTCTGTGCCCGCGGCCCTGCCAGGGTGGCCTCAAACAGGGAAAGAATCTTTCCCTGTGAGGAGAAAGCCGTGATGCTTCTGTGAAGCATCACTGCTTCACTTGCTCGTTGGCTTCCTTCGTATTGGGCTTCTTGGGCTCTGATCGACATCTGTTTCATCAGTGCCGATTTTAAGTAGAAGCTGGTGATGATCACGGGCTGGATGGCGATCAGCACGGCCGCGAGTCTCCACGCGACTACTAGGCCGAGGGCGAAGGAAAGGAAGGCGTTCGTGGAGACCTGCATGAGCAGGGACATGCGGTCCCCCACGAGAGAACGAACCATGTTCGCCTCAGTGGAGAGCCTAGCACAAACTGCAGCACTCGAATTCGCGTTTTTCTCGAACCAGGCGATCTCAAATGTTAGGATTTTCTCAAGGACCATTACGGAGAGGCGCTTCGTTAGCCTCTCCCCCATGATTGCGAAGTTGTGGTGCTGGAGTATATTCGAGACGAAGGTGGCGACTCCAAGTCCTAAAAAGACAAAGCAGTAGAGCCTCGTCTCTGACTTGATCTTCGAGGGCGTAGTCTCGAAGTAAGCAGAGACAAGAGCTCCCATGCAGTATGCATTTATGGGGTGGACTGCTCCGAACGCGATTGCTCCTAAGCTGCCTAGTAAGGCTCTCCTCCACTCTGGCGAGTTCATATGCAGCAACTGCCAGAGTGAAGGATCTGGAGGAGATGAACCGTCTGAGTCTGACTCTTCATCTCCTCCATAAGGGGCACTGAATGAGGAGGTCGGGCTGTTTTGGATGGACGAGAGCAAGCTTAGGGGCAATGCAGGCGCGAAGGGGGAAGCAGGGTTACCCTGTATGCTCGAGTCGTTGAAAGATCTAAAACTTTGGGAATTCATCAGGCTATGTGAAAAATGACCAATTTTGTGTGATGTGGCCTCATTGTGCATAGACGACGTCTGGAGATCCATCATTCGTCTGTAGATCCCGCCGTTGATCCCCATCAGCTCGTCATGGCTGCCTGATTCTGCCACCCTCCCTGATTCTAGAACCATGATTGTGTCAACGGCTCGGATTGTGGAGAGCCGGTGAGCTATTAGTACTGTTGTCCGGCCCTGTGCAGCTTGCTCGATGGCCTCCTGTACGAGGCTCTCGGAATGTGAGTCAAGCGCGCTTGTAGCTTCATCTAGCAAGAGGATCCTCGGGTCCCTGACTAATGCTCGTGCTATCGCGATCCTCTGCTTCTGCCCTCCCGACAGCTGAACTCCGAGCTGCCCTACTTGCGTGTCGTATCCCTGAGGGAACTCGATGATGAAATCGTGCGCGTTGGTGGCCCTAGCCGCAGCTATGATCTCTTCAAGAGAAGCATCTTCTTTCCCAAACAGAATATTTTCCTTTATGGATGTGGCAAACAACACTGGCTCTTGGCTTACTAGGCCAAATTGAGACCTATACCATTTCAGCTGCAATTTCTTGATCCTGTGCCCATCAAGTAATATGTCTCCTTTTGTAGGATCGTAAAATCTCTCGAGCAACGAGACGACTGTCGACTTCCCGGAGCCACTTCCCCCCACAAGGCCAACTTTCTTGCCAGGCCTAATCTTGAGGCAGAGCCCTTTAAAAACTGCCTCATCTTTTCTTGATGGATAGCTGAAATGAACTTGTCTGAACTCAATCTGCCCCTTCACAGCTGCCAAAACCTTCCCACTTTCATCTTCAACGTCTATGTCAGTGTTCCGGTTGATCATCTCGAATATCCTCTTTGAAGCAGCCGATGCATCTGTGATGTATGGCACATTAGGCAGAGCTGTTATGCAGGATCTGAAAAAAATGGACATATAACAAATCAGGTCTAATTTTTTAACATGGGATGTGTTTTTTCTTGTATGTTTTGGGGCTTAGCTTACATTCCTCCTAGGATGATGCAGGTTCCAGCAATGAAGACACGACCTCCGTTTTCGCCCTTTTCTGAGACGAGGAGGCCCCCGACCCATGCCTGAAACGCCCACGTTGCAAACATCACCCCCATGCTCCCTATCATGTACCCTTTCATCAGTCCTTGCTTGATCCTGAGCTTCGTGCTCTCTTGAAGCGCGCTGCTGTACTTGTCCACTGTCTTCGCCTCAGCCACATACGAGTAGACAGTCCGTATGTTGGAGACCGCCTGCTCCACAATGTCGCCTGCCTCGCCATATGCATCTTTGCTCTTGATGCCTATCTCAGTCATCACCTTCCCAAAGGCCAAAACTGGGATGATGAAGCTGATCACCAATGGGAGAGAGGCTAGTGCTAGTCTCCACGAGAGAAAGAACGCTACAGCAACGCCAAACACGAGTGAGGAGAACTGCACGAGAGAATTTGGGATCTGCAAGAGAAGAGATACATTTGACTCCCATAAAAAAAGGCAAACAAAGAGAGGAAATCAAGAAATTTCACAACCTTGTTGGCTATGACATCTTGGATGGTGTGAGCATCTGTGGATGTGCTTGAGACTATCTGGAAGGTTCTAGAAGAAACATCTTCGCTGTCGAAGAATCCAACTTCTTGCCTCAGAACTGATCTCAGATACTCCACCCTCATTCTTGATGTCTGCCTCTCAGCAGTTCTTGTCCAGCAAAGCCCCTCTGCATAAAAATTCAATCTTGCTCACAAATTTCTACTATTTGTTATAAAAAAATAGGCCAAGATTATAGATACAAACCTAACAAACCACAAAATGCAATTCCTACACCAACATAAAGCAACCTAAGTGCATACTGCACAAGAAAAGAACAGATTAAAAAAAGTAAGTTAAAGGCATGATTCAAATCATATCAAAAACAATTTTTTTGATCAAACCTTATTCACTACGCCATTGGAAATGGACTGATCCGCGCTGCCAAACGCGTCTATTGCTCCACTCAACATGTACATGGTGGCAGGAGACGACAGGCCTTCTCCAATGGCGGCCACGGTGCCTATAAGCATGAGCAGTCTGTCAACACTATCAGCACTCCTCACAAGGTCTCTCATTTTTTCTTTTGAGATTGCAAGTAGTGAAAATGTTTGATATATACATGTAATGATCACATCTTCTCTCTCTAGATTTTGGTATAAATAATGAAAGTGGAGACATCATATCATTATCATATGCAGGCACAAGGCTTTGGCTAGATTGCAGGATTAAGATGAAGACAGATGATTGAAGTCATCATAGGTAGCATCTACCAGAATAAATAGAATATGAACAAACAAATGACTGCAGATGTATCGAAATCCTATCTTAAAATTTTAGTAAACATTTTAACTTTTTATGATGTATACACACTCAGCCAAAAAAGAAGAAGCAGAATTAGCCCATATTAGTCTATGAGAATCTTATTTATAAACCTATTCTAATAATCAGATTTAGTCCAACTGTAAAGAACCATAACTTTCACATAAGTTGTCACAACAAAGTTACAAACATTATAGTTTCTTCTTTTATTTGTGTAGATATGTATATTTGAGAAAAATCAAATACTGGAGTACTTAGTTTACCTGAGAACGACAAATTTTCTCCAAAGGAAATTATTTCCCCATCAATTTAATATCTAAACTTAAATCTTTTTGCGTTTGTCACACTCAACTTCTTTTATTTTACTGGCTTGTCATTGTATGTAACAATTTTGGGAAAATGTGAAGTCATTTCACATAAAACCGAATACTAAAAGGCATTTTATACAAGTTAAAAAAACAAATGCATTCTTTGCAATTCTATATTCTTCGAGTATATATAAAGTTATATACCAAAATGGCAAAATGAAAACTAGAATACTTTAGAAGTCACGTCGAAGCGATCAACAATGTATTATTTGGAAGTTGTTTTTGAGCTTTTTCCGTTGCTTAATTATTTGTTTATAAGGTTTCGAAATTTATTAGGTTATTTTTGCAAATTTTTTTCAACGATTAAATTAAATTTCAATGTAATTGCTTGAACGCCGTCGTTTTATATTATGCATGAAAACGATGTCGTTTTGGGTTGACATGCCGCATACTATGACTCTTTCACCTTACAATGGCCAAAATTAACAGGTAGTGTGAACTCAGCTTCTCGGAAAATCGTCGATTTTGCTGCAATTTTTCGAAGATGGTGAAAGTTGGGACGTTCTTCGCTATGTCATTCGGAGCATTCCTTTTCTGGGAAACAATGGACAAGGTCCATGTCTGGATCGCTCTTCACCAGGATGAGAAGGTATTTCTTTCGCACCCTCTGGTTCTTATGAGCGCTCGCTTGTTTTCTGATTGATGATTTTAATGTGTTCTTTCGGGATCTGCGGTTTTTGAATCGGGTGATTTCGTTCCATATAGGGCTGAAAAATGAGTAATGTTGTTCGAAATCGGAATTTGGCGATTTTTGGAGATTTAGGGTTTATTCAATTGGGCGTTTTCGATTTGGATCAGATTACTTTTCACTCGTTCAGCTCCTTGAGTAGAGAAATCTTTGAACAGGAATTGAGAAATTTTCCTTTTGGATCTTGATTTCTTCTCTTAAATATGTGTCTCCTGCTTCAGGAGAATAATGTTTTTACTGAATTCGTTATTCGCAAAACCTAACTTTTAGGGTTCCTTGAAATTACTCATTTAATGTCTGGAAGCCGGAGTTTGAGCTTGGGAAATGTAATTAATAGAATTGTAGTACCTTAGTTATGGTTTTACTTGGTGAATGCTGTCTTCTGATATTTAGCATCAGAGTCAAACGTCGTCGTTTATATGGATTATGGTTGAGCTCTGGGCCTGAACCTTTAATGTCTTAACATTGCATTATATTGGTCACCAATTGATTCTCTGCGAATTGTATGTGTTAACAATTGCATGATCTTTGATTGATTCACTGCAAAAATGTTGACTCACAATTTCTCTCTTGATGTTGCTGTTAACTGCAGAAAGAGAGAATGGAGAATGAAGCTGAGATAAGGAGAATGAAAGCAGAGCTATATAAGCAACAGAGAGAGAAGGATGCTAGCGTCTAATCTTGCGATCATGGTCTATCTTTTTGTTGTCATTTTTAAATTCTGGCAATAATGCTCGACTGTATTCAGATAAAGTGTGGATCTTGTACCATACATGCTGATTTGACGATTCACTATGAATATTGATTGGCTTTACAGTTTTTGTGCTTCCAATCTATCATTCTCAGCAGGTCCTTTTATTTTCTACTATATGATATGTTTTGTAAAACTCTTGATTGATCAACACTGTGGTGTGAAACCATTGATCTTCGTTATTCCAGACTTCTTCGTCTTGCTTGGTAACTCTCTGGTATATTTTGTGTAGAATGCCTGTGTTGTTTTTGAACTTTGGGATCTGAATGCTTCTTCCTGAATAGGCCTTATTACCATTGACAGTTTCACTGTTGTTAATATGAGTTTTCTGCGTTGGGAGCAATAGATCATATGCTCTGTAGCCAATGCCCAATGGTTTATGTTCATATTCATAGTTTCATGCCATTCAAACAGTTTCTCTGTTCAAAATGAACCATTGATGTTAATATTGTATTTTGTCACATGACAGGGCTTTATTATATCTTGATGAAATAAATCTCTGTATGTGATTAATCTCCTTGTATATTTTTGATTCTGATAATCCTTTATATAGTTGTATAAAATTTTCCTAACTAGCATTAACAATACCAAACAAAGCTAATTAAGTATGCTGAATCAATCATAATCATCTATTGAAGAGTGTTTATGTTTCCTTTTTATTTTTCGTTTTTATTGCATTCAGCAGCTGCAAGAATCTTGTAATACAATACAGCAATTATCTAGGAGATAGGGAATTAGAAGCTAACAAATCAGAATGGGAAGTGCAGTTACAAATTAAAATAGCCTGCTTTCCACTTTCTGTTTCTTGAAAAGGTTGGATTTTTGCACAGAATAGAAAATTGATGAGATTTCAAACAGTTTTATGACATAAATCGTCACGTTTTTGCAGAAGAAGCTAAACAAACACAGCATGATTTTCATGCTAAGCAGCCATATCATAACTCTCCTCCAAAAATAGCCACTTTTTTTCCTCAACTTTATCCTAAAAAAGATGAAAAAGGGCTCCAGGTCTGTATGTAGTCATCAAAGTTGTGAGATTACTAACTTTATCAAAGCTCCATAAATAGTGAATTCATGCATCCAATTTCAACAAATTCAGTTTCTAGATTTCAAATCATGGTGATAGCAAAGTTTCTCTTTCTTTCTATTCTCATTGCCTCAGTTTTCAGTCTCACAGTGAGCATAGACTTCACAGAGAAGGACCTAAGCTCGGATGAGAGCCTGTGGGACTTGTACAAGAGATGGAGGAGCCACCACACCGTCTCCCGCGATCTAGCAGAGAAACAGAGGCGATTCAATGTGTTCAAGGCCAATGTGCACCACATCCACGCCGTGAACAAGATGGACAAGCCTTACAAGCTGAGGCTCAACAAGTATGCTGACATGACCAACCACGAGTTCAGAGCCTCGTACACCTCGAAGATCAGGCACCACCGCATGCTGCGCGGTGCCAGGGCCAGCACCGGGTTCATGCACGAGGAGGCCAGGGATCTGCCCGCCTCGGTTGATTGGAGGGCTCAGGGTGCTGTCACTGGAGTCAAGAATCAAGGCAGCTGTGGTAGGAGGCCTTTTCTTGATCATATATATTTTTTTTGTGTGTATTTATTTTAAATCTTGTTTTTTGTAGGTAGTTGTTGGGCTTTCTCAACTGTGGTGGGAGTTGAGGGCATCAACAAGATCAAAAGTGGGGAGTTGGTGTCTTTGTCTGAGCAAGAATTGGTTGATTGTGAGCAAGATAACGAAGGTTGCAATGGAGGATTGATGGAACATGCATTTGAGTTTATCAAGAAACAAGGTGGCCTAGCAACGGAGAGCATCTATCCCTACACAGCCACCGATGGGAATTGTGATGCAACCAAAGTCAGCATATATATTTTAACCTCTCTCTCTTTATCTGACTTATTATAATATTGTGTTTCTTTATATGACTAGCAATATTGTGTTGCAGATGAATGCACCGGCTGTTACAATTGACGGCTACGAGAACGTGCCAGAAAACGATGAGGATGCGTTGATGAAAGCCGTTGCAAATCAACCTGTATCTGTTGCTATAGATGCTGGTGGTTCTAATTTCCAGTTTTACTCCGAGGTGCAGTTAACATTTCAAAATTTTATGATAGATCAGTAAAATCGTGTTTTCAGATTTATAAATCATTTTGTTGATTATAGGGAGTGTTTACGGGCGAATGTGGCACGGAGCTGAACCATGGGGTAGCGGTTGTTGGTTATGGATCCGCGCTGGATGGGACTAAATATTGGATAGTGAAGAACTCGTGGGGACCTGAGTGGGGTGAGCAAGGGTATATTAGGATGCAACGCGGTGTTGGAGAAAGAGAAGGATTGTGTGGAATCGCGATGGATGCCTCGTATCCTATCAAGTTATCGTCGGATAATCCGCAACCACCAGCGTCGCCACCAAAGGATGAGCTTTGATACTTGGGGAAAGTTGCATTGCATTAGGCGTCATTCAAATGCTTGTTGTATGGGGAAGTATCTGAAATGCAGTAGAGTACTTTATTTCTTAGTACTACTAATAATATGAATTGATTTAAGTTATAGTTTGAGCACCTTTATTATATAAAGAACCCATGATTAAATATTAAAAAAATAACCATGATTAAATATTTTTATAACTCATGATTAAATATTCTTATATTTTACAAATGAACAATAATAGAGATTAAATAGAACCCATGATTAAATATTCTTATACGTATCATCAAATATGTTATAAATATGAGTAGTAAATTTTGTACGCTCAATTATCTATTTAATCTCTATTATTTGTAAAATATAGGAATACTATATAATAAACGTGCTAAAACTCAAATATATTAAATGTATCATCAAATATATTACAAATATCATTACTAGAATATTTTGCACTTCCAGTTTTTTTTTTTTGATGAACACGAACACCAGGTCCACTATTGTCATTACTCAATTCAACAACTACAATTTTGCTTTCATGTAAAGAAAATGAAGAAAATAAATATGGCCTACCAAATCAATGAGAACCCTTTTCACCAACCAAAATCGAGCAACAGCATTTAATTCAGAATCCAGATTCCAACCGTTACTCGTTTGATTGCTCGAATTAGGAAAAAATAGAATAAAATTTTGTACCTCTTGTTTTTTTTCAATTTTTTTTCAATAAGAGTTCAAACCAGCTGCAAGCCGACTGTTTTTTTGTCTGGGTGATGAATTTCGCGACTATTTCTTCATCTACTAGATTTGTTTGTTGCTTCACCAACCCGGAGTTGAGAAGTCAAGCTCATTCCCACCAAACTCTGTTGACGTATTCCAAAGACTATGATCGTTTTTCTCCTTAAAACTATCGCAATTTTTAAGCAGCTGGAGTGTTTACTCTAATGGATTCCGGCGCCTCCCGCCCTGCTGTGGTAATCGACAATGGCACCGGGTAAGTTGATGGATTCAATTAGTATTTGATTTACCCTATTGAGATTCCTGTGAATCTGTTTGATGAAATGCGTCAATGATGAGTCCAGCTTTGTTCAATGGTCTTTCCCCCTTTTTGAAATTGAGGCGAATCTGTTTGTTGAAATGCGTCAATGAGTCCAGTTGTGTTGACTTCGCTGAATATTCAATGAATCAATTTTTAAGCTCGTTGTTTTCGATCTGTAAAAGAATGCTGTGTTTTGATCGGATTTAGGTATACAAAAATGGGATTTGCTGGAAATGTGGAGCCGTGCTTTATAGTTCCGACTGTTGTTGCGTCAAACAACTCGTTCTTGAACCAGCCGCGGCTGAATTCGACCAAAAACAGCAATTGGATAGGACAGCACAATGCAGGGGTGATGGCGGATCTGGATTTCTATATAGGCGAAGAAGCGTTGTCTAGATCTAAATCTAGCAGCACTTACAATTTGAGCTATCCAATTAAGCAAGGCAAGGTGGATGATTGGGATTCAATGGAGAGGTTCTGGCAGCACTGTATATTCAACTATCTACGGTGCGATCCAGAGGATCACTATTTTTGTTTGACGGAGAGCGCCTTGACTGCACCGGAGAGTCGGGAGTACACCGGAGAGATCATGTTCGAGACATTTAATATTCCAGGGCTCTATATCGCGGTTCAGCCAGTGCTTGCTTTGGCTGCTGGATACACCACATCCAAGGTTGGTGCTAACTCTAGCAGTCTTGGAATAACGGAATTGGAATGCTTTTGTTTTTTTCTCGAAATTTAGGGATTGATTGTTTAGAAATAATAGTAACTTATTTAACATTGAGCTAGCATGTTAATATTTTCAACAATGGGAGTTGAAATTGTGCAAATTTTTTCCGTGATTTTCAGTGAAGTTTTGTGTGAGATGAATTAGTCTATGGTTGAGTTAAGCTAGATGCATCTATTGATTTCAAATCTTCGTTAATTGAGGATATCACTGGTCTGTGTAATGGCTGAACATGTGCAGAAAGTTTATATCTTTAAGTTATCAATATGAGTCATTGATTCAGTGACATATGCGATCTGAGGATAGTTCCAGTAAAGGGGGAAAATGATTGCCTAACAGTAATATTCAATCATCAATTTGGGAAGATTGGTGTTCTTCTTTTTTTCTTTTACAGATTGACTCCACATATGTAACCTACTTATTTGAGATTGAATAGTTAGTAACAACTAATGTCATTTTGACTGTCCACTGATAAAGCAAGACGAGCCATGTAGACAATAGGATGAACATTATTACCACACAACCGAGTAGTTGTTCGTGATTTCTTGTTTTTCTTACTTTTCAATACTTCGCTTAGTGTGAAATGACAGGAGTTGTAGTGGACGTGGGAGATGGGGCTACTCATGTGGTGCCTGTTGCAGATGGTTATGTTATCGGGAGCAGCATTAAGTCCATTCCAATTGCAGGGAAAGATGTAACTCGGTTCATCCAGCAGCTCATGAAAGTATGATTCTACACTGCTTTGTATTTACAATTGGTCAATCGTTTGCAAATAGTTGAAATACATGTATTTCCATGCTGGACTCGGAAATTTGTCGATTTGGATTGTACATCATTGAAGAGGGTTCGTAGAATATGATGAGAAGTATATGGTTTAGTTCGTGAAATCAAACAATATTTTTTCTTTGTCGTTCTTGTGAGATGATGTTGGTTGTGGTGTTCTTTTTATAAGGGGGGGTTGCAGTATTCTTAATTAAGATAAACTTTGCTCAGACTAGTAGTAGCCAACTATTATTTCTCAGATTCTCCATTTACTCCGTTTAGGAAAGGGGGGAGCATGTTCCACCTGAAGACTCCTTTGATGTAGCCCGGAGAGTGAAGGAAATGTATTGTTACACTTGTTCGGACATTGTCAAGGTATGGTCTAAAGAATACCAACTTCTTAATTAAGGATCTGTTGTTTATAATCTCTCAAAAAGCTCAAGAAAGTAGATGCAGTCAATCTCTTAAATACCAAGGCATAATTTGAAAAAAGTTCGATATTTTCTGTTACATAGATCGTAATAATTTGTATTATCTGTTTTCTTTGACAAGCCAGGAGTTCAATAAGCATGACAGAGAGCCTGCAAAATACATCAAGCAGTGGAGGGGTACCAAGCCGAAGACTGGGGCTCCGTATTCTTGTGATATAGGCTACGAAAGGTTCCTCGGTCCTGAGGTTTGCTTCGTTTACTCTTTTTATGTGTGTGTTTTATCCGAGCAGCACTATTTGTACTATTCTTTTTATCCCCTGTAAACTATCTATCATCTTACATAGTAATTCCCAAAATTCTATAATGAGCGTTTTTTCACCTCTTTGTATTGTTATTTCCACGTGTTAATGGTATAGAATATATCCAATGGTAATAACACAGAAACTTATGTTCTGTGGTTCGTGTTCAGGTCTTCTTTAACCCTGAAATCTACACTACTGATTTTACCACCCCTCTGCCTGATGTCATCGATAAATGTATTCAGTCAGCGCCAATAGATACAAGACGGGCATTGTATAAGGTACTACTATAAACTAGTTAAATAGCTCTAAACTTCCATCCTTAGGTTGCCTTTTTCAGTTTACTAGAGCTGATCTGCAATATTGTAGAACATCGTATTATCTGGAGGATCAACCATGTTCAAGGACTTCAACCGGAGGCTACAAAGGGATATAAAGAAGATTGTTGATGCCCGAGTTCTTGCATCTGATGCTAGGCTAGCTGGTGAAATAAAGGTAACAGCATTAGCTCTTTTCCTAACTTGATTGTTGACGATATTTTGTGATGCGCTATTTTGCTGAAGTTGAGTGCCACAAACTTTTTCTTACAGTCGCAACCTGTGGAAGTAAATGTTGTTAGCCACCCAATCCAGAGATATGCAGTTTGGTTTGGAGGCTCGGTACTTGCATCCACTCCTGAGTTTTTCACGGTAAGTTTTACTACCTACATATCCTCTCAAAGCTTAAGATCACTATACCCAAAAATATGTGGCATCATCATTACTATCTCAATAAAGGCTTCAATTTAGTTAGCTCAGAGTAGAATTCAAGAACTGCTGCCAGTTGATGACTTTGATCTCTATAAATTCGACAGCTATGATGTTAGATTACTGTCTTGTAGACTTCTTGTCTCTTTCTCTGTCAATCCTAAATTCTAAACCTTAATATCTTCCCCTCACACAGGCTTGCCATACGAAGGCCGAGTATGAGGAATGTGGAGCAAGCATATGCCGCACAAACCCAGTTTTCAAGGGAATGTATTGATTCATATACATGAAGATCAATCAAACTAGATTCTTGTAGCTGTGAAGAAGACAATTTTTCGGGTCAAAATCAAAATCACAAAGCCACCAGCGTCAGCACCATTTCATGTGTTCCTTACTGACCATCAGATTGCAGCAGCCCAATGCAGTTTCTTTTATGATTTCGAAAGGAAAATCTCGATGAAGACGACCCGTTCGTCTCACCTCTGCATCATGCTGGTTAGAAAGATGAATATACCATCTCTGGAGTTGATGAATTTCTTTACATTAGCTGAATTTTCGTGGCCATAGATATGTCCTTGTACATTTTCATCAAACCTTGTAACTTATTTCCAAAATATGTTGTGCACATTGAATATAGAATATTAAACCTCAAATTCAAATAGGATACACATATCTACTCTTTGAAAAAGAAATAATGAGTGGTCCTAAATTGCCTAAAATATTTGGATGATCCATCTTTCATGCCAAATATAGCAATGGTCTGGAAGAAATAACGCAACTTAGGCTATTTTGCATGCATGAATAGTCCGCAACCTCCGCCGCTCCTCCGCCCTATAAATGACCTCCTTCCTCCACCATTTCCACCACCGCAACTCACATCTCCACATACAAGCTGCGGTATTCTCTTTCAAAAATCACAAAAAAAATAAATAATAATAATAATAAAAGAAGAAAATACTAAAAATGGCAAAACAACAAATGATTGCCGTTGCCTTGATCATCTTCTTCGCAGCCGTGGGGATGCAAGCCACCGCCGAAGACCCCAACGTTCACGCCGCCGCAGCCAACCTAGGCCCCGCCGCCGCCGCCGCCGGAGTGGACCCTAACGCCGTGCTCGGAGCTCTCAACGAAGCAGCTGCCCCCGGAGGAGCCTTGAAGAACGCCCATTCCCCACCGGCAGCTGGCGGCTCGCATGCTACGGCCAGCGCCGCCGCTGCAGAGCATGGAACCAACGCCGCCGCAGCGACCGCAGTGGCCGCCGCCGCCGCTGTTGGATCCGTTTTCTTTTACTAAATAAGGGAGCGGTGTAATAAGTGGTTAATTTTCGTTTTACTTTATTTTTTATTCAGTGATCATTTTATATCTCTAGCTAAGTGATCATAGTGGATTATTTTTCTTTATTAGATACAGAAAATAGTGATTCTTTTCCTTTTTTAAAGGAGGACTTGATTTCCTTGTTATAATATTATGATGGATCTCATCATTAGTTTATTATCATTCTAAATCACAAAAAATAGGCATTAGTAATTAATAATGTATAAAAAATAAAATAATTATCACCCTACCAAATGAAATTTTTAAGACAAAAATTGCAAATATTTCGAATCATAATCTCTTAAAATTTTATTTTTTCAAAGACATTAAACATAGTCCAAAAAATACTATTTGTCTAAAAAACTAAACAATACTACAATTTAGAAAATGACACAATTATAGCAATTCATAATTAAATATATTTTTTAAATTGTTTTTTATGGGAAAAAATCTCATAATTTATGTATTTAAATAAAAATACATTAAAGTTCTAGAGAAAAAACAAAATATGTTGTAATTTGTCACCATTTTTGCTACGTGCGTGATAATATGCCAAGTGTTCCACATCAATTTTGATTTAGCCGGAAATGTTTATCGATTGAAAAATAAGAAAATCTCAAAGTTTATGTTTTGAATACAAATATTAAAGCTGAGAAGAAAAATAAATCAAAAAGTGTAAAAAGTCTGTATTTACAAGACAAATAGTAACCGTTACTGATATAATGCATCGAATTGATATCACCAAATTATAAGCAATACTTTTCATTTTAGTCGATACTTAAAAATTGTGGCGAAGTTCGAATTTTAAAGATACAGATGAATTATCACAAATGCAGCTTAAATTTGTTGTAATTAAATAATATTCTTGTAATTAATAACTTTAAAAAAAAATCATAAAAATAGTTGGATAAACACAATATTACAGTAATGCCACTGAAGTAAACTAGGGCACAGAACCTATATTCATAAATCTAAACCTTGGAGAAATTTCTGAAATCACTCTCCTTCCCTCCACTCTTCCTCTTTTCCCCATTTTCCTATTCGGATCTGCTTGAAGATCCGATCCGTTCGCCCGAACCCGCACAATGTCGCTGGCCTTCGACGAATTCGGCCGCCCCTTCTTCATCATACGGGAGCAGGAGCAGAAAACCAGATTGCGCGGCCTCGATGCTCAGAAGGCCAACATTTCCGCCGGCAAAGCGGTGGCGCGGATCCTCCGCACCTCCCTAGGCCCCAAGGGCATGGATAAAATGCTCCAGAGCCCCGACGGCGAGGTCACCATAAGTAAGCCCTCACTCTGTTTTGCTCCCTTTCCTTTTAATTGAACTCCTAGGGTTTTGGATTTAATATGTAGCATTGTGATAGCTTCGAGTAAAAACTATTCCTTGTTTTCTGCTTTTGATAGCTCCGTGCTAGATTTCTGCTTGATTTTTTCTGTGTAAATAATTGCTGCTTTTGATGTCAGCAAATGATGGTGCGACGATTTTGGAGCAGATGGATGTTGACAACCAGATTGCGAAGCTCATGGTTGAGTTGTCGCGGAGTCAGGACTATGAGATAGGGGATGGGACGACTGGAGTTGTTGTAATGGCAGGTTCGCTTCTAGAACAAGCTCAGAAGCTGTTGGAGCGTGGAATTCACCCAATTAGGGTTGCTGAGGGATATGAGCTGGCTTCGAAGATTGCCTTTGAGCATTTGGAGAGTATAGCGCATAAATTTGAATTTAGCAGCGCAGATGCGGAGCCTTTGATCCGGACTTGTATGACTACTTTATCCTCTAAGATGTAAGTGCTGATATGCCCTTCTTTGAAACTCATGCTATTATTTGAGTATATTGCATTTTCTTTGTTATCTTATTTTTAAAATTGGCAAGTTTTTAAAATTTTTGATGGGTACTGTGAACTCTAGTGGAGTGTTCATATCTTAGGAGATCCAGATCTGAGCTACAGTTTTCGATGTTCTTTTCATTGTGCATAGTGAGGAAGCTTAAGAACTTGTTTTGATGAGTTCTGCTAAAGCAATGTCTCTTTCCCTCTCTGCTGCTGCTTTTCAGAATGAAATTTTGTTCATTGTCTTTTTTATGCTCTTAGCATTATTAAGTTATTATTGTCTTGATCATGTGAAAATTTGCTTAATGGACTTTACATTCAATTGCTATTGGATTGTTAAGTTCCAAATACTAATATTCAGCCTGCTGATTTTGACTTGTTTTTGTATTGTAAAATATGCTCTGCAGAGTGAATAGGTGCAAGCGCAGTTTGGCTGAAATTGCAGTCAAAGCCGTGCTCGCTGTTGCAGATTTAGAGAGGAGGGATGTCAATCTTGACTTGATTAAAGTAGAAGGGAAAGTTGGCGGGAAGCTAGAGGATACAGAACTAATATATGGAATTGTTGTAGACAAAGATATGAGTCATCCCCAAATGCCAAAACAGATTGAGGATGCACATATTGCAATTTTGACTTGCCCCTTTGAGCCACCAAAGCCAAAGACTAAACATAAGGTCGATATTGATACTGTGGAAAAGTTCCAAACTTTACGTCAACAAGAGCAGAAGTACTTCGATGATATGGTTCAAAAATGCAAGGTGACTTTTTTATGTATGTTATATTGTTTGCTCATAATTGTTTTTTCTACAATCTTTGCAAAATTTGTGGCAACAATAAATCATGTCCATCCTTGTCATGGTTTGATCTATGTTTGGTATGTATGCTTGAAATCCATAGAAGTAAAGACTTTGGTGTAATTTAAAATCATCAATTTGTCACAGGATGTTGGGGCCACTCTGGTGATCTGCCAATGGGGTTTTGATGATGAGGCAAACCATCTGTTGATGCACAGGAATTTGCCTGCTGTCCGATGGGTTGGTGGTGTGGAGTTAGAGCTGATAGCCATAGCCACAGGTTTTTGGCAATCCTACAATTTATTGAATATTTTTTTACTTATGTTACTTTCTCTAGTTGGCACATCTTACAAAACATTTTCTCGACTTTGTTATTAGGTGGGAGAATTGTTCCCAGATTTCAGGAGTTAACAACAGAAAAGTTGGGCAAGGTAAGCTTGTACGTTGTCATACTTACATCTAAGAAACCATATGACCTAACTCTTTGATTACTCATGTCAGGCCGGTTTGGTTCGAGAAAAGGCTTTTGGCACCACTAAGGATCGGATGATATATATTGAACACTGTGCGAATTCAAGGGCCGTGACCATATTTATACGTGGTGGTAGGTATTCTTTCAAGTTCTACATTTTGATATGATTTTAAATCTATCAGAGGCAGTTGAGATTTTCCATGGTCGATTCACTTATTATTTTATGTTTTTACTTTGGGTTGTGTGCTCATGTCAAATGCTAGAACACGGATGCGGATTGATTCTTGTTTCCTGACAATGCTTTAGGTAATAAGATGATGATAGAGGAAACAAAACGTAGTATTCATGATGCCTTGTGCGTTGCTCGGAATCTCATCCGTAACAACTCCATAGTATATGGTGGTGGCTCAGCTGAGATTTCCTGCTCAATTGCTGTGGAAGCAGCAGCTGATAAGTACCCCGGAGTTGAGCAGGTCAGCCCACATCCTTCCCTCTTGAACCTTCAGTTTCCACTTTCAAGACATTTTTAGCATAACAATAATCTTCCAATTTTGCAGTATGCAATCAGAGCCTTTGCAGATGCCTTAGATGCTATCCCGATGGCACTGGCTGAAAACAGCGGCCTCCAACCTATAGAAACTCTATCCGCTGTCAAATCCCAGCAAATCAAGGTAATTTCACACCCGGCTTCTTGTCTCGCGCATTCCTTTCATCAGAATCAGATAATGACCGCCCTTTGCATCACTAGCTTTCTGTAAACACGAGTACTAACATGGACATGATCTTCAATGTGCAGGAAAACAACAGCTGCTGCGGTATCGACTGCAACGACGTTGGCACAAACGACATGCGTGAGCAGAACGTTTTTGAGACTCTGATCGGGAAACAGCAGCAGATTCTGCTTGCAACACAAGTTGTGAAGATGATTTTGAAGATTGATGATGTTATCTCACCTTCGGAGTATTGAATTTTTCTACATGATTTGCTTGAAATCTTAAATTTTGCTGTTATCAAATGCTGTCGATTTTAGGACCTGATTTCTTAGGTTTCTTGGGTTGTGGAATTGGTCGATTTTAGGACCTCGTTTTAACTTATGTGGAACTTTGGTTTTCTCTCTTTGAGATGGGCTTTATATATTTCTCTACACTTTTTCGTCTTCTTTATACAAAATTTTCTAAATTTAATCATATACTCCAGTCAAATTCAACAGGAATGCAGGAATCATGGAAATAATTCGTGAGCATTTTAATTTTTTGTAATATTCAGCCAACGATATGTTATTTGACCGTAAATTGAAATATTGCTAGGATACATTAGTAAATTGCAGGTAAGTTTTAGAGCGTTTGAAGTCAGTTTTACTTAGCAAAAATATGCAATTCAACTAGAAATCAAATATTATAACACTTCCTTGGTTCTGCCTATGTAAGATGTTTCTATTTGCCATTTGGCATAAGAAATTAGATAGTGATCTTTAGTGAATTGTAAATATTAATGTAAGAGAAAATAAAATAAAAGAAAAAGAGAGAATAAATTAGAAGAGATAACAAAATATATTAAGATAGAGAAATAAGCTCACTATTGTATAAATAAAAAAACGTGTCAATAAAAAACGTCTAGGTTTCCAGTGCATGTTTATGTAAGGAACCATTACTAGTAATTTCTTATTATTGTAGTATTACTAAAAATTTCATGCATCTTGATCATGATCTTTTTATTCAAATTAAGATTTTTTATTTTGGTGCTGATGCTATGACAAAAATATATGGAAAAAAATTCTTAATTATGATTTATAATAATCATCAAAGATGAGAATTTTGTACTTATCTCATCATTCCTTCCTTTTTAGCAAATTACCACATATGTGTCAGTCAGTTATGTAACGGCGTTTCAAACATAATTAAAACCTCTCATTTTTTCAACATTGTTTTATCCACGCGTTTTAAACCTATTGCAACATTAGTATATAAACGCCGAAAAGAGAGAGAATTTATTTTGTAGACCGGATCAGAATTCAACATCTCATGTGATTTATTTGGCAATTTGCCTCATATAAAAAGGCTGAACAATTTTAATCTGGTGATCAACTCTTAAAATTGCAGGCCAAATAAAATCATTCAGCTTTCAGCATGCATTTAAATTTACAAAAATGTAATTTCAACATGAATTAAATTATACAAAAAATGTAAAAATACAACCCTAACATTCACTACGCACAATAATATACACAGCACAATACATCAAAATAAAAACAAATCTCCAAACACAGAAACCAAAAACACATTAAAGATACTCCTCTACATTGAACAAAAGAGAAGCTTCACACGCTAGTAATAATGGTTAAAAAAGGCAATTTTTTCACCAATCTTAATAAGTTAAAAAAGAAATCTTGATGAGTCATTCTTAAAACTATTTACTGGTTTCAGACAAAGAGCTAACGAATTTCTAAAGGAGGTTAATTCTGCAGCTCCTAAATCCTACCCTTATTCACAATCACTGTTTCTATTTACACATACCAATAAACCATGAGATGAAACCATCATATATCTACAATGCAATGTTAATAATGAGATTAAAGGCAAAGGGCAGTACAGGCAGATTATAGTCAACTGAGGTCCACCTCGACGCGGTCCGGGTTCGCCCTCTCCGTCTGGTTCGCCGCGAGCTCGACCCCGAGCTGCCCCTTGTCACCCGCCCCAAACGCGTAGAGCTTGTCCGAGTCCGTGAGTGCGAATGTGTGCGCATTCCAGTATATCGAGTTCGTGAGGCTTACCTGCACGACCCTCTCCTTCACCTCCTTCAACGAGGTCACGAGCTCCGGGCTTAGCACGTTCGTGTGCCTGTTTCCCTGCAATCGAGCAAACGGACACGTTAGGTCACGGATTGAGACATCAACTGTGGAGAACCATTATTGATCCTCTTTAAGGAAAAAAAAAAGAGAGAGATCCTAATCAGTGTCTCGTCTCAACATGAGATGAGACACTGAGACACGGATTGGGACGGGATCAAACCTGCTCATCAGCAGCAGCGGTGTTGTGTCCAAGGCTCGAGGACTCTCCACACCCGAAAGAATAGACGTCCCCATCGTCCGAGACAACGAAGGTCGTGTAGTCCCCTGTTGCAACGTGTACGGCCTTGACATTGCTCAGTGCCTCGACTACTTTGGGAACTGATTCGCAGTCCTCGTTCCCGTGCCCCAAGCAACCGTACCGCCCCCATCCCCACGTGCATACCCTTCCATCCTTCCCGACCACTGCAGCGTGCCAAGCACCGGCAGCAACTACAACGGGCTGAAGATTCAACACTGCAAACTGTTGGATCAATCTCGGCTGCTTCTCATCCGTTCTAGTACCGTGCCCAAGCTTCCCACCTAGCCCACACCCGACAGAGTATACCGACCTAAAATCACGTACAAACGAGGCATGTCTGTTTTAGGGAACTCACAAAGCCAAAAACTCAACAAATTTGATGTTTAAATAAGGATAGTAGGGAACTCACATTCCACTAGGTTGACATGCCAAAGCAAGAAGGTAGCAATAGCCAGCTGCAATTTGAACCACAGGTATATTTTCGAGATCTCCCAACAACGGGCGAGGCTCAAGATCATTAGGTTCCATTTGATGGCCGAGTTTGCTCTCGTCTCCCCAAGAAAAGGTGTAAATCCTGCCTTCTCTAGACAACACGGCGGTGAAGAAGTTCCCAATAGCAGCTTGGACAACAAAGATATCTTTCAAAGATTCGACTAGCTGAGGCGTAGTCACTAACTTATTCCCTTGAGCCCCGTATTCGGCTTCACCAAAAGAATCTTTCCCAAAGGCATAGACGCGTCCTGCATCACTAATCAGCATTGTTCGTCCAGCCCCAGCCGCAGCATGAATAATGCGGATTCCTTGCAGAGATCTGCATCAAAACAAGTGTGCATTATCTATCAACTTTACCCTTTTGCAAAATCTAGGGTTCTCGTAAGGTTTAGAGAGGATATCCATATCCGACCTAATTAGGGAAGGGCGCGTCTCCTCAGTTGTGGTTCCATGCCCAAGCTGGCCGGAGCTGTTGGAACCGAATGAATACACGGCTCCTTTAGAGGTCACAGCGAGGCTGTGGCCAGGGCCGGCTATTGCCTGCGACTTCTCCCTCCTCGTACATGCTTCCCCTGCCAGCAAGTATCTCAAGACAAGCTTCCACGAGCCACCACAACTCTGCTTCAAGCATTGCTGCTGCTCTATGGTCATTGGCTTGAATATGGCCCTCTTCTGGCACATATCAAGAGCTGCAAGCTCAGCCAATGAGAGCTCGTGGTCAGGGGCGAAGTGCGCAGGCTGCCTAAAAAACGAACAAGTCGCCTGCAACAAGCATTATGAATTCAATCAGCGGTATCATCAACTCTAATGTCAATCAAGAATCCAACTTTGGGAAATGGCAAGTAAAACACACTTGCCTCGAGTTTGGCAAGATCTTGCGGGTCTAAATTGCAGGCGGACAGGAAATGCAGGACGATGGAGGGGTTAGCAGACAACGGGAACTCCCCTGGGGTTGCATTCCCAAAGCAATGTCGTTGCTGCCTCTGGTGTGCAACATGGGGAGGCGGAGCAAGGGGCGCGATTGCCTGCTCGGTGATGTTGTGGTACTGAACGCTCGATGCTCCACTAGCCGTGGCATCCATGGGCACCGCTCTATCGCTGCAGTGCCCTAACTAGGCAAGAATGGATAGTCTAACTACTGAAATATAACAAATTCACAACAAAATGTAAGCTTTTTTTTTCGATTTTTTCTACCGTTCTAACTAGGCAAGAACAGATAATCGAACTACTCAAAGATCACAAATTCACAACAAAATGTAAAATGTAGGAGATACAATAATCAGTACCTTTCTAGCTACTTGTTCACTGTTTTTAAAATCAACCCTGCATTACAAACACAGCTATGAATACACAATCAAGAATCAAATATATGCAACGAATGAAAAGTCAAAAGAGATGCTAAAGATGAAGAAAACAACACCAAAAGTCACAACTACCAATCACAGAGAGCTAAAGTGAGAAACACAAGCACCCATCAATGATCAAACCAGAATCAACAAAAAAACAATATGTGATCCAATGAGAAAAGGTAACAACCCAAATTAAAGCATCAAATCAAATGATATCCAACAAGCAAACACATTCAAACAAGCAACTATCTTCTCCACAAGAAAAAGAAAGGTGTAAGCGTAGATTGTACGTATACTAAAAATGAAGAATACTGTTGAATGAAGCATTCCCAAAACCACCACAGAATATCCCAACACACCAAAAGCACCCAAAAATACAAAGGAATTCTCACAAAAAGAGGGTTAATCTAAAAATCCCAGAAATGATTTGGCTGATGATCATGATTCTAAATGATCATCGCAATCCAACAAAACAAATTAACCTCACAAAATCCAGTCTTTCAACATCCGATCGCCCAAAAAAGTTAAATTTCCTTTACAAACTGAAGATCAAGTGGGATTTTATCACAAAAACCAACAAGGGGCAGTCTTGATTCTGCACATTGTTACACAAAAACAGATCAAGAGACAAAAGGGGTAAAAAAACCCAGAAAAGCAAAAGCTTTTCACATGCAATAGGCGCACAAGATTTCCCCAAAAACCCACTTATGAAAGACACATCAAAATTTCCGATCACAAAGCAACAGCCTTGAATTTGGGTTTCACAATGATCAAAAGGGAATTTTCAGGTGATTACTTGCGGTTGAATTTTTAGCCTCGCAGATGATTAAAAATTTGATCTTGATGATGGGATATTTGTGTAGAATTCTTCCTCTTCTTTGAGAAGGGTAAGAGAGAGAAAAGGAGGAGTTTTTGTTCGGAAAGAGATAGTATGTGTGTGACTGTGTGTGAGGTTATATAGAACGCCTTTATTTTCTCTATAAATCGGATGGAATGTATTGAAATTGAAGGGAACAGAAAGATATGAGGTGTCAACCCTGTTTTATTCTGTGGCTTCTGCTCACACTCACACGTTTTACTGCGTGAAAATTATACTGTTTACATGCAAAATGGTGAATTTCAGAAGAAGATAAAGAAATTTGGGTGTATCTAACTACAATCCCAAGATTTTGGGAGATTGAATTTATCCAAATCTAACAAATTCAAGAATTTACCAATGCTATCCTCTTAATAACGTTTTCACAATCTCACCTTATATGGAGTATTATAATTATCTCGTAGTATTGTGCAATTACGAAATATATCAAAAAATGAAATGAATGATTGTGTAATGGAGAATATCCTTTCTATATCTCAAGGGTGAAATTGTCATTTACTATGCATTACTTAATCCAAGATTGTATAATTTGAGGTGTGACCTCAAATTGCGATTCCCAATCATATCTAAAAGATTAATATATGATAATATAACAAAGATGAGGATAGTGGAAACCTATTATTTCTATGTTAGAAATGAGAACCAATTATAGTTGCTCACATATAAATGTAGCGTATATGTTTATTATTATCTTAAATTTGCTATAAATTTATAGTAATTAACTAGTAAATAGAATAATACACTTCAATAAAATGAAGGAAGAGTGATTGTAAAGTTTTGTGGTATATAGCTTGTTTATTAGAAAAGCAAGAACTCAACATCCACATTTCATAAAATTTCAAGGTTTTGAAATAGCAAATCATTCGAATATATATACCCAAATAAGAAACAAAATCCTTATTTAAAACAATATTGATTTATAATCAACGATAAAAGTGTCACCATGAGAGGGAGCTCAGTTGATCCAATTGATTTGGATTATCATAATTATTTTATTTAATAGGAACAAAAATATGTATATAAAATGTAGGTCATGGCTATCTATTGGCCTAATTTCCCCACTTTTGGACTTATTGCTATCGTATTAAAATAAACCAGTGATATTAAATGTGTGTGACAAGGGACCATAGGATTGAGTCAATTTCTTCATCCATTATTGGGAGCTTTGCCCAATTAAATATTGGTGGCATATTATCTCAATTGGCACGTCATGTTTGATTCATAACTACTGGGCATTATATATTATTCCGATAAGGGAATGTGATATTATTTGGTCTAAATTTGTCAAGTGCTGTAAATTTGTGAAGCAACTATTTTTTTTATTGCAATATATGTATCTATATAAATACTCTCTCCATGTATATGCGCACAAAGTTAGTTTCATAAATACAAGTATCATCTTAATAAATAGCAATATGGCAAAAATGTGAGGAGAGATGCTAATAAGCTGGTGGCTAGATTGCTTTTGTAGTGGTGGTGGTGGTCTTTTTCATTTTTCACAAATTATGTAAACACCTAAAGAGATCAAAATACATGGTCTTGTTGAATATATTTGGAAAGTCCAAATGTTATTAAAAATAATGTGCAATCTGAGAGAGAAATAGCATATAAAGAACTCCCATCACTAATATACTCCATTATGTATTCGACATGATAGAGAAAAGGGCCATCCCATAGGTGGGGTGGGAATGAATAAAAAAAGAAATTGATGGAGTATATTTTTGGTGAATGACGAAAATAGGAAATTGTGATACCCTATTACTGAGCGGATGGCATATTTATAACACAATCTATACAGCATCTAATAATAGAGACTTTGGGTAAATACGATCGAATTATGATGCAAATTAGTAAAATATGTGAAAAAAGATAAAAAATTACTTTGAAGTAGTGTTAGTTGATAATAAGAATCATATAATTAATAGTGTAAATTAAGGTGTAAATTTTTTAAAATAAAAAAGTAGACTAATTTTCGGAAACAGACCAAGTTAATAAAAGAGGATAATTTTTGGAACGAAAGGAATACATAGAAAACCAAAATAATATGTTTGAGTTCATATATTATAGGGCATTTTCCCTCTTGAACTTTGACCATTTACTAATTTATTTTTTTCTCTACTAAATAGCGTAATCTGTTATTGAATACTTGAATAGTTGGTAATTGAAAATTTAAAAAGGGAAGGGGAATTGCATAATCGATGCTTCGTTCTACTTTTTAACTAAGCTTTTTTATTATACAATTCCTAAAATGTGTGATAAATTATTCATATAATATCACGATTTAATCCACTTGAGAATATCAAGGTTTAATAATCCTGACACGGTTGGATTCATGCACTTGATGGAAATAATGTGTATATATATGTATATAGTAGAGAGTTTGTATTAAAATGACAACCCCTCTTAAAGTGATACCGTGACATTACTTATATAATAATATTATAAACGCTACACAACAATATTATAAATGCTAAACAGCAATCTATATATTGTTGTATAACGTGTTGGATATTGCTGGCCAAGAAAAATATTACTGGCCATCTTTTTCAGATGTTTTTTACCACGTGGCAGCTTATTATTCGTCCATGTGTATAAATGATTGGCTAGGAATGGTGGTATGATGTTATTTTAAGAGGTGGTGGCACCCTAACACTTCCCTACAGTAGAGTCTTTATTAAATTACATATATATTTATAGATATTAATTGAAGAGGTATTTACACTCAATCCGCATGTTTTTTGCTGGCCACGATGCCCAATTCAATGTTTTCAAACTGTGATTCAATTTAATGCGTCTTGATATATAATATAGTAGAATGTATTTAATTTACCCATTAAAATCTATTTTGTTTGTCAATCAAGCAAATAAACACAAGCAATCATTTATATTAAAGAAAAAAAATATTGTTTTACCCAACTTAACAAATATTAAGATTCCTGACATTACTTGCAACAGTAATACTCTATGACCTACAATGCACTAAAAAATGTATATGACCTAATCACCCACCATACCTTAGTTATAACTAATATAGTATTTAAATAATTAAGACGAATGTCATGAGTCCTACTAAGATGTTACCACCACTTGTCCACTTAAATGAATTTCTTTTGTTTTTACTCCCTCCGCGCTATTTAAACTCAATTTCATTTTTTAGATGTTCCATTTAAAATGACATTTTTTTAAAATATAAATTTTATTAATCTCTCTACTCAATTCATTTATATAAAATATTCATGCTAAAAATGAAATGTTTCATTTTGTTTGGCACATAGGGGTGTTAGAATGTACATATATGTCAACATAGTCCATACCAAATGTCAACATAATGGTACAATCGTCCATACACTTGCTACTATATAGATGTCCTGCGTTTAAATATACTAGTACTCCTTAGTACATTTCTATGTATGTTCTAAGGGCATCCGCATCCCTGTCTCTTATCCGTTTCTTAACCGTCTTATTTCTTCACTATTTATGGGCCCCACTGTACTTTTCACCTCATCTCTTAACTAAGAGACATCACCTGCATCCCTCCATCTCTTAACCATCTCATCCCTTAACTATTCATTCAATTTTATTTTTAATTTTTATTTCCAACAAATTCAATTGATATTTCATTGAAATATTAAATTAATACTAATAATTCATTAAATCATTAAACACCACAAAAATTACAACATCCGAAAATACGAAAAATACATAATTGAAATCCTATGGAGTATTTTTAATTTTAATTTAAATTTTTTAATTTTCAATTTTTATTACAATAATGAAAAATACAAAAATTAAAAATTACAATATTTTAATTTATTTTATTTTCGAATTTTCCTGATTTTTTTTTAAAAAATAAAATTAAAAATTTAAACGGATATAAACGACGCACACTCGCGGGCCGACGAGTGGGCGTCACGCACGAACCGGAGCACGCCACGTCGCCAAGGCGCGTGTCTCGCCAGCTCGAGGCCGGCCTCTTCGGGACGCGTCACGCGGCGAGATGGCTTGTCTCTTCGAGACGAGATGCATGCCGTATCGCCGTCTCGATGCTGTCTCATCTCGTCGAGACGAGATAGACGAGATAGAGACCGCATCGAGACGCGATGCGGATGCCCTGATTTTACATTTTTACATAGATGTTAAAATAATGATTCATCGGTTAAAAAACTGAAACACCGAAAAAGTGTTGGTTCAAATTTTGTTTTTCTAAGTGAATGAAAATCCGTAATGAAAAAGGGAAAGTAACAAGGTTTGTAGCTTTCATTTTGTTGACAATTACTATATGGTTGTAGTGGATATCATAACTTATAGTACTGGTCTTCATGATGCTTATAAGAAACATGCATATGTTGAATAAAAAATACTCCTAATTAGTATGCTAGCTTTTACTTATACGACAAGCTATTGTTAACATCTTATACACTACCCCTCACTCTAACCTTTTTATGTTTGACTTTTCAAAATTCTTTATTTTTGATATGTACGTCCATTAAGTTTGGGCATGAATTTTATGAAATTGTATAAAGGCATTGGTGGAATATATGTCCTATATTTCTAATTATTTTAATTAATTAAATATTAGATACCTTATCTAAAATAATTAAAATGAGTGGACCTACAATAAATTAGAACTTTTGATTGGGGGAGAGAGTAGCATCCAAACACCAACAATATTGGACAAGTTTTATTAATAAAATTTAGAAATATTTTAATTGCTCCATTTATTAAAAGGGTTCTATACTTCTATTTATCGATGTACTCGTATATCATGTAATTACTAATAAGTAATAATCTACTAAAGTAGCCCAAAACGTTTTAAAACATTAATTATACGTAGAGGGAGCCCAACCAAAGGCCCAATGAAATTACAGACACTCAAATAGTAACTATTGATAATTACAGAAACGTGAATTGGGCTTTTGGAAATCGGGATAAAGGATCTCAAAATCATGGGCTAAATATCATACATAAGCCTAGTACTTTCTCCGTCCACTATTAAATACTACTCTCTCTGTCCCAGCTAAGATGACACATAATTTTTTCGCACTTTTTTTGAAAAAATAATGATAAATAGTTAAAATAGAGAAAAAATAAAGTAAGTTAGAGAATATTATAGAAGACACTATCTTCTATATTATCATCTTTTTTACTTTATTTTCTCTTCACTTTAACTATTTATTAGTATCATTTTTTTTCAAAACACGTGAAAAAAGGAACGTTTTTTTCAAAACATGTGAAAAAAGGAACGTGTCATTTTAGCTGGGACGGAGGGAGTAGTATCCTATTTTTTCTTTTTCACCGATCCATCAATAAACATTTCATTTAACTTTTACTCCCTAATTCTAGCGAGTGAACCTCACATTCCGCTAACTTATTACATCCACATTTTATTACTAAAATTTTTAATAGAAATATATATTTCATGTTCCAATAACATTTTTATCTTCATTTTTTTATAAAGTCAAATGATTTCTTAAGTCCGAACCAGTAAAAAATGAGACATTTATGACCGGACAAAGGGACTGTACAAACTACTATTGTGAATACTTTCAACATCCGATTCCACTAAATATCACAAAAAAACACTATATACCTAATTATGAAAGAATATGAGAAGAAAGTTTGTGATAAGAAAATGGAAGTGGGACATTCCACATGAGGTCCAAATCTCACCCACCAATCACACCCTCAAGATAAGAAAACAATCCAAAATCCTAACTCCCATTGGTTCCCAAATATTTCTACCCATTTTCCCTTATTTTCACATTCCAAAACTTTAATTACACTAATTTCTTGATCACCCATATTCACCCCCAAAAACACACACACACACAATGGCAGCCACAATGGCCACAACCATGGCACTCCTCAACCCCAAATGCTTCACTCCCACCACCGCCATCAAGCCCACAAAGCCCCTCCTCTCCCTCCCCAAATTCCTCACCCCCGCCTCCGCCCCGGCCGTGGCGGGAACCGTCTTCGCGGCCCTGTCGGGCGCAGAGCCGGCCTTGGCGGCCCAGCAGCTGGCGGAGATCGCGGAGGGGGACAACCGCGGCATCGCCCTCCTGATCCCCATCATCCCGGCGATCCTGTGGGTGCTCTACAACATCCTGCAGCCGGCGCTCAACCAGATCAACAAGATGAGGGTCACCAAGGGCCTCATCGCCGGCCTCGGCGGTGGCCTAGCGGCGGCGGGGCTCCTCCATCCGCAAGAGGCGGCTGCCGCGGCGGAGGCGGCGGCGGACAACAGGGGGCAGCTGCTGCTGTTTGTGGTGGCGCCGGCGATTGGGTGGGTGCTTTACAACATCTTGCAGCCTGCTTTGAACCAGATTAACAGGATGAGATCGGATTGAGTAAAAAGGATGTGTGTAATTATATGAAATCTTCTTCTCTTTTTCATGTGCATGTGATTGTATTATTCCTAATAATAGAAACTCTTTCTGGCACAATTTTCTTCATCTTGATTTTGTTAGGGTTTAATTTGTTAGGACTTTGAACTGCAAATGGATAATTTGTTAATTTGAATGTATTGTTGTAAGGTTCTTGGCCTCGTGGGCCCACAAGATTTTGTCTTTAAAAATCATGGGCTTTAAGAGCACTCCCAATTCTCTCCCTAAAAACTCCCTTATTTCTCCCTAACTCCTGCCACATCAGCGCCACATCAGCACCAAAATTTATCCCCAGTTTTTAGCCAACTTTCTGCTCCAATGGTTTCTCCCTTATTTCTCCCTTATTTCTCCCTAACTCAACATTTCATTTTTACATCATCATTTTTAATATTATTTAATTTTCCCTACAAATGTGTTTAATAAATAGATTTATAAATGAACAATTCGTCGTTGTATTAATCATTGGAAAATATAATACAACGAGAAAAAAAAAACTACAAATAAAAAACCATAAAAAACAAGGATTTAAAAAACTAAGAGGGAGAAGCGTCCGACGAGAGGTCCATCTTGATCTTCATATTTTGGATGGTCGACCAGAGGGACTGCTTCTCTTCTGGGGTTCCGCCGCCGGTGAAGTACAGCGTGTACAACTGCGCCAGAGTGGCGGCATTGGAAGAGAACGTGGCTTGTTGTAAGAACGGGGATTCCGACTGGGCATCTGACGATGTGCCCTTCCCCTTCCGCCTCCCCTTCGCCTTCTTCGCTCCCACAGGGCGCTCGTGCGGACCATCCTCAGACAAGTCGATGGGGATCGCGCTGCCCTCACTCTCCGCACCGCTAAGTCGCGAGCGCACCGATTTCCCGTGCAGCGCGCTGTGCATCTCCGTCCGGAATTTGGGGAGATCCTTCAGCCTATCATAGATTTTCCAATACTTGAAGCCCTTCGACAAGAACTGGCCACTATACATCCGGATGGCCTCATCTCGGACCATGTGCTCGTTCTGGCCACTCGTCATGTTCGTCATCAAGTTAGAATATATACCGTTGAAATGGGCGCAGTCCCTCATGAGACGCTCCCAATGCCGGCGGATCGCCTCACTGCCATGGTCCTTCATCGAGGCAGTCTTGTTGGTCGTGTACTTCTCCGTAACCTGCGCCCAGAACATGATCTCAGTCCGGTAGTTGCTGCGCACCGGGTCTTGCGTCGTGTCCGCCCAGCAGTTGGCTATCAGCTCGGACTCTTCGAGAGTGTAAGTAGTCCTTGTCCGCTTCGGCTTCTCATCGAAAGCCGTATCAGTCGCAGCCGTCGACGCCGGCGCCTTCCCCTTCCCGCTCCTGGAAGGCGGCTCGGCGGGCGTTTCTTCCACCTCGTAGTCGTCCGTGCTGAGTGTCGGATCCGTTGTGTACGTCGCGGCCTGAGATTCTTCGTCGCCTGGGGTTGATCCAGGGGTGTCGAACAACGATGTGACTATCTGGGGGCGATACACATCGTCGGCTGGAGAGGGCATGCTGAGGGCAGACTGGAAGTACGGAGAAAGTCTGCGTGGCGTAGGAGTCTGCAATGGGGACGGACCCGCATATGGATATTGGCCGGGAGGAGAACCCATCGACAACAACGAGCTCATCCACTGCTCATTTGCTTCATCAGTGTTGGGAATTTGCGAACTCGACTCTTTGCCCTTATCCTTACTTTTTCGAGAATTTTTCCTACTAGAGCTCATAATTTTGAAGATTGAAGATTGAGATAAGAGATTGAAAAATTGAGAGAATTGTGTGTGATGAATGGAGGAGGAAGAGGAAGTATTTATAGTGGTGGAATTATAGATATAGCCGTTTAAAAAAAAAATTATCGCCGAACATCGCCGAATCGCGCCCACAGTGGGCGGCGATGTTTCGGCGATGGATCGTCGGTTGGCGTTAATTCGGGAGGAATAACGCCGAGAATTCGCCGAAATCGTCCCATTGGCCGGTGAAAACTCGGCGATTTTCGGCGAAAAATCGCCGAGTTTAACGCCGAGCCCATTGGGAGTGCTCTAATGGATTATAATTGCAGACAAAAGGATGCAAAGCCCATGGGCCCAAAGTCTTTAGTTCAGTTAGAAAGTTTGATGAGTTCAAATCGGATCTTAGATCTTAGGAGTATTTAAAAAATCCAATCAACCTAGTTGGTACTCCACTTGGTACATCGATGGTCCCTGCCTTTGGGTATGGAGTAGCTTTAAATTATTGGACCAGTTGTCCTATCCATTGAGGTGTCTATAAATCAGCACGGGAATTAATCACTAGGATCACCGGTGGACACCCTTGATAATTAAAAAAAAAAATCCAATCAAGCTAGTTGGTACTTGGTAGAGTGAACAATTCAGAATGAAGTCATACACTTTCCAATTTACAATTTGAAAGATCACGGTTTAGTTAAGCTTAGTCGAGTGAAGCTTCTGATCCTTCCTCCGGCCACGGGCCCGCATCCCGACGAAATATCTGAAGACAAGGTTGTCAACAAGTTGGTTGGGGAAGAAGGAGATCAGGAAGGCCTGCAATGCATGAGGCCAATAAGGTATGCAGATGGCATCACTTTGGCCAATCCATCTCATGCTAGCCTTGCTGTATGTCTCTGCAGATGGAGTGAATAGTGATGCTTTCTTTATAGATGACATTTTTGTTGCCACCAACATTGGGATCTGTCAACAACATTCTTGCGTTTTAAATATAAATAAATAGAACTTTTACCCAAAAAAGGCTTTAAAAAATGCAAAAGTACTCCAAACACAATATGCCAAAAGATGTCTAATGATATATTTAGAATTAAAACGGCGGATAATATTAGTGCAATGTATATAAACTAAATTATACTTCCCTCCGTTCTATAGTAATAGAGTCATTAGTAATAAAGTCATTTCCATTTTTAGTAAAAGTCAACACATTTTTCCACATCTACTTTACTCTCTCTTACTTAATTCTCTCTTCATCTCTCAACTTTTTTCATTTTCCACTTTACTCTCCATTTACTTAACTCACCTAACATAATTTTTCTTAATCTCCGTAACGAAAAGAACAACCTCCATTACTATGGAACTGAGGGAGTAGTAAGTCTCTTATTGAATAAATATTTCAGCATCACAGTGCCTTATATCATACTAACCGTCTATGAAAAATAGTCTCATTTGTGTACTGCATGAGTTTTAATGAGAAATTGATAAAGTAAGAGAGAATGAAGAAAATTAGATAAAGCAAGAGAGGTAAGAATAAAAAGAAAGAAAAAGAAATGAATAAAATATGAGAGGAAGTTTCCATTTTTGAAATGTGACTATTTTTCATGGACATTCCAAAATGCAAAATATAACTATTTTTCGTCGACAGACGGATGGAGTATTTATTATAAAATTAGTGATAGTTAGTAAATACCAATAACTAATACTACCTCTACCTCAAAAATAAAACCACTTTTGTCATTGGCATGTCCTTCAAAATTAATCTACTTCAATTTTTAATATTATGTGACTCGATTTTCCACTATTAATGACCAAGTCACATTTTATTCTCAAATTCTTTAATTTTATAAGACATTAAAAATCAAATGTATGCGTACCTTAATTTAAATAATCAAAATTAAGCTACTACTACTATATAAGAAACTAAAATTAATAAAAAATGGAACACCAAAAAAATTATACATAGACGAGCCCTATTCCATTGCAACAAATGAATTGAATTGGATAAATTGCAATGCAAAAAAATAGAAAGAGGAAAGATCTGTTAAATCTCCAGAAAAAAATTCTTTGTTTAATAATTCTTCACCAACCTGGCATTGCACATCAATTCCATATTGTTTATACTCCAAATTCATGCTTTTTGACAGCATTGTCACATATCTGAACACAGAACACCAAAATTGCAAATTCAACATTAACATTTACCTAAAATCAAATGAATAAAATTAAGGTGAAGTAACACCTACGCTTTGGTGGCGGCGTACACCGTGTAAAGCGGATACGACGAAAGGCAAGCGGAGGAGCCCGATCCAATGTTGACAATCGCGCCTCTTCCCCTCTCCATCATCCCCGCCACCGCCGCCCTCGTAATCCACGTCAACGCCGCCAAATTCACTCCGACCACGCTCTCCATCAACCTATCATCCACCTCGTGCATGAATCTTGCGTACGGATACGCTAATCCCGCGTTATTAATCAAAATCCCCAAATCTAAACCCCTAATTTCTGCCTCCACGTATCGCGCCATCTCCTCCCCGTTTCGCCAGGCACCGGAGAAATCGACCGTGACGGTTTTCACCTTCACCTCGCCGTGAATCTGCCGGATTTCTCGCGACGTCGCCTCCAGTTTCGAAGGATTCCGGCCGATTAGGACGAGATTGAGGCCTCTCGCTGCGATATCGAACGCTATTGCTTTCCCGATGCCGTCGGTGGAGCCGGTGATTGCCGCCCAGGCGCCGTACGATCTCAGATCCTTTTCCGGCCGGATGAATGTGGACCATGTCGATGAGAGGATTTTTAGTAGGAATTTGGAGAGAGTGATGAAGCCGAAGCAGGCGACGGCGAGGATGAAGAGGGATGGAATCTCCATAAGAGGGGAATCTGGAGCTGGATGGAGATGCAGTATACAATGCAAGGTGATATATTCGAGGGCTGTGGATTTCGTTTTTAGTCCTTGTAATTTCACAATATACATTTTGGCCTATAATAAACTATAATAAAATTATCTTTATGAATAATGAATTTTCTAGCGTGCCTCATATTTATTTTTTTATGATTAATTAATACTTTAATCACAGATTTTAATATGGATTTAATAATAAATGGGTAAAACATTGCCTTTTAGTTAAATACATCCTAAATGAAGGAAAATTATATAATTTCGGGACATGGATTATAATATTTTGTAAAGAATATATTAGACATCAAAATAAGAGATTGGAAAATTAAGGTACTACTATCTTATACTCTATATTTCAGTTTTAATTTTGGCAAATTATAGTCTTGTAGGTTAAGATGTCAAATTACATTTTAGGACAATGGCACGTTATTGCAAATTAAAATCGATAATTACGTGTACAAATTAAGATCTACCACCAGCTAAGAAAGTTTGCTACTTGATGCAAGTTGGTGAAGAGACTTAATTTCTTCTTACATTAGGAGTAATATAATTGGATGTTTGATTGTACAACAATAATTCTTAAAAAGTGTCCACAATAGGTGGCCGCCGCCTCTCAATTTCTGATTTTTTTTATTTTAAAAATCTTTATTTATAAATAATCTATTCTAAATCATATTTTTCATTCCATTCTATTTTATTTATTTTTGTCTAATTAATTTTGTTTCATTCCAATTAAAATATACCAATAATTAATAAAATAATGTGATTTGTGATGATGGCGTGACAACTATTGATCGGGACAAGTTTTTATGGCCGTGGAAGAATTTTTGTGACTGTGCCACTCTACCGTGGACACTCTTAAATTCCTATCATTTCAAAAAACTAAAAATTTAGGATTGTTTTTCTATTGAACGGCAAAAAGAAACAACCATACATCATACATACCACCTCAACAATTTTAAGGTTTTATACTTGGGACATCTTCCTTATTTCATGATATATCAATTTTGCCAAAACGAAGTGTGACAGTAAATTATCATTTCCTAATAGAGACTAAGACATTTACATAAGGTTACATAACCGTGAAGCAGCCTTTTATGTTCATCCAGACAAAAAAAAGGAAGAAACTTGAAACCTAGAAATCTACCAACACTTACTGGTTTCCTTCCTCCTTTACTATAAAATGTAAATGCCTAACAAATACACTAAACATTAATTTCCAAGAAAAAGCTGCTAAACTCATATTCTACTCCATATATAATTGAACACCAAAAATTTTAGCAGGTAAAGAAGAACATACATCTCGAATATGGAAGCAGAAGTGCCCCCGTCTCCAATTTCTGCCATGTCATGTTAGCTGCTATCCACAGGAAGCAGCCGACCTCATCCCAGACCTAGAAAGTGCTCGTGTTATGCGTGTGATTTAGGAAGGCGGATGGTCACTGCAGCTCTAGTTCAAGGCTACTCGAACTCAACTTGCAGGGACTGTGTTCTTGGTGGAAAGGGTCATCAGCACAATGCACTGAGCTCAGCCGGTGCGAGGAGTTCCAACTGCTCTGTTCTTGCTCATAGTCGGCTGTTTTCACCATCTCCTCTTCTTTCAGTTTTATGAAGAAAGTCGATGACCAATAATCATTGGCCAAATTCTTCAAGCAACGTGTTGGATTAGGCCATATAAGAGCCTTAGCAGGTAAGACAATGTATGTACGGATCAAGAAAAGAGACTAACCATTTTCATCAACTGAATCAACTCAATCAACGCATTCTTGAAGAGGTCCGGGTGTGCCAAATCTGGAGTTGATAGGATCTCTTGCCTACAACGATGAGATATGTTCACCTCCATTGTTGCACCGGGAGTGATATACGTGTCAATAATGTGGCGTGCCATATAGATTCTCCTGACATGATCGTCAACTGGGATTTTGTCGAGCTGCAGCAGCTCCTCGTAGAAATGGACACTTTCCCCTGCCAAACAGCTGCATAAGGATGCAGACGCAGTTCAATATCATCACACGGGGGGAAGAAGTTAAGACGCAAGGGAAAAAGAGGAGTTATATAGATTCTGTAACTGTAATTGACCTATCTGCAAACTTAACAAATGACTGACGGAATCTTCTGTTTTCAAGAAGCTTATCCAAAGGATCGTTAGGATTTATCGACTGTGTTGATTCCTGTTGTACTAAAAGACCACTGTCAGGAATGCCGAGGGCCCGGCCCATCATGGTGTAATCCTGTTGGTCGTTTTTCATCGAGCTCAAAAGTGAGGCAAGTGGTTGTGATATTGACATAGAGAAGAATGCCAGTAGAAGGAAACTTGTCTGTAAAAGTGCATGATTATGGAAAATGAAAATTGTGAAACGAAAATAAAACAGGATCTTAGTCATCTGAAGAAACTGGCTACGCTTACCATGATTAGTAATACAGATCTTGAAATGATTTGGACCAATGCATTATCTTCATAGATCTCGTTCAGAGTGTAAGCGACCACCCATACTCCTTCGAGAAACAACAGGTAGATGCAGTAAGTGAGCTGTTGACTCAGATAGCAGTTATGAATTCAAATATTTAACTTTCGTGTTTAGAAACTTATACTATTAAACTCATAAAGTAGAAGGTATAAGCAGAAATTATGTACCGATGCAACAAGCTGAGACGAGAATTCCTCGCCAGAGGTCCTTGAGTTCATGAAATCTAAACTCGATATGCTGAATTGCTCCAGTAAATCCAACCAAAGCAGCAATATACAGAGCGTGAACAGAAATAACTGGGATGATCCAATAAGTTTTCATGTGGCAACGGTGGTTTAGAGGCTGGGTGATTTGAATAACTACATTACAATTCTCAATTCATTAGCCGAAAATGTTTGTAGCAATACACTAAGAGAGAAATTAAATGAACTTAAATAATCAAGACGAGATCAGTAGATTTATCAAATCACTCCTCAAGAACCTTAACATTCTTGGCAAAGAGCACATGGATATAAATGCAAACAAAAGAAGTAACTGCAAGACACTTACTTGCCGAACCCACAATCCAGGGAAAGAGAACCAGTGAAAGAAATATAAACGACCGGATGGGTGGCAAACGTCTCCTGAGAGATCATGAGCATCAAGAGAATAAAATAAGTAAGATCTTAATCGAGTTTCTTTGTATGAATTTTATGGTATAGAAACATAGGGTAAAAACAGATACTAGTATACTATATGATGATGATGATGAAGCAATAGTGTTACTACCATACCCTTCTCATTTTAGTTTTTATATCCAACTTTCAACAACTACACTTTGGTGGAAGCAAGCCTATTGAATATCAATCTCAACTAGATTATTTTATACTCCGTATAACATAATTTTAACACAATTCCTGGCTAAACTATTTCATTGTAGATCTTGCTCCTATACTAACTTATCAGTATATACTCGGCACCACCTTCTATCACCATTTTCCATGGAGTATGCATGTATGCAAATGCCCCTTTATTCCATTATTCAAAAGCTAAATATTGGGAATAAGAAATTCACTAAGATACAAATGCATCATTATCCATTACATTCCAACAGCTCAGAAAGAATTACTTACTTAACAAATAAGTTATACAGTTGAAATGCTTGTACAATACGGCAACTCAACAGCAAGCCAAATCCTAATGGACCTTCGACCCAAACTGGGAACATACGAACAATTAGGTACAAACTAATGCATGAGTGATTCAATAGACAACATATTACACGAAGATACTCATATAGTCATGCTGTAGTAAATTTACCAGCCCATATATAGCAAGAACTCCACCAATGCTTCCTTCTGAACCTCAAAAAACCAAGGGCCATCTGTATAGACCACACCACATTCAACATGTAGGTGAAACGGAACGTACATCTCGAAACATCAAAAGTTGAATAAGGGCTAAGGGAAAAAGAGAAAGAAAGTACCACAATCGATAGTAAAAGGTTGAAACTGGCAATAACTTGCATTGCTACAAGCCAAAAGCCACTGCCTTTAGGTCTCGGGATCTTATGAATTAGATAGGGCACACCAGCCTTTGCAAGAAGCCTGCAACAGGGAAGCAATTTTCTCATCTCAACAAGTCTTGTATATACATACAACAGCCATGATCACATAGTGATTCATTCCCACCCACCTATAGCCTATACTGTTCTGAAGAGACGTGGTTAATTAGAAACAGAACCCCCTATTTGGACTCGAATTCCTCCTCTACTATGATATAAGGCAGTTTCCTTCAATATTTTGCTAAATGTTTCACCCAAATTTAACAACTACTAATAATGAGGAAATAACTACAAAATCCCTACAAATTAAGCTTATTTTAGCCTTTTATCTCCTCGTTCATTTGGGATTTAACTACATCCAAGCATTTAGCATTCAAACCTAAAACAATCGTTAAATTGACATTATTCTGCATACAAAATCAGCTCAATTCAGAATCAAATCATCAAATCTACACCATAAATCATAATTTTCATTCAAAATTGATCAGAAATAACAAAATCCTAGTTCATATCAAGCAAAACATGAAGAGCCTCCAAGTTCAAAGTTGTAAATATTGACAGCACAAACACAAACATCTAAAAGCTAAAAACAACGTTTTGGAAGATGAATAGATTGGAGAATTACAGGATTACAGAGAGTATAGCGACGGAGACGGCAACATAGTCGCTGGGGCAGCCTCCTCTGTCAGCACAAATCGCCATTGTCAGGTTTCAGCGCCAACTTTTTGAAGAAATGTCGAATTCCACGTGGAAATTTGGGAAAATTTAACAATAATTGGGGTACTTGAATTTGTTTCGCGACAATATAGTACGGAGGAGTATACTTTAACAAAAAAAATATATGTAGTCATTTTCACGATTAATATTTTCGTGTTATAAAATAATTATATAAAGAAAATATTGGCAGGTCTCCAGTCTGAAAAGTATAGATTACTTAATAAAGAACTAATAGTACTTTAAAATTAATAGTTTTGAAGATTTAGAAGAAAAATAAAATCTCAAGGCCGCCATTGACAATTCTAACAAATGTAATGTTAAGATATATAGATAAGATGACATGTGTTACTTAAATTTGAAAACTTTGACTATCTAAATACATTTGACTAATATACTAGTAAAACATTTTTAATTTTGAAGATAAATTTTTTTTTTATTATAAACACTAAATAGTGATTTTTCCGTGACTAAACGAGTTAGTGGCGGAACATAGCCGCGGCAATATAATCGCCGCTAAAATATCAGTGGCGGAATATTTTCCGCCACAGAAATGTAGTGGCGGATTAGCCACGGAAAATAGTCCGCCAGAGCAATTCCGCCACTAAAAGTTTAAAATAGTGGCGGATTTGGGTGAGCCATTATTAGTGGCGGAACTTGTTTCCGCCACTATTCCGCCACTATATAATACTATTTAGTGGCAGAATGAATCCGCCACTATTTTATACAGATTTTTCATTTTATTTATTTTATTTTATACCCACCCTATTGCGATAATTTTTTCAACAAATCAGTACATATTTCATGATAAAAGTAACAATAGATACACCAATACTCTTTAATTACTCATAAGACCAAAGCGTAATAATATTGAGCATCAATACAAATTCTAAAACTTTAGTTAATAGTAACAAATAATGATTCATGTTCCTTAGTCTCATGTCTAGTGGAAATGTTGTTGGCAAATTTATCATCTACACATATCTTGTTTTTTCTCAGTCTCTTGAACTCCGTCCTTGTACTCCGTCTCTTTCCTTTCCAAATCTTTGATCAAATTTATCTGTTCATCTCTTAAGCCAGCTTTTGATACATGAAACTACAAGAGTTGGTAAGAAACCAGAAAAGTTCTCAGCCTTAGGTTTGCAATGCATAATATATATAGGCCTAACATATCTTATTGGTTCACACGAGAAATTGAAGAATAATAAAATACTACGACGTCCAGATCATATAAGCATTCAGAATAATGATAAAGATTATAAAACTTGTTCCTAAACTTATCATAAGAACTACTCTTTGACTAGCAATAACAAGTACCTGTTAGCTAGAGCTTTTTGCAAGTGATATTTGCTTCCTTTCTCTAAAGCACACAAACACAAAGACAAAAATCTTTAGCATTAGTAATAGCAACAGCAACAGCAGCAGCAGCAGCAGCAGCAGCAGCAACAACAACAACAACAATAACAATAATAAATTCAATACAAAAATACCCATAAGTCATGACATAGATGATAACAGTATGTACTATATTGTCAATATCTTTCACACAAAGATGTATTGGATGCATAAGTGATGATCTAAGAGTTTGCATTCATTATTTATTATTACAATGGAAATACCTGAATAGAAGTTCTTGTGTAATGAATTAGTTGAGCAGCTATATTTTAAGTAGTCATTTGTAACAATCTCCTCCTACAGTAAAACAATGTATACAACTTTCACTTCTACTGAATGTGAGTTCATAAAATTAATCATATGTTGGACAAAAATTATGGAGAAAGGGCAGCGCCTAGTTTCAACATTCGCAACTGCATGAGAAAAGAAATACTGTACAACAGATATACATTCCTTCGCCGATGAATTCAAGATTCATTTACCAGATCGACCAAAGTAAGCCACCAAACTCATTTTCAAATTCTTATCACATACCTTAATTTCATGTTTTCTTATACACTAAGGAAATTGTTGTAAGCAAGAAATCACTAAATTAAGGGAAAATAATAACACTATTGAAAAAGTACTGCGATCATTATTGAAAGTTGGTGTTGCCTAATAGTGGAAATCATGACTAAAAATCCAATTTTATTACTCTGATAAATCTTAGATATGAGTAAGACTAAAAAACTGAAATATCTGAAATGCAGATGTTGTTATTGTCTGAAATATTGAAAGTTGGTGTTGCCTAATAGTGGAAATCATGACTAAAAATCCAATTTTATTACTCTGATAAATCTTAGATATGAGTAAGACTAAAAAACTGAAATATCTGAAATGCAGATGTTGTTATTGTCTGAAATAGTAAAATAAGAAATAATGAAGTTGCTATATATAGTATGGGGCATACCTTTCATGAAATTACTGTAACACCCTTACCGGATTAATTTAATAATCATGCAAGTGATGTCACATTTTGGTACAAGTATTGAATTAACAGAAAATCCTTGATTCTTAATTTATATATAGATGAATTGTTTTTCATTACTTGGTAATCGAAAAGAAAACTGCTCTAAAAGTCTATGTATATATATATATATATATGGAACTGGGATAACAATTTACAAATATACATATTTATGGAACTGGGATAACAATTTACAAATATACATATTCAACAAAGGTGCACGCGGTAACTAAATGTTCCAACTATATTACACTTCTTGTGCATGCCACAACTAGCATAACAAAAGAATTACCCAAACACAAAAGGTTGGCAAGCGACCCAACTTGGGAAAATGTACAACAAAAGAGCTACTTTGATCACTTAATCTCAAATTCCAAAACACCTTGAAACCAGAATCACCTTAATCCTACTTCTGCTCGTTGCCCGTATTATATCTCGGTAAAGATTACCTTTTTAGCATATTTTATTACATATACTAACATCAATACAAACTAATTTAAATATAAAATATGTTATCCTTTTATATCATTCTCAACTTCTATAAAATTCTATCATTGCTCTAAAATCTTGAGTTCCAGAATCAGTTAAACAACCTAGCCTCAAGTATCAACTCTTCTTCATTGATCTTTAGTTAATCATGTAGCAAATATTCCCATGAATGCATAACAGAACTCATTTGAGCATCTTTAAACAACAATATGCAAAAATCATCAATATTCTCACTAGTCAATGGATTGTCCCAACTTTTCCCTACCAAAAATACTTTTCTCCCACATATAGATTTAGATATTCTAAAGTCAATCCAAAGTAGCAATACAATTTCCATAAATTATATGGAAGAACTCTAAGCTAACACTTCATTTAAATAACAAGATTCATAGTTATCGTCCAACTCAACTCCCCAATCATAAGTAAGAACAGAAATGTCCATTAATATACTAAAATTTCACCCAATTTGCTAAACCAATAATTTGGGGATAAATTTCAAAAAGAAGCCCTAACTTTCAGTCACATATAAAATTCAAAGAATACACAAAATAGGAACATTACTTACACAAATGGGAGACAAAGCTAATCTATTGTCGCTGAAATCAAGTAATGACGGCTAGAAATAGTCGATCAGCCACAAAAAGTACCATATGTTTGTGAGTAGCAAGAGAAAGATCGAGACAGAGAGGGAGACGAGGAGAGGGTGCCACTTTCAACAAAGAACAAAGGTTGCCGGAGGCGCAATGCTGCCGGCGGAGGGACTGCGTATCTCCCCCATAGGGTGTGTGTGTGTATCAATATATGTATCACGGTGAGTGTGTGTATGAGGTGTAAAAGTGTGTGCCAAGAGAAGAATCTCGTAGGTTCTAGTTTTTGAGGGATAAATACAAACCTTTCCATTTTCCATTTTTCTTAATTCCTTTCTTTTTTTTTCTCAATTTTAATACTTTTCTTCTAAAATCCTACACCACAACACTTAGTCTAGATTTTACATTTTACAATCAATACAAACACGTATCTAATCCATTTATTTTCCTACTAATTCAACACGCAAATCTTTACTCACCGAGACTTCTAATTTAATTTTAATTGTCGACTTCCATTGCATTTTAACAATTTTTTTTTTCTAAATTTACGGAATTTCGGGATGTTACAATTACTACACTCCATGCCATAACCTGCAACAACATTCATCAATGTTTAATTTTTACAAGCAAACCCAAATAAAGTTTCCACACTTTACACTAAACACGTGACACACACACAGAGAGAGAGAGAGAGACCACGGCATAGAAAAACCAAAGCTTTTGGAGAAAACAAAGGCAGCCATCTGCAAGTGAAAAGCTGCACACCTCTGCAATTTACATACTCCTAAAAGAAAATAGGGAAATATCATAACAACATTCAACTTTATTCACAAATTCAAGAATAGAAGAAGTGCCATGTATCACTCCCAATATCACAAAAAAGAAGAAAAACTGCAAATAAAGATTATAAAAGAAAAGAGGGAGAGAAAGAAGAACTCGCCATGACACTTAGAGAATACAACAGATATACATTGACATTGACACTACTCTCAAAGCTTAACAAATTGCCATTGACTTGAGCAATTGAACAAATCAATATGCTCAACAAACCAACCATGATGATGGCTTTCTCCATTCTTTAAATAAAAAAATTGTAAAAAAATTCAATTAGTGCACAAAGAAAAATCTCAAACAAGGCCTACAAACACAATATTCAACAATGTCTTTACTAATCCAAAACAGAGATTTGGAATTGGGTGAACTTATTTTATAGTAGAACTTAAGTTTAGTTAAAGATTTTGAGGAGAGAAGTCAGCTCTAGATGCCAAATCTTGAAAGGCAAAGTGAATTCAAAATTTAGATCATTGGCTTCCAAAAGTTGTACACGAATGAATAATGGAACTTGGATTTTAAAGTTGCAATTTTAAGATCCCAAACAAGCATCCTCCTAAAGATCTTAATCCTATTTAACTTCAAATAGGTGAAGCTCAGTTTCTAACAACGACTTAGCAGTAAGCACAATTGAACTAAATAATTGAGGCAATATTAAGGGTTAAGTATATTATATTTAAACAAATAGGAGTGAGTACAACTAAAAACAGTTTCTAGATGAAAAGCTTTTGCTAAAAATGATGTCTCATGTGAGTTATTCCATATGTAAGATACTAAGATTACTTGCAAAGGCATAGCAAAAGTGAGTGAAACTCATATGTCCTAGAAACATCCACATCTTAGGTATAGGAAACATGCAATATCTTCATATATTTAACAAGCAAAAGCAGATTAAATATAAATCATGTACGCTATTCGGATAACCTAATCAAATCAAATATAATAATCCTCTTCAAATCTTCCACTTACACGCATATTGAAGAAAACAAACAAAAGAGCATACTTAAAGCATATGGAATAAATCTTTCGTACTTGCATCATTCCCTAGATAGGGGGAATGACGATGTTGAAAATCAAAGGTGAGGTGAGATCCAAAAAGTAAACTGTTGCAACAACAAGTAAGGATTAAGTTTCAAAAAGAGAATCACAAAGTAATCTGCACTAAAATCCACCGTTTAGGAAAAATAAGCTCATAATTAAAAGAGAGATTAAGTTTTGGAAAGTGAAAAATTAAACAATGAAGAAATGAGCACTCTCGCATTTTCACAAAATTGGAGCAGTCATTGACACGCAGATAACTTCAATTGAGAGGCAAAAGAGGAAATGGCGAGAAGAGGCGGGGGAATGGGGGGAATGGTACATTGATTACCTGGTGGCGACGACGGTTGTTGTGAAACGCGAGCGGGCGACAACGACGGAGCTGGAGCGGCGAACGGCGGCGATGGAGCTGGAGCGGCGAATGGCGGCGGCGAGCTACAGCGGCGAATGGCGGAGGAGGGGGGAGAATTTCGCGCAATAGTGAAGGGAATGAAAAGCGTAAATGTGCCCTAGATTTAATTCAGACTCAGTAAAACAGTGGCGGAAAATCCGCCACTATAATTTATTTTTTATAATATTTATATATTTTATTGAAAAATGATTTGTAGTGGCGGAATTAATCCGCCACAGATATTTGCAAATTAAAATCCGCCACTGGTCCGTTAGAATTCCGCCACTAAATTTGCTAGCGGATTATCCGCCACTATGCCGCCAGTACTACTGGCGGAATATTTCCGCCACTATTTTTCGCCACTAATATAGACTTTTTTTGTAGTGAAATAGATAGAAATTAATTTTAGTAGAAAGTTAAACATAAAACATTAAGATAGAAACATTAGAAATAACACGAGATTTAGTGTAAAATTAGTAAAGTAAAAGTGATGCAGAAAGAAAAGTATGTTAGTGGAAAATTAGTCAAATTTTATTAGAGAGAAAGAAATTTTCTTAAAAAGAAGTTTTTATATTTAGAAGACGAACCAAAAAGAAAAGAATTTCTATTTTTAAAGGACGGAGGGACCACTATTTTTTTTGGACGGATGAAATATAAATAGTAGTACTACTGCTCAACAAAGTTTATTGGGCCTAATCTGCAATGGGCCTAATTTTCCGATTGTTTTTCATTAAACTGTTGGGCCTTTACATGTAACGTCATTACACCAATATGTTAATTGATTTCATAATTTTTTTGCTTGGATTTTGGAACCAAAATAAAGTCTTAATATTCAATCAACATTGTAGGTGTAAACCTAGCAAGAATCTCAAATTATTGCAAAATTAGTAAGCCTTGTAGGTGGAAACATTTTACAAAACATAAAGTCATAAACACGCACATTACCTAAAAAAATATAAGTATACATTCTACTAGCTAGGATAGAACGAAAACGAACCCCCACACCCTCCTTGAAAGCTAAAATAAAAGGAAACGGCTAGAAAACAGAATGCCTAAATTCTACTTTTTCTAGAGGCATATACTCAAGAACCAATCACCATACATAAAGCACCATACTTAAGAATTGAAAAGGCCTAGATTAAGAAGAATAAGCATGTGTAGTAGCAATCAAGAAACTCACAGGGAGAGGGTTTGAAAATGCTCACTTTTTAATAAAAAAATGAAAAGGAAATAGTCCACTAAAGAGAATTTGCATGGAGTTCATCCTCACAATATGTTAAGACCCAATCATTCTCCAATTCTCTCTTTAGCCAAAAGGAACTTCAAATTAGTGGGCATTTCCTTTTTTGAGCCATTAGGGTTTTCTTTTCAAAACCTACCCCACTCTCAAAAGCTATGCCTTTAAACAATACCCTAAATATATTAATTGGAAACATGAAACAAAAAAATATGAGTGAGTAAACAATGTATTTAATATTATGGGGTGCCTTTTTGTATAAAGATAATCACCATATACCGTTAATCTTGCAACAAAAGTGTGTGTAAATGTGTGGATTATGAGATGATTAGACCATGATTAATTAGTATTTGTATATAGGCATTTTTCCTTTGGTTTGAAGTTATGTCTATCCTTCTCCCTGTTTGAACAATATAAAACTGAATAATTTTATAAAGTCTTGAATTTCTTTTTAAATATTATTTTCCCTGACTGAACTCTATGGAAAGACTGTACGTGGAATGTATTTTTTTTTTTTTTTTATGTTTTTCGATATCTCGAGTTTGAAATTTTAAAAAGACTTCGTATAATTTGGACAGATGCTTTTACACAATGATTCACACATAATTAAAAATTAAAATTTCACAACTTTATAAGCAAAACAAAGAAAAAAGCAAAGCAAACAAAATGAGAAGACTAAATTAAACCCTCTGGATTCTTCTGTTTCATGTTTATGTGAAAAATGAGAATGTGTATTAGTTATTGACTGATATATGTCAAATAAAAATATTAATACAGGACATGATTTGTACAAAAAACAGAATGGTTGAACTAAAAAATAAGATGTGTGCTTTTAGAGAAAAAGTTGATCAGAATTAGTAGATTAATATAATAATATTGTGGAAATGGTTCTTCCACTTTTGTACTTGAAACAAAGTATGCATAGTGTCAATTGAGTCATAATATGCTCAGCACAGGTGCTTCAGTTGCTAAGTGTGTGGTGAAAATTTTAAAGATGATAGTGCAAACCATGTTATACAATTATTTTATGTTTGAAATTATTAAAGAAAACATTTTCATGAAAAGTGGAAATATTTAGTGTTTTGGCTGCTGCCACCTTATCAGCTAACTCAGGCTGCTCTAGATAAAGATAGATTTTCCTTTGCTAAAGTGGTCACACTTGAATAATGGAGTATAGTATAATAACCTATTTAATTAAGCATGCCTTTTGATTGAAATAATTGAATTTATCCACAAAACCAATTAAGTGTGATTTATCGTCATGATTTATTAATTTATTACTTGACGTGTTGATTAGTGAGCATTAATTATATAATCTTGCAAATAGTGTGTATTTTTTTTGCTAGTAAATTCATCTACTTGAATTTTTTACTTGAGGGTTTCTATGTATTATAATAATTATAATTATTCCAATAAAAGTGTTGGGAATACGAAATCGAGAATCTTCTGAATATAAATTAACAAATGCACATATATCTCTGTCACACTCTCTAGATTCTTAAAACACTTGGGAAATTAAATTTAGTAAAAAGTTTAATTTTTAAGTAATTAGGAATCTTATTTCAACTTAAAAGTAGGGGGATAAGTTGTTGGAGAGGTGCGTGAGAGTGACGCTCCAACAAGTTGGCGACAACTAGGGTTTCGAACATGACTTGAATGGGATATAAATCATATAATGTCCTACGCTGGTTTCCACATATAAAGAAATTAAAATAGAATTAACGAAAAGAAACATTGCGTTTGTCGTTTCATAATTGGAAACAAAATTAGCATGTGTCAAACTATAAGATTTTCCCCCACTCATTAAATTTTTTACTTTTTTTTCGTACTAAAGAAACACTCGAGGAATTGTTTTTGGCGAGGTAGTCATATAGAAGTTCAAATCCGAAAATAAACAATTTTTTCCTTAAATTCTTAATGTACTATACAACTAAATAAAGGACTAGCGTTTAGATCAATAGGGGGGTAAGAGTTCAATTTAGTACTTTTAAATATAGATTATTTTTATTTTTAAGGGAAAAACGAATAATTTCATGTTTTCTTTCATTATCAAAAGAAAACTAATAATAACAAGAGTATAGCAATAAATTATAATATATGATCTATTATTGAATATAATTAAATCATGGAAATCTCAAGTATATTACGGTGTCAATTATGAGAATTTTTTTCTCGATAAATTGAAGGCTCAAACAAATCACAGAAATAAGAGTCTAACAACGCCACTATAAAAATTTACAACCTAGCCCAGTCCAAAGAGAAAAAGAAGTCTTGCTAGCACAAGACCAAAAAAGGAGGGCACACAATCCTTCATTCAAAGCACACACCACATGCGTCAAAACCCACAAGGTAAGTAATACCAAGGATGAAAGCACTAAATCACAAATCGAAGGCAAGAAAATGTCGCCTCAATCTTTAGTGGTATTTCATTGAACTCTAAGTCCTATGTTTGTTATCTGACCATCTTCTAATCTTGATGAACTCACTCCTCATATATTTGCTCCATCAAAGGAAACTTTGGATTTCACTCTTTAATATAATCCTTGAATCTAGCCTCCATAATGAAATTATCTTTCAGCCTTCCAATTTGGATCCATCTTCTAAAATATAATTTTGTTCTTAAATCTTAAGTCATTAGATGAATCTAGCCTCCATAATGAAAGAGGGAGCAGGGAGCTCCATAATTTTTTTTTTTTATTATCAAATTTGACAAAAGGCACGTCAATTACCAGAATCATATGATGGACAACATTATTGGGGCGAGTCTCTAATCTAAATTTAGAGTATTCAATAGCATCTGTTATATACTATCAATATCAACAAATTTCTAAATATGCAATTAATTAAATTAAAAATTTTAATTCAAATTTTAATCTGTTTCGTAGATAAAGACATAAAGTCTCATACAAATTTACGTAACCCAAGAGAGAGTGGTACACTTGGGCTCCGTCCATCAAACGAGGTTGCAATAATTAGAATTAAATCGTTAAGCAAATGGTGATTAATATCTAACTAGCCCCATTCTAGTACAAGGTGCTTTTATAAAGATAAAATAGGTAGTATATGATTTTACTAATGTGGTGAATGATTGGGCATCTTGCAAATGAATAATTATTAAATAAATAAAGAAAATAGTAATGGCATTTTATGGAGTGGGAACCATTTAGAGGTTTAGCTGTTGATGAAATATTGGCTCAATTAAAGACAGGGCACAATAAACAAGGTTCTTTGATCAACCAATTAAACTTTCAATTTGATGCAATAATTAGTTTTAAAGCCACTTATTTTGCATCTCAAATATATTCTAAAACAGTAACGATGCATCTTTTAAGTACATGTGGTAATTTATAATTTTTACTAGTGCATTATGTTTGTTACTCAAGATTCTCTATGCTACTATTACTGTTTTCGGTTGTTTATCTTCTAGGATTTTTTTTAGTTAATAGCAGTACTTATTAATTAGGATTGATCATATCTTAATTCTAATACGCCTATTTATCTAAAATTTATTATTGTCAAGTAGGATGATTGTTTCTTGATCAGATATTCTTCTTGAAAATGGGCTCCAATATAACATGTACTGTAAGTCGACACAATATTCATATCGATACAAAATATTATCATTATATGACAAATCTTTAAAAATCAAAATAAACTAAAATAAGACACAACTTAAGTCGACACTATATTCATAGACATACATAATGGATAATTGATTAATTGTTATTTAAATCATACTTTCAGGTGGCCTTTGATCAATCTCATAACTTTAGTCTTTCTCAATTGTCCTGTAATTGGTCAATACTGAAATTAAATATGACAAAATCAAATATGATATGACAACAAAATGCGTTATTTTTTACAAAATGACGATATCATATATATTGATTATTGTCAAAAGATGGCAATACATCTGAAACAAAGTAATTTTGTTATCATGTCATATTTAATTTTACTATATTCATTTCAATTTTGACTAATCTTGAAAGTCATACGACAATCTTGATCAATCAATAGATAAGACACAACCAAAATGATCCAAATCTAAGAGTGCCAAAATCAATTGGAAGCAAAAGCATGATGAATTCACAAATCTTGAAATTGATATGTATCACTCGTTAATATGATCGAATAGTAATAACATGGGAAAGGTAAGAAGAAGCTACAACAACAAATTACGGCCGGCGCCAAATATTCGTTGTTCTCTCGCTTCCCTTCCCTTCCCATAAAAATCCACACATTACTCTACTTTTGGAGTTCTCTCTCTCTAGTTTTCTCTCACATACTATAATTGTCAACATGGAATAATATATATACGCAGCACCAACACATACACACTTGTTTTTGTATATCTTAGTGTAGCATCACACCACAAGCTACTCATCACTCTTTTTTTGTCCCTTTTCGGACCTCAAAATCCGGCCCCTTTTTTGTTTTTGCTCTTGATGGATTCGTGCGGGTTTTCTTCGCCGCGGACCGAGTGTTTTCCGGCCGGTCTCCGGGTGCTGGTGGTGGACGACGATCCCACGTGGCTCAAGATTCTTGAAAAGATGCTTAAAAAGTGCAATTATGAAGGTTCACTTTTGCCTAGATTTTTTGAAATGCAACTGCCCTTTTTCATCTTTTGTGTTCTTGATTTGTGTTTCGGTGATAAAGATTGGATTTTTATAGATGTTTTGTGATTGTGTGTTTGTACTACTATTTTGATTCTCTTTTGTTCCCTTGATTAGCATATATTTAGGGTGTGTTTTTGGGCTTTGGAAGAAAATTGAAAGAAAAATTTAAGATGATGATAAGGTCTGATATTAAATTACTATACCAAAATTTCACTTGGTTATTTGTGTTGATGAGATCATAAAACTCAGTAAATTTCAGAATCTTTGGATTTTTTGGTTGAATTGTGATAAATCAGAGGAAAGAAATGGAAAAAGATTGCATTTTTCATTAGTTTATGAAGTCAATTCCAAGAATTTTATCTGATGTATATAAACTGTTGGAGATTATAAGGTAATATGCATTTTCTGTATACCTTCAAGCTTGGATTTGAGTAATGTAATGATCGATAAGTACCTTCCTTTTGTGGAAGATCAGAGTAGCTATTTTTTAACTGGTATTTTTGTGGAATTTTCAGTAACAACATGTAATCTGGCGAGGGAGGCTCTCGACTTGCTGCGCGAGCGCAAGGATGGGTTTGATATTGTGATCAGCGATGTTAACATGCCAGATATGGATGGTTTTAAGCTTCTAGAGCACGTTGGCCTGGAGATGGATCTGCCCGTCATAAGTGAGTCTAACCGGCTTCCTTAAATAGCTGTGTTCCGTATGACCAGGCAGGCACTAATTGATTGTATCTGTGCAGTGATGTCTGTGGATGGGGAGACGAGCAGGGTTATGAAGGGCGTCCAGCACGGTGCTTGTGACTACCTTCTCAAGCCGATCAGGATGAAGGAGCTGCGCAACATATGGCAGCACGTGTTCAGGAAGAGGATACACGAGGTGAGGGATATTGAAGGCCACGAGAGCCTTGATGAGATGATGCTCAGAAGCGGGGCAGACCTCTTGGATGATGGCTTCTTCTTCGGTGGGGATCCAGTTCCCGGAAAGAAGAGGAAGGACGTTGATCACAGGAGTGATGACCGCGTGGGAGGCGATCCCTCCTCATTGAAGAAGGCAAGGGTGGTTTGGACTGTCGAACTTCATCAGAAGTTTGTCAAAGCTGTCAATCTCATTGGTTTTGAGAGTTAGTTTTCTCATCATCCCCTTGTTTTTCTTGCTGATAAACCAACTGTTGCTGATCGTCTCACTCGTCATGTTTGTTGCAGAAGTCGGTCCAAAGAAAATCCTCGATCTGATGGGCGTTCCGTGGCTAACTAGAGAGAATGTTGCTAGTCACCTACAGGTAAAACTCTACCTCCTCTTAGAAACATAGGGACTTCTTGATCATGATTGAAGGGGAAAGTGGATAGGGACGAAGGGCTCGTTGCCTAGCCTCGTTGCCCTTCTCCAAACCGCGCCCCTGACTGTTGCTTCACAGTCCTAAGAAATTCCTTTTAATGCTTTCAGAAGTATCGACTCTACTTGAGCAGGTTACAAAAGGAGAACGAGCTGAGAACCACGCTTGGTGGGACGATGCACTCGGATTTATCTCCGAAAGATGCTGCTGCTGGCCCAGGAAACGCGTCCCTTCAAACTCTGGCCACTAAGAGCTCTAAACAGAACATTTCTGTTCATCACGACGATCCTAGAAACTGCGAAGGAATCGCCAAGGCGAGTCCTACGCCAATGGCAGAGGCCAAGGCTGCTGAGATCAGTGATCTTGCAAAAAGTAGCACTTCAAGTATCAGCTTTGATCGCCCTTTTGTACAGAGTTCTGATGCGAAATCCGAGCCCACGATCCAAGTTCAGTACTCGTGGAGCGCTGGAGCTCCGCCTCTCCAGTTCAAACCCGAGCAGAAGCCTCAAGCCAGAGCCCCACCCGTTGGATTCAAGCAAGAGCAGAAACCACCTCTCCGGTTCAAGAAAGAGCAGCATCAGAAACCATTGTTCGTTGCAGAGCACCGGTTTGATCACACTCCTGTGGCCATGCATCACAGGACGGATAACAAAACCTCCGATAAACCATCACCAGCTGCAACAGACCCTCCATACAGCAAGGCAAAAAGGGGCCAACCGAGCAAGGCAACCAAAGTTGAGAGCACTGCAGCCTTGTTCTGCATTCAGCCCGAAAGCCCTTTTACAGACTGCCACACCATTGATCCAATCCCGAGCTCCATATGGAGCACTAAGACCAGCCAGAGCTTCGAACAGAATCTATACGACGAACCTTGGCACATAAACGCGCTTCTTGGAACTGGATCAGCTCTCGCGTGTGATTACACCTCTCCATACCCACCAAATCCCTACCTTGGCACTATAGACCCATTCTGTTTCAACGGTCAAGAGCTCATCACCGAAGTCACTTCCCTAAAGTTCCCGCTCGACCCTGTAATAGACGAGGGTCTGTACATTGCTTGAGCCTCGCTATATTAGGACTATATATTGCTTGTGAAATGTCAAAAAAAAAAGCGAGTGACACATTCCTAATATGGATGCCTCAGCATTTATCAAAAGTGTGCCTCTGTAACTAACCATATATAATGATCAGATTTCTATCATCACTTGCAACAAAACACACACCTACTACATGTGAATCTAGCTATGTTTCAGCTTGTTTTCTTGCATTTGCAATACTCCATTCATCAATGATCATTGTATGGAAAATAGATGTTTATTAAACTATCTAACAATGATTACATTTAACATTAATCTCTTTTAATCAACACTAATGTCAAAAACCTTAGCACTAATACTAGCCTTGGGTATAGTGATATACAACACACCATCCTTAACCTCAGCCTTAATCTTCTCAAACTCAACATTCTCAGGCAAGGCAATCCGGGTGTTGTACTTCCCATAGCTCTTAGCCGGCCACTCCTCGCCCTCTGCGGCCTTCTTCTCGGCCTTCAAGACGAGCATCTTCTCCTCGACCCACACCTTGACGTCCTCCTTGGTCATGCCTGGCATGTCGAACCTCAGCTTGTACTCGGTCTCGCCCTCCTTGATCTCCCACGGCGTCCTCCCTCGCCCGAAGCTGCTCACCGCGTCGGCTGCAGGTGAGGGGGCTGCCCAGGCGCTGCTGTAGACGAGAGGGTCGTCTATCATCCTGTCCATTGTCTCCATCATTTGCTGCACTGTCCGAGCTGTTGGAAACCTGTCCCATAAACCTGGAGATGTGACTGAATTAGTTCAAGAAATGGCCTAATTTGGGAATCTAATGAGTAAGAAAAAGAACATATGCACATACCAATTGGAGCCACGGAAGGGGTGGCCCTTTTCTTGACCTGCTGCTGAGGCCTACTTTGCTTTTGCAAATGATCGAGATTTTCTCGGCCGTCTGCCGCCGCCGCCCTGACGGCGAGCTTGGCACAATTTCTGCCGGAGGTGGAAAATTTTGAAGTGGGAGAAATGGGAGTGTAAAGGGATAAACAGTGTGACATATCTCTTCTTTACAAATGTGTTTAGTTGATGATTGGTTGAGGTTTAAATGTCTGAGTTTAATTCTTGAGGTTTTGGTGAGAGTGAGAAAAAGGTTTGGGTGCAGATTTAAATAGAAATTGAGAGGATTCTGGAAGCGTCGGATTTACTGGATTTCTCCAGAAGCTGGCCGGAGGTTGAAGAAGCTTCTATACACCATAACGGTCCACTCTGTTTTCATGTCGTTGTCTGATAACTTTAATTTCCGATTTTTTTTTTCTACTCCTATATTTACAAAAATTTATGTATTAATATAATTTGGGGAAATATAAAATTAGGGGGGGTTAAAATATAAAAGAATTTTAGTTGATGCAATATTTGATAACAATTTAAAATTAGAGGAAATTAATATTGTGTGGTACAGTATCTAACTAGAAAATGAGTAACTACTCGAAAAATGTTAATGCAACTTTGAAAATTTGGACTGGAGACGCATATGTACTTTAGAGGAAAATTTTTTGAAAAAATATAATTTTAAATATTGTTTGTAATTGCCCTATGAGTTTTAATTTTTGATGAAATTGTGACAAAAATTAACTATATCTTCAAATTCATAATTTTCATATGATTGGCAACACACTTCACATTTACACCACCACATCATTAATTTGAGACATACATACATAAAATAATATTACATGTATGTTGTGAAATGTTTATTATAAAAAATTTAGAACAATGTCAAATTTCATAATTTTACCAGACATTTTTTAAAATTATGGAAAAATCAGACTTTTTATAAAATTTCATAGTTTTTCCTGCAATTTGCCCTTTGTTAATAAACCTGCACTGCTTAGGATCCAACAGTTAAAATAGAACAAATGATTAAATCGAGCCCTTAGTCAAATTGTTGCCCGTGATAGGTATCATGTGACATGAAAATTTGATATTGAGCTTTACATATTGCACCAACAATACCAATAAAAATTCTCATGGGAAACTCTCTCCCAGGCCATTGAAACAATCCCAGAAAAACGGATTCTCCATTAAATTCGGATAAGAATCCATAGTGAAATTCTCCAAAGATTCCTTGTTTTGGAACACAATTGAAGATCCCATTCCCATGTCCGAATTCGTGATGCAGGAAGAATAGTCGTTGCTTTGATTCGAGAGCGACGACCCTTCTGTCTTATGCTGCATTTGATTATAATCTTCTAGACTTGGGATTGAGATGGTCTCTTGAAATCCAAGGTTTTGTTGGTGCTTCATTTCTTCCTTGTTCGTCTCGAAATCGTGAGATTTGGAGAGGACCGGCTTGTGGGTTACCGGGTCCAACCCGTTGAGCTTCATCTTCTTCTTAATCCTCGTGTTCCAATAGTTCTTAATCTCATTGTCCGTCCTTCCCGGAAAGTATGTGGCTATTTTAGACCACCTGAGAAAAAACAAACATAACGCACTTGTAAGCAAATAAGAATCTACAGGACTGGACTAAAGAGTGCCAATTTGGCCCAAAAACCGGTTTAGCAAGATTGTTATATTGGGCCAGCTAAAAGTTTCCAGTCCGGCTCATTCGATAACTCTAATTGACATAAAACGTATTTTTTACCTATTTCCTAGTCGAGAATGGAGCTCAATGATCATGTCTTCTTCTGCATCTGTCAATGCACCTCTCTTTAAATCCGGCCTCAAATAGTTTATCCATCTCAATCTGCAGCTCTTTCCACATCTCATTAAACCTGCATTAACATCAAAAATTAATACAGTATAACAAGTTATTGCAACTTTTACTCCAAAAAAAAAAAAAGACAAACTTTTGCATAAATATTCCTACAAATTACAAGTACTTTTTTTAATGATTTACCTGCAAGTTTTGGAACAAGCCTCCAACATTGTATCCCATTATTTAGGATAAACTTCATGAGTTTATTATCTTCATCGATTGTCCAAGGACCTCGTTTAAGCCCCACCTTCTCACAACAAGGTTGTCTTCCCATGATTTGATCAGAGAGAAAAAAATGCAATGAATGCTGCAAAATAAAGATAGAAAAGCAACTAGTGCTTATATATATCAAAACCAAGATTCTTCCAGCTAATAATAAATTAAAAAAAGATTATAAACTACAAAACTATTGAGCTTAAAGTCACTAACAAAAAAAGATCATGGTTCATGCTTAGAGAACTATTTCTGACATTATTTTGTGTCGTTATAAACTGCATCAAATGATTAGAATTCAGCCACATTTTTAGTAGAAAAATGGGTAGTTGGTTGTCGTTGACATGGTTTTTTATTGCAATTTAACGTTCGCATAAAATTAAAGTGGGAAGAAACAAAAGTTTTTACAACAAGGCAGCTCCGTTCATGGGGGGCAACTCTTTTATTTTCAATTTTTTATTTTATTATTGCAATTATTGTACCTTTTGATTCTGGTTATGGGGAATTTTCGCCTTATTTTTATCTATCATGCTTTCTGTAGATGTTCTGTGTATCAAATCTTTATGTGATTGAGTTGCAATTTTTTATTGTATTTTAATTAAATAGACATTGAATATATATGTGGTCTTACTTTAGACACCCTCGAGTTCGTATGGCAATTATGAATAATCATAGTACTTGCACGAATAAATACATCGAATTAGAGATGATTATGACTTGATTAGTAGTATATAAATTTTGCCGACTTTAGTTTAGTTGAACTGCACTTGTTGTAAAGTCTTGAGATGTTTACTTTGGGTTGGAATTTCGAATATGAAATTCTTGTCTCAATTTTTTTAGTTGAATGTTTTGTATCGCGCGCTACCTATTTAATAATTTGTTACTAGAAATTAACTGTTTGTAATAAAATTTACAGAGAACAAAATCAACGGTTTCTTTTACTCAAAATATGGGAGATTTAAATTAATTTATAGTAATTGTTAAAGCTCAAACAATATGATCGAGCTTCTTGAGTAAAGTTTATAAATAGAAAATAGTCCCTGAATTATGTCATTTGCACGACTTGATGAGTACCCGACTTGTGATTTACTATGTTTCTTCTTGACCCCAAAATTTTGAATCTGCAAAATTAACTAAGCATCATTATCAAATTAAACCTAGAAATAGGTCAACAATTAAATAATGAGATGCCTTTTTTTGTACCGCAAGTCCGCAACTAAATAACACCGACACGACTTGATCCTAATGATTTGACAGCATGAATAATCACGCACCAAATAGTGTAATCCTTGTCCACGAACATCCACCTGTTTAGAGCGACTGAGCGAGGAAATTTACATGTACTAATCCGACCCGTCTGTAATTTGTTCAAATTTTAAGAAAACTAGTAGTACTAAATAATGTGGAAAAAATATGTGAAAAATATGGAAGACCTTTGAGGTGGCCAAGGCCTATGGCCTTGAAAGCATTTATATGAATTCAAGAAGAAGAAAGTAAAGCAGAAACATGCCATGAATAGCAATTGGGAGAAGATAGTATTTCATTCGTGGTCAAACAAATGTTACAAAGTTCCAACATATATATAGTCTACCTCAGAACAATCTAGAACTACTCCTAATCTTTGTACTACATCATAATCTCTCATTAATTAAAACTAAGCATAACAGAATCTGCTATACTACCTTCTTCGAGGTCCCATTGATCACCACGTCTCTCCAAGTACATGAGTGGTCCCCTGACTTGGCTGTTGAATCTGACTTGGTTGTTGAATCTGCAACAGGCTTTGGTTTGAGTTGTGATTGTGTGCAATCACCATCAGACTTCTCTCGTGCATTTACTTCTTCAATGCGACATGTAGAGTTTGCTTGACTATCACTTGGCTTCTCACAAGGTTCTCCAACACGCCCCCTCAATCCGAGCGAGGCTAGAGACACTAGACCAAGTCTAGTTCGCAGCTTAACGAAGGATTGCTAACTTAGAGGCTTGGTAAAGATATCTGCAATTTGATCAGTAGTGGGAACATGTCTGAGCTCTATCTCCTTTCCCAACACTTTGTCTCTAACAAAGTATATGTCAAGTTCTATGTGTTTGGTCCTAGCATGTAGAACAGGATTCGAAGCCAAAGCTTTGGCACTCATATTGTCCACCCAAATGACTGGACTTGATTTTTTCTTGATCTTTAATTCTCCAAGTAAAGAGTTTAACCATGCTACCTTTGAAGCAGCTTGAGCCAAGCTTCTATACTCAGCCTCTGTGCTTGACCTTGCAACCACTCCTTGCTTCTTCACACACCAAGAAATTAAGTTCCTTCCATAGTATGTACAGAGACCTGTAGTCGACCTTCTATCGGCTAAATCAGCAGCCCAATCAGAATCTGAAAAAGCTGAAATGTTTCCGTTCGATTTGTGAACTTGGATTCCAAAGTCCAAAGTTCCTGAAAGATATCTCAGTATCCTTTTAACAGCCTTCCAGTGAGTGTCCAACGGTGAAGACATGTACTGGCTGACTTTGTTCACGGCAAAATTTATGTCAGGCCGAGTGATAGTCGCATATTGCAATGCCCCAACAACACTTCTATACAACTTGGGATCAAAAACGGGTTCACCTACATTTTTACTCAACTCACAGCTAGAAACCATGGGAGTTGGGCAGCCTTTTGCTCCTGTCATGTTTACTTTCTTTAGAAGATCTTTGATGTAGTTCGATTGACACAGATGTAGTCCATTGTCAGCAGTTTTAATCACTTCCACTCCCAAGAACAAGCTCACCTCCCCAAGATCTTTTAAAGAAAAATGGGAATTTAATTGAGAAATGATATCCTGGATAGCAGTGGAGGAATTACCTGTGATAAGCATATCATCTACATATATCAGTAGATATACGACTTCATCTCCCCCCTGTCTGGAAAACATAGAAGCATCTGCACGTGATTGAGAAAATCCAAGAGAAAGAAGCACTTAATAGACAGTGAAGAACCAAGCTCTGGAAGCCTGTTTAAGGCCATAGATGGCTTTGTTCAGTTTACAAACCAGGTGAGGACCTCCTTGCTCAAATCCCAAAGGTTGTTTCATGTAGATATCTTCTTCTAGTTGACCATTCAAAAATGCATTGTTCACATCCAAGTGAGTGACTGTCCAACCATTAGATACTGCCAGACTCAGAATTACCCTGATGGTTGTAGGTTTGCCAACCAGGCTAAAAGTTTCATTAAAATCAAAACCCGGTTGTTGTGAGAATCCTTGAGCTACCAGCCTTGCTTTATGTCGAGCAATGGCACCAGAAATGTGAAACTTCAGTTTAAAAATCCAAGTGCAGCCTATGAGGTTTTTTCCAGGTGGAAGAGTAGTTAAAATCCATGTTCAATTTTTGAGAAGGGCGATGAATTCAGCCAACATGGCTGCTCTCCAAATAGGAATGAGCAAAGCTTCAAGAGCTGACTTTGGTAGCAAATATGGTGAAATGGTCAGAGAGAAGATTCTGGGCTTGAAGACACCAAGCTTTGATCTTGTGGTCATGTGATGAGTGGATTGAGAGGTCTGAGCAGGTGGAAGTATTTGAGGAGGCTGATCAGCAGAGTGAGATGAAGGTGGTGCAGAGTGAGATTGAGAATTAGAGAGTGAGGCTCTAGCTGAAGCTGAAGTGTGTTGAGATGAATCTGATGGTTGATTAGATGAAGTATTTGGTGTGAAAGGTGATGAAGGAGTGTGTGTATCTTGAGGGGAAGGAGCTGGAGGTGGAGGTGGAGGTGGAGTATGTGAGACAAAGACAGGTTGGAATTGAGCTGGAGAAGAGAAAGATGGTTGCTTATTTTGAGCATAACCGACTGACTGATGAGGAAAGATTGTTTCATCAAATATGATATCCCTAGTGACAATGACTTTACCATCAGGGAGAAGGGCTTTATAGCCTTTGTGAGATGTACTATATCCAAGAAAGGTGGCTTTGACTGATCTAAATTGCAACTTATGCTTATTATAGGGCCTAGTCAAAAGGTAACAGAGACACCCAAAAACTCGAAGAGAATTGTAGTCTGGCTTCTCTGAGTACAATTTCTCATAAGGACACAGATTATTTATGGTTTTTGAAGGCATGCGGTTTATAAGGTGAACTGCAGTCACAAAGGCATCATCCCAGAACTTATGAGGTAGAAACGACTGTGCTAAAAGAGTTAAACCAGTCTCAATGATGTGCCTATGTTTTCTTTCGGCAAGGCCATTTTGTTGTGGAGTATAAGGACATGACACTCTATGGGCTATACCATTCTCCTTCAAAAAGGAAGTCAGACCTTGAAACTCACCTCCCCAATCAGACTGTAGAGTTTTAATTTTGGAATTGAAAAGGTTCTCAGTCAAAGCTTTAAATTGCTTAAAGACAATACATACATCACTCTTGTGCTTTAAAAGGTATATCCATGTGAATCTTGAAAAGTGATCAACAAAAGACACATAATACAAGAAACCATTTCTGGATATGATTGGTGAAGGTCCCCATAAGTCACTGTGAATTAGCTCAAGTGGTGAATTGTGTACTGCATTGGAAAGAGAATAAGAGAGTTTATGGGCTTTAGAAACGCAACAAGAATGACACAGAGAAGGATTTTTCATTGAAGTGAAAGGAATTTTACCACTGTCCAATGCATTCTTAACAACATCTAGAGTAGGATGTCCAAGTCTACTATGCCACAAGGCTATATTTAGACTAGAATTATTTTCTGAACTACTGCTAGATTTAGAGTTGTCTATGCAGATGGAGTGAACCGTTGGATTTTCTTGGCTGGAAGGAGGTTTGGAGCTGGAGCTTCTCTTGATTGAGGAATGATCTAGAAGAAAATGATACAATCCTTTCTCAAGTGTTCCCTTGAGCACGATTTCCCTGGTTCCCAGATCCTTAACAAAACAAAAGTTAGGATGAATCTAAAAAAACACTAAGTTATCTTTGGCAAATTGTGAGAAACTAAGAAGATTCTTGGTAATGTTAGGAACATGCAAAAGATTTTTGAGATGGAGTTTCCTAGAAAAGCTACTTGAGTGAGAATTAAAGGAAGTTTCACCAATATTTGCAATTGAGACAGCAGCTCCATTACCAAGCAGTAAGTTTTTACCTCCATTATATTCTGAGCTGATATTGAGGTTGCTCAGATCATTTGATACATGATGAGTGGCATCTGAATCCGGATACCAACAGCTTGTTGATGCACTCGAATCATAGTTGAACTCAGATTGATTTCCAACAGAGAATAAGCTCGATGGAGACCTTGGGACTGACTGCACAAGATGAGCTGAAGGATTAAAGTAGCTCTGGTGTTGTTGAGGAGGTGGTGCATTGCCTCTGAACTGGACCTGTGGTGGTGTGTAATTTTGTTCAAATCTGTGCTAACACTTGGCAGTAGAATGGCCCGGCTTTTCACACAATTGACAAATAATTTTGCTTGCACCTCTTCCAAAACCTCTGCCTCGTCCACCTCTTTGGTTTCTGAAACCTCCTCTGTCCCCTCCAGAATCAAACTTGTTGTTATAAGGAGGACCATCTCTTTTCTGTCCTGACTGTTGGACCAAGTTTAAAACTGGTTGGGAGCCTTCAGTGTTGGTTGAGTGAGCCCTAGTTGTCTCCATTCTAGACTCAAAACTTAGCAGAAAAGAAAAGACATCCCCAATACTCCATGAATCTGTTCTTGAAGTAACATCACACACTGCAGGGTCATATTCTTGACCCAATCCTCCCAAGATGTACAAGACCTGTTCTCCATCAGATATTCTGCAACCAACTGAGCCAAGCAAATCAAAATATGTTCTCATCTTACTCAAATATTCACTCATTGTGAGAGCATCTTTCTTCAGATTTTGCAATTGTTGTCTGTACTGCATAACTTTGGCAGTTGAGCGGCTGGCGAAGTTGGTCTCTAGAGCCCTCCATATATCTCTGGAAGATCTGAGCCCTACAACAAGAGTAAGAGCTCTTTCAGAAAGTGAGGAAAGAAGCCATCCTGCTACTCTCCTATCTTGTCTTTGCCAAGCTACAAAAGCTGGATTCATCACCATGGACCCTTCGTCTGGATCTGGAACCATTTGAGGTGGGGGATTTATTTCCCCAGTAAGAAAACCCTCTAGGCCATAGCCGTACACAGCAACATCTACTTGCTACTGCCACATGAGAAAATTTACATCTGTTAACTTCACAGAGATAGGGGGTAATTGTGAAAATATGGGTAATGCTGCAAACTGAGGAATGACATTGGCATGTGAATCACTTGATTCTGCCATTTTATGTAATAAAAACAAAAAAAGCTAGATAGGCTAGACTAGGTAGGAGAGACAGGGTCAAAAGGATCCTGCTCGGATACCATGAAAGCATTCATATGAATTCAAGAAGAGGAAAGTAAAGCAGAAACATGCCATGAATAGCAATTGGGAGAAGATAGTATTTCATTCGTGGTCAAACAAATGTTACAAAGTTCCAACATATATATAGTCTACCTCAGAACAATCTAGAACTACTTCTAATCTTTGTACTACATCATAATCTCCCATTAATTAAAACTAAGCATAACAGAATATGCTATACTACCTTCTTCGAGGTCCCATTGATCACCACGTCTCTCCAAGTACGTGAGTGGTCCCCTGACTTGGCTGTTGAATCTGCAACAGGCTTTGGTTTGAGTTGTGATTGTGTACAATCACCATCAGACTTCTCTCGTGCACTTACTTCTTCAATGCGACATGTAGAGTTTGCTTGACTATCACTTGGCTTCTCACAAGGTTCTCCAACAGGCCTTTCATCTTAGGTAACCCCCAAACGCATTAAGAGATAATCTTGATTGCAAGGCCTTTCAAGTGCTTTCTCTAGCCTATAAATAGGCTTGATCTTGGAGTGGAGAATACAACAACAAAAAGCATTCTCTCTTCTCTCTAGTTCTCTACGTCATAGTATCATTGCATAGTTCGATTCTCAGAACTCCATCAAGTTCGCCGGTAACCAACGGGTTTGAGGTGCTTCTACACGCTAAGAGGAAGTCATTTTATCTTTGGGGACAATATGTCATTCCGTGAGCACTAGCCGGGGCGTAATTTGTCTTGCGGAAAGAGGGCTTCCCTCGACTCGACTTATAGTTCGGTTTGTTTTATTATTTCCGTTGTAATTTTCATTCCATTTATTGTTATTATCTTCCTTCGATTGTAATAGTTAGAGTACCGCCTGTAACGGCTTGGGAATTTTATATCCCATTATTTCTAACAATCACAAGACAAATTAGTGTACTCTTCTAAGACAGGGTTATACCAATCGAAGTTGGAGGAAACGTGAGCTCCAAAGCTGGAATGAAGAAACGAACAGTCGCAATGTCGATGCGCACTGAAGTGGTTAATTCCTTGAGATCTTTTTTCTTGAGAAATGTGTTTATCGTTTGTCATTTGACAAGCAAGACCAATTTAGACTTGGTAGTAATAATTGGGATGCACGTGGTGTTGAATATACCAATGCACATATGGTTCAATATAATTGTGTACTTATTGTTGGAGACAATATTGTGCAAATTATTTGAACGTATTGTTATAAACAACAAAGATCACGAGGTGGTCGCAATGGTCTCCGACGTGGACCATGGTAATAATCCAAATGAATGGTTTGTTGATACGGGTGCCACATGTCATGTGTGTTCCGAGAGAAACGTTTTTTCTACTTACAAATCTGTTGGAAAAGTACGCATGGCAAACCAAGCCTCTTCTGAGGTAGTTGGTGTGGGTAATGTGTTCCTAAAACTAGGATCTGGAAAGGTTCTTACCCTTAAGGATGTGCTGCATGTCCCAGACATCCGAAATAATTTGGTGTCAGACTCACTTCTAGTAAATCATGGATATTCACTAGAATTTGAGTGTGAAAAGGTTATATTGACCTAGAATGAAAAATTCATAGGTGAAGGCCACCTAGTGAATGGGCTTTTTGAGCTGAATGTTACCGTCATTCACCGTGGAAAAGGAATATGCAATAAGGAAGATGACACATCCTCTTATTTGCTTGAGAGCTCTGATTTATGGCATAATAGATTGGGACATGTAAATCTAAATGCTATAAAAAGATTAGTAAATCTTAATTTACTAAAAGTTGATAAGTTTAACACACAAGAAAGATGTGAAGTGTGTGTTGAAGCCAAAATGGCTAAGTTGTCGTTCCATTCGGTAGAGCGGAGCACAAAACCTCTTGAGTTGATCCATACAAACGTATGTGATTTGAAATTTGTGCAAACAAGAGGTGGTAAAAAGTATTTCATCACATTTATAGATGATTGCACAAGGTATTGTTACCTTTACTTATTAAGAAGTAAAGATGAGGCAATTGAAGCATTTAAAGACTTCAAAAATGAAGCCGAAAATCAACTTAATTGTCGAATTAAGTGTGTTCGAAGTGATAGAGGTGGTGAATATGTGGCGCCGTTTGCAGAATTATGTCATGCAAGTGGTATAATTCACCAAACCACGGCTCCATATTCTCCTCAATCGAATAGTGTTGCTGAACGCAAAAATCGAACACTTAAAGAGATGATGAATGCTATGTTGATTAGTTCAGGTTTTTCCCAGAACATGTGGGGGGAGGCTGTGTTAACGGCGAATCATATCTTGAACAAGATTCCACTTAAAAATAGGGATGTGACTCCCTATGAGTTGTGGAAAGGAAAGAAACCTTCGTATTCATACCTCAAAGTGTGGGGGTGTTTAGCAAAGGTAGAAGTGCCGCGTCCGAAACAAGTTGCTATTGGCCCTAAAACAGTCGATTGTATCTTTATTGGTCATGCACTTAATAGTAGTGCATATCATTTCCTAGTCCATAAGTCAGTTGTGCCTGGCGTGGCTGAAGGATCAACGATAGAGTCAAGGAATGCAATATTCTTTGAGAATGTTTTTCCCTTGCAAGAGGCAGGAGGATCGTTCTAGTGAAAGAATGATGGATGAATCCACTAATTCCAATCCTCCAAAAAGGACGAGGTCAAGTCTTGAGGATGTAGAACCAAGGCGTGGTGAAAGAGTTAAAATTGCTAAGACTTTTGGTCCCGACTTCATAACCTTTATGTTGGATGATGAACCAAAGTAGTTGGCGGAAGCGCTGTCTGGCCCAGATGCGCCATTCTGGCAAGCAGCAATCAATAGTGAAATTGAATCAATTATGAGAAATAACACATGGGTGTTAGTAGAGTTTCCAGAAGGTTGTAAGACCTTAGGGTGCAAGTGGATCCTGAGAAGGAAATATAAAACTGATGGTACTATTGAAAAGTACAAAGCTCGCCTAGTTGTAAAAGGCTTTAAGCAGCAAAAAGGATATGACTTCTTCGACACGTATTCACCCGTTACGAGAATCACTTCTATTCGGGTGCTTCTTGCAATTGCTGCTTTGCACAATCTTGAAATTCACCAAATGGATGTGAAAACTGCATTTCTGAATGGTGAATTAGAGGAAGAAATGTATATGGAGCAACCTGGAGGGTTTGTAGTACCTGGCCGAGAAAGGAAGGTATGCAAGCTAGTGAGGTCTCTATATGGATTAAAACAAGCTAGTGTGATGTTGTCAAATGGGTTCACTATCAACGAGTGTGATAAGTGTGTTTACATTAAGAACAAAAATAATGGGTTCGTTATTGTGTGTCTTTATGTGGATGATATGTTGATTATGGGCAGCAATAGTGTCATTATCAACGAGACCAAAAATATGTTGAAGAGAAATTTCGACATGAAAGATATGGATCTAGCTGATGTGATTCTCGGAATCAAGATTAAAAGGAATCCTGAGAGAATAGCTTTGACACAATCTCATTACATTGAGAAAGTGCTTAAGAAGTTTCACTCCTTTAATTGTAAGCCAGCTAAGACTCCATTGGAACTCAATGTGCATTTGAGTAAGCACACGGGAGAGCCTGTAGCTCAAAAAGAATATGCAAGGATCATAGGGAGTTTGATGTTTATCACAAACTGCACACGACCAGATCTTGTATGTACGGTGAATAAGCTGAGCCGATATGCGAGCAACCCAAGCACGAAACATTGGAAAGCTCTGCGTAGGGTTTTGAGATACATGAAGTATACTCTTAACTTTGAGCTGCAATACACAAACTATCCCCAAGTACTTGAAGGGTACTGTGATGCAAATTAGATCTCTGATTCAAAAGACTCGTTTTCAACGAGTGGGTATGTGTTCACTGTGTGGGGTGGAACTGTTTCGTGGAAGTCAACAAAACAGACATGTATAGCTAGATCGACCATGGAATCTGAGTTTATCGCTTTAGACAAAGCAGGGGAAGAAGCCGAGTGGCTTAGAAACTTCCTAGAAGATATTCCATGTTGGAAGAAGCCAGTGCCGACAGTAGTGATACACTGTGATAGCCAAGCGGCTATAGGGAGAACACATAGTGGCTTATACAATGGTAAGTCTCGACACATTCGTCGGTGACATAATACCGTGAGGCAGTTGATCACAAGTTGTGTTATCGCAGTTGACTATGTAAGGTCAGTGGATAACTTAGCGGATCCGTTAACGAAAAGTTTAAACCGTGATCAAATGTATAAATTGCTAAAAGGAATGGGACTGAAAACCACATTTTAAAAGATGATTATAGTGGTAACCCAACCATACGATTGGAGATCCCATGGGCTTGGTTCAATGGGAAAACAAAGCTATATGACTCTAGTTGTAACACTCGGAAGATATTTTATCTTCGTTCATTCTTTTGAAAGCATCGAGTGTTGTAACCTGCATGTGGTAAGAGGCTAAGTTTTGACTTTTAATGATTCTTAGAAGCCTCGAGGAGGTGGGTATTGCAGGATACCTGGAAAAGAATCACCTATGTAAGTGAAGAAGTGTGGGCCGCTTCAACATGTGAATCACTTATGAATCCAAAGTGGTGTTCCATGGCCAGTAAAGGACACAAACGTGAGAATTGATGAGTTTGTAAATAGTATTGTGTCACTATTATTGTCTCGGTATACACCAAGGAGGAATGGTTCAAGGCATCACGTCCACCAGGCCGCCGGTATTGCCCGATAGTGTTGACTATGGAAAGTTCAAAGCCCCAAGCTACTATTCCAAATGTAATATTGTTTCTCGAGAATTGAGCGAAGAGTCTGCATGCATGCATACACGTCTTGTGTTGGTTTGAGCTTGCAGTGCTCTAACCAATGTGGGGGATTGTGGAAAAAATATGTGAAAAATGTGGGAGACCTTTGAGGTGGCCAAGACCTATGGCCTTTCATCTTAGGTAACCCCCAAACGCATTAAGAGATAATCTTGATTGCAAGGCCTTTCAAGTGCTTTCTCTAGCGTATAAATAGGCTTGATCTTGGAGTGGAGAATACAACAACAAAAAGCATTCTCTCTTCTCTCTAGTTCTCTACATCATAGTAGCATTGCATAGTTTGATTCTCGGAACTCCATCAAGTTCGCCGGTGCCCAGCGGGTTTGAGGTGCTTCTACACGCTAGGAGGAAGTCGTTTTATCTTTGGGGACAATACGCCATTCCGTGAGCACTAGCCGGGGCGTAATTTGTCTTGCGGAAAGAGGGCTTCCCTCGACTCGACTTATAGTTCGGTTTGTTTTATTATTTCCGTTGTAGTTTTCATTCCATTTATTGTTATTATCTTCCTTCGATTGTAATAGTTAGAGTACCGCCTGTAACGGCTTGGGAATTTTATATTCCATTATTTCTAACAAATAAAATTTAATGAAAAAAAAATATTACGTCTTCCGTCCAAAAAAAAACATTTAGAACGGCATGAGAATTAATGCATAATTGATACCGTAAGAGAGATGCGGAAAACGATTGTTAAAATAATGTTAGTGCATAGTGAGACCACGTCATTATTTGTGTTTAATGGTGGACTCTGGTGGTCTAAGTTGTAAATAAATTAATATAGTATATGGATAATGAGTTTGGGAGAACTTTCCATAAATAAAAATATGATATTTTTATGGAACGAACGGAAAAGGAAAGTGTTCTTATTTTTATAGAATGGAAGGAATAATACAATATAAACTTTATTTTAAATTACTTTTTTTTTCTTAAAAGGAGATTTTGAGACGACACAAATGAATTGATAAGTATTAAAAATAAAGGAAAAAATAATTAAAGTACAACTAGTGAATAATGAAACTCACATCGTTAGTGTAATGTGTAGTTAGAATTATCAACTAGCTAGGTTGGCTCAATTCAGCATGACATGGGTTGGCCCAGTCCCACGAATCGTTATAATTATTTTTCTTTTAAAAGTTTTAAGTAGCTTATTCTAACTTTTTTTTATTAGTTTGTAATTTTGGGAATGCTATTTAAAAAAATTGTGTCAATTGAGTTAAATAAAAGAAGAAAAATGTAAAAATATAGAGATAGATGAAAGTAAGAGAGAGTAAAAAGCAAGATAAAGAAAATGCGTTGACTTTTACTAAAAAGAGAAATGACTCTACTATTGTGAAACGTATCGCAACGGCAAAATGTCTCCACGACTGCGGAACAGAGGGAGTATATTATTACTACCTCCGTCTACAAAAAATTAAACAAAGTTATAAATGGCGGATTTTAATGCGCAATTGGTAAAATAAGAGAGAGCGAGATAAAAGATGATGAAACTAGTGTTAGTGAATTGTGGGGTCTACATTTAGAATGATATGTAACTTGTAAGGTTAATAGGAGTATATTTGTTTAAAACTTCTCATATTTAGAATTACTCTAATTTTGATGGACAACCCAAAATATTGGTAAAGTTAGTCTGAATTTTGTGGACGAAGATAGTATAAGTGAACATACTCTTTCCATATATGAAATAATGTTCCGATTTGCTATTTTATTTAATTTTTTTGTCAATTAATTATTTATATATTTGTGAGGCTGACTTTCGTAGATGTTAATGCTAATTATAAATAAATTAGTTTGTAGTATGAAAATGCAACTAAGGAAAAACCGCGTGACTTGTGGATTAAACTACTAGTACACCATATTGACAAATTATAATGAAAATAAGCTTCATCCTTGCGTGTGCTACCTAATTTGTTGACTTATTGTCAATCATCGCTGTCAGGATAAATATATATATATATATATATATATATATATATATATATATATGGAGGTGAGTGATCAATTGCTAACTCATCATTTAATTGCTAACTACAATTAATTTAAGGTTATATGATTTTAAAAAACGTGTGGTCTACAATTTGGCACGTGTAATTTTCGTTTTTATTAATTAAATCGAAAAAAATTAAAAAAAAAACGCCAAATTAGGGTTTTGGATGAAAATGTCAATATAGTGTTTTGAAAATATCAACACAATGCTTTGAGAATGTCAACACAAATTTAGGATTGACATTGTATATGCTTTATATTGACATATTATCTTAGCTGTATTGACATTAGCCTGTGTACGAAAAATACGAAAATTCTAAAAAAAAAATTTCAAATTTTGACGTCGGAACATATGCATGTAGTATATCGTTGGAATCCTTATAAAACTATCTTTAATTTGATATATGTTATATGAATTTAAAGTTTTGAGATTTCTTTTAAAAGTTAGTTATAACTAACTTGACATTAATACCCCTATTGATTTTTATTGGAATTAATCCTATAGCCTTATTGACGTTTTTTGTTGATCGTATTGATATTTTGTGGTTAATGATCTAGGCCTTTAATTTGAATATCTAATGGCTATTATTGAGTTGTAGTTAGCAATTAAGCATTGAGTTAGCAATATAACACTCCCCTATATAGGGATGTATTCAAATCCTTTTCATATCTTTTGTCATTTTTCCTTCTTAATCCTAGCCCCACGATTTTGTCATCTGACGGTTAGATTAATGCCACGTGTCATTTAATAATGCACATTTTCATTCTAATAATGCACAGCGGCTAATAATGCAACATTATAGACTAATAATGCACATTTTCATTCTAATAATGCACAACGGCTAATAATGCAACATTATAGACTAATAATGCATTGATCACAACCATCCAATTCAAGGATCCAAGGGCTGAGATTAAGAAGGAAATAGGATACTTAGGGTGCAAAGGAGCCTAACGCACCCCTATATATATATATATAGAGAGAGAGAGAGAGAGTCCCATTATCCACAAATCCACTCTTAAAGACCGAACCACCGAACCCTATCAAATTAGGGCTTTTAGATCTAGTTTTTTATGGATAAGATACATAAATTTATAAATTATTTTCGCCTTCATCACGAGCCTATTTTAATTCATCCGAAGGTAAATAAGTCATACTAACATGTTACGAAAATTTAACTTCGTTCCAGAATATATTACTTCATTCTAGTAGGTTTTTACTTCATTCTAGTAGGTTTTTACTTCATTCCAGTAGGTTTTTACTTCATTCCAGTACGTAAATGTGGTTTCGCCGTCGCGTGCCGTTCTTTCTCTCTACAATATCTATCGCCACTGCCATGGTGCTAATATGGTTTAATAAACACATGGAATAATGTAATAAATTATTGGAATGAAGTATATGTAGAAGCATTTGAAGTCCTACTGGAATGAAGTAAAAATCTTATCCAATGAAGTAATAACGTTTCTGAATGAAGTAATAAACTCACTTGAATAAATTGCATTTTTAAATGTTAATTAAGCAAAAACCCACGTCAATGAATTTGAATGAAGCATATGTTGAATCATTTCAAAACCTACTGGAAGCAAGTAAAAACATGTTATAGTTTCAAGGTATTACGTACAGAATGAAGTAATGAACCTATACAATGAAGTAAAATGGGCTTGTAATGAAGCCGAAAAAATTTTCACAGCAGCACATCTCATCAAAAAAATTAGATCTAATGGCCCAGATTTAGTCTCTAGTTCGGTCTTTAAAATTGCTTCGACATTGATCACAACTCTATATATATATATATATATATATATATATTTATATATATATATATATATATATTTATACAGATTTGTCATATATGTAAAAATTCAATCTTATTGTATAACATAAATCTAAAAATATTGAGGTCAATTTTAGGTATAACGGAGGTCATTGTTAATTTATTTTTAGATTAATTATTCTAAAAGAGTTACTTAAAATGATATAAAAAGTACCTCAAATTCGATTTTTTAAAAAATAACCTAAACATGGAGTAACTAATAATAACATTAGTAGAAAATGCATAATATTTTAGCATTAGATTGACAAATCTCATGATCAGGATTTGATTGTATTAAAATCAATTCATATTTAGATTAAACTCTTATTCATACATTTTAATGAAATACTTAGGGATGTCAATGTAGCCCGCAACCCGTGGGCTGGTCCGAATAGCCCGCTAAATTTATAGGGTTAGGGTCGGAAATTTCTAGCCCGATAAAAATAAAACCCGATAAGCCCGCACCCGATTAACCCGCAACCCGTTAGGGCCAGACCCGAAAACCCGATGGGCTAGCCCGATAACCCGGTAAAATTTATATTTTTCAATTTTTTACTCCTAATTCGACACTTCATTGACAAATTCTATGACATAGATAACTAAAAAAAGATAACTTTCAATTTTATGGTAAATATATAAATTATATATTAAATTTTAATTAATATAATAATTGTTAAATAAATTAATCTCACTAAAAGAATATTTAAATTTTTAACATGCATTAAAATTTCACGAAATGTCACAAATATTAGTATTTTATGATTGAGTTTAAGCATATATATCAAATTTATCATAATTAAATATTTTATATTTTATAATATAACTAATTTTCATCATGATTTATTGGATTGTTCGGGCCTTAACCTTATCGGTAGCAACCCGATTAACCCGTCGGGCTAGCCCGAAACTCGAGCTTTTAGGGTTAGGGCCGAACTTTTACAATCCGAAAGAAATCACCACCCGACAAGCCCGCACCCGATTGACCCGCAACCCGAGTAGGATTGGCCCGAAATCCGATGGGCCGGCCCGATTGACATCCCTAGAAATACTCCTATATAAAAATATACAGTTGGAAGGAATTCAAACTTAGGGGAGTTGTAAATTGCAAGTTGCAAGTTTTATTTGAATGAATACACTAATTAATGGAAAGTGGAAACACCAAACCGCACTATTGGGATAACGGCCGGATACGGTAAGAAAATGTTAATATATATGCCACACTATTTTTTGATCTAATATATGCAACACTACTATTATGAATGTGATGTTGCACTATGATATATACCTTCCAAATGTCTAGATCATGGTTTCCGATTTCCAAAGGGAAGAAAATATTGGAAATTAATTTATTTAACCTATATATGTCTTTTCTCCTTTAAAATTATCTTCATCTATATATAACCCTCCTCACCTAACCCAACCTCAATCAATTTTTTAATAAAATATTCATTTTTTTATCCACTTACACAACTTTCTAACTTACTAGTATAACTTTTACTTCCACATCATAACAAAATATTGGAAATTAATTTTTTAACCTATATATGCCTTTCTCCATTTAGGAGAGAAAAAACTTCCTCCATCTCAAAAATAAAAATCTGAAAGATTCGAGGCTGGTGATCATAATTAAATTCGAATCCCTCTAATTAAATTACTATTTAATTAAATAAAGTCCATGGTATATATTAAAAAATCTCAAAGCAGCATTTCTTTCGTTTTCTCAATTAGAAAAAAAGATAATTTTATCTAGGGTGGTTTCTTGTCAGTTTGTCACTCAAAAAAATAAAAGGGTTTAACAATCAAATAGAACCAAAATAGTTATCTACGGCTGATATAGTTCTTTATTTAGGCTGGAAAGGTTGAAGCAGTGTTGAAAGGATATAATAATTAATTTGCTATACTATACTCTATAGTCTATACTCTGTAGTGTGTGATTTGCAGCTAGCAGTAGTGAAAATTCAAAGCCTTACATCACATATATTCCAATCTATTCATACTTTCCATTTTGAAATTTGATAAAACACACATCACCGTCGTAATATATATAAAGAGAAGCACCGACGTCCATGCATTCACACCCTTGTGAAACCTAGCCAACCTTTATAGCTTTTCATGCAACTATTCCATAATTTATCACGAAAACTATATTTTTCATAAAAACATGAAAATGTTGTAGTGGACGTACACAATTAAAGAATTGTAGTGAAATTAATTGCACTTGGAAAAAACTAAATTTTCCGATCGTGGGTTTTCCATCAATTCAACAAAGAAATGCATACATCCAATCTAATTTTCATATCATATCAAATAATTTGGGGGCATTGTTCAATTATTCAATACCGCGTAGTAGGAAATGGATCCAACTTGCTTACATTGACTTGATTACAATAAACTAGCTAGATCTTAACTATGATAAATACAAATTAATAATACTATCCAATTTTGTTTTGCCATCCCTTTCTCATGCACACGTACATAATTGAGTACATATTTTCAGTCACGAAATCGTCACTCACACGGCAACACCTATATAAGTGTCATCTACACCTCGTCTCGAGAGAAAAGAAACCAAAACCACTTGATCACTTCAATTTTCCCACCAAAAATGGAGATTGAAACAAACATAATCTCCACAGAGACCATCAAGCCATCTACTTTAACTCCTAAATCACTAGAAAAACACCACCTCTCATTCCTAGACCAACTAGCTCCACCCTTCTTCATGCCTCTCGTCTACTTCTACTCTTCAAACCCCAAAATCCCCAATTCCCAAAAATCAAACCACCTCAAACAATCCCTATCCAAAACCCTCTCCACCTTCTACCCCCTCGCCGGCCGCCTCGTCGGCAACCTCTACGTCAACTGCAATGACGCCGGCGTCCCCTTCTCCGAGGCCGAAGCCAACTGCGACCTCTCACACGTCATCACCAATCCAAACCCTAAACACATGACCAAATTTCTCCCTTTCACACTCAACCAATCCCTAGATCTCTGCATGGCCGCTCAAGCCACCTTTTTACGGTGCGGCGGCGTCGCTGTCGGCCTCTTGATCTCCCACAAAATCGCCGACGCGCTCTCCTTCTTCTCCTTCGCCAATTCCTGGGCCGCCGCCGCCTTCAGAGGCGGCGGCGGCGGCGCTCCGCCCCCAAAATTCGACGCAGCCGCCTATTTCCCGCCGCGAGACATTTCCGGCTTCAAACCCTCCTCCGGAATGATGAAGGAAGAGCTCGCCACCAAAATTTTCACATTTCCGGCGAAGAAAATCGAGATTCTCCGGGAACGGTACGCCGGCGCCGGAAACGACTTGCGGCAGCGGCGGCCGACTCGGGTTGAAGCCCTATCGGCTTTTATATGGACCCGGTTCGTATCTGCAACCGGTCTAAAAGCTGAGGCGGGTAAGATCTACACGGTTCAGCACGCGATTAACCTTCGGACCCGGACCGACCCGCCCCTGCCCGAATACCATTTCGGGAACATAAGCCGGCTAGCGATAGCTAAGGCGGCGGTTGGGGGCAGCGGCGTGGAGCTGCTGAGGGGAGTCCGGGAAGCCATTAAAGGCGTGGACGGCGGCTACGTGGCTCGGCTGAAGGAAGGGGGGGAGCATTTGGGTTTGTTGAAGGAGAAAATGGGTCAAGTCGATAAGGGAGAGCTGGTTAGCTTCAGCTTCACGAGTTTGAGTAGATTTCCGGTTTATGAGGCGGATTTCGGGTGGGGCAAACCGGTCTGGGTTGGGTCGGCTGGGTTCGCTTACAAAAATTTGGTTACTTTTATGGATACAAGAAATGGAGATGGAATCGAGGCGTGGGTTAATTTGAGGAGAGATGATATGGAGAAATTTGAGGCTGATTTGGAGCTTCAGAAGCTTCTTCTTGCATCATAAAAATTCTTTCACTTCGCATAGTTCGTAGTTAATTTATCATCTTTGTTTTGATCTTGCAAAGTTTTGTGATCTTACAACATATGGTTTGTATGTGATACATAACAATGTGAATTAATACTCCTTTCAAATATATTACCGATTAATAACCAATACTTTTGAAATGACATACTGAATTGAATTCTATCGTCGTTGATTCCATTACATTTTAATTAAACTAAGAAATATGATATAATAAATGCAATAACTGTTGTGGTGCATTAGTTTAGTAAAAACATATGGGCCTGATGACAGGAAACTAAACATATTGTATGAATTTTTTTTTCTAATGCTCGATCTAGGATTAAATCAAGATTTATGGTGATGTATTCATATTATTCATACATACAGTATATACTATGGTAATTGCTTTCTTATAATTAAATATATGCATAATATTCTAAGGGTGTGTTTGAATCGGTAGATAGGAACATTTAAGGCCATCCGCATTCCTGTCTCTTATCCATCTCTTAACCGTCTCATCTCTTCACTATTCATGGGTCTCACTGTACTTTTCAGCCCATCTCTTAACTAAGAGACAGCATATGCATCCCTCCATCTCTTAAACATCTCATCCCTTAACTATTCATTCAATTTCATTTTTTATTTTTATTTCCAACAAATTCAATTAATAAAAACACACTTCATTAAATAAAATAAAAAGTACTCCCTCCGTCCCAGATAATTCGGGTCACTTTGACCGGCACGGGTTTTAAGAATTGCAATGAAAATTGGGTTGAAAAAGTTAGTGGAATGTAGGTCCTACTTTTATACATTAGTTTTATAATAAAATGTGAGTAGGAATGAGTTAGTGGAATATGGGGTCCACTACCAAAAATGGTAAAAATGAAATGGGGCAAATTATGTGGGACGGACCGAAATGAAAAACTGGGACGGATTATCTGGGACGAAGGGAGTACAATTTAAAGGCCTAAAAAATTAAAAAATACATACTCCCTCCGTCTGCGAATAGGAGTCCCATTTGTTTCCGGCACGGGATTTAAGAAATTTTAAGAAAAGTGGGTGAAAAAAAATTAGTGGAATAGGGGTCCCACTTATATATATATATATATTAGTTTTAAATGATATGTGAGTGAAATGAGTTAGGTGAACGTGGGGTCTTTTTACCATTTATGGTAATTATGAACCGGGACTCTTATTCGCGAACAGACCAAAATGAAAAAACGGAACTCCTATTCGCGGACAGAGGGAGTAATTAAAATCTAAAAGAAAATTAAAAATATATAATTAAAATACTCTAAATTAAAAATACATAATTACCGTTTTTTATTTTTTTGAAAAATCGAATTAAAAAAAAAACAAATTATGACCTCATTATTACGACGCCCACTCGCCGGTGCGAGTGGGCGTCACGCCGCGTGCCAGCGTGCGCCACGTGGCACGCGCGCGTGGCGAGCCAGCTCGAGGCCGGCCTCTTCCGCGGGCGATGCGCGACGAGCTGGCTCGTCTATTCGGGACGAGATGCATGCCGCATCGCCGTCTCGATGCCAGCTCATCTCTTCGAGAAGAGATAGGGACCGCAGCGAGATGCGCTGCGGATGCCCTAAGGCCATGTTTGGTTGACAGGAAAATAAAGTTGAAAAGCAAAATGATTCCTGGAAAAATGAATCCTAGGAATATGATTCCTAGAAACTTTACTTTCCAGTGTTTGGAAAATATCATAATTTTAAATTTAAACACCAAACTAAAAATAAATTTATTACTTTTTTATTACTAAATAATAATTATTATTATATTATTATATTTATTATTATGATGGATAGTTTAAATATGGATTGTCCATCATAATATATAATAATATAATTGTAACTATAGTTACATAGAGTATTATACTCATTTATTAAAATAATAAATATTATTATTATTATTATTATTATAATATTTACGTATATTATTATTGAATAAATTTTATTATTTAAAATTTCAATACGACTTTATTGATGAATTATTAATTTATAAAATATAATAGTTATTATTCATTATATTATTAATATTATATAGTTATATTTAAATTATTTAATAAATTATTACTACCTCTGTCCCTGAAAGTTTGACATAGTTCACCATTTCGGTCCGTCCCTGAAAGTTTGACGCACTTCACTTCTTATCATTTTTGGCAATGGACCCCATATTCCACTAACTTATTCATACTCACATTTTATTACAAAACTAATACTTTTAAAGTAGGACCCATATCCAACCAACTTTTTCAACTCACTTAGAGCATCTCCAATGGGACGGATGTCCCATCGCCCTTCCCGACGGACTTTCCAAAAAACATCTCAGGCCACATCATAAGGACTTCCCACAGCACTGCCACGTCATAAGGACATCCCACTGCACAGTGGCGGACATCTCAAAGGACATCCCGACGGACTTCCACAATAATTAAAATTCACAAATTTACCAAATTAAACAATTTATGGAATTAAACAATTTACGGAATTAAAATTTCGACACAAATATGGAGAAAATGCAATGATTTTATTTTTAAAAAAGCATACATATGCGTTTAATCTATATAGTTTGCCGCTAGCAGGACGAGGTCTCGCTGTATGTTAGTCCTTCATTTTCAATGATAATACATGCGTTAGAATTTTTTTAAAAATCGTATACATAGAGTTTTCAACGAGCCATATATTTAGAGTTTGCAACGAGCTGTATATATAGGATTTGCAACGAGCCGTATATATAGAGTTTAAAAAAAAATTAAAAAATCACATCGGCGTCCGCCGGCGACGTCCGTCGGTCTGCCCAATGGCGGACGTCCGCCCGCCGTCGCGACGGACGTCCCGGGAATACGTCCGCCCGCCGTCGTGTTGGAGATGCTTTTACCATTACATTTTTTAAAACCCGTGTCAGATCAAAAAGTGCCAATATTTGGGGGACGTAGGTAGTAATTACTATGATGAAATATTATAAAATATAGTTATAATTACGATAATTTTAATTGTAGCTATTTATCATACTGAAATTAAGTACTAGTATAATTTATGAATCTAAATTATTTTTAAAACATTATAATTAATAATAATAATAATAATAATAATAATAATAATAATAATAATAATAATAATAATAATAATAATAATAAACTATACTATATTGCATTAAATATGTAAGAATCCTAAAACTGGGAAAAAGAATACCTAAGAATAGTTAGGATTCAGAATCTTGGAAAGTTGTACTAACTTTCTCTGTTCTCGAATTCTGATTACTTTTCCAATTTGATTAAAAACCAAAACAAACACAGAAATTTAAAATTAAAGGAATCAGATTACTTTCTCAGACAGAATCCTGACAACCAAACTGTCACACCCAACCTTGTATGATAACTACTTATAGTAAATAAATTCAAAATTTAAAACAAATAATCTACACGTCAAGTAAATAAAACACACATATTATATAATTTCAAAAAACAATATTTATCAAGTACATATTGCAAAATATTCTAAACTGTAGTGGGACTCTCTCACAACTCTATATATTATACATTTGTCTACATGCAAAAATGATGAGGAGGAGAAGGTTGCCAAAACGCGTCAGCCGCTGACCCTGATAACATGTGGAGTTCCTACGACCCATGTCAACGAATAATTTCACTGATATCTAATTCCTGAAAAATTATAGTGGTTTATATGAGCCACAACTCAGTGCATATAAACCTTACCTTTAATTTCACACACAAATATCAAACACATTCTTTCACGAACATATATCACCAGAAGTAATAAATATCATAAAAAATTTAATATTCATATTCTTATGCCTCTCCGTGCTTTTTATTATTTTGTGACAGATCAAGCCTGGTACCTGCCCGAGATTTCCATTGTATACGACCTGCAGGTCCCTTTTAATTATTAGACCTTTCCACGAAGGCCCCTCTTTGATTTGACCTTTCCACGAAGGCCGCTCTTTGCATTTTTGACATTTCCACGAAGACCCCTCTTTGATTTGACATTTCCACGAAGACCCCTCTTTGCATATTTTCTTTGAGCCGTAGGTCCATTATGATTGAATATGACCCATATGTCTATTTTCATTACTATTGATATCAGACCCATGGCAAGATTGTTACATATCCACTTTAATCCCATGATTCAAGTAATTCGGATGCCATATAAAAACATATCAATTGCACCACTCATATATCCATATCATATTCCATCGTCAATATCAAATAACACATAATCATTTTAATCTCGCATCATATAATACAAATATTCACTCCAATTTAACACATAGCAATCAATCACATAAAATATATAAAATTAGAAGTATGATTTATACACACCTTTACAATAATTAATCTAGTCGGGAACTTGTTTCTGCTTCTCGTTCCACAACATGTGATGCTATTTGCTGAAAGCTTTCTTCCCCTTCTCGTTCTTTTTATTTTTCTTCCACTAAACTCTCCTAAAAATCTCTTTCTTTTTCTTTTTATATATATATTTATGCATAATATGATTAATAATTTATAAACATTCACGTCGGTCAATAGCCGACTCATGCATGTAAATAATGATAATTTAACTCCAAATGGCATATTCTTAGCTAAGTACTAGTGCTACGTGTCACTTATATATTTAGTGGTGAGGTAGAGATTACTTAAAAAAAACATTTCATATATTAAGTATAAATATAACCATAGCTTTTAATAGTTAGGACACTAGTCACTTCCATGCACATTTTGACGTGTAATAATACTATATTTCCATACGCAAATTCACATTATTACACATACACACACTTATACTTTTCAATAGTCATGTAATATCCGTATAGGGAGATGTTAAAATGACAACGCTATTTTGGGTGCCACTGTGCCACCAATCTGAGCCGTTAGATTTTGGGTGAGATGTGGATATATATAAACTGCCACATGGTATAATAATTATATAAAAAAAAATATGGGATTAGACGTGAAGGGGTATTAAAGGTATGCCACCAAAATCTGATTTGGACGGTTTTATTCTTCCATAAATTCAAGCAATTAAGAGTATGGTAGATAAGGTAAGTTATTATTCTTCCTAATATTATGGCATGTTCATTATATTTTGTAAAAATTATAGATTTATTTCTCTTATAATGTCGACTATTTGATTTCCTTTATTTCTTTACCCATATTTTTTTCATATGCATGATATTATTTTATTTCTTTAACCATAATTTTTTCATATGCATGATATTATTTTAAACATTATTGCAGTGTTACCTTATTCTGTTAATAACAATATTGCAACGTTATTTATTGAATATTACATTTTACTTATGGTTTGCATATTACACACATATTATTGTGTTTTGTTCCATACTTTTTGTTAGCGCATACAATATGCCTACCATAGTGCAGCGTAATGTCTTAGAATTTGCTTGTGACTAAATTAAGATTTGCATACTATATAATAATATTATTTTGTTTATTCCACATTTCATTCACTGTGATGGTGGTACAGGATATGACTACTATGCATAGTATTGTGTTGAGTATTGCTTTATGATGAAATAATATTTACATGTGATTTATGAAGTACTTCATATTTGAAGTTTACATTTTTTTTAATACGTGCAGTACAACGCATTACGCATTACAATATAAAAGAGTCTGCATTATATACAATTTGTTATTGCATTAATCATGAAATAATTGTTGTAGAGTTTACATTACATAGAAATATTATTGAAATAGAAAAATACATTGATTTCCATCCATCACATAAAAATGTAACAAATTTGATCCACAACAAATCCTCGTATTCTTCGATTTCCATAAACCTGCAAAAAAACAAAAATCAATTGAAATTTATTATAAACATGTGCAGTGTATAATTTTATTTTTCAAATATTACATTGCATAGAATAAATATTATTACATTATATTACATAGTATATTACCCAACATAATAAAAAATCAGTAATGTTCAAGCATAAAATAAGCTACCTAACGAAATTGACCCAAAAATCAGAGCAACAACACTTCCATGATTATCAAGCAATTACGAAAGAAAAATCAAGAAATTTTTAATCATATGTACCAAGCAATTTCAAGCATAAAATAAGCTACCTAACAAAATCGACCCAAAAATCAGAGCAGCAACACTTGCATGATTATCAAGCAATTACGAAAGAAAAAACAAGCAATGTTTTATCTTATAGCAAGCAATTTCAAGCATAAAATAAGCTATCTAACAAAATCGACCCAAAAATCAGAGCAGCAACACTTCCATGATTATCAAGCAATTGCGAAAGAAAAAGCAAGCAATGTTTTATTACAAAGCAAGCGATTTCAACCATAAAACAAGCTACATAACAAAATCGACCCAAAAATCAGAGCAACAACACTTCCATGATCATCAAGCAATTACGAAAGAAAAAACAACCAATTTTTTATCATATAGCAAGCAATTTCAAGCATAAAACAAGCTACCTAACAAAATCGACCCAAAAATCAGAGCAGCAACGCTTCCATGATTATCAAGCAATTACGAAAGAAAAAGCAAGCAATGTTTTATCATATAGCAAGCGATTTCAACCATAAAACAAGGTACCTAACAAAATCGACCCAAAAATCAGAGCAGCAATACTTCCATGATTATCAAGCAAATACGAAAGAAAAAACAAGCAATTTTTTTATCATATAGCAAGCAATTTCAAGCATAAAATAAGTTACCTTACAAAATCAACCCAAAAATCAGAGCAGCAACACTTCCATGATTATCAAGCAATTACGAAAGAAAAAGCAAGCAATGTTGTATCACAAAGCAAGCGATTTCAACCATAAAACAAGCTACCTAACAAAATCGACCCAAAACTCAGTGCAGCAACACTTACATGAGTATCAAGAAATTATCCAAGCAAGCAATTATCAAACAAAATACAAGCAACTCACATTGATTGAACAATTTTTTAGATTTGCAAAATTCCACAACCGAAAACATTGGAACCAAAATATCAAAATCAGGATGGGGATGCAGGACCAAGTCCCAGCAATGGCAAAAATCGACCTAAAAATAGCACCAACTAAATGACGTAGTTAATAGATAGCCATCCAATCTTTCGACAACAAAACAGAGAAGCAACACTTCTAGTATTATCAAGCAATTACCAAGGAAAAAGCAAGGAATTATAACATTTTATAACATACACTAAAAAGCCACAACAAAAAACATAGGGATGAAAACACCAAAATCAGAATGAAGATGCACAACCAGGCCCCAGTGACGGTGAAATCGTCCTAAAAATCATGGCAACTGAATGACAAAATTATATTAGAAATCCGCGGACTCTTTCCATGGCAGAACTAGAGCAGAAACACTTGCAACTATGCTCCACCCATGTCAATAAAACCCTCAACAACGAAGTGAAAATTGGGGTCGTTGTAAACTCCACCAAAAACCGCAGATATCGAAAGAAAATATATCAGAACAGAAAGAACATAAGGATTTATGAGAGTAGTAGAGGCGTGATTGTGAAAATCCTATAAACCCTACAAAACTCAAGAGAAATTGCAGAGAATCCGGTTGGAGATTTGCTTTTAATCTTCAAACCTGGCGTCTTCCTTTGGTATCGAAATCGACGTCATGGGTGGAATGGAGTGTAATGGATGAGTGAAGAGAGAGAGTCTCTTCTCATTTAGAATTTGATTTACAAAAAATACGTTCCCTAAATTAGTGGATGTCCATAACTGATTCAAAATCAAATTAATATGGATTGACAAATATACCCTTAGCAAGCAATATCTAATACAGTAACATGCAATTCGGACTCTATTTCTACAAATCAATCTGACGCGTCTATATAGAGATCCAACAAATGTAATTAGTGGTACATTGTCACTCTTACTATGGTGGCACCCTAGTGCTCCCCTATACGTATATACACTATATATATGTTTAAGTATCAATATATATTTATTATTGATTAGACAACTAACAATATAAATTGCAAAGATAAATAAAAATATGTCAATATGCAAAATAATGTAAGTTTCGGGTTAGGGATATCACACAAACATGGCCTAAAGGGTATTTACTTGCCCAATCTAGTGTTTGAATTGTCATATAAATATTTTGTGAGGCTCGTTCATAAGGCAAGGGCCCGTTGTAAATGGGCAAGAAAAGGGTGTATTTACTATCAACAAAAATTCAGTGATAGCAATAAAATACTCCCTCCGTCCCATTAAAGATGACTCACTTTACTTTTTGGTTTGTCCCAATCAAAATGATCCATTACTTAAAATGGAAACACCTTTATCTCTACTTTATTCCCTCTCTCTTACTTTACTCTCTCCTCTTACCACACAAAATATAACTGCATAAAATCCCGTGTCGCCCAAGGAATGGGTCATCTTCCTTGGGACGAAGGAGTATCAATCTTAAATTAACTGATATTACTAATATAGCCTTCAGATTCAATACCCTATAAAAAGTCAAATGATAGTTTTGGAATTTCACATATAATGTGGTAGTATATAGCATATCAAACATGTGTTATTAAGAGTTTGTTTGAATTCTAGTTAATATTTCATTTAGATTAGATAAGAGCACAATCATTTTGTAACAATGCTTTTCTTGGTTTTCTAATTCTATTTATGGTGTTTGAATTGAAGGTATATTATTTATTGTCTTTAATAACATATGTTTGATATGCTATATACTACCACTATATAGTGTGAAATTTCAAAACTATCCTCTAAGTTTTTATAGTGTATTGAATCTGAAGGCTATATTAGTAATTGACTAATTTCAGTTAATTTAAAATTGGCATTTATTGCTATTACTGAATTTTTGTTGATAGTAATACTCTCTTTTCTTGCCCTATTACAATTGGCTCTTACCCTATGAATGGGTCACACATAATATTTATATGGCAATTCAAACACTAGATTGGACAAGTAAATACCCTTTAACTATTCCGATCTACCAATTTAAATACACCCTAAAAGATCTAACACCATCAATAGAATTAGAAAACCAAGAAAAGCATTGTTGCATAAGATCTAACAATTTATTAAAATTGAATATAATTTGCTTTTCTCCATGTAAAGAGTTCTCATGTTATCAACCTCTGATCATCTGACATGTTCTTTATGTGCGAATATGATGCAGAGTAGTCTTCGACCATGTGAGGGTAAACAATTCCCACATCAGAGAATGAATAAGAGTTTCAAGCATATAAATGGGCTTCCCCAACTCCATTAGTATGAGGCCTTTTGGGGAGTACCCCTAGAGCAAAACCGTGAAGTCTTTGCCCAAAGCGGACAATATCATACTAATGTGGAGTTCGGGTGTGCGCCACTGATCCCCAACAATGGTATCAGAGCCCTGGTTCAAGGGCTAGGCCTGTGTGGCTCGGGGTTCGGTGGATTGAGCTTGCAAGTTCTCCAATGTCTCTGAGTGAGCTCGACCAAGACCCGCGGTGACCTAGGGACCTGTAACATGGGGTAGACATGTGATATGTTGTCTGGTGGTCTTGGTTTGAGGGGAGGATTGTGGTAATGCAAACCATATCCCACAATGGAGAATGGACAAGAGTTGTAAGCATATAAATTAGCTTTCCCCAACTCCATTTGTATGAGGCCTTTTGGGGAGTACCCCAAGAGCAAAACCGTAAGGACTTTTCCCAAAGCGAACAATATCATACTAATGTGGAGTTCGGGTGTGCACCACTGAGACCCAACAGACCATATAGCATGTTAGGATTTTATGATCACATATGATTAGCTTTTGGTTACAGGAGGTGCTCAAACCAAACTGATCGCCGTAGTTGCAAATGTCTCAGCATTGTGTCCAAGCCAATTGATCGCCGTCTCTGCCGTAGCTATTGGTGTATGTACGTTGGATTCCATGTCAGTTACCCACATTATTAATAGTGTTTAATGGTAGATCCTAGCAGTATAAGTTGTAAATAAATATATTGATAAACACGGGATTTGCATGTTTTTAAGGCCTAGAGTTGGCTCGTTTTAAATGTCAATCATGCAAACTATGTTCTTAAAATACATATATTGTATATTTTGGTATTTTGATGTGTTTGTTGATAAATGATAGAAAAAGATAGAAAAAAGGTGCAAAAAAGGTTAAAGTGCAGCAGCCTCTGTTCGATCCCATTCTGCTAATGAGTTTGAAGTCCAATCAGTTCCTACTACATACCATTCTCTTTGTCTTCAAAATAGCTTTTTGTGGGTACCTTGAACATCTAAATCGGAGTTCTGTGGGGAAAGTTATGGAAATTCTACGAACATTGCGCAGTGCAATCAAAATTAGGTGGAAATTAAGGAAGGAAAGAAATTGTTGCCTTGTGATACCAAATCTCTCCAATTAATTGAAGGATTCGATATTACCATATTTCTTATTACTTGGAGGACACTTGTCACGCCCGCATTTTCTAAGGATAGAAAACACGGTGAATCGCGACTAGGGGTGGGTTAAAGAAGCGGGGAAGAAAGGGGGAAACAACAAAACTCGACCATAGCTCAACATAAATGGAATAGCTCGAATAAAATCAGAGTATCAATTCAACAATCAACAACTCGAAACGAATATTATCAACAATACTTGGAATAAAAGAAACAACATTCAGCGGAAGCATTCGAGAGAAGAATAATACTATGTATGAAGACATAATATATTCGATATCTTTTATTTGTTATTTTCTTCACTTTTATGCTCAACACCCACCGCGCTCGTCACAGCTCAACCTGCACATTTTTCAAAAGAAATGCAGGGCTGAGATGCACTCAGTGGACTCATGCCGAAAACATTTTTATAATAAGTATTTATCATGCCACCATTGAGTGCAATCGGGGTTTAACTTTAAAAATGCCGAGACACTAAAATCATTTCCATTGTAAAATTCGACTGCAGTCATTTTCTCATAGATGTCTACCATATCTGATCCATTGATGACAAGGAATGTGGCCACATTCCAAGTCACTAGACCGGTCCCCAAAAGACGGCTCACGATCCCCATTGGTGTACACTAGCCTGAGTAGGGACTCACTCCCTAGTCAGACCCGAAATCGATTATCCATAGATGGCAAAAGCCACAGCAGATAGGTTCCATAGATAAAACAAAACACGGCATGACAAATATTCATTTTCACATAAAAATATACTTAGGGCATTGCCCTTATTTAAAAAGAAAGCCCACCTCAATCGTTGCTGCTGTTGTTCGGGATTCATCGAGCGTACAAGCAGTGCCATCGTTGTCCCGATCAGCTTCGCACCACCGCTGCACTCATCCACTCGAAATCACGCCGCCGCCTTCGGCTCCGTATGCACCGGCTATTCCACGATGATCAATCGCAGTTGTACTTTCCACAGCGGTGCAGCGCCGCCTCTGCCGTCGCTTCCTCAGCGAAATTCTCCGTCATCCTCTCACATCATCTCTACTCCCTTGGCCCAACTCTTCTCAAAACATAGTGCATATCATCTCTCATTCTCTAATTTCTAACTCTTTGGATTTTCTTGGAATTGATTGTGATGAAACGTGCACTCATGGGGAGATAGATATATATACATAGAAAACTGATTTCAAGAAATCTTTTTCAGCTTGTCAAAGTCGGATTTTGTGGAACAGAAAAATGAGTGGTGATTTCACGTTTAAAATTCTTGCTGACTAGGTTATTGATCTAAGATGGGCTCAAAGAAGGAAACACTAAATAAAAAAGTTTTGGGCTCATAATAAGTGGGTTTTAAATTGGCTAGAAAATAATAATTGTTTAAGCCCAAGTTTGTAAAATCCTTCTCTCGACAAAAGAAACAAAGCGAAAAATTTTCAGGTGCACAACGACGTCATTTCAAGAGCAAATAAAAAGGTAGAAAAAGTTGGGGTATTATACTTTTTACCTATTATAAACCTTTTAAAATCCTATATATACCCTTTAACCTAATTTATAATATTCATCTCGGAGCCTCCAACCCTCTCCATCCCTATACTTCTTCTTCCATCCCATATATTCCACATATTATTCTTCCATCATCCATTGGAGCGGAGTTCTGTAGATCCAGACAAGAGAAAACTGAAGACTGCATAATTCAACCTTGGGTTTTATTTTGTTTTTCTTCATGTCTAGTACTTTTTGTTGTTTTTACTTGTCTATGAGTAGTAAACATCTTTTGTGCAATTTTTGGTAACACGCTTTGATTTTGAGTTATTTATTCAATTTTTTTCCTTGTTAGCTCTTGTAGTTAATTCAATTTCTCTTGTGCTTATACATTTGTTTGATTATCCATCTTATGAGTGCATGTGGATTTTACTACAAGAACTGAGAAGTGAGTAGTCTAATTTGAAAGAGGAGAAATTGACGTCTTTGCCAATAAAATCGAAAGATTTGATCCTTTGAATGAAGCAAATTTATCTTAAGAGTTTTTAGGAATTGTTGCCTTAGTTCTAGGAAGGAGACTTCGGTTATAGGCAGTGGCGAAGGTAAAGAGGGGCCAGGGGGGCTGATAAGTCGTATTCTAAGCCTTGGTTACTGGTCAGTATGTCGTGAAATGCATGCATTATCTGCAAAACAGTTGCTCAAGTGTGCAGGATTAAAGGATCCAAGTCAGTAAGAAACGATTCAGGTGACGCAAGTGAAAAGGGCGCTAAAAGGGTGCAATACTGACCAGGATGCATGCCAGAGAAAAGGCTTGAGATGGAGAAGAAGGATAGCTGGGATGATCATTAACAAGGGCATAAAAGTTAAAACTTGAAGGAAGTCTACCCTAAAAGCAAGGGCAAGCCTCCCTATAAAAGAAGCCACTTGGAGAGAGAGAAGGAGTTCGCCTTTAGAGTCCAGCTACCACACTTAGTTAGAATACTCTCTAGAAGATCAGTTCCTTCAGCATTATCCAATCTCTCGTTCATTGCCACAGCCATGGTCACTTGACGTCCAAGAGTCTGCCGGAGAAGTCATCAGCCCGCCGTTCCAGCCAGTTATCGTAGTAGTATAGCAGCATCATCGCCCGGAGTGGCCAAACAATCGTTACTTTGTTTCCTAGTTTAATCCTTACTTGTTTTTGTCGTTGTTTTTGTTGCAAACACTCTTCGCTGTTGCCTTTTGAAGTACTTTGTTATTTTTCAACATTTACGTTATGAAGTTTCTATTTCGCATGTCGCTTTGGTTCGAGTTTGCTTCATTCTGCCTAGGGAAGTTAGATCTAACTATTGCTTTTAATTTCTGAGTGCTTTCTTATCTGGAGTTGTTAATTTGAAGTTGCAGTTATGTTTAGTCAAATTTCCGTGCATGAGTTTCTTTTCTACGCCGTGATTACCACCTTGCATGTCAGTCAGTAGAAGTAAGGTTGCAGTTTCACCGTTTAATTTAAGTTTGAGCATTTTAATCGATGGATCTTGAGCTTGAGTTTATGAATCTGAAGTTTATATATGGTGTTTGTGTTCATATGATTTTTGTCAATACTTGGTGAAGAAGAAAACGTCAAAATCAACTTTAGTTTGGACCACTTTTACTTTTAAGTTACTTTTGCTTTTGTTCCCTACTTTTCAGTTGTACTATCCAGACCTGTCAGAGAGCCCCAGCCACCAGATATACCTTGTTGTCTAATTTTCCTCTTTTAGTAACTGTCTACTTTCCATATGCATCTGAGACACATTGTCCCCTATTTTCACGAACACCACCACATGCCTGTTATTTTCACGCCTACTAGTCAGTAGAGTACCACCTTTATTTCTCGCCTAGGTAAAATCTCAACCCAAGCGTGGTAGCTAACCAAAACACCCAGGAAAGTCACCGCAGTTATCAAAACGTGTCCATCCTCGTGGGATTCGACCCCTACCTCCATTATACTAATCATTAGAAGTGGGTTGAGGAAACTTGTTTGAAGCCAGGTCCCGGTTGTCGTACCAATGACTCAGCTGGGTCGGGAATCTCTTCCTGATCAGTTGGATACACTCCAAATTGCATACGTAAAACTAGGGAAAGAACCTGGAACCATCAGGGGCCCATGGCCCCCCATGAATTTTGTAAAATAACTAGGGGTATTTTGGTAATTTCACTATATGTACATAATAAAGGTATAAATATGACCTAAACTACACGTATACTCATATTCAATTACTTTTGCCTCAATTACTTTGCCTCTCCTATAGGCAAAGTATTTGTGATAGCCGATTAAAATATATTTTACTTATTATAATTATTTAGATTTTTGTAAGTATGTGTGATAGCCGATTAAAATATATTTTACTTATTATAATTGTTTAGATTTCTGTAAGTATTTGTGATAGCCGATTAAAATATATTTTACTTATTATAATTGTTTAGATTTTTGGAGTTGTGATGTGAAAAAAAACTACTAAATAACAAATAATTTGATTTACTGATTTCTGTCTTGTGCTGTGAGATTCACTTCAAACACCAAAGTTTTTGAATTGTTGAATATGATCATACGAAATAGAGATTATATTAGATTCGACACTTAATGCGTTTTAGTTTTATACTTTAATTTATCAAGAATATTAACTGGCTAACTGCAGTAATTATTAGATAATTTATCTATTGTTTTAGATTAATAAAGTTTATTATATGTTGAATTATAATTAGGTAAATGGAACGTTATTTCAAGAAAGTTTCTCCTAGTCTTGAAGTTTCATCTTCGCCGGTTAGTAGACCTCCACATACTGAACCACAAGAATTATAGAATGAAGAGAAAAGTGAAGTCGATCTAGACAATCTTCCAAGTGATCCAGGGCAACGACCGGATATAATGAGTTATCCACCAAACTTGATAGAACAAGTTTGTAGAGCTTACTTACTTAAAGGGCCATGTCGACCACGTGAGCATGATTTTCGTCCTACAATAAATGGAAATCGAAAACGTAAATTTGTGTCACATTGGTTTGATGAATTTAAGGGTTGGCTCGAGTATAGTACTACCAAAGAAGCAGCTTTTTGCTTGTATTGCTATCTTTTTTCGAGAGTATATGGAAATGGACAAGATGCTTTTGTGTCTGGAGGATTTAAAACATAGTGCAAAAAAGAAAGATTGAGAGATCATGTTGGAGATCATACTAGTGCTCATAATAGGTGTAGATTAGCAAGTCAAGATTTGATGAATCAAGCCCAACACATTGAGGTTGCTTTAGTAAAACAATCAACACAATCTTAGCTTGATTACCGTTGCAGATTAAATGCAACAATTATGGCTATTCGTTATCTTATCACGCAAGGCATGACTTTTCGTGGACATGATGAGTCTGAAGAATCCTTGAATCAAGGCAACTTTCTTGAGCTTTTGAAAGTTATTGCTTCTTGCAGTGAAGAGATATTTAATGTTGTACTAAAAAATGCTCCTGCAAACCTCAAATTAACTTCATCAGATATTCAGAAAGATATCGTAAATGCAATTGCTGTTGAGACAACAAAACTTATTGTGCAGGATATGGGAAATGATTTCTTCTCCATACTAGTTGATGAATGTCGAGATGTATCTATCAAAGAGCAAATGAGTGTTGTCGTACGATATGTGTACAAGAGTGGATGTGTTCTGGAATGCTTTCTTGGTCTTGTGCATGTTAGTGACACAACAACGACCTCACTTGAGAGAGCACTTGATTCCTTATTATCTACTTATGATTTAAGTGTATCTAGTTTGAGAGGTCAAGGATATGATGGTGCAAGCAACATGAGAGGTGAGCTCAAAGGACTGAAAACTTTGATACTAAAGAGGAACGCAAGTGCTTATTATGTACATTGTTTTGCTCACCAGCTTCAACTCACAATTGTTGTTGCTAAAAAACATACAAGTATTGGGTCTTTTTATAATACTATCGCTCATTTATGTAACACTGCTGGAGGTTCTTGTAAGCGCAGAGATATACTTCGGGAGAGACAAAGAGAAAAGATTATTGAAAGGATTGCAAGTGATGAAGTTAACACTAGAAGAGGATTGAATCAAGAAATGTCATTGAAGCGGCCTGGAGATACTCGGTGGAGTTCACATTATGGTACTCTCATAAACTTGATAAATTTATTTTCTTCTGTTGTTGATGTTATTGAGTATGTTGAGGAGAATGGTACTGATGATTCAACGAGGGCTGAAGCTGTTGATGTGTCAGAAATTATAACTCGTTTTGAGTTTGTCTTTGTGTTACATCTTATGAAACAAATCTTGGGAATCACACATGAATTGTTAATGCAATGAATCTTGTTAAGGTGACAAAATTACGTTTGCAAACAATGAGAGAAAAAGGTTGGGAGCTTTTGCTTACTGATGTTTCAAAGTTTTGTAGCGAACATAACATAGCTCTGCTTGACATGGAAGATGAGTTTGTACCTCAAAGAAGAGTAAGACGGGGAGCTGAGAAAACGAAGAATCTCCACCATTATCGAGTTGAGCTATTCTATTCAGTGATTGACATGCAATCTCAAGAGTTGAATCAACGTTTTGATGAAGTCAACACATATTTACTTTTATGCATGACATGTTTCGATCCTAGAGATTCATTTTCTGCATTTGATTCGGAGAAGCTGCTTCATCTTGCAAGGTATTATCCATCAGAATTTTCGGAAGTTACTTTGTATGAGCTTGAAAGGAAACTTGAAACATTTATCATCGATGTGCGCATAGATGAAAATTTTTCACAGATATCAGGGATATGAGGTCTTTCACAAAAGATGGTTTCTACCAGGAAACATGAAGTTTTTCCATTGGTTTATTTGTTGATTAAGTTATCATTGATCTTACCAGTTGCCACCGCTTCGGTAGAAAGAGTTTTTTCAGCAATGAAGTTCATCAAGACTTCTCTACGCAATAGTATGGGAGACCAATTATTAAATGATTGCTTAGTTCCATATATTGAAAGAGAAGTGCTTCTTAATGTTACTAATGAAGCTATTATGCAGCGATTTCAGAAAATGAAGAATAGAAGACAAATGTTATGATGTAGTTTCAATTTTTGAACATTGAATTTTTTTATAATAATATTTATGTTTTATTTTTTAAAAAAATTCTTGGGGCCCCCAGCTCCGAATTCCTGGCTTCGCCACTGGTTATAGGTAGCAATCTACAAATTATGTGCTTTGGGAGAAGATATAGTTTTATGTATGTGATAGCTTAGTAACTCTAGAGACCGTAATTCAAGAAAGTCCTTTGGATATTAGCTTTTGATTGTGGTTCCTAAAATTCTGCATTCCTGAGTTTGTTTTGTATTATTTGTTTTTATTTATTATTATTTCTTTCTTTCTTTTTGCCTAGTTTAATTAATCAACCCAAAAATCTCGTGTCTCTAAATAGTATATGACGCTTAGTACATAATAGACAGTTGCAATCTTATTCCTGTGTAATAGACAGTTGCAATCTTATTCCCTGTGTTCGATATCTCGGTACTGACCTTTAGCTATACTAGATCTACATTGTATATTTGCAAGTATTTTTAGCACTAATAATTAGTGCACCAAGTTTTTGGATTGATATTTATGAGTAATGAGTTTAGTTAATTTTTTATAAATGGAAATGTAATATTTTTATGGGACGAACAAAAAAGAAAAAAAAAATCATAGGACGAAGGGAATAGTACAGTATATATTTATTTTAAAATACTTTTTATGTTCCTTAAAATAGGAGATTTTGGTGACAACACAAATGCATTGGCAAGTATTAAAAGTAAAAAAGAAAAATAATTGAAATACTTATAGTGGATAATGAAACTTACGTCATCAGTTTAATGTGTGGTTAGAATTATCAATTAGGTCCCAATCCAGCGCGGCATGGGATGACCTGGTCCCAACCCATCAAGCATAATATAATAATATTTCCTCTGTTCTACAGTAGTGGGGTTATTTTTTTCAGCACTAGTTAAGAAAAATTGTGTTAAGTGAGTTACGTAAAAGTAGAATGAAGCAAGAAATGAAAATTATAGAAAGATAAAGAGAGAATAAAATAACAGAGAATAAAGCAAGAAAGAAAAAATGTGTTGACGTTTGCTTAAAAATAAAATGACTCCACTATTATAGAACATACCAAAATGGCAAAATGTCTCCATGACTGCGGAACGGAGGGAGTATATTATTAACCTGAGTCCAAAAAAATTAGACAAAGTTATAAATGGTGGGTTTTAAAGCGCAAATGGTAGAGAGAGAAGATGGTGGAAGTAGTGTTAGTGAATTGTGGGGTTAAATTTAGAATGATCTGTAAGGATAGTCAGTAGCGTATCCAGAATTTTTGATATGGGGTGCAAAAAATAATTACAGACATAAAATTTTCAAATTTAACTAATCTTTTATATTTTCTTTGTTATGTTATTTCAATTATTCTATTTTATAAAATAAAATCTTTCTCTTTATTTTTTTTATCTAAAAGTTTTATTTTAAATAAAAATAAATTATTCTACCTCCGTCCTCCAAAATTTATCCCACTTTGACTCGGCACGGGTTTTAAGAAATGTAATGAAAAATGAGTTGAAAAAATTAGTGGATTGTGGGTCTTACTTTTGTAGGAATGTAAGTAGGAATGAGTTAGTGGAATATGGAGTCTACTATCAAAAATGATAAAAAAAAAATTAAATGAGACAAATTTTAGGAAATGGACGGAAATAGAAAAATGGGACAAGTTTTCAGGAATGGAGATAGTATATAGTATCACAAAAATTATACTTACATTTGAAATATAAGTATCCATATTTTGTTACTTAGAAATATAATTATATAGATATGAATGTTACGAGGAGGTTAGTTTTATAAATATTACTTTATAATACTACTTATTTTAATTTAGTAATTTATGTTGAGTCTTTTTTGTACACTGTTGCAAAAATATACTACTATTACTTTATAGTTTATACTAGTCATATAAGTATTTATTAAAAATAATTAATGAAAAAAAATATGAAAGACTAAACTATTAAATGAAAAAAGAGCAAGCTATTGGTTAATTTAGAGAAAGGTAGGCTACAGTAAAAAGGAAAACGAGGGAAATGTGCTCAAGAGGACCAACACAGGCCTCTAGTCTGCAGTAAAAGCCCATATTCCACTAGACTACTAATGGATTTTGTTAATATAGAACGACATATATAGTATTAAAGACAAAGTTTTGGGAGTACAGTTGTACTCCTTGTTCTATACTGGATATGCCGCTGAGGATAGTATTTATTTAAAAATTTTAATATTTAGAATTGGTCTAATTTTATAGATAGATATAGCATAGGTGAATATACAGTTTCCATCCACTAGAAATAATATCGCAATTTGCTATTTTGTGACATCCCCAATTTAAATATCACTTATTTTTTTTAGGTCAATTAATTATTTATACTTTTGCGTGGCTGACTTTCATAAATGTTATATAATAATGCTAATTATAAATAAATTAGTTTGTTGTATGAATTTCAACCAAGGAAAAACCGCGTGACTTGTGCATTAAGCTACCTAATTTGTTGAATATTTCAATCATCACTATCGGGATAAATACGTATATTAATATAAACTCGTGATATGTACGTAAAATTTAATCTTAATATAGAACACAAAACTAAAAATATTGAGATCAATTTTAGATATAATTGTGGTCATTGTTATTTCTTATGTCTCTTATTAATTGTTCTTTTTTTTTAAATTTTCATCGTTCTCAATTAATTGTTTGCTTTCACTTTTTACTATAAATGATAGTAGACCACACATTCCACTAATTCATTCTATTCGTATTTTATTATAAATCTAATATATAAAAATGGAACCTATATTTCAACCCGCGTTCTTTTATATTTTTTAAAACTCGAATCAAAACGGACAATTATTAGAGAAAGGAAGAAATAATGTATTTTTAGATCATTCTAAAAAGATAATCTAAAATAATCTAAAAATAACCTCAAATCCGAATTTTTTAAAAAAGACCTAAAAACGGAGTAACTAACTGTGACAATTATAGAAAATACTACTTCACATAATATGCTAGCATCACATCGACAAATCTCATGATTTTAAACTTGGTTTTGTATTAAAATCAATTCTTATTTTTATTAAAATCTTACTAATATATTTTAATCAAATAATCCTATATAAAAATATACAGTTGGAAGGAATTCAATTTAGGGGAATTGTAAATTGAAAGTTGCAAGTTTTATTTGAATTAATGAATAAATTAATTAATGGAAAAACCAAACCGCACTATTGGGATAACCGGATAAGTGAAGAAAATGTTAATATGCCACACTATTTTTTTATTATGAATGTGATGTTGCACTATGATATATACCTTCCACATGTCTAGATCATGGTTTCCGATTTCCAGAAAGGAAAGACTATACTATATCACTAAAGTAAAGATACTTGTTACATTATTATTACACGTGAGGCATTGTTCTTGTCCATTTAGCAATATTAAGAGTTACTCCCTCTGTCACTCCAAGCTAGGAAGATATTCTTTTTAGGTGGTACAAAATTTTTTGCAATTTTATCTTATACTTTGTCACCATTTAATTCGATAATGTTTTATAAAAATAATAAAAATTGGATTGAAAAAGTTAGTGGCACATAAGTCGTACTTTTATATACTATTAGTTTTACAAAAAAATGTGCATGAAAATGAATTATTGGAATGTGAAATCCACTATAAAAAATGATAAAAGTAAAAGGTGACAAATTTTTAGGATGAATGAAAATGGATATAATCGACAAATTTCAGTGACACAGAGAGTATGTGTTAAAGTGGAGAAAGTAATGTATGAGAAAGTGAATAATTTTTTTAAAAAAAGACGATTTTAGTTTTAGTAATGGATTATTTTTGTTGAGACAAATAAAAAAAAAACTTAATCATCTTAAATGAGAAAGAGAGAATACTACTGAGTTCAAAATTCACCAACTAGAATGAGTTATATATGTAACGAAATATTGGAAAATAATTTATTTAACCTATATATGCCTTTTTCTCCTTTAGGAGAGAAAAAACTTCTTCCATCTCAAAAATAAAATTCTAAAAGAAATTTCGAGGCTAGTGTTCATAATTAAATTTGAATCACTCTTATAAAATTACTATTTAATTAAATAAAGCCCATGGAAATGGATCCAAACTTGCTTAAATTGACTTGATTGCATTAAACTAGCTACATTTTAATCATGATAAAAACAAATTAAAATACTATCCAATTTTATAACTTTTCAGTCATGAAATCGTTACTCAAAAATAAAAAAAAAATCTAAAAAAAACTTTCGAGGCTAGTGATCATAATTAAATTTGAATCACTCTTAATTAAATAAATCCCATTCAAACATGCTTACATTGACTTGATTACAATAAACTAGCTACATCTTAATCATAAGACAGATTAATAATACTTGTAACTTTCCAGTCACGAAATTGTTACTCACACGGTGACACTTATAAAAGTGTCATCTACGCGTGGATAAAAGAAACCAAAACCACTTGATCACTTCAATTTTCCCACAAAAATGGAGATTGAAACAAACATAATCTCCACAGAGACCATCAAGCCATCTACTTTAACTCCTAAATCACTAGAAAAACACCACCTCTCATTCCTAGACCAACTAGCTCCACCCTTCTTCATGCCTCTCGTCTACTTCTACTCTTCAAACCCCAAAATCCCCAATTCCCAAAAATCAAACCACCTCAAGCAATCCCTATCCAAAACCCTCTCCACCTTCTACCCCCTCGCCGGCCGCCTCGTCGGCAACCTCTACGTCCACTGCAACGACGCCGGCGCCCCCTTCTCCGAGGCCGAAGCCGACTGCGACCTCTCACACGTCATCACCAATCCAAACCCTGAACACATGACCAAATTTCTCCCTTTCGCACTCAACCAATTCCTTGATCTCTGCATGGCCGTTCAAGCCACCTTTTTCCGGTGCGGCGGCGTCGCCGTCGGCCTCTTAGTCTCCCACAAAATCGCCGACGCGATCTCCTTCTTCTCCTTCGCCAATTCCTGGGCGGCCGCCGCTGCCTCTCCGCCCCCAAAATTCGACGCAGCCGCCTATTTCCCGCCGCAAGACATTTCCGTTTACAAACCCACCGCCGGAATGATGAAGGAAGAGATCGCCACCAAAATTTTCACATTTCCGGCGAAGAAAATCGAGATTCTCCGGGAACGATACGCCGGCGCCGGAGATGACTTGCAGCAGCGGCGGCCGACTCGGGTTGAAGCCCTGTCGACGTTTATATGGACCAGATTCATATCCGCAAGCGGTTTAAAAGCTGAGGCGGGTAAGATCTACACGGTTCAGCACGCGATTAACCTTCGGACCCGGACCGACCCGCCCCTGCCCGAATACCATTTCGGGAACATATTCCGGATGGCGATAGCTAAGCCGGCGGTTGGGGGCAGCGGCGTGGAGCTGGTGCGGAGAGTGCGGGAAGCCATTGAAGCTGTGGAGGGCGGGGAGCATTTGGGTTCGTTGAAGGAGAAAATGGGTCAAGTCGACAAGGGCGAGCTGGTTAGCTTCAGCTTCACGAGTTTGTGTAGGCTTCCCGTTTATGAGGCGGATTTCGGGTGGGGCAAACCGGTCTGGGTTGGATCGCCCGGGCTCTCTTACAAAAATTCGGTTATTTTTAAGGATACAAGAAATGGAGATGGAATCGAGGCGTGGGTTAGTTTGAAGAGAGATGATATGGAGAAATTCGAGGCTGATTTGGAGTTGCAGAAGCTTCTTTTTACGTCATAAACGTATTTCAAATTTCGATTCACATAGTAATTCGTAGTTACATTATCTTTCTTTTGTTTTGATCTTGCAAAGTTTGCATCCCTAGCTAGCTTATGTTGTCTTGAAAAATTTCTTTGTTGTATATGCTTTGTATTAATTTGATGCATAACAATGTGAATTACTCCTTTCAAATATTGAATTCTATCGTTGATTCCATCTCATGTTAATTAAACTAAGAAATCGATGCAATGACTGTTGTGGTGCATTAATTTAGTAAACATATGGGCCTGATGACAGGGAACTAAACATATTGTCTGAAGAATTTTTTTCTAACGCTCGATCTATTATTAAATCAAGATTTATGGTAATGTATTAGTATTATTTAAGCATATTATTCATACATATATTATGCATTTAATTGCTTTCTTAGAATTATACCTACGCAGTACGCATAATATTCTATAGATCCACAGTTTGTTAAAATGGAATATAATTTGTACAATCTCCAAAATCAGACGCTTGTTTGCTTTTGTTGAAGAATTATCTTGTTATCAACTTCTGATCATCTGACATATTCCCATGAATTAGGACTCCATCCGTGTCAAATGTTATAAGGATTATTCCATATGTGTGAATATGAGACGGAGCTTGTCTTAGACCATGTAGCATGTTAGGATTTTGAGATTTTCAATTCGGATCACATATGATATGATTAGCTTTTGGTTATAGTACAGATAATAGGAAATAAATAGTTTCATTAATAAAGTAAAAAAAAAAATACTTAAATACGAATAATTGTACACGTAAATACACAAACTTTGGAATTTGTCTTAAATTCCACTAATTTCTTCTTATCCCTCCTCGTGAAAGTCGTTAAAGTGGTATGAACGAAGGATGATTAGATTTCACAAGTGATGAAGATTAGCTTCTACTTTGCTGGTACCAGTTGTGTGAAGCGGATTTTAGTTAGGGGCAAATCAATGATACATTCAAGATTTTGCATTTCGGTTTGCGTCGTAAAACGTCGATGCATGCACCTGTGACCTGCCAGAGTGTGAAAATGAAACAATTTAGCCATCGATGGATTAGATTTAATTGTAGACACCTTCTACACCTTCCGTCCCACTCAAAATGTCTACAGAATTTTAATAGAGAAAAAAAATAATTGAATATTTTAATATGAACCTTAGACAAATTAAAAAGAAAGATGGATAATCTTAAATAGGACGGAGGGATAATTACTTAGTATAATCAAACGTTGAGTTTTGAAATGTCAGTATTACAGAGAAAATTGTTTTAGCTAGCCAAATTATAATTATACTACTATGAATTAAAATAGATGGGAATAAATTTGGATTTTCAAAGAGCATATATTCAACGAGCAATATCAAGTCCCGGATACATGAATAAACAACAATTTTTTTCTTTACATATAGTAGTGGACCCAATTATTTTTATAATGTTTGTTAAATTAATTTGATTGAATAATTGAGAATGTGAAGAAGATTCATAGAGGAAGAGGATAGATATTTTTTAATCAATTTATGATCGTGTCTTGCCCAATTATAATATGGTGGTCCCCCTCAATTCACAAAGTATATATACACAAAAAGTAAATAAGTAAAGAATTTAATAACCATTTGATTTAATTTCTGTAAACAATAATAATCTCGCGAAACGGGTTACCCGCGGGTATCCGCACCCGACAAGTCGGGTACCCGTACCCGATTTTAGCTAAATTGTTGTCCCGATACCCGCCCCGCGACGTACCGGGATTACCCGATACCCGTGTCGGGTATCCCGTACCCGACATTGCGGGTACCCGTACCCGACCCGAAATCCTAATAAAAAATTTGAAAACCATAACAACCGTCTATGTTCCCTAATTTACTTTATTAATATCAATGGTAAACGTTGAATATATTGGGAATAAAAGGTAGGGAACACTCTATAGCTAGTTCGGTGAGTTTTCAATTGTATGTTCGTTGGAATATATAAATGTTTCAAAAGAATTCTTAGATAAAGTACTTCCATTGTTCCACCTTAATAGAGACATTTCATTTTCTGACTCATTTTGGAAAAATAATAATAGAAATACTCTTCTCTACATTATTATCTCTCTTACTTTATTTTTCCTCCATTCTAACTATATATTTTTAATTTTTCAAAATGAGTGCGTATAAGGCTATTATTATTTAACTATTTACTTGTTTTTTTTTCTACTTTAACTATTTGAAACACGTCTATTAATATGGAACGGAGGGAGTATTAAAAGATGGAATATGGCTAATACTAATAATAACGGGTATTATCGGGACTAAGGGGTAACCCGCGCGGGTAGTGGGTATACCCGCTACCCGTAAAACTCTAAAACGCATTACCCGATCCCGCCCCGTTTCCCGTTATCGTCGGGTAGTGGGTACCCAATACCAGGCGGGTAGCGGGTCGAGATGGGAATTACCCATTACCCGCTACCCATTTTGCCACCCCTATACCATAGCATCAATAAACTAATATCATCATAACATATAAATGCATTAGTTTCAAAAAAGTATCACAAAAAACAATCAATGTTATCCTACTAATTAGGATATCACTGGATAAAATATCATAGCATGCCCAAACAATATTTTTTTAACTAAAAATAAACATCTTTATCGAACAGTTATAAATATAATAAACCGAACATATCAGTCAACAAACACATATTTATCTCAAAAAAATGATTTAACGCACTCTTATTTCCCTGCGCATACAATAATACCTTTAAGATGATAATGCAAAATCTTTATGACAATTATTAGATCTTATGGGTAATAAATAGGTCTAATTTCTGTGCTTATACCCCTCACTCTAATACTATCTATCCTCCAAGTGTATATTCTATATTGATTGAGATTGAGACGCTAACATTTTGAACATCACTTTTTTTTTTCAATGGATATATAAATAGAAACTTTCACAAACCGTATCATAATGGATTCAAGTCCGAAACTTCTGGCAGCTTCAAACATTATCATTCTACCAATAGACCAATGCACGCGCACACACATTTTGAACTCAATTATTTAGATGTGAGGAGGCTGCGTTCGCACCTATATAATTCTTGTGTTGTGGTGAGAAGAAAACCAATAACCATCAAAATAAGTTTTTGAGTTATGGAGATTGAAACAAGAGTAATTTCAATTGAAACCATCAAACCATCTTCTCCAACCCCAAAATCACTCCAAAAACACTACCTTTCCTTTCTTGATCAAATCTTTGCTCCAGTCTTGATGCCCATCATCTACTTCTACTCATCAAACCCCAAAATCTCCCAATCCCAATTTTCAAACCACCTCAAACAATCCCTCTCCAAAACCCTCTCCCTCTACTACCCCCTCGCCGGCCGCCTCGTCGGCAACCTCTACGTCCACTGCAACGACGCCGGCGTCCCCTTCGCCGAAGCCGAAGCCAACTGCACCCTCTCTCAAGCCGTCACCAATCCACACCCCCAAAACACCTACAAATTCGCAATCCCCCCCAAAACCCTAGGCCTTTGCATGGCCGTTCAAGCCACCTACTTCCGCTGCGGCGGCGTCGCCGTCGCAATCTCGATATCCCACAAAGCGGGAGACGCTTTATCCGCCTTCATGTTCGCCAAGGCCTGGTCCTCCTCCTCGGCCACGCTGATCCCCAGGTTCGAGGCTGCAGCATATTTCCCGCCACGGGATATTCCCGTGGACAGGGCCGCCGCCTCGGACCTGACGAAAGAAGAGCACGTGGCGAGGATTTTCACTTTCCCGGAGTCAGAGATATCCGCTCTTCGGGAAAGGTACTCAACCGGTGGAGGGCGGAGGCCGAGCCGGTCCGAGGCCTTGACGGCTTTTATATGGACCCGGTTCATAGCGGCCACGGGCGCGAGATTCGACCTGAATAAAACTTATGAGCTGTTGCATTTAGTAAACCTAAGGGGCCGGGTCAACCCGCCAATGTCCAAATATAGCTTCGGGAACATATTGGGGCAAGCGAGGGCGAGTCCGGGGCCGGGAGACGACGGCGCTGAGGTTGTCCGGAAAATGCGGGAGGCGGTGAGGGCGGTGGACGGCGTTGGTAGGAATTTCATGGAAGAGAATGCGGATCTGATTGATAATGAGAATGTTGTTTGCTTGGGTTTCTCGAGCCTGGTTGGGTTTCCGGGTCATGAGGTGGATTTCGGGTTGGGGAAACCGGTTTGGATCGGGCTGGGCTGGTTTCCGTTTATGAATACGGTTTATTTATCTGATGCAAAGTGTGGTGGAATTGAGGCGTTGATTATATTGAGCAAATGTGATATGGATAAATTTGAAGCCTCATTTTTCATGAGTAATTTGTAATCAAAATTAATATAGTACTCCCTCCGTTTCTTCATAGTTGAGGCGGAACTTTTTGGCACGTAGTTTTAGAAATGAATGTTGGGTGTGCTAAATAAATAGATAAAAAAGTAAGAATGAGGAAAATATAGAGAGAATAAAGTTAGAGAGAAAAGTAATAAAGAGAAAAAAGTTGTCATATATGGAAATGACTCAACTATGATGAAACTATGAAGAAACAGAGGGAGTAGAAATAAAAAAAAATGACTCAACTATAAAGAACGGAGGGAGCGTTATTTATTTCCTTTTTACAGCATAGATATACAGTATACTTGCTATAAATGGATGATTCTGCCATGTACGATTCAATCATGTTATAAATGCCGTGTTGTTTTGATTTTCTAAGTCTGTTATGTTAACGTGTTGTACTCATCTCCATAGAATTTAATGCATTGGAGTTATGGGTGCATGCATTATTGAAGTAATGGGTCCATTTTATAATGGGCCCATCAGTCTATGCATACTGATCTCAAAATTGTGTATGCACTTTGCATCATGTGCTCTGGACTAGTAGTATTTATTAATTCCAAAATTAGAATGTGTATAAAAATATTCAACAATTTACACTAAATTTTAATTTAAATTGAATATTTTCTTGCAAAATTTTAAAAAATAATTTAAATTTGTCTTAGTGTAAATCTAAAAATTAGTATATTATTAAAACTAATTATCTAATCCATTTTGAATTTTAAATTAGCATTGGAGATGGTTTTAAAAACTTCGTCTAGAGCCTAGAGGTGTACTTAAATACGCAGACTTCTTCTCTCTCCCCTCGTGATTCGTGAAAGCCTCTGTCTATGCTCCTCAAAACGGTTAATTATAAAAAAAAGGACATCTTTAAATACTCCTAGTACTAGAAAACAAATTAAACATTAGAGCATCCGCAATGGTCGGCTAGCGACCGGCTAGCCGATTCGTCGCGCTAGCCGATCGGCTAGTCGAACCATTGCAACCGGCGAGGGCGATTTCGGCGAGCGGATCGGCGTGGGCTGGCCGAAGTGCTAGCCGATCGGCTAGCCGCCATTGTGGAGGCCCGATCGGCCAGCGCCGATTTTCATTTTTTTTTTTTTTTTTAATCATATATAAACGCGATTTTCGTTTCATTTTCATTTGCACCACTTGTTAAAACGAGTTTTCTATCTCTCTAACTTTCTGTACAAGAGCATCATCGAACGATGAGTAACGCAGGTGGTAGTGGTAGTGGTAGTGGTAGTGGTGTGGATCCTGAGGAGTACGAACGGAGGATGAACGAGGCTATGGAGGCCTACATGAACCGCGGGATGGAGCGGTACATGCGTATGGTGGAACAGCAGGCGATACCTCGCCCTCCACGAGTTGTCCACCACCGAGCAGTGATTGATCGGGATCACGTAGCTGCACATCAGCGGCTGTACGAGGACTACTTTGCAGAGTACCCGCGGTTTCCCGCCAACATGTTCCGGCGGCGTTTTAGAATGCGCAGGGAGTTGTTTATGCGCATCGTTGGGCCATTGGAGCGTCAATATCTGTGTTTCCGCTTCAGGCACGATGCGGCTGGCAGACCCGGCCACACCCCTATCCAAAAGTGCACGGCGGCAATCAGGCAGTTGGCCTACGGAGGCGCGGCAGACATGTGGGATGAGTACCTCCACATCGGTGAGTCGTCAGCCCTGAAATGTCTGAAGGAGTTCTGTGGGGGCGTGATCAACATTTTCGGTGAGCAGTACCTTCGAAGCCCTACTCCCAAAAATTGTCAGAATTTGATGCAGATGCACGGGGAGAAGCATGGGTTCCCGGGGATGTTAGGCAGCATAGACTGTATGCATTGGGAGTGGAAGAACTGTCCGACTGCCTGGAAGGGGGCCTACACGACCGGCTACAAGTCAAAGAACCCCACGATAATCCTCGAGGCCGTAGCTGATTACCGGCTGTGGATCTGGCATGCGTATTTTGGGGTAGCCGGGTCGAACAACGACCTCAACGTCCTGAACTCGTCTCCCCTCTTCAACGAGAAGTGCCAGGGCGTCGGTCCAGCCGTCTCTTTTGTGGCCAACGGCAACCGGCATGATATGGGCTACTACTTGGCGGATGGGATATACCCTCGGTGGCCGGTCTTTGTGAAGACGATCCGACAAACAAGTGATGAAAAGAAGGCCTACTTTGCGCAACGACAGGAGTCGGCGCGCAAGGACGTGGAGCGCGCATTTGGTGTGCTCCAGTCTCGATGGGCGGCAATTAAGGGTCCAACGCGTTTGTGGGATGTCGGATGCGTTTCCGAGATAATGTACGCCTGCATTATCCTGCACAACATGATCGTCGAAGACGAAGGCGTGCAACTGACTAGTTGGGTCAGTGACGATGAAGCCGGTCCAAGCCACGGAACGGCCACCCCTAGTGTACGACAGGGGGTACCTCTCGATGAAGCCGACCGACTCAAGGAATTTGCCAACATGCGCCAAGTGGATGCTCATATTCAACTCCAAAAGGATATAATTGAAGAGTTGTAGGCACGGAGGATTGCACGGCGATAGTTTTTTTTCTTTATTATGCATGTAATTTTTTTTTATCTATGTAACATTTTTAAATGCAATTAATGAATTTTCCCGTATATGTGTCGTAAATTTAATTCCGTATTTTAATCGTAATTTTAATTCCGTAAATGTAGTATATTTTGAATTATTTTTATTGCGGCTGGCCTATGGCTGGCCTAAATCTGATGTGACAGGTGATTTTTTTAGTGTTGCTGACGTGGCAGGGGAGAGAATGGCTGGCCTATGGCTGGCCTAAGCACCATTGCGGATGCTCTTAGGCCAAAATTTAATACTCCATGTAGTAAGAAAGGAATAACATAACATATGGTTGAAAAGCTGTCCTGCTTGAGGATAAATGAATCACAGGTCAGAGTGTAAGACGCTGTGGGGGCGGGGGGGCGTTGGGAGGAGTTTTCCGGGGAAGGCAGTTGTTACGGCTCAATTCCCACATCGGTTGTGAGAACAACTGGTGTGGGGAATATAGACCAAATGAGCTCTCTCTCCTAATAGGTTAGTCTTTTGCGGCATTCTATACATCTGATGCATATAAAATTTTGAAAGAAGCATTTATATCCTAGATCGACAAAAAACACAATTTTCAATTGGTTAATAAAGGTCCATCTCGAGCCATATGCTTTTGATCAAAACAGAGATATGAGGCAAATGCCAACACACTGCAAGGAAATTGGAACATTAACAAAATATCAGTTCCTTAAATTGATTGAATGTAATTTATGTGAATTAATTTCATGACTGTATTTTATGATCTTACTCTCTAGATATATAGATTGTACAAATTTGATGCATACATTATAGAAAAGCCAAACTATCAAGTTTACCTATATATGTTTGAATCAGAGGTCAAATTAGAGCAACAAAAAGGGCTCCTTGAATCGACACTCTACATGAGTTAGACTTCATATGCTTACCAAGTCCTTACACCATCTTTGACTATATATCAAGTTGGTGAAGTCCTATTGCAATTAATGCAGGAAAGAAAAATGGCAGTAGCAAATTGCAGTATATATTAGCACTAAAGTATTCTATGGGTTTTTAAGCCACCTATATGAGTTTTCTTCTTCTACTACTAGGGCGGCTGTACGAGAATAAAAGGAAAAGCTCAACTCTCTTATAACAGAGCTCATTTTCACTAGCAACTAGTGGGATAGAAAACGGGAGAGTTTGGTGAATGCATGCATTATAAATTTCTGAGAGAAGAAAGGGTCAGAAAATATCATATGGATTTTTTTTCCTAATTCCCTTAAAATTGTAGCTCAATCCTTTTGTGTTTTTCAAGTTACTAAAACTTGAGATTTGTGTTTCTCCTCTAGAGTGTAGGGAGAATTTCGTATGTTATATGCATGGTGGAAGATATCTAGACTCTGGTCTCATCGTCTTTCTCGATTTTTGTTTCTCCACGTAAATTTTTTGTCTCGCAATTTTATATTAAGCATCAATCATACTACTACCTTCGTCCACAAAAGTCAGAGTAGATTGTGAATGACACAAGTTTTAATATGCAATTGGTAAAATAAAAAAGAGAAGAGAAGTGGTGGAAGTACTAATGTTAGTGGATTGAGGAGTCTATATTATTAATACTAGTATTTAATTGTTTAAAACTTTCTATATTTAAAAATTGGTCTAATTTTGGTGGACAGCCTAAAATGGTAATACTAGTCCGTTTTTTTTTAGATAGAGGTAGTACATGTTTTCTTGGTTTGGTCTTATGTTGAATCCAACAAGAGAGAAGATCAAGCATTGTCTATTTTACTGAGAGAATAAAATAAAATGGACAATTCTCCCTTCATTGATACGCAGATGTTATATTTTACTCCCTCAGTTTTTTACAAATAGTAACTATTTCCATTTTGGGCCGTTTCATAAAAATAGAAATTGCAGAATCTTTCTATTTTAGGACATGGACCCCACAATCCACTAATTCTGCTCTCACTACTTTTTCTGTTCCTCTCTCTTACTTTACTCATTTTTCCTTTCCTCTCTCTTACTTTATCAATTCTCTTCTCATTATCTTTACCAATTGTGCATTAAAATCCGTGTGTCAGTTTCAAATATTTCTATTTTTTTTAATACAGAGGGAGTTGTCACACCCAAACCTCATTATATTATGTATTCTCTTATAATGATAAACTCCCAACTTTGGAACAATTAAACCAAATATTAAGAACACAAAACACCATATATCATAATAATTTCATAAACCATAATTTATCAGATACGTATTTCAAAATATTTTGAACTATAGTGGGACTCTCTCATCACTCTATATGATACTCCCTCCGTCCCGCTTTAGCAGTCCCATTGACTTTTCTGCACTCGTTTTGTAAAAATGATAATAAATAGTTAAAGTGGAGAAATAATAAAGTAAAAAAGAGAATAATATAGAGAAGAGTCTTATCTACATTATTCTCTTTTTTACTTTATTATTTCTCCACTTTAACTATTTATTATCATTTTTACAAAACGAGTGCAGAAAAGTCAATGGGACTGCTAAAGCGGGACGGAGGGAGTATATGTTTATCTACATGAAAAATGACAAAAGGAGAAGGTTGACATAATGTGTCCGCTGCCGACTCTGATAACACGTTGAGTTCGCATAACTCATGTTAACTAAACATCATTGATATCTTATCTAAAAAATACTAGTGATTTAAATGAACCACAACTCAGTGTATGTAAACTTCACATTTAATTTCAGACCACACAAATATCAAATATATTTATTAAGCAGTATATATAACCAGGAGCAATAAATATCATTAACAAACTAATATCCATATGCATATTCCATTTATTATTCTGTGACAAATTAAGTCTGGTATCTGTCCAGGATTCCTCTATGACCCTTCGATTAGACTCATAGGTCCCTCTATATTTGAACCGAAGGTCCCTCTGTATTTTACTTCTAAAATTTCAGATCCAGAGCAAGATCGTCACAGATCCTCTTTAATTCACATGATTCACGTACTTTCAATATCATATGTAAAACATATTCATTGTACTAATCTCATATCCATATCATATCCCACCAAATAATTCTAATAAAATATATAAATACATCCATTGCACCAATCATATACTCATATCATATTATACCACCATTGTCCAATAAGATATAGCTATATCAAGTTCACCTCATATAATCTCTATATTCACTCTAAATCAACACTATAAAATTTAAAATAAGATTTATACAAACCTTACTTAAATAAATAATTTTACCGAACACAAATTCCTGCTTCCCGATTTATGACTCTAATTCTGAAAAATATCTTTAAAACAAATATCCTCTCCAACAATTTATTTTCTCTCTCCACTTCTCTCATTTTATTTTTTTTAAGAAATTCGTATACATGCATATACATAAACTCATGTGTCTCCTTCCGTCGGTTTTAGATGACCACTCCCCTTATGTATTATAATTACACTAAATTATATATTCCAATGAAATTTTTGACCATGTCATACTACAAATGTATGTTTAATTCTCTATTAGCTAGACACGTATACACTTGTTGTTCTTCTTACACTTCCACACGTGCACTACTTCATTTATGTCCACCTATTTTATTACCAAAATATGGACTATAACTAAAAATTCTATTTTCAGCAAAATATATCTTGTAGCTCATATAAATATTTAAAATCACAAGTTGACTCCCAATTAATAACCACACTTTAATCTTGGATGTTTTTTAGTTTGAAAAAATATCACATTTTCTTTTATAGAAAAAATTCTTATATTAATATTAAAAAAAATATTTTTTCTCTCCACTTAACACATAAAATAATACTCCCTCCGTCCCATTAAAAATGCAACGTTTACTTTTGCGCACTTGTTTTGGAAAAATTATAATAAATAACTAAAGTGGTGAAAAAATAAAGTAAGAGAGAGAATAATGTAGAGGAGAGTTCCCTTTATATTATTCTCTTTTTTACTTTATTTTTTCTCCACTTTAACTATTTATTATTATTTTTTCAAAACATGTGTGAAAAAGCAAACGTTTCATTTCTAATGGGATAGAGGGAGTATATTTTAAACTTTTGTGTCACAAGACTTCATAATATAAAACTATTTTCATAAGACTTCCTATTTCACTAATTCATTTCATTCATAATATAAAACTAATATTCCCTCTGTTCGTGAAATGTTATTCAATTTTGGCATTTTAGTTCGTCCATCAAAAATTGCCCACTTTATTTTTTTCTATTATAAGTAATTCGACCCTACTTTCCACTAACTCTTTACACTCGCATATTACTATGAAACTAATATATAAATGTGAGATCCTTATTCCACTAACTTTTTCAACTCATTTTTTTTCACATTTTTTAAAACCCTTGTCGAGCCAAACTTTGGACAATATTTCATGGATGGAGGGAGTAGTATATATATAAAAAATAGAATTCCTCACACTTTTCTTTAAAATGTCAAATAGTTTATCAAAATCCACAATATTTCCACTATTGTACAATTAATAGGGATACGTACGAGGGAGTATTATATTACTAGAGTTGCCTTCACAGAGCAAGTTCAAGCACCTTTTATATTTTAATGATCAAGACGTCAACATTTTCAATTTAAATAGTCAGACGTTTGGAGGTTGCCACTATATAATACTCCTACTTCTAACATTGTTGTGAGAAGAAAATCAAAAGCCATCAAAATCCGTTTTACAATGGAGATTGAAACAAAAGTAACATCGATTGAAACCATCAAACCATCTTCCCCAACCCCAAAATCTCTCCAAAAACACCACCTTTCCTTTCTTGATCAAATGTTTGCACCCATCTTGATGCCCATCGTCTACTTTTACTCATCAAACCCCAAAATCTCCCAATCCCAATTTTCAAACCACCTCAAAACATCCCTTTCCAAAACCCTCTCCCTCTACTACCCCCTCGCCGGCCGCCTCGTCGGCATCCTCTACGTCGACTGCAACGACGCCGGCGTCCCCTTCGCCGAAGCCGAAGCCAACTGCACCCGCTCTCAAGCCGTCACCAATCCACACCCCCAAAACACCTACAAATTCGCAATCCCCCCAAAAACCCTAGGCCTTTGCATGGCCGTTCAAGCCACCTACTTCTGCTGCGGCGGCGTCGCCGTCGCAATCTCGATGTCCCACAAGGTGGGAGACGCTTTATCCGCCTTCATGCTAGCCAAGGCCTGGTCCTCCTCCTCCACCGGCGGCGCAACGCCGCCGCCTAAGTTCGAGGCGGCCACCTATTTCCCGCCACGGGATATTCCCGTGGACGTGACCGCCTCGGCGCTGGCGAAAGAAGAGCACGTCGTGAGAATCTTCACTTTCCCGGAGTCGGAGATCGCGTACTCAGCCGGCGGAGGGCGGAGGCCGAGCCGGTCCGAGGCCTTAACGGCTTTTATATGGACCCGGTTCATAACGGTGAGATCCGACCTGGGTAAAACATGCGCGTTCACGCATATGGTAAACCTACGGGGCCGGGTCGACCCGCCAATGTCGGAATATAGCTTCGGGAACATATTAGGGATGTCGAGGGTGAATCCGGGGGCGGGAGACGACGGCGCTGAGGTTGTCCGGAAAATGCGGGAAGCCGTGAAGGCCGTCGACGGAGGGGGTAGGAATTTTTTGGAAGAGAATGCGGATTTGATTGGTAACGAGGTGGTTTCGTTGGGTTTTTCGAGTTTGGTTGGGTTTCCGGGTTATGAGGTGGATTTCGGGTTGGGAAAACCGGTTTGGATCGGACTGGGCTGGTTTCCGCTCATGAATACGGTTTATTTCATGGATTCCAAGTGTGGTGGAAATGGAATTGAGGCGATGATCATATTGAACTAACATGATATGGACAATTGCAAGCCTCACTAATGATTAGTACTACTAGTAAACTGTAATCAAAATGTCTATATAATATTTATTTCCTTTTAGTAACATATAATCGGATGATTCTATACTAGTTGTCTGGTTGGTATAAGATTCAATAATAATGTTATTGTAAATGCTTGGTGTAACTGTATTTTTTTCTAAGTATCAACAATCATACATTTTGTTGTCATTTTTACAATTTAACACTTGTTAGTAACTAAAAAAAATATAATAATAATATTAATAATATATAGCGGTATAATTAATAAATAGGAAGAGCCAACAATACGCGTGCTACGCTAAAATCACGTAAGCTAAATCAAGAAATTGCATCCAATAGAATGGGGGGTCAAAGCATCACAAAAATAAATGGAAAATTGTTTGTAATCCTTTCTTAGAAAAATTCAAGACATCACAGTACTGCGTGGCTCTACAACGGGGTGAGCCTCGTGGGGGGCTCTGACTAGTCACGTCGAGCTCAAGCTCTCGCATCCTATTCAACTAGTTTGCCAAAGCTCCATTTGCGTTGCTGCTACTTTCGAGACGATATGATGTGAATTCGGGTGTCCTAGAGAATAATCGAAGAACCGGATTTGAGGACAAATCCTTTCACAAAGAAGGAGAGGATGATGTGAATCCGGGTATTCACAATCATAGGATGCAACGACATCGAGGGCCATGGGTTGATTGGGGTCCGAAAAGAAGGTGGAGATATGACAAGGAGCCAAGCCGGATTCAGAGGTCTGACTCAAACCAGAATTTGCCTATCAAAATGATGTCCAAATTCTGTTCTAAGACCACCATTATCTTCATCGTCGAAAGAGCTTCGCGTGAGTACCTTACACGCCTCAATCGGAGCTCGGATGAGGAAGTTATGGCCGTTTGACGAAAGTCGCGCAGAACTGCCAAAAATGCCCGGCCACAGAGAAAACGCCCGGGCAAGGCCCCAAAACGCCCGGGCCGGGCGTTTTGCCCGAAAATGCCATTTTTTAAGATTTTAAAGACTATTTTCCCTATTACTTTTGTTTTAGTATAAATACTGTTTTGTAGGGTTTTCATTCTCAGCTTTTGAATATTTGTAAGAGACCATGTCTCCATATTTGAGAGCTCACCTTCTTCATCTTTTGAAGACTTATCAAATTCCTTCGGGTTGCATTCGATTTTTTGCCGGGCTAAGGTTGATTGTAAAGGTATGCTTGCTAGTTCTTGTGTTGCTAGTTTGTGGAGCCATTAGGTGTTTGTATGTGAAAGTGCCTTTGGGATTTCTTTCTTGTTCTTCACCTAAATCATAACACTAATCCATCCTCTATCCTTTTATCCATTTTTCTTGTTCCATTTCTTGGTTTATCTTGTTTATTTGTTTGGTTTATTTACAAGAATAAGTTCGGGGCAAATTCATGAGTCTTCAATCTAGAAGATTCACATTTTTTGGTATCAAGAGCCATTGGTTCTTGTTATTGTAAGCAAAAAAATAAAAAAGAGAAAAAAAAAATTCTTCAAAGAGTAAAATTGTTAGAAAATTGTCAAAAAAAAAAAAAAAGAGAGATCTCAAATCCTATCCATGGGCTTTTGCTATAAATTGATATATGTGTTCTTGGGTATGTCAATTTGATTGTTGGAAAGTTGTAGGCCGAAATTACATCAATTGTTGGGTCTATTGTTGTTGGGTGAAATTGTGCACACAAAGTGTTTGTTAATTTGTCCCATTGGCTTAGCTCCCTACTTTCACTAATCTTATGGCTTCTTGGACTAGTTTTCACTTGCCTAGTTGTGTATCTTGTTTGTGCTATTTGTGCAACCCTTGGGATTACATCATCGAGAGCAAGTGAGGGAGAGTATCTAGCCACTAAATCTCTAAACCTTCCGAGAGACATTGGGTGTGAGTTTGCGGAATTGGGGACATACTTTGTGGGTTGGGAAATGAGCTCCTAACTAAAGTCTCCATTCTTGGGTGTGTGCGTTGTTTGTGTTATTAACAAAAGGGATGTGTCCCTAGTCCTCTTTATCTTCTTTGTAGGTACCGAAAATGCCACCACGTACGAGGATTTCTAAGCACAATTCGCCTAGAAGGGAGGATGGGGACGACATCGCGTCCACATCCGACGACACCCTCAAAGAGATGTTTTCCTCAATCATGAAGGAGATGCGCGATGCGCGGGGAATCATGAATTCTATGCAAGAGGGATTTACGGCATACCATGAGAATATATCTCTCATAAGAGATCGAGTTAGGCATAACCATTCCATAGCACCTAGTGACCGAGAGAGACATGATAGGAGTGACTACAAGTCAAGGTATCACGATGATGGACTTGATAGAGGGAGTAGAAGGGAACAAGTACCAAAGTTCCATGAAGAGTCTAACTCTAAGAGGATGAATGATCATGGTCATCTTAAGGTGCATGAGTGGTTAATAGGAGAGGGAGTCTCAAGTAAATCAAGGGAGAGCTCAAGCCCTCGAAATTATGGTGATGACACAAGCCGAATAAGCATCCCACCAAAGAAGGTGGACCGATCTCATCCTAGCCATCACACGAAGGTTTCATCGTGGTTGTTATCTAACTTCACTACTTCAAAGAGCTTGTATCAAAATAAGTGTGGCGATGTTAACCACTTTGTTAAAGAGCATGTCAAGCATAGAGTGGATTTTGTTGCCGATGATGATGAAGAGTCTTCCACGGCCGTACATGGAGAAAACGCTCGCCCAACTTTCAATGATGGAATGTCTAGCATAGTGGAAGCCGGGGACGGAAGTGAGCCATTAAATGCCCTTTAAATCTTGAACAACGAACCAAAGCCACATGAGGTTGATAATGGGAATAAGCACTTGAGAGGGAATCGAGAGAAAGAGCAAAAGCTAGAAAATGAGAGCATGCTTCAAAAGCAAATAGAGCGTGAGAAAAGGCGAAAATGTGAGATGCAAAAGTCAAGAGAGAGTGGTGGGGTGAGTGTGAATCAACACTTTCAAGAGAGAAAAACCACAAGCATGTGAGAAAAAAAGGTTGCTTTTTAGATTCTAAGATCACCCATGGGAGGGCTCTAAACCACCCTATCATTTTTGCCCTTGGTGGGGAGAATGACTTTTATTTCACTAACTCTTATTACTTGTCTTTTCTCTTGGATGACATTTTGAGACAGGAATTGGAAGGATTGGAATGTGAACCTCGAGTCGTGGATGCACCGAGTGACTTCTTACCGGTGATGAACTCATGGACGCAAGGTCAAGTTGAATCACCTCTTTCCCAAGGTGAACTTGATCGGGATTTGAGGACAAATCCTTCAAAAGAAGGAGGGGATGATGTGAATTCGGGTGTCCTAGAGAATAATCGAAGAACCGGATTTGAGGACAAATCCTTTCACAAAGAAGGAGAGGATGATGTGAATCCGGGTATTCACAATCATAGGATGCAACGACATCGAGGGCCATGGGTTGATTGGGGTCCGAAAAGAAGGTGGAGATATGACAAGGAGCCAAGCCGGATTCGGAGGTCTGACTCAAACCAGAATTTTCCTATCAAAATGATGTCCAAATATCGTCAAAAGAGCTTCGCGTGAGTACCTTACACGCCTCAATCAGAGCTCGGATGAGGAAGTTATGGCCGTTTGACGAAAGTCGCGCAGAACTGCCAAAAATGCCCGGCCACAGAGAAAACGCCCGGGAAAGGCCCCAAAACGCCCGGGCCGGGCGTTTTGCCCGAAAATGCCATTTTTTAAGATTTTAAAGACTATTTTCCCTATTACTTTTGTTTTAGTATAAATACTGTTTTGTAGGGTTTTCATTCTCAGCTTTTGAATATTTGTAAGAGACTATTTCTCCATATTTGAGAGCTCACCTTCTTCATCTTTTGAAGACTTATCAAATTCCTTCGGGTTGCATTCGATCTTTTGCCGGGCTAAGGTTGATTGTAAAGGTATGCTTGCTAGTTCTTGTGTTGCTAGTTTGTGGAGCCATTAGGTGTTTGTATGTGAAAGTGCCTTTGGGATTTCTTTCTTGTTCTTCACCTAAATCATAACACTAATCCATCATCTATCCTTTTATCTATTTTTCTTGTTCCATTTCTTGGTTTATCTTGTTTATTTGTTGGATTTATTTACAAGAATAAGTTCGGGGCAAATTCATGAGTCTTCAATCTAGAAGATTCACATTACGATATGCCCTTTTATCTTTAGAAATGATGCATGTTAAAACTAGAACAACAAAAATAACTCCTTGAATCCACTTTTTTTTTTTTTTTTGGTATTTCAAAACAATCTACTCTCTTAATCATAGCGTGTTTTAGGTTACGAATTGTTTTTACGCCCGCATCAGGTTTGTGTTTTTCTCTTTTTTTACATTATACTATCATATTTTTCTATTTGACTAGCTATCCATCTATTATAGGAGTAACACCATGCATTAATTATCCTATACGTTTATCTTTTTTTTATGGCAAATTATTCGCTGGTATGATTATGGCATGAAAACAACCATTGGTTGACAATTTTTAATTATATATTATATAATCCTTTCTATAACTAGCATGTTGATTTTTCAAACCACGAAATATTAATTAATTTTGACGAAAATAGCTTTACCAACTCTTCACTCCAACTCCTCCACAAAGCCAATAATTTCTAATTAATTAAAGTTGCATGATGGCTATCTACGTCGTGAGATCTATTTTTCTTATCCAAAATCTAACTATATTTCAGTATTTGTTTGGGGATGAGTTAATGCCAATGGATTGAATTATTACGATTTTGAATGTCTCAAGTCCAAATTCGATCGAATCATTGCATCACAATTTCTTTTATTAATGTCAAAAAATTAGTATAGTTGTTGACTTTTGACCATTTCAAGAATACAAATATTTTGTTTGTTCTTTCTTAAAGTCATAAAATTAGTATAGTTCTAAACTTTTATTTCTTCTCCAATCAACCGACATTTATATATTAATATTAAAAATCGTTCATAAATATGTACTACTGTAGTTGCCTAGTTGGCTGTCCATTTCTGCCCGACGAGATATGGATTATGTCAAAGATATTGGCCTGTGGGCTGTTCATTTAATGCTGACGAGTAATTTGGATTGACAAAAAAAATGAAATTAATTACTATGGTGCATGTGGTGACTGGTGAAGGTATAATGAAAAGAGATACAAAGTCATAACAAATTTCATTAAAATTTTTAATTATACGAGATAATTGTGAAAGGTACAAAGTCATAAAAAATTTCATTAGAATTTTTAATAATATGAGATAATTGTGAAAGGTAGGTTTAATTAGTTTTTACTTTTGAAAGTTAAAAAAGTGACCAAAAATCAACCAAAATTAATTATTTAAATGATAATTTTTCCTTATTTCAAGTATATTTTTAGTAAAATACTATAGTTAATTAATACTTTATCCGGTCTAATTAAACAATATACAGAATTACAGATGATAAAGTCTAAATCATTGATTCTATTACTAAGAAAATTAATGCACAAATAATAAAGCGCAATTTAATCGGTAAAACACGTCTATTTCATCTCACGTACGGTAAAGGTTCCTTTCCATGCCCTATTGCCGAATAAGATAAACTGGAAAATGATGCACGATTCTCAAGTTTTTGGATTTTTGAAAAAAATGCATATTAATATTTCCTTAATAGAAGCTCTATACCAGATGCCTACATATGTCAAGTTTATGAAAAAGAATTGGATCCGTTATGAAATTATGCCGGCGATATCTTAGTTGGTTACAAGCATAGCAAATCGATTGTACTACCTATTAAACCCAAATTTCTATCACCAAGAAATTAAAACAGCTTGAGAAATTGAAATCCTTATAAAGTGAATGCAATTATAAATTCTATTGGAGTTATGGGTCCATTCATACATTATACTATTTAGAGAGTAATGGGCCCATAGACTTTATAGTTTGGAGTGAACTACAAAAATAGTTCCTAGACTATGGGTTTATCTCGTCCATAGTCCCTGTACTAAGGGTTTATCTCGAAATTGGTCCTTTTGGCTTTTTTTGGTACGAAAATACCTTTTGATATTATTTTGGGGGGTTTGGGCAATTTGGTCTTGTAACACTTTTAACATTTTAAATCTGATATTATTTTAGTTATGTACTAACTTTGATATTATTTCAAAATTATCATTCTTCTTCCATTTTGTTATACTTCACTGAATTTTTTTTTTTCAATATTAGATTTAATTTTATAAAATTAAATTTAATATTTAGATTTTTAAATATCAATAAATTTTTTTAATGAAAACTATTAATTCATGGACACTATAAATATTGATTAAACTATTAATTTTTGTTATTTAATATAATATTCAATTGAATTGAAGAAGTACAGAAAAATACTATTAATCATGATGGAAAAATAAGAGTTATTCTATTTAGCCTCCGTTCGGTTGTTATAATTGCTTGTGATTAAATATTATGAAGTTGACTAAAAATTTGATCCTACTTAAAATTTTATATAGGAGTATTTTTGTTGAAATTTTCTAGTAAATTTTGATTGTTTTCAAATTAATAAACGAAAATTATGTTAGTCTTACATTAGATGCATATTTATTTCAGAATAAATTGTGTTATATAATCTATTTATGATAACGCTACTCCCTCCGTCCCACGTTACTTGAGTCACTTCTTTTTTGCACTCGTTTTGAAAAAATAATAATAAATAATTAAAGTGAAGAGAAAATAAAGTAAAAAAAAAGAATAATATAGTTAAAACTCTTCTCTACATTATTCTCTCTCTTACTTTTTTTTCTCTCCATTTTAACTATTTATTACTCCCTCCGTTCCATAGTAATGAAGGCGAAACTTTTCGGCACGGAGATTAAGAAAAATTGTGTTTAGGTGAGTTAAGTAAAGAGAGAATAAAGTGGAAAATAAAAAAGGTAGAGAGGTGAAGAGAGAAAAAAGTAAGAGAGAGTAAAGTAGGTGTTGAAAAATGTGTTAACTTTTACAAAAAGGGAAATGACTCTATTACTATGGAACGTACCAAAATGGCAAAATGACTCTATTACTATGGAACGGAGGGAGTATTATTTTTCCAAAACGAGTGCAAAAAAGAAATGACTCAAGTAACGTGGGACAGAGGGAGCATTAAATATTGATTAAAACTAAGGCGTTGTCATACCTTATTGATTACATAGTACTATACACTATCAAATATTGATTATAACTATTAATTTTTGCTATTTAATAATTTTTATAATTAAAAAAATTTATTGATATTTAAAAATTAAAATTTAAAATTTTGTAAAATTAAATCTAATATGAAATAAAAATAAATAAATTCAGTGAAGGATAACAAAATGGAAGAAGAATGATAATTTCTGTCTATATCACACAGAATTTCAATTTCATTCATACATAATATTATTAGAGTGCTCAAATTCATAACCCAATTAATGTCAAATATCCACGTTGATCTTGTCCATTTATTTTATCAATCCAACGGATCATATGGCTCTCTTTTATTTGTTTTTAAATAGGTATTAAAATCAAAAAAGGGTAAGAATGGCATATGATATTTGATTCGGTTACTACCATTCCATGATTCACGCCACTTCATGATTTTATTCTCTCCCCTTTAATTGAAAGCAAATCATTTTGGGAAAAATAATTTTTGTCTTGAGATTTGTTTTTTTCGTTAACTTAATCTCCACGCCGTCCTTCATCATCTAGTAAGAATCTTTGCGCCGTGATTCATCAATGGAAGATTGTATTTTAGTCATGATAGTTGATTATGAAATGTTTAGAACGTCTCGGAGGCCATGGAAGATTAATCAATTTTTTATGAATCACAATAGGAAGATTGTATTTTAGTCATAATACAATCAATTTTTAGAACTTAATCAAAAAAATTTCCCGAACTCTAATTTGCTATTATCAACAATAGAAGATTGTAAGTATATTTTATGCCTCCGACAGAAATCCACCATGGTCACTCCCTCCGTCACGCCGGCGTCGCTCCGAAGAAGAAGAAGTTGAAGGCTATATTGTTTCTTTCGAGTGAAATTCGGCTAATAGAAATGAGCTTATACTTGTAGAAATTATTATTGATGAGGTCTATGCAAGCTAGCTATATGTTTACCATTTTTACAGAAACTGAGGAAAAATAAGTAAAATTGGGGGAGAAAGAGATGGAGCGAAAGATAAATTTAACGGAAGAGAGAGAGAGAGAGAGTGCATAATGTTTCTTCAGAGTACTATATTTCACAAACGTATTAAAATATAATTATGTTGAAAGCGCATAATGTTGCAGCACCAACTGAATAATGTATATAACAACAACACGAAGATGTATCCTGTTTACATTATTGCTTTTATTATCATACATTATTGTATTAAAATTAACAACATGAAGACGCATCTTGTTTACATTATTGTTTTTATTAGCATACATTATTGTATTAAAATTGTTGTAATGTACTGATTTGGCTTAATAATGTAACGTATATCACAAACACGCATTCCAAAGCTCATTCGCATGACAACAATGTTAACAAACATGCTATACATTATTCTCAGTTGCCTACTGGATAATGTATCACTAAATGGTACATAATGAAACAAAGGATATGCAAATAATGCCAGCAAACAACTTAATATGTTATTAGCTGCCTCGCTATTTCTTCCTGGAATGCGAAATCTATCTATTTAGTTCTTTGGTCCATCAGGCCATTGCCCTTTGGAAAGCCGAAAGTAAGATGCACGTCATCCTATGTGATACGAACAAACTCATCTTCTAAAACCGCTCCCTGTTGAACACAGAAAGTATCCATTGGGCCATTTCTCTTGGTATCTCTAGTATTTTGTAGTCCAAAATACCTCCAAACCCGAGCTCATGGACAACTTCAATCTGTCGGGGGATTTAGCTTTGTAATCATGTCCACGTATTCCTTTGATGTTCTTTGGAAATACAATACATCTTCTCTCTCTTTTTTGGGTGAACCCCGTCCCCTGCATCATCTTCCTCCATCTTCGCTTCCTACTCTTTCATCTCGTTTCGGTATTGTTTAGCGGCTGCTATGGGAATGAAATCATCCCAAGAATCATCATCAATGTCAACTACTCTTGCCCTCTTAGACCCTATATATAAGTACATAAAACATGGACGATTACAATATGTATTACAATATAATTAGCTTATAACACATAATTTTGCATCACCAATTGAATAATGTATATAGATTTGTGTATAAAGACTGTTTTAATGTATTGATTGGGTCTATAATGTAACGTAATCAAGACTACAATTTTCATTCTACATTCAGATAATGTAACAAGTATTTATCAATAATGTAAATAAATTTGATAATGTATCATGACTATATGTTAGTAACAGCAAGAAGAGTTACAACCCTTACCACATCTGTGGGTTTTCGAAATGGCCTTAAATGATCGCATACTAAATTACATATTAAGTTACATTGTTGATAAATCTAGAATACATTATTTTGTTATACATGTGGATAATGTTACAGGAACTCGTCAATAATGTAAACAAAAACATAGCTACATGTTACCTTCTATGGGTTTCGAAATGGCCTTGAATGGTCGCCCTCTTTTTACCACGTTCTACCTTATCCATCGGATATTACTGAATGACCACAACATTACAACCCGGATTAGTAGAATTCAAAATAACCCAAATCAAACAAACAAGCAAACAACCTATCCAAAGTTATACTAAACAATGTAATCACTTTTCAAAACCGAAATGTGTGCTAATACACACTGTAAGTACAATCTTTAACAACAGAAATCATACTTTATTGAAATCATAATGTAACCAAAAAATACAACCTAAAAAAATACTTTACTGAAATCATAATGTAACCAAACAATACAACCTTTGTTCTAAAAGAGTGGATTCAACCGATTCAATACTCAAAAGAGCCATTTAATTAAAGAAACGCAGTCTGTAAATTACCTCAAAAAAAATCGAAGAATGGCCGCTTCAATTTCACCGTCGCCGTGAAAAGTGGAAATGAAATCATCTGGGGTTGAATGTGTAGAGAAAAGCGTTGAATGTGTGGAGAAGTCGAACTAGGTTTTGGAGTGAATGGGCTGAAAAGGGGAGAGAAATCGAGAGTGAGGAGATGTGGGAGGTCGGTTGAAATTAAATCGCGCTCATTTCGGAACTTCTATTTTGTAAACCTATTCTTATTGTAGATGTTCCAAATATACCCCTATAATGTAAATCGGATACCATAATAATGTAACACGGAGAATCATCTAAACAACAAATCTAATCCGTCCATTTAGTTAATCCTAAGGCTATAATTAGATTGGAACTTAACACTAAAGGGTCATTTGGACCATAGTGCTCCCCTATTATATAGTAATTTATATGTATAATGTATTGACGGTTTTATTCTATAACAATTTAACTTTGATGGACAATTGCATCTTTTTCGACTAGCTTAGAGGAAAGGATCATCTACAACTTTTCCTAATACATATCCTAATCCATCCCTCACATACATAAAATATGATAATGGAGCTTATTACCACGTATGTAAAGGGTGAATTAGGAGATATATTAGGAAAGGAAAAGTTGGAGGTGATCCTCGTTGCTAACTTAGTGAACTACTACCTATTTAGCAGCTAATTTCATCGACTACATCACCCAACTAGCTAACTTGCCTTATGAATGACGCACACATCTTGCCAACACACATGTGATACATATTCTTATTCTATAGTATAATATTGAAACTTTTGCTAAAATTGTACTATACCAAACACAAACTCCATTCTATGTCCTGGAATTTTTTGTCAGGAATCTATTCCTAGAATTCAACGACAAAATAATGTATAGATCTCTTCCCAAATTGTTTGCTACCGCTATTTATTCAAAGACACAGAACGGAGTGGGGCCTCAATACATTAGGCCCATTATTCCTTTTCAGTAATGGGCTGCTTAAAATGGGCTTACAACGGCCCATAAAATCTTAAATACTCCCCTCATTTTATATTTCAACTTTATGTAATAGAAGATTAAATAATATAGTTAGACACGTAAGTAGTTATTTAGTGACATCCTTTGTCGATTCAACCCAAATCTAGGATACGTTACTTCAAATTGGTACAAGTACTATATATTTGTATGATGAAGAGAGTACATTTTTTATGGGTGAAAATAAAAAGTGGATTAATAATATACTAAAAAATAAGAGAAAAAGCTCAAAAATAGGAAGGACAATTTCCTATCCTAATCCACCGGAAAATACCGGGAAAATATTTTCCCTCCGCACACGTGTCAAAGCTTCCCACCCGTTTTGGGCGCTTATCCCATTTTGCCCCTCCCCGACATAAATATATTTTCCTTCCCCAATTTCTCTTCAAATTTTTTTCCTTTTACCGTTCCGGCCGTTGAATCTTCGATCTGCAGATACTGTTCCTTCCCCCGATTTCGGCGTGCTTTCCTGATCGGATCGCCCCTAGGGCAGGCGATTTCGAGCCCCTTGAATGATTCAAGGACTCCATATCTATATCTCCCTCGATATCTTGCGGCGGAAATATTAGGGTTTGGGTTTTGAAGAAAGGGATAAGGTTGTGTTGTATTCATTGTATCTGATTTTTTTTTATCGCTTTTATTTTTTTTATTTTCTTGTTTTTTTTTCGTTATCTGTATTTCTATTTGAAAAATTGACCGGGTAGGGTATGTGAGAGATTGATTGTCAGATAACCTAGGTTTGGTTAATCTTGATTGTGCTTTCTTTCTTTCCATTTTTGGGTAGTTTTTTTTAGGAATTCTTTGATTCTTTTGTGTATATAATAGCAGGTAGCGTTTTTTTTGATTGGTTTCATAGGTTTAGCTGATAAAAAACTGAAAAAGGTTTGGGTTCGTTACAAGAAAGGCTCAGTGAAGTTTTTGGTGCTCCGTTTTAGTTTGTCATTGAAAATCGAGGGATTTCTTGTTTGAATCTTTGTAAGAAATTCGTCTAACCCCTAATAGAGGTTGTGATAAAAGAAAAAAAAAGAAAAAAAAGAGAAAAAGAAAAAAAAAAAAGAAAAAAAAAAAAGGAAAATAGGAGGTATTCCATATACCTCTGCAAGTGAAAAATCCGCTATCTTTTGGTTGTACTTTAGATTGGAGGAGAGGGAGTGGTTGAAGGGGAGAGGTTTTGAGGTAGAGATATTGAAATGGCCTTGAACTATTCACATCGGCCTGTGTTCCCGGCTCACACTTCTGCAAAAACTTTGTGGTCACCTTTGAGGACTGTGAACGGCTGTCTTGCTGAGGGTTCTCCTGAAGTTTATGGTGAATGTTATCTAAGGCCTTGGCATCCGAGCCAAGAAGAGATGGGGGAGTGGGATTTCATTAGCCAGGATGCAGTTGGTCGCTGCTGTTCACCAGAGTCGAACTCGAGGGACATTGCTGATCGTTTACCTTCTGATCCATTTGGGATGGATATACAGACTACCTTCACAGCTCTTACGGGATGGCTTGAGGACTTGGAGGTCGATTATGGTGCGTATACTAGGAGCAATAGTCAACGATCCGACCAAGAGAATTATAATTTGTTTGCTGGGTGTTGTATGTTATATAACAATGCTCTAAATTCCCAGCCCCAGCCCTTTTCCAGCGGTGTTCAGTCCAATGAGGATGTCAATTATAGTATCCTGCCCCTTTCAAGCAGTCCTCAGGTTTATGTGAAACCTGATGAGACATTAGATGCTATCAATAATGTCGATACAGAGATGGAGAATTCATTGGATTCATACAACAATGAATTTCCTCCAGCCTGCGAAGAAAGTTGGATGATGGATTTCAGCAACGAGGGCACTAGCTACAGTTCTGAGTTGCAGTTTGGAGAAAAAGTGGAGGGTGCTGCCAAATCTGATGAAGCACCCCATGATGCTTTTAAATTTTGTCTAATGTATCTGGGGGTGAAAGACCTCTTGTCAATGGAAACAGTTTGTAGTTACTTTCGATCTGAGGTTCGAGGTGAACCTTTGTTGTGGAAGAGTATCCACATTGACCCGCCTCTGAATGAAAAGATCACGGATGACATTCTTTTTGAATTGGCTTGTAGGGCTGATGGTACCCTTCAAAGCCTGAGCTTGGTGGAGTGCCTGAAAATCACAGATGATGGCATAAAGCGTGTACTTGAAACCAATCCACGGTTAACAAAGGTTAGTGGTATTATGTAGGGTTTTGAATGCTAGTGTGTGTATGAACTTGCTTTCTTGGATCATGCGTGATGAGCAATGGTATTTTGTATTCTTAAATTTTTTAAATGCTGGAGCTAATGGAACTTCCGTAAATATGATCTTCTCCTTTTTGCTGCAAGATAAGTACTGATATGCAACTTTCGTACTGGAAAATTGGGAAGCATTTTCAGTTGTAGACTATTTTGTAGTTTTTATTATTGTATTGGAACTGAATTGTAATTGCAAGAATATTTAACTCTTGATTCTTTTGGACCATATTGTGATATTATCAAGTACTATAATCTTATACTACCTCCGTCCCCCAAAATTTGCTACACTTTGACCCGACACGGGTTTTAAGAAATGTAATGGAAAGTGAGTTGAAAAAGTTGGTGGGATGTGGGTCCTACTTTTAAAGTATTAGTTTTATAATAAAATGTGAGTAGGAATGAGATAGTGGAATATGGGGTCCACTACCAAAAATGGTAAAAGTGAAGTGCATCAAATTTTCAGGGACGGACCGAAATGGTAAACTGTGTCAAATTTTCAGGGACGGAGGTAGTAAAAGTTTTTACACAGTAAATAGTTTGAGTTGGTGGGGGTGTTAGTATGCCATGAATTGGGTCATGCTACTTACGAGTCTTCTAATTTACATGAGATCATCAGGTTTTTGTTGTAATGAAGATTGAAGATAGACAATCAACACATTTAAACTTCTTCTCATGTTGTGATAATCAATGGATGTCTGTTCCAATTCCAGTGGAGCTGTATCTTCATGCTTGTTTCTGCTTTCCCTCAAAATTATGTTTATATCATGTGTTCCATTGATGTTGTGTGCTAATTCTTGTGAGTGCAATGCAGCTATTTGTTCCTGGATGTACAAGGCTCACTGTTGAAGGGATGTTGAAAAATGTATGGACCCATAACTCTAATAAAGATGCCCCAGGTATAAAGTTCCTGAGAATCGGTGGCCTTTATGGTGTCACGCATGAACACTTCGAGGAGTTGAAGTCTCTTTTGGGTACTGATGACAACACCCTCAAGAGTCATCACAAGCCGCATATCTATCATCGAGGAAACTATTACCTTCCATATGATGATGACCGCGCAATAGATATTGAAATGTGCCCAAGATGTGAGAAATTCAAGTTGGTTTATGATTGTCCGTCAGAGGGATGTCAGGTGAAAGATAATGGATCCCAAGTCTGCAGAGCATGCACGCTGTGTATAACAAGGTGCTCACAGTGCGGCACCTGCATTAACGACAATGAGTATGAGGAGACTTTCTGTTTAGATTTGGTATGCTCAGATTGTTTCAAGCAGCTGGTTCAAGTACCAGGACGGGCTTAATGAGAAGGCTGACCCATGTGGAGACCACATGAGCATGGTTGCTTGACTGACCACGCTTATGAGGCTGTATTTGTTGCTGTTGTAGTCTCCGCCTTTGGTGCAGAACCAACATGATCCAGGTCACCCTGTGAGCTTCCACTCTTGGTTACTCATTTTCTTCTTGCTTTGATATGTCTATTGTTATGTTCGAAAAAGGGCTATTCGCCCACAAAAAAGGGAAAAAAGGAGGAAAAAATATAAAAAAAATAAAAAAATAAAAAGAGCAAAAAAGAAGGGGAAAAAGAGGAAAAGGCATCATAAAAAATACTTGTCCTTGAAGGCAGTTGGTAGTTCTAGCAAAATGGAGATCTGACCTTGTGAAGATTTTAGATATTAGTTGACATGTCAACTAAAGGCGGGAGCTTGCCTCGCCTCTATTCAGCTGATCGTGCTTTGCTTTGGAAAGCTGGATGTGTGTCCTGCTTTCTGGTCGTGCTTATGCTCCTAGCTCTTGGTAGATTGGAGATATATACTTGGTGGGGTCTGTGCTCTTGCAGGGATCGTCACATAGGTTATGGCGACATCGACGACGTCATTTTTATTTCTTCTTGTTATCAACAGCCTCTCTTGTGGAACTGAGTGTTTCTTGATTTCTATTTGTTATTTTCTTGTGCTGCTATTTGCCTCAGGAATGGTGGATAGTTTTTATCAATAAAAGTTTGCCATGATGTTTCATGGCACACTTAACTAAGTTTCATTGGCTACTGCGTTATTTCTTATTTGCTTTATTTGTTGCTTAGATTTAAGTTGATTTATGATTCCTGGGTTTGATGCATGTTTATGACAAACTCAGCCTATTTTGTGGTTTAGTCTGCTGAAGTTTATCTATTCTTGATACTTGCATTTGGCGTAGCGTAGCGTAGAGATTAATAGTTGGCGATAAAGATGTTTGTCTTGTTATTTTTTGTGTGCCGTTAATAGCTAAAGAATTAGTAGTCCACTTATGAAAGTTTATTTTAAATGGTTGTATTTTTAACCATTTGCCATAGAAGCGACATTTGTTTATTTAGTTCCATCATCAAACCGAGTGATTGTGCAGGCTTTGAGAAATTAATTAATACGTGAAATTTCATGAATTTTACCAAACAAATTTATTTAAATATTACTCCTACTATTATTCAGTAAACAAACCATTTCATCTATTTGTCAATTAAATTTTACTAATCAATAGAAATTTAAAATCATGATGTTTTTTCTTGATTATCTAACTCATAGTAAATGATTTTTCAAATTTTATTTTTGATGAATATAGTTCTCATAATTAAATTACTTTCAAAATGATTCAATCAAAAGGAATCGTTTTACACTCTACACTAATCGCGAACAATCGCTTAATTTCTCAAAAAGTAATTCACTCTCGTCATTTTCATCTACGAGATTAAATCGAGATGAGTATGAGATCCTAGTAGTATCTTATTAGTAGTAAATTTGCTACTGAATTAACTCCTGTATTTTTGGTATGTTTATCCATAGTCAGAGTATTAGGAGTAGTTACTACAATAGCACGTTGTAATTAATTAGTTTAGCTAAATCCTACTCAGGTCCATGTCAAAAAAATAGAGCAAAACCTAGAAATTGAGGTACGTATCGTCATAATGTATAATCCAAAATCGAATTGATTCATCGCAAATTCAATTTGAAGGAAAAATCCCCAAATCATAAAATCCACTAAGAAATCAAGAAAAACATGTACATGTCCGAGAAACCCCAACGGCAGCAAGAATCCGCCGTAGATTTCTACAAACCAGAAGCCGGGCCTCTCCAAAACACCGCCATGATCATCCAGCTCCCGCCCCACCACCTCCCCGACGACGGATCGCCGCCCCTCGCGGCCGAGGACGCCATCCCGGCCCCCAGCGTGGCTCCTTCCAGCCACCCCGCCGCGCCGAAGAGAAGGGCCGAGACGTGGGTGCAGGAGGAGACGAGGTCTCTCATTTCGTTCCGGAAAGAGATAGATATGCTGTTCAACACCTCGAAATCGAACAAGCACTTGTGGGATAACATTTCTTTGAAGATGAGGGAGAAAGGGTTTGATAGGTCTCCGACTATGTGTACTGATAAATGGAGGAATCTGTTGAAGGAATTCAAGAAGGTGAAGCAGAATAATCGGGATGGGAGTGGGAATGGGTCGGCTAAGATGAACTATTATAAGGAGATTGAGGAGATTTTGAGGGAGAGGGGCAGAGATGGGCCGCCTAATTGGAAGAGTTCTGAAGGCGGGAACGGTGCTGGGGCTCCCAAAGTTGATTCCTTTATGCAGTTTTCTGATAAAGGTTTGATCTTTTGAGGTTCTGCTAACATTGTTTAGTATGGTTGGTTTTGGAGTGTAGAGATGTGGAATTTGGTTTTGTTTGATGTATTTGGTATGTGTTGCTTGGATGGTTGTTTAGTATTTCTGTTGTTTTTATATGGCAGTGTGTAGGGATGTAGAGATGTGGAAGTTGGTTTTATTTGATTTTTGGTGTATGTTATTCTATTCGAAGTGGAGTTTTTTATGCATTACGTTGCAGTTGGTGGATAGGCGTGTTTTGTGTTTTGGATGTTGATGAATTCATGATTGTGTCTAGTGAAAAAGGGAGGAGTTCATGGCGTCGGTGTTTTATTTGAGATGTGTGATTTTGAGGTGTTTTGGTTTTCTATGTTTGCTAATTTTATGTGTTTGTTTGATGATTGGAGTGCTGCAGAACTTGGGTCTTGTTTAACTTTGTATGTGAAATGTAGCATGGTGTTTATATCCTTAGCCGCTTCGTGTGTTGTTTTCCCCCTGGTGTTTTTACCCTTTTCTACAGTATTTTATCAGTTAAGGACATAAAAAAGGAACTTAGTGTTTGATTACTGAATTTATCATGGATGCTTTTTAGGTATAAGTCTTGTGTCAAATGGATATGGTAAGTTGTTGGTCGTATGTGTTTTTTCATTTTCTTTTTTTACTGGCAAAGGAGCATGCACTTGCCACGTCTATCCTCTTTGCTTTTTTAAGTTTCTCTGTGGATGATCAAGATTCATGATTGTTTCCAATTCAACAGTGGCAGTAGAAGTAGGATACCAATTGAACTCGTTTGTCATGTATATCGTATTCTTTCGTACACAGAAGCCACACCATTCTTTGGGAAAACTTTGAAGTTTGGAATACTAACTTTATCATGGATGAATTTTATGGTTTGGTTGTTAGCTCCATTTGTTTGACATGAATGAGTTAGCAAATAAATTTTCTCATCCTTTTATGGCCTACTTTGTTGCTGGAATATGAATTCAACGATAAAGAAACCCTATTTAAAGAAATTGGTCCATATGTCGTGTTCATTCTTGGTATTATGAATGAAAGAAATTCAAATCTTCTTTTATAGTATCTATATTTAATTTTTGAGATGATTCTTGTATAGTTTAGCACTGAGGTGGTTATTACCTTGGGGTTCTTCTATCTGCTCGTGATTCTACTACCATATCTGATCTAGATTATTTATGAGTATTATGTTTTTTTCACTTTCCACGTGCTACATTTCACCGATAAATTCCCTTCAATCTAAATGCATTAAAGATTCCTGATTTATATGAATCTCATTAACTAGCATACATTTATGTTATTTGGCGTCTACAGGTATTGATGACGCCAGTCTTACTTTTGGGCCGGTAGAAGGTATGTTAAAAGTCTCAGTAGGTTTCACTTGCTTTCGGATTTGGTAAATCTCAGTTGAAGTTTTGTCGTCTTTTCAAGGCCGCTACCATCTGATTTTGTAGTTTTGTAGTCACGACTGATTTTTAAGCTGAAATGGTGAAAAGTATGAAGATGTATTTGTCTCATTATCGATATGTTTCATGCCTAGTTACATATAACAAAGAAACTCAGTAAACTAAAATACTACCTTTTAGGGTAGAGGTGATTTGGTTAAGTTCCGAAAAATGGGGGTATTTTTGGGTCATTACATGCTCCTTTACTGCGATTTTGATTATTCGTGTGTCGTAGATATGAGTGAGAAATTGAATTGTTTTAGCTTTCCTAATAATGTTGATGACATAAATGCTATTTTGATACAGCTAATGGCAGGTCGACTCTCAACTTAGAGCGACGTTTGGATCAAGAGGGGCACCCTCTTGCTATAACTGCTGCTGATGCTGTTGGAGCGAGTGGAGTTTCTCCGTGGAATTGGAGGGAGACGCCCGGAAGTGGTTAGTCTAACGTTGTGCTTGAAAACACAAACTTTAACCAATTATGTAATTTATGTTTTGAGTTCTTACGCAGGCGAACAGACTAATACGTATGATGGAAGGGTGATAATAGTTAAACTTGGAGAGTATACGAAGAGAATAGGGATTGATGGCAGTGCAGATGCCATCAAGGAAGCCATCAAATCTGCTTTCAGGTTAAGGACTAAACGTGCATTTTGGTTGGAAGACGAAGATAATGTGGTCAGGTCACTCGACAGAGACATGCCTCTTGGAAACTACACTCTCCACGTTGATGAAGGTAGAGAGAAGGAGACCTTTGCATAACGTTAAACCTTGTGAGATTTCTTGAATCTTGATGATGGATTCATGTTGCTGGATGCAGGGCTGACAATAAAAGTGTGCGTCTACGAGGAATCTGGGCCGATGCCGCACACTGAGGACAAAACCTTCTACACGGAGGATGATTTTCGCGACTTCCTCTCACGCCGTGGGTGGACTTATCTGAGAGAGTACAATGGATATAGGAACGTCGATAGCATGGACGAGCTGTTGCCCGGAGCTATCTACCGTGGGGCCAATTGACCGCGGTTTGTTTCTGGCATTTGCAACAATTAGGGTAAGCATGATTTGCAAGGGAAATGTGGAAATAATTCTTAAGTACAAAAATGGAATTTAGCATTGCTTTACCCTTGAAACTCTAGTGTAAATGTGGGATTTTGTTGAATTGTTGTATGATGTATATCAGTTATTAATGTCTATTCTATAATTGATGCTTGTTACTTCATTAGTGTGTCACTATGAATCTTTAGGTGATTGTTATGCTCTATAAATTGTGCGCATTCTATATGGAACATATGACATAGTACTACTTTCATCCATAAAAAATGTCCTTTTTCGGTTTTGTTATGCTCATGTCAAATAAATTATAGTGATGTTTTGGGTACAGGTCGAAATTTTTTTAAATTTTTGCTATTTTGTTTCAAGTTCGAATCTGGTATAGATTAATAAAATATTAGAGAGAAAATATAATTTGGGTATTGTTAATTGAAGTTGGGTAAATAAAGGAAAGTCGGGAAAATGGAGGGAAAAAAAAGTGGGTGGTCACCCTAAAAAAAAATTGTCCAAATCGTAGTAGTGTTTTTCTTTTTTAAAAAAAAAAATTCACTTAGCAGTGGACCGAATTAACATTATTAAATTATGATAAAAGACCAATAATATAAGTACAATATATAAAGAAAGCTTATCTTTTTAAAAGAGCATTTTTAGTTTTTTTTACAACATGTGGAATATAGGTAGGAGTATAACGTATAAAGTGATGTCAAATGTCATGCTAACAAATAATTAAAAATATTGAGAAGATATAATATTTTATTTCTATCATTCTCCTTTGAAATTAGATAATCTCACTGTAAATATTCTATCTGGTTAGTTAAATAAATAACCATGTATTTTCTTGCATAAAAAACTCTATGCTACAGATTCGATTACTGAAATATTAATAGATTTTAAATTTACACTTACCACCTCGAAATTATATTAACAAATATCGTATTTAGAGGGGAAATGGTCACATGATATAGTCTAAAAGTTTGATAAAGAAGGTTGTAGAAGCTCATTAAAACATGTCACAAAACATGTGTCCTAACCTCTATGTTATAGCTGTCACGAAATTTTATTTCCGGGTCAAATTTCTCTTCATTTTTTCTTTAATCTTCTTTTTTTCTCCACCGTTTTAACAATATATTACTCATTATAAAATTCCTCATTTGGAAAAGTACATCTAAAATTAGATGTTGTAAATTGGATGCATTCTTACAAACATTTGTTGTAAATGGAAAATTCTGACTTGTTTTCCAAGAATTAAATTGGATAATCGTAATTTATTACGTCGAATCTAAGTCTAAAAGAAGTGCTCGAATTTTCGTTTCATTTTTAAAAAGAAATAACAAAAAAGGCGGTTTTCAGCACCTTAATAAACTCTTCCTTCCTTCGCTACAACTCTCCATAACTTTCTTCTTCTCCGCTTTTCTTTCACACAGACAAACTCATTTCAAGACTCTGCTTTTATCATTTTCTTATTTTAGAATATGGGAAAGATCAAGATTGGGATTAATGGTAAGATTTTCTAGCTCAAGTTGGTATCTTTCCATTTGTTAGATGGTTTCTACATGAGCTTTTATTCTCTTGCTCTACCATTTTGCTGATTAATCTGAAAAGGGCTTTGCTAATATACAATAAAAAATGAATCTTTTTCAATTTTTTCATCAGGGTTTGGGAGGATTGGGCGTTTGGTTGCAAGAGTTGCTCTGCAAAGGGATGATGTTGAGCTCGTTGCTGTCAATGATCCATTTATCAACACTGATTACATGGTAATTTTACATGATTTTTTTTTTGCTGGGATTTATTTAACTTATTGAAATGATTGTGATTGTTTGTATATTTTATTTGTGTGTGCAGACTTACATGTTCAAGTATGATAGTGTGCATGGTCAATGGAAGCATCATGAAGTTAAGGTGAAGGATGAAAAAACCCTTCTTTTTGGTGAAAATTCTGTCAAAGTATTCCAGTGCAGGTAGTCTTTTTTTCTCAATTTTTTTTCTTTATAAATTATGTTATGTTTTTTTATCATCTTAGCTGTTGATATATTTGGATTATACTATATGTGCCATGTAGCAATGAGAAAAAGAAAAGGTTTTGGTTTTGTATGTGTTGTTGTGTAGTTACACTCAATCATACCTATGTGTAACATTGCTTTACTTATTTGGTAGTAAGAGATTTTATGTTTGTTGCTATTAACTAGGAATCCTGAGGAGATTCCATGGGCTGAAGCTGGTGCTGAGTTTGTTGTTGAATCTACTGGAGTCTTCACAGACAAAGATAAGGCTGCTGCTCACTTGAAGGTTTATCTTCTTTCTATTTTAGTGTTCGGTTTTCGGATTTGGATTATAAGTATCATTCCTGTAGTAATTCTGCAAGATGAGTATTCATCATTCCCACTCTTGCCATATTTTAGGTGCATTGGTTGATTGGTTTGTGCATAATGAATGATCTAATTTCTATGGATTCTTCATGTCCATTCTTGCTATATTTGGGTGAAATTAGTTGATTTGATTGTGTATAGTATAGTCTAGCTTCCTTGAATTCTTGGCCTTCGATTCAGCTGGTTGGTTCAATGGTTCAGTTTAGTTTCGTATTATGTTCTTAACGGGCGCCTTTGGTTGATGGATTGAAACCAGGGTGGTGCTAAGAAAGTGGTGATCTCTGCTCCAAGCAAAGATGCTCCCATGTTTGTTGTCGGAGTGAATGAGAAAGAATACAAGCCTGAGCTAAACATTGTCTCGAATGCTAGCTGCACGACTAACTGCCTTGCCCCGTTGGCCAAGGTTAGTGACAACTAGTACTTGATCTCTCCGAGATCATCCCAACAAGCTTAGCTAATTACGGTTGTGGCTTCTTGCAGGTTATCAACGACAAGTTTGGTATAGTCGAGGGCCTAATGTCCACCATCCACTCTATAACGGGTAATAAGCAGCAACTTTTCGTCTTATTGTTATTATGTTCTTGATCATGATTTGCAGTTCCTCTAATTTTCCTCGTGCGATTTGTTCAGCCACACAGAAGACGGTTGATGGTCCATCGAGCAAGGACTGGAGAGGCGGAAGGGCAGCGTCGTTCAACATCATCCCAAGCAGCACGGGTGCTGCCAAGGCTGTTGGGAAGGTGCTTCCAGCACTGAATGGGAAGCTAACGGGAATGTCGTTCCGGGTCCCAACTGTTGATGTTTCGGTCGTGGACCTGACTGTGAGGCTAGAGAAGGCGGCCACCTATGATGAGATCAAAGCTGCCATCAAGTGAGTTTGGTTGGTTTGGTTTGGGAGGAAGCAATTGACTCGAATATTGATGTGGTTTGCTTGTGTGTGGACTTGACAGGGAAGCATCAGAGAGCAAGCTGAAGGGCATATTGGGATACGTGGAAGACGATGTGGTGTCGACGGACTTCATCGGTGATAGCAGGTCGAGCATCTTCGATGCCAATGCTGGCATTGCTTTGAACAACAATTTCGTCAAACTTGTGTCCTGGTACGACAACGAATGGGGTTACAGGTAAAAATCCAATCTTTTTTGAGCTCCTACTCGTAAAATAAATACTACTTTCATCCACGTGTTAAATGTAAAATTGGTAAAAAGTAGACGACGGTAAGTAAATATGGTTGAAGTATTTTTAGTAGAAAATGAAAATCACTTTATTAAAGAAAAAAACTTACAATAAATAAATAGAGATTAATTTTGGTGGACATAGGCAGTAAAAACTTGTTATTGAAATTTTGGTTGACAAAATGTTATTGCAGTTCTCGGGTGGTCGATTTGATCGTCCACATGGCGTCAGTGGCATGATGGATATGCCAGCGTGGAAGTCTACGTGGCGGGCATTGCTTCTTACCTTTCTTACGAGCTTTTATCGTGTCGAGCTTGTACAATAAGCTGCTTAGTGGGAGCAGCAAGCTTAGCTTGTCTTGATCTTTTGTATCACGCCATTGCCTGCCATTGTTGATACTTTATTACTACTAATGAATAATGATCTCATGCTATTCTATTTCGGAGTTCACTTTATTCTTGTAAATTTAGGGTCTCACATAATACACGAAAATATAATAACTATTTGAAGTGTTGTTGACCCACCCGGTCATAGTTGGGTCGCGTTATCAGAGCATTGGCAAAGCCGTGCTCGGAGGCATGAACACATGAACACGGCCACACGGGTGTTCAATACTAAAGCACATTGCCACAAAGTGGAATCACCGGAGTTGCAAATCTTTGTCTATATGGATAAGATACTATTTCCTCTATCACACTATATTATATAAAGGAGGCATTTTTTTTAATTGTTGTTTTGCAAAAATGATAGTGAAAAGAAAATAAGTAAAAGAATAATATAAAAGTGTATATTTCTTTTATCCCTACAAGCATACTTAGAAATCACTTTATTTCAAATGTGTTACTTGCTAATTTGCATTCCACCTTAAAATTTACTCCCTCCGTCCTCCATTAAGAGTCACACTTTTCCATTTCGGTCCGTCCCCAATTAAGAGTCACCCTTCATTTTTACCATAAATAGTAAGTAGGTCTCACATTCCACTAACTTAATTCACTCACATTTTATTATAAAACCAATATAAAAAAATGGGTCCCACATTCCACAAACTTTTTCAACCAACTTTTCTTTACATTTCTTAAAACTCGTGCCCGGTCAAAGAGTGACTCCTAATAGGGGACGGAGGGAGTATTTTCTTCTATTTACATGTAAATTTTTTTGAATTGTCGATTGAGAAACGCCAATCTTGGATATATCCCCGTACAACTAGGGATTGAATTATTGAAATGTAATTTTTGATAAACTTAAAAAGCATTTTGAATTTTTTGTCGCTTAAATGTATATACGAGTTGTTAATGTGCAAAAAACGTAAAAAATTGGACACTTAACAAGATTTTCAACATAAAAAAGTGTTTTTTTCCCTTGTAATTGGGCCTATGTGGGCTTATTATTAAGCCTATAAGAACTTAGAGTTGAGTCCAACCTATGGGCCTAGAGGTTTTAGTCCAATTGCATCTACTCCCATTAATAGTCAATTTTCTAACCATAAAGTGATAATGGAATGGATATTGCCATTGCACAAGTCAACAAATAAATGGGAAAACGAAATATCACATCACTCAAGATCATGCCTATAACCCCAAAGACTAAAATATGAAATTCACATGGAATGTTCAACAATAAGTTACCTATCGTTGACGGATTATTCAGTCACAACTTAATGAAATTCATAAATCCAAATTATTTGCTTCCAAAATCTGAAAAAGTCTATTAAACATTTTCTTGCCATCTTTATATATTTGTTCTCATCTCCTATATCCTCACAAAATCTATCCAACTAGATAACCTCAAAATCATGCATAGACAATCGACTAATCAATTATAGTAGTAATGTACAGTAGTATTCACTAATAGCATATTTATGTCTCTCCTAAATCAATACTTTCCTTTTCTCTTCCGTTTTCCAAAGTATTGATTACAGTTGGATGCAAGATAGATTCTTTACCAACATATTCTATAATTCATATTGTCATTTATATTATCCTAAAATAATTGAACACGCACATATATATATTTAATAAATAATATGCACCTAATTTAGGTGAACACGAAAGGACGAGGAGAATGGATCGCCGTTGTGACAAATAAAAATAATCCTCTTAGACCGTCGGTGAATACTGAATACTATACCTATGCTCTCCTCTGTCAACCAATTTTCTAATTCCAAAGTCAATTCTATTAATTTGATTCACTCTCCATCGACTATCTACTAACTACCTAAAAGAACATCATTTTTCCACTATCCCATTTTTAAAAAGTAAATCCTATTGTATAAATCATAAATATCTGACAAATGTGCATTAATATTATGCTACTAAGACAGATCGAATTTATAATTATTAGATCAATCGTATTAAAATAATATCAGTACTAGTTGTTGAGGCATGCAAAGACATTTTTTCCAAGAAAGCGCCGATTTGCGATTGGAATTATTGTTCTGTTTCAAGAGAGAGAAACAGATGTTAATAAATTCAGTGGAGAAACAGCAGTGCAATAATAATAATTCCTACGTTTCACAAATTCAACAAAATCCAAATCATTTAATATTACAGTACAAATGTACAATCCCACCAAAAGAGAGAAGCTGGAATTTAAGTTATGATTTCTCACTTCACCTGCAAAGAATCTACATTTGCAGAAAATAGCTCTGTATTTCTCTGTCTCAACTCATACAAATAAAAATCAAATCTTGTTTACATTCTCTTCCAAATCTCAAAAATCCCATTCTTTCGATCCAATTTCCCTATAAAATCGAAATAAAAATCAAATCTTGATCATCGAATTTCAAAATGGCACCGAAATTCCTCCCTCTGAGATGGGAGAGCACCGGCGATCAATGGTGGTTCGCTTCCCCCATCGACTGCGCCGCCGCCAACGGCCACTACGACCTCGTCCGTGAGCTCCTCCACCTCGACCCCAATCTCCTCATCAAGCTCACCTCGCTCCCCCGAATCCGCCGCCTCGAATCCGTCTGGGACGACGAGTTCTCCGGCGTCTCCAAATGCCGGTCGGCCGTCGCGAGAGAACTCCTCCGCGACTGCGAGAACGGGGCCCACAATTCCCTAATCCGAGCCGGCTACGGCGGCTGGCTCCTCTACTCCGCTGCCGCGGCGGGGGATTTGGAATTTGTGAAGGAGCTCTTGGAGAGGGACAGCCTCTTGGTCTTCGGGGAAGGGGAGTATGGGATCACGGATATCTTCTACGCCGCCGCGCGCGGCGGCGCCGCGGAGGTTTTCCGGCTGATTTTCGATTCCGCGATGGCGGAGAAGGGGAGGCGCGGGGAGGTCTCGCCGGTTTTCAAGTGGGAGATGATGAATCGGGCCGTCCACGCGGCGGCGAGAGGCGGCGCCGCCGCGGTGCTGGAGGAGCTTTTGGGTGATGGTGAGGATGTTTTGGGATTTAGGGATTCGCTGGGCTCCACCGTGCTCCACGCCGCCGCCGGCCGAGGCCAAATTCAGGTGAAATCTTTGTCAAATTTTGTGTTATAGTATCATAAAATTATCAATGTTGACTAAATTAATTTGTTGAAAAATTACTGTTTTTACATAGTTTTATCAAACAATTTGAGTAATTAATAATTATAGAATTGCTTAGATTTTGTGATCTATAAAATTCTCAATCTTGAATGCATATGTTTTGCTGGTAAAAATGCAGATAGTAAAAAACTTGATATCCTCCTACGACATCATCGACTCCGAGGATGATCGAGGCAACACGGCGTTGAACGTCGCGGCCTATCGCGGCCATCTAGCCGTGATGAAGGTGCTCGTCTCGGCCTCGCCTTCGTCTGCAATGCGCACCAACAACTGCGGCGACACCTTCCTTCACATGGCGGTCGCGGGCTTCCACACGCCGAGCTTTAGGCGTGTGGACCGGCAGATGGAGCTGATGAGGGAGATAGTTGGTGGAGACCTCGTACGAATCGAAGAGATCGTCAATGTCCAAAACAACGATGGCCGAACTGCTCTGCACATGGCTGTGGTTGAGAACATTCAATCTGATGTTGTTGAGATGTTGCTTTCGGTTAGGTACATAGATGTGAACCTTGCTGATGGTGATGGGAACACTCCTCTTGATCTTCTCAAGCAACGGCCGAGATCGGCCTCGTCTGAGATCTTGATCAGGAGGCTGGTCTCGGCCGGAGGGGTGTGCGGGCGTGAGGATGGCGCGGTGAGGAGTGCTCACTTGAGGATGCGTGGGATCGGAGGAAGTCCCGGGACTTCCTTCCGGATCCCGGATGCGGAGATCGTGTTGTACACCGGGTTCGAGCACGGAGCGTACTATAGCTCCGAGCTCGTGAGCGCTGATTGTGGCTACTCGGACGAGAATTTGTCCACGCCTCGACCTAGCTCGTCCAAGCTCAAGAAATCGAGTTCTATGACTAGTGCAACGAGCCGTCTCAAGATCATGCTCCGCCGAGGCCGGCGGAGAAGTGTCGGTGTCTCGTCTCCGAGCATCGACAGTGGCTGTTCCACCGAGTCACGCGGAATCCAACGGAGCACGAAAAACTGCCCTGTTTCGCTCAGAGAGCAGTTTTCAACGCCAAGTAACAAGAGGATTCTGTCTGTGCAGGAGAGTGTTCTTAGTCCTTCCTCGAAGAAGAAATTTGGTGTAGGGTTGCCACACAATGCTCGGCAGGTGCTTCCGAAATCGAACCTCGGTTCGCCATGCAGTGCCTTGTCCCATTCGTCGTGGTCGTCTCCGGTCGTGAGTGTCGATTTTGGTAGCGCAGGGCCCTCGAGCTTGAACGAGTCCCCCTACTTCAACGAAGAACCGGTCAAGATGAAGCTGAAGAAGCGTAGCTCGTTCAACTTGGGGTTGATGAACAACTACTTCTGCTTTGGTGGTCATGGCCTCGCGATCGAGAACTCGATCAAAGCGCAAGGACGAAGAATGGAGAAACAGCGAAGTTTAGTTGATGTGGTGTAGTCAAAACTCGAGGGTCATTTCAGTCAAGAGGTCGTCCGCATCCTACGGCATAATTTAATTGGTCTCATTGGAAAGTCAGGGCTTAAACTCGAGGGTTATTTCAATCATGAGGGTTATTTCAATCATGAGGTCGTCACGTCACCAACTATAGTTAATAAGGGTCTCTCCTATTAGGCGAAGGACATAGTTTAGCTGGTGTTTTGTAGTAATTGTTACTTGGGCATGAACTCGAGATTATTCAGTCATGAAATCGTCATATATGTCACACCGACTATAGTTGTTATGCCATCCAAACACCAATATATCTTGTTTTCAAATACCCATACCATGTGTTATTTAATGAATAAATGCTTGATAAATTAATCATAAATGTTATTCCTCCATCCAGTGGATGTACTATTTCATTTTTAGTCATTTCAATTATGATTTTTCTAATTTTAGAAATATAATACTATTAATAATGGAGACTGCACTCTTGACAAATACTACTTCAACTATCTTCTCTTTTTTTCTCTTGCTTTACTTATTGTGCGTTAAAATTTGTATCTAACTAAAAATTTATACAACACTTTTTAGGCACGAATGAAGTACTTCATCCGTCTCATAAAAATGTGGGCAATTGATATGACACGGGAATTAAGACAAAATTGGTAGAGAGAGGGGAGAAGACTAGTTAAAGTGGTGTTTACTATATAGTGAGACTCACGTTGTTAGCTATTTAATAGTTGTATAAGTTGTAAATAAGTTGATGTATAAAGATACTAAATTGGGATAACTTTACAAAAATAGAATGCACATATTTTTGGAAGAAAAAAGGGGGAGTGCACGTATTTTTATGGCATTTTCCATTGTAAAATTTTGAGGGATTATAAAGGGGGAGTACGTATTTTTATGGTATTTTTATGGAGGGATTAGTATTTAATTGCATTTTCCATTATAAAATTTTGAAGAGATTTTTTATTGTGATAGGATAGCATTGGTGACTCAAGTTGAGTAGAAGTCTAACTCTTTGATCTTCAAATACTTTGATTTTTCAAATACTTACAGGGAAGTATCATGAGAAGGGATGTCAGTTCAATCTAAAATTTGCATGGTAATTTGAATAATCCGTTAATTTTAATGGATTAAGGTTAAAATTTTTGATCCAATATATAATTTGACTAACGCGTATCTAATTAGTCCACAATCTAAATAGAGCTAAGCTGAAACCAAATAGCCTAACCCAAGGATTGGACCTAAGCATACAATTATCTATTCTTTGGTCTTGTTTGATAACCTCTTTGATATTTTATGTGATATCCCCGCCCCAAAGCATGCATCATTTTGCATAACTGTATATTTGTGCTACTATTTTGGGACAAGGTCATTTATTACCGAGCTTTGTAGTACAAATGATATAAATATGTTAGATGAAATATAGTAATATGTATATATATTACATGTTAGTTTTGAGAAAAATGAATTATGCAGTATGCAATCATCTAATTTCATTAGAAAGTGTATGAATATAGGTATAATGCAGATAAATATAAAACTAGTCATATACCTTGACAAATGTGAAAGAAAATAAAAAGGGAATTTCCTAGTAATGACATGTGGTTAGAAACGTGTCTCATAGTTGCTTCGCTTAGTGATTAGTGTATCTTATAAGAAAGTTTAGGGTATTAAATATTTTACTATTAAGGTAGATGGTGAATTAATTTAAAATAGTAGAGTTTCTTTAGAAAAAAAAAAGAGAAGGATGAAAAGAAAACGAGGGATAAAATTCTTCTCAAGGTTAGCAAGCTAAAATTTTGAAGGTGATTGACACTCTTAGTCTTAAATAATTATTGTGGAAGTATATAAGTTAGTCTTAAGGAATTTGTAGGATCATATATGAACATGTGTAGTTGGTAGAATAAATTGTTTAAATGCAATTGGAATAAGATATATGTACACGTATAGTGATTCAAGTAGATATAAAATATAAATAGATTTAATAAGTATTAAATATAAAAATAGTCATGATATAATTTAGTGGTATTAGAAAGAAATTAAATAAAAGAATGAGAATAGTCGATACTTTCATAAGCTATTATTTATACAAATATGTATATTAAGTTACTTTCTTTCTCACAAAGACACATGTAGGCCACGTGTATAATTTTTGAAGTGCTACTTGCGTAAGTCGGTTTATCTAATGCTAGTATGTATAAGTGTTACAATTGTTAATGAAAAAAAAAAGAGAGGAAGGGGGAGGAATATAGAAAGAAAAGAAATGAGAGGAAAGAAAATGGAATTTCTGATATAAAATAGTCTTAGTCTCCTCCTTATACATGCGCACATAAGTAGAATGGAAAAAAGAAACAAGTACTTGGGTAAGTTACAGGATCAATGTTAAACAAGATCAAGTGTTATAGATCGAAAAACAGGAATAAGTGCTCTACCAGATTATCTATTTTAATCAGGTGTGTATAAATCACACTTTTAATTTTACATGTTTTATGTGCTTCTTTGCTAGGTGTTATATAAAGTGAATAATTTGATTATATGATGTGACTCTGATATAATTATGTGTTATTTGATATAAATGGTGGAATATGGTATGGATATGTGAAATGAATTATATGATAGAAATATGTGATTAGTGCAATTGATATGTTTGCACATGATTTTGGAATTATTTGAATCATTGCATTAAAGAGGATCTGTGACAGTCATGTCCTGGGTCTGATGTTAATGGCAATGGACCTACGGGTCATATACAATGACAATGGACCTACGGGTCATATATACAATGGCAATGGACCTTCGGGTCATATATATGTATACAATGGCAATGAGACCTACGGGTCATATATACAATGGCAATGAGACCTACGGGTCATATATATGTACAATGACAATGAGACCTTCGGGTCATGATACAATGGAATTCCGGGCAGATGTCAGGCTTGACTTGTCACAGAATAATAAACTGAACAAAGTGGTATATGCATATGTACATGAAATTGATTCTAACATTTGTTGGTTATTCTTACATATATTAGTTAAAGAATATATTGATATCTGGGGTGCGGAATTAAGGGTAAGATTTATATACACTGAGATGTGGCTCATATAAACCACTAAAATTTTTCAGGAATAAGATATCAGTGAAATTATTCGTTGACATGGGTCGTAAGAACTCCACATGTTATCAAGGTCAGCGGCTGACGCATTTTGGCAACCTTTTCCTGCTCATCATTTTTTGCATGTAGATAAATGTATAATATATAGAGTGGTGAAAGGGTCCCACCATGATTTAGAATGTTTTGAAATATGTATTTGATAAATGTTGGTTTTTGAGCTTATATAATATGTGTGTTTTATTTACTTGACATGTGGATTGTTTATTTTAAATTTTAAATTTATTTTTGGTAAGTCCATAAGTCACGGGGTGTTACATTTTAATAATCTAATATTTATAATGTATGGAGTGTACAAAATATAACCTTCTAATTCATATACACGTGTGCTAGATTTTTATTGAAGTCAAAACATGTTGAATTCTAAAATGCCCTATAAAATTTGTCAAATATGTTTATATGTATTATTATTTTAAAAATCTTATAAAGATATTATTCAATTTCAACATCATGATCTGTCATGACCTATTTTTCTAAATCAATAAACAACAAAACTTATGAAAAGTTATTTTTATTCTAGGTCATATTTTCATTAATAACGTTTGAGTTTAAATTATATTCCAGAAACTCTTATGGTTACGAATTATGAATTTGACGGTTACAAATTTGACCAATTTTTTTATTGTGCATTGAATTGACCAATTAATTTTAACAACTCGATTAATCCGTTGGGCTTGCACGAAACCCGAACGTTTATGATTAGTTTGCAACTTTTGCAACCTGATAAAGTTACATGCTGATTAACCTACAACTCTAATAAGCAGGGACGGATCCAATGCATTGGCAGGTGAGGTATATGCCCCACCTCAAATTTTTCTACATACATATACATATCTATACTTTTTGCTAATTTACTTCATTTATTCAGTAAATGCCGCTTCTTAAATTTTTCAAAATTTTCTCTATATATATTTTTGCCCCTCTTGAGATTATTTTCTGGCTCCGTCCCTGCTAATAAGGTTGATCTGAAATTCGTTGGTTTGACCTTATTGAACTCTCTAAGGGCATGCGCAATAAGGGCACCAATCGATTGCGATTGGCGGCCCTATTGGCGCCTATTGCGTGTATACTGCCGATTGGCGGCCTCCTCCACCCACCCATTTCCCATCCGCGCCCAAAAGTGATCGGCGCCGATAATGCCTTTTTCATTTTTTTTTTATTTTTAATTTTAAATCTTAATTCGTCCTCTATATTAGCCCTTTTTCCCATGTTTATTTCCTACACCCACTTCTCTCTTTTCTCGCACATAATTTTTCTCTCTTCTATCAATTCTCTCTCTCAATTTTGTAATAGGTTCCAATGATAAAGACCCAATCTTGGAATATTTGGATCGAACCATGTTAGAATACGCAATGCGAGTAGAAGAACGTCGTCGGTGAGAGCGGGAGGAGAAGGAGACGGTCCCTAGGCCAATCCGGCGTCCTTGGTCAACCGTGACCATGTCGAGGCTACCCAACGGCTGTACACGGACTACTTCGATATATAAATAAATAAACTTGACTTTTGCAAAGGAAATATTTAGATATTATATAATACAAATATCTTGATATTATGTAGTAATAGAATTATCAAGAATTAGGTATGAAAACATTAGATACTTTAGTAGAATTAACTAGAAATGCTTTAGTAGAGAATTCTAGAATAATTAACGAATGACTATAAATATGGGTGAGTTGTTATTATTTTGCACATTTGAAAAATAAAGTGTTCCTTATATCTACACATATAAATCATATTGTGAGATGAGTTAGTGAAAATAGGACCCTATTACCATTTATAGTTCTTATGTTCGCGGATGGATTAAAATGAAAAATTGAGACTCCTATTCGGATGGGAGGAGTATACTTTATATTTTAACAAATACTATATTCATATGATAAGTTATTCGCACAGTGAGAAATCAAATTATACAAATCAACATTAATTAAATATTCTAATCTAATCTATCAATTTACAGATATTAGATTTACAAATTAACTTTTCATATTTTTTCTATTTTTTTTATAATTTTTTAAAGTACCAAATTTTATTTGAAGGTATCCATATCTTTCGTAGATATGTCGTCGTCTATAAATATATAAAATCTTTTATCATACAGTATATATGTAGAGTAATTAGAGCCGAGTTTGAATAATTTGTGTAGGTAACTAAACTTCTAATAAAATTTTTAAAATTGCCGAATTATGTTTGAACTTAATCTAAAAATATGGATACAATATATGTATATAGATTAATTATAGCCGAGTTTGAATAATTTGGGTAGGTAACTAAACTTCTAATAAATTTTTTAAAATTACCGAATTTTGTTTGAACTTAATCTAAAAAGATATTCACTCCCCTCTATATCTTTCATAGATATCTTTTTGTTGTCGTCTATAAATATATTAAATCAATATATATGTAGACTAATTAGAGCCCAGTTTGAATAATTTGTGTAGGTAAACTTCTAATAAATTTTTTAAAATTTGAACTTAATCTAAAAAGATATTCACTCCCCCTCCATATCTTTCATAGATATCTTTTTGTTGTCTATAAATATATTAAATTCACTCCCCCTCCATATCTTTCATAGATATCTTTTTGTTGTCTATAAATATATTAAATCTTTGATCATAACTATAATATAAATACGCAGAGGTAGCTAGTTCGAAAATCCTAGATTTCCTAGATTGTTTGTTGGTTACGTAGAAAAGAAAAAAATCCTAGATTTTGTTGGTGGTTACGTAGAAAATATGGAGGGTCCGGGAGTGGAAAGAGAGATGACGGAGGAGGAGAAGATCGATGCGTGGCTTCCGATCACCTCTAGCCGGACGGCCAAGTGGTGGTACTCCACCTTCCACAACGTCACCGCCATGGTCGGTGCCGGCGTCCTTAGCCTGCCCTATGCCATGTCCAACATGGGATGGTACTTTTTCACTTTCACATTACTTTTGTTTAATTTTTGTAACTCTTTCTTCTTAAATCTAGTTCATCGTGTTTCAATTTAACTTTGTTGTCAATTTTTGGGTGTATAATTATTTTTAACATTTAGTTTGTGAAATTTTGTTTATTGTTCCAGTTGAATGTTTCATATATCGGAATATAACGCTTTTAAGGTTCAAATTTTGATAAAAAAAATTCTAATAACAATTCATCACACTATAATAACTTTTTCATAGTTATGATTTTTACACGCACCAACTTAGTTTCGCTTCATCGTTTTTCTAAACTTGTCCGTTTTCTAGGGTTTTGTTAGTTAAGGGTCGAGTTTCACGTTCGGTTTTATTTATATAGGGGACCGGGTAGTGTGATCATGGTGCTATCGTGGATCATCACTTTGTACACGCTATGGCAAATGGTGCAGATGCACGAGATGGTTCCGGGCAAACGATTCGACCGGTACCATGAGTTAGGGCAACACGCCTTCGGCGAGAAGCTGGGGCTCTACATCGTGCTACCTCAACAAATAGTAGTGGAAGTTAGCACGTGCATCATCTACATGGTCACCGGCGGCAAGTCTCTGCAGAAATTCCACAACACCGTTTGTCCGAACTGCCACGACATCAAACTCACCTACTTCATCATGATGTTCGCCTCCGTCCAGTTTGTCCTCTCCTTTCTCCCCAACTTCAACTCCATCTCCGCAGTCTCCCTAGCTGCCGCTGTCATGTCCCTTGTGTAAGTTAACTTGTCTGCAAAACACTTTCTCCGTCTTCCATAAATTGTCTCATTTCACTTTTATCATCTCAGTTATTCCACAATCGCTTGGACCACGTCTCTGGCGAAGGGGGCGCCACAGCATGTGTCGTACGCGTTGAGGGGGAAGAACCCAATGGAGAATACTTTTAACTTCTTCAATGCGCTAGGTGACATCGCCTTCGCCTTTGCTGGCCACAACGTGGTGCTAGAGATTCAGGCGACCATCCCATCCACGCCGGAGAAACCGTCCAAGAAGCCAATGTGGAAGGGGGTGATCCTGGCCTATTTCGTGGTGTTCTTATGCTATTTCCCGGTTGCATTTTTAGGGTATTACGTATTTGGAGACACAGTCGATGACAACATTTTGATAACACTCGAGAAGCCTGCGTGGCTCATTGCATCTGCCAACATGTTTGTTTTCATCCATGTTGTCGGAGGCTACCAGGTTACATCTCCTTAAAAATTACCAACTATTGTATTTATTTATACTCCTTAATGGGACTCTTGAAATTTGATTGATGTTTTATATGTGTAGATATATGCAATGCCTGTTTTTGATATGATGGAGACTTTGTTGGTGAAGCAATTGAAGTTTAAGCCTTCGGGGGTACTACGTTTCACCACTCGTATGCTATATGTTGGTAAGGCTTCAATCTAAGAGATTTTTGTATTTGTATTTTTATTTGTTTGTATTTTAATATTGGTGAATTTTTGCAGGCATAACCATGTTCATAGGCATGACGTTCCCCTTCTTTGGTGGTTTGCTTGGATTCTTTGGTGGATTTGCTTTGGCCCCAACAACATACTTTGTGAGTATAAGACACCATACATTTTGAGAAAATAAAATTGAAATACAAGGCATTCAAGTTCACACCATACTGTTTTTTCTGTTTGCAGCTTCCTTGCATCATCTGGCTCATTTTGAAGAAGCCCACGAGGTTTAGCTTCTCTTGGTTGATCAATTGGGTAAGTTTTAAATTGAATATTATGATGATTTCTCACTTATTGATGGTTAATTGGTCTCACTTTTGTTGACTGTTTCAGATATTCATTGTGATTGGAGTTACACTGATGATTTTGGCACCAATTGGAGGGCTGAGGAACATAATTCTCTCTGCCAAAACTTACAAATTCTACCAATGATTTTTCAAGATCGAAAATAGTTTCTTGAACTTAAGAATTTTTCAGATACTTTATTTAGTTTTGCTCATAGTTAGGTTGAGCTTCCAGCCCTAGCATTTTATTGACTAGAACAGCATTTGTTAAGCTTAACTTATCATTTTTTGCATTTCTTTGGTATAGCTTTGTTGTTGATGATGAATATTTCAAATTATTCTTAATGATTTCCCAAGTTATTTTTCGTTTGAGTTGCATTATATTCGACGAATAGTATAATAAGACGTTATTTCGACTACTAACTTCAATAGCAAAAATCAAACATGACGATTCGAAACTTTGCCTATATCTTTCAAATCGGTTTAGTTCAAAAGCAGTGAGCTTCTCCTGCATAAGCTAAAAAGACGTGTTCATAATCATCATCAATTTGTTTAAAAAGGGAGGAGAATGAAGAGCGTATTAGCAACCAATAATTTATTAATAGAACTACTCAGAGCACAACAAACAGTATCCAAACCTGCTGTGGGAGAAATGAAGTTCAACATCACATGGCCACTCCTCCATTAATGGATAGTACCTGTAAGATATAATTGAAAGTTAAAAGAGAGAGTGCTCGAATTCAAATCATATGTATAAAGCTTCGTTCAATAATAAAGTTGTCAAACTCGCGGCCTGGGGCAAAGGGCTGAAAATTTGTATGTTTAATAGAGATTAGTAAGCAGACATGTTAAGTTACCTGTCCGGTGATGTAAGCTGCTGCGGGGTTAAGTGCCAAGAACTCCACTAGCCCAGCAACTTCTTCTGGTTGGCCGTAGCGTCCTAGATTCAGGAGCATGGTGAGCTTTCATTTCTGTGCCAAAATATGGCCAGAGAGATGAATGATCTCAATTATGATCAGAAGAGTGCTCGCTTACCCAATGGGATGGCCTCTTGTATCTTCTTCTCGAAATCTTCTGCAAGCTTAGAAGTCATGTCGGAGGCTATGAATCCGGGAGCAACTGCATTTACCTGAAGTGGGAAGCATCTATAAAATTTTTGAAAGTTTAGGAATTCGGAAAGTTGGCTATGTAAGTAAGTCCTGCAAACTCACAGTGATGTTTCTGCTAGAGTACTCTTTGGCGACTGTCTTTGTGAATCCAATTACTCCTGCTTTAGCCGCGCTATAATTGGCTTGCCCAACATTTCCAACAAGACCAACAACAGACGAGATATTAATAATTCTTCCCTGCAGAGTAGGAAAGTAAGGAGAAGGTCTAACGCTCCACATGTTTAGTGAACTATGGCCAGGGCTGATTAGCAAACAAAGTGAGAGGAACAAGGAGAAGAAATATGCTTACTTTTCTCTTCCTCATCATTACTTTAGCAGCAGCCTGCATAAAATTAAAATCCTAGGAATTAATTGCATGGATTTTGGAGTTAATCCTTGTGGTATACGGAGTATTTAAGAAGCCAACCTGCGTGCAGAGGAAAACTCCAGTGAGATTTAGATCAATGACCTCCTGCCACTGAGATTTCTTCATTCTCATCAATAATGTGTCTCTCGTTATACCTGAAACCTTGAAAATAAATCTAATGGTAGATTTGAAGACATAATAAGTATTTTTTCTACCTGCATTATTGATCATAACATCTATTGTTCCCCATGTATCAATTGCCTGCAAATTGCCAATATCACATAACTGAGGCAATGCTATATGCTCATAAGAAAACAACCAGCGCGACTAGACAAATCTCTCACAGTTTTAATCATAGACTCCACATCTGCTTCTTTTGAAACATCTCCACCAAAAGTAAGAGCCTGCCCACCAGATGCTTCTATCTGCAAGAAATAAACTAATATAAAATTCTAGTATTACGCAGACCAAAGGATATCAGCAGGTTTCAAAGCATGTGAACAAAAGGGGTGGAAATAAAGTTCTTATGGTATATCAACAACCCAAACTCGATCTAAAAAGTTGAGATGATAGTAAAAAGCAATAAATATATCATACATGGAAATAGTTTTAAATCATGGTAATGTCTTAGTTCTTTCCAGCAATAGCTCAAACAAAATACAGAGTCCAAATAAGCTAATATCAATTTCTCGGAGATTTAAGGGTTTCAGGAAGGAGATAATCATAATCCTGACAGTTTACATCTGAACATTGTTCACAGGTTTTCATCATTTAAATATACAGAATGCCTTATTTTTACCATTACCTCTTTGCAAACTTCTTCTGCCTCCTTGGATGACCTCGCATAATTAACCAGAACCTGCAGCAATTAATCGACAGTCAATTTGAGGGCACCGGTGACTCAACAGTCAACACACATGACTTTGTTTTGTTCTAGTTACCATCAACAATTAGTGTTTTAGCATTGGTTAAGCAGGTTTGATCCTCTAGTCATTACAACGTGTGATTAATACTACAAGCATCATTCCAGCAACCATTTGATGGACATTAAAAACAGATATCAATCACACCCCACGTCTTTCAACCAAAGTTTAAGCTAGCATACAGCATTGTCATTTGAAAGATGACATCCCAACTTTCGTGCTTGATAATCAATATCATTTATCATTATGATTAAGTTTGCCTTAATTCCAGTTTATTTAATTTCACTTGCAACATACAGTTTGCGAATTCATTAACCATTAATCCAATAATAAAAACAGCCAACCTAAACCAAAAAATAACTCAAAGAAAGCAACCTTGCAACCAGATTTCCCCAAAGCCAGAGCAATTGCCTTGCCAATGCCTCTGGATGCTCCCGTGACAACTACAACAGGAGATTCCACATTCTGTGCTGCTTCAGTTCCAATATTTTCAATTGTTGAAGCTGCTGCCCTTATGCCTGCAACACGCAGTCCATTAAAATGATACCTCCTCTTTACGCTGTTGTCTAGTGATGCATTAAATTACATACTGTGAAGTCGCTATCCGTAAACACATAGGTTTGAAAATCCAATTAGTCTGTCTACAACAAAATGAATAGTGCTCCCTGAACGATACAACATACAAACAAAATCCATGGTTACGAACTTACATACATACACAGAAGAAACAGAGTTCTGTCAATGTTACTACGAGTTAAGTTAAGTCTACATCTCCGAAATCGAGAGCATATTATAATAGTAACACGTCGATATATGTGCAATAGACATCGGATCATGTGCCTCGTAAGATTGATTAGCATAACAAAGCCTGAAAAAAAGCTATTCGACATTTCATAATACCCGACGAGAAGGATCTAGCGGATCGGTGCTGAAATTTGAGAGAATCGGGGAACTTCACTGGAGACGGCGACGATACATCCCGGAAATTGGCTAGTTTCTTCAGTGAAACTCCGGCGGACTTGAAAACGGCGACGGCCGATCCAGCCACGGCAGCAGCATCCATCTCCGGAGAGCTCCGAGGAAGCTGGAAATGGAGAAGACGGAGAGATATTCGCCACCGGCGAAATGAGACGTCGGAGTGATTTTGCGGTGGCAGTGTCAGTTTCAGAGACTCAGAGTCGAGTGGCCGCTGAATTCAACGCTTCTTTGTTAGGTGGAATAATTGTTCCGGTTTGGATAATTGTGAATTTGTGATTTATTAGTAAAATAATTATCCTTTCCTCCTGAACCTGTCCTTGAACATTAATATTCTAAATAAAGTTAAAAATAATTCTGATTATTTACCAAAAAATGAAAGTTGCGTAACTTTTTTAACACCTTTTATTAATTTTAATAATATTTTTAATACTATAATTCTAAATTTACGTCACACTTCACACAGATTTAACGAGTTCATCATTTGAGCATGAATGACAAACATGAGCTTAGTTGATGATTTTAAATTTTTTGGAGTTTGGTATTAAGACAACTTGATTAAATAATTTATAGAGAAAACTGAAATATAAAACCTATATTGATTTCATTAAGCAAATCAAACTGAAATATAAAACCTATATTCGAGATAGTTTATTTCTGAACAAGTAATTTATTTAATTATTTCATGTGTGGTGTGTCAAATACTACTATCTCCATAAACTAATGAATTGTGGAGGTAGTTATTCTTCAATTAATAGTGATCATCAATCTTTTAGTTTGTTCATTTATCACCAAATTAAACTTGAGTGGAACACTTAGCTAATTAAACTTTATTTTGCTGATAGCAAAATCCCATCAAAAAGCAATAATTACCATTTACCACTTATGAAGGAGAAAGTCTACTGGTTTATCCATTACGATCGGATATTAATTTACATTTATGCATCTCATTACCTACCAATTATGACATGGCTATGCATCTCCTGTAATTATTTTATGATGTGTTAAATCACTATTACATCCATTTTTTTTTAATTTTTAACAAACTCAATTAAAACTTTATGATTAAAATTGAGTGTTTAGAAGCAAAATGGAAAGAAAAAAAGAGAGGAGAAAATAGAAGAAAGTAAGGATAGCAAAAGAATAAAATACGAGTAGTAAATTTTTTACTAAAAATGAAATACTACTAGTAATTACTACTTAATTAATTATGATGGGACGAAGAATTAAAATTTTCATTTTAAACGTGCAATTGGTGCACTATGTGTTCTATTAAAATATTACTAGTACAATCTAAAATTTATAGGTATATCAACATAATTTCTTGAGTAGGACAAGAGATAAGAAAAACAAAACAAAGTAAAGAAGAGTGAAAAAATAAGAAAATGAGTTTTTACAGTAAGAAAGAAACAAAAAGAAGAGAAGCTAGCACAGTGGTGCAGTAAACGAAGCTAAAGAGCATCGCCATTGTAATCTATAAATGTGGTTTCCAGTTAATAATAACGGAAAGTAAAATAATTTCGTCTTCCTTCTTCGCATTCTACTCTTCCACCTTGCTGCTGCGGTGAAGTTGGCGGCGGCGGCGGCGGTGTTGCTGCTCCATATTTCACTTTTCTCTTCACGTGAAAATTAGTTGCACCTATTTTTTCCCTTAGTTTTAACTTTTAGCTGAAGGTTCTAGGGTTCTGCTTTTGGGTTGCACTTTAATCGCAACTGATTTTGGAAGTATTTTGATCCAGACAGTTCTCCGCAGATCTAGTTCATTTTGCTGAGCGTAATTTTGAGAGGTTCGAGGGTTTTGGGGGTTTTGAGGTAGATAATTGTGAATGACATTTGTTTACGTGTAAATGAGTTTGTTTACACTTAGGAGTTGCTCGAATTTTGTGCAGGAGTTGAAGGTTACGTAATTGTTTTAGGTGCTGTTTGAGAGCTGTGGATATTTGAGTACATTGTTTTGAACTAAGGTGATAGTTCGGAGTTAGGGATTTAGCATTGTCACAGAATTTTGGGTGGTTTGTGTGAAGAGTGAATTTGATTCATTTCCTTGGCTGCAATGCAAAAGTGGAGAGGTTTTCGGTTGTTTATTGAGTAAGGGAGGGAGATTGTGTAATATGCATAAGAAATCAGGATCATCTGGTGTAATTTTTTCATGATTTTCAGCTCGGGTGGTTTAGTGGAGGTGTTTGATTGAATTTATTGGTTGAGGTTTTAAAAAATGCCTCCTTCTCCGGTGATGAGAGTTTCACCTGGGAGGGGGCTGAAGGCTGAGAATCACAGGAGAGGGCGTAGCCTCGAGAGTGGGATTGTTTATCGACACAAGGAAGATGATCTTGCTCTGTTCAATGATGTGCGGAACAAAGAAAGAGACTGTTTCTTGCTTCAGTCGAATGACAACTTTGACGACTTCTTTAGTAAATTCTTGACACCCCCATTATGTGCTAGTAGATTTACTTGAGATACATTAGTTATGCTTTTGGCATGTCTCCTTTAAGTTTTTATGCTGTTTCACTTACAGTTTGCGTTTGTTTATGGAATTGGCAGCAACAAAGTTGAGAGACATATCAGTTCATAAGCTTGAAGGATCCACTCCTGCTCGAGGAGAGAGTAGTGACCTGCTCAGTGCAGAGCGAGATAAAAATGACTATGATTGGTCAGTCGTTTTGCTATCCTTAGGAAGTAGTCCTTTATGACTTATGTTCAGTTTCTTTAATGTATTTTTGGAACTGGTTATAGTTTTGGTGATATCAGGAATGAATAGATGTGCAACCATAGCTATATTTTCTCATTAATCCAGCATCTGAAACAAAACTTTTTCTTCCTGTGTGACTGTGGAGGTTGATTGTGATTTAATAACTTGCTGGATTTAGTATATTGGACTTATTTGTTCTTAATATGCTGTCATTGATAATAGGTTGATAACCCCTCCAGAAACACCTCTCTTTCGTTCTCTGAATGATGAGGTGCAACCAGTTAAACCTGCACCTAGGGGCAGGCCAAGGAGTCAACCTGTTTCAGTCTCACGATCACCTACGGTAACTTTACAACCAGTCTCATGATTCATGTTCTCCTAGTCCTAATCTGTATTTGTCTTAAAATGATTTTAAATTGTCTTTGATGTTTAGATGGAAAAAGATTACAGAAGTGGTAGAGGCAAAGCAAGTCCTCATCGCCTCAGCCCATCACCACGGTCTGGAAATAGTACATTGCAATCTCGAGGCAGGCCATTTTCTGCCTCTTGTTCAAGCCCACCTCCTACCATGCAGCATCCTTCACCAGCTAGGAGATCATCTCCTTCACCAACTAAACAAACATCTGGTCCAAGGTCTAGTTCGCCAACACCTAGGAGAATAAGTACTGGTTCTACTGGTGCTTCTTCCCCATCAAGAGTGAGAGGTTCCTCCCCAATCAAGACGAGTCAGGGGAACTCTGTTTCACCAAAAATAAAGGCGTGGCAGGCTAACATTCCTGGATTTTCCTCAGAGGTGCCTCCTAATCTTTGTACCTCACTGGCAGATAGGCCAGCTTCTCATGTCAGAAGTTCCTCGCCAGCATCTAGAAATAGCTCCAGGTATGGCAGGCAATCAATGTCTCCGGTTGCCTCCAGGAGTGTTGCTTCATCGCACAGCCATGACCAGGATCAATTTAGTCGCTACAGCAAAGATTCAGTTGCATCGTCTGGTGACAATGCCACCAACTTTTCCAGAAAACCGTCACAAAATTTAGCAAGTTCTGCTCCTAAAAGATCCTTTGATTTGGTCAGCCAACTGGTAGGCACCTTTCTCATTTTAGTTCTATTAAGTTATTTCTTTATATGTGGAAACTATTTCTGCACTTCTATCATTGGTCTTGCATGTGTTCATGCTTTGATTATTTTTTAAATGGTTTATCTTGAGCATCTATTATTTTCTACAAGTTGGTATTTGATTTCCCACTTTCTATGTGACGCCACTCAAATTTTTAGTAACCCTGTCACTTTTAGTTGAACCAATAAAATCTCGACTTAGCTTTTGATAATACTCTGGAGTAGATATATGAGAAAACAGTGTGCCTTTGAGTTTGATAATTGGGGTTAAGCAAATGGAAGAATAACTAGTTCTGTTCTGGCCACTGCAGTATTATCTGTTAGGTTCCAGAAAGTGCTGCTGAAACTGCATTAGTAGTGTTTTGATGTATCCTTGCTTATCCATTACCATGTGCAGGATCGCAAGGGCCCTCACAATATGTTCAGGCCTCTGTTGTCCAGTGTTCCCAGTTCGACATTCCATGCAGGAAAAGTAATTGCACATCAACGTTGTCTGATGTCCAGAAATTCTTCCATGACAACTAGCAGCAGTGCTAGTTATGATCAAGCTGCAAGTGGTGCCCATGACCCTGAAGGTATTGAGCTAAATCGGGACGATGTAACGAGTGACTGTGTGAGGGGAAACCACCCAGTTATGGATGATGAATTATTTGTCATGGAGCATGCTGATGATATAAATGAAGATATTGAGAATAGAATCATGGATGACTCACCTAGAAGTCAGCATCGTGAAAATGATGCCCCACCTTTAGGCGTTTCTACATTGAATGTTGGAAGCAGCAATGAATTTGATTGTTTGGATGCTAACAGCGCCCCAGATACTGTAAGATGCTCAAAGTGTGGTCACGTGTTCCGCTCAGCTGAAGTGAAGGAAGAAGATCGGCAACTTTGTCTGGAGTGCAAATGTTTGGAAGTGCGTTCAACTATTATGGATCTGGATCCATCAAACATGGTGATGGTTGGTCAGAACAATACTTGGGAAGATGTTCAAATTATAGAACATGGATCACAAGAGGTTTTAGACCAACTTATGTGCAATGGTCTGACAAAGAAATATAATCTTGACACTCAAATTTCGTACAGTGGCTCAAGTCAGAGTTTTTGTGTAGAGCTGTTTGAGGAAGGGGAGCCTACTTTAGCTAGCGAGAAAGTGATAGAGCAGCTGATAAGTGGCCACAAGGGTTATGAGGTTAACTCAAGCTCAAGGCTTAATGTTTCAGATGGTGCAGGAATATCTTTGTTGCTGAAGAGATCAAGCAGTGCTGAAAGGCATGTTGTCCAAAGCAGGAGCTTCACTGCAAGTACCATCAGCTGCGATGATTTCTCCTATGTACCAGAGAGTTTAAATAGCATGAGGAGCTCCACTGGGGTCACCAGTGTTTCAGTATCATCGTCAATTGATCTGGGGTCCTCTAGGCAGGCAGAATTTCGTAATTCTTGGCAATCAAGTGGTCATAAATCAGATACTGAAAATTTTCGATATGAGTTGCCTTCCAAGTTCAAAAGGTCTGTCTCATCCGCATCAAGTGCTTCGGGCCATATATCTCAGGTCCGAAGTTCAACACCAGGTTGTCATCAAGATAATTTTGAGGAAACACGCTTAGATCCCCGTGAACAGTCAGTGGCTTCTGAATTCACAGAAGCAGAAAGCACTTGCAGTAATATTGAAAGCAACATTGTCTTAGAAGCCGCCACAGAACTGCCAAGCTGTTTGATGGATGACCATTCAGGAGAAACTTCAGTCAATTCAGCATTAACTTCTCAAGAGCCAAGGCCACATGAGAACAGGGACAACTCTATGGGTAATTCCCATTACCTGTCAATTACGGAAACTTCATCCGCACAGTTGCGGACCTCTAATCAAGTGGATGATGCCTCACCAATTTCATGTGCAGATATGGTGGGTGCTGCAGAATTTCTCAATCCAAATTCTTTTAACGCAATATCGGAAAATGAAATAGGGAACGGTGATTCTGCATATTACGGTTCACATTCCAATGTTGATTCCCCTAAATCAAAAGGCTGCACTGGTGTCCAAGATGCTAGTGCTGTAAAAGTATCTTCCAAGGAATTTGAAATTTCACATCAAGCACACATTGCTCTGGGTACGTACTTACCAGCTGGTTCCTTTATTTTTTATGTGTTCGTTCCTCTTTATTCAATCACTGTGGCGAACGTAGAACCGTAATGTGCAAATTTTATTGATTCTCAGCTGCTTTCCTGATAAAATTGAGCAGGTGGAATTTTTCCATGTGGATATGTCTGCTTTCTTACATGTTTGTGCATCCAAAGTGAAAAACATGCAGTTGATGCATTATGTATTCAAATTTATAATTTTATGTGGTTAGGTGGTAAATATTTTGTTTCGGTCGATCCATCCCTAATTATCTAGGATCGACTGATTCCTCTCAAGCATTTAATAGAGATTTCTTGGAAATGAACAAATAATCAGATTCATATTCCTCAATGCTTCTTATTATTCGTTTAATCAGGAACACTTTATGATCTTAGCTTCACATGTATCTCGCTTTCTTCATTTCCTCATCCCATTAGAACGTTGTCAAGTCGTTCTTAAGTAGTATGAATCGACCTGACTTCTTTCTGTACACTCATGGTTTTGACCTATAAACTTCGTTTGTAATCGCAGAAGAATCACATTCTATCTTGGAAGACACAAGTCAGGCAAAGGCTAAAACCCTGACTCTGGAAGAAGCAGCAGACGCTATCCTCTTTTGCAGTTCCATAATCCACAATCTGGCTTACGAAGCTGCAAATATCGCAATAGATAGAGAGGCTTTATCTGGGGAAGCTCCGCGACCAGCAGTAATGCTGCTTGGAAAATCCAACTTTGAAAGAAGGGATGCACGTCCTATAAAACGTGGTTTCAGGTCTCAGAAAGCTCGAAAACAGAGCCTGGAGGCGGAAACGGCACCTTCATCCTGCAACGCTGAATCTGACGAGAAGTCTAGTCCATGCACCGTTGGCGTTTCTGACGATGGAGCTCCTTATAATGGCGACAGCATGAAGCCTCCTCCGAAGCTAGAATCCAAGTGCAATTGCTTGATCATGTAAGTTTTCTCGGGCACTTACGATGATCGACTTGCGTGGGTAGTTCTGTGTAGCAATTTGAGTTCTCGCAGGAAAATATATGATTGTGCTTGCATAGTATTTTGTTGGTAACCATTTGTTTTGTAGTACAGTAAGAAATACATGATGTTATAGAATCCTTGTAAAGTTGTAATTCTTCTTTGAGTTAATTGCTGTTGAAGCAATTTGTGCTCATTGACTGTTAATACTGCTGCCATTACCATAGTTTTGTAAGGTCTATTGGTTTCTTTGCTATTTCTTTGATTTGAAAGCAAGTACTTAAATTGTATGAATCTCCCAGTTTCTGTTAGAAATAAATTGCCATTGTTACAGTCTCATATTTTTTAAGACGGTTTTCATATGATGAAATTGTAGGAGTATAGTTTATTGTCAAAATTTTGAAGCATTTTCTTAAAACTCGATGGTCGTTCTATAGTTTTCAAAAACTTCAATCTTTGCAGCAAGTTTCAATTGTCACATAATTCAGAATTCGGCATTGGAATGGAAAGTTACAGTTATTTAAATAACACTAGATTCGATTTATAAAATTTTAAAAAATTAAAAAAAAAAAAAAATAGTAGCATTTCCTTGGAAAAATTGGACCATAAAATATGTTTTTTTTACCTGAGATTTAAGAAAATAATATTTAAAAAGTTAAATGGACAAAAAATAAAATAGAGAAATAAGAAAAGATAAATATATTATTTTTGTTTTGGAAAATAGCTCAATTCAGGTGCGATGTCCTAAAACGAAAAGGATCACTTATAAAGGATCATAGGAAAGATTTGCTTTTTGATCCTTCGATGTCGGCTCTTCCTATCATTGTGAAGCAGAATTCACCAAGTGTTGGATTGTTCACCCACCAATAGGGAACGTGAGCTGAGTTTAGACTGTCAAACTTATTCAATAATAGGAAGTACTATAACTCATTCGAATAGCATACTATTTCTTTTTTAAAAAAAAAATACTCCCCCGTCCCACAATAATTGTCACACTTTTTCATTTCAATCTTCATTCTCATTTTATTAAAAGATCAATATAAAAAAATAGGTCTCACGTTTTTTTAACTTTTCCAACTTTTTTACATTTTTTTAAATTCATATTCACGATAAGATAAGAGTGACGGTAGGACAGAGAAGTAAAAATTTACTCTCTTGTTTTTTAAAAATGCATCTCTTTTATAGGACTAGTAAAAATGTAAAATAGTACTCCTACATCGGTCATGAAAAATAATCATAGTTTTCTATTTTAGTGTATCTACATAAATTAGTCTATGGAGTATCTAATTATTGCAAGTTCATCTCTATAAGAAAAGTATGGAAAAGAAATTGTTTAGTTGACCGTTTCACATGTTAGCACTCCCAATGGAGTTCCCTTATTTCTCCCTTATTTCTCCCTAACTCCTGCCACATCAGCGCCACATCAGCATCACATTTTATCCCCAGTTTTTAGCCAACCCCTACAATGGTTTCTCCCTTATTTCTCCCTTATTTCTCCCTAACTCAACATTTCATTTTTACATCATCACTAATTTAATTGTTTTATTTTTATATATAATAAAGCTAGCTTATTTAATTTATAAAGATAAATCAAATAAATAGTAATAAAGTTCGTTGTATTAAACACGGGTACACATTACAACGAAGAAAATTAAAAAAAAAAAAAGTACACGAATGGAAATAAAAAATCAAAAAAAAAATTCAAAGAAAAAAAAATTCAAGGGCGGTGGGCGCGGTTTCTATTTGCCCACAATTCTTCGATGATATCGTGTTGTAGTGCTTGATGGGCCTCCTTCTGGTGTATGTCCATGAACGCCTGGAACCGTTCATGTTCGTTGTGCGGTACACCCTGGCGGGCGGACTCGGTTGAGACACCGTGACTCGATGATGCAACACTTGGGTCGTTGGTGACGTCGAGGACGCCTTCGTGTTCATCTTCGATGATCATGTTATGCATGATGATGCACGCATACATGATATCGGCAATATCCCCCTGGTAGAAAAAGCGCGTCGGACCCTTTACCAGTGCAAATCGCGATTGGAGCACCCCAAATGCCCTCTCCACATCCTTGCGCGCAGACTCTTGCGCTCGGGCAAAATACCTTCTTCTATCTCCGAGTGGGCATCTGATCGTCTTCAGAAACACGGGCCATTGGCGAAACCCGCTACATCCCATCCGGTGGGAGCGGGAGGTACCTCTTCTTCGGAAGAAGAATGTGATATTTCCTCGTCGGACTGAGCACGAGACGATGAATCAGAACTCATTTAATAAAGATGGAGAGAAAAAAGATTGAAAATTTGTGTGAATGAAGTTTGTGGGTGATGAATGGAGGAAGAGGATGAAATATTTATAGGGGTGGGATAAAATAGCCGTTCGGCCAAAAAAAAAAAAAAAAATTTTAAAAATCGCCGATTATCGCCGAGCGTCGCCCACAGTGGCCGGCGATCGCTCGGCGATAATCCGGCGATAAATCGCCACTCGGCGAAGCAACGGTAACATTATCGCCGAATTATCGCCGACTTCGCCACAATGGCCGGCGATAATTCGGCGATAATCGGCGATTTATCGCCGAGAATTCGCCACCTCCATTGGGAGTGCTCTTAGCGACATAACGCTGACGCTCCGACCTTTTCTTCACTTAGTGAGCTTCCCTCTCCAAACATCGAAAGCAGAAGAAACGGAGATTTTAGTATGGACGAAGGAGGGGGATCAGTTAATTCAACTGCGACGCCCACAGGAACGGAGCCGTCGTATCCTTCGAATTCCATTTTTTCCAACTATCCATTGTTATCAGCTCTTTTCGCCTTCGCGATTGCGCAGTCATTGAAGCTTTTCTCCACATGGTATACTAACTTCCCCATTCCCCAATTTTACTGCTGTTCTTACCGTTTTCCGATCAAACCTCCGATTCTATTTTTCATAAATTGTTGAATTTATGTTAAATGAAATGATTAGGAATTTGGTGCTAATGGAAATGATATGGGGGAAAATGTTAATTCAAATAAAAATTGACAGAATTCGTTGAAATTGTTTGTTTAATTACCAGAATTTAGGGGGGAATACATACTAGTGCTCAACTGTTAGAGCATTCAGTGATCATATTTGCTGAATAAGATTGTGCCCTAATTTCACTTGTATTATTGGGTGATTATATGCATGAATGTGTATGAATAAGATGCTAGAACTAGGAAGGATCGGGCACATAGCCTACGAGACACGTTCTAGCTATAATAGTCTTACGACCGTAGTAGTCCTCCAGGTACAAGGAAAACAATTGGGATCTCAAGCAACTTGTTGGCTCTGGGGGCATGCCCTCGTCTCATTCAGCCACCGTTGCTGCTCTTGCAGTGGCCGTCGGTTTTCAACAGGGTTATGGAGGATCACAATTTGGCCTTGCACTTATCTTGGCACTTGTGGTATGAGTTTGATCCCTACTTTTCTTTAATCTCATAAACACCATTATCCTGTTCTGTTAATCAGTACAAAAGATGCTGTATGATTTAGGATCCATTATTGTGCTTTTGTCATCTTTTTTCCTTCTACAAATATATATTCAGCATAAATTAAGATCACGAATCTTAGTACTTGTCATACCTTACACTTTGCATCAATTTACTTATTGTTTTATACGTATTCTCACGTGGTGAGGCCTGTGGTAGGTGATGTACGACGCCACTGGAGTAAGATTGCACGCTGGGCGCCAAGCAGAGGTTTGTTCCTAGCTTCGTCTCCACTGTCTTCGCATCTTTCCTAAAATTAAACGTATATGATTTAATGCCTTTGTATTTTTGGGAAACATTAGGTTTTGAATCAAATTATATACGAGCTTCCATCTGAACACCCTCTTGCTGAGAGCAGGCCCTTACGCGAGCTTCTTGGCCACACTCCTCCTCAAGTTCGACTCTACTCCTTCCTCATTAATTTTGAGCAATGCAAGACACCACATTGTTCCTATCCATTCATCATAGTTACATTTCACAAACTACCATGAAAAAAAATTCCAACCTTTGCTGGCAAATGTGCATAGTTGATACTTAGTTACTACAAAACATTAAATACAAATATTCCATCCAATAATCGCTTTAGTTTTTATTTTTTTGCTGCAGGTTGTTGCTGGTGCGGCGCTGGGATTGGTGACAGCAGCTACAGGCCATTTCCTCTTCAACTATGGCACCCGAGCTTGATGATTCTTGAATGCAATCTCATCTGGTCAAGCCCTAGGGGCTAGGAACCCTTTCAAGACGACGACACTGCCTCAACCAACGAAGGCGTGGTGCATCAGACTCATCTGCTATTTCTCTGAACGACGATTATAGTACTATTAGGTTTTAAAAGTGCATTTTCTTGATTTCCAATTTATGAAGAAATGTGAATATCAGAGTTGGCTGTAGGGAGAAAGCTACCATTGTTACAGAACATGCCATAATCCAGTGATTGAAAATAGCACATTGTGGATCATATTTTTTATACTAAAAAACAGGTCATTCTTGAGTACTATCATTTTCCCTCTCTCTCAAATAAAACAACACAACCTATCATGTTTTGTATCCTCAACTTTCAACATTTTTCTAAACAAAATTTGAGCTTTTTTCTTTGAAAACATGACTTTGCAAAACTCCAATTCATGTTCCCGTTGACATAATCCGGCGACATGTGAACATCTAGGTGGTCGATCACTTTAGCTTAGCCCATTATCCAACTAAGAATCCTACCATTTTTTGAAAAACATTGATAATTAGGTAGACACAATAATAGGATTAACCAAAAACAAAACAAACACAAAATTCTTGCAAGATTTGGAGGCATTCACAGAATGCACATGGTCCCCCCATAAGTCACAAGTTTCTTGAAGATTTTTAGCCAAAAAGATGCGTCCAACCTTTTGCTACACATGATTTTCTTTTTTTCCCACTGCATTAATCACAATAATAATACATTTCATTATTGGACTGCAATTTGGGGCGACAAGTCAGATTTTAGTGAACATTCATTTGTTGGTCGATTTTGGCTGCCATTTCTAGCATATCTAAAGGGCCCCTTTTTCATGTTTGATGCTAAGACTCAAATTCGACAAAAAAAAATTAAACTTTTCTGATTGGTTCATTATTGGGAAAATAAGATAATTATTCCTATCATATGCCAGATCATGGATTGGGCTGCAAAAATTAGTAGCCAGACGATGCCATTTTAACTTTTAAGTATGCATTTGATGTAGACATTGTAATTTTTTGCAAAGATGAAACATTATTTATCTAGGAGGTTAATATTACAGTAGAAGGAACATCACAGTTTCTTGCCCATCCATGCCATGTGCAAAAAACAGTAAAATAACATCACTTTCAACCAAATTTTGATTATAATTTATACATAAATTTAGTTTTCCATATTCCTCTCACATGTCTCTCCATTGGATGCTCTGTTTAGTGGTAATTTAGTGTAATTTTTCAATAAAATAATCTTGCTCTTTTGACTTATTACACCATATAATATGTACACAGATTGGTATGTGTTCGAAACAGATTAATCTCTGAATTATTTAGTCGATAATTTGAGCCCTTTATATCACTCTTTTAGTAGCAAAGGTTGGAAAATTGTTTTTTCACATTTTTGCTTGTTGACAAAGATAATCTATTTTTTTCAATACAAGGTTTGATGGCTTTTGGCTCTAATCACAGAGTAATTTTTTTCTGTTTTAGGTGACAAAATGCTGCAGTGTCTATATGTTTAGACACTATTTTATAGGCTGCAATTATTTGTATTTTACTGCAGCTGTGAGCTGCCCATATTCTTATGCTGCTTCTGCACACACACACATACACTAATTTTTATGGCATGCATGTTATAAGTAGTGCACTTCTTTGTAGATCTGAATTTCACTCACTCTGACACTGCCATTTTCAAGAGTTTGTTGGTTTTAAGGTCTCTCTCTCTCACACACACACTTGGTCTTGATTGGCTTTTTTCTTGGTTTTATGTTTGTGAGATTTTGTTGAGTTGATTGATGTGAAATAGCTTAATTGGTGCTTACATTCTCAAATCTGAAGTTGTGTTTGTCAAGAATTGAGAAAAAAAATGAGATCCATAGAGGAAAAAGGGTGTGTGAACAGCTGCCCCATAGAAGATAATGCAGGTGGCAGCAGTTGTATGATCTTTGATTTCAAGAAGGGCGGCGGCGCGGTGAGCCGGCCATCGCCGCACCACCGCTCTTCATTGGGGAAGCCGACGCCTTCGAAATGGGACGATGCTCAAAAATGGCTTGTCAATCTGTCTAGAGGTGAGAGGAATCAAGCCAAGGCCTCGCCCCGCGACTCGAATGCCGATGACCGGCATTTGATCGCCTCCGCGTCTCGGAAGGAGTGGGCGGCCGAGGCCGAAGACGGGGCCGGGGATGGAGGGGATAAGTATAAGAATGTTGAGTGTGATGAGTCAGTGTGGAGAGAAGGGGGTAAGGGAGAGAGTAGCCCTAAATCAGTGGTGAGAGCTATATGTTTGAGGGATATGGGGACTGAGATGACCCCAATTGGGAGTAAAGAGCCCTCTCGGGCGGCTACTCCTATTAGGGCTAGTAGTCCAACTGTGTCGGGCTCATCTAGCCCTGTGATTCGTAACACTGGTCGAGATACTGGTCCCAGCCCGGCTCCGAGGATAGAGGAACCGGTCAGGGACAGTGGCTCGACCGGTCATTTGAGTAATGGTGTGAAGGTAGATGAGATTAAGGTCGATGACAATTCTAGGGCGTTGAATCCCTTGGAAGCTCGGGCTGCGGCTTGGGAGGAGGCCGAACGGGCCAAGTACACGGCAAGGTGATTGATTACTCTACCTTTACTTCAATTGATTACTGATAATCATTTTTAATAGTTATAGAAGATGAGACATGTATAGGTACAAACGTGAAGAGATGAGGATTGAAGCATGGGAAAATCATCAGAAAAAGAAGGCTGAGGTGGAGAATCGGAAAGCAGAGGTAGTACTAGAATTGTGTTGATAATTTTAATACACAAAATTGAAAGTTATTAGTTATTACTGTAAATTAGTTAGTACACTAACGCAACTCTTAATTACATAGGTTAAAGCGGAGCAGCTGAAAAGCCGTGCAAAAGAAAAGTTGAATCAGAAAATAGCAAGTACGCGAAGAGTAGCCGAGGAGAGACGCGCAGCCGCAGAAGCTAAACTCAATGAGAATGCGATGAAGACTTCGGAGAGAGGAGATTATATAAGAAGAAATGGCCATCTTCCCTCTTCTTTCTCATTTTACTTCTCCTCTTGTGGTTGGTAGCAACCAATTTTCACTTGTAATTATACTTGTTTATATATTTAATATCAGTAATGCACTCAATTCGATTTATTCAAAGTATGATCATTGTCACACTTTTGATTTTACAATTGTTCATTTTTTTCACTAATTGTTAGTTGATATTGCAACTGAACTAAGAAAAAAGAAAAAGTTGATTAAATTATGAAATAATACAGCTAAAAAACCTTTTAAATTAGAATTCATTAATATAAGAATTAAGCGAAACAAAACGCATTAGTATACGAATTTAATGAAACAATAATTTGTATAAGGACCTGATGTAAAAGCATGATCATTGTCACACTTTTGTCAAAGTATATACTAAATTCATGCAATGTACCATATTTTTTCTATTTTAACAAAATGAACTTGATTATCCCTAGTCCCTACATTAGTATTTACCCAATCTCTCTCTCTCTCTCTGTGTATGTTGGGATTTATAAATATGCAATCTTAAAATTGCCATAACAAATTAAATTTTTGTAAGGAGGCAAAGATACACTTTCATGTCTTTATTAGTAAAAATACTAGTAGTAGTAGTAGTAAAATTTAAATATGGTAATTAGAGTATAATTTAGGTTTTTAACACAAGAAATTGCGCGGGCTGTATGAACGGTGTAGATTTGAAAGCGAAAGCCGAAGCCCAGTCGATCCACCGCTCACAAAAAAACATTAATTAATTACCAAAATAAAAGCAATAATTAGAACTATTTCACTCTTTCCTTCTACATTGGCTGTTTCCCTGCCGCCCCCAGAGCTCATCGCAAGAGAATTCACCGACCGCCGCCCTGACCTTCGCCTTGCTGTTCTTCTCTCCGATTATTTGATCGGTAAGTCTCTGATTTTGGACGTGGAGAGTGGACGGACTGACGAGGATTCTTAGCGTTTCTATTTCTAGGGCTTTCTGTTTCGTTCGGCAATTCTCGCTACACGCCTGGGGTTTTTATCTTTATTTTTATTTTATTTGGTTTGGTTTGGTTAAGGAAAGAAATAAAAGAGGGGAAATTTGAAGATTATTGATTCGTCAGACGCTGGGTGTATGTGGTATGGTTTTTCATGTTTTTTCAGATCTGTGTTGAGTTTTGGGTTTATAAAAGGAGATATAGTTGCTTTGCTTGATTTTGTTTTTCAATTTTCTGTATTTGTTTGCTGGTGTATTGAATATGGGGATTTAGGTCTTGTTCTTGTTGTTGAGAAAACTATAATATTGGGGGAGTTTGTTTGGGTGGTTAGGGTTTGGGTACTTGCTATTTGTCCACGAATTCAAATAATTATACATTTATGGCTGCTGGAAAACGTGGTGGTTACAGAGAAAATGAATATAGGGGCCGCGAGAGTGAAGTTGAGATGTCGAAGATGGAAAATGGGTATAGAAGAGGGGATTTTGAACGGGTTAGGAATGGAGCTCGGGACTATGAAAGAGGTCAGCTACGGGCTCGGGGTCGAGCTGGCTGGGAAGCCAGGGGCAAGCTCAGACAAAAGGATGCCAAAGAAATGAATGGTGGATGCCACTCCACTTCCAGTCGAAGTGATTCTGGAAATAGTGGTGGTGAACCAAGGAAATGTGAGGCTGCAGTATTAGCTGTGGATCGAGAGCCTGGGGAGCTTTATAGCGATGGGTCTGATGAGGCAGTTGATTCAGGAGCTCAAGCTAGTAGAGAAACTGATTCTAAAACTATGGAGACTTCTAGCCATTTATCTACTCTCCAGACCAGGAAGCGGAAGTTCTCGCCTATTATTTGGGATAGAGATGATAGGGAGACAAGTAGAGCTATCAAAAGTAGGAGTACTTTGGATACTGATCCTATCAATGAATCGCCAGAATTGGTTAAGTCTAATCACGACTCGCCTCAGCTTAAACCTAGTGCAAATGAGAAGGCTTCAGCCACAGATGATGATGAGATTAATGATGGTGGGGTTAATTTAGAAGAATCACCTTCTATTGTTGACTTGAGATCTGGAACAGCTGAAGTCCCTTCGGAAACATATTCACAGCAATCTGAAGGAGATCAGCGGGTTAATAGCGTGGAAACGGGGACAGTTGATGAAGATGATTATCCACCCACACGAACCATAGTATCTTCTCGTTGGGCTAGTGATGCTGAGTCTCCAGCTGATGAAGGTGAGATTTCTGACTATGAAAAGATGCCTAAACTGAGGAGCAAGTCCAGTTCAGAGTTAGGTGATACAAGGGAACATAGTAAATCAATAAGTCCAGAAATCAGGCAGGTCAGAAGAGAAGGTTCTGAAACGACTAGAGGGAGGTCCTCAGGGTCGGTGGAACACATTAGGTCTTCCAGTAGAGATAGTTACCAAGAAAACGATGACATCAATGACTACATGGAGACTGATGATAATCACAATCATGATGGTGCTAGCATCAATGAGTCTGAAACTGAGTCTGAGGACTATCCTGATTCTCCTATTACACCGGATCCAGCACAACCCCCGCAAAGGAGTGTGAATATGCTTCAAGGATGCAGAAGTGTTGATGAGTTTGAGAGACTCAACAAGATAGACGAAGGTACTTATGGGGTCGTGTTTAGGGCCAGGGATAAGAAGACTGGAGAAATTGTTGCTTTGAAGAAGGTGAAGATGGAGAAAGAGAGAGAAGGGTTTCCCTTAACGTCACTCCGGGAAATAAACATTCTTCTATCTTTTGATTACCCCTCGATTGTGGATGTGAAAGAAGTGGTTGTGGGCAGCAACCTTGACAGCATATTTATGGTAATGGAGTACATGGAACATGATCTTAAGGCATTGATGGAGACTATGAAGCAACCTTTTAGTCAAAGTGAAGTTAAATGTCTGATGATTCAGCTTTTAGAAGGTGTCAAGTATCTCCACGATAACTGGGTGCTTCACCGGGATCTAAAGACATCCAATTTGCTCTTAAACAATCGTGGTGAGTTGAAGATTTGTGACTTTGGTCTAGCTCGTCAGTATGGCAGTCCATTGAAACCATATACCCATTTGGTAGTCACCCTTTGGTACAGGTTAGACTCATCTCATGCAATTGATTTATGTCACATTTGAACATGGAGGTGGGGGGGTGGGGAGGAGGGGCTGTTTACCCTACTATGTTTTGTTGCTCTGTTTTTTGTTAGCATTCCATGTCTCTATCTTGTAGGTCTGATTCGATAAGAAAACTAAATCATATCTTCATTTTCAGGGCGCCAGAACTTCTTTTGGGAGCCAAACTATATTCCACGGCAATAGATATGTGGTCTCTGGGGTGTATTATGGCTGAGCTATTATCAAAGGAACCACTATTCAATGGGAAGACAGAGGTTGAGCAACTGGACAAGGTAATCTATCTTCATGTTTCATGGTTGCCTTTTCTTAACTGCTGGATAATCAATCCAATCAGGTCTAACTGTATTGTTTTTGGGGTGAAACTGCAGATATTCAGGATCCTTGGCACTCCAAATGAGACAATCTGGCCTGGGTTTTCAAAACTTCCGGGAGTCAAGGTGAACTTCGTCAAGCATCAGTAAGTGTCAATATCTTGTTTATTCAATTCTTACGTAGTTGATCTCAAAAATTTATGTGTTTTTTTCTTTTGCCACTGTTTCCCAGGCTTCCAGCTTTGGGTGATTCTGGTTTGGCCTTCATACCTCCATCGTTCTTGATTTAGATTTGCTGTTGCTTCTAACCACTAACATTTATTTCAGGTATAACCTATTAAGGAGGAAGTTCCCAGCAACTTCTTTCACCGGGTCACCTGTTCTCTCTGATGCTGGATTCGACCTCTTGAACAGGCTTCTGACATACGATCCTGATAAGGTATTTCCTATATTATATTAATTTTTGGATTTGTTCCCCAGAAGATTGAATAGGTATATTAACATGAATTTGAAAACTGTGCAGCGTATCAGTGCTGAAGAAGCTCTCAATCATGAATGGTTCCGCGAAGTTCCTCTTCCAAAGTCAAAGGAGTTTATGCCTACTTTTCCTGCTCACCATGCACAAGACAGGTATTTGCATCCTCATCATGTAAGTACTTGCTTGGAAGTTTGAATTTTTTGCATTTTACTCAGTTCCATGTTTTGGAATGTGATTTTAGGCGTATGCGAAGAGTAATGAAGAGCCCCGACCCATTGGAAGAGCAACGGAGAAAAGAGTTGCAACAAGGAGAACTGGGCACTGCTGGTCTCTTTGGTCAATAGGCATCATTTTCATGTTGTATTAATACACAGTTGTGAAGTTCAAATTCCCAGCCTGAAATTGGAATTTAGATTCTTAATTTAACCTTTCTCTCATATTAAAAGTCCATCTCATATCTCAATCTCAATCTCAATCTCAATCTCAATCTATAGAGCATGTTCTGTTTCTCTATACTTGTATTCGTTCAAAATTTAGTCATTAGTTAATCTGTTTATATAACCATTTTTATGGGTTTGTTTTCGGATTTGATGTTGTTACCTTATAAAGACCTATACACAATCAAATAAACTACTCAATTATAAATCACTCGAATTCATATATATAAGAAAAAAAGTAAAACTCAGTTGGTAATAAGTTTCCCTAGTAATTAAAAGAATAAGTTAAAATTTACAAATTGCTAGTTGATCATCATCATCAATTGAAATTCTTGGAAACAAAGCACCCCATCTCCATTAACATCAAATTTGTTGATCATCACAACACACTCATCTACACTCCAATCTCCCAATCTCCCCAACATATTTTTCAAGCTTCTTGGGGTGATGCATTCTTCCCCTTCATTCTTATACATCTCAAACGCCTTTCTCAAGTCTTCCCTCTTCTCCTCTTCGTCGTCGGCCTCCACTAAGCTGGCAAACTCGGCCAGCCCTACCAGCCCGGCCGAGAGGAGAGGCTGAGCTACCATCTCTGCTTCCTCGGCCGACAGCCCGCCGCCCATCATCGCTAGGCAGCTCTGCAGCTGCAAGGGAGTTATCTTGCCATCCTTGTCCTCGTCGAATGAGTTGAAAACTCTCTTGCAATATGTTGTGCATGTTTTCATCGTAATGAAATAGAAACAAATGTGATTATTATGTAGATCAAAGAATTTTGAGATTTTTTATGTTATAGTATGGTGTTTGTGAGGTGGTTTTTATAGGTATTTGTTGAATGATTTATTTGACGCGGGATGGATTATTTAATTATTTAAACCAGAATTTTGGGAATAAATCAATAATTTGTCCGAAAATAGTAGTGTGGGAAATTTCCAAGAATTTAGCAAGAATGGCACGAGAAGCGACTATATTGTCTAGATTTAAAATGAAAAAAAAAAAAAAAATTAAAGAGAGGGGAAGTGAAATTTCGTGGTCATTTCTGAGCTTGCCTATTTCGCAACATTTTCAATGTCTTTTTTCCTTATTTCATTAAATATTTCAAACTTTTTGGGAATATTTCAACCTATACAAAGTCTTGCTGATCGTGTAGTTTGGTGGACATTTTGATACGTCTAAGTTTCAATGTTTGGAAATTCTAATTTGGATTATTGTCGACGCTATTAACAAATGCAATTCAACGAGGGAGCAAATTGCAAATAAAAAACAGCTTGTTGTAATATAAGAAAGATTATTATACACATCATAAAAAATTCAAAGCAATATAATATTTGGTATGTGGCTAAAACACCCAACTTAGAGGTAGCTTGCAGCTTGAGCTTTAAATAGTTAAAAAAAGCTTAAGCAACAAAAGAAAACCATAAAAATGATTGATCAGCTCATCCTACTTCACTTGTCTTCGTCAATATTATTTACTTAATTGATTATTAAAGAAATTCAAGTGCTATTTTAAAAATTAGTCACATAGTGCCAAATTGAACGGTAACAAGTGGGTTTTAACCAGTTAATTTATAGTGCTAGTTGCATTTTCTACTCTGTCTAAAATAAGACATCAATCAATTACTACTGTATTATATATGTATCAAAAATTCCAAACTTTAAATCCGTATACTGTGATATAAAATACGAGGAATATGAAGCCTGTCATCCATATTGAAAAAAAAATGAAAAAATAGAAAGATTATATAGACCTTTTAGTAATGACAATGAGCAATCTAAATGAGTGGAGATGTAAGCAAACCTTTTTCTGTAATTCTTCTCTGCAAAAATGAAACAATTTGTACAAACAAGGAATAGCTTCTGATGAATTTCAGGTCTCTTTTGGCCTCAATTTCTCCCAGCTGCAAAGGAGTGCACAAACTGGCCAAAAAACTCGAAGAAAATCGAGGGCGAGAAGCGCATGAGACTCACCAGGGCTATATATAGGAATTTTTCTGTAATGTTGGAAAAAGAAGCAAGTCTGGAAACGAACGCTTGGTCGTTGCTTGCCTGCTCACAGCCTAAAATAGGCTGGAGATGAGGTGAGAACTGCAAACTGTGGAATCGGGCGACACTGCTGCTGCAAAAAGACAATTACCGTGCCCTAGCTACTCTCATGTGATGACTATGGTCTTGCCTAACACAAATGTGACTAGTGATAGCTCGATGAAGAAGATCGTGTTGATCATGCCACGATCAACTGTCCATCCGAAAATTGTGATTCCTCCGGGGTTGGACTGCAAATACATCACTGCATAGAAAGATTTTTCTTCAAAATGCTTAGTTTTTGCATAAATCGGGAAATGTATACAGAGATAGACAAAGTGGAAAAATGAAAGCTTTTCCACATAAAAGAGACTGCTAGTTGCTTTTTCACATAAAGAGATTTTCTTCTTCATTATCTTGTGTTAGCTTACTTCCTTTACTTTCTGGCAATCATTCGGTATTCTTATACTTTATTTCGATTCTCAGCAAGCTAGAAACTTGGAATATTTAACTGTTGCCAAGACACAAGAAGAAAACCATACAAGGACAAAAATTCCACCATCAGAAATAAAAAAAGAGTTCAAATTAAGCAGGTGATTATGACAGCATTTTGTGAAAAAGTATGTTTAAGTCTGCTTATATGAAAAACGCCACACTGATGAAGATGGTAACTGTACCTAGTGCCAGTCGCTTGTGGTAAGAAGACATATACGAAGCCAGCTGTATATTAGTTGGTGTTGACATAAAATCCAGTGATTCCAAATCACTTTCTGAGTAGTCTACATGGAGTGAAACCAACTTCTCTGCAGTAGCCTCATAATTTCCCGAGTAATTTGAATTACGGAACTGAGATGAATCATCAACACTGCAAGTTACTAAAGCATGCCATCTACTTGCGAGTCCCCCGATGCCTTGGGCTCTGTGGGATATTTTTGCAGCAGCATTCAAGCAAAGAATTATCACAGCCACCTGAACGATTGATGTCACCTAGATGATTCAAGAAACGAGAAAGATTAATATGAAATGGAATGGAATATGGAAGAATATGAGGCACAAAATTAAGACGAGAAACGAGAAACAAAGACGTGAGTGAGAAATTTAGCCATTCTAAACTATCCAAAAAATAATTTCTGCAGAAAATATGAAATGGAATATGGAAGAATATGTGGCACAAAATTAAGAACTTACTGCAAAATCACCCCCATTGATGAAAGTGATTATCCCACTGTATCCAGTGGTCTGGAATAGAAACATAAAGTGGCTTGCAGTTACAATCACAAATTGCAGGAGAAGATATATTCTAAATCTATGGCTTATTTTGGATAGATAATAGCGTAGGCGAGCATGCTCTTGCAGTAAGGCTACTACGTCAGATTCTCTTTCCAAAAGTTTCCCATAATCTTCAAAATGTATAATTTGCAAGTTGCACACCAGGTGGAACAAGACACAGGCTGAAAGAATGATAATGGTCACGTATGTCCATGACAATACGAAAGCAATTAAAATCGCAACAGACTGCCACTGCGACTCATGATGAACATACATAATTCTGATGATTTCACGTGCAGTTTTCAAGAGGCAACACGGGATCACCCATACTACTAGCAAGCGTAGAGAACCCTGCACAGAATAATAATATCTATCAAGCTTCCCCCAAACAACCAACAACTGTATATTACTCATCCACCAAATAATCAACGCTCAACAACATTTAGGGGCTGTTTTCATGTGATTGAGTATTCGAAGAATTAGATGATCTATCTATCATATCACGCACTGTAAGCACACACTTAGGGAAGAAAGATGCAAAATAATGTTATAACACATAATGGAGAACCCGGGCATCACATGAATTCCTTCATTAGAGCACCTCCATGTACTCCTAAATTCATCTTTAAACTCAAGAAAAGGAAAAGAGTAACTAACAATACCAACAATACACAGATCTCAAATCAATGAGATAAAACCATGGCTACTTCAAACTTGAAAACACAGAGATAATTTCTGCAACTACGGGCGGATATTCCACAAATCATTCATCATTCTTCGAAGCAACAAACTAATTCAAAGAAGAATAGAAACAATCATAAAAAGAATCATTACTCTCTCAGTTCTCCTTCACATGAAAATTAAAAAACACATGTATTCAATAAGAACAAGTCAGTTGAAGCATTACTCACTGAGATCTTCTGCACATACTGCGCACTGAACCTCTCCACATACCCGCTGTATCGATCAACAAACAGAAATTTCCTAACACCATATTTCCGCAAATTATGCGAAAAGCACAACATAGATGAAGCAGCCAAAGAAGCCTGAGAAACCACTATACCAATCTCAAAGCTCTTGATCTGACCCTTCTCACACCCGGGGCAATTCGAGAGCTCAAGCATCACCACCGGAAGCACAACCCCAAATACCAAGAATACCCCCCATGAAACCAGAAACCTCCCCACAGAAGACTGATTATACCCCAAAAGAGTGATAAAAAGATCCAATCTTTGAAGGGTCTTGTCCAGAAGAGTCTCTTTGTCATTTTCTCGAACACCTGACGGCTCTGATTGCTGGTTTTCATCAGAATTTTTCAGCAAAGGGGCGTTTTCATGTGAAATTCTCGAATCTTCCACTTCTATTTGAATATGAGCCTCAGCCATCGACGGAGAAAATTTAAAAAAGGGGGGACAATTCAGATAATCTGGGAAAGGAAAAGGGAGAAAAAGAGGCTCAGCTTTGTAGAAGTTTAAAAAGGGGGGAAATGAAGATCCAACACAAATGACAGATCACAATCATTGATCAGCTCGTCTTCGCACGCACGTTTCACAACAATAAACTTATAAACAAGCAAGATTTGCATGTGGGAACTGAACAAACGAATTTAATATTGAAGACCGCTGTTTGATTCTCCAAATCAAATAAAATGTGGACAATCGCAACTACGAATTAGCCGCCGAGATTCTTTCCCAGCGGAGCTGAGGGCTTTTGAGTTAGGATTTGGGAGTTTATGTCAGCTGTAACTACTGCTAATCAATTTATAGAAAGTAAATATATTAATTTTTTTTAGTGAATTAGGTTAGGTTTGAAAGAGGGGTTTTTTCCCAGTGGCGGTGGTCCACGATTCCACATCATAACATAAGCTTCACGGAATTAATGAAGCAGCCATGGAAAGTTGGAAAAGCAGATAATTAAGAAATGAAAACGAGAGAGGTGAGGCTGCTCAACTGCGTCCATGTGTTGGATTTCCATGGATGCCTAGTGTTGTTTGCGCTTTGAATCATACACGTGATGCCAATCTTCCCGCGAGGCTTTGGGATTCCTATATTTTGCCTCGGAAAATCAAATTATTATTGTCCTAAATTTAGATGCCAATCTTCATTTTATTGTCCTAAAAGACTCAAAGTCTTGTGTATTAGTAGAAAACTATGTCATTGTAGTTTTTTCGATAAAATCATGATGCTTATAATATTATGACTTACATTATTGTGTCACATTTCTTTTATTATTGAGATTCATCGTTCAAAGTTCATTAAATTTTAATCTTTTACTTTTGTTCATTAAATTTTAATCTTTTACTTATGTGACCTTGGACGCTTTGATTTGCCATTGCAATCTCTGATGAGGCTCCATGCCTTTATTACGTAGGTTGAAAGATGGATTGATCTTTTAAGGTCTAATTCATTCATTATGCACACATTACACTTTCTCGATCTTTCTTTCTCTCGAATAGGATTTTCTTATTTTTCCTTGAGCTTTTTCTATGTAAGGACATCCAAAATAGGGCGGACTATAGTCCGCCCTATGCACCGCCACATCAGCATTTTATCCTCTGTCCCTTCCACCTGCAATGGAGCGGACTATAGCCTGCTCTAAGCCCCACCCTAAGCATTTTTTTTTAATATTTAAATACTTCAAAAATTGGAGAAAACAACTTCGTTCTATTGAATATTCAAAATTTTCATTACGAAATTAAAAAACTACAAATTCTCAATGGTCGTGGCGCGACCAAACTTCTTCAATCATGTCGTTCATCAGCGCCGCATGGTCTTGTTGGCTGCGCATTAAGGTCTGTCTCTTTATAACCTCACTGAAGCCCATCGGTAATCCTCGAGCGACAGACGGGGTCGCCGTGCTAGAGCTAGATCCACCTTCATCATCGACCCAATCGAATATATGTCCAGCTTTTTGTTCGACTATCATGTTATGCATGATGATGCACACATACATGACATCGGCGATGACCTCCTTGAACCAGAAACGCGTCGGACCTTTCACTATTGTCCACCGCGATTGGAGCCACCAAAAGCCCGCTCCACATCCTTCCACGCAGACTCCTGCTTTGCCGCAAACAAGACTCTCTTGTCACCCATTGGGCAGCTGATCGTCTTCACAAAAACAGACCACCTTAGGTATATGTCATCGGCCAAGTAGTACCCCATATGATATCTACGGCCGTTGGCAGTGAACTCGATGGTCGGGCCGCGACCCCTGCATTGATCAGCGAAGAAGGTGGACAAGTTGAGGACGTTGATGTCGTTGTTCGACCCGGCTACACCGAAGTATGCATGCCAAATCCAGAGGCGGTGGTCACGTCGCTTCGAGGATCATCGCCGGGTGGCTGCCCTTGTAGCCATTAGTAAATTGGCCTCTCCACGCCGTCGGGCAATTCTTCCACTGTCAGTGCATACGGTCGATGCTTCCTAACATTCCAGGGAAGTCGTGCACCGTCTCGTGCATCCACATCACGCTCTGATAATCATCAGCAGTCGGGCGTCGCAAATATATGTCGCCAAAAGCCTCCACAACTCCCCTTCAAAAATTCTTCAGACAATCGCGGCCAATTGTCTCCCCGACGTGAAGGTACTCGTCGAATATATCCGCTATGGTGCCGTAGGCCAATTGCCGGATCGCAACCGTGCAATTCTGTAACGGCGTAAGTCCGGGTCTACCGATGCCGTCTACCCGATACTGGAAGTATTCATCACGTCCCTCCAACATCCGGACAATGCGGAGAAAAAGATCTCGCCTCATTCTAAAACGGCGGTGAAAAACCGTCGGACCCCACCGTGGTTGCTCGGCAAAATAATCGTTGAACAGGCGGTGAGCTACGTCGTGCTCACGGGGGACGAACATCCGACGTCGAATCGGCCGAGGGACCCGCGTCGCCGCTTGCTCCGCCGCTGCACGCTCGCGCTCCATTTGGAAGACTGGAAAATTGGACAAGGCCCGAGTCAAGGCCCGTCTGCTGCCATCCGATGTACTCCAATCGTAGCCGTCAGGATTTATTTTTATAGTGAGAAAACTGGAAAGTGAGGGATCAGAGAGATGAGAGAGAAAAATTAGAAGATGGGAAATTGGAAGATGGGAAATGGTAGAGAATTGAGGTGTTTAAATAGGAAAAAAAATTAAAAAAAAAAAGAAGACACGTTCTATCGCTGTTGCATCGTTCGCGTCGCCCACAATGGCGGACGATGCGACGAACGAAGGGGCGGAGGAGGCGCATCGTCCGCGGATGATGGAGAAGCCATCGTCTGCGATGCCACAGTAGCGGACGATGCATCGTCCGTCGCATCATCTGCCCCATTGTGGATGGCCTAAGTCTTCTCTGATCATCTTTGATCAGAATTTTCGTGTTTCGTTGCCGTTTGTGTGAGTGAGGAGAGCGACACTTTTAGCAGTGGTATCTTACGATTGTCTTTTCTGTGCATATCGGTTGTATTTCTTACTATTAGATTGAGCTTTATTGTTCTTGCATTTCTTACTGTTAGATTGAGCTTTGTTGTTCTTGCATTTCTTACTCCTAGCTATTTGCGTTTTTTTTGTTTGCAAATCTTGAGTGTTTTGGTTTAAATCTATTTAGATCTGTAACTTCAATTGTATTCTTGTTGTATCATTATTCATTTGTAATCAATTGGTTAGTTGTGAGATTGACAATAACATTTAGTAGCAGGCAATAGAAATCTCGATTAACAAATGAACTTTGTAGATTTGATCCTTACCGTGACTAAATCGAATTGTTCGCTAATGGAATTGTGTACCACTATAACCATATTTGAAATTTGATACGAATAGTGAATTGTTAAGATTTATATATATGTTTTAGGTAAATTGGAGATTTTGTTTAAGGAACTATTTCGAAAAGATTAGTAATTCGTGTAGCAATTATCCATAATTACAGGAGTAAAAGGTAAAATATGATCTTGAATATATGCTCATTGTATGATTTTGGTCATATACATCTTTTGAATTTTTGCATCCTGAATATTTTAACTCGGATCACAATTGGTCCTACACTAACAATTCCGTCAATTTTCAAACGGTTTTCATCCGATTTTGACCGATTTTAAACGAATTTTACCCGAATGGGACTGTTAAAACCATCAAAATTGGTCAAAATTGGGTTAAAACGTTTAAAATTTGACGGAATTATTAGTTTATGACCAATTGTGATCCGAGTTGAAATGTTCAGAATGCAAAAATTTAAAAAATAAAGTGTATGACCAAAATCATAAAATGAGTATATATTCAGGACCATTTTTGACCTTACTCTAATTAGAGAAATGAACCAATGCATAGAAGCTGAGCCAATCAAATGAATGGGATTTTTATTTTTCTTTGACAAAACAGGAATATTAATTCAAGATTTTATATTAGATTAAAGGTAGATAATGACATTAATTTCATGTCATTTATTGTTGTCTGCTTCTTTCCCTGCTTTTACTCAATAAATAAATGCAACCCATTTTTATCACAAATACGTCTCACCTTTTAATAACGATGATTGAAAAGTACTCACTCCGTCCCATTGAATATGACTCACTTTTCTTTTTGATTTGCCCCAATCAAGATGATCCATTACTTAAAATGGAAACACATTTATTTCTACTTTATTCTCTCTCTCCTACTTTTACTCTCTCCTTTTACCAAACAAAATATAACTGCATAAATTCTCGTGCCGGCCAAGGAAGGGGTCATCTTCCTTGGGACGGAGGGAGTAGTTCAAATTTCAAACCGTAAATAAACAACTCATAATAAACTCTAATGCAATTATACAATCTTAATGACCTTTGTCCTCAAATTTGAAAGCTTAGAAGTACATGGGATAAGCATTCTATTTCCTCAATTTGACAGACTGCCTAAATTAGATCCATCAGTTTCTAGGTATTCATGAATTTATCTGTTCCATACCAAAAAAAGAAGAAAATGATAAGCATTTTTGTATGTGCAAATGGCTATATTCATCAACGTCAAATTCACATAAGATTTAACTTGATCATGTGGTTACTCGAGAGCTTTTTGTCAAGGAGTATTTCACTGTTTGATGTGTTATACTGCTGCATCCTGGTATTTATGTCCTGCTATTTATTGGCTTGACCTCTACGAGCAAGATAACGTTCACGGGCCGCAAGAATCTTACTGTCGCGGTCCTCAGCAGGTTGAGCCGGAGCAGCATTGCCACCACCATCATCCTTCTGCACGTCTGCGTTTTCTGGTTGAACCTCCTCTTCATGAGACTGGTTGGCTCCTCCACTGCTCCGCAAACAAGAACAAGACACGTTACACAGAGGAATGTGATGTGTCAAGAGTGAGGTTAGAGTTCTAAAATGAAACGCATTTAAGAAAGGCAAAGAGTTGGCACACCTGAGTTTGCTGACATTCAGATTCTGGAGTTTAGCAAAGACTGGTCTGACCCAAGGCATCTCAACAGCACAGACATTTCGCATGTAGGGTCGTGTGGTAGCAATGAGTTCATGATAGATGACATAATTGGGGAACATGCCTTCTTCATCTGTCCTCAGCACTGATGATGGGTGTACCTGTACTAATTGTGACTTGAAGCCAAGGGTCTTATAGCCATTATGACGAAGCATTCGCTCGGCTAGTTGATTTCCATATCCTGAACATAAAGCTTTCCTCAAGGATCTGTAATCTTGATCTTCCCTTCGCCTTTTACTTGTTTTCACATCCATGGGACCTGTTGTGCGAGAAATTTATAAAGGCAAGTAGAGAGGAGAGAGAGAGTTAATAACTTTTGCAAGATCACAAGACAGACATACAAGCATACTAAGGGCAAAATGATTAGTTGTGATTTAGATGCAGATACAGCAAAAGGACTATTTGTTTACTAGTTTAATCATGTATTCTGCGCATGCTTCAGTCTTAACCTCAGACGAGAAACAGATGATGCATGCACAACAATTTGAAGAGGTTCGATAAATCAATAACTTCATAGAAATTGCAAGGAGATGATATATGTGTGACCTGACCTTTGGCAATCTTCTGAATTATTTGGCATAACTGTTTCCGGACGTCCTTGACAAACTTCATCCCCCTCACCTAAGTGAGTTAAAATAATTATGAAACAATTTATTCAGCATCTCCTGTATACTTTTCTTGTTTATCTCTCCTAATATTTCTAGACTGCAAACTTGAAACAGTGGATATTAAAATAATTGATTAAGCAAAATAAATAAAGAGAAGAAAAGCAAATGCTAGTACCTGTAAGTTATTCTCTTTGCACCAGCCAGTATTATAGTCAGTTTCATGCCAAAGCTCAAAAATTTGCAGGAACTGGATGTGGTCGCCCAAGCCAGAACCATCTGGAAGATTTGAAGGAGTATGTTTCCGCTTCCTATCTGCACTTTTACTGCATGAAAAAACACAATTAGTGGGGGGGAGTGTAAAAAAGAATTTGATCTCACTAGTAATATAAGAATTTTGACTGAACAAATAATGACGGGTATCAGGTGGTGGATCTCATTATCTCTACGGACGTACCATACTGCAATCTCTAGGAGAAACAGTTCTAACACTCACAATCACAGACATACAAGTATACACATGTAGAAACACAAATGAAAGAGTTCAAGATTCACCTTTGGCTTATGAGCAATGTAGTCTCTGCAGATAACATTGCAGCGACTGTTAAAGCCTGAGATAGACAGCCACACTCGTTTGCCTCTAACAAGGTCCTCGACAGTGAGGGTTCCAGTGGAAGTTCTGCAATGGATGGTAATTTTCAAACTCACTAACTCCACAATCATAGGTAGAAAATACTTCGAATATGAAATTCAAGAAAACGGTTGGAATGAGCGAGCTAATCACCCTGAGACGGGATTCTAATCCAGAAGAAAATTTTTACCAGCCATAGTTCGTCCAAGACTTGTGATTGAACCCTCGTCATCTATGGCATCAATAAGGTATAACTGCTTTAAGGCATCTTCCAGAGCTTCAACTGCAGCAAAGGCGAGATAAGTCTTCACTATTAAGAAAAATTCCTAAACACCTCACTGCTGAATAAAACACAGGTAAAAGAGAAAAACTTCTTACAAGAAGGTGGGTCAAGGAAGTCAAATTTGAGAATATTGATGTCTGATAGGTCCAATGATTTCAAATACAGGATACTTCCTGCAAGGGAAGATCTCTGTATTTCTGGGATTGTAGCATCCAGTAAGTCATCCTTATAGGCCACAGAAGAGTACAAACGATAGCACTTCCCAGGACGTGTTCTTCCAGCTCTTCCTGCACGCTGATTAGCCTGCACTCTAATATGTTTGCAGTCTGAGAATGAATACATAAACAGAAATGCATTGCATTATTTTTTTTTTCACAAACCACTACTGTTTTTGGGCAATAAAACTTGATAGTAAGTGAGCAAAAAAAGAGTACAGTACATTATTAAATACTTTATCTACTCATGTGCAGAAACTGGAAACAAAATGATGTACTGTACTATATTATTTTTATATAAGCCATAACCAGTTCATTTTGTGTTGGAGGAAATATTGTGTTTCTAAAATGTAATAAAGATAAAAAAGATCATGCATACAACATATACATGTTAACAAGTAGCAGGGGAAATAGACCATGAAGACCAGCTCAAGCTAGCATCTAAAATACTAATCCGAAAACCATACTTGCTGATTTGGACAACATCAAGAGAATACATGCCAGTTGATGGATTGTACTGCCGTTGTTTCACGAAGCCAGGATCAATTACATACCTGCAGTCAGAGTCGGTTTTTTAAAAACTTATATACAGAAAAGGTTTCTAATACGACAACAAGACATAAACTGGTATGGTTCATAATCTAAAACTCCTATGTGTTGCCCAAGTGAACCATTTGGAAAGTTTTTCCCTCTAACCAATGACCAAAGTAGTACTCCCTCCGTCCCAAGGTATTAGACCAACTTTCCTTTTTGGGATGTCCCAACATATTAGACTCGTTTCCTTTTTTAGCAAAAAGCATCTATCTTATTTTATTCTCCACCTACTTTTTTCTCTCTTCTCTCCTCTACTTTTTCCCTCTCTCATACTTTACTCTCTCCACTTTAACTATTTAAATATTAATTCCTTAAATCATGTGCCCAAAAGAAGTGAGTCTAATACTCCGGGATGGAGGGAGTATCAATTACTGAATTACTAAGAGTACAGATACTAACACTTCACTCTATCCTCTAGTTCAATGGATTAGATGTTTGATAACTTGGATGTATATTCGAAGTCTCAGCAATTTAAGTAGTAATGGGTTCGTCATGAAGCGTCCGTACAATATAGAAAATGATTCAAATTTACAATAGCGTATCTTACACAACACCATCAACAGTCAAAGACGTCTCTGCTATGTTGGTAGAAATAATGAATCGACGGCAATTGGGAGGTGGAGGACTAAATACACGGATCTGCACAAATAATAAAAATACAAGACAAAAGACTTAGAAAGAAAAGCAACCAATTATTAGTCTTTTTTTCTAAGGAGGTAAATATATTAAATAATCATAGACAAACAGACTTTAGAACACATCAATTAAAACGAGGGGAAAGTGAGTCCACGGGCTGAGCAGTGCAGCTCTAAGTCTCGAAGATAATCAAATGAACAAAAGATTTATAGCAGACAATGAACACAAGTGGTGTCATATCAAACAAAATGATGTACTGTACTATATTATGTTAAAAATTTGTGTACATGAAAAAAAAATTATAGTAGCTAATTAAGAAGTGAAAACACTAACTTGCAATTCAGGAGGCAGAGATCCATGAAGTGGGTAAATTACAGCATCCATACAAGACCCTTCCTCCAATCTTTGGATTCTTTCTTCCAGTCTTGAGACCAACTTCTCAATGTCATCCTACAATGCCAGTTCACAAATATATTATACAGTAACAGAATTACAACACAACATTATAACCAAAACAATATGGTACTAACCTGTCCTGTCATAAATATTAAGACGTCGCCTTCAGGTTCTTGAGTGTGTATATCTGCAAAGGAAGCATGAGTTCTCGAAGTGAAGAATCAAGAGAAGAAGAAAATACGTCAAGCAATGATGGGAGGAAGCATGAGTTCTCGAAGTGAAGAATCAAGAGAAGAAGAAAATACGGCAAGCAATGATGAGAGGAAGCATGAGTTCTCGAAGTGAAGAATCAAGAGAAGAAGAAAATACGGCAAGCAATGATGGGGAACTATATTTTTCACTGACAGATAAATGTAACAAAGTAAAATAACCAAAAACAATAATAAGATACTGTACCAAGAGCTTTGTTCAAACAAGCGTCAATATAGCTTTTTGGTTTTTCAGAGCTATGATGGATCTCAACAGGGAATAACTTCCCCGGAACATTGAGGATTGGGCAATCCGAGAAGAATCTCGATACTTTTTCACCATCAAGTGTAGCCGAAGTGATCAAAACTTTCAAATTGGACGCGCGCAACTTTATTAACCTTTTCATCAATCCAAGCAGCACATCCCTGACCAAATAGTACATTGACACACATGAAACAAAAAATACTTTACCAAGAGAAAATAGTAAAACAGCTTAGAAAAAAAGAGGTCCCAGTTACAAAGTTTCAGAGTAAAATGCAAACAAATAATTACTGATGCATTGCATTAATGACAAGTTATGTAACTTAATAGAGATTTACGTATTCAAGCTCCTCTCGTGAGCTTCATCTAATATGATGACTGAATATTGACTCAGCTCTGGGTTGGAAAGACTTTCGCGCAGGAGAACTCCGTCGGTTAGGTATCTGCACGTGTACAGAATAAATGAATAAGAATGCTTTGTTCTTTCGGTAAACATAGCTCTGAATGTTTTCTCGAAAAGAGAGCTTACTTTATAATCGTCTTCTCTGAAGTTCTATCTTCAAAGCGGATCGCGTAACCTACCTCATCACCCAGCGGCACATTCAATTCTTCTGAGACACGCCTATTAGACACAAAACGTAATTTGAAAGAAAATGAAGACAAATTAGCTGTAATTCTGTTAAATTATTCAGCTATTATGAGTTAGCTTCTCGGATTTAGTTCTAACAGTAATAAAAAAAAACTGCTAAATAATAAATCTAAGCAAGGGAATGCATTTCTTCTAAAGAACAGAAATGTCAAATTATCTCAGCATCATATAACCTAACCGAAAAATTCACCTTGATACTGTAACAGCGGCAACTCGACGCGGCTGAGTTACAGCGATGCAACCCGATTTGGTGTAACCTCGTCTGTGAAGAATTTGAGAGAGCTGAGTACTTTTCCCTGATCCAGTTTCACCGATTACAACTACTACCGGATTCTTATCCACAGTTTCCACGATTTTGTCTTCAAATTGAAGAATCGGCAGTTCCGCCATTGAAATTATCGACATTTCAAATTGAACAGGTTTAACACTAGGGTTTTGTATAATTTTGCCGCGTTTACCAATCTTAAACTGAAATCTGCTTAGCTACGATTCCTCTGAACTGATGCACCTTTTTAGTTAAGACGCCAATTTTAATTTATTTTTTTAATTAGTTAAAACGGATTATTTTACAGTTTGTGAGGGAAGTTTCAGTTACTAGTGTTTAAATTCTTTATGTAAGTCAAATTATTCTCTTAATTCGATTGAATAAATTGTATATCAAGTAGCAGTATCAAGAAAACTCCTAGTATTTTATTTGAAACGTATAAACTGTATACAAGAATTAAAATACAATCCCAAAGTAAACTAAGGCGGCGTTCGGTTGTCATGACTAATTTTATAAGACTATCCATTTAAGATTAAGTTGTGGGAATATTTTAATTGGAGGGGAAGGCTATGACTAATTATCATGATACTATATATCTAGGTTTAAGTTGTAGAGTTCAATCTTATGAATCAAACATAAAAACATATTTAATCATGAGACTTAATCTTAGTAACCGAAACTCCTAAGTAGTTAGCTAAATACGTTGTATCTCTATTGTTTCCTCCCAAAAATAGCTTCACGAGTAACAAGCCTTATTCCCCTCACCCACAGCTCCGCCTCTTCACTTCCACCACAGCAAGAAAAATGAAATTCTTTATTCTTCGTAGTCACCACCCTAAACAGCCCTTGATCATCCCCATCACTCTTCCACCGCCGGTTCCACCGGAACGTCGAGCTCATGCCCACCTCGGCCCCTCGACAGATCACATTCCTCCGGCTCGACTTCCCCCAGCTCAACACCCCTCTGGCCTCCACCATCCTCAACGTCTTCGCGTGCGGGGTCCCCTTCCCCGCCTTGGTATGCTTCTTCACACGAGCCCCTCTCGTCACTAGCTCGCGAGCAAGCTTGTCTAGTATCGCCCTCTTGGCCTCGTCCCCACGTGCTAGAGATAGCGCGGTCTCGTGCCTTGCGTTCTTTAGACCGCAATTCGCCCCCAACGAGATCAGAAGCTCACACATAGTTCCATCGCCTGATTTTGCTGCAAACATCAATGGAGTGTATCCATCACAATCTAGAAGATTCACATCAAAGCCTTTCTTCACTAGCTCTTGAACCATATCTTGGTTTCCGAAGCGAGCCGCACGATGCAGATCAGACTTGCTCATATCACCCTTTGTAGAAATTAGTATCTCTGCAAATGCATCTCTTTTCTGGCTGGCTTTTGCTAATGTGACCGCTGTCTCACCGTAGTTATTCTGCAGCTCCACGTCAGCTCCAGCGTTCACGAGCAGCCTAAAGATCTCGACGTGACCACCTGCAGCAGCAACCATCACTGCAGAGAATCCAGCATCATCTGTCTCATCAATGTCCAAATCTTGACGCTGGATCAGTTTCATCATGGCATCAGCATCATTTGCTCGAGCCACAAACAGCAATGAGGAAAACACCTCGGGGTTGCTTGATGGCGCTATTGTCCCAGCTCGAATCACCTCCAAAACAGCCTGCTGGAAGACGAGGCTCCACCGTGCTAGTCCAGCAATCGACATTGCAGACTGACCGGTAACACTACACAAGCCAAAATCAGACCCTGCTGAGGCCAAAATCTTGAGGCACTCCTCCTGCTTGTGTCGTGCACAGATCATCAGCGCGGTCTCTCCACACCCCGTTCTGGAGTTGACATCACAGCCGGCGTTGATCAGGAGGCGGAGAATTGTGGCCAACCCGAGACGTGCAGCCAAGTGTATGCCCCTAGTGTATGCACCCTGAGATGTCTGGATTGGGGATTCTGTATCAGCAGTGCCGCTGCTCAAGATCACCTCGAGAGCTCTCGCGTTGCCACATAGGATCGCGTGGTGGACGATCGTCCTCCCAAGATGGGGGAGGTTTGGAGAGGAATGCTGGAGGAGCATGCGCAGGATAGCACCACTTGCTTCGAAATACTCCACTGCGCACCATGTGATGTGATATGGCTCGGCCAAACCAGCTCCCACTCGGAACTCTTCACCCGTGGCTAAGTCCCACAACCAAGCTCCCAACCTAACCTTAGCATCTCTTCTGCATCCCATCTTTCACCACAAGCATACTTTTCAGACAACAAATCTAAATAGACATATCCTGAAATAGAAAGCGAGATAGAGTGTGATTTACATTTAACAGCAGCTGAACAACTGATGTTTGTCTGCCAACAACAGCTGCAACAAGAGCATTGCAGCCTACATTGGCATGGAGAGAAGGCTTGGAGGACTGCAGCAATATCCTTGTATTTGCATTAGCATCAACTCCATTCTGCAGCATCAACCATCTTCACCAATAAATCAAACAAAAAATTTACAATTTAACAGTATTTTACATGATGCATTACTCATAATGCACCTTAACAAGTGCTGCAACAGAATCCACGAATCCCCTGCTCGAAGCAACGACAAGGGCGTGTACAGCAATGTGAGGGCGGATCATGTCCGAAGCCATTAGCAGCTCCGCAGCTCTGGCCCTACCCACGCTGCACGCCTCCAGCAACGCCTCCTCGCATGCCGCCTGAGCCGCTCCACCGTTCAATAGTATCTCCAACACCTCGAGGTGACCCTCCCTGACTGCTGCAGTGGTTGCATACCCTCGGAATAGCTTTTGGTTCACATTCGCTCCATCGTTCTGTTTGATTTTGATAATTAATCATGTGTTGCTTTCTAGCTAGTCTAAATCAAGAGACAGGATGAAACAAGTGGAGCCTGTTGTGACGAGAAATATTGCATAAAACAATTTCATTACCACGCTCCAAAGCAACTTACACTTTGAGGCCTACTACTTACTGTGCATAAGAAAGACAATTAACAAATTATTTTTTTAATTAAGCTCACCAATAATTGAGACATATTATGATTTTGGCTTCGAGACAATTTATAACGGTAAATTTCAAATTAGTCCTAAATCTACACTAATCACAATAAGAACACACTAGAATGCAGTTAAAGAGTTTTGGATATAATTTGGTGCCGACAAATATCATATGACTACTGTTTGACATGGTAAAATTGAAGGTATTATTTATTAAATCTAAGTAGAGCTCTGTGGATTCATCCCAAAAAGGCTTAATGATGTGATGATTGATAATAAAACAACAAACATCCTCACAGAGCGTCAGATAAACGCTTTCATTTGAGATATCACTCAATAATTCATTTCAGACTAATATGTTTAAAAATAATTAAACTTATTTTCAGCTTTAATTAGCGTAAATTTTTTAAATGATAAATTCAAACTAATCAGCAAATAATTAATGCTGCAAATGAATCAATTAATCAGAAGGAAACAACATAAATTGACACATAATTACCAGTAATTTTCTGACGAGGGCAAGGTTTCCGTTATGAGCGGCGAGGAAGAGAGCGGTGACGTCAGTCCTGAACTCTTCGAACTCGACGCGAACTTGGCTCGCCGATTCTCCGTTCAAAACGACCTCTGTTTTTCTGAATTTCAGGGAGACTGTTCCGATGAAATTAACGTCGACGTACGGGTGAGAAACGAGCTCGGAAGCTAGGCGCAGATCGTCTGCTTGAGCCGCGACGATTAGCCGCTGAGAAATAGGCTCGTCGTCGCGAAGCCTCGTCACCGGAAAAACCTGTCGTTTTTTTCCGATCACGTGCTGGCCTCCGCCGCCGGCGGTGGTGAACACTTCCGTCATCGCTCGTCTTTGATTTGTAGTTCCAAATTTCGTGATTCTGAGTGAAAAATGCGTTGATTGTGGAGAGAGAAGCTCTTGTAGTAGAAGAACAGAAGTTGATGAAACAAGCCTTTGGATTATTAATATTTAGGCGTTAATCAGTATCTAATTCCAATTCTAAATACAGTATTGTATAATGATTTAGTCATAATGACACTATTTATTGTATTGTGATTTATCGTTGTTTGACAAAATCAAACTTCCTAATTGAGTTCGCATAAGAAAGTCAGTACGTAATACTCACGCACAGATCTTGTATAATTGTATTTATATCTCACATATCATTAGCAAAACACAAATGTTATTTGGGTTTATTGAACTCGTAAATTTAAAGTTCGATTTTTCTTTTTTTTTCAATTAAATTACTTATCATCCATATGTTACTTTGTTGTAGTAAGAAATTGAAACAAAATATAGTAGTAATAATATTTTGAAGATTTATTAATATTCATATGTTTTCTATAGAATTATTCTTATTTTATTTTAATTTTCGATTGCCGTATTTGATCACGTGGAAATATTGACCTAAATAATGTCCTCGTTAGTAGCCCTTAGGTTTTGAGTCTGGTACTTTTGAATTATTAAATTATAGAATATTAACGAAATGTGATCTCTCTCCGCGACAATGCTATAAAATATTAATAAGATTTCTTAATATTATGAAATATCTAGTTGTCTATTATTAAATTAGTTCATGTTATTGTTTTAAAATTTTCGTAATTAAATATTTCATTTTATTATTAATAATTTTAATAAAAAATCTCACATTCTATTTTATTTCATTCATATTTTATTATAAATTTAATATATAAAAATATTATTTATTATACTTATGTGTCGGGAAAGACGTCTGTGAAATTGGAAACTAAATCAATTCATTCGTATTCTATTACATTATTATCGAAAATTTAGCATAGTTAAGGAAAAGAATGAGAAATTTTGTATCTAACAAGTGTGTTGGGACTTGGGGGCATAAAAATCATTAGCATCTTTGGTGTATTAATTAAGGATAATTAACCGGCTAAGCAAAGATACGATGATGAAAGAGTTCTCCACTACTATAGTCACTTCCAAATTAACTAATCTTTTTTCTTAATCACACTTATCCGGATTTCTTTTTTCCTTCGGCAACGACATTTATCCGGATTTGGCCTGCATTATTCCTCACATGCCACGAATCCATATAATAATATCGAGTAAAAAAAAGTTAATTAACTTTGTCTTGACGTAAAATTTTTAAGCAGAGAGCCACTAGTGTACAAGCATCAATCTTAATTTATATTTATAGCAGTTATATTATTTACAACAAGTCGATATAAATCACGGCAAATGAGAATGAGTCATGAATCTCTAATTTCAAACTCTGATTTTCTAATCTTCAAGAGTCCAAGACTTCATTAATCATCAACGTAGGATAAATTCTAAATATTATAGAGTTAGTAATAGTGATAAAATAAAATGAAACGAAGTTTACAATCATTTTCTAGTCCAATAACTACAAGAAACGAGGTTTATCGACTTTTTTTTTTTTGCCGCTAAGCGCTAAACCATGTAATATTCTACTGATAATCAAGATTATTGACGTATAACTGTATAAGCACTAGTGTCTACAAATAAAAAGCTTAGTTTGACTTATAAGTTTTCAGAAATATAATAGTAGTAAAAAGTAGAATGAAAAAAGGAATTTGAAATATTGCATCCTATTTTTATATATTAAATTTATAATAAAATGCAAATGGGATAAAAATAGTGAAATATCAATATGGGCCCTTTACTAAAAGGAAGAGTAAAAGACAAATGAGATATTTATTCGTAGATGAACGAAAATACCAAAATAGAATGATTATTAGAGAAACTAAAAACTTTCAGGATACCACCCGCCCCTTAGATCATGCCTAAAGTTTATAACGTATGGTCCATAAATGAAATATCCCTATTTAATCCCAATTCAAGCAGAAGCCCATTGACAAAAATAAAGCTCAGTCCAATTTATATTTAAGGCCCAACATGAATTTTACCCCAAATTAGTTTTTATGCATTTTGTTGACATAGATATTACCACGTGTCCATTTCGACAATCGCAGAGTGATCCTCGCTTCTGAACCGTTGGATTGTCATATTAGTCAAATAGAAAAAGAAAATCACATCTAGACCGTCGTATGGTCAGCCTCACCAGAACTATCGTAGACTTGACCACATAAGGACTGCTCAGCTCGCTTTCTATTTTGTGTTTCTCCCTCCTCCTCCCCCACTCTCTTCATCTTCCCGCATCTGTCTATCGCGGTCTCTGTTCAATTGCAGCAGCTCAGCTCGTAAATTTTGATGCCATATGGTATGCGTTGTTTCCGACTCCAACTGTTACTTCATATTTTTCTTTTTTCTTTGCATAAATTATTTCAACTATTTCGGAATTGCTCTCTGGTTTTATGTGAAATTTGGATCTAGTTCATTGGATTGTTTAAAAATGAAAAAATATCAATTTATTCGTTGAGGAGCTCAGAAACGAAGCTCTAACCTTTTTTTAATTGGAATCAGATGACGAGTGAATTTGGGATGATAAAATTTATCTATCACTGCAAATAGATCGAACCCTAGTTTTTTTATTTATATTGAGACAACGTACTTGCGCACGGTTCTAGGTTGGGCGCGCGTTGATGCCATTTAAATTAAAAACGAATTATAGTCTATTTAGGACAAAATGAAGTTTTTGTAAGTATTCGAATTCATGTCTTAAAAATGAGGTACATTGCAGTTTGTAGCTTGCTCCTTAATTTCTAGGGTGCTGTGGAGTTTCATTCAGTTGATTGATAGAGGGTGTGACTTGTGAGGGGTTCCTCTTGGTGTTGGAAAACAGATTGAGTGACTCTACTTGTACATGAAGTAGATGTTCTGAGGTGATTTCAAAATCTGTATGAGCTTAGTTAGTTGCACTTCTCGATTGCAATAAAGGCAACTCATTGCGCTTGCATCTGGGACCATGGAGTCTGATTACAGAGCTCTTGGTCTTATCAACTTTGAGTTTAAAAATATTAAAAAAAATTGGGTAACAAGATGTCCTTGCATACGTGTATTACATTTACAATACGAGAGTTTATATTCACATAGCCTTTGCCTTAAGCCTTCTATCCCCTTACATGTCTTGTTTGTTGAGACAACAAAAATTTGATTATCCAGATCTTGAATTAAGTATAGATGATAGCAGATATCCTTGAAGTCTTTGAGTGCCTGTATTCTTGTGTGTATGATACTGTTTGGTTCACTTTTCTCATTGTGTATCTGGTTTTGCTTGTGTTATTGTAAATGTTTTTAAAGTAGCATGTGTTGTTTGTAGGAGGAGGAATTTCCATATGCTTACAACATTACAACCTGAAAACTAACCTTTTATTTTTCCATTACTATTTTAATGTTTCATCAGGCTCCTATGAAGGGCATCCTGTCTCTACAAAAGACTGCTTTGTTTCAGCGCTCCAGTGAGAATTTTGGCCTCGTGCGTAGATTACTTAGCACACAGGCTGCTACACCTTCTGCCACCCCACAGCCTCCGCCCCCTCCACCACCTCCAGAGAAAACCCACTTTGGCGGCCTGAAAGATGAGGATCGTATCTTCACTAACGTATATGGTTTGCATGATCCTTTCCTGAAAGGTGCTATGAAACGTGGAGACTGGTACAGGACTAAAGATTTAGTTACTAAAGGAGCTGATTGGATTGTCGGTGAAATGAAGAAATCCGGACTAAGAGGCCGTGGTGGTGCTGGTTTTCCCTCTGGGCTTAAATGGTCCTTTATGCCAAAGGCATCTGATGGCCGCCCTTCCTATCTTGTTGTTAATGCTGATGAAAGTGAACCTGGAACGTGTAAAGATAGAGAAATTATGCGACATGATCCTCATAAACTGCTAGAAGGTTGTCTGATAGCGGGAGTTGGGATGAGGGCTAGAGCTGCATATATTTATATTCGTGGTGAGTATGTGAATGAAAGACTGAATCTCGAGAAGGCCAGGAAAGAAGCTTATGCAGCTGGATTGTTGGGAAAGAATGCATGTGGATCAGGTTATGATTTTGATGTCCATATCCACTTTGGTGCTGGAGCTTACATATGTGGTGAAGAGACTGCTCTTTTAGAGAGCCTTGAGGGTAAGCAAGGAAAGCCCAGGTTGAAGCCTCCTTTTCCAGCCAATGCTGGGCTATATGGTTGCCCCACAACTGTTACGAACGTTGAAACAGTGGCTGTTTCACCCACCATTTTGAGGCGGGGCCCGGAATGGTTTGCTAGTTTTGGCAGGAAAAACAATTCTGGAACAAAACTTTTCTGCATATCAGGGCATGTAAATAAACCTTGTACTGTTGAAGAGGAGATGAGTATTCCATTGAAAGAGCTTATAGAGAGACACTGTGGTGGTGTTCGTGGTGGATGGGATAATTTACTTGCTGTTATTCCAGGCGGTTCATCTGTTCCACTGATTCCCAAGCACTTATGTGAGGATGTGCTCATGGATTTCGATGCACTTAAAGCCGTCCAGTCAGGGTTGGGAACTGCTGCTGTCATTGTGATGGATAAGTCCACTGATGTTGTTGATGCTATTGCTAGACTCTCTTACTTCTACAAGCATGAGAGTTGCGGCCAATGTACACCCTGCAGAGAAGGTACTGGATGGCTCTGGATGATTATGGAGAGAATGAAGGTAGGAAATGCTAAGCTGGAGGAGATTGACATGCTCCAGGAAGTGACCAAACAGATTGAAGGGCACACCATTTGTGCGTTGGGAGATGCTGCTGCTTGGCCAGTTCAGGGACTTATTAGGCACTTTAGGCCAGAAATGGAGAGGAGGATCAGGGAGAGGGCGGACAGAGAGTTACGACAGGCTGCTGCTGCTTGATCACTATGAAGGTTGGTGCCAAGCCCTATTATGCCTATTTATATAGTCTATATAGACTATAGCCATCCTAGCTTTGCCTAAAGGGCACCCTATCTGTTTCTTGAAAAAAATCACGATCCACCCAATCTGATGTCTAGATGAGATTCTCACCGTCCCTGAACCACTAAAACCTGATCCTACTACTTTAGTTTGAGTAAGTTAATCTGCTTAATTTAACTGATGCCATTTTAGGCTGGACAGAAGAATTCATCGTATGAAGAACATTAGGATAGTTTATGTCATGCTGCAATTGTATTACCATGATATGTTGTCAAATGACATTCCTTAACTCTATTTTGAATCTGAAGGCTGATGCTTGTGATCTTCATGATTTTGCAAATAAGTTATTGTGCACTACTCTGGATTGAGATCTATCCTTCTTAGAAACTCTACTCTCTTGATTTGAAGCCTAGGGAGGAATAAGCCTGAACTTGATTCTGGTCTCTGATTGGTTTCCTGTTATATTGAAACAAACTCAAAGCTTCTGCATAACATATTTTCAGGTTTTGCAGGGATCACATTTACTGTTAGATTACATCGAATAAGCTCTTAGAAGTGGAGAGATTTCAGAATTTGATCCGTTCTTCCAGCCACATGTGCAACTTTGATTTGCATTAAAATTATACTTTTATATGTTCCAAGTTCTTCATTCAGCTAAGCATGTGAGCTGAAGTTTCATTCTATCTGGATTTTTATTGCTTGAAGAACCTTTCAAACAGTTTGTCCGTGTGTAATTCTGGCAATAATTTTTGAAGGATGTTCATGTCTTTATACCGAAAACTATTGATTGCTCATATCTCACGGACATAATGTTTAATTTGATTCCTGTTGATGACTATGTCAGATTATTATTTTAGATATTTGTAGAAAATATGCCAACTTTTTTATGTTTATGATTGTCTTATTCGAAATCGCTTGATCTGTCTCATGATGGGTTGTTTTGTGGATGTGAATTTATGCGGGCCGAAATGATCAATAATCAATTTATGATGTATGTATTGATGTTTTATTATACTAGTAGTATTACTTTGAAAAAACAACCCATGCTGACATGCACTATCCAAAGAAAAAAAAAATACTAGTACACTACCATAGTGTTCCCATCATAATCCAAATTGAAAATTTATCATGTTTCTGGCTCAGCTTTTATTTAATTGAATTATAATTAGATTATTTGCATATTAATTCTTTTTCCCTTTGGAATATATAACTCAAACTTATTCCAAAAAAAGAATAGTAATAAAGAAAATGGTAGTTGAGTTTTCCTATGGTTGTGAATAATAAATTGGCGCGGACTCGTGCATTTAGGATGGATCTATTCCAATCTTAACCGCGTTAACTAATCAATAATTTTCAAATATTCGGCATCTCAATTGCAAATGTATAATACTCCTACTCTTCAACGAAATATTTATAATTTTCTATACTTTTCTAGAAAAACATGGTGCAATAATTTTTGAAAGTCAAGGATTTGATAATTACCACTATTAACAAATTCAAAATATCTGACGTGTATTATCGTCAGCATTTATGAACTTTTAGCCGACAATTGCGGCGATCATTACCTGCTTTCATTATAATTATAGCTATATTAGTAGCACTTCCATTCCAATGGTTATTTATTTTGGATACAGACATTGAGAAATTATTTTGACTTTTGAATGTATTAAATGATAAAATAGACTAGGAAAATTAAGAAAGAGTAAAATAGGTGATGGAGTGAAAAATGTGTTAAATGAGTTAAATGATAATAAAATAAAGACTAAAGGCCAAAATTGGTCCTGAACATATGGTCATTTTATATTTTTAGTCATAAACTATCTTTTGAATTTTTTGGTCCTGCACATATAGAAATTTGATCATTTTGGTCCTCCGTCAATATTCGGTTAGAAACTAACGGTCAACGAGTTTAATCCCAATTTTAACCAAAATTAACATTTTAATTCTAATTTTTTACTCCTCAATTAATTCACTTACTATTATTATAAATATTCTTTTAAAATTAGAAAATTAGAATTTAAAATATTTTTTACTCCGCCGCCGCGAAGATCTGTTCCACTGCCGCCGCCGCCGCCGGCTGATCGAGGCTAGGGTTTGCGATTGGATTCACGTTGGAGAAGCTCACGTCGGCGAAATTGTACATCACGGCGGAATCCGGCGTGGTGTGGATCGGTTCCGCGGCGGAGGATGTAGGAGGAGCGGTTGCGGTTGCGACTGCGGCGGCGGAGGTGGTGAGGCTGGAGCTCTGCGCGGTGGATTTTTCCTCTGCGCGGTGGTTTTAGGCTTGGAGCGCTTTGTTTTGTGGGAGCAACCGCCGTCGGGGACATTGCGGAGGACGCCGCCTTTGGACCAATAGCGGCGGCAGCTCTTGCAGAAGTGGCGCGGCTGCGAGAGGTTGTAGTTGTTGTAGTAGCAGAATTTGGTGTTGAGCGAGTCGCAGCGAGGGCACTTGACGACCTGGTGATTGTGCGGCCGCATCCGCCTATCTCCGACGCCGATAAACCTCCCTCCGCCTCCGATTTCTTCTCCGATGCGAGCTTCACCAACGTGAATCCAATAATAGGATTTCCCATTCCCAGATTTTCTTTTTTACTTTTCGAATACCCACTTAAAAATCCTATCTTTAGTTTTTTACAATTCTTGATACTATCCAGATTCTCTGCTCACAATTTAACAGTGCTTGCGAGTAAATAATCTCAAGAATAATTATTTGTTTATTGGGTTTGGCTGTGCCATTACAATTCCCAGGTTTGAATTTGATTTCTTTCTTTCTCGATTTTTCCCTAGCATGCACGAATTTCGGATTTTGTTTCTTGAAGCTTGATGATGAAGATATTTCATAATTTATATATCTATTTCACTGCCGAGTTGGTTGATCAGCAGCCGCCGCCGCTGTCGGCGGCGGAACAGATCTGCGCGGCAGAGTAAAAAAATACTATTTTAAATTCTAATTTTCTAATTTTAAAAGAATATTTATAATAATACTTAGTGAATTAATTAAGGAGTAAAAAATCAAAATTAAAATGTTAATTTTGGTCAAAATCGGGATTAAACCCGTTGACCGTTAGTTTCTAACGGAAATATTGACGGAGGACCAAAATGATCAAATTTCCATATGTGCAGGACTAAAAAATCCAAAAGATAATGTTTAGGACCAAAAACGTAAAATGACCATAATGTTCAGGACCAATTTTGGCCTTTACTCTAAAATAAAATAGGAGAAAGAGAAAAAGTTGAAAAGATAATAGACATTAAAGAAGGTGATGAATTAATATAAAAGTGATTTATTTTTAAAAAAAATGAAATGATACAACTTCTCGGATTTAACTTAATTGGGACGGAGGGAGTAGCTGATGTTCATAATATTTTTTTATCAGCAAAGAGAATTGATTAAATTGAGTGACTTATTATGTTCGTTTTCATTTATTAAACTAAATTCAAATTAGGTTTAAGTTCCATTTGTTGCATTTTATGCAGGACTACGTTTTAACTAATACTAAACCGGATCAACACCAAATAAATATTAAGTAAAATAGAAAAACCAAACAAATAGGATCTTAATTTTTAATTTTGATTCACAGAGCGTCGACGCAAAACTCCAAATTAATAAGTAACTTAGCTTACAATAAACGAATATCAGTCAAATCCAAATCTAACAATAACTATTCATTGATTAATCAGTAATTGTAAACACCATTTACATTTTACAGTGAAGAAAGCTCAAATCAGTGGACTCTCTCTCTCTTGATTAGTCATTTTCTCGCTCTTACTTTCTCTGCAATCAAAAGAAATGCCGCTGCCAGACAATGAGATGAAGAAATACTGATAAAAGGATTGGAGAAAGCGGAGTTCTGTTTACCATTTACTACTCCATCATTGCACTCGAATCTAGGTACATCACTTTAATTCGCCTCGGTTTTCGCTTTTCGTGGATGGAATGATTTGTTGTTGGTTTCAACCATCTTTTTATGCTTTGTGATGAGTGAATTTTGCTTTATGTGATGCGAATTAATCACTAATCGGTAATTCCTTAGCTCATTTTGGTGATGTGAATAATCATAATCTCATAGCATGCTGATATTGATACTCTGCTTGTTTCTGATTAGAATTAGGAAGCTAGATTGAAAGAATGTGTGATCAATGATTTGCTGTCTATGTTCTAGATTGCATTTATCTGCAAAATACTGTGTATTTCTGTTCATAGTGCATTAGTGTTGTTGTTGTTAATGGAATATATCAAATTTTGATGCAGTTGTTGGGGTTTGCTTGATCAAGAGGCAGTCTATTGATAGCTCTCTTAAGCTATGGTTCTCGGGCTTAGATCGAAGCACCGGAGAGGGGCTTCGGTAAAGGTGGAGTACATTGTTCATGTACAGGAGATAAGGCCTTGGCCTCCTTCAGAATCCCTAAGATCTGTCCAAAAAGTGTTGCTTCAATGGGAAAATGGCAGTCAGTATTCGGGGTCGTTTCTTTCTGCTGCTCAGAATTCGAAAGTCGTCTTCACAGAGTCTTTCAAGCTTCCATTGATTCTTTTTGCTGATAAGAAGTCTCAAGATAAGTTTCAGAAGAACAATTTGGAGTTTAGCTTGTTTGTGCCGCGTAAGGATAGGGCTAAAGGGCAGCTTCTTGGGACGGCTGTGCTAAACCTTGCAGATTATGGAGTGATAGAGAGTTTATTAAGCATTAATGTTCCGTTGAACTTGAAGAGGAGCTCCAATGGCTCGGTGCAACCGGCTCTGGTGATTGGTTTGGAGCCGGTTGAGAAGGAGAGCTCTAACTCATCTCCTAGCGTTGGCCTATCGAAGCAAACATCTTTGGATAATGATAATGATGACCTGGAAATTGCTTCGATTACGGATGATGACGATGATGATGTTTCTTCCCGATCATCAAGGACTACGGGGTCATCTGCCTTTGAGGTTGGAACATCTTCACCATCTCAGAGTGAGAAGGTAAGAAACATACTCATTAATGGATATTTCACTTTGGCTTTTGTTATTTTGCCGTTCTTCCTTTGGTTTTCTTTCTTATCTTACTTCATTTAGAAATCCATTCTAACAAAGTTCTTTGCTTCTTCTGATTATGTATGTAAAGAAAGAAAATAGATAAAGGTTATGAATATACCATCAGTTTGAGGTTTCCTTTTTCTGGCATGTTGTGCATTTACTTTGTAGTACTAATAATTTGTAGCTAAATGCAGAATGGATATGGACATGCTGCAAATGACTCAGAGAAGAAGAGGAATGGGAGACTACCACCCACTGATACATCATCAGAGACTCAGAAGCAAGAAAGTGATAATAATTTTCCTTCGAAGTTTCGTGAGCGAAGCATGACATCTGTCAAGAAGAACTCTGAGACCACCCTCCTTAGAACTTTTCCCTCATCCGTAAGTCGACAAGATGCAAATGCAAAAGCCAACTCTGTAGTTGCATCTTTTTTGCAGGAAAGTGCTTCCTCTAGTTCTCATGAAGTGATTTCTAAGTACGAGCATAAACGTATTGGGAAAAAGCACGTGTCCGACCCTGCCAACTCTCTGGGCTACCATGCTACTCAAGCAACTGAGTTACTTGAGGATAGTAATCAAACACACGATCCACTTGTTAGCATGGTGAGTGCTGAGGAGAAAAAGAAAACAGATGACCATATCATAGAAGAGATGGCACATTCTACGGATAATATATTAGTTCAGCACATGTCAGAAGATGCTGTCAGAGGACAGGCAACAGGGATGAGTGAGAAAACACCAGAGGTTCCACTATCAAGCAGTATGAAAGCTCAGAATGTGAAATCTGTCCGTAAACATAGTTTGGTTGAAGGAACCGAAGACATTTATGCCGGGGAAAATGAGCTTAACCCAGACATAGCATATGCCTCTCAAAAGAAAGGTGGACTTGGTGTAGTAATAGAGCCAAAGACGGAACTACCAGACTTCATAGATGAATCAAAAACAAGAATTGAATTACCATATGCCTCTAAAAAGAAAAGTGAACATGGTGTAGCAATAGAGCCAACGACCGGACCCCCAGAATGCAGAGATGAATGGAAAACGACAATTCAGATGCTTCGGGAGGAATTAAGGGAAGCAGCAGCTACTGAGGTTGGATTGTATTCCATAGTAGCCGAACATGCAAGTTCAGTAAATAAGGTCCACACCCCAGCTCGACGTCTGTCCAGATTTTATATTGATGCTTGCAAAGCAGGCTCTCAAGCTAAAAGGGCAAGTGCAGCAAGAGCGGCGGTCTCTGGATTAGTTTTGGTTTCTAAATCATGTGGGCATGATGTTCCAAGGTGTTTTTTCCTTTTATTGTGTCTATAATATGAAAACTGTTTGAATTCAATTTCATTATTTTTCTTCTTAGTCATGCCTACCATCTCACCAAGTGGAAGATTTTCTTGACAGGTTGACGTTCTGGTTATCGAACTCGATAATGTTGAGGGCCATTGTCAGCCAAACCGCTGCAGAGTTATCGAATTGCAGTAGATCAGAAAGCAAAAGTACTGGCTCTTGGTCTGGATTAACATCGAAGGATTCCTCCCATTTGGAGCGAGAGCAATCTACTTCAACTAATGAATCTGATGATAAGGAAGATGTCTCAACATTTATTATTGCATTAGAAAAAGTCGAATCTTGGCTTTTCTCTCGAATAATAGAATCTTTATGGTGGCAGGTTGATTTTTTGGCTCTCTTTTCTCCTTGCTTTGTTAATTATGTATAACTTCTCTGATCTGCACAATTTTGAGATAATTTGTGGTCACCTCTGAACTGCAGACTTTTACACCGCATATGCAACCCACAGTTGCAAAAGTTAGTGATATCAGCCCACGCTCAGGGACAAAGAAGACATGTGGAAGAAGAAACAGTTTGGGTAACCCTGAACAGCAGAATTTCTCTATTGAGTTATGGGAGAAAGCATTCAAAGAAGCCCGTGAAAGGCTTTGTCCACTGCGAGCAGGAGGACATGAGTGCGGCTGCTTGTCTGTGCTGGTTAGACTGGTATGTTACAAGCTAAGCATGTTCAAAAATTCAAGCATCTCATCATTTAGTGAACATACAAGACTTTTGATTTAGATTTAATATATTTCAGTTTCTGAGATTTTGGGAAAAAACCTCATCACTGGACCCTCCCCAGTTAGTTGTGTGGTAATATCAGGGATCATTAAGTAGTTTTGGAATGTTTTTGGTTGTGTTGTTCAGGTAATGGAGCAATTGATTGATAGGCTGGATATGGCAATGTTCAATGCTATTCTACGCGAATCTGCTGAAGAAATGCCTACCGATCCCATCTCAGATCCGATCAGTGAATCTAAAGTGCTGCCAATACCACATGGGCAGTCAAGCTTTGGTGCTGGCGTGGAACTAAAAAACTCTGTAAGTAACATGGTTCATTGTGTAGTCTATTTTGCTAAACTTGTTTTCTTAACGACATATTTGGACAATGAAACCAAGAACTAATGTCGTGGAAATGCTGCTAGCTAATTGTTTATTCCTTGTGAACTTTTGCAGATTGGGAACTGGTCAAGATGGCTTACTGATCTCTTTGGCCTAGAAGATGACTCAACTGAGCATGGGGGGGTTTGTGGGGATGGGAAATCATTCAAGGCGTTTCGTCTTCTCCACTCTTTGAGTGATCTAATGATGCTACCTTTCGGAATGCTTGCTGACCCTTCTACCAGAAAAGAAGTACGCCAACATCAACTTATAATCGTCTACTCAAAACAACAATTTTTCTACATTAGCACTAAGCATTTTTTGTTCATACTCATTCCTTTTTATCTGAAGGTCTGCCCATTATTTGGTCCTACAATAATTAAGCGGGTGCTGAATAGCTTCGTACCAGACGAATTCTGTCCAGATCCCATTCCACAGAGCATCATCGATGCCCTCGAAACTGAGGTTGGTGGGTGATACATGGTTTATTCGTCATTGTAACAACAATTGTTTATGTTATTTAGCTGGTATTTCTTGATTTTTAGGAGGAATCAGATGCTTCAGAAGACATACTCACAAGCTTTCCTTGCACTGCAAATCCTATAAAATATACACCTCCTTCAGCAGCTTTACTAACTTGTGTGGGAGAAGTTGGTAGCCAAGTGATCCAGAGCAGCAGACTATCATCACTCAAGAAATCCTACAATAGTGATGATGAACTAGACGAGCTCGACTCATCTTTCACATCTATCGTCCCAGATAGCTTCCAGAGTTCTGCTCTGGCAAAGCTCGCCTCGATGGCAACGGAGAAAGGAGGCAGAAGTGTTGTCAGGTATCAGCTATTGAGGGAGATATGGAAAGATGAATAGGGTCTCATAACACTATATGTTTGTACACCTATCTGTATAAATTTTGAGGACTCGGACAGTTTTAAATTGTCTGAATTCATCTGTCAAACTGTCACACATAATCTTATGTATGATTAAATGTCAAATCATGCTACCTTCATTTGTCAGAGTTGGAATAGAGTTATAAGTGCATAAACTTTTCCTAAATAATGAGGCAGATAATTTCATTGGAGTAACAAAGGGAAGTTATATCTTCCCTTTTTCGTATACATGTTTCTGCCATTCTTGAATGTGATGCTGATCAGTTGTTACATATGTCACCATCTCTTGCTCCTGCAAAGTCGAAAAGAAAAAGCATTTTCATCTCTTAGGGTCATGGCAAATGCCACACCTTGACACGAGAGAGAGCAACGGAGACTTACAGCTTCGTCTGCAGACCATCGGAAGGGCTCTGCAACGCATCATAGTGCCCGTAGCCATGGTACAATACACAAATCGGATTCTCCTTCCCATATTCTTGACCGTATTCAGCTATAATCTTGAGGGAATTCTTCTTCTTATCCCACATGTGAACTGTTATTGGCAACCTGAAAACATATTCCTCGACATATTTTTTTACAAAACTCTTCATCAAAATAACTTAGACGAAGAAACACAGGGTGATGACAATTTCTCCATGGATAAAGAGGGGTCTTTCAAGAGTGCAAAAGATAAGATCCATGAAACAAAACAGAAGAACACCTACTGTAGAACATACGACGACATTAGCAGCTCTGGTTCCCCTCCCCACACGTGTGGCTGTCGCATCTTCGCAACATAAGAGTCGAAATCACCTTCAATGAACCTGATAATACCCGAAAAAGCTCCATTTACTGATTGATGAATGAATCCAAACTTATTATAACGAACAGCCATACCATTCAGAATCAGCTCGTCTTTTTATAAATTCATCAGCAACCTGCAAAAAAACACGAGGGATCCCATCTTTCTAAGCAAGATGCAAAACAAGCACATGAATTCCCTCAGTGACAGACAAAACATCAAAAGGAAGAGATTTCTACAGCTGCACGAAGCTCGTCTGCAAGTTCCTTCTCGTGGCTTTCATTTGGAGAGGGCTTTCCGGCCCTTAGACAAGCACCATGAACTACAGACCGGAACAGACACCTACCATCGCCCGGTATCCCTGCATCACATTTTTATCAATTGTCTCACCCAACCTAACTATCCAATAAACTAATCAAAACTTGAGCCAAATCTTAGTGTGGAACAACACCATTACCATGATCACAAAAAACAACAAAATGGAGCATCAAAGTTTATCAGTTGTCAGCTAGCTATTCAAGAAACCAATACAGCAGCAATTATGGAACAATACCATTTTCACAGTCACAAAAATCCACAAAACAGTGATAAAATTTTGCTAAAATTGAGTCATAAAAATCAAACAATTTTTTATTTAAGAGAGTGCTTAGTTCTCCTCTCTCTAGAATTTATGTTTACGTACCTGAACTTAAATCCATGTTCAAAAATCAAACCAATGAATTTCCCAAAATGTTGGGGAAAAAAACTTTTGAAGCTGACTTCCAAAAATACGAGCTGCTAATAATCATAAACACGCTATAGATAGTGTGAATCCGACGAAAGGAATAAGCTAAAACGTGGCCGAGATGATCTCAGCTTCAAACAAGCAACCTAACTATGGCGTCACCAATCACTCATTATCAATTCTCATGAAACAATCAATAAATTATTTATAAAAAAAGTCGATAACATACAAATAGACTGGAGATCGTTACCGAGCGAAATGTCAGATCTACGCATGGAAAATTGAGATTTCAAGCAACGAAATGGCATACTAGTAAAATAGAATTGGTTTATCTCTTTCGTGTTTTTTTCCAGAATCAAAATTCTACGGCATTTTTGCAAATTCTTACCCGATATTTGATGGCGATGAAAGCTACAGGACGTCGTCAAAAGTGAGCATAATGTCTCTGCTGTAAAGCGGATGATTCAACCTTTTACACCACAGTCGGTATCAAATTCGATTCAGGCGTTATGCAGAGGAGATGTGACTCGGTCGCCTCGAGTTGACTCACCGGGTTCCCCACGAGATAATGAGTTCGGAAACTGAGATTCGTTATTTGACCACTTTATCCACTTCATAAAGTTTGCTTAATTTTTTAGCAGAGTTTATTCGTCATTTGACTCTTCTAATTTAGCCAGATCACAAGATTTTGGCTTTTTCCCCCTCAAAAAGAGTTTTTTAGTCTTGAAAAAAAGAACTAACATTGTGCTTCTTCAAATAAATCTTTAGACTCAAAAGATAACACATATTTGAATATCTACTACCCAAGGGTAAAATTTGACTACAGTTGATATTACTACTAATAAATACTCTCTCCGTTGTCTTCATAGTTAAGACAAAAAAATTTGGCACAAAGTTTTAGAAATAAATGTTGAGTGTGTTAAATAAATAGATAAAAAAAATAAGAAAAAGGAAAATGTAAGAGAATAAATTATAAAGTGGATAAAGTACAGATATTAAAGTAATAGAGAGTAAAGTAAGAAAGGAAAAAAAGTTACTCCCTCCATTTCTTCATAGTCGAGACAGAACTTTTCGGCACGGATTTTTAGAAATGAATGTTGGGTGTGTTAAATAAATAGATAAAAAGTAAGAGAGAGAAAAAAGGTAGAGAGAATAAAGTATAAAGTGAATAAAGTAGTGAGAATAAAGTAAGAGATAGTAAAGTCAGGAAGAGGAAAAAGTTATCATATAAGGAAACGACTCAACTATGAAGAAACTTTCCGAAATGGTAAAATGACTCAACTATGAAGAAACTTCCCGAAATGGTAAAATGACTCAACTATGAAGAAACGGAGGGAGTACCATATATGCAAATGACTCAATTATGAAGAAACTTTCTGAAATGAAAAAATGACTCAACTAAGAAGGAACGGATGGAGCAGTACTCCAAAAAAATCCCAATTTACCTGGTTAAAATCGGAATGGGCTATTCGGATCAGATTGGATCCGATTCCCTCCAAACGTGTGAAGGAGGCTTTATATTGGGCCTTATTCTAAAAACCCAATCAAGACTGCTTTCAAGCCAGCCCAACTTCTCTATGTACCGACAACTTCATATATATGTGTCACAGCCAAACAAATATTCCAATTGCCTTTTTTAGGGAAAACTATTTTATTTTATTTTATGACAAACATGAAACGAGCTGCTTTGCGTTTGGACACTTGTGTTGGTGTATTGTTCTCTCTCCTATTTTGGAGTATACATGATGTGATGATAGCCCTAATAATAATGGGAGTAGAATAATGCAAAATGGAGCTTTGCTTGTCACCTAATTCAAGCCCAAGCCAAATCAATACCCCTATATGAAGAAATGGGGCCCTCCATTTTATTCATTTACATATATCAATATGAAAGAGAATTGATTATCTTTGCTATCAAGCTAAAGATTGTTTGTTGCTTCTACATTTTATAACTCATCTTCTACACTACGCAAATCATTATCACTAATCACACAGCCCTCTCTTAATTCGATGATGACACTATTATTTTCACCATTCAATATTATTAAATCTAAAAATACCATGTTAAGTAAATACATTGAAAAAGTTGAATTGTAATCAGTTTTCACTTAGATTGAGATATTTTTAAGAATGAGATGTAAGAACATTAAATGCGGTGTGAGTTGAGCGGTGTGAAATGATAGTAGTTTATAGTACTTTATTATCATATAGTAATAGTGGATAATAATTAATAACTAAATGAGGGTGACATTTTCACTAGTATTATTTAATAATAGTTCATATTAAAACAGTATGTAAATGAACTAGGCACATGCAATTGCTGCGTACATTCGATTAATCAATTGTGAATTAACAACATATGTACTATTCCCAATATCCAACTGCTCCCTCCTCTCAGAAATAAAGGAACATATGTAAATTTATGCAGATATATAGAAGTTATTAAAAGAGATTACCTAATAAATAATTTTAGGTGTTTTGATGTTTTCAGCATTAAAACACAAGAATACTTCCATAAATTTAATTTTTCACAAATGGTATTGCCTATGAATAATATTTTTGTTATAATGATAACTATGATCATCATCATATATACAAATCTTAATGAAGAAAGTGTATTGGATCATTTATGTGGTCAATTAAGTAAATAATTAATTCAAATACTTTAATAATGTCATGTTCATCAATTGCTACAGATTTCTCTAAATTATTTCTTCACTGTGATTTTAAATACAAATTTTAGACTATTTATTGTATTGGAATAGGAAATATTTACACCTTACCCAAATACCCACTAGACAAAACTACATAATAAAATACTCCTACTTACTACTCCATAAAACTAGAATAAAATACACACACGCACTCTTTTGTTAGCTTCTAAGCATGTTTTTCATGATTAAAATTTAGATGTAATGATCCATTCTCCACTAAAACATACTAAGTGGATCATTGTATTATTGTTTTTATAATGGGCAGTGAAAAGGTCAAAACTGGGGTGAAAAACAAATGTATAATCATTAATTGGCATTTTAATTTGTGTCACTGATAAAAATGATTGTGAATTATAAGTGGTGTGGGGCGACTGTTTATGTATACTACCCCAATCAAGATTCCACAATTTTACAATCATATGTTTCGAATCAAAGTGGGATAAGGGGAAAATATTCATCTTTTTTTTTTTTGCTATTACATATTTGAAGAAAAGCGTCGCACATGATTTTTTATAAAAAAATATCCTATTTGATCTACTAAAATTATTTATAAATCGAACACAGATATTTCTCATAAATTTCAAAATTCTTGTTTTCTACAAATTGTAAAATGGAATGAGTAACGTGATTGCGTGATTTAGTAAAAATGGAAGTCAAAGGCATGAATGTTTGGCAAGTAGAAAATTTAATTTTGATGCTAAATTTTAGACAACGTAACTACCTAAATAATCATCCTATTCTGACGCATACTACAGCATGAGTTTAGTTGTTGTGTTATCTATCTGCATGAGAAATAGGTAAGCAAAATCATATCACCAAACAATTCATAAATGATCAATAAATACATTTACTAAGCTACCAAACATAATCAGCAATCACATATGGCATGCCCCATGAAAAAAAGACAAACCCTGAAATTAAAAATGTACTGTATTTCTATAAAATTATTCCAACTCAATGGATGGGGCGACGAATATTTATAGTTATAAACTGTAACTATTAACCTTTTTAAAAATATTGCAGCTGCTTTAAAGGAAAAAAGAAAGCTGGACACAAAATTTGCAACTACAAAATTTGTTTATTTTTGAGTGTTAATGATTTGATTCCATGTGATTGCATACATATTTTGTTGGACAGAAAGCGATTGAATATCCAAACAATGTACTTTTTGTGAATTTTTAATTTGAGTTTTGAAATTTTAATTTTCCACTCCTATTAAATGCACTTCAAAACTCAAAAGTATAAATTAAATAGCAGATGATATTGATATCAACTCGGTATAATTCCTCAAACTATTTTCATTATATTTATGAAATTAACACCAAGAGCATGAAGCGAAAATTAGTGAATTTACATTGTAGAAATAAAAAATAAAAAAAACTTGAGACAGAAACGGTACAAATAAACAGAAAATCCAAAAAGAGACAAAAAAAAAACTAGAATCAATTATGCAAGAACATTTTATTTTGCACTAAAAAGCCCATCTTGCTTTTCTTCTACTTCTTCACCTTCTTCATTTTGTCATCTCCATCCTCTTGATGATGAGAGAGAAAAAGAAGCCCTCCCTGCGTGGGCCCAGGCAACAGCCACCCGACTCCTACTCATGTCTTTATCTCATAAATTCCTCAACTCCCACGTCGCCAATTCCATTTCAATTCCAGTTTTTTTTACACCGTTGCAAAGGGCCGCAGCAGCTAAAGCTGCGCTTTCGCTTCAAAATAGTTTCTTGAAAGTTGCAATTCTCAGAATTGAGTGCCGAGTGATAAAAGGGCTCTGCTTTTCCCCCCATAAAAATCGATTCTTGAACCCTCCCATTTAGTTCGCGGCAGAGATAAAAGGAAAAAATTGTTTCTTTTCTGATTTTGAAAAGGGCCGCTTTTTGTTCGTGTTTGTGAGTGAAGAAAAAGCGTTGCTTTTTCAATCCCTCTCTCTCTTGGATTGAAGAATGTTGTTGAAGAAGCTGCATTTGTCGGCATTCTTGCTGCTAAATCTCTGCCTTCACATTTCCTCCTTAAACCCCGATGGCTTATCTCTCCTCTCTCTAAAATCCGCCGCGGACGCCGCCGCCGCCGCCTTATTCGCCGATTGGAACGAGAACGACGCCACGCCCTGCCGCTGGTCGGGAATCTCGTGTATGAACGTCTCCGGCTCCGACGATCCGCGCGTGGTCGGATTATCCTTCGCCGGAAAGAATCTCCGCGCCTACATTCCGTCGGAGCTCGGCAGCTTGATCTATCTCCGGCGCCTCAATTTGCACGACAACAATTTCTACGGCGCAATTCCTGATCAATTGTTCAATGCCTCTTCTCTCCACAGCATTTTCCTCTACGGAAACAATCTCTCCGGCTCGTTGCCTCCCTCTCTGTGCAGCCTCCCTCGCTTGCAGAATCTTGATTTCTCGAACAATTCGCTTTCCGGGCAGCTGCCGAAGTTCTTGCAGAATTGCCGGCAGCTGCAGCGGCTGATTCTGGCTAGAAACAAGTTTTCCGGCCAGATTCCGGAGGGGATTTTTCCGGAGCTGGCTAATCTCGAGCAGCTCGATTTGTCTGCGAACGAGTTCAATGGCTCGATCCCGGATGATATGGGGGAGTTGAAGTCATTGTCAGGGACATTGAACTTGTCTTACAATCATTTTGGAGGGAGTATTCCAAAGAGTTTGGGTGATTTGCCACTAACTGTGAGTTTTGATCTGAGAGGGAATGATTTGAGTGGTGAGATTCCTCAAACGGGGTCGTTTTCGAACCAAGGGCCTACTGCATTCTTGGATAATCCTAGTTTGTGTGGCTTCCCTTTGCAGAGGTCTTGCAAGAACACTAGCTCAGATAGTTCACCAGGGGTTGAGTATGGTTCGGATGGGAATGACGGGGTTGGGGGGCGAAAGGGGCTGAGGCCGGGAATGATCATACTAATATCCGTGGCTGATGCAGTGGGAGTAGCGGTTGTAGGGTTGGTTATCGTGTATGTGTATTGGAAGAGGAAGGATTCTCATGGTTGTAGTTGCACCGGGAAGGGGAAGCTCGGGGGGAATGAGAGGGCGGGTTGTTGTGCTTTTCCTTGCCTCGGGTTTGGGGGTTTCCCTAGTAATGACTCGGAGGTGGGGTCAGAAAAGGGGGCGAGTGGCGTTGGTAATGGTAGTGGTGGGGTGAGTGGTGGAGAGGGTGATCTTGTAGCCATCGACAAGGGGTTTAACTTTGAGCTAGACGAGCTTTTGAGGGCTTCAGCTTATGTGTTGGGGAAGAGTGGTTTAGGGATAGTGTATAAGGTTGTGCTCGGGAATGGGGTTCCAGTGGCGGTTAGGAGGTTGGGGGAAGGAGGGGAGCAACGGTATAAAGAGTTTGTCTCGGAAGTGCAGGCGATTGGGAGGGTGAAGCATCCGAATGTGGTGAAGTTGAGGGCGTACTATTGGGCGCCGGATGAGAAGCTTCTCATCAGCGATTTCATCTCTAATGGTAGCTTGGCCTCTGCTCTTCGTGGTAATGTCTACGATTCTTCGTTTTCGTGTACACTGCGTTGCGTTTACATGATCTTGCTGTTAGGTAGAAATTGTGGCCTTACTTGATAGTATATGCTTTTGTTCATTTTATGTGTGAATAATTGCTTGGTGGCTAGGACAGAGGAATGTGAATGACAAGTAACAAAAACAAGTAATGATTTTGTGTTTTTGGGATTATTTGATCTAACTTATCTAATGATGTTGTTGTTGTACCTTGTTAGCTATTTGACAATGATTCTTGTGGAACCATGTTTTGTATCCTTATATAATTTTGATTAGGATTTAGGTAAAAAGTTATTTGTCTCTCTCTATTGTTGGAGATCATTGCATACCAACATATCCTAGATTGCTTAGGTAGACTGATAGTGACTATGATCCAATTTATTAGATAACCATGACATCACATATTGAAGCTTTCTAGTTGGTTGAACGACGTCGTTTTGATGTCAGACATCCTATAATATGCTTTAGTACTCATAAAATGTTTCCAATCAAATAATTTGTCTTGTGATTTTATTACCACAGGGAAGGCCGGGCAGCAATCGTCCTCGTTATCGTGGACGATCCGGCTGAAAATCGCTAAGGGGGCAGCACGCGGCCTTGCCTACCTCCACGAATGCAGCCCGAGGAAATTCGTGCACGCAGATGTGAAGCCATCGAACATCCTCCTAGACAACGACTACCAGCCCTACGTATCCGATTTTGGCCTCAACCGACTCATCACCATCACCGGGAACAACCCCTCCTCCTCCGGTGGCTTCATCGGAGGCGCCCTCCCATATATCAAAGCGCCTCAACAGGAAAAGGTCAACAACTACCGGGCACCAGAGGCGAGGATCCCCGGTGGCCGGCCTACACAAAAATGGGATGTGTACTCGTTTGGAGTAGTGCTACTCGAGCTGCTTACCGGGAAGTCTCCGGAGATCTCCTCCCCCACAAGCTCGACCTCCACGGAGATTCTAGACCTGGTGAGGTGGGTGAGGAAGGGGTTCGAAGAGGAGAGCCCGTTGTCGGAAATGGTGGATCCCGTGTTGCTCCAAGAGGTACATGCCAAAAAGGAAGTGCTCGGAGCGTTCCATGTAGCCCTAGCGTGCACGGAGAGCGACCCGGATGCCCGGCCGCGGATGAAAACCGTGTTGGAGAATCTCGAGAAGGTCGGAGGATGAGAGGCTAAGGATTTGTGTTTCAAGAAGAGTTTTTTCCCCTCTGTTTCCATATAATTCTTTTTATGATTTTATCTACAATTTCATTTTGCATCTTCCAAGTAGGAAACTAGCTATGGTGTAATTTATCCTGTTTTAACGTATTTTCTTGTAATAAACCGAGCCTATATATAGTTATTTCAATTTTGTATTTTCATTTCAATGTTGCAGCAGTGTTATGGCTTGTGTTACGTAAAAACAGACTAGATATATGGTTTCTTTTTTATACACTAGTCTCACACTGTGTAATGCACAATCCGTTTTATGTCCTCTGCACAAATTTCAAACTTTGAAATAATATTATGAAATGAGAAACAATATCATTATATGGGGTCTACAATCACAAATGTATAAATAACAATTTATTACCTATAAAAGAGTATAGATTAAATAAGTTTTGAAATCTAAAAATGCACACAAATATGTTGATTATAATGTTTTTGGATATCTACAAAAAGACCATTATATTTTACTTTAACAACATTCATATTAGTGTTTTTGGCAATAAATCCAAATCATATACGTATATTTATGTTAATATTACTACCATTAAATCCAAATTATTTATAGTTACAAAGATAACTAGATAAGTAATAAATTTATTGAATCCTATAGGTGTACATATATAGTAATTTAAGTATAGGACAGAAATTTTGAATTATAAAATAAAAAAATCTTTAATGTATATAATCATTTATTATAATATTGTCTAATAATTAAAAATTGCAAATAACCTAAATTTATTTAAATAAGAAGAAGTCTATTATAGTGATCTCATTTTCCCAAAAATAAAAATAAAAATTGATATACTCTCTTCGTCCAATAAAAATATATGCACTTTTCATTTCATTTTGTCCCATAAAATATAGGCATTTTCATTTATAGAAATTTGTCTCCAACTCATTATCCATATACTTTATCATCTACTCCTATACCTTATACCACCATTGACCCATTAGAGCATCAGCACCGGCGGACGTCCGCCGGGCGTCGGACCGGCGTGCCCGACGTCCGCGGCGGACGTCTGCCATTGGGAGAGGAAGGTAGGCGGACGGACGTCCCGTGCGGACACGGGAGTTCCGCAGCATTGGCGCGACGTCCGTCGCGAAGGCTACGGGACGTCCGTCGCTGTGGCATGCGGACAGACGTCCGCGGCGGACGTCGGATATATATTTAATTTTTTTTTCCAAACTCAATATATACGACTCGTTAAGCTTCATTTCATTCGCACCACTTGTGTTAACAAATTTCTATCTCTCTCTGTATTCATCTCTTCTGACGAAATATGGCGCATTACGATAGTGATTCCCCCGTCACGAGCGAGTCACAAACTTAGAATATTCCCTCGCCGTGTATTCCAGCTCGAGTTGGGGGAAATGCCAGCGGAAGTGCACCGATGTCCGGGATGATGCCCGGAATGTCGACGATGATGCAGCAACCCCAAATTGGGGGGATGATGCCTGGATACTAAAATATGCCCGGGATGATGCCCGGGTACTACAATATGGCCGGGATGATGACACCCCAGATGCAACAGATGTCGGGGATGATGCCCCAAATGCAACAAACGCCGAGGATGATGCCCCAAATGCAACCGAGGGGATGATGCCCCAGCTGCAACAGGGATCCACTGCCGTTGCGGGAGGGAGCAGGTAGGGTGTCCCTCAACAACCAGCTGGGGACAATGTCTATCGTCCCTATATGGATTTATTGTGCAGTGATTCTCTCGTCCGTACTTCGCTAGAGACTCGTACTGCCCTGGAGACTCAGTTCCCGGACTCCGAGTTGTTCTCTTTTGATGATTTGGGGATATCTCCGCGGACGTCTCCAGCCACACAGCCAGCAGCACCACCGGCGAGGACACGAAAGGAGGGGAAGAGCAAGGCCACTATCTCGCATGCAGCGACCGATAGTGGGACGGGGGTGGAGGAAGGCGGCGGCAGGAAAAAAAGGACCGTCTGGAGCATTCAGGAGTGCATCGCGCTAGCAAAGGCATGGATCAGTGTAGTCGAGGATCCATACGTCTCATCCAACCAAGTCATCGACAGAATGTGGTACCGCATTAGCCAAAGCTACCTCGAATGGAAACCAGCCGACGGGAAGGCTCACGGTGCAGAGCAGTGCCGGAAACAGTGGGAGCAGCTGAAGAAGCAACTCAGCCGATTTGTCGGCCTCTACCAAAAGAACCTCCGGTTGGCAACCATCGGCATGACCTCCGAAGATGTGAAGCTTCTGTCTCACCAGCAGTAACCCGACCATGAGAAGAGGTTCAGGGAGTTCAAATATTGGGAGGTTTATCTTGAGGTGGAGAATTCCCCCAAGTTTATGGTGGGTGTTGAAGCTGGGTGGCCGAAGCGGACGAAGATCAACACCTCTGGCGAGTACAATAGCAATGCCGGTTCCCACGAACTCCCCGAAGCCGAGGCAGAGTTCCCGACACCTCAATCGTCTTCCCGCCGCCGTCGCCCGATTGGGCAAAAGGCCGCGATGCGGATGGCTAGGGGAAGTTCCAGCGCCTTGCAAGAGGTCCACTCGGAAGCTCCTTTGCAGATCACTCCCCAGCTGACCAATCTCGCCGAACTGCAGATGACGCAGTTCATGATCGAAACAACGGAGAAGAGGCATGCAGCGACGGATCCCATGTACAAGCGGATGTTGAAGGATGGGATCGACACTATGAAGAGAAATCTGAGGCTGCCACCCCTGCCCGATGTTGACAGGACCACCAGCGACGGGGAGGACGAGTCTGATGATGGGGAATGAGACGGGGGGCCAATTTGTCGAAGCTTGGGGTAGGTTTTTTTTTCGTTTGTTAAGTTTTTTTTTGTAATAATTATGTATTTTTTTAAAAAAATAAAGTAGTTGCATTTTCTCCGTATTTGTGTCGAAATTTTAATACCGTACATTGTTTATTAATTCCGTAAATTGTTTTAATTTGGTGAATTTGTGATTTTTTTTATTGCGGGAAGTCCGTGCGGGAAGGCTATGGAATGCCCGCCACTGTGCAGGGAAGGTTATGGGAAGTCCTTATGATGTGGCAGTGCTGGAAAGACTATGAGAAGTCTGTCCCCACTGGGGATGCTCTTAATACAACTCATAAACATTAATAATAATGTAGGTTCCACTATCTATTAACAAAACTACCATTTTCTGTCTTTCTCTCTTATTTTACTAATTGTGCATTAATTTCGTGTCATTTCAAATGCATAGATTTTTATGGGACGGAAGAAGTAATTAAAACTTATAATTAATTTGTGGATAAAATTTGAAGAATAGTTAAATAAAATAATTCCAATTTTGGTGTAATGAGATAATGAATGGTGTAACATCCTGTAAACGCACATGCAAGAAATTTATTCTATTTATATAATAATTATTATTATATCATGAAACTTTAATTGTTAGTAAGAATGACTAATTATTTATACGTGGATTTATTAGAAGTGTCAAATAATCATGCAAATTTAGAAAATAAGTCGCGGGCTACATATATTCACTTTGGGCCTAATTGAAATAGTAGGAATAAAATAGAAAAGCCCAAGCCCTAGAAAATTCTCCTTCCCTTCATCGCTCTTTCCTTTCCATCAATCTTGAAATAAGGAATGCTAAGCTCGCTGTTTCTACTTCTCTCTCAAGCTCTTGTAATCATATTCGTGGTTTCGGTTCAATCGCAGCTGCTCTGCTTGATGCCAAACTGGTATGCGGTGTTTCTTACTCGAACTCGTACTTATTTATTTTATTGTTTAAATTATTTCAGTTATTTTGGAGCTCCCGTGGTTTTTTTTTTGAAGTTTGGATCTTGCACATTCGATTGATTCAAAACGATTTTTTTTCAAGCCATCAGTTTATTCGTTGAGGAGCTGAAGATATGATGCTGTAACTTGTTTTAATTGCAAATAGTTTACGAGTCAATTTGGGATGATGTAAATTACAGCTTAGAAAGCGCCGACCTTTGGGTTCAAAACTTCAAATTGATAACTTAGTTTTCAATAGACGAAAATATCAATCATTTCTAAATCTATTAATAGCTATATTCATTATTCTGTGATTGTTAAACTCCATTTACAGTGAAAGAAAGTTCAAATCAGTGGACTTCTGCTCTCTGCCCCTCTCTCTCTCTCTCTCTCTTGCTCCTCTTGATTAGTCATTATCTCGCTCTCATCTTCTCTGCAAATGCTACTGCAGACAATGAGATGACAAACTGGTAAAAGGATTGGAGAAACCGGAGCTCTGTTTACTATTTACTACTCCATCATTACACTTGAATCTAGGTAAATAACTTTAATTTGTCTCGAATTTAACCTTTTGTGGATGGAATGATTTGGTGTTGGTTTCAATTTCAATCACCTTTTATGCTTTGTGGCGAGTGAATTTGCTCTGTGTGATGTGAACTAATCAATAATCTCTTAGCTCTATTTGGTGCTGTGTATAATCTGCTGCCTCTTTGTGTTTTTTGCCTGTTCTAGATTGCGTTTATCTAAAAAATAGTGTGTATTTCTGTTCATAGTGTTGTTGTTGATGGGATATATCAAATGTTGATTCGGTTGTTGGGGGTTTGCTCTGTCAAAAGGCAGTTTATGAGCATGGCATGATAGCTCTGATATGGTTCTTAGGCTTAGGTCGAATGCACTGTAGAGGGGCTTCAGTTAAGGCAGAATACATTTTCCATGTACAGGTGATAAGCTTTGGCCTCCATCAGAATCCTTAAGATCTGTCAAAAATTTGATGCTTCAATGAGAAATGGTAGTCAGTATTCGGGGGGTGTATCTTCCTGCTGCTCAGAATTCCAAGGTGGTCTTCACTGAGTCTTTCAAAATCCATTGATCTTTAGGCTCATAATAAGTTTCAGAAGAACAATTTGGAGTTTAGCTTGTTTGTGCCGCGTAAAGTAAGAATATGTCTAAACACAGCTTCTTTGTACAGCTGTGCTAAACCTTGCAGATTATGGCGTGATAGATAGTTTGTTAAGCATTAAAGTTTCATTGAACCCTAAGGGAGCTCCAACAGCTCGGTGCAACCAGCTCTGGTGTAGTGCAAGATGAGTTAGTTGTTTGGTATGCTGATGGTGGGACCATAAGTAGAAGTTTCAGTTAGGGCTGTGCATTCTGTCAAATAGGTTTTAATAGAATTGAACTGTGAAAATAGGATGCTGAATTCTGAACCGGATTGGTTGATTTGGTTTGGATTTTTAACTGAGCTTATGGAATTTACATGACTATGAAATTTTAGTATTTTTTTTTATTTACTTTATTTGATATAGTTTTGAAATAACTAGATGCCCATCAGTGTTATCTCTGGGATTTATTTGATAAATGTTTGCTTGAATGCAGATAAGGTTAAAAAGAGAGCTGTGGTAGGAAAAGGCCACCCAAGTAGAAATGGAGGTTTGTGTTGTGTAATGGTTAAGCATGATCTTTAGCTAATGAAACCTGTTTATTTGTGCAACAAAATTTGAGTTGTTTCTTTTGATTTAGGGAAACGGAAAGGACAAGGAATATGATTTGGATAAGATCACCGATACTCTAGCTCCAGAAGACTCTACTGTTGGAGGCCTGCTTGTTCCAGGGAAGGATAGAGTGGTTTTTAGACCACTTAAAAAATCAGTTTTAGGTATGATTTTAACATTTATTGGCTCAAAGCAGAAATTTAAATTGGAAGGTAGACAATTGTTATCTTTTCTCATATTATTGTTTATTATTTTACAGGACTAGACATGCTTGCCAATGCAAAGCGAATGGAGTCAAAGGTTGATGGTTCATTTAAAAAACCAAAAGAAAGAGTTGCTTCCATTGCTTCATCACTAGACGAAGGTGAGGATTTGCCTGCTTCTTCAGGAATAACTGATGTGGAGAATGTCACCTCTAGTAATTTACGGAGTTACAGCAATAGGAAATACCGTGAATCAGCTTCAAACGAGACTTCTAATTTAGGTAAGTGATGCTTATTATTGGTGTATTTTTTTATATAAAAAATCTCCCTTTGTTTCTGTGTTCTTTAGCTTTTCTTCCTACATTTTCAGGAAGTGTTGTTACTGGAGAAGCAAATGCAGTTGAAGCATCCCCCCGGCATCATTCAGATAGACATATGAATGTACATTTTTTTCCTTATGGTTCTTTTGGATACTAACAAGCGTATAAGAATTCATGTTCTGCATGCTACTTCCAATTATTGATTCTACCTTTCTATCTGAAAGTTTTTAACAACAGTTATTGTAGTAGTTAAGTGCACTATGCACTCTAGAACTGAAAAGCACATGCTTTTCTTCCCGGTTGCTAGCATAATGAATAATGGTGATGGGTCAATGCTGATTGCTAATTGATGTATATTTAATTTTCTTTTTGTGATTTTTAGGTGCGAACTGAATCTGTTGAAAGTTCAAGGAGTAGGAGTCCTAGTTCTGATTATGCCAGAAGTGATAGAGATCGAAGTAAATATGATGGGCACTACAGAAGCTCTGACAGGGAAGGGAGGACCCCTAGAGATAGATATGGCTCTGACCGGGAAGGGAGGACCCCTAGAGATAGATATGGCTCTGACCGGGAAGGGAGGACCCCTAGGGATAGATATGGCTATGACAGGGAAGGGATGACCCCAAGAGAGTCCTCTCGTGGTCAAGAAAAAGAACATGGTGGAGACTATGGGAGAAAAAGAGGTAGATACGACAGGTCCATGAGAACACCTGGTATGCCTTATTCTCTATATTCACCGTATAATGCTTTTATGTAAATAAGAACTACTATCTGATAAGTTGTTTGAGATAAAATATACTCCCTCCGTTCCATAGTTTTTTCCATTTCGGGACGTTCCATTATAGTAGAGTCATTTCCCTACTTAGCAAAAAGTAACACTTTTTCCCTCACTTACTTTATTCCCTCTCTTACTTTACTATCTCTACTTTTCTCCCTTTCCAACTTTATTATCTCTTCACTTAATATACTACCTCCGTCCCCCAAATTTTGACATACTTTGACCCGGCACGGGTTTTAAGAAATGTAATAAAAAGTGAGTTGAAAAAGTTGGTGGGATGTGGGTCCTACTTTTAAGGTATTAGTTTTATAATAAAATGTGAGTAGGAATGAGTTGTTGGAATATGGGGTCCACTACCAAAAATGGTAAAAGTGAAGTGTGTCAAATTTTCAGGGACGGACCGAAATTGAAACTCTGTCAAAATTTGGGGGACGGAGGTAGTATCTAATATCTCTTTCTTAATCTGCGTGCCAAAAAGACTCTACTACTATGGAACGGCGGGAGTAGTTCACATCTTCTAATTCTTGTATCGAATGTATGATGAACTTTTTTAAGGTTAGGTTTTTCAACGTAATGTGATGCATATCATTGTAGGCAGGTCTGACTGGGATGATGGAAGATGGGAGTGGGAAGAATCCCCGCGTCGTGATGGTCACAATTCTAGCAGCAGACATTATCGGCCTTCTCCATCCCCCATGCTTGTTGGGGCCTCACCTGATGCTCGGCTTGTTTCTCCATGGTTGGGAGGGCGTACTCCTAATTCTTCAGGTAAGTCTCACAAATCTGTCTTAACTCATAGGCTGAAATTTGAAATTATCTTGTTCAGTAACTTGAAAGGACTTTTCTGCATGTGGGCAACAGCTGCATCTCCTTGGGATAGCTATGCTCCTTCCCCTACTCCAATTCGGGCATCTGGGGTATCTCTTAGGTCTGCAAGTTCCCGATATGGTGGGAGATCCAATCAGGCTGACCCTAAGGTATAAAGGCTCTTTCTTTTCCAACTCTTTCTCTCTTTTGATTCTCCTGAACCCCCTCCTATGATCTATTGTTTGCCGTAACATCTTATTATTCTAACGCATTTCCATTTTTATGTATGTTTTCTTGTTTTAGGATGGCGAAACTGAACCAGAAAGTACATCTGAAGACCAGAATCATGAGATAACAGAAAGTATGCGTTTAGAGATGGAATACAACTCTGATCGTGCATGGTAATATAATCTGGATATTATTGCTGATTGTTGTCAGGTTGCTTCTTATATAATCTGAATATTTCTCATTACAAATGAATCATGTCTGCAGGTACGATCGAGAAGAAGGCGGCACTGTTTATGACGCTGATAGCTCCTCTGCTTTTCTCGGTGACGAGGCGTCTTTCCAGAAAAAAGAAGCAGAGTTGGCTAAGAGGCTGGTATAGTTCCTAATGGCTTTAGTTTGGTGATGTATATTCCCTTGTGCCCAACTGATCCTTTATATTCTAAGTTCTTACTATCAGTGGGTATTAACTTTTGTTCTAGTTGATGGTGAAGGTGGTTAATTCTAGAATCTCAGCAATGGCCTTTGATCCTAAACATGTGAACAGTTTTTTGGCTTTTGTTGGGTGCATGTGTGTATAATGTAATTCAGTTCTTATGTAATGTGGTTTAGACGTTAGTTCAGAACTAGTATAAGTATTCATATAGCTTGTTTTTATTTCTCATGCACTCTATTATCCAACCAATTCTGTTTTGGATTGTAGGTGAGAAGAGATGGGACTAAGATGACTCTTGCACAGAGCAAAAAACTTTCGCAGCTAACTGCTGATAATGCTCAGTGGGAGGATAGACAACTTATGAGATCAGGTGCTGTCAGAGGAACTGAAGTGCAGACAGAGTTTGATGATGAGGAAGAACGAAAGGTTATTCTTCTTGTGCATGGTATGCCCAACTCTTACGCTTGGATGTTCTATGATGTCCTGATTTTCACTTTAAAGCAAAACTGTTATATTTTTTATTCAGACTCTAAATATCTCGTTTAACAGATACAAAACCCCCTTTTCTCGATGGGAGAATTGTTTTCACAAAGCAAGCTGAGCCTGTTATGCCATTGAAAGACCCCACGTCCGATATGGCTATAATATCACGGAAGGGCTCCAATCTGGTCAGGGAAATTCGTGAAAAACAAAGCATGAATAAGTCCAGACAACGGTTTTGGGAGCTTGCTGGTTCTAATCTTGGCAATATTCTTGGTGTTGAGAAAACTGCCGAACAGGTATGCAGCATTCAGAATTTAAATGATGCATTTTTAGGTGTTCTGCCATTATTTTTGGCATTTGTCACTGAAGATCTGAACTTTTTTTTGCATTGCTTACTAGGTTGACGCAGATACTGCTGAAGTTGGCGAACAAGGTGAAATTGATTTCAAACAGGATGCAAAATTTGCACAACATTTAAAAAAAGGAGAGGGAGTCAGTGATTTCGCTAAGTCAAAAACGTTAGCGCAACAGCGACAATATTTGCCCATCTTTTCTATACGAGAAGAGTTACTGCAGGTATGAGTTGTTTGTTGAGCTCTTCTGCTATGCTTAATTGATTAAAGTAGAGACATTATAGTATTCCGCATATTGATAGTTTATGTGGGTATTTGTTTTTTAATGTCATCTTTTAACTACAGGTAATCCGCGAAAACCAAGTGATCGTAGTGGTTGGTGAAACTGGTTCAGGAAAGACAACACAACTAACACAGGTATGTTTAAAGACATATTTATAAAAATGTTTGTCTGAATTTGTGTTTGTATATAAAGACATTTGTTTCAATCATGACATTACTTTCCCTGCACAGTATCTTCACGAAGATGGATACACAAACAATGGCATTGTTGGTTGCACACAACCAAGGCGTGTGGCCGCCATGAGTGTTGCAAAAAGAGTCAGTGAAGAGATGGAAACTGAACTTGGTGATAAAGTTGGATATGCCATACGTTTTGAGGATGTCACCGGGCCTAACACTGTTATTAAGGTATTGACTTCTTATCCCTTGTCATTTGTACTCGATTTTACGCTTTTATTGCTTGTCCTGGCTAGTATCTGTTTGATACAAGAGTATACTCTACAAGTACTTCCATTTCACATTCGATTATGAACATCAGCTACACTATGTACAATCTGCTGCAACTGGTCGTGCATATGAGTGGATTCGTCCATTTATTGGCTTGATCTGCGAGTACATTTGTCTAGAAACTGGAATACTCAGTTGAAGTCTCTAATTCTCAATTAACAGTTCTTAAAACAAGTGATCTATTGTCTTGCAGTACATGACTGACGGTGTGTTGCTGAGGGAGACACTAAAAGATTCAGACCTGGAAAAGTATCGGTATGCATTTCTTGAATTGAAGGTTGTTTTGAGCAATGCCTGTTGTGTGAATAGTTGTGTTAACCCTTTTATCTTTGTCATGTAGCGTCATTGTGATGGATGAAGCGCACGAGCGGTCTCTAAGCACGGATGTACTTTTCGGTATCCTCAAGAAAGTCGTGGCCAGGCGTCGTGATTTCAAGCTTATTGTGACTTCTGCTACTCTAAATGCTCAAAAGTTTTCGGATTTTTTTGGGAGCGTACCTATATTTCACATTCCTGGGAGGACATTTCCGGTTCAGACATTGTACAGTAAGTCACCTTGTGAAGATTACGTTGAAGGTGCAGTAAAGCAGGCGATGACGATTCACATCACAAGTGCTCCTGGCGACATCCTAATCTTCATGACTGGTCAAGATGAGATTGAGGCGACATGTTATGCTCTTCAAGAACGTATGGAACAACTCGCTTCCAAAAAGGAAGCTCCAAAGCTGCTAATCCTTCCCATATACTCCCAGCTTCCTGCTGACTTGCAAGCAAAGATTTTTGAGAATGCTGAAGATGGAGCTCGCAAGTGTATTGTTGCTACAAATATTGCTGAGACGTCGTTGACTGTCGATGGGATCTTCTACGTCATTGACTCGGGTTATGGTAAGATAAAAGTCTATAACCCCCGTATGGGTATGGATGCTCTCCAAGTCTTTCCTGTTAGTCGCGCTGCTGCTGATCAGCGTGCTGGACGAGCTGGAAGAACTGGGCCGGGGACTTGCTACCGTCTTTATACAGAGAGCGCTTATCTGAACGAAATGCTACCAAGTCCAGTCCCAGAAATCCAGAGAACCAACCTGGGAAATGTGGTTTTGCTGCTCAAGAGTTTGAAAATCGACAACCTTTTAGATTTCGACTTCATGGATCCTCCTCCACAAGAAAACATCCTCAACTCCATGTACCAGCTGTGGGTGTTGGGTGCTCTCAACAACGTTGGAGATCTGACAGATATAGGTTGGAAGATGGTGGAGTTTCCGTTGGATCCCCCCTTGGCCAAGATGCTTCTAATGGGCGAGCAGCTCCAGTGCATCGACGAGGTTCTAACAATCGTGTCAATGCTTTCAGTGCCCTCTGTTTTCTTCCGACCCAAGGACCGCGTGGAAGAGAGCGACGCCGCAAGGGAAAAATTCTTTGTCCCGGAATCCGACCACCTCACGCTCCTAAATGTGTACAAGCAATGGAAGGCGAACAACTACCGGGGGGACTGGTGCAACGACCATTTCCTGCACGTGAAAGGCTTACGCAAGGCTAGAGAGGTAAGATCCCAGCTCCTCGACATTCTCAAGACACTCAAGATCCCACTTACGTCGTGTGGGCTCGACTGGGATGTAGTGAGAATGGCCATATGCTCGGCGTACTTCCACAACTCGGCTCGCCTCAAGGGTGTAGGGGAGTATGTCAACTGCAGAAACGGGATGCCCTGTCACCTCCATCCGAGCAGCGCCTTGTACGGCTTGGGGTACACTCCCGACTACGTCGTCTACCATGAGCTGGTCCTCACAGCGAAAGAATACATGCAGTGTGCTACAGCTGTTGAGCCGCAGTGGCTGGCTGAGCTCGGACCCATGTTTTTCTCGGTGAAGGACTCGGATACGTCGATGATCGAGCACAAGAAGAAGCAGAAGCAGGAGAAGAGTGCGATGGAGGAGGAGATGGAGAGTTTGAGGAAGGTACAAGAGGATAAGGAGAGAGAGAGGAAAGAGGAAGAGAAGAAGAAGAGGCAGAAGGAGCAACAGCAAGTTTCCTTGCCTGGGTTGAAGAGAGGGGCTTCAACATATCTCAGGCCCAAAAGGCTTGGGCTGTAACTTCTTTTTCGAGAGTATATATTATACATTGAATTTGTGGCCCAATTTTATATAGAGCTAACGATGTACTTATATGAAATCAAATTTGGAATAGCAATCTAATTCAATCCTTTACTCTCCAAATATACCGTTAGTTAACTTTATATTATGTGAAAATAATTTTTTGTTAGAAGATAATTCACTAAATTTTAGTGGGAGGCAGTGAAATATAACTAATTAATTTGACCATCATTTACATATTGTTTTTCTTTACCCTCAATTAAATACTAGTAGTAACGTTTCTATATAAATCTATTTAACACATTTGAGTGCTATTTTTCATTTTGTACATAAGTAAAACAACCTATTTTCCATTTCTAATCATGAAATTAATCCTGCACCCTTCGGTGATGATTGTGGTATTATTATTTATTTTAGATAATGAATTAAAGTTTTTAAAATAATGAATTAAAGTTTGTGGGTCTACTCGTCGGTCATGAACACCCAAAAACCACCGACTCTAATAGAACTATACAAACAAAATAAATTGTACTCCTTATATTTCCACATATTCTAGTACATCCACATTTATAAAATAAGTAAAACAAAATTGCACCGTTGAGTAATAATCTAATAGTAGTTCAGTCTATTCTATTGTGTACTTGAAGACTTTTTTAATGACGAGGTCAAAATAGATTTGTAAAACATTTTTCCTCCAATTAATAAGTTCGAGATTCAAACTTCAAACGATCTCAATTATAAGTGTATCTCTGAAAAAAAAACCTTTTAATATAAAAGTAACATAAAAAAATAGTTTAATTACTCCTATAATATATACATACCGGTATCCACAGACAACAAATTAATTACGCGCGGAATACTCAACCAACAAAAAAAAGAAAAAAATGGATTCAATAGTCTTTATTCGCCTAATTTGCAAGAGTCCAAGACCACCAACTCGCAATAATGTACCTAATCAAATTTAATATGAATTCACATCTCAATCTCCCATCACTGTGAATGGGTATATATCGATTAGGTAATGCCACGTAAACTACAAATGCAACATTTCATTAATAAAAATATACTAAACTGTGTCAGCTAATTTCACTGAAAGACTAACCAAAATTAATACTGAAGTGCAGACTGTAAGGTTGGTGAGTTTTAACTTTTAAAGAAGATGGAATCAAAATTAATCAAATTGTGACAAATTAATTAAAAAACTGATTTCTTTTAAATAATCTAGAAGGATATGACAGCACCTAGCTTGTCACCATCTCCATGCGTGTTGATTAAAAAATAAGGCCGTTTCTTGTCTAAACAAACTACAAATGAGTTGAAATTTTTGGAGGAAATAAATGCTGTTTTGGCCTTAAACTAATAATGCCTATTTGAATCAGCACAAATTATGCCCTTTTAGTGGCTTCAAATGATGCCTTGTATTCCCACCCCAACACCCCTGAAATATATGCATGATTTGCATTGTTGTTAGGGAACTGTGAAAATTGTACTTTTTTAATAGTGATTAGGTCTTTTGTCCAAGCTCCATGACATGGTTTCATGAAAATGGGGAAGATGCTTAGAAATTGGCAGTTTTGAGTGAGTTGTTACATATTTATATCTTGCACCACATGTATTTGAGGAATGTCTCCACTCATAATACTATTGTTCTCTGTTTTTGTGTGCAGTTTTCTGATTCTCATGTACTAGTACAACTTATTTGGACTGAATCAGTTCTTGACCATAGAATTCAATACAGTTTAGACACATAATCATGGCAAGAAGATCATCGCGAATTCATGAAGCAAGTGAGGGAAGTGAATTCAGCTGTATGTGGGGATTGTTCAGCATCCTCGAATCATGCCAAGGTCGTCCAGCGAGTAGAAACATCATCGGTATACATCCTATATTCGTATCATGTTAAGTTTTATGTATTCTGGTTAGGCAAAGTTGGAGTGTGATTGGTGATGGTAGGTTTATGAGTCAAATAATTAGGTGGTGGTATTTATGAATATGGAGATAAAAGTGTAGCAATGGGATTTTATGCCATAAATGCATATATCTTGTATGGTCCTTGTTGAAATGCAACTAGCTATATGTCTAAAGATGGGGCAATCTTAAAACATCATGCCCCTTTGTACTATCAATGATTTGTTACAGACTTTCTGTGGTTTTCGACAGATTATACGAGACCACTTAACGCCGTTGCTAGTTTTGATGAAGAATGTCAAATGATTCTTGTAAGCTTTCAGTTCATTCTCAGTCTAGTATTCTTCTTTCATTGTGATTTGGAGTTTTAAATTTTTTTTTCTTTCAAATATGTAATTAGAAGTGAAAAGAAACAGATAGATCTACTCCACTGAGCTGTTGTAATCTTTCTTTTTGAGGAATCAAATATATATAAGTTTATCCATATTGAAAGATTTTTGTATCCAAAATGTATGAATCTTGATTAGTATTTCATGAAAAGGATACTGAATTAGTGTATTGTTTGGCTTCAGAAGGGGGCAGGTCAGAGAAGTGGTGGCGTTCGAATTGATGGTGAAGGAAGAAGCGTGAGGCGCTGCATTGGAGACGAGATGCCTGTTAAGCAGCAGAAGAGCAAACGAGACACAGTCAAGAGACAGCAATTTGGTAAAACAGACGGTGAACTTGTTGATCATCGGCTGTCAAACACTCATAAGACAACTAGGAAAAGCAGCCAAAGCATCTATCTGCCATCTTCTTCCTGTTGCTTGAACAATGAAGTTAGGTTGATCAACGAGCTACCTTCGACTTCAGCTGAAACAAAATCCCTTGATAAGATAACTCTTGCTGCAATTTTAGGCGCCTGTGCTCAGAATCACCGGAAAGAGATTCAGCTTTCAGAATGTCTACAAAGAAATAGCTATCTTGGAAAGTATGATGATAATAGGGTTGATGATATTAGCATCAAGCAAGTTCGGGCAAGGGCGAAGGCTATTGTTAATCAAATGTATGTCGACAGAAGGTTCGTTTTTGGAGAAGGGAGGGATGCTGAGTCCAAATTATTCTCTAACGCATTGGAAGTGTTGAACTCGAAGAATATGGCTGAGAAAGATACAATCAAGTCAGTACTAAGTAAGGATAGTCCTCCTGATAAGTCTGGAAGCATGTTGGCGATGGATGGAGCGAGCATGAACGATTACTTATGGAAGAAGATCAATTATCAGCTCAAGTACTCCTCGAAAGCAAATTTCATAGCCCAGCCACCTGATAAAATAGTAATACTGAAGCCAGCTCCCCGAAATGGGAAGCATTCGGGGAACTTGACCAGCAGCTGCTCGTCGTTGCAGCTTCCTTACAAATCGAGTAGAAGAGTATCCGAAGAGAGAACTGCTTCCTTCTCTTTCAGAGAGATCAAGAAAAAACTGAAACATTCATTTGGAGTCACCAAAAAGGAAAACAGGAACTGCTGCAATTCCTCTACCAATGCTGAGAAGGAAGAAAAGGCGTCGATGAAACAAGTGGTCAAATCCAGCAGGGGATCCGACATAGCTCGTGTGGCTGATACCACTCGTAGAAAATTATACATTTCGAGTGATAAATCTTCTGACAAAAAGGAATGTGATGTGATCTTGGAGGCGAAGAGGCACCTCTCCACAAGATTGAATAATCTGAACTCTGTGGAGGCAGACACCAGTAGAAAAAACCCGAGAACCCTGGAGCGGATCCTCTCCTCACCTGAGCACGACTCCTGGCCCTTCAACCCGAGAAGAGACAGCCTATACTGTCCCGGTTCTGCAGAGATGAGATTTTGTCCGTACAACACCTCACCTAGAGCCAGTGAAAGCAGTTTCCATGAACGAAATGAAATAAGATCGAAAACAGAGGTTGCATCGTTGCAGACAGCTGAAGATACCAATGTTTCTACTGCAAACAAAATTAGAAGTGATTGTAGGAAACTGTCCTGTTTCTGATATGATCATTAGCTTTTCTATCAATATGCTTATATACCATATTTTTGCATATTTCCTAGGTGAATCAAAGACTGCAGAAATGGGCAGCTGCCTTCAACCTGCATCACATGTTTCGGTAGAAGTCCTCAGCGAAACAACCCATTCAGACACAGTCGACGAACAGAAATGTGATGGCACTGCAATTCATTCAGTGATGGTAAGTGCTTCATCCCTCTCCCAACATAACATTTTTCTTTTTACTTACCTTCTAAAATGTTGCAACTTTGCAGGCTTCTTCGAACGACCACCACATAGATTTGGCTGAAAACATCAAATTTCACGAAGAGCACCAAAGCCCAGTCTCTGTCCTTGAGCCATTCTTCGTAGACAGTCCACCAACAATCTCACTTCAAACCGGTAAGCTCGCCATTGTCAAGACTCAAGACCCCATTTGCATCTTACTAACTAGACACAAATCAATTTTTCAGGCAGAAAGCAACTGCAGCCACATCGCCTTGACTTCGAAGAGTGCTCATTCATATCATCCCCTCAGCACACACCGGCCAGTGCTCATCCCTGCAGCGACAAACACCTCTGCCAATACGTGCAGTTGGTGATGGAGGCCTCCTCCTTAGATTGGGATCACCTATCAGAGATCATATCCCAACCAGAACATATGCTGCTTCATGAATCCTTATTCGATGAAGTCGAGCTTCCACCCCTCGGCTGCTACTACGACCCTAAGCTTCTGTTTGATCGGATAAACGAAGTGCTATTGGAGATTTACAAATGCCATCTTTGCTCTCCACCTTTTGCCCCGCCCAAGACGAGGTCCGTACCACTGGCTGAAGCAGTTCTTGATGAGATATTGGCAGAAGCTGATTACTTTCTACTTCCCACGACGGACAGAAGAAGCTTGGATGAAATTGTCTTACAAGATGCGAAATGTGGGCCATGGCTTGATGATATTCGATTCGATAAAGAGCGTGTTGTGGTTGATATTTCAGAAGCTCTGATGGAGGGTTTTTTGCTTGATACACTTCTTCAGTTTCATAGATGACAAGTTTGTTTTCTTTATAGTGTAAATCTTTCCTTTTTTTTTCTTTTTGGTTTTGAGTTGAATGTGAACCAGCATGTGTTGCAGTGAATTGTTTGTTTTTTTCATCTCCATCAGTTAATAGGAATAGGGCTGGGTAAATATACCGAAAAAATGGTATATCGATCGTATCGTATTGAAAAATATCGAATTTTCGGTATACCAAAACTTTCGGTACGATACAATACCGTATCGAAAGTTTTCGGTATGATAACGATATGAATTTTCGATATGATAACGATATGAATTTTCTTATACCGCGGTATACCGTTTTATATCGAATATACGATATATATCGATATTATCGGTATACCGAAATATATCGAAAATCAATACTTATCGAATTATCGATACATATCGTTTATACCGATGATAATGATGATGATGATGAAGATGATGATGATGATAATAATAATAATAATAATAATAATAATAATAATAATAATAATAATAATAATAATAATAATAATAATAATAATAATAATAATATAATTTATTTTTTTAAGATTAAAAGTTTAAATCATAAATATATCCATATAACTTAATTATATATTTTTTGATTATGAAGATGTGGACGATGTTTATTTTATTATGTTAAAATTATATTAATTTTGGTTTTATTTTTCGGTTTTGAAATTATATTTTTTGGTCTACAGGTATTCGAAATGGTATAAAATTTCGGTATATCGTACGAAATATCAATATACCGTTCAAAACGGTAAACCGAAGTTCGGTACGATATACCGAAATTTTGAAACGGTAAGAGCACTCCCAATGCAGGCGGCGTTAAAAACCGGCGTTTTATCGCCGGGTATCGCCGAAAATTCGCCGGCAATGGGGAGAAATCGGCTTTTTTTCCGGCGTTAGTTCTACCGAATTAACGCCGGTTCCCGAAAAAACGCCGATTTATCGCCGAGTGAACGCCGGCCACTGTAGGCGCGTTCGGCGTATTTTCGGCGTTTTTTTTTTTTTTAAATACCCAACGGCTATTTTTACTCCCCTATATATAATTCCTCCTCCTCCTCCATTCATCACACACAATCTTCATTTTCTCAATCTTCTATATTCAATCTTCAAAATTATGAGTTCAAATAGGAAAAATTCCCGAAAAGGTAAAGGCAAAGAGTCGAGTTCGCAAAATCCCTACCCCACTGATGAAGAAAATCAGCAGTGGATGGCCACGTTGTTGTCGCTGAGTTCTCCTCCAGGCCAATATCCATATGCGGGTCCGTCCCCATTGCAGACTCCTCCGGTGCGCAGACTTTCTCCGTAGTTCCAGTCTCCCCTCAGCATGCCCTCTCCAGCCGAAGATGTGTATCGCCCCCAGATGGTCACATCGTTGTTCGACACCCCTGGATCAACCCGGGCGACGATGGATCTCAGGCCGCGACGTTCACAACGGAGCCGACACTCAGCACGGACGACTACGAGGTGGAAGCAACGCCCGCAGAGCCGCCTTCCAGGAGCAGTAAGGGGAAGGCGTTGACCGCTGCGACTGATACGGCTTCCGATGAGAAGCCGAAGCGGGCAAGGACTACTTACACTCTGGAAGAGTCCGAGCTTATAGCCAACTGTTGGGCGGACACGACGCAAGACTCGGAGCGCAGCAACTACCAGACTGAGCTCATGTTCTGGGAGCGGGTTGCGGAGAAGTACACGAGCAACAAGATTGCCTCGATGAAGGACCATGGCAGCCAGGCGATCCGCCGACATTGGGAGCGCCTCATGAGGGACTGCGGCCACTTCAACGGTATATACTTTAACTTGATGACGAACATGGCGAGTGGCCAGAACGAGCACATGGTCAGAGATGAGGCCATGCAGAGGTATAATGGCCAGTTCTTGTCGAAGGGCTTCAAGTATTGGACCATCTATGATAGGCTGAAGGATCTCCCCAAATTCCGGACGGGGATGCACAGCGCGCTGCACGGGAAATCGGTGCGCTCGCGACCTAGCGGTGCGGAGAGTGAGGGAAGCGCGACCCCCATCGACCTGACTGGGGATGGTCCGCACGAGCGCCCTGTGGGAGCGAAGAAGGCGAAGGGGAGGCGGAAGGGGAAGGGCGCATCGTCGGATGCCCAGTCGGAACCCCAGTTCATACAACAAGCCACGCTCTCTAACAATGTCGCCAATCTGACACAGCTGTACACGATGTACTTCACCGGCGGCGGAACCCCAGAAGAGAAGCAGTCCCTCTGGTCGACCATCCAAAATATGAAGATCCTGCTGGGTCTCCCGCCGGACGCCCCTCCCTCTTAGTTTTTTAAATCTTTGTTTTTTATGGTTTTTATTTGTAGTTTTTTTTTTCTCGTTGTATTATATTTTCCAATGATTAATACAACGATGAATTGTTCATTATAAATCTATTTATTAAACACATTTGTAGGGAAAATTAAACGATATTAAAAATGATGATGTAAAAATGAAATGTTGAGTTAGGGAGAAATAAAGGAGAAACCATTGGAGCAGTTGGCTAAAAGTTGGCTAAAAACTGGGGATAAATTTTGGTGCTGATGTGGCGCTGATGTGGCAGGAGTTAGGGAGAAATAAGGGAGAGCATTGGGAGTGCTCTAACGGTATAGTTTTTTTCCATACCGAAATTTCGGTATATACCGAAACTTTTGAAACAATAACGATATGAAATTCTTTCATATCGATATTTTCGATATGATAACGAAACAAATTTTTTGATACGATATATCGTATCGACCCAGCCGTAAATAGGAATGCGTTGTGTATATTTGTAGGGATATCAATTCAGCTTATAATTAATGATGGAATTACGTAAGAAACTAGTAGTACTATTATGCCACAAACCTCTGTAAAATAAAACTATGACCTTGATTCTCTGTGGTTATTTATGGTAGTGAATGTGAATCCCAATGTATCGAAAAGACAAATGTAATAGACTAAAAGATAGTGTAATTTTGACGGATGCGCTTCAAATAAGTTTGATGTGGAGATTGAAAATTGAAATGATACTTGACGATTGTATTGCTCGACCAACAACTTTGATTTTATTCATCAATGATTTTTGTCTTTGCTTTAGAAAGCCTTTTGAGGTATTATACTATTTTTTGATTGGGCTGATTTTGGTAATATTTTAAAGTTGGTTTTGGATTAAAAATGGTACTACTTTTTGATGATTTAGTCACCTTTAAACACGAGCCAAATAAATGGTACTACTATCACAAAAATAAATATATAAATAAATATGTCGCATGTAGTATCTATTTATCTACGTATAGCATGAAACCATGATTATATTTATATAGTGTGTAATATCCTTAACGCTAATACGAAATTAAAACGTGTGGACAAATATTGAGAGCAGACATGTTGAGTGTTTTCAAGGAAAGTGATTGGAATGGGAGTATTGGAAGCTGAAGCAGAAGAATTCAGCATACTGAATCTGAATATATGGTTGCAGAATATGAATGATGATAACTTAAATGACATTTCTACCCTCGCCTCGTCCATTGCTACTATGCTTCGTCTCTATGACGACGTGAGGCAGGCTATGGTAATTTTGCCTACTCTGCTAGTTACCATTCTCATGAAAAATATAAGTTCATATCAAATTTCAGAGGTGATTTCATACAATAACCTAATTCGATTTATTTACATATAAAACAGAACGAGCACCAAGATGGTTCAGATGGTCCACACATGAAATATTGCATGAATGGAGAAGCGGACTTGTCTGAGAAGGAAACACGAAATGTGTACAGGGCATGGTGTCAAACCAATGGAAATGCCTAAATAAAGAATTTTTTTATGTTTCAGAAGGGGTTGTCTGAATTTGGCTATAATGTACACCTAAGATGAATTAAAGGTATCGGTCCCTGAAGAACATATAAATCCTTGCTAGGCTGTTCAACTAAGAGCAAGACCCAAGTGACTGAAATATTCATTGAAGAATACATCATCACTACTAAGATATTCAAATTGAGAGCACATGTATCAGTAACCTCAAGAGTACTAATGTATTAACCATATGATCAAATTAGTCATACAACTTATGAACCAAACATGTCCTTGGAACATTCGACTTATAACCGTATGATTCTACCAGCAAGGCAAATATTCATTTGAACCAATCGTACGACAAAATGTATGTAGTCATTTTCAACATAGGACAAACTGAAAAGCCTACTTTTTTGATGTCTTCTTCTTCGGGCCAGAAACAGCAGGCTGCGGCTTCGGGTGCTTCTCAGCCTCACTTGGGTCTAACCATTTGAGGGCTTGGCGATTGAAGAATGGCCAATTGGGAACTGTAAGCAGAGATGTCAACACCACACCAGCTGCATAGATCAACATCATCATCTGGAACGACCCCAACACATAGCCTGTGATAAATGCCACAACTGCAAAACACACTAACAAGAGCTGCATAAGGTGCTCTGCTAGCTTCTGCCCTTGCCAATCCATCTGCAGGCCAATCATTAAAACACAAGTTAATTACCTTAAACACGTTGATATCCATCAAAGGGACAATTATAAGAGTCTAATACATATATCAACACAAAAGGCACATGTGACAAACATGGCATGATTTTTAACGAATTAGGGCTAGCCGTCTATCTAAAAGGGCAAAACAACTACTCCAACAGAAGCAAACGAAAAAGAATTATCGGCATTATCCTAGAAAAGTTGAACCATACATACTTTTTCTTAATTTAGTCCAGACAAAAAAACCTTATTTGCAGATTTTTATCCTCCCTTTGTTGAGGAGATGAGGGGAGTTTATGTCACCGGTCTCTCTCTAATAAGCCAAGGGGCAACAAAGAACAAGGGAGGCTACTTTAAATGCTTGTTCCCCTGCTCAGAAGAAAAGGGAAAACTACAAAACAATCAAATCCTAAAACCAAGTGGCAAGACGAAAAGCATAAGGACGACAAAAGACAATTGATAAACAAAGGCAATTTTATCCTACGACTGAAACCTTGGCAGTCCTCTTCTTCCTCCTATGAAGGAAAGGGTTTGTAGCAAAAGGAAGATGATTTACAATTCCAAGACTAAGTTATGAAGCATATGTACACATTTTAGGCAGTGTTTCAATCCCCATCTCCATGATTCATAGCTTATGAGAAATTTAAAAAATAGATAAGACAAGTAAATGAATACTACTACACATTTCAGTTTCAGCGAAATCAAGGCAGTTTCCACCAAAATCATAACAACAAACCAGACAAATGTCATTAATTTTCGCCACATTCCATCAAACACGCACTATCACGTTTAAAAAACAGATCTATTTCCACAGCATCAAATCGGTTCTGGCGTAACCAATTCCGCACAGAGGCTATTTTTTTAACTCGATTTTTGACCAATCGAATTTGTAAAACTCGCAATTATACCAATCAGAAATGAAAACCTAAAAGTAATCAGTATTAAAATGGATATAGAACAGCTCAATCACAATCTCATTCGGATTCGATCATATACACGATCGAAACTCGAACACATAGTGTGTGTGTGTGTGTGTGTATGTGTATGTGAAGGATTACTCACCGGAGAAATAGGAGTGTTACAGTGTAGAGGAAAGACACGATTTTGACTGAAGAGACGACCCAGCTGCAGTTATATTTATTTACCGTTATTCAAACACCTTTATGAAGAATTTTTGGGCCTTAACTGGGCTTTATATTTTCATGTTTTTCATCAAATTGATCATATTATTATTGATATGGGTGGGAATATGGATATGGGTATCAAGTTTACCTGTACCCGACCCGATATCTACTGGGTATTAGATACCCAATATTCAATTTTATAGGATTGGGTATGAGACTGGATATTGAAATTTAAGATAAATCGGGTATTGGATATTACCCGAATATCCAATTTATTATTTAAAGCATTTTTTAAATTGGGTTTAGCCATTTTAGGCTTCTAAGAGCTGGGCTAATTTATTTAAGTACAATTTACTAGGTTAACTTTCTTTACACCTATATAAATAAGTCGATCTCTCTTACTCTAGGTCACGGCTTCTCCAAACTCTCAAGTTTTACGTATTGCATAACCAACTCATGTGGTTTTTATATTTTAGTTAATTATTTTGACTTTTAAATTATATTATTGATTGCTTCCACCGTTTAATTAAATGCATAACTTTTATTATTTTACTTACATATTGCATAACCAATCCCCATAAATATAATCATATACTTTAAAATAAAAGTAACTCATTTTTTATAGTTTTATACTACAAAATAAATGCAACATTAAAGATATTAGTCAATTAAAATATTTCTATATTTATGTTAATATAATAAATTTGAATTTTTTTTGTTAAGTTATTAACACATGTAAAGAGTTGGGTATTTGGGTACCCGATACGTCGGGTATGGATACCCGGGCGGGTATTGAAATACTGAAATACACGAAAATATATTGGATCGGGTTTTGGATAGACATTTAGATTTTAGGGTTTGGGTACCCGATTTTTTCAGATCGGGTATCCATCCCTACCCTTATTGAGACAAGTTTTGTAAATGAGAATCTGAGATTTATTGAATACAAATTGCCGGTATAATTTATCAATGCGTTGAATATAGACTGATTGATTAAAAATTGGTACATTATAATTAATTATTATTTCCTAAATTGGATCTCGAATTAATTACAGGACTACATTTTTTGTTTAAAAGATTAGAAATTAAAATGCGCATCATATTAAAGAGACTTTTAATAGAAATCAAATCCCTCAAATCAAATCAAATCACTTTAAGAGACGACCCCAGCAGCAGTTACATTTGATTCAGTGATACTCAACAGTAGTTTTCATTCTTGTTAGTTAACGATGGCTCTATGGATAATTCACGCTAAAAAAAGTAATAATGAGATTACTGATTTAATAAATGAAGCAGAAAAAGAGCGTGATATTAAAAAGCATGAAAGAGTTAAGATTGTCAGTGCAGTTTTATAAGAAGTTGGTACGTGAAAATAATAAAAATAATTTCCACACGCTATTTTGATTGGATACACTCTACGAGAACAAATTTTGATAAAAACACAATTTCAAAAAATCTAATACTATATCAAAAGAGAGAGAACTCAAAGCAGTGGGAAAAATGTTGAAACAAAGAAACAGATCGATTAAGAAGTTCAAGTAGAATTCTAGTACTACTATTTTGTAATTTAGGATCCAAAATACATAACTGAACAATGACAAATATTTAGATTAATCTCCAAAATCCAAAATGCAGGTCAAATAACATAACTTTGGTTTAAAACAAAATAGAAAACGCAAACTTTCATAACCCGAACTACTTAATGATCCAACAAAAGGTCAAAATATAGCTCAGGCCTTCCTGGGCTTGCTAGTTGCCAACTGAGACTCAGCCTGCAATGAAACAAGAAAACAACATACGCGGTTAATCAACCATTGGAAATACAGAATTAGCATCACTAATAGAGATGGATTTCTAAACATGCAAAGGACAAATTGTTACCTCTTTTTTCACCGATTCTTCTTTCTCTGACAAAATCAATTCGATGTGGCAAGGAGAAGACATGTAAGCTGAAAATAATAAGATAGTATTAGTTCAACCCAAGATTTAAGAGTTAGTGAAAGGAAGAGAATAGAAGATGTGCAAACATACGGTTAATCCTTCCATGAGCACGGTATGTGCGACGCCTTTGCTTCTGGGCCTGGTTAACCTGAATGTGGGAAATGAATAGAGCATCCACATCCAAACCTTTCACCTGTTCAAAAATAAATCATTAGATATATGCACCATAAAAGGTAAAATATTAGAGACATGAGCAACTAAGAGAAGCATATATACCTCAGCATTGCTTTCTGCATTCTTGAGTAAATCCAAGATGAACTTGGCAGATTTCACTGGCCAGCGACCCTGACCATTAGAATGCCTGTTCTTGGCCTGAGCAGTTCGCCCAACACCACCACAGAAACGAGTGAAAGGAATGGCTTGTTTGTGGGCAAGCACATCCTCCAAGTACCTCTTGGCCTTGACTAGAGGGAGCTTCCTGATGGCGTGCGCTGTTTCCCTCGTGTTCTGAAAAACAAACCACCATACTTTGTTACTCCATCATAGTGAATAGAAACATCAGCAATACACCATTCAGTTTTGCAACAGAGAAAGACAACACTGTAAGCAATTAGGAAAAGTAAATGAAATCACATACAAGCAGCACACAAAAATGTCACATAACATTCAGCAACAGCTAGCCCAACACTGAATTACTTTACACAACTTCTATCCCTGATGCTCAAAATGCTAAACCTCCACACTACTCCGCACAAACATGTAAATACAAAGAGTACTCCGTATTGGATACATGGCCTTTAAAAAATCCGTTTATGTAGACATCAATATGTATAACCTAGAACAAGATTAAAGATAAACAACACCAACAAGACAGATAAGTTTGGTCCAAGCATGTAGCATTGTTTACTGAACCATCAATCATAAGAAAAGAGAAGGTGGTTCACCCAATAACATTGCACAACTATTATCCCTGACGTTTACGAGAGACCAATTCACAAATGGCAATAGATCCCTGCTTTTATCATCAGGTTGAAGGTATAAGGTCATAACAAGGCTAAAAACCAACGCTAGGTTAAAATTGGCCTCTACTGAATACTAAAACTATCAACGAACCCTAAAAAGCTATCCATGAACCCTAAAACTATATCTAAATTGACGCTTTCACACTCGGTAGATTTCATTTCGGGAAATAGAATTCAAGCCTTACATCCACACACCGATTAATTTACTGAATAAAGCAAATAAGGCTATATATCAATCATAGACACGAACATGATAGAGAAATTTTACCTTAAAGTGAACTCTGAGGTCGGATCCTCGAGCTTTGCAGGCTGCAACAAAATTATACAGACGTAACAAAATCAGCAAACAATTACAAACAAAAAAAAAAAGGGCTGAACAAATCATGATAAAACAACAGAAATTTACATTTGGTGATATTATCAGGCTCCCTCGAGTACTTCACCTGTAGCATTCGAGAAGAAACTAAAGGTCAGCAATCTGTAAACAATAGTATAAACGAAATGCAATTGGACGAAAATCGATGAGTAGTTTGTAAGAACGGTACCATTGTTGCTGCGGCTGCTTGTTCTAGGTATGGAAGTCGATTGGCCTTCTTCAAAGGAGAAAGTAAAGGCTGCACAAGACTTTTATAGATAAACCCTAACCCCCAATCAGGTTAATGGGCTGGGCTTTATTATATTGGGCCTCAATCTGTTTTAACTCTCATCAATAAAGAAACCAGGAGTAGTAAATTATTTATTGGGCCACGGTACTTGTTTATGCTGTTCTATGGCATCGGCATTTGCGGCACAGGGCATCATCATACACTAGGAATGTCAATGGGTCGGCCCGTCAGGTTTTGGACCAACTCTAGTCGGGTTGCGAATCAATCGGGTGTGGATTAATGGGGTTGTGCTTTTCGGGTTATGGAAGTTCAAGTGTTCAACCCTTACCCTAAAAGCTCGGGTTTTGGGCTAGCCCATCGGATTAATCGATTTGCTACCGATAAGATTAACATGCGATAAATCCATTAAATAATGATGAAAATTAGTTATGTTCATAAAATGTAAAATATTTAATTATGATAAATCTGAGATATATATGTTTAAAGTCAATCATAAACATGATCAAATACTAATATTTGATATATTTAGTGAAATTTTAATACATGTTTTAAAAATTTAAATATTTTTTTTAGTGAATTTGAAGTTTATAAGTTATTTATCAATTATTATATTAATAAAATTCAATATATAATTTGTATATTTAATATACATTGAAAGTTATTATTTTAGTTATCTATATTATAAAATTAATCAATGAAGTGTCGAATTAGGAGTAAAAAAAATAGAATAATAGAAATTTTATCGAGTTTTCGGGCCTTGTCCTAACATGTTGTAGGTTAATCGGGTGCGTGCTAATTGGATTTTAATTTTATCGGATATGAAATATTTCCTCTAAACGGAATATTATTTTATATTCCAAAAAAACTTTAATACTACTATATAATTGTAATGTGGTACGGAGTACTATATTTTAAACATAAATGAAATGAATTTTGTAGTATGGACCTAATAAAATATTTAATACATATGGATATATAGACATAATATGTTGCGTGAATTGATGTGATTATGTTATCTGAGGTGTGTAGTAGTTTATGCATATTTATTTATTTCCTATTTAGTAGAATTTGCAGATAGAAAAATATACTAATTGTTTTAATTTTTACCAAATTATAGTTTCCTTTGTAATTTATTTCCTTTTATTTTAATTTTTTTTATAAATTTAGGATTCCATATATAAAGGCATCATTGTTAGACAATAAATACACATCTTTTGAATTAGTTTTAGTACTTATTATCCTACAAAGAAGAGTTAAATTTGGTGGAAAGAAAGAGCGGTGGTGTAAAGTTTAATCACGGTAAACCTTGATTTACTTTCTTTTATATGTAGTGTTATAAATTTGAATTTTAGTTTGAACATATCTCTTAGTCATATATCTGAATCACATAAATTATTGAAATTATATTAATAAACTAAATTAAATTGGACTAAGCTAAACAGATTAGATCGCATTATACGTCCTAACCCTACTTATTATAGGAAACAGATTAAATCTTACAAATATGCCATATTATCTTCCAGAGAAGAGTCGAAATTTGGTGGATAGAAAGAGAGTAGTGGTGTGCAAGTTTAATCACGGTAAGCTTTCATATAAATTTTATATGTAGTGTTATAAATTTGAATTTTAATGTGAACATATCACGTCCTTGATTAAGATTAAATCCTCATAGTTCATACAACACATGTGGTTTGTTTTTTAGGTGTGTAAAGTGTAATCTATGGCATACGCATAGATTTGGTTGAAATTAATTTTTTTGAATATTTTGTTGGTGTTTGTAATTTCTGCTTATGTAAATATATTGTTTATTCTTTACAGAAAAAGAAAAAGTAGAAAGTGGTCTTTATAGAGAGACCAAATTTATCCATCCGAAAAATGAAGCCATACCTACCTTTAGACATCATCACAAATATCCTCTTGAGACTCTCTCCTCAAAGCATTGCAACTTGCAAATGCATTTGTAAACCATGGCTTAATCTCATTGAGAGCGATGCTTTTGTCGAGTCCCATCTTTCTAAATCAGCTCCCGTCCTTGCTGTTTCCATTACCAAGTGGGATTCAAATTGGTTTAGTGTTTTCGAATTGGAAGACGAGCTCGACCCGTTCTCAAATAGGTTCGATGTTTGTGCCAAGCATGGTCCAATCACCAAGTTTGATTTTCGTCGAGAATCAACAATACTATGTGCTGCCAAATGTCTGCTTCTTTTAAAAAATGCATTCATGGATGATCATCTCTACGTATGTAATCCCATCACCCGTGAATTTGTTGAGCTCTGTGGGCCTGTTATTCGGAAGGGAGATCGTTTTGGATTTGGAGTGAGCAAAATAAGTGGACAACATAAAGTTGTCTATCATAGCCCTGAATCTGGATTTCATGTGTACACTCTTAAAGCGGGATCTTTGTGGAGAGCCGTCGAAGCTGGGCCCCTTTTTCTAACTACTGCGACTCCTCCATTTGTGGTGCATTTCTTAATGGCAATCTCCATTGGTTAGTTAAAAGTAAGACGGGGGATGTTCATTTTGTTGCTTTGAGCTTGAAACTGAACGTTTTAGCACATTTCTTGCGCCTCCCGCTAATGCCACATTTACAAGGGGGAAGTTGTATGGTTTGGGGGATTGCCTGTGTATTCATAATGATACACTAGGTAATAATGTGATATGGTTGTTGAAGGAATATGAACAACTTGAGAACTTTTGGACGACTATACAACTCATCGAGGAAGAGCCTTATAATAGTTATGCTTACAGAAAGGGTAGTCAACCTATCAAAATTTACAAAAATGGCGGCATGTTGATGTTATCACATGATAGACACTTTTTTTACTATTCCAAGGAGAAGAGAACTGCCATAGGAATTGATTTGATTGGGAAAATAGATGGTAATTGTTTATATTTCAGCTCTATTCTTTTTATTCCAAGTTTTCTTTCTGGGTATGGAGAATGCAAAATCACTCCAAAAAAAGATTGGGTATAAGAATATAATCTCATTTTTATTTAGCTTCTACTATATTTCTTTTTTCTTACTTTCTTATCATTAATTTACGTATTGTTGATCCATAAATATACCCTTAATTTTATATGCATGGATATAACTCTAATTAGATACTTGAGCACTCGCCATCATCAAGCTGCAATATATCATTGTTTTCCTTTTTTTACATGCCTATACCTAATATCTCAACTAATAAAAAGCAGCTAATATAAACAATCAATATATAATCTGAACAAACATTTACATCTGAACTTAGTATTGTCTAACAGTTCAAATAATATTATCATTCTCCAAACTGTTATTCTGTGAGTTATGAGCTAAGCGCCTTAGCCGGGGTGATTGTTTGGTAAGAGAAACTCCGGGTTCTACAACTCAAGAAGTGTAGAACTGCCTTGCATCATTTGTTTCGGCTTTGACTTGATTGTTTATGTGATCTAGGCCAAGCAATCAATTTTGGATACTGATATTAATGTAGAATCATGATATCTTCACTTTGTTGTTGGTTAGAGCTGAGTTTAAAGAAAGTTACACATGATGCCTAAAATTTGGATTCATATAAAACCATGAAGGATAAGCAGGCAAACCTGGAGTAACATTTAGATACAGCATCAAAACATAAAAATTTCTACCTTGAAAAATATAATGTCTAATTGCACATCACACTACCTTGGTTAATTGTATGTGAGGTTCTTCGCAGCACTTACAGAATCCTCCAATTTGTAATTAAGGCCAAACAAATATCTATCATGGAAAGCTACAAAACTAATGCCAATGAATGATGCACTACTTAAATAAAATCTATACCAAAACGAACTACTTACCAGCTGCTACTAATTCTCTTGCAACTAATTAGAAACAACTTCTTGTTTTTCTGCAACTAATTCTTCCATCTCAGATCTATGATCAATATAACAATGTATTTCTATTACCACCTGAATGGTGACTTAGGTGGCACCTAACCAAGTTCCAAATTTATTATGAAGTTCTCTCACTAACAATTACACATATAAAACTATGGAATTAACAAGTGACAGGTCTACTCCATACATCAAAAGAAATGTATAATATTGTATGGATATACATTTCTAACATTCACTCATGAGCTGATTTTGAAAGCTTTTAAGAATATAGATTATCAGCTACCTTCTGAAATAAAAAAAATAAAATATAGATTTGGAAAGCTAGTATAAAAAACATTTGTGCACTATCTACTATCTAGAGTCATAGATTAATTTTTTACTCAAATGTCATCGCGTCAACATTCATGTGGTTGTAGAGCATAACTGTTATTGACATCTTCAATTGTTGGGAAATTGATCACTATCATGTAAAAGTATTTGTGCACTATCTGAAACCATTAATTGATTACATTATCTTCTGGAATTAATTATTGAAATGTTCTCATGTCACTCATGACTATATTTGTGGTTACAAAGCATTAATGTGGTGATAAAGCAAGACTTATATCTATATTTATCCAATTACTCCATTACATATCTCCATCACCACAAAGCAAGACTCGTATCTGTTTTTATCCAATTACTCCATTACATATCTCCATTCTTACATAAGCCAAGTCCTAACTACTGAGATTTGAATATAGTGTGTTAGGTGGGCTAGTTGGCTTACAAATCGAGAAGCATTCGGATCGGGCCGGGCCGGGCCATGTGGGAGGACTGATGAGTGAAGCTGGAGTGTTTTGTCTCCTTCCAAACACACTTTCTTTAACTTAATAATTTGTGTTTGTAAATTCCCGGACAACAACAATTGACATGTTTTTTTCACTCAATTGAAGATTTACAAAACTAAAATGCATATCTTGTTCCCTTTAATTTTAATAAATTATTTATAATTCAATATTCAGCATGGCATCACATGGAGACTGAAAATTTTTAAAAAGAGATAAAAATGCATCATTTATTATGTATTGGACTTTTAAAAATTCTAATCAATGAATTCATAAATTTAGAATTTTAAGTGGCCCATTTTAAATATGATAATACTTTTTTTTATTTATTAGTACTTTTGAAGTATTGCAATAAGACAATTAACTACAACTATCGACAAATCAAGTGGAATCAGATGTATGCTTACTATTCAAAAATGTATGAGAATTTATTCAAAATGACTCGATTATATGTAATTTATTTTGATGAGAATATGCATATCAAACCGGTTTTCATAATTAGGTAATCAATTAAAGAAAGCAAATCAAAAACCTCGAATGAATGTCATCAAAATCAGGATTCAGGATACATGAGTCAATTGCAATAATGGTGGAGGGTAATTTCGTCCTTAAATAATCCGACAAAAAGGAAAAATAAGGAATAAAAAATGATTTTATCCCCTTGGAGTTCGACAGAGCAGAGTGACGCCACCGGCATAGTTATAATCGGGCTGAGACTACAAAGAGCAAAAATGACAACCAAAACGACACCGCATTCTCTCTCTTAACTCATTGGATTAGCTGCAGGAGCTGAAGATGAGCGACGACAGGATATCCGGCGGCTGCGTTGCGGTTCGCAGCTTCACGCATTCATCGTCTTTCTCTAAGTGCACGCTTTCACACTCGTCGATTCCTGGTAATTCGCTTTTTTTACAATGTTTTTGATGAATCAATCTGATTTTCTGACCAATTTAATACTACTAGCAATCAGTTGGCCTTATAATTTCGCCTCAATTGTTCATAAACTTTTTCCAAAAACTAATTTTAAAAAAAATCATTTTTGACATTAATCACGATTTTGGTCACAATAAAGAGTTTCGAGTTTGCAGAGTTTTGAATATGGTCAAGCATATATATTTTCTAGTTATTTTGTTTTGTTTTATTTCGAAAAAACTCCTTCTGGAGCTATATACAGATGATTTATCGTCGTTTTTGGTAATTAGGAGATGTTTTTTATTGAAAGATTTAGTAAAATCGTATGCTATTGTTCTTGTTTTTACGTTCTTTTAATACTGATATTAGAAAATTTAGATTGGTTTATACATGTATCGATTTCAAGTTTTATGGAGCGAATGTTGGCAAATGTATGTCTTAAAAAAGCCCAAGTTCTAAACAGCCCAAGTTATTGATGTCTTTTTAAATACCTAACATGTTTCAACTTTTGAGGAATGAATACGAAATTTGAAAATAATTTATTAACATAAATTGTATACACATAATACCTATGGAGTAATATTTAGTTCTATTCCTAGGATATAATTTCATGACTAATTTATTCTTAGTATATAATTTTGGAAATTTTTTTAACACTATTATTTTAGGAAACAAAGTTTGAATTAACATTATTACTAGTATTAATTAACACACTACATAATTAAATTACTAAATTTAATTATGAAAGAATTTTATGACTGATATAGTACTAGTATATATTTTTATTTGATAATTTTTTAGTTTAATGTATACTCCATCTAGTTTGTTCTTTCTCTTTCATTTTATTCTTCAATAGTTTTGTAAATAAAATTTTGTAAACTTATCATTACCCTCTATTTTTACCCTTGAAAATATTCGGAGTCACAATTGAAGAAAAAGCTTGAACTACTAATTATGTCTTAAATAGTTTTCTATACGCTATTAGATTGCTTTATAGAATCAATAATCAAATGGATATTGTTGACAGTATGATATAAGTGAAGAATCAACTACAGAAAATTCTTTTCATTTAGTACTTGATTTGGTTTTTTCTTCCCTTTGCTAATATGCTAGTACAGTAGTACATTTTATAGTGCATATTGAGAACTTAATGGGATTTGCAAAATGAAGTTTAGCCATCACCTATCAGATTCTATTATAAATCACAAGTAACATAAAATTGTGAGAAATACATGTTCCTATTATAAGGACAGGAAGAAGAAGGCAATGCACTTGTTAGTCAAAAGCTGATTAAGGATAACAATGCATTGCACTGGTGCAGATTATGCAGCTTGTGGCACACCAGCATGGAGAGGGAAAAACCTCACTTGTGTTTGCTTCAAGCGAAGGGGAAGCCAGACGCGGATTTGCCTAAATTTGACACCCTTACAGGTAAGGCCATTGCTCCATACGCGAAACCTGCGTGCTGTACCTTATGTTTTCGCGTTACTTTATCTCTTTGCTGCCTTAAAATGGACAGGAAGAGAGGCTAAAACGGTTGAGACACCGAACTAAAGTTCAGTTTGATGCCTTGAGATTTGAACATCAGGTGTGAAAGCATTCTGAAAAGTGCCTACTCATTCTACTGGCACTTTTCACTTTTTGCAACTGGATTCAAAATGTAGAAACTAGCTTATTCTAGGAAGCTTTGTACTCGAACTTCAGGAAGCACTGAGGGCGTTATGGTCCGCTACGTACCCTGGCGTGGAGCTGCAGAGTTTGAAATCTGACCAGTGGAAGGAAATGGGATGGCAGGGAAATGATCCATCTACAGATTTCAGGTTTTGCTATCATCGCTGTTGATGTATCTTTCTTCGCAACTCACTCACTCAACGCTTTCGTACATACTCATTTCTGGTTCTGTTTCAGAGGGGCAGGTTTCATTTCATTGGAGAACTTGCTGTTTTTTGCCAAGACTTTTTCGGTAACATACTATTCGTTCTCTTTCTTGTTCTTGTCCACGTCGAGCCTGTTGATAGAAATGCCTTGATCCACTACAACCATTCCCTCCAATTTCTTGAAAAACTTCATAAATGCAAAAAAAAAAAATTTACTAGTAACAACTTGTTTTTTTTATGTTTCAGCTTTCATTTCAGAGTCTATTGAGGAAGCAAACAGGCAAAAGGGCAATGTGGGAGTATCCATTTGCTGTTGCTGGTGTCAACATTACATTCATGATCTTGCAAATGCTCGACCTCGATGCTAGTAAGTCGACTATTTTGAGTTTAGTACACCTATCCTCACTCTTTAGGCCAGCTAATGTAACCTCAATATTATGCAGCAAAACCACGAACTTCTATCAGAGCCGTTTTTCTTCAAATGTTGTCCGGTGAGCCTACCTCTTCATCATCATCGTCTTCTTCTCGTCCGCACTACTTTTCATGTCCCTTTTTCAATGGACTTTGGCTAACAACTTGGGTGTTTTGCAGAGAATGAGTGGGCTTTCGACCTCCTATACTGCGTAGCATTCATGGTTATGGACAAGCTGTGGCTGGACAAACACGCGACATACATGGAATTCAACGTAAGCAAAACCTCCTAACTCGCCTCGTTGACATCTCCTTTCGGACAGTGCCCTCACAATTGCCTTAAACAGGATATTCTAAGATCGACGAGGTCTCAGCTAGAAAGAGAATTTCTAATGGATGATGTGTTGCTGATAGAAGACATGCCATCCTACAACCTCTTGCGTTGATCACAGCACACTACTTCCTCTAACCTTTCATAATTCTGACCATCTTAATGTAAATGATATACCAGTTTTTTCCCATAAGTTTTTGAACCAATTTGATACTCCTACTAACTAGCTATACTTGTTCAATGCTCGAGGCCCTCTGCCTGTAAATAGTGTTTGGCTTTACACTTATCGAATCATGTGTTTGAGACTTGAGTTATCTTTGGCTATGGTCCAAATGGATCAGTGAAATTCTCTTCTTAATTTGCATATTTTTTATATTAGCAACTTAGCAACTTGAATGATTTAAGCGAAGAAAGTATGTTAATAGTTAAGGAGTACTGTTCTATAAAAACTCTGATATTGTTTGGAAAAACGTAAGCAAGCGTAGGCTCCTTAGTCATAAATAGAAAGTTTCACCCCATCCCTTCGTCAGCCAATAGAAAATTCCGAATTTTATATAAAATAATAGTAAGTAAATTAAATTTCTTTGTAAAAAATAATTCTTACTTTTATATAATAATTTAATTAAAAAATATAAATAAAATGTACATTATCAAAATAGTAAAAAGACAATAAATTGGAGCACTTTCATCATCCGCGAATAAGAGCCCGTGTTTTCATTTTAGTCTGTCAGCAAATAAGAGTTATGGTTCTCTTTTACCATTAACAGTAACAAATAACCGGGGCTCATATTCCACTAATTCAATCCACCTCCTTTTCATTTAAAACTATATAAGTGAGACTAACATTTTTCCATTTATCTTTCTTAACATTTTTAAAACCGTGCGGTACTGAGTATAAATATAAATATTTGGTAGTACAAATATTAAATGGGCCAATAAATGGGAGATGGGGAAGTCGGTAAGTTCGAGAAAGTTCGTAGAAGTTAGAGCAACGAGATGATTCCCAAAGCATCTGATTAATAAATTGTAACGACAGCCGACTTGCTACATATCAACTCCCACGTGTCGACACATGCACCATCAATTCCACCCAATTGTCGATTCCACACCCTCCTTCTCCCTCCTTCTTAAACCCCCTTTCACTCCCTAGATTCTAACGTCAATTCCATAACCTATCAATTTCTTCTGCAAACATTAACCTACTAACTATCAATTTCTCCTTAATTTCAGATTCCCCGCCGACGAGAAATGGCTACGGCTCAGGTAATTCGACCTGATCTGCTATTCAATTCATCATGTTTCCGAATTTTTTTCATTTTTATGTTTTGATCTACTTTCCCCCCTTTTTTAGGTTGAGGTTGAGAGGAGTGACGTGCAGCTGAAGCGTCTCGGATTCGTTAGGTATCTCGCGATCAACGCCGCTGTTGTGGTGACGAATCTCTACGGATACGCCAAGGAGAACTCCGGTCCCCTCAAATCCACCCTCGGGAAGGTCGAGACCACCGTCACCGCCGTCGTTGGACCCGTTTGCGACAGATTCAAAGGCGTTCCTGCTCATATCCTCGTTTTTCTCGACAATAAGGTAAAAATCTTCGGTGTGTTACAATTAGGGTTTTTCAACTTCGGATCCATGTTTATGCTTTGCTTTAGAGGTAAATTAGTCATTAATTTCAACTCATCATTGTATAATTGGTAGAGATTTGTTCTGTTTTGAGAGATCTATTGGCTTTTCTTAGTATAGCTCCTTGAGCAGCAGCTTGGTCAGTTCTGTTGGAGTATTACTTTCACTTCTCAATACTCTCTCTGTTTTCTTCATTGGATTGTTGGCTTAACTTAGTTACTTATACAGATGATTTCTGCTGTCTAAGTTGGGCTAGTTTTTGATGTTGGTGTAGGTTGATGAAGCAAGCTTGAAATTTGGAGAATGTGCTCCGGCTGCAGCTAAGGCAGCGGCCATAAAGGCTCAGTCGATAGCGAAGGAAGCATCTCGGATTGTGCACGAGCTCGTTGAGGAAGCTAAAGTAGAGGGTCCAGTTGCAGCCATTTCCCATGCTGGCAAGATCTCAAAGGATGTTGCAGTGAGCGGATTGGCCGTGGCGTGGTACAAGGCCAACCAGTTCCCGGCCCTGCACGGAGTCTTGGAGATAGCTGTCCCGACAGCCGCACATTGGTCGGAGAAGTACAACAGCGTTGTCAAAGACTTGGCCTCCAAAGGGTACACTGTTTTCAGCTACGTCCCGCTGGTCCCCGTCGAGGAAATGGAGAAGGCGTATAAGCAGGTTGAGGCGGCGGCCAATAAGAAGACGGATTCTGGCAGCAGCTCGAGTGACTCGGACAAGGAGGAGTAGATGTAGGGTTGTTCAAGTGTGTGATGAGTAGGTTTTCGGACTTTGTTTGCCTCTGTAAATAACTCCTGGACCAACTTGTTAGCTTGATTATCATCCTTCTCTATCTTGTACATTTGGCTGATGCTAATGCTGTACTAGAATCCCTCTATTTGAAGATGATGTTGTTGGTTAATTAACTTGTGTTGTCTATTCTATTGCGTTGGCTTGGGCACTTGGGCTTGCTACTTGCACAAACCACTACTACATGCTTTTCTTTTCCCCCACACAACAAAATCGTTTCTTTTAAGCGTTGCTACAGTTTTGCAATCTAATTGATTTTGTCCGCGTCTATGGAGAAATTGTCCCTCGGTGTTTCGATAGAAGAGAAATGGACAAAACAACTCTAAAGTAAATCGTTTTTATATTGAAAGAGTGATCAATCTTGAACTCAAACCATCAAAGCTCGAAATACTGATATATAAGTTTTCACAATTTGTCGAAGATTTTGAAACACTTCTATATTTACCTGTTTTTGGACTGTCTTTGAACACTATTTCTACACAATGCATACGACCAAGAGAAGAGCGACTGCTTCTCTTTGTCACTCAAAGATGGAAAAGGTTGTATTAAAACATATACTTAATCCACTCATGTCTGAATACAATTGTGAGCAAATAAGAAGAGATCAGAGAGAATTCTGCTGAATGTGGCATGAACTTGGAATCAAAACCAAATGCAGAAGTCCAGGCAACTGAGGTTCAACTTTTGTATCTGCAATTTATTACAACCAACAAACTGAAGAAAACAAGTTCGAATCTTACAGCACACTGCCAGTGAACACCAAAAATACAAGAATTGTCTTCGGCAGAGGTCACCCCGCATCTATAACTGAAGGCACTTCTTATCCCCTGCATGAAGGGAAATATAATTATCTGATCTAGCAAATCTAACAATACAGAGTTCACAGTTAAGCATGATTAACTAGCAATCTATAGTAGGCAAACTGATGCAGAGGTGGGGCAGTGAGTTCTACTTAGTATAACATTTTGGTGCCAGTTATGGACATGCATATAACCATCAAACAGTTTAAACAGTTACAGAGAAAGAGAGAGACTTGGCCTAAACTGAATAAAAGGCACATATTGTGGCAGCAATGCTATCTTGTGCATTCCTTGAACACATTCAAGGGAGAACCGATAAACAACACATTTCTCATCAAAATCTAAAATCTGAGTATGGGATATTGGACTTATGAGTATTCAGAATATAACAGTTCTGGTCAGCAGTGGCTCACTTTTGAAATTAAATGGTTCCAGAAGATGATCCAGAAATGGTGCTTAATGGCATTCATTAGAAGTGAGCAATAGTGGCTGTACCAGAAAAAAATGTATGAACACAAGAACCCTTGTAGCTAACAAGACTGAGACAAAAGGCATTAAATGGGGAGTGTAAAGATACCGCAATTTGCACCCTCACACACACACACCATTTTAAGTGTTAATCTTGAACAATCATAAATCCTCTGTGTGAGCAGATAATCATCTATAACTTGGGAAACGTATCTCACCCGTGAATGTCTCATTGAGTGCATAAACTCAAAAATTATCATTTTACTCCTAAAGTGCAACCAATACAAACTATATGAACACACAAACAATATCAAAGTGTTCAATTTTGGAATCAAGTAACAATGGAAAGTTCGAGGAGCTCACCAATTATTTGGAGTATTCCTCAATGACTTCGTCGTATGGATCACGACGGCCTTGGACATTGCTAATCTGCTCATCCCAGAAGATCTGAGCATTGTGGCGCTCAAACGTCCAGAAGCCATAGGGGCGGAGGGGCAAGCGATGCATCTCTATAGTCTTCTTGCACTGCTCCTTCCGTTCGTACAATCTCTCCCTGGCCTTCCTGTCTCTCTCGTTTGGATCCTCCATCAATCGCAACACCAAATTCTCCGCGAATTCCATTATGAATCCCATCTGCAACCATCACCAATTGATCAAATTTCTCCGCAATCGATCGATTTTAGCTTCATCAAAATCAATAGCTATTAAAGGAGGGGGGCGACTTCGCTCAACACAAACACATTTTGACATTCTCAATCAGGTGAAGCATTACAAACAAATAAACAAAAAGAAGCCTTATTGATTTCCATCTAACTCTTTCGTTTAGACAAAAATTGAGCACGAGCTGCAATCACAACACAAAACCCTAGAATTTGAATCATAAATCACGCTAACTGAGGAAATTAAGAGAGGCAGATTAAATTATGCTCAATAACGTGAGAAAACTTGAAATCTGCAAAAACAAAAACATAAAACAAAAAAAACCCAAGAATTTTGCGATTGATATTACCTTAAGCTTGAACAGTTGAGAGGAGATTGATCTACAAGAGCAAAAACGAAAATGGGGAAAAAATGTCTACAAATTTATGGTCAGACTAATGGGCTTTTCTCTAACGCTCAGTAAAAGCCCATACAAATATTTAAAACCCAACCCCACATTTCAAAGACCCATGAACATTTTTTGGTTGAAAATAACACTCCTAATTAAAATCTTCAATCTTGAATTTGAAGATATGATTAATGATTTTGTTTCATTTATATTTATTGTGTTCCAAATTTTTTATTTCAATAAATACTCACATAAGGATTATTATCATCATGGAGACACAGTATTTTCATATTAGATAAAATGTACATTTCCGCGTACATACCTAAGTCAAAATAAAGTCAAGGGAATTTAATAACTCAATGACGAGAAGAAGAGTTTTATAACATGGTTTTAATGATAATGATGGGAATGGAGAATCAAAGAGAAGAAAAAATAAATTAAAGAGCTAAGCATCAACTATTTGGGCCAGGGAAACATAACATGGCCCACTATTTTGAAAATATTAGGCCTGTACTCTATATTAGCTTTTTAGTTAGTCTTGTTCTAATATTTCTAGAGAGAGGGAGAGAGGTTGGTATACCAAAGCTTACTATTTGTTGTTTTTTTTCTTTATATGCATAAAGATGCACCGACGATAGCTAATCACAAATTAAGATCAATTATAAATAGGAATTAGACCGCCGAACCAATTAGTGGGTATAAGCATGCATAATTAAATAAATTATAAAAATTATAGAAATTGAAATGCAAACATGCATCCAAAGATATGATATGAGTGCATTTTTCATGAAAGCTACTTAATTAATAAAGAATCATCCGACCAACGGGTTGTAGCGCAGTTGGCAGCGCAGAGCTGTGGTGACCTTGAGATCACGGGTTCCAACCCCATCATCCGCTGAGAGACTTTCGGCCTTAATCCGCAAGCCCGGTCGAGCAGGATTTCTCCGATTTCGCCGAAGACGGGTTCGGAACACCTGTGGTAAAAGAAAAAAAAAATCATCCGAAATAAAACGGATGAATTATTTAACCAAGTGAAAAAAAATTAGAAGCAAATAACTTATGATGAGTGTGTGAGAGAAAGAGGGAGAGAGAGATTTGTAGAATAGGAACTTTGGAAGAATATATGAATTGATAGAGGTTGCCAAACTAACTTGAAAGGTCCATAGATGATGGATGGGATCTTGATTTAATGTGTGTAAATAGACTTTAGTATAGAGGTGCATTATAATGTAGATGGAATAAAAGTTGGAGTCAAATTTTCATTTCAAATACTACTGCTATAATTAATAATGTCATGACAAATAAAATAATACCAACCATATTGTAGAACTAATATTAATATTTATCAACATTAATACTGCCATATCAGAAGTTTCTGTTAGTTGCTAATTAAACTAATTATAGTATTATTAATTTATAATTAAAGCATAAAATATGAATATGGTATATATTTGATTATTGATTTGTTTGCTATAATAATTAGTAGTAATATATTTTAAATATAGTATGAACAAAATTAAAAGTCCTCATAAATTAAGAAGAAGAAAATCAGCCAAACCTAAATTCTATGAGCATCTAGTTCCTACAATTAATGTACTCCTTAATCTTTTTTTTCTTCACCTCTATCACACTTAATAATGCAGTAATTTGCGGCCATTGAACCTAATTCGAACTAATCTGTCAATTCAACATAACTAAATTCATGAAAATATTAGGGGAGTACAGAAAATAATAATTACTAATAAAATTAAGTAGCCCGTGACATATTGAAAAATCATGTGGAGAAATGTAGAAAAGGTTGATTTTTTAATGCCATCAGGTTAAGGCAATTGAATATAGACTTTCTTTGTTTCCATATGGTACTAGAATAAATATACTACGATGAATTTTAACCATATAGATCAATTATATTCAAAATCACTATTCCTGATTTGGACTTCCATTTTTCGTTTATTAGGTGTAATATTTTGCGTTTATTATGGCCTTGAACTATTATCAATAGCTACTTGAATTCGTAACTATCAATTATTGAATCATATTATGTTTAGTAATTATTTATTATTGTATATATGTATATATTAATTGGATGCATTACTTACCAGTAATTTTAACTTAAATTGCCTAGCCAAATAAATTTCGTGGAGTTTACAAAAATAATAAAAATGATACCATCTACTTGCAAAATTATTTAGGATAAAAAATCAATCATCCTAAATTCATAATATTTGGAATATAAATAAGTAATACTACTAAAGATTCAATGTGTATATCAATTTTATTTTTTGTTTTGCAAGAGAACAAATAATATCACGAACATTATTTTACGAAAACGGCCAACGAAAAATATTTTTGGTTTGTTCCATGCAAGAAAATTTCCTACGAATTATTTTTGTGTCCAAAATTAGCGGAAAATTAAAATTTGTGGAACAACGAACACTGAAATTTTAATTTCTATTAAAATAAACACAAAATTACTAACCGAAGTAGTATATTGTTTATAAAAGAATATCAAATGCGATCGAAAATATTAAAAAAAAAATTATTAATCTTAACTCTTCAAATAAAATAAAGAGAAAAAAGGATCACCTAATTTTCTCTATTTTCTTGGTGAGATGTCAATTTACAATTAATATCACAACTATTCCTGCTATAAAGTATTAATGCACTGTGTTGCTGCTCTTTTTCAGGAAACCATACATTTTTATACTGTCAAAGAACTTGCTCAAATAAGAGATGGAGTAATAATTATATCAGTTATCAAGACATCAATATTTAACAATGTTCTTTTTTTTGTTTCCTCGAAGCTTCTCTTCCTTATCTCTCTTCTGCTCACTATTCATCCAAATCTAGTTAGTTGCAAAAAAATCCAAAGTTATAATTAGTAGCACGTAACAAAATGGCGTTTAACTAACTGATTATAGAACTGCTTCAAAGTTAGGGAACATATATAAATTAACTCATGAAACTTACAAATTGGGAATTTTTACCAACAAATAATTGTACATCCAACTAACAAAATTAAACATGGGATGTTGTTGTGATTGAAAATTAAGGAACGCAACTACTTTTTTTGCCTAGGTTTGAATTTGTGGGATTTGATACTACTACACTAGTAATCAAAGTGATGAAATAGTGCCCTCCTTCATTGGTTCCACTATCAGATATCTTGATATTTCAAAAATCTATATGGTAAATTGGTAGTGTCAATTTTATAATTAAGAGTGTACATAAGGATTTTCAGTTCATACCAAATTCACGTTAAGTATAATATTGTTCATACCTAAGTTCACAGTTTTATTTTTGGAACAATACATCATACTAATGGACTTGAAATTAACTGTATATATTACTTGCAACTTTACTTATTCCCGACGTACTAGGCGTAGAATATAGTTTGCACCCCCAACAAACCTCTTCTCAAATCAAAACCACACATGTCACCATAGATATTGATCGAGCCCACATAACAATATTTGGAAACATGCAAAACAATCGACCAAACCACAAGTCATATACGTCTGGCCTGAATCATGACTCTAATACCAACTGTGAGTCTTCCCAAAGTGTCTCATACAGTGCTAATAAAACTGAAATAACTATAGTATAAAATATTTGGGAGTACAATTTTACTTATTTCTCGGTGTAAGACAGTGGTTTGTTTGTCAATTAATGTCTAAACTAAACTTTAAAAAAACAGATCCTAATCGCAATAAGTGATGATTTTTGTAAGTTCCTAATCATAATTAGTATCATGGCGTCATCGTCATGCCTATGGGAGCATAGCTTGAATAATTATAAATTTCCATCTTTTTCTTGAATTTTCATCCTTTCTTTTAGCAAATGGGGGGCATAAAGCTTTCAAAACACTAAGACAGACACATTCTCTACCTGCAATTGCACTTGTCTGCTCTCTTCTCATAGTTAGCTTTACCTTTACCTTCCTTTTAATCAATTATTTGATCATTTTCTTTTATTTATATATACTACTACTACTATAAAGAGGAAAATAATATATTTATCTTTTGTGGTTCGGTCAACTCTTACTACCTGACATTTTTTGACCAAGCATAAAAGTGTGCATCAGAAAAAGAAACAGTATATTTGCTGGATTTGTCACTAGAATTACATGCTACCTAGGATCCTCTCTGGCAGCAATACTAATGACTTTTATAGAATCTCTAGTTGCAACATTTATTTATTTCTGTAAAAAGAAATTAAGTAGATAATTGGACCGAACTGAACCAATATACCAGGAGACAGTGAACCGAGTAACCGGTCAGTTATAATTGATAAATTTTTCAATTAATCAAAAAACAATCAAAACTCTAGAAGATGAAGATAATGGAGGAAGACATGTTGCGGGTACTTGCTTCGAAGCAGGGAGGATGCGTATCGCTGCTATCTGGAAGGTTTGGTTTAAGATGTGAATCGCAACTACTCAGAGTCAAAATGATACGTGTACGTTTTTAAAAATTAATTCTCGTATTAAATGCAAAAAAACAATGAAAAAAGAAACTTAAAGCGCGCGAAGTAGGTGTCGAACATACTAGTTTGTGCTTATGAAGCACGTTATATCCACCAAGTTACATTCATTTTAAACAAAAATTGCTAAAATTAATGTATATTTAGCAAATGTTTATATCAATTTTCTGACTATGTGGTTATAACCGACCAGTTATCAATTATAATCGGTTAACCAGACTTTTACTTGAACACTAATCAGAACCGAATGAATAAACCTACAACCCAAAACTGTGTATTACTATTAGTCCTCTTTGCCGCAAAATAGAACCTTAAATGTAAAAATAAAAGGGCTTTGAGTGTAATTATATCATACAAAACTTTGCTAGTTTAATTATCCAAATTTCATTCACATTGTAGATTCAAATGAGCTTTCTCAAACTTCAGTCTTTACCCTAAAGTTAAGGCAGAATTCAAGCATATTAATGTGGTTGGCTATTTAGAAAATTTCACCTAATAATTTTCACTTAGAATCAATGTCACACTTTGTTTTGAAGAAATTTATCAAGAACTCCTAGCTAGCTGCCCATCATGTCCCACATCTCATGTGATAATGTTGTCAATTGAAGAAGTGTGAAAAAAGCCCAGCAACATCACCCTTTCCCTTATCATTTGGTCCCCATTTCTGCAATAAATCTCACCATTTATAATCTACAATTATGATTCACATCATCAATGTTTGCTTCTATCACCTTATTCATATAATCATATTAAACATGACTAGCAAATCACCAAAACTAAGAAGAGAACTTGAATTGAATATTGTACTGCTATAGGTTTCAATATTTGTTTTTATCGAATTTAAATCTCTATATCTAATGAGATTAATTAAAGGGGGGAGAGAGAGAGAGACAGCACTTTACATTCCTATACAAAAAAAACTTTGACCACAATTGTAACATTTTTACTCCATCAAAAAATGACCCCAAATCTTTCTCTTCTCTACAATTTGAGCCCCACATTCTCCATTATCTCCCTCGACTCCTTCAACCGTTACCGTCAGTTTCCTCATCTTTCATCCATCGCCTCCTCGCCAATGCCAATGCCGTTGCCGTCAAAAGCCTCATCTCCGTTACCGTCGTTTTCTCCGTCTTCGTCGGCGTCGGCCCACCGCTCCACGGGGGTGCACTCCGCCTTATGGCGGAGCTTCCAATCCAGCGCTTGACAAGCGCGGGAGCAGTAATTCACTGCTCCGCACACAGAGCACCGACGGAACTCATGCCTCCTAGTCTCGGGCCGCCCGCAGCCCGAGTGAGAGCAAAGCCTTAGACCCGGTCCGGGTACCCCTTCGGCCTGGGCCGAGAACCAGTCCGATAAAAACCGGTTCGCAGCGTGTGCCTCGGGGGCGGGCACGTTGCAGCCGAAATCGCTGAGCAAGGGGCACCCGCCGCCCCCGCCCCCGGCCACGTGGCGCTGGTGGTTACACGTCAGCCAGGAGCGCGGCACGACGGCCGAGGGATTCGAGGCGAGGACGACGGCGAGCTCGCGCGCGTTGGCCTGGACGAGGAAGCGGCGCCCCTCCGCGATGTTCTGCTTCACGCCGTAGCCGTCCTGCAGGCAGTGGCCGAGCTCGCGGAGCGCGTCGACGTGGCCGAGGAAGGCGGCGCGTGCGCACAGGGCGACCCCGGCGCGGAGGTCCTTGTCGTTCTTCGAGCCGCCGCTGCCGTTGAATTGGATCACGGCGAGCGAGTAGAGCGCCGCGGCGTGCGAGCCGATCGCCGCCTTCGCCATCAGCGACGCGCCGCTGCTTCGGTTTTGCAAGCAATAGAAACGTATCTGTTTACGGAAAATTAAATCATTATTACTGTTGAGAAATCGAAATCTCAGTCGATTTTTTTGAATTTATGTGATGAGATTTGCATGTATTGCCTAATTCGCAGATGAATTTTTAATTACTTTTTTTAGAAATAAAAGGAAAATTAATGGAAAATACTAACCATGCCGAGAGTGTGGCAAGCTTCGATGTTTCCGCTATCGGCGCAGAGTTTGAGGAATCGGTGAGCCGACTCGGACCAGCTGCTAGCTTTAACGGCCAACATTTTATGAGAGGCTTTGGATAAGACCAGAGAATGAAGGCCTAATCCGTTCAGTCTTCTGCATCTGTTCATCGCAAAATTTATAACCGTTAGATTCAGATGTAGAATCAATTGAAAAGCAATAACAGTTTCGATTAATGCGACAATCCGCCATTCAGTTTTTTTTTTTTTTCCTTCGGATTAATCTCTCCTAACCGCCTTCCTAATTAGAGGATAATAAGCAACAGGAAGAAACGCAAAGGCTTTGAGAGATCTAAAATCATGAAATCTGTGAATTTCATCGAATTTAATTCAACAAGTAAAAAGGCAGAAATACATACGTCGTCAAAACGTTTACGAAATCGGCTGGACAGGCGGCGGTGGAGCTGAGCTTGCCGAGAACAGAAAGGACGAGATCGTCGGGCAAAGCATCGAAGAAATCGCATCCTTGGGCAACCTCCGGCGAGGTTTCAGAAATCTTCCGGCAGTCTCCGGCGAGGTCGACTTTCCTCCTCTTGGCCACTCCGCCGCTGCTATTCATCACTCTCGGATAACACAGCCCTCTCCTGGTTCTCATATCACTACGCGTTGGTTGTGTGTGTGTGATTCTTCTCTTCCCGTTTGGAGATAATGGCAGAAGAAATGAAACAACCCCTTTTATATATAATCACACAAATACGAGCCTACACAGAAATTTTAAAAAAAAAGAAATCAAAAAACATAAATTCCGGTGCTACTTTTACCAAATTGGCCCCGTCGTTTCAGATTTGTCAGTATTTACCTAAAACAACGTGGTCAAACTCCGTTGACCGGATCCCCACTTTTAACAATCGGTAAATAAAATATTTACCGTTTCCCGCTAACTCTCTCTTAAGTATTGCAGGGTTTGTTTTAGAATCAGTTAATTTTGTTGTAAGAAACTAACTTCAGTTAATCTCGAACAGATTAATGGGTAATTTTTAGATAGCGATAAAAGATAGGGGTTGGGATGCACGCGCGATGTCGCGCGTAAGGGAAAGGGGGCGGTAAATAACAAATTCAGGTATAGCAAATTCTGGGCTTCTCTTGAATGACCTAACCACTGAAGGTCAAACGAGTGATTCAGCACTCGCAGAGGTCAGTTACTCGCCTTTGTTTTTACTTGCCATTTTATGCATGATTTCGATTCTCTTCTCCCTTTTTTGCATTTGGAATTTTCTGGAAATTTAAATTTTATTATTCTTTTCCTTTTTATCATTTCAGAAAGAAACAATTTCGTAGCTGTAATTTGATGGTGGAGATAAACATGAGTTGATTTTATTGTTTTTGATTTGCATGAATTTCTTGTTGAAATCATATTTAATTCACTCCTTTGTTGTGAGATCTGTATTTATTTATTTTTGTGGGAAAGTTGTGAGTGGGGTAGTGCTCATCTACTCATTCATTCTCATTTTAATGAGTTAGCAGTATTTATTGTTATGTTATGAAAATAAAAATAGCAAATTAAACAACTCCAGTCTTTTTAATAAATGTAAAATTCAATTTACAGCACATAAATTTGCCGAGGCATTTTTTTAGAAGGAAAATAAATTAGAAAATATGAGGCTCGATATTTCTTCCTAGTAGCAGTTATTCATAAATATGGAATATTATATTTTGGAATTTAATTTTTTTTAGAAAGATGAAATTTAAATTAAAAGGATGCACCATTCCACTTAATTTTGCCAAAGTCAATCATTTTTGTGGTTCTACTTTCTGAAAGAATATTATCTATTTCAATTTTTTTTTATTAATAACTACTATACGATTAGGAAAAGCATTCCGAGTAATAAAGAATATATACACACAAAATGTCAACCCTTAAAGGAAAAAATGTTTATCTCATCTCAAGTATTAGAAAAAGTTTGATATCTCAACTAAATTCGAGAATCAGAATAATTTTTCATAATATGCTATGAAGAGATTACCCTCTCTTTTTAAAATTCTATTGCAAACTCATTTGAATTATCTTACTACTATTAGTTTTTGCTGATTTAGAAAGAAAAGATATTAAGATAGTGAGAAAGAAGTTACACTAAGGCTCACCTATGTAAGAATGCAAATATTTGAATTTATTGTGTCATTTAATCAGCATTATTATAAATACAAACGTGTGTGTGCTTACAAATAAACTTCAAAACGTCAAAAGTTTCGCTTTCTAGATTTATTTTTGTTATATATATATGTATTTTGATCTTCAGATGGAATATGTAATTAATATATTGATTTGTGTTTCGTATCTTGGGCGAGTTGTCATATAAAATTATTATTAAAATGCTATAGTATATGCTAGTAATTCGTGGTCACATAAGATACCTGAAAATAACATTTCAATATCATGTCGCCGTAAAATTAATTATTTCAATCACATCGATTAAAGACACTCTAATAATAAGAGATTTAGCTAATTGCATTCCACTCTCTTATTTTGCAAATATTATTTGCATAGTTTTTTGAAAGTACAACTGAATGAATTATCTATGAAATATTTTTAAAATAGTTATATATGGTATTATGATTATAAAATTTATTTTGAAATTGTTTACTCCAAGTAGTGCTGCAACACAATAAACATGGAGGATCATGCATGTTTGCAATATATAAAATAAGTCGTATGCATAATTTATATAATATAATCAAATTCCAATAATACCTTGTTATAAAACTAAGGTCAAATATTAGTCTGATAATTTAATATCAGAAGTATGTAAATTACACTAACTGATATAGGCAATTTGGTCATTGATAAGTTTTGAAAAATAATTCACATGACCTAAATGTTATCTTGCAATGTACGTATATATTTTCGAATTTATAATGACTTCTTTATATTTATTATCTCAAAACTTTAATAAGTTTTGATAACTCTCTTTATATGAATTATTTTTAACTATATATCAAAATAAATACTCCTATTTGATAAGGATTATAAAACGATATACGTATAGTTCTATAACTATAAAAGTAAATGTTTATGTAATGGATTAAACTATACTCATTGACTGCAAAGTTTGACTTTTGAAAAATTAAAATTATTCATGAGACATATAGTAGTATAAAATTAAACAATTTGCAAGCACGTTATAAGAGTCATTCATCAATGAAACATAAATTGTTTGTGCTCTAAATGATTCTGTGTGTTTACTACTCTTTAATAATCAAGCAATTAGACAAGAAGGCGTTCAAAACATGTAGCAAGGTGTTCCTCACCACTAATTAGTGAAACTCTAAACAAAATTAAGTTTACAACTCAGTTTGGACTTTTGAGAACAAAGAAAACAATTATAAAATGAAGTAACGAAGCTCAATTTCGATTTTGCTAACAGTACATACTTTTTACTTTTTTAGTAAATACTACTCCCTCCATTACGGCTAGAAACCATCAAATTCAAACTAAATTAATGCATAATTAATTAAATCCAATTCAAACTATCAAATTCCATTACGGGCTTACGGCTATTTGATTTTAGAGGCGGAATCGGTGTTAAATACAATTTCTGAGTCAAAAATAATTTAAATAATTTCAACAAAATTCGAGAAATAGAATCGCAAAACAGTATTTTTGACCGATATAAGCGGTAATAAAGATAAGTTGCTGTAGGCCCTACAAAATACTCCACTTTTAAACATGGAAACATGAATTTACTAAAAAACCCCAAATCTTTATCCGAGGAATAGATTGAAAAGCAATCGGAAATCACAAATTAGGATAAGTCGGGAGATGACGTGGATTTCAAGATGATGTCGACCACTCATGTCAAACCACGAGGGACCCACGTGTCCTACACAGAAACGTGGGCACTCCGCCTATTTCAGATATTATAATCCTGCTTACAAATATTTAACTTAAATCTTAGTAATACAAATACCAACAAAAAAATTAAAAAAATTCAATTAGAGCTCTACATTTATTTTATTTTATTATTCTTCGGTTTCACATATTTTTAAATCGTAATACTTCTAAAACTAAAATAATTGATTACAAATTATAAATTTTGATAAGCAAATCTTCAAAAATGACTACGAATAGGCGTGACACTACTTCCGTTTTCCTCCAATATATTGTAAGTACTTTTTTGTTATTGATGGTTGGATCGGATCCTTAAAATGACTACGAATAGGCGTGACACTACTTCCGTTTTCCTCCAATATATAGTAAGTATTTTTTTGTTATTGATGGTTGGATCAGATCCTTACATTATATCGTTATCAACGTTGAATCATGAGAAGCATAATGGAATTGATTTTGAGCTACGAATTATCGAAGCCGGAATAGGTCAAAACTGAAAGACTGAACTAAAGCAAAAACTTGCGATTGCTATCTAGGGATGAGCATTCGGGTTTCGATTCAGTTTTTTGCCCAAACTTGACCAAAATTGAAAAATTAAATTTAGTTCAAACCTCAAACCGAACCGAAGCCGAAAAACCAAAAAGATGCAATAAAACACTATGGCGGAGGTGACAACCCAATCTTCATATACACAATATTTTTCAAGTTTGCACTGAAGAAGAGATTGCAAGATTTGCTCAATAGATTGTGCATCCAATCTTCACAGACTATCATTCAGCTTCACACTGAAGATGGAGATGAGATAAATGAAATAAATATTATGGTGGAGGTGGCGACCTAAAAATGTTTGCACGAATTTAACAACCTATATTATACTATTATTTATTATCTATATTGTACAAATAATAATAATTCATTTAGTTTTCTAAATTTCTTACTTTAAAAATAAGACATGAAATTTTTTTTATGTATTTCCTTTCAATTCAATTGCTTGAATAATTGATATAAGTAGTAGGAAAATGAAAAAAAAATATGCAGAAGAATGGACGAATTGAGATGATATGAGAGATGTGAGAAGAAAGGAGTAATTTATAAAAGAAGGAAATGAAAAATATAACAAATTCTAATTAAATATTATTAAAAAGTGAAAAAAGAAAATAAAAATATGCCAATGTCGGTGCTTTTAAAAAAGAAATTGGCTGGACACTTTCATAAAATGTACTAGTAAATAAAATTATTAAGTTATGTGCACGTATTGGACAGGTGCGTGTACCGTGCAAGCACCTATGTACCCACCCGTGCACGCGCCTGCACATGCGCGTGCGTGTCACATGCAATCAGTTGTGTATTTGTATATTAATTTGAGTTGCTTTTACTGTATTAACAAAGATAAGTTGATGTAATAGTTTAAATTAGCCATGGTTCAATACGCTGTGAAACAAACAATTTTACTCGTTGGTATTAGTTTAAATTATTAAATCATGAAGGAATATTCTGAGGTTAAAAATAAAAATAGGTAAAACTATTAGCCATGTCGATAGAATATACTGAAAAATTAAATCAAAATATTCAATAATCAATCAATCAAGACAAAGTGGTCGGCATTAAAAATTATTGTCTTTGGAAATTTACTAGATGATAATGACGTTAAGATTTTGCTTCAAGGATTTAGAAATTACATTAGCGATGTTGACCACGTTTTTATGGTGATTATCATGTTAATTATCGATTACTTTACTTAAAAGAGGGTGAATTCGGCTGCGTTTTCTCAACCTTACCCAGTCAAATGAAATAGGCCCTTTTTCCCTTTATGAACGTCTTTTATTCCTTGTAGTGGTATTTATCAACCATCATCAATTATGCTAGAAGATTTGAAAAAGTAATTTCATTTCTATCTTTAAATCCATACATTTATTTAAATTTTGTATTAATTATGAAAATATAAAAGTGGAATTCCCTATTATACAAACTATAATAATAATAATAATAGTAATAATAATAATAATAATAATAATAATAATCATCATTATAGCTATTATTATTAATTAATACACTAGATTTCTAAATTTTAATATGATTTTTTAAATTATGAATTGAGGTCAGCTATATAACGACAATATTACGATAGTAGTAAGACTATATTCACAATTAATAATTTACCAAGCGGATCGTAATGTCATTTCAAAAATTGTGCATTAGACTTTAACTTACAGTATTTTATTATTATCTCCATTAACAATTTAATTGTAAAATCTTACTTTAATTATTAGGTAATTGAAATGATATAATTTATATAAACTCAAGTTCTAAAAGTTTTTTATTTTTCCAAACACACGATAAGTAATCTCTCACACTCAGGTACACCGATGCACCAATTTTAGACATCGCTTGAATAAATTGGCTAGGTCATCTTCGATTCTAATTATTTAAGAGTTATTAACTGTCACATTGTGATATATATTTAAATTCTAAAAATATCAAGTGCAATTTAGGGTCTTGGTTTAATTTTGTTTGTCTACATGGATATTCGTCTTCTTAACTAGTATTATTGATTTTATATTTTTTTTAAAGTATGTGATTGTAGAGACTGTTTTTATATTTGGATAGACTACGTTTAATACATTTGTAATTCACTTTAAATGCTTAGGCAGACGGCACCACAATAACATTTATTTTGAGTTTATTATTGTAGTAACCTATTATCATATTTAAAGCCACAGGGAAACTATTAGATGTAAACTAACGGATAAAGCTCTTATGTGCCAAGACGTACGCTTGTTTGGTTGTTTTTTTTTTTTTTTTTTTTTTTTTTGTAATGTGTATCTTAATAAAATGCTTGCTTGATTAAGTTTTTGTTATATTATATTCTGAGCTACTTCTATAGCTTATTTGTAATATTTTTGGTTTAAGTATTGTACTAGTATATAAAAAAAATATGAGTAAGCTACTAAATTTTAGTAGCACTATATTTTTTAGAAATTATTTTCCACAAATATATACTACAGATGATATTTCATTCCCAAAGTCGTCTGCTCGTTTAATTCCAAACTATGACGTTGAATACTTATAAAATTTGCCGTTGTCTATTCAATTATCACTAAGCTACGCAACAAGGCCGACTAGTTTAGATTCCATTAACGTTCGAGAAAAATGCTACCCATATTACTTGTGCAATATATTTAATCCAATTTATTTGTCTATTCCATTGGACGGCTGCTGTTCTAAGACTCATTATTTGTTCAAACCATTTCCCGATTAAATTCTGTTTTAGCATAAATTTAAAAGGAAAATAACCTAATGAGAAGTGTAAAGGTTTGAAAATGTGATGTTGGATGATACATGCAAGAAAACTTCATTTATATTTTAGAGTTTACTTTAAAAAGCACATAAAATTATTGAATAAGTTACCAAATCGCATAAGTAAATTCAATCAATTATTTTTTAGAGAAAAATTGACTATTTCATTATATATTCACGCTACAAGTTGAGCCATCGCTACTAGCTAGAAATAGGCGGTTTTTGCAAATGGCCATTCACGTAAATGTCAAATTAAAGCGGTAAATCTTGATTAAAAGCATGACAATAATTGTAGCAAATTGCAATAGATGACATATCTCAATAGTATGTTTAAAAACTTTCGGTGCTATCATGGATCACCGTGGATCATTTGACTATATATACATATTTAGATGATTCTTCAGACAATAAAATAATGAGATAACAATACACAATAAGTGAAAATAAGATTTATTTAAGATAAATTACCCATAGGATAAAAAGGGAGTATAATCTTAGCGTTATGGAAACTGATCAAGATACATACTACGAGCTGAGTTTTTTTATAAAATGACAAAAAATGAACGGATAAAATTAGACATGATATTTAATCACATGTCAATCGAACGACCCAATTATATGTGCGTTATTTTTCACACTATCACAATAATAGAATTAGTTTTTATTTTGTTGCAAGTTAAACATGACATAAACTTCTCACTTAATGGAGTATTTCTCTAAGAAATAAAAATTTCGAGTGTGGCATGATCTACACTAACTCTTTTAGGTAAAAGCTATAATCAGCATTAATAATATGATTAGACGGGGGGTTGACTAGTAACATAATGTTATAAACTAAAGATATATGCATGCAGGCGTGACTCTAGTGGTTGAGATTTTCCAACCTCATTGAATACGACCTTACCATTTCTAAGATACATATATTTCCTTCTTGCTTTTCTATCTTTTATTTAATGTTGATAATTGTTTGTCAATAGGTACACTCAAATCCAGACGCATGCAGACGCACCAAGCCTTCATCGTATGTGTGTATACAGCAATTTTCTATCAACTTGTCCAAATATCTTTGTATATATACTATTTAATAATTGTGATGTTTCTTGCCACAATTATTGTGATTTTCGGACTTTCGAGTGTAACTAGTGAGTTAATTTAATTGAATTCTTTGCCAAGGTAGCCTGTGCCTTTTTCGAAAAGCCATTCCTGTCAAGCGACAACTGACTATTTTTCAATTAGTGTTATATATTTATATATAGGAGATAGTAGTTCTTACGTGAATTAATCATTAGCGATGGATAGTCATTTTCAACTTTTTGATTTGGGTAGTTAACTTAAAATTTTACAAGAGGTGATAAACAATTTATCAGTATATATAATTGATTTATACTAGTAAATACAATAAGTTTATACGTTTATTTTAATAATTTAATTTGTTGCAGAATATAATTTAAGTTTATATGTTATGTATACACATTAACAATTGAAAGTGAAAAAATGTCAAAATTGGAAGGAGGAGAAAGTGAAAATGGAATTGGATTGGGTTAATGATAGTCTTTGAAAGGTGAAGGAAAAGAATGTGATGCTTGGAGGGTGAAATGGAAATGGTTAGCGTAAGAGGTTTCGTTTCGTTAGGATTGATTGGACCCCACATTTTTGTGGGCGCTTTGGGAACACCTAAACTTCCCATCCTCCACCTGTCGCCACGTGGCGTCGACTCCCTCTCCATGCGACACGTCACACCAACCGCTCTACTCTAATTCCATCTCTTCCAAAACCCATGTGTCTTGCTTCTCAATTGAATCAAGTCCAATTCACACAATTCTTGTATACAATCCAAAAAATAGATCAATTGTATTCCACCACTCTCACTTTACTTGGTCTGTTTCTAAAAACTATATGTATTTAGCTTGTTAATTGAATAAAGTCCAATTCAAACATTTCTTGTCTAGAATCCAAAAATATATAACTCATACTACATCAGTTTTAGTTACAATCCAAAAGTTAAATAAATTACTATATTACATCAGTTTTAGTGTAACATAGTTATTAATAATGTCATGTTTTAGTTTACAATCCAAAAATAAATTACTATATTATAATATCAGTTTTAGTGTAACAAAGTTATTATAATATAGTGTGATAATGTCATGGAGGGAGAAAATACTATATGATTATAGTTTAATTTTAATTATTAGTTGAGCTGTTAATTGTAATATGGGTTGGTTTTGGTGAAATCAAGGCAAGAAATTGAGAAAGATGAAGCGGGAAGTAATGAATATAATTAATATCTATATTGGCTCTCTCGATAAATTACTTGTGACTAATGCTATTTACTTTCTTTAACTGCAGATCAAGTGATTTTCAAGTCTATGTTTACTCTTATTTCTACTTTGATTATTTCGATGCGTTTTTGTACTTGTTCCTTTTCGTTTAATCTTTCATCAACTGGCCGCCCTAATCAATAATTAATGACCATATACACATATATTAATTTATATTTACGTATATGAAATTATTACTAAGCATAATTCATGTTATGTTATGTTATGTACTAAGTTGATCAATTGATTTTCTGGAATTGAAAACAATAGTTTAGATAAATTTTGATGTTTATAATTTATTTGAAATTAAATACTCCACCTGTCCGCCTGTCCGCCATTAGAGTCTCATTTTTGGTAGAACGGGTTTTAAACTTTTAATAAATGTTAAGAAAAATGGAAGGAAAAAAGTAATTAGTGGAATATGAGTCATACTTGTATATATATTAGTTTTAAATGAAATGTGAGTGAAATGAGTTAGTTAAATATGAGACTCTATTACCATTTATAGTAAAAATGAATCGGGACTTCTATTCGTGGGCAGACTAAAATGGAAAAAACGGAACTCCTGTTTGCGGACAAATTTCGAAAAAAAAAAGTAAAGAACAAATTAAAAAAAATTGAAAGTGTAGGAGAAATATGGTAATTAATTATGAAAAAATTAGACAGGTATCCGTAGCAGCCCAAGTATTGATTTCCATAAGAAAAGCACGCAAATATATAAAAATATGAGTCAAAGTATAATTGAAGTGATTTTTTTGGGTCAAATTGATCACAATTAACACAAAATCTAATGCAAAGAGACATGATTACGCCAAGCGAGTGGGTGACGTGAGAATTAATCAATTACAACATATATCTAGTAAATTCGACTGATCACAGCATAATAGTGGTTTGTAAGATTTAATTATTATAATTAAATAAAAAATTGACAACTGAAATTTCTGAACAAACCCTGAGAAGGCAGAGGATGTTGCTTAACGCATTTGTTAGATTTAAGTTCCTCGTAAATAGAGTCGGATACGCCTGCGCACGTGATGGTTATGCCTTCATTTTTAAGCCAAAAACTTACTAATAAAATTAACGTGACAAATCTATTTATTCTTTGCTTAATTTAATTGCAAGCGTGCCTGTTTGAACATGCACTTAGCTTTTCAGTTGAGTAGTTTGCATTGCACTTGTAGTGTACTGTAGATAGATGTGTACGTTTTTTGTTTTGAGATATCAACTTTTTAGTTAAGTTTGCAGCACATGCTACATCGTGAGGACTAAAACAAATATAATTAATTAATTAACATCTTCTTCATGTAGTCTACTTTTGTGTCAAATGATATGCTAAAGGGTATATTCAATATATGCATTCTTGAGTTATCCTGAAAATTACTTTTTTATGGAGTTCTCTGAATGTATATCGAACGTGTATATTCATTGTATTCACAATACAATTATTTACATAAAAAAAAAAAAAAAATTATTGCCTCATATAAAATTCCAATTCAAGTGTTGCATTTATTCTTGATCTATTCATTGTATATATTCAAGGAATACTCCATAGCTAATCAATAGATAGACTCATAGAAGTATAGAAACATAGTGAATTGAAATTCAGTCAATGTCAAAAATCAACGCACACATTATTTGAATTTATACAATTTCTTTTAAGAAAAACACGTTTTTTTAAAAAAATAATCTTTTTTATCTTATTTAAGATGACCGATTTCAAATGACGTGAGATTTTTTTTGAAGTTAAACGTGTTTTAAAATAGTATAGGCGAAAATGGTTTGATGTTTTAACTAGGAGAGAGGAAAAATATTTTTTTTCTTCCAAATATTGAAATGAGATCACAATTCGGTTGAGATAAATTAAAAATAAAAGGTGATAGTATATTGAATGAAACGAAGTCCAATATATTTATGTACTTATTGGAATTTGACGATTTTATTAATGTGGAAAGGCTGTTAATTATATGAAAACGGTATTCATCTTCCACCGCTTGATTTGCGACAAATTTAAATGTAGCGAAAAAGGCGTCACATTCTAATCTTAACTCGAATTTTCCATATAAAAATATAATGTGATCGGAATTTTAAATAGAACTTCTAACTAAAATCATCATAACATTGAAGTATCAAATGTTTTTCTATTCTCAAATGCGAATAGAATTTCAGTAACAATGTGATGCAATTTTTTAAATAAAAATACTGGTATGTGTAGTATGCTTAAAGCACAAAAGTCTTGTGTGAGGTCAACCACATGATTTTTGGTCAGCTCACATATGAAAACTTACTATATTAGGAAAATCCAGTGTCCAATTTCGTGTGTAAATATAAGAGCATGCACGTGGCAGTGCACCTAATGAAATTTCATCAGTTTTTCGTTTATTTTGCAAATTAATTTAATTATAAATTTTATTTAAATATATAGGAAAGGTGAAATTATAAAATGTAGGTGAGTAGTGTAGTATTGAAAGAACTAGCTAGTTTCAATAATTGTGAATAGTGTGAAAGAACATGTTACTTATTTAATAGTATAATGTTCAAAGAACTTATATATATATATATATATATATAGTCCCATTATCCACAAATCCACTCTTAAAGATCGAACCATCGAACCATACCAAATTAGGGCTTTTAGATCTAGTTTTTTATGGATGAGATTCACAAATTTATAAATTATTTTCTCCTTCATCACCAGTCTATTTTAGTTCATCCGAAGGTAAATAAGTCATACTAACACGTTACGAAGATTTAACTTCATTCCAGAATATATTACTTCATTCCAGTAGGTTTTTACTTCATTCTAATAGGATTATTACTTCATTCTAGTACGTAAATGCAGTTTCGCCGTCGCGTGCCGTTCTTTCTCTCTACAATATCTATCACCACCGCTACGGCGCTGATATGGTGTAATAAACACATGGAATAATATAATAAATTATTTGAATGAAGTATGTGTAGAAGGATTTGAAGTCCTACTGGAATGAAGTAAAAACCTTATCCAATGAAGTAATAACATTTCTGAATGAAGTAATAAACTCACTTGAATAAATTGCATTTTTTAATGTGAATAAAGTAAAAACTCATTCAATGAATTCGAATGTAGCATATGCTAAATCATTTCAAAACCTACTTGAAGCAAGTAAAAACATGTTGTAGTTTCAATGTATTACGTACGTAATGAAGTAATAAACCTATACAATGAAGTAAAATTGGCTTGTAATGAAGAGCGGAAAAAATTTACACAGCAGCATATCTCATCAAAAAACTAAATCTAATGGCCCAATTTTGGTCTCTAGTTCGGTCTTTAAGAATGGTTCGACATTGATCACAACTCTATATATATATATATATATATATATATATATATTATCCATATTTTTTTCATTAGACAATCGAGTAAATTCTTTTAATGCGTATATTTCTTCATTTTATGTCTCAATAGCTTGGGAACACATGGAAAGTTAAGTAGTACTACTACCAATTGATTGTTATGGAGTACCATTTTCGGAGTAATATACAAATTACAAATAAGTTAGTTTGGACTACACATTGTAATTTGTTGGATTGCATTAAATTAATGAGGGTGATGTTAGATTGAAGCTACCAAACCTAAAAATTCGTATACATGCATGAATTCATATATACTACTCCACATGAATAATCATAATTTTTTAGAATAGTTTTCCATTAACGTATAAAATCTTGAGTGTGACATAAAAATGAGCAACTAAAAATTGGAGATGGTGTTAGATTTCGTCTAAGTAACCCAGAATTCTAAGATGCATGCATGCATATGTAAGTACTAGTAAAACTAACAATAATAATATTGATTTTATTGAAAACATCGATATATATTCATGAGATGGTAATAATCGGCCGTGTAAGCAAGAGCGACGTTGCTTTTTGCCTGCCTATCCAGGGACAATTCTCAATTTGCCTTTACGTGAATGGTAAGTGACCAGCTTCAAGATTAACTACCTAAGGTTATTTTTGTCATTTCACTTTTTTACCATTGGTTATTTGTAAATTTTCAAAATCACACTTTTTAAAATTTGAAAAATAAATCATGAAATATGAAATATTTTCAATTATCTCATCATTTCTTTTCCCGACAAAATACGTACAAATGTGATAGTTGGCTTAAAATACATGGGCAATACATCGTTTTGAACTTAATTAGATTATTTTGTTTTACTCAACGCTTTGTGTCCAAGTGTTTTAAGCTGGTTGCCACCACCATGTAATTCGCAAAAAAAAGGAAAAATTGAGATAACTGCAAAATTTTAACTACCTTTTATGATATTTTTTATTTTAATTTTATGAAACATACTAGAATTAGACTATCTTTTTTAGTTTCATACTCAATTTATTGGGATTTTTTTTAAAATATGAGTATAAACGCTTGATGGTATGGATTTGGCCCAAAATTAGGTGCAAGGAGATAATTTTTTTTTATAAAGAGAATCAGTTACGGTAACCATCTATTTCATGATGACTCAAATATCTGATAGGGTAGAGATGAAATGTCTTACCAACTAAGTTGTGCTTCGTTGTCCTCAAGGAGATAAGGTTGATGACTTGGAGTTGGTGAAAATGTATTCACTAATATTATAATGTCCTTACATGTTTCGCTTTCCCTACATGCAATTTGTGGCCCAATATTTTTAATTTAAGTATTGAAAACGTTACATTATTTACACATAGTATAATTTTGTGCTGTTATTTTTCACAAAATATTGTTCCCAAACAATCACTAATGAGTTCATCATTTTGTTAAATGAATTCACAGTATTAGCTCGAATTTCATTGATACGAGAATTTATTTTTTTCACATCAAATTCATCATATTTTATAAAAAAAAGTCTTTATATTCACAGTTGATAATACATTCCTATTTTGAACATAAAGCCAAATTCTCCCCATACTTCCTCTTATTGAACGAAAAGATAAAAGCAATATTAGAAAATTATTATTCTAAGAGCAAAAAATTTTAGCCAAGGAACTCTCATCATTGATATCACAAAGCAGTCGTGAAAAGCGTCCGGTTTCAATATTGTGCGGTAAAGTTAATTAAACCTATATTTATTGAGCTAAACATTATGATATTAAATTATTAATCACATCATCGGAGCTAAAGATATGTTTAATTTATGTTTAATTTGATCTGTATATGTATGCACGAGTAGGGAAAATAATAGAATATAGTTTAAGGTTTAATAAAATGTTAAAATTTGTAGCATGCGTGACATGGTAGATTAGAGTTGGCGCCGTCTAACTCTTTTTTAATCTACTCATTTCCCATCTTGATTGATACAGGAAAATACCTAGTTTTCAACATAATTTGTTAATTTTATGTGGGAGAGAGAGACAGATCGGACGAATGAGAATAAACAAACAAAAAAGGAGGATTAATTAATAGTAGTATTAGAGATGAAATGTATGCACTAATTAATTTATTAGTAGCTAGGGCTAGCTTAGCTCCACAAAATATTCCAAATCAATTACTACTATACCTTAAAAAAACTAAAATCTTGTGGATTCGATAATAAAATGGCTCAAGTCTTCCTTAAGAAAATAAAGCAAAACAAAAAAAATTTAGTGACAAATGATACTACTACTAGGCCTGTCAAATGGATATCGGGTATTGGATACCCGATATCCAAACTCGAAAAAGTCGGATAATTGGATACCCGAAACCCGATTTTTTGGGTATCGGATCGGGATTGGATAGTGAAAATTTTGGATTATCGGGTATCGGGTTACCCGATATCCGATCGGGTATACCCGAATTATCCGATTTATTTTCTAAAATTAATAAATTATATTTTTATTATAATTAAATGTAATTTAATTTATTAACTATAATTTAATTAATACTTAATAGTTAGCATATAAGATATGTAATTCAATTTTTAAAATTACATTTTAATTTCATTGACTTGTGATATTTATAATTTTGAATTTTTTGATGATATTATTGTTAGATCTTGATTCTTATGAATTATTCAATTGTGATATTTATAAAGGATGAATATTTGAACTTATGAATTTAAGAATTGTTTGAACTTATGAATTTAGATGGTTATTGACTTATTGTGGCAGGATGAAAGATGTTAATATATAACTTATGATTTTTTTAATTTTTCAAAGTTTGTAGTTATTTTCTTTTAAATTCGAACTACTACAAGAATTTTGTATTCCTAAAAGTTTGTAGTTATTTTCTCTTAAATTCGAGCTACTATAATAATTTTGTATTTCTAAAAGTTCGTAGTTATTTTTATTTGAATATTAGAACTTCAACTTTGTATTAAATTTGAATTAAATAATAGTAAATAAATCCTAAAAGTTTATAGCTAATTTTCAAAAAAAAAAAATCAAAATCACAATTGGGACTGGATACCCGATTTTTCGGGACTGGATACCCGAAATAAAATTCGGGTCGGATATCGGGTATTGGATTTTGTGAATTTCGGGATCGGGTACCCGAAAATTTCGGATCGGGTATCCGCGAGTACCTAATTTGACAGGCCTAACTACTACTATACAAACGAATTAACATACACTCTTGGTGCTAATTCGAACTCTCAACCTATTAGAGGTTAAAAAACATCTTATCAATTAGAAAGCTCTTCACTGTCGCATCAGTACCTCACATTTTTCATAAGAAAGATCATTAGTTATGGTTATCGACCTATTGAATGAGTGAAAACGTCTTACTGTTACCTGCTAAGTTGTTTATCATCATAGTGCCACAACTTATTGATTAAGATTTAATGTATAACAAATTTAGAATAAAATAGAGTATATGTTGAGTAGCATGATTAGTTAGTTCTACATGATTCCAAATTATATGCATTAATTCCTAGGTTACGTTAAAATGTCTCATTCTCATTCCCTGAATTTCTGCATAGTATTACTGCCAATAATCATCCATGGAGTGGTTACACTTCAACTAATTAAAAATTTTTAGTTAATTGGGATTTGTGAGGATTTAGCGTAACGAACCATAAATTGGATTAGGCAGAAGGATGAAAGATGATTGTTGCTTAACGTATTTATCAACCCCTTTTTTGGGGCTTATTACTTTTAATTATCATTTAAATTTAATCAAACTTTAATTTTCATGATATATTTTATTAATATTTATTCCACTGCCTAGGGAGTCATGCAGAATCTGAGTGAGTGCAAACTCGTGCTGTCCAAAAAAGCTTTGAGTCATTCTCAAGCCATCTTAACATTCTCTTTTGTTCCTTAAAAATACTTTTCTTATCATCATATTTAATTTAATTATATAAGCTAAATACTTTTCTTACTACCAATACTTTAAAGTAAAACATGATTTTAATTTTTAGCTGTAGACGCTACAGTGATATAATTATATTTAATCTCTGTGATTTGAAAATTGATTTAATTTAATAACTTTTTGAATAAACAATCTCGATGGCTCATGAATCATGATAACAAAATAAATACTTTCACGGACTTTTTGTTGGTACGTAACATCTTTTAACTATTTTATTTTTCCTCATATATATCATTTGTTTAATCAGATTAATTTATACTACAAAATTCAAATTTGAAACTGGTCACAATTCTATGCATCAGCAAATGGTTCCGTTAAGGCAAAATCAACACATATTTATAACGGAGTATTTAACTAATTGATAAGTACATGTAATATATCTTTGTTAAGATTTAATTTGGCCATTTTCATTTGTATATTGCTTAATTAAACATTTTATTGGTATGGGAAATATAGTAAGAATTTTGTGGATGAACTAGAGTGCAATTATTTTCGACAGTTGTAATTCATTTCAATAATTAAATTAGATGATTAGGTCGACTAATTAAACAGAACAAAAATCAAACATGACAATTGAAATGGCCGTCCAAAACCCGACATGTTTAAAGGTAAAAGAAATGCTTCATAATTGAATTATTTTTTCCTGTAGTTCCTAATTTTCTTATATAAAGTAAAAACAAATTTTGATGATGTTAGGCCGGTATCTAACCCTAATTACAAATTGTTTTTGTTATCTTTCCTAAAGTTTGTACTTTTTCATAAACCACTATGCTAAAATCCACCTGAATAATTTTCTAGATGTCACACTTGATGATTTATCGAGACTCATCTTTATGATACATGTATATAAAAAATTGTAGGCTACATATATAAAAGGGAGGTCTTATTCAAAAATACTACTACTACTATATCTTATTCCAAAATTAATCAGGACATCATTTTGGTATCTTTAAAAGTTGTCTTGTTATATTGTCAACTATATATTATCGTTAATTGTCAACTATATATTATCTCAACTCTGAATAGACACATTGCAACTGAATTTTTATTCCTCTTGATAGTATTCATACGTGCTAAGTGGCAACGTAACCGGACCATTGAATTTTTACTCAAGAGAGAGAGACCTTTATAACACAAGATTAATTAAGATACTAACTAAAATATTAGTTTTGTACGTATAAACATACTAAAATAGTTAAATAGGAGAGTATATATCGACATATATAGGATGTTTAAATAGGCAGAATTATGAAGTAAGTAATTAATTATGTTTGAAAAGAGATGAATGATATGCATCAAATTTTGCCAGAAATGGACGCAACAGCAACGTATACACTATACATTGATTATCAACCTCATTTGATGTTGTGTTTTGACTTATTAATTTATAAAGTCTTTACATGACATTAGATTATCATAATTGATGTCGACGTTTATGGCTAGTACTAGTATGTTTATTAATACTCCAATTAAAAGCTATATATATTCCAAATATAAATAACCACTCCTTCTTAATCTATCCATTGCAGAAGGCCCAATTACTTGTTTTCAGTAGCCATAGTCAGGCCCAAATTTCTGGACATTTTGGGTAATAGTACTATATAGAGAATTAATTTATCCATTAGCAACAAATTACCATCTTTAAATATTTAATTCAAAATTACACAAATATTTTTTTATCATTAAGTTGTAATCACCAGCTTTAGATAAACACAAGCAGAAGAACAAAATGATGATTCTGGGACCAAGCAGTTTTGGCAAACAATAATCATTGAAATGCATAATCATGTATATAATCTAGTAATTTCAGAAGTGAAAACCCATCAATTGTTTTTACCATTTTCTAACAACATAAAAGCCAATTATGTCGACATATAAACTTTGTTGTATGGCTTGTTGACTCAGCAACACCCCCTAACACATTTTTTTGAAAAAATATCATCAACCATGTTAAATTGAAAACAGCCAAACTATTAGTGGGTTTAAGGTGGAAGTTATTGACTTTCATTTATGTCCCAAAAAGAGGGGAAAAGAGTTTATGTCAAATAGTCATTTGCTAACACTATTAAGCAATGTTTTAAAAATCGGACCGGCCGGTAAATCGGAGTCGTTATTGGTTCACTGATTCAACCGGTTTACTGGTCGAACCACTGGTCGAACCGGAATATTATTATAAACATATATAATTAAATATATAATATATAAAATATATATTAAATAATGAATGATAAATATAAATTGTTACACATTTAACATTATGTATACTTATATAAAAATATATTACACAAAGAATAGTAGTAAAATATATTGAATATTAAATTTATACGAATATTTTTTATAATAAAATATATTTTAAATATACTAAATTTTTGTTGATATTTTATGATAAAAACAAACAAAGTTCATTTTTTTTAAATATGTTTTATTCGAAGTAATAATATAACATATATATATAAAATGTAAATGCATACTATATACATTAAGATTCAATAAATAACAAAATGCAATTAATAATATATAAAAATATTAAACCTTATGTATAACTGATTATATATAAATAATAATAAAACCTTATAGATAATATAATTAATAATTATTTATTAAATTTGAATTATAAGTTGGTGTAAATAAAAAGTTATCATGTTTAATATATAAATTTAATTAATGTTCATGTCATATCACTCAAAGCATTGTGGTGGAGTGGTAAACGTGTTACTGTGTGGCTAATTTGACAACAAAGTTTTAAGCATTTTTTGTGAAAATCGGTTTCCGGTTTGCGGTTAATCTGGTCCAACCGACCGGTTTCACTGGTTCAAGGCGGCTCAATGTAGAGGCAGTTTATATGAGCAAACCGGACCGGACTACTTACCGGTTCACGGTCCAACCGATCGAATTGGCCGGTTCGGTCCGATTTTTAAAACACTGCTATTAAGTCTTAACTAATTATTACTTATTTTGAACTTTATTGGGGAAAAATAGTTTCATTTTCTTATAAATTAGTCCTCAAGCATTAAATGTATAAAGTCATTGTATTCGTCGTGAAATTAATCTACCAACAACAAAATACGCCTATCATGTAATTTGAACTCATGTATTGCATTCATTCACTATGGTGATGTTTTAAATCGTGCATTTTTGCGTTCGAATGAACCTATTATATCGATTGAAGAGAATTTTCCTTAGTGAAAATATAAACTTTTCTCACATTGTTATTCTATGCACAAATTAATGCAATTAGGGAATTCCAATCAATAAGTAATTTTACATCTTGCAAAGAAGGACAATAAATATCACCTATAACAAAATAAGGATTAATATAGTAAAATGGGTATGTAAGAGATGAAGAAAAGGGGGGAATGATTGTGTTGCAGTAATTTAGGTGAAACATTAGTTCTTGATTATTACGTCATGTTTAAGGTGGAGCACATGATTATGATTCAATTATGTATCACATGCCTGTTGCAAAGTAAGTAGAGAATCATTAGGCAAATTATGACATGGAGTATTGTATTGTGTTAATAAATAATGATAATGGTGGAATGGTCAAATGTTAAAATGCTATAACATGTATCATAGATATACCACTAATTAAGCATTTGTGGTTAGAGTTAATTGTGTGTTGAATCCTTAATTACAATGTTTTATGTTGTGGAATATATATGTGAACATGCTTAAATGACATTGTTATCATGATTAGAGACAACATACATGAGAAATTTTTGATGATGATGATAAATTGAAGCAAATAATGTTGATAGGTAGATATTTTGTTTGGGGTGATGTGGTCGGAAAATCAAGTGGCTATTCCATGTGATTAAATTTGTCCTTTGGAAAGAAACCATGAAATGATTGTTGTACTTGTGTACAAGGATAACATTATAGTTGCGGTTGTGGGTGGGTTATCACTTATCCCCCTTGTCATATTGATTTGTGTTTGTTTATTCGCAATTTGATATATTGAATGACAAGATCAATATTGCCTTACATTAAAAATACTTATATAATAAAAATAAATAGTACTCACGTATGACACATATATTGTTATATTTAATGAGCCACTAATTAATCAACAATTATTTTTTGGATGAAAGGAATTTGGTTGGTATTCACATATGACATGTATTGTTATATTTTGAAAATGTGAAATAATAAAATTAGATTTACTGGCCTAACATAGAAATCCTTTGTTAATAAACATGGTTGGCGTAGTGGTCTAACACCTCGTCCTTTAAGCATGAGATTAGGGGTTCGATCCTTGTCCCTTACTGCTTAGTGTGGTGAATGAAACAAACTATTTGGTTAGTCTCTTACCGCTTAGTGTACTGATGTTGGAATGAGAGTTAGTCCTCTAGCTCTCAGCAAGAGGGACACTTTGGAAAAAAAAAAAAAAATCCCTCATTGTTGAAAGGCCAAATTTGCATCAGTTGAATTGGCCATTGTTAGGCACTTTTTATTTTGTGAACATTTATTGGTTATAACTCAAAATTGTCTTAAGAGTGGTATGGAGTGAAATATTTTCAATCAACCATAAAATAGAGCCCAAAATATTTTAGTGAAATGAAGAACGAATTGGGCCAATTTGATCCAATGGGCTCTTATCCTCGAAATTGTGATGGTCCAGTTCAAGTTCTAAATAACGACGTTGGTTATGATGTAATATTTCCAAACAATTTTTTAGAAAATATCAAATTTAAACATATTCATGTTCAACTTACATGGTTAAGGGAACTTTAGATCCATGAATTTCAAGTTTTGTTGTTAATATGCATTCATCCCTGTACAACAAGTCGTGCAAAGCATCAAAATCATAGAACCATCCGTTAAAAACTTTTTACAATACCACCAAAATTTGGATGTTTAATTTTATAGATTTTGGCATTGTATTTTTAGACTATATCAAATTTCATAGTTTGGATTTCGGATTTTGAATTTTTGGATTTAGATTTTCTGTCAATTAGAATCAGATCAGATTCATTTTTCATAAAATATTGTTTTTTTGGATCGGATTGAGAAAAATCCGTTTCGAAATCTCAATCGGATCCGAAATCCGAATACTCACCTCTAAAGGTACAAAATAGCAAAGTGGGCCCACGAATTGGGCTTGGATAATTAGAGGCCCATAAATCTGTGTTCAATTTCACAATTTGACTCTGTCGACTGAATTTATCCCTTTCCCAACAATTTCTTTATTAATTAATTTCACCAACTCTCTCCTCTCTCGTAATTGCCCTACTGTGACATCTCTCGCCCACGCAGCTCTCAAACCCTTGGCATAAAGCAAAGAAGAAGAAGAGATTGCCATGTCTCAGGTACTTTTGATTACCTCGCGTCACTGTTTCCTCAAATTTATTCATTTCCCCCTTTTTTAGGTCAATTTTTCTGAATGGATTGCCTCTGGTATTCTTAAGATCTTGAATTATGCCAATCCGATTTGATTGATTTTTTGTTATGTTTTAGGTTGATAACAGAAATTCTTCAGCTGCCAAACGTGCTCGAACCGATGGTATGCCCATATTTTTAAAATTTATTGAGGTTTTGTGTTTATGGTGTTCTTGTTCCACATTTGTGTGTAGCTGAAGCCTGAGGTATGTTTATGTCTTTGGCATAGAATGGATCGAACACAGACAGGTGTAGGCACTAATTACTAGTTTAGAGGATCGAAGCATGTTAGTGCAGGTGTCTTTTAGAAGTATGTTAGCAATATTTGTAAGATATATCGAAAGACTTGAGCTCTGTGTCTAAAAAAGTCTAATTATTTGATAGTAGTACTTATTGAGCTAACTCTATATGTAGGTGGGCGCAGGGAAGATGACTGGACCTGCCCGAGCTGTGGCAATGTGAACTTCTCTTTTAGAACAACTTGTAATATGCGTAACTGCACTCAGCCTAGGCCAGCTGATCATAACTCGGTGAGAAATTAACTTGCTAAATAGATTTGCTGTTTTGCATATTTCCATCGCAAACTATAATTTCATTGTGCAAGTTTTTGTTTCATTAATTTCTGCTGCAATAGCCTTGGAGGTTATATAATCATGTGTATGAGAATATGAGCTCCAATTTCAGATTTTATGTATATCAGCTCCTTGTTATAAAAAAAGTCTACAGGAAGAGGTTGAATTTGAGCTTTTCGTCTTTCTGGATGCTTTCATCTGCATGTTAGATGTATAAGTTTTTATAAGCTTACTAAAGTAAGTTTACCTTTGTTCAGAAACCTGCTGCAAAGCCAGTCCAAGCACCTCAGGGTTACTTATCGGCACCTCCATATGTTGGGTCTGGTGCACCTTCCTCCATGTACATGAGAGTCCCGCCATACGGATCTCCTGTGTTCAATGGAACATCTGCCCCTCCTTATGATGTTCCATTTTCTGGAGGTTCAAGTTATCATTATAATTATGGAAGTCGATTTTCAGGAGGTAGCCCATATCGGCCTTTACATATATCTGCACCGCCTCCATATTCAAGTGGATCAGTTATGCGAAGTGGTAGATCCTTTCTTCATCTTCCCATATGTTGGTTTACTGTTGTAGAATTAAAGTTAGTAGTAGTTTCTTACTACATATATTACTGTACGTCATGCACTGCTTGTACTTTTTTTTGTTTGTTCCCATCCCTTATATATTTTTATCATATAGGTGCGGTGTATGGTATGCCACCGCCTATGATGGATCAGTATGGCCTGAGTTTCCCAATTAGCCCCACCATGGTAAGTTTAAGTGGAGAACCTCATTTATCGTATAGTATTTATTAGTAGTATGAGTGGTGTGCCATGATGATCTTACATTGATGTTTGGTTTGTTAATCTGCACCTTTAAGATCTCGCATTGATGTGTAGTTAGAAAATACATTTCTTTCACCCTCGGAGGAAAAATATATATAGATTGTCTATTTGAAAATCTTTTTATTTTGATCTTCTATAGGGTCCAAGGCCTGGATTTTTTCCTGAGGAGAGATTTCCGAAAGCTGCTGCTGGTGTGTCTTGCCCTGCTGTAGTTTAGACTCTAGATATATATGTTGGATCAAACCTTTACTCACCTGATGAATCACTAATTGTTATCATGTTATTGTAGATGGATCTCGTGGTGACGTTGACTGGGCTTGTCCAAAATGTGGAAATGTCAATTTTTCATTTAGAACAGTATGCAACATGAGGAAATGCAATACACCTAAGCCAGGATCTCAGGTTTGAATTATTATATTCAAGTTGAATGTGTAAATGATGTCATCAGACATACTACGACCCAACATTATTTAGTGATATAATGCCTTGATTAAGCTTACTTTAAATGTGTACTGTATGTTCTGACATTCTGACATGATAGATGCAGGTTTTTGCCAAACCTGTCAAGAATTCAAGTAAGCCTGATTTCACATATTTCATTTTCTGTGCTCCGATGATTGAAAATGAAGTTCCTCTCTCGTAATGTACGATATACTGATAACTCTGTTCTCCAGAACCAGATATGCCAGAAGGAAGCTGGAAGTGCGAACAATGCAACAACATTAACTACCCTTTTAGGACGAAGTGCAACAGACAGAACTGTGGTGCTGATAAACCTTCAGATAAAAAGGAATCTCCATCAGAAACAGCTGATGCAAAAGATCAGGTCTGTTTTGTGATATATGTGCATTGTTTGAACCTGAACATTCAACTGTTTGCTCCTAATTATCCTATGTATATTTGTAACAGATCAAAGTTATTATATACTCAAAGTTTTTCTCGAACTCTCTATCTGAGGATTTATCTTGCACCTGCTATTCTCATCTTGTTATTCTTGAAGTGCATTCATGTCCATTTTCTGCTTGCTTGTGTTTTGTCTTTTCATGTATTAATAGAGTTGTCTACTGTTCCAGTGAGTACTAGGTATGTCTGAGAAGGTCCAGAGTCGTCCAGCACATTGCTCAATATGGGTGTCTGAAAGTCAGTCATGTCATCTTCCTGTTGCTGGCGTTTTCGAGTTACCAAGCCCTGTTTTAATTTGTGTCAAGTTGTATTAACACTCTTGATATCTTGTGGTCCTAATCAAACCTTACAAATTTGCATCACGTGTCTGTCAGATTGCTCGCATTAGATCTTGGATCTGGTTGTTGTTCTCTAGGTTTATGTACTTTGGGATGTCGAATCTTAGTGGTATGGTAACGTACGACTAGTAATGTCGTGACCATCTTCGATTTGGTTTTATTTGCCTTTATTATCTTAATGAGCTGTTGTTCTAAAAACATGTCTGCAAAGTCATGATATTTTAAGCTGTCTTCATTCTCTGGGTCGTATAAGGTCCCCTCAACTGGTGGTATTTTTTCAATTGTTGTGGTAATGTTTTAAGCAGGCTAAATTCTCTGCAATATTTTTGCAGTTGTTGTGGCTTGATGTCATGTGTGGTGTCAGGTCCTTCTGTGACTCGTTGATAGACTTGGGTCCTTCTTGGTATGATGAAATAGGATGTGATTCCTATTTTCATTCTTCATTTGCTTGATGCAGTGAAATGGAGGGAATGGCATGAAAATGCAGAGGAAATACAATGAAATTGTGATTTCATTTTTATCCATATTCCATTCCATCATACCAAAGTGTCCCAAGTTTTCAATTTCTAGTAAATTTCTGATGTTTTTCCTCAAAATTTTAGCTCAATATCACTGTGACTCTTGATCAAACATATTATTTGATTATCATACATGTTATGTGTGCACCGCCTATGCTGTACTGATGTTCAAAAAATTTATCCTTTTCAAGATATATTTTACAGAAACATCCTAGTCGGTTTGCTATTAGAATGAAAAAATCGAGTATTTAACTTCTTTAAAATCAAGAAATCAAGCCAAGCTAAATTTTGTTTAAAATGTCACTAGCCTAACGGGTTTTAAAGATAAACTACTATACTATTTTGTGGTGTTTTGCAAAAAAATGATAATGGCGATGAAACAATTCTTGCTAATATTTTGGATTTTGAAATTCATCCCAAGATTTACAAATCGATATCAATAAACGAGCTTCACAGTGAAATTGAAACATTAAAATTCATCAATGGCAGCATTATCTGCAAATGATGACAAACGATATGAAGTTGAATACTTATTGAATAGTTGGTACTTCAAAATATTCCCAAGTTACAAGTGAAGGAGCATTGTTAAAACACTTGCAAAATCTGATAACAGTACAGTACAAATAAGTTATCCTTCAAACTGAATGAACAATCGTTTTCCCAAAACGAATCAACTTGTTAGATGGCCTACCATATGAGACAGAAAGACGTCGCAAACAAGGCAGGAACCAAAAAAAAGGCGACGTCATAATTCAAAACCTTATTCAAGGACCACCTAGAATAGGTCCACGAAGATGAAGAACAGACTTGTCGACATTGGTCAGTTCAATATGTTGGAATAGAAGTCATTATCGTAGGGTGTCTTTGTGCCCAAAGATTGAAGGTAGTGATGAGTTGGATGTGGCCCAGTCGGCCAGAAGTCTGAGGAAGAGAAGGGCACACCTTCAGGGATTGCATGATACATAGGTTGGATGATGTTGGAACTGTTCTCATGTAGTTGATGGTGTAACTGAACTGATTCTTGATTGCACGAATCCCAGGAATTGCTTGACAGAAGAGAGAGAGCACGACGATATTCTGGTGCTGCATCTAGGGAAGAGATCAAAGATCCCTTGCCACCTGCAATGGCTGAGAGAGTCATATTTTTTTAAACAACCTACTTAGGTTCAAGTTTGTTTAATGTGGATTTTGCAAGTTTCCTTATTTCTAACTGTATTATCAAGACAAGTTATATTAAACAGTTCAACAAATGCAGCACAATTGACATAGCGCCTTGTATGAAGTGTGTCAGCACAGTTGGAAGAAGAGCTATATAATCACAAACTGTAATTGTGAGATATTATTCGTTGAAGTAAGAGAAATAGACCTGGATTCAAAACCACTGGCTGTGTATGATTTGCTGCTGAGAGACCATTCGCTGCATTTTGCATATTGATGGTTTGTGGCAGCCTGATTCCTGGCATGTGCAACTGTTCATCGATACCTTCATCTCCTTCAGACTTCAACAAACACCCTTTGGGTAGTGCGAATTTGGAGTTGTTCCAACTAGAATTTGCAGTGGTCCTCGAGTGAGCAAGTGGGGAATTGTTCAGCATGAAACTCATCGGTTGGGTCCCTCCTGCACATTTTCATGGAAAATATCCCACAAATCAGGCTTGGATTTTATTTTTGATGGACTGAATGTTGACTATAAATTTACACACACATAGGAAACTGAAGACAAGTAATTAGAGTATGATAACGATAGCAAAAAACTAGCTAGAATTAAGCAAGAATTTTAGTAGCACCAGCTCAAATCAAAGACGACAGAGGATTTCTCCCAAATGCCTTAGTGTTCTGACTTTTTGTATGTCAAGAGCTAAAAGTGATCTTGGAAGAGTGAATTTTTTCAAGGAATAAAAGTTTCATGTACGAATAAGATAAAGATCCAGAATTTGAATTATAATCATGTTGAGAGATGGTCCAATACCATAGAATGGGGTTGACAGCCTAGGCAAATTGAACTGGATGGTTTCCTGCTGTGGCTTACGACGCCTTGCATTATGATCAGAAAGCCTTCTTCGACAACTGCGCTTCTTTTCATCGAACTCTGACAAGCTATGAAACCTTCACAGTAAGAAGCAGCATTAAGCTTATAGTGCAACAACAGTTGTATGTATTTTGTTGAAAACGGTCTTTTTCTGTGAGTGATTTACCTGCTGCACTGCTGGCAAAACCGGCGTTCACAGCCTCCAACCGTAACCTTTGGGCACTTTGAATGGCTGTCACAAACTCTATGCTTCCGGTGATATTCTTTCGCCAGTGAAAGATCAGTGTTACAGCCCTCGACTTGGCAACATATAGGACTATTCTGAGCAGATGATTTAGTTTTCTTTGGTGTAGTGGCGGTGGCGGTGGCTGGAGCAGGCATGGCAGAAAAGGAAGTGCTCTTAGCAGTACCTCCACCTCCGGTGTTCTCAAAATATGTCCGCTTTCCCAGCTTCAATCCGAGCAATGCTTCTGCGTCTGGAGTTGAGGAAGTTCCAGAAAGCTCGATTCCTTTCATCTCAATCTTCTTGCTGAAGTTCCCAAAAGAGCCCTCGGATGTAGTGAACGTTAAGATGGAAGTCTGCATCCTATCCTTGCAGGATGAGTCGGTAGAAGCTGATATCGAGCTCTTGGCTGAAGAACCATGCCTACTACCATCAGAGCCACCACCGCTGTTACCATTACAAGCAGCAGCAGAGAGATTGAAGGATCCACCATGGATCTCTCCACCATCCACAATTGTCCAATCCGCTAACTGCAGATTCTTCGGACTCTCAATCCCCTTTGAACCAAACGCGACTAAGTTTTCCCAATCCCACTTCGCATTCCACTCCATCTCCATGAAGGGGCTCATCAAACAACTCAATTAACTCGAGGCTGCATCATAAACCGGAAGCGAGATCTGCCAGTTACAAACCACCACCACTTAAAACATGCTGAAATCAAACTACGGTAAACAAGAAGATATGAGAATTCATCGCCTCCGTGGCAAAACGACAACCCCCCTTTCAAGAATTCGACTAAATGGCAAGAAAACACAGGAAGCAAATTTCAAGATGAACTCTTTAACATCAACAGGAGTCTATCAAGTCATTTGAACTACCAAAAACTCAAATAGACAGAGATATCTGCAGCAAAATCTGTTCTTGATTTCCAATCTACAACCACAGCTCCTAAGTATCTCACCAACCAACAAAAAAACAGAAATAACTAAATGCAACACACAGTTTACAACCCAAAAAAACAACAATTCCTCAGTTCTATGATTAAAAAATTAGAAAGTGAAACTCTTCTCCCTGCTGTAAAAGCACCGGATCAGAAAAAGTGATGTGAAAAAAGAAAAGGAAGTACTACCCGACCACTACTCAATCGCCATAATATAAATAAAAATATAGTAGAAAGCAGAATCCACAAATACAACTTGACCCCAATTGCATAAATATTCATTAATAAGGTGAAGAAGAAAATAAAAGTCTAATTTCTAAAAGTCTCTTTCAAAGCCTTTCCATACCTACCTGGCTGGCTACCTCAAAAATCCCAAACGAATAAATGAAAAGTAAAAATAATGAACAAAATTAAAAATGCAAACTTTGCTTGTTACTATAGATGATTTTGTTACCCTTAACAGCATACTGATATTATGATCTGCCTTTTTTTCAGTGCACTAACAAATCTCATTTCAAAAAACTGAAAAAAAGAAAAAAAAATGGAACTGGAGGCTGAGATGGGAAAGATATGGTCCCCATCTAGGGTTTTTTTTATTGGAATTAACAACAGAAAGCAGAAGGAGAACTTTTCCCACAGCAAGCAGAAAATATTTTATTTATGCAAAATTAATAAAATTGAAAAGCATATTTCATCTCCAATTCCCTAATAAAAGCTGAGATTTAAAGGCATTCTTTTAGCACAGATTCGAATGTGGAAGGTTTAGCTTGAAATGAGAGTATGGTAGCTAGCAGAAAATCTGTCTGCAATTTATCCTAAAATAGGCAATGAAAAAATCAGAAAGCAATGATTTTGACTCGAGTAGCGCAGAATTAGAAAAAAAAAAGTTTAACAAGAAAGGAAATGTAGAGAGAGAGGAAGTGTTTACCTTGTAACCAATATAGAAGTGGAATGAGAGCACCAAAATCAAAATAAAAGTAAGAATATGAATGTGTGAATAACCCAGCAGATAAATAGTAATGCTCTGTCTCCTGACAGAGTTGCTGATTTAACAATGGAGGGTTTGGGAGTGGGGTGGGGTGGGGTGGGGTGTGGGGTGTGGGGGTGTCCTTCAATCATGGTGTTTTAACTATTTGTAACAAGTATTCACACCCATTGGATTTCTCATTTTTTTTACATAGATTTTAAAAAATATTAAAAAAAAAGTTGAGTAAAATATAAGTCTCACTTTTGTATACTATTTCCTCTGTTTCAAAGAAAATAACCTCTTCCTTGATAGAATAAAGTTATATAAAATCTCGTGCCGTTCAAGGTTCCTTGGACGGCACGAGATTTTATGTAACTTTATTTTGAGTATTAAGCGAAGAGAGTAAAGTAAAAGAAAATGAATAGAGTAGAAATAAATGTGTTTACATTTTTTTGTGATTGCGAGTGAAATGAGTTAGTGGAGAGTGAGACCCTATTACTATTTATGATAAAAGTGAACCGGGACTACTATTTGCAGACAGACAAAAATTTAAAAAATGATACTCCTATTCTCAGACAAAAGGAGCATTGAGTAAGAATAATTGATGCCAAAATATATTTCTCTAAATATTTGGAAATTGAAAATACTTAATACTATTACAATAATACTCTAATATACCTTTATAGTGAATGAAAAAAAATTCCCTCCGTCCCACTTTAGTAGTCTAAGTTAGTTTAGTCTGTCCCGCATTAGGAATCCCAATTAGAATCTTCAATTAATAGCCACACATTCCACTAACATTTTATTTATAGAACTAATACGGAGTAGTGTATAAAAATGAAATCAATATTCCACTATATTTTTTTCACCAATTTTTTCTTTATAATTCTTAAAACTTGTCCAAAAGTCAATAGCACTACAAAAGTGGACGGAGGGAGTAAAAAAACCAGAAAAATATGGGCCATAAAACATAATTGGAATATTTTTAATAATTGACATATATAGTTATTTTCAATTCCTAATAAGAATAATGATATATTAGAAATTCTTGTAATATTTATACATGACAAATATCAAAATTAAATCATGAAAGATAATCACAAAATAGTAGCATTATTTTAACCGAATCAACATGGTAAACAAAATATACCTTTTCCATCCCATTAAAGATAACAACTTTCTTTAATGATATTAGGATTTTAGGTGGTATTGTTGAGTGTAGTAAAATGTTAAGTAATTGTAATAAGAAGGGAGAAGAGAGAAATTGAATTTCAAAAATAAAAAATAATCATTTTAAATGAGACAAATGAAAAAAGGGTGGTTATATTGAATAATACTACACCATAACTGAAATTTTGCTTTAATTAGTACATATTTACCCTTATGCATAAGTTTCATACTCATAACCGAAAGATATTCAATCAAACTATTCACGTATAGATTAATACTAGTCCATTTATTCTAACTATGTTGAATTGAAAATTTTGAACATGGGAATTAAAAAGTTGTATTGAAAAGTATGATAGAAGAATAAAGTATGAAAGATAAAAAGAGAGTAAACTAGACGATGAAATTAAGTAAGATTGATTAAATATTTTATTTTTTAACAAAAAAGTGGCTAAATTTAATTGAGATTTTTCAAAAAAGAAATACGATTCAACTTAGTTGACAAGTGGTGAGTACTCCATGATACATGAGCATTATCCATGTTCTCTATTCACATTTATATTTACTATATATATTTTGTTTGGTTTCAATACAATGAAAATTACATTTGACATTTTTTAAAATTTTACAATTCACATAAAAATTAATGCATAATATATTATTTTATTTGAAGTTTTAAATAAAAAGAGCAAATCAAGCATTATTAATTAATTTTATAGAATTGATGGTGTTAATAATAAATTTTTAAGTAGTACTATAATAAAAATAAATATAAATATACAATAGTAACAATAACATAAACAAGAATGATGCATAACTAACACAAAATGTATATCTTTGGTCTCTATATTACTTGCTGCGTGGAGCTTTTGAATTTCGCTCATTTGTTTTAAGATTTTCGAGATACGAATAAAATGGGCTATATATATATAGGATCTTGTTAGGTTGAGATTTATCAACCTAATTGAGAATTGAGATGCAATCTCAGCCACTCATTCAAAATATTTGTGAAATGTCAACAACACGTAGTTTATGTCAACAGAGGGGCATAATTGTAATATTTTTAAAAAAAAATTAATTTTTTTTATTTTTTTTTAATTTTTTTAATTTTTTTTCGTTTTTTTATTATTTTTTATTTTTTAAATTTTTTTTTTCAACTACATATACAATTCATGTCAACTACACATCAAATGTCAACAACTTTATTCAATAAATACTATTTGACATGAATTGTACATGTAGTTGACATTATATTGTGTAGTTAACATGAATTGTACATGTAGTTGACATGGATTGTACACATAGTTGACATTATATGTGTGTAGTTGACATGAATGGTATATGTAGTTGAAAAATAAAATTTAAAAAATTAAAAAATAATAAAAAATAATAAAATAAAATTTAAAAAAATTAATAAAATTAATAAAAAATTTAAATTAAAAATAAAAAAAATGTTTATTGAATAAAATTTACCATGATATTACCATTCTGCCTTTTCATAATTAATTAATCAAAAGATATTTTCCATGTGGAAAAATCTTGACCACTCATTTAATAAAAATGAGTGGCTGATATTGCATCTCATTTCTCAATTAGCATAAAAATCTCAATTGATCACAATCATATATATATATATATAGGTTTGTGTTAAAATGACAACCACCCTTAAAATGACAACGTGACAACGCTTATACAACAATATTATAAACGCTACACAGCAATATCCAACACGTTAGACAGCAATCTATAGATTGCTGTCTAACATGTTGGATATTGCTGTTCAAGAAAAATTGTTGTTTAAAGACTACAACATTGCTGCCCGTCTTTTTTGGGATTTTTTTTTTGCCACGTGTCAGCTTATTATTCGTCCACGTGTACAAATGATTGGCTAGAAATAGTGGTATGGTGTTATTTTAAGGGGTGGTGGCACCCTAACATGCCCCTATATATATGTCACGTGGCCAAAAAAAAAAAAAAAAAAAAAAAAACCCAAAAAAGACGGGCAGCAATATGCTGGCCTTTAAACAGCAATTTTTCTTGAACAGCAATATCCAACACGTTAGACAGCAATCTATAAATTGCTGTCTAACGTGTTGGATATTGCTGTGTAACGTTTATAATATTGTTGTATAAGCGTTGTCACGTTGTCATTTTAAGAGGGGTTGTCATTTTAACACAAACCTATATATATATATATATATATTCATAAATGATACAGTTGTAACAAAGAATGAATGTCTATTTTATACAGTAAAAGAATTTGAACATCTCAAATTTATCTGATACTCTAATTTGCCCACATAGGGGAAAACAAAAGGAATGAAGCTAATTAAAGTACTCCTACTACTTTTTGTTTTTGCATCTACTATAACAAGTACGGATAGACGTTTTTTTCCTTCAAACTACTCCATATAGTATGTTGGACAAATATATACTACTCCCTCCGTCCCAGAGAAGTTGGCAGTTTTTTTCAAACAACAGAGCAGTTTTTTTCTACCTAAAAATGTAAAAAAAATAAAATAAAAATCAATTGGTGAAATTTATTATTTTAATAATTATTACTGTTATTCTTAATAAAAACTAGTAGGAGTATAATTTAATACATAGAAGTTACTATTTAAAAAGGCAAATTGCTAAATAAATTACGAAAGATAGTCAAATTTGATTCGTCCCACTCTTTTTAAAATCTGAAAAATAAATCACGAAAGATACAATTTTGGAACTATCTCATGCTTCCCCTTTTCGGCAAATTACATGCTTATGTGGCAGCCGGTTTCAAATAAGTGGACAAAACGTTGTTTTGAACTTAACTAGACGATGTCATTTTGCCCAATGTCATTTTATCCACGTGTTTCTAAAAGGTTGTCACATCATTGCATAATTTGCCAAAAAAAGAATGATTTAGATAAATTATAATTGCAAAAATTTCATTTTTATCAATTAATTTTTCAAGTTTTGAAAGTGTAGAATGAACCGGGATTTGTTATTTTTCAATTTGCACTTCAATGAAACTGGCTCAAGGGTCCTATAATCCTATTGAAGAAAAGGCAAATAATAATTGAGGGACCATGTTCATGCTAAATTACCAAAGCTCACTTCGATCTTATAGCTTAAATTATTTAATTTAAAAACATAAACCATGCTTCACTAGTATATTCCGTGTTACAGATCTACATGCAGTCATAATTTATACATATTAAATACAAATATATAAGTGTAGCTAGCTAGATCGTGACATGCATATTTATTTCGTTTAGATCCTATAGCTGCCCTCTATACACATAGTATTATATATTTGTGTGTGCTAGTGATGTAAATAAACAAAATCAAAATTTTTGGATGCATGATTTAAATGAGTTCATCCATAATACTTGGTGGATCTACTAAATAGTGCCATGTCTACACATTAATCGCCTATTACTTATAATTAAGACACTGGACTGCTCTATTTTAAAGTTTCTCTCTATTGTTAAGGAAGATTCGAATAACCCAAATTACTCAGCTATTGCCTATTATACTCATATAAATACTCCTTCCGTCCCGCTTTAGGAGTTCCGACTGAATCGGGCACATATTCTAAGAAAGTGCTTGAATGTGTAATAAATAAATATTGTAGTGGATGTTGGTACGCACTTTTATTTGAGTGTGTAATAAATAAATGTTGTAGTGGATGTTGATACGCATTTTTATTTGAGTGTGTAATAAATAAATGTTGTAGTGGATGTTGGTACCCACTTTTATTTGAGTGTGTAATAAATTAATGTTGTAGTGGATGTTGGGACTCACTTTAAACACTTTTTTACTTATTTTGTAGGCATTTTTTTTTATCCCAACCGGGACTCCGAAAGCGGAACGCTCGAAATTGATCAACCGAAACTCCGAAAGCGGGACGGAGAGAGTATATATTTAATTCCGAATAAAGTGATATAGTATTATATTTAGTTGTGTTTTGAGAGAATATATATGCGTATATATTAAGCACAAAATCACCCATTCCTAAAACAACGCAATATATAGTTTAATTTGAACTTTTGAGTGGAATGGTATAATTGTTTTGACCGTAAAGCGAATCTGAAGAGCACATCTTAATAAGTAATTAAGGGACTAAATAATTAAGTGGACCACTTGATAGTTTAACTACATAATTAATTGAGCAACTGCTGTCATTGTTTTTATTTCTGACACTCAACTATAAACTGTTGAAGTAATAAAGTATCTATATTAATCAGTACTATACATTATATCTGGTTGCATTAATTTTGGTGTATTTTGATGCTTAGCTCAACAAGTTGCGAGATCTGATCATTCTCTTTATTTTAACGCCTGCTTTACTGGTCTCTGGTTGTACTTTACCACAACTTATGTTTATATGATCATATTAGTAGTATTTATTTAATCAATATGGATATATCAGATTATTAATTTATCTATTTTAAGATGGCACCAAGGATGTCAATCTACATGGATATATGATATATCACATTATTTATTTATCTATTTTCACCATAGTAGTACTACTACTACTTAAGATGAGAGATGAAAGTGTAATTTTATTTTTTTTTATAAAGTAAAGGCTCAAACAACATTTAAAAAGGGTGAGCAAATCAAACAAATAAAAAAGTAAGACAAAAAAGCTATGAAAGCCAAACCACTTAGATTAACAAGAACGGATAAAAGGAGCCAACAAAAGCAACACTTAAGACTCAACCGCTTAGAGCTCACACAGAAAATAAAAGGGAGGAGTACAAAGAGAGATCACCTTAGCAACAACCATTTCTAAATAACTCAAATCTCGTTATCTAACCCGAATAAATCGGTAAATTTAAGAGGTTAGAATTAAAATTTGAAATCTAAAAAACTTTTATAGCACTTAGCCTGCAAGTGCAACCTAACTAATCTAAAACTTGTTGGGTCACCTTAAATGCACATTGTCTATCCTTTTTGTCTTATTTGACAACTAATTTAAAAATAAAAATAAAAATTCCTCTAATATATATGTGCAGAATTTTAAATTCACCACAAGAAAATATTCTAAATTCTAAAATATCTTTTAAAAATCATCGAAAGGTGTTTATATTTCATTTTAGTTTTAAGAATTTTAAATCAGATTTTAAAATATCAACATTCACAATAACCTTTTTTTATACTATGTTAAACTAATTAGCAACTCAAGATTTATCAAACGCCATTTTTATCCTATGTCATATTTTTAAATACTTTTATACTAGTAGTACTTAAAGTGCATTCTTGTAATATATTTAATATATTTAATTCTTTTAAATGTTTGACGTGTATATATGTAAGAAACTTAGTGGAGTAAAAAAAGTGCACAAGGGAGTAATATTTTGGTTTTAGCACGATAAACCGGTGGACTAGTTTGAAACTCAAATGTTTAGTGTTACAGTCAACAATTTCTAACATGAAAAGAATAACTCAATTAGCCCGCATTCGATTAGCCAACAATTGGAATAAGGCTCACCCGATTCCCTTATGGAGAATGATATGTGGATTGGGTCGGCACCAAGAAAAAACTCTCATATTCTTTTTTTCTTTTGTTCATAAACGGATGCAGGCAACTGATATTGAACATAGAATTTTTATTTTTCTTACTACAATATGATTTTTCTCTGCCTTCTTCGACTCAGATGCAAATTGTCTTCTCAAACTACGAAGCAGATTTTGTTCCAGAATCTGACGACATTTACTTTCATTTGAAGATAAGAGCTGTTTAACTTTTACAACATAGGATTAACGAGGATGGTGCATAATGCAATTTGTACTGTATGATATTTAAACAATAATTGCAGAATTAACCAAAAAAAATGGTGTGATCTGATGCTTGGCCCAAAATAGAGAGTGAATTTGATTGATGCACACAGACAGCCCACAGGCAAATTAACCTCATTAGTGTATCAGCTAATCATTTAGTCTCTTCTATTTTTTTTTTCACTTCAAACCTTAGCATAACCAATTAATTCCAATCTTTTTCTCCATATATATAACGTGATTTTGCAGCTTCTGCGTTTATATGAAGTAAAATGGTCAATTCTTATTTTACGTGAGTGTTCATGCTTGGGTTCTTCAATTATTGCTTAAAGAGGCTCATAACTAAATCTTCAATAAGGGACATGACATTTGATATATGTGTAATCAGGAAAAAGTTGGCTGCTTTGGAAGTTAGATCGCGCAAGTAAAAACTCGAAGAATCTGGTTCTCTGTTCTAGCTTACAGAAAACCTAACATGTGTGCCATATCAAACAAACAGGTAAAGATATAGGAGTATATCACACTGCCAAAAAGAGTAAAAAAAGATTAGAAAAAAAAACTTTATTCGAATGTTTTAGAAGAGGCTTGGGGAGTCTTAAAACTACATAACTGCAAGGTTATGTTGCTTCACAACTAAACTAGTACATAACCACAAAATCACCTCTGCCTTCCCTCGACCATCAGGTTTAAGCAACACCTCCGCTCGTCGCCGTCCTGATTATCTGGAAGAGTGCTGCCCATAACAAAAGATAATGTCATTCACTATCAAGATATAACAAACTACTTCAGTTCAAAATAGGCATGCACTTTAGCCAAGAATCTTTTTAAATAAGCACAGAGTAACATACACCATAAATCTAATGTCACATGTGGGAGAATAAGATACTCTGTTACGAACATAAAGAAAATTCATAATTTGATTAAACACTTACATGATCCTATGACAACGAAAACGAAAAACCCAAGCAAGATAGGGCCAACAGGGTAGTCGCTGCCCTTCTTTGCAGTGGTCTCAGGGACAGAACCTCGCTTTGTTATGTTCTTCTCAAACCTCTCCACTTTCCTGTCAGCAAGCCTCCGTGAAGTTGTCTGTATCAATAAAATTACAATAAATTCTCCAAAAAGTGATGAATACCACAATGTGAGTTATTTACTTCAATTTTCTATACTGCAATCCAACTCTTCAAGCAATATACTTTCCCAGAAACTGATGAATACTCAGACAGATTAGCGAATGCGAATAAAAAGCCTTTATAACCACATTAATTAATTATCTTAGCCACTCTTGTTCTTTTAGCTGTGCTCAATTTTTATTTACTACTTATTTTTCAATCACAATTGACAAACTCTCGTTCATTGGTAACACAAAACATGAAGATGATAATCTGCTTAATTTGAGTAAAGTGCATGAATCTTGGTTCTACATAACTAGCACACAAATTTGGGGGTAATACCAAAAAACTCGAGGGTAATATAATGCTTTGTTTTCATACATTAAACCTAATTATCAAACTTGCTCAAAATCCTATTTAGCAAGAAGACATTGCGAGTAATCAAGGACAGGATTAATGAGAGGATACACATGATTATTCTGCTATTCCACCACATTGAATTTCACATATAATTCTCGTTTCAGATTTCAAATAATTAAGTATACCAATATTAATTGGCAGAAACCGCCTCAAATTTAACGAATAATTAACTAGCTACAGTCTACATAATCGATAAAGAACACTACACGATCAACACCGATAGGCGATAGTTCGATGAAAAGATGACCGAAGCATCTAGAATTCACAACAACAAGCACGGCTATAAAAAGCGGAAATCATAGCAAAATTAACAAATAAAAGAAATTGTACCATTGTTAAAGTGAGATCGGCTATCCGTTAAAGCTTCAAACAAAAAACTCAGCAAATAATCAGCAACCGATCTCTTTATTTATCGACGTTTTCCCTTTTCCTCTTGGGAAAATTTAAAGCAATTGGCAGAATTACGATATAAATCCTGCCGCTTTCTACAGTAATTATAGATGCCAAGTAAAACCGAGTGCGTTTCGGTTTCGTGATGGCCGCGTCAATCACTGGCTTCTGATTGGGTCAAACGCGTATGTGATATACGTGGCCTAATATCATTGGTTGATCATACGTAGGCACGTAAATGTTTCAGTCACCGGTCATCAAAATATCGTAGTTGGGCTTTGATATTTAGGCCCATTTTGGTATGTTCATATAAATATGGCCTTATTAACGGATATATATTACAGCCCATTCAGATTTACTTCATGCTATAATTCATGATTGTATCAGACATTTTATAAAATATAATTATGAAAAATAGAGTTTTTTTTGGGTTAATATTAATTTGCTTTTAATACTATAATTTGGCTATCAGCTTTTTGTTTACAAACATAGCATTTTTTATAAAATAAAGCTCTAGATATTGTATATTTTGAAAATCAAAGTCTCTCCCAGTCTAGATATAAGTAAATTAATAAATATATCGTCATGCAATATTATATCATCATTATAGTAAATATCCCTTTCTAATACTCCCCCCGGTCCATCATAAGCGATTCACATTTCTTTTCAGGATATCCACCTAAAATAGGTCATTTTTCTATGTACCAAAAATAACACATTTCTTTTCTATTACTTTATATTTTCTACATATATATATGGATGCCAATTCAACCCGAAACCCATGGGCCGGCCCGAACAACCCAGTAATATGAGCCGTGAGCGGGTTAGGGTTGTAATTTTATTACCCGAATACAAATCGGGCAAAACGGGTTGGCCCGAATGGGTTGACGGGTTAAACGGGTTGGCCCGATGGGTTGTGAGTTTTAATTATAAAATATTAAGTTTTAGGGTTTTTTTTTTTTTTATTTTTGAATCTTCAATCTTCATTCTACACAATCATCAGTCTTATCTAATCTTCATTCTACACTTTTCCACTCGATCCCATAATATCAGCTTTTAAGTTCCATCTCAACTCATTATTGCACTGTCCTATCATCTGGCACTAGTGTCTTACCACCACCAAAGTCAATCAAGACAAAATTAAGAACTAACCCATCAAAATCTTAATATATTTATCATTTTAATAAGCTTTAATTCATGTTGTAGTTGATCGAGATGAAAGGCTTCTTTTCAAGTATTATTGAAGAAAACTATGAAAATTTGAAGATTTTATATGATTCTAAACTAAAAAAAAAGTATCTAAAATTTAAAATCATTTTATAGAAGAAAAATTTGACACAAGAGATTATTTTCGAAAGCTTTTAGGTCCGAATAGCCCGATGGGTTAGCCCAAAACCCGACGGGTTAGGGTTAGGGTTGAAAATTTATGACCCGAAAAATTCATAACTCGAATGGCCCGCACCCAAATAGCCCGGCGACCCGAATGGGCTGGTCCGAACCCGAACGGGCCCAATTGACATCCCTGTATATATATTCTATTTCATACTTTACATTCTCTAACTCCACTTAACTCTTTAAATATTATTTTCATAAAATTCGTGCTAAAAAGACACGTCTCACTTATAGGGGGAGTGCGTGATCAGGGAATAGTGCTAATTATAAATTCATATCAATTAATGATATATTAGCCACACAAAAGTTATATAAAGTTATATGAATCGAAATATAATCTGGATTCTCTATTTCCACATTAATGATTTTAAAGCTAAAATATTATTGATGAATACTAATACTCACTCCGCTTCATCATAATTGTGGCATTCTTTTTCCAAAAAAAGAATTAAGAAAAAGATGTTTATTGTGTTAATACGAGAGAAAAGAAAGTAAAAAAAATTACAAAAAATAAAATGTGTAACCATATACTATATAGGAGTAGAATTATAATCAATTATAGTACTAGTACTTAACCATTTTTCTAAATGCTTACCTGAGAGCTATATACATACCTAATTCATCTTTTTCGATTTTTAAATGTAAATAACAGTTTGACATTGCATACATGTAAAACAGTAAAAGGGCGTTTCTTTATTTTCACATTATGAATGGTTTTACAGATTTTTAACAGTAATGGTGATTAACTGGCCACGTTAATTCTGAACTAATTAGATCATTGATTGCGTGACGATGAGAATAATTTGTACAATTGTAAAGTGTAAACTAAGATATTTCATTGGTCAAATAGATGTAGGTTAATTTAATACTACGAATTATTAAATACTTGATTGTCCTTTCAAACTACAATTACATCATTTGTGAGCCGCGACAAAATTAGGCCTGCTGAACTAATTTGGACTTTCTATCATTTTCCCTTTTAAATTAAAAAGATGTTAAGTACTCCCTCTATTTATCGATTAAGAGTCAAACTTTTCTATTTCGGTCCGTCCCTAATTAAGAGTCGCACTTCATTTTTATCATAAAATAGTAACTAGGTCTCACATTCCACTAATTCAATTCAATCACATTTTATTATAAAAAAATGGGTCTCACATTAAACTAACTTTTTCAACTAATTTTTTTTTACATTTCTTAAAACTTGTGTCCGATCAAAGTATGATTCTTAATCGGGGACGGGGGAGTACTATTTAATTACGTTCCAAAATCATTCTCATTGTGTATCTTATTAAATTTGGTAAATAACTTTCCTTACATATTTTCTAACATCCATAATAAAATTGCAAGATTGTCACATGGTTTACTCATATATTTTTGTATTCAAAATATATTGTACTCCAGTGAATAAAGTGGTAGGTCACGTGATAGAAAATGTAAATAAGTTGATATATAATTAAGTATTAAAAGTAATTATTTTTTGTAAAATTGTTAAAATTAAAATGAACTTAATGAAATAAGGGTGACGACAGAAAAACGTAATCTCACATAAATTCATCCACTAATATAAAAATATCTATTGCGGCTATTGGTTAAGTACTTAAGTATTAAAGTCATCTGAAATCAAATTAAATATACTAATAAAAAATAAAAATAGTCAGCATCGACCAAATATTGCAAACTAAATGTCATATGCAGGCTGCATTCGTAGTGCATCGCAACCAATATTCGACAATAAAATTAAATTAAATAATGAAGATAAAATAAAATAAGGTTTGGCAAGTTCCCACCTTCAATCACGTGGATGAATCGCTTTCATACAACTTTAAGTAAACCCTACCGATTACAATATACTAATCAAATTAATTATGCAAAGTGATTAAGTTAATCATTTGTTTATGATCCAACGCACACATTTTCTTGTTTATTAGTAAGAGATTTTCCCACATATTACTTCATCTAACGGCCCAAATGTAGGCTCTGACTGTTAAAACATGTTGCCGGCTATATTTCCAACATTATTAAAATTAATTATGCTAGTTTAAGTAAAAATGTGGTAATTAAGAGCTGTAGATATTTGTAGTAAAATATTGGTGTTGATCATGTCTTTTACGATGGGATTTGGAAGAGTTAGGTGGAATGTCATAATCTTTGTTTAATTTTCTAAAACATTATCCTGCAAAGTATTAATAGAAGATGACATAGGAATGTTTCATGTGATTTGTTTGAGTTTATTATGTGGGGGAGGTGTAATACTTAATGGAAAAGACATTTATGGCCTAATAGCTTTTTAGTTGTTTAAAGAAAACAATTTACTACCGTACATCTTCTCTCCTTTTGTAACTATTGAAATCGAATTGATGGATAAATTATGACTAGCAAATAAGGGCGCAAGTTCTCACGATATAAATGAAAATAAAAAAATTATCTAGGATTATGACTTGTGACTCTGTGAACAATATCTTTATCACGACATAAAATAATTATGTAGCGGTTTTTGATTCGCAATATCTATATATCGGAATTAAATATGTACTATTATATTTGGTTTATAAGATTTGAATATCTTAATTTAATTCTAGATGAATAATCATGTGATATCAGTTATACTCATCCATTCCAATTAAAATAATTTCACAACTTAATTCTGAATGGAACATTCCATAATAGTTGATCATGATGATCGAATAATACCATATTTAATAGTAAATGGAATAATGCATGAATTGTTAATCACGGACTTTATGTTTCCTGATATAATTACTTTAGATAGGTTAACACGTAGTAGATCAAATATAATTCGTTGGATGAACTATCTATTGCCAAGTATTCTTGAATCAATAATAATACTATTGATCTGTTGTAGTAATGGGTGTTAGCTGAATTGTCTTGGAGTTCTTATTTTCATTGAGACCTAATAGACACAATATAGTGATCTGAGTATTAGCTGAATTATTTTGGAGTTCTTATTCCCATAGAGACCTAATAGACGTAATAAAATAGAAAAGTACATCAATTTAAAATTTTTAATTTTTTTTTTCTCGAGCTTCTTATCATCATGCGGAAGCTCAATCTCAGACACATGGAAAGTATCCATAATAACCGGCTTCGTCGAGTCATTCTTTGACATAATCTAAATTACCAGATTGTACGGATCCCACACTATTGTGTATACATATTGCACGGATGCTGCTTGAGATCTTCTGATATTTTTGACAAATAAAAAATTGGAAGTATGAAAAGAGAGAGTAAAAGGTGTGAAAAATGAGAATTAAGTAAATGTGGGTATTTATAGAAATAAAATTTATTAAAATAATTAAAAAACAAAAATAAAATAAAATGAGATTAGTGACTGTGTTATTTTCAATCTATAATTTTTTTTATCGTAGTATTTTAGATATGTTAGTAGCTTTTGTAGATTTAATGTTATTGTTAATATTCTTATAAATTATTCTATATTCAATTTTTGTTGCAAGTGTAGCTGACCTGCCGATCATGATAATGATCATCTCACACTTCAAAATTAGATGTCTCAGTTTGATAGTGAACCCAAAAAATCTGAGCCTTACAATTATAAAAAGAAGAACTACTACCACTTGTTAATATAATAAATGTTTATAAGTACATTTATCCAAAAAGTATTTACTGATTACAACTCTAGAAGTGTAAATATGCATATCTCAAATTGTGGTCGCTATGTACGGGCAACGGCTCCACAGACCGAGCCGCGGCCTCCGCAGCAACTCATGGCGTCTCGCCCGCATAAGCACCCGATGCCAGAATGTGAATACGGATAAATTCGACATTGTATTAATTATTAAATGTGAGCTAACTTGAAATTATTAAAGTGCGCGTCAATAAATGCAGAACTCTCGTGTTCTAAAAAATAATTGCATAAAATATTTATTGGTGGGGAGATTTATGAATTATCTGTAAAAAAGACGAAGACGCAGAAAAAACAAAAAAGGGTAGACGAATATGTGGATAAGCGATAAGAACAAGAAATATAGGAGGAACCACCCCATTATGCCACGTGGCGCTAAAAAACTGAACACGCACCACCCAAAAAATTAAAAGCCCATAATGGGCTATTATATAGGGCGGTCAACGTCATCGGTCTGGCCGAATTACTGGTGGGCTGACGTGGGCCGTCGCTTTCAAAGCCCAGAACACAACACCAACACTATTTTATTTTTTATTTTTTATCAAATTGAAAAAAGAAGAAGGTGGGTGTAGACTGTATGATGGCCTAATCACTTCATGACCCCCCCAAAAACCCCTCTTATCCTTTCACCCCCGTTCATTAGCCATATTACGATTTTGCCACTCACTTTTTTGTTGCCCGTTTTGCCCTTCTACGGTCCCTTTTGGGAATATTAATTCTTTTATTCCGTTTCTCTTAGTTCAAATAATAGGGTGATGAGGAAGACAAGGCCTATCCAATCATAGACTAGGTTTGTTGGTTACAACCTTGCTGTGCACCATAAAAGTCAATTTGTCAGTGCCAAAAAGCCAAAACCCTTCAATTTTTTTTTGCATTGAACAAAAATTTAACATTCCAATAGTGAAAGGTACTTACTTACTAGTTTAATTAAAGAGGGTGTGCTGTGTTTGTTTGCAAGTATTTGAAATTCGATTTCTATTCAGCATTTATGTTCAAACACAGTATGCATTTTTAGCATGATCTACATATAAGGTAAGCAAGCAATAGGGATTTGTCTGTTGTATAAAAGAATCCAAGTGTAATTCTCAATTATGAGAGCTATATTCCATCTAGAAGAAGAGCTAGTGGTGCAAAGCCCTCTTAGCTAAACAGCACTTTAATTAGATTCAATAACAAGGGGGAGCAAAAGCAAAACATAATAACACCTTGAGGGCTCATCATGGGCCTCAGCTTCAATCAATTCTTGAAAAAATTTCCCCCTTCCAACATGGCTGTCACTTCCATTTGAGAGGGGAAAGGGTATTTAATTCGTTGATTAATTGTCAAGAACGAATTTTTATTTGATAGTTACCTCAGCAGCATCATCATAGTTGAGCTGGTGTCAGTTCCAATTATTTAATCGAGTGAGGGTTCTTGAAACACACAATGTCAAAAAGGGGGGAAGAGGTTATGATTTGGGATATTTTTGAATGATTGAAAGGGTAGTTAGGACTTTCAATGTGAGGATGCATCCAAAAAAGAACAATAGAGTTAACTTGTTGGCGTGTAAGACTTGGCCAGTGGATGTGAACATCAAAGGAGTTGGCAAAAGCAGTCATTTTTTATTTTTCTTTATCATGGTGAGTGGGAGTATGCCTTTTCTGCCCTCTCTCTTTAATAAATTATTGTTCCCATTCTCTCTGCTAGTTTATTCCTGCAATTATTAATCTTCAAAATTTAATCTTTTCTTTTGCTTGGATTATTATTGTTTTTTTTAATTTTTGTTGCTTTTCTTGTGCGGATGGAGATAGATGGATGGATGAATTGGGATAGAGATAATGGTCCTTTACTAGCAGACATTTCTACCACCATATTCCCCTCATCTAGCTTTCACAGATTCTTGTGCATAGTGTCCATATTAATCTAAGCTTTTTTCTTTTCTTTTTTCTTCCCCTCTTTCTTCTATAGATGCTTTTTCTCGCTTTCTTTTTTTTTTCAATTTATTTTTCTCGTAGTGGGAACATTATTTACTGCAGCAATCATTAATCTTTCAAACATATTATTACCCCAGTTGCTGTCCAGAGCTCCAAATAGTTGGCTCATTTGAGAGTCAAACTCAAAAACGCACAATTCGATTACTGTGTTTTTTCAGGAATTTTGAGGTAAAACTTATTCAGAAGGAGATTTATCTTTTTGTGTGCAGATTCTTGGCTTTGCTTATAGGGTATGAATGATTTGATTGCAGTGTTGTGAAGGGAATCTTTGCTTGGTTAGTAGCTTCGGAGCATTTCTACGTCTGAGCTTTTGGTTGGTAGCTAACAAGATAGAAACCAAAGTTCTCGTTTTGTCAAGGAAAAAAGGTGGAATCTTGAAGATTCCTTGATTCTTTCTCTGGTTGGGGTGTTGGAGAATTTTATCATCTCACTCAATTCTTGGTGTTTGAGGTTAAAGTTTGTGGCAATTAAGGTGGATAAGGTAGCATCATCACATAGCCCTGCACTAATTTGTTGTCTTCCTGATCTGATTTTTCTTGAGGCGGTTGGCTGATTTGATTCAAGTTTCTTAGATGGGATCCTGTGATTATCTCTTCTCTACGGCTGTGCTGGTGTGAACACTCGATAGAAATGGGGAAAATTCAGTAGGATTGCTGAGTTTGTTACTGTTTGAAAGTTTCTTGTTTTGGAGTTAGATGAACTTACTTCACATAGTTGGATTTGGGTTGAAGGTGGGCCATCTTCTTTTGATGCTTTGCTGCTGGTTTCTGTCTTTGATCTCTTTGAATTGGCTGAGTAATGGAAAAATCATGACCACCAAGAATAGTTTGCTTGGCGATGGATGGAAGATATGGGTGAAACTGTGGGATCAGCTACCGGGGCGTGGTTCCAAGATCCATCACCAGCATTCGCAGCATACACCCTCGGGGGAAGAGAAGAAGAATTGGTGGACCAAGCTTTTGATAGCATGGATAGTGTTTGGGTTCATAATCTCACTGTCTGTGTTATGGTACATGAGCTCACAAGCCGTGGAGAAGAGGAAAGAAATGCTCACTAGCATGTGTGACGAGAGGGCGAGGATGTTGCAGGATCAGTTTAATGTGAGCATGAATCACATCCAGGCAATGTCTGTTATAATCTCAATCTTCCACCATGCCAAGAATCCCTCAGCAATTGATCAGGTAAAGCTGTTATTAGGTAACTTTAGTTGGAGTTGAAGCTGTTTTCAGTTTCTTAATTGTCCGTTGATGGATGGATACACTCGTTTTCAGTTGAATCCTTATTCGTTGTAAGCTATGGAAATCATGTCCTTATCGATTTTGCTGTGAAAACATGCATATTTGTACTGGAATTATAACGTTCGATGTGTTTGAATGGAGTATATAGTAAAGTGCCTTCCTTAACTTGTTGCCCGGCTTACTTGCAGAGAACTTTCGCAAGGTATACGGACAAAACATCGTTTGAGAGACCTCTTACTAGTGGAGTTGCATATGCAGTGAGAGTGCTTCATGATGAAAGGGAGCAATTTGAGATCCAACAAGGGTGGACTATAAAGAGAATGGACAAGGATGAACAAAACCCAGTTCATGAAGACGAATATCATCCAGAAGACCTTGAACCATCGCCTGTGCAGAAGGAATATGCTCCCGTCATCTTTGCTCAAGAAACTGTTGCTCATGTAATCTCTCTTGATATGCTGTCAGGAAAGGTAATTTTTTCGTATGAAGATTTCTGTCTCCTAGATCTCTGTGTACTTCACTTTATGAGTGTATAGAAGTTCTTTCCACAAGCAATCATACAATGTGGGAGAAGAAATTAGCGTAAGAATACCTTGTGACAGAATTCCTTGTGCTAACAGGAAGATCGTGACAATATATTGCGTGCAAGAGAATCAGGAAAAGGCGTCCTAACTGCCCCGTTTAGGTTGCTCAAAACGAATCGCCTAGGAGTAATACTGACTTTTGCCGTCTATAAGAGGGATCTCCCTCCCAATGCAACACCAGCTGAAAGGACCCAAGCAAGTGCAGGGTATGCCATCTAACGCAATTGTGTCGTCTAAAGTGGCCTTTCATGTGAATGTTACCTTTAGTCTTATTTCAGTATATTCTTTCTTCGAATAGGTATCTTGGAGGTATCTTCGACATTGAATCACTTGTAGAGAAACTACTTCAACAGCTTGCTAGCAAACATACTATCCTCGTGAACGTGTATGATACTACCAATTCCTCCCTTCCTATCAGTATGTACGGCTCAAATGCTTCGTTCGATGGGCTATTCCATGTCAGTGCTCTTAACTTTGGAGATCCTTTCAGGAAGCATGAGATGCATTGCAGGTAATGTGTGCTCTTCTTCTTGCCTCGATGCTTTTCTTATAGGCTATGAATATACGCGATTTTGTATAAGGTTCTCTGTATGTGTAGTTGGATCAATTTTCGTCATCTTTGGCAAGATGAATCTATAAATGATTTCATAGTGGTGACTTTCGATAGAAATTTATTGATGCAGATTCAAGCAGAAGCCTCCGTGGCCATGGGTTGCAATAACTACATCTGTCTTTATCCTTATAATTACATTGCTTGCGGCACAAATATTCCATGCTACACTGAGTCGAATAGCCAAAGTTACTGAGGATTGCGTAAAAATGGCGGGTCTTAAGAAAGCAGCAGAGGATGCTGATACTGCAAAGTCTCAGGTAATTTATTCAGTATCTTTTAATATTATTAAGCTAAGACCCTATTTTTTTTAAAGTACTCTGAAGTCAGCATACAATATTTCTTTCGTTGCAGTTTCTTGCTACTGTTTCTCATGAAATCAGAACCCCTATGAATGGTGTTCTTGGTAAGTGAATAAATACATCTTATTTATGTTTCAAAATCTAATAACTTTTCAGCTTCTGAAGCAAACCGAGCTTCTGTTGTTTGTTCGATCAGGGATGCTTCAAATGCTTATGGATACACATCTTGATGACACTCAACAAGACTATGTTAGAGTTGCAGGAGAGAGTGGTAAAACTTTGGTTTCAATTATTAACGCGGTGTTGGATCAAGCGAAAATTGAATCTGGTAAACTCGAGCTTGAAGCAGTGAACTTCAATTTGCGGGGGATTGTGGATGACGTTTTATCACTATTTTCGGGAAAATCACAAGATAAAAAAGTTGAGGTAAATTAAATTATTGGACTTGGTGGATTCTTCCTTCCTGTTTTGACAGTTATCTAACTTGACTCGTGTTTATGTTCGACAAATGCACGTGTAGTTGGCAGCTTACGTCTCTAGTAAAATCCCTGATATGCTGGTTGGCGATCCTGGAAGATTTAAACAGATAATCACGAATCTAGTGGGGAACTCAATGAAAGTGAGTTCGACTTAAAAAGTGTTATCCGTTTGTTTCCTTGCTGTTCCAATACTGACTGACTATGTATATTCCTTTACAGTTCACTGATAAAGGACACATATTTGTGACCGTTCATCTCGTTGAAGAAGTTGCAGAAATGGAAGCGGACAGAGACCCGACTAGCTCCTTGAGCGGCTTGAGTGTAGTTGACAGACGGCAAAGCTGGGCCGACTTCACGATTTTCGGAGAAACATCCGCGATGGTGTCCTTAGCAGATCAAGTAAATATTATCGTGTCAGTCGAGGACACAGGTCAAGGGATCCCGCATGAAGCTCAAGAACGGGTGTTTAAACCATTTATGCAAGTTGGCCCTTCCATCACTAGAACACACGGCGGCACTGGTATTGGCTTGAGCATCAGTAAGTGCTTGGTCCACCTCATGAGAGGTGAAATTGGGTTGTCCAGCACCCCCGATGTGGGATCAACCTTCACGTTTACAGCTGTTTTCACCAACGGCAGCTCTGAATCGAATGGGGAGATACCTGACCATCCGTCTACTACTATTTCTTCAGAATTCCAGGGGATGAAAGCTCTAGTCGTGGACCCTAACCCTGTCCGTGCCAAGGTCTCCAGATATCACATCGAGCGACTTGGGATTCACGTCGAGGTAGTCTCTCATCTCAGCCGAGTGTTTTCTGGCTCAACGCCTATAAACATGGTTTTCGTTGAAGAAGATGTATGGGAGAAGCAATTAGATATGTTGGTGGTTTTGTATAATGAGTTAAAGAAAGATTGTGGAGTCAGCCCTAAGACCTTACTTCTATCCAATTCGTCGAGCTATAACCGGCCTGGAGTTTCGGCTTCAGATGACCTGACTCCGTTTGTTGTCACGAAACCCCTGAGAGCAAATATGCTTGCTGCCTCCCTGCGCCGAGTTATGGGTGTTAGGAGCCGTCGCAATGGAGAGCTTCACTCATCGACCCTCAGCAGTCTCCTCCATGGCCGGAGAGTTTTAGTTGTGGATGACAATCCGGTAAACCTCAGGGTGGCCGCTGGCGCTCTGAAGAAGTATGGCGCTGACGTGGTAAACGCAGAACGAGGGAAATACGCAATCTCTTTGTTAACTCCACCCCATACCTTCGATGCCTGCTTCATGGACATTCAAATGCCAGAAATGGACGGGTAAGCTTTGTTAAAATCGAGTTAACTTCACACGTTGAATCAGTGCTTGTTCGGCTTAGCTAACCGTAGGAAAACGTGCAGGTTCGAGGCTACAAGGATAATCCGGAAAACTGAGGCTGCCATCAACAAAGGTCTCCGAAGTGGAGACCTCTCCATGGAAGACTACAACAACGTCTCAAACTGGCACGTACCGATCCTGGCCATGACTGCAGACGTCATCCAGGCAACGAACGAGAAATGCTTGAAGTCCGACATGGATGGCTACGTCTCAAAACCATTCGAGGCAGAGCAGCTTTACCGCGAGATTTCACGCTTCTTTCAAACAGCACCGGACGAGCATCCCTAGTAGAAATCCGGCCGTGATGGCTCGGGATCTCAGGTGCTGCCGAGACTCACTCCACAGTAGCTAGGTTGTGCATATTCCCAATTGTGAGTATTAGTACCATTTTTCAACCTATCTTACTCGGTCTTAAAACGTGGAGTAACGTTGTATAATCGATATCCTATTCCCCGTGCAGGTGAAGGTTTTTCAATGTATATAGAAAGGTGAAGATTCTTTGTGGAGGCTCCGTTCTGGATATGGCGAAACGGAGCCTCCTTTTCGTCGGTGTGCTCGTGGCCGGAAGGTTTTTTACTCGGAAGTCGAAGACTATTCTTTTGCCGGAGAATCGCTATAGATGGTGGAGCATCATTTGTATGATAAAGAAGAATTTAGGTTAGGGTTACACGATGTTAGTCTGTAGAAAGTGTATAGTAGGCATATTTTGGTGGTGGTTGAATAATAATAGAGCCAAATTTATATTTGGAGCAGGGGATTTTGTGATCTGCCCAATGTTAATGTTTCTGTTTAGTGAGAGGTTTTGAGATCGATTATGTTATGTATGTGTATATAATTAAAGTCTTAAACTTAAACACAGCAGTCTTGGATATACTTTATTTCATGGTGTAATTGTAGAAATAACATTTCCAATTTTTAGTAACGAAATACACGTGTAGATCCCATGCACAATCTCCCTCTTGAGATAAAATAGCCACGCTCTTATTATCTGTTAAATACAGTTTAGAAAAATAGCAAGAAGTCGATATGTCCGAGTGGTTAAGGAGACAGACTTGAAATCTGTTGGGCTTCGCCCGCGCAGGTTCGAACCCTGCTGTCGACGCTATCTTTTTCTTTTTTGTATGTCGAAAAATCTCCAATGTTTTTTTAATTTCCGTGATTTTTTCTTGTATTTTGATGTGAATTTGAAGCCATTAATTCGATAAACATACCAAATATTGAAATTACGGAAATGTTTTTTAAATTTTGGTAACATTTTTCTTGTATTTTGCCATAAATTTCAATCTTTAAATCCAATACACATAACATATATTGAAATAATTAAGGTTTTCTAATTTCCGTGACTTTTTCCTTATATTTTGAGGTAAATTTCAAGCTATTAATCCGATACACATAACAAATGGAGTGTTGCAATTACATAATTACTACTACTAAATTTTTGAATTTCCGTCACTTTTTCTTGTATTTTGACGTAAATGTCAAGCTAGCTGATGCAAATCAAATATTCAATATTTATACCCTCAAACTTTGTGTGATTTTACTTAATTCACCATAAGAAAACCTCTTTGATCCATTTTATCAAACACTTTAGGAGCAAAAGCATATTCTTTCAATGTTTGCAATTTCCAAAGCTTCACTTCATTTACGAGTATTGTGAATGAATTTCTCAATTTGTAAACATTCATAGAGGAGAATAGACCATTGGGCAAGTCTTGGAACGTGAGGATTAATGGAGCAGAGGAGAGAGGTTTTGAAAGCTAGGGATGATTGATGATGTGAATCAAATGATGCTCATTATAGTCCAAGTTTTCTCCTATTTTGTATGTTTAAATCATCTATCAATTGATCATTAAGGTTTGATCATTATATATTAGTTGATAGATGTATATGTGGAGTGACTACAATGAGCCAAAGCGGTGGGGTCTGATTCAATCAAAGTATTCTTTTCCTATCAATATGACATCCAAATTCTTTTATGTTACCACCGTTATCTTCGTCTTTGAAATAGCTTCGCGTGGGTACCTTGTACGCCTCAATCGGAGCTCGAATGAAGAAGTTATGGTCATTTGATGAAGGCTGCGCGGAGGAGTGCAAAAACGTCCGGGTCGAGCGTTTTCAGCATAAAAAATGCCCGGGGACAGTGGAAACGCCCGGGTTGGCCCCATTTTGCCCGGGTCGGGCATTTTTCTCCGAAACTGCTCAATTTTAGGTTGCAAATTGGTGTTGGAGCGGTTTTGAGAGATATTCAGACATATTCAGTGTATATGATTAGGTTGATGTTTTAATCCCTTCATATGTTTCGTTGTATAGGTGTAGACTAATACAAGCCTAGTGAGCAACTTGGAGTGACGTATTTTCTCATTTGAATAGTCTTTCTAGTGACGTATTTTCTCATTTGAATAGTCTTTCTTTAGTTAACTTGTAGCTTTATTTTGTAACATCTTTCAAAACCAAAAATCAAATCTTTATGCTACATTTTTTTAAGTTTTTAAGTTTTAAACAATCTTCTAACTCCATGTGGATCGACACTTGAAATACGACGCTGTAATCTTGCAGTATCGTAGTATTATTAGAGTTAATTAATTAAACAATTCATCATCCTCGACTTCTCCAGATTTGAACCATGGTTTCATTCAGTATTATTGTTCTTAGTTTAATCATGATAGGCTAAGAATTCCATTGTTGCTCCAAACATGTAGAAAGATAAATTGTTCGTGTGATTTATTCAATGTTCTTCTTTAACTTATGATCGTCTTTACCACAATTTAATTGCTTGAATTCTTATTTAAATTGTTCGTGTGATTTATTACTCTAGATGCATCTTTTGTAGTAGATCTTAATTCTTATTTAAATGTCTCTTTAACTTTGAATATGATAGATCTTTGTGGTAATGAATTGTCAATTAGAATTGTTTAGACGATAATTTGATAATGAATTTCATGTGCTTTTAATAGTTGATCTTTGAGTCTCGCGCATCCGTAGGATTCTAAGATAAATGAAAGTTAGTTTATATAATATGTGTTCAGCTATTCTTAAACTATTGTTTGACAAGCATGTTTAGTGCTAGCATCGAGAATTGATTTTATAGTCCCGTAATTCATAAGATAGAGTTGGATATTAGAATAAATCACCGTATTATCCGTGTATGTTTGGAGTAACAATTTCTTCTCTTAAGTCGTCTTGCTCATATTATTTCTCTTAATTGTTTTTGCATGATTTTGAAATCAAAATCTTCAAACCAAAGTACTTTTTATTATGTGTTTTGTTTGCTTTAGAGTTAAATAATCTTTACATTCCCATGTGTATCGACACTCGAAATACTAAATTCGACGTTGTATTCTTGCAGTATCGTTGTAATATTAGAATTATTTTTATTAAACTTGTGTGATCTTACGCTTAATTTTTGAACTCGAAAATTACACATCACTACTAGACAAATAAAATTACATAGATTGAATGAGTACACTATTTCGGTAAAAAAAAATGCGGATATTATAAAAGTGAAATCTTTTCCCTTTAAATGCAGCAGAATTCAAAATAGATCCACAAAATTAAATTAAAAGCAAACCCTAGTTCGAAAATAAGAATAGAAATGAAAGATTAAGCGTTGAAAAGACGCGAGCACTGGATCTGACAAAAATACCCTCATACCGCATCTTAAATACCCCCTTCGCCCACGGCCAACAAAGCAACAACTCCTCCGCCGCAAGGGTAAAGTATTGGAAAATTTTGCGATGGCAGCGATGGATCCAGATGCGGTGGCCAAGGCCTTCGTCGAGCACTACTACTCCACGTTCGACACCAATCGGGCGGGGCTCGCGAGCCTCTACCAGGACGCGTCGATGCTCTCCTTTGAGGGGCAGAAATTCCAAGGCACCCAAAGCATCACCGCCAAGCTCACCAGCTTGCCTTTCCAGCAGTGCCAGCACCATATCACCACCGTCGATTGCCAGCCGTCCGGCCCCGCCGGTGGAATGCTTGTTTTTGTTTCCGGTAATCTCCAGCTCGCCGGAGAGCAGCACGCTCTCAAGTTTAGTCAGGTGAGGTTTTTTATCTTCATTTTGAATTCAAGCCGTGGAAGTTTAGGGTTTATTTTATTGGATTAATGTTTTAGTTGCTGAAGTCGAGACGTTTGAGCTGAATTAAGATATTTGAATCTAATGGATTTGTTTATTAAACTTCAATTGAAGTTCTAGGTTAGTTTTTTGCGGTAGCTGAACAATACTGTATTGGATTAAGTTGAAACGATTTTCGTTCAAGTAGATAATTGATGCAGCTGAGGAATGAATTGCTGTGTACTCTCAATTCAGAATCAGAATTTGATGAGCTAAAGAAATGTAGGATTAAGTATTTGAAGGGTGAGATTGTAAGATCAAAATCAAATAACAGTAGATTACAAATTAGCTTGGAATAGTGTAAGAGGTTGTATGTATGATTACTTGAGAAGTAGTGTTCTTTTAAGAGAGTATACAAATAGTTATGTGAAAAAGGGATGAAACTGTATTGTTTTTTTGATGCATCAGAATATTTCATAAGTATGTTTCACTAAGTCAGGTTCATGATTTGATCATGGTTCTCATTGTTCTTTTTATGTATGAATGAGTATTGAATAGAAATGTTTATTTTATTTGTGGCAGATGTTCCATCTGATGCCAACACCTCAGGGCAGCTTCTATGTATTCAACGACATCTTTCGGCTCAACTATGCATAAGGAGTCTCTTGAATACCATTTACTTTGTTTTGGTGATTGATGGATCTTTATTTTTTATTCCAAATATTGGACAAAATTGCTTGCTCTTGTTGTGCTTTTGATGCTTTGTTACAATGACCAAGAGTTTTTTGCTTGTATGGTTATACCAATCACATTTTCCTTTCATATATTTGAGCCAATGGTGTCTGACAATCTTGATACTTTTGCATATATAAACCTTGTTGGAACCTCCATACATTTACAGTTGTTTTTGTGTTGAGAAATTGATCTCTGTCTAGTCATTATCATCTTCATCTTCCTCGTTGCTGGTGTCGAAACCGGGCCAGTCCGGGATCTTGAGTCCTGGCAGATAGGTTGGCGGGATAACCTGCGTTTGCTTCTGCTCACTGGCACTAAGCACGCCTTTGATTGCTCCTCCGATGGATCTGAGAGGATTGCTGAAGCCTTGTTTGATTTTGAAAATGAGAGAAAACTCAGAGAGCTGCCATGCCAGAGTGACTAGAATTGAAGCTGTGAGAAGATAATGAGTGATTGTGTTCTGCCTTTGTATATTCTTCAGCTCTTTGATTATCTCTTTACTGCTGCTGCTGTCCCTCTCCTTCTCCAACTTTTCTTCTTCATCTGTAGCATTTTCATCTTCTTCTTCCAATGATGATTCACGCTGCAGATATTAGAGCTTGAATCAGGAATTGGTAAATAGCAATTCATCAATAGTTTTACCTTAGATAACAGCGGCTGTTGGTTGATGGAGGAGAGTTGGGTGGTGTTGGTTTCTTCATCCTCCATTACATTCCTTGTGGGTTTCTCTCTCATCTCCTCTTTTTTGTTTGTCAGATCCCATCTCTCACTTTCTAGATGATTCCATCGTTGGGTGTGAGATGGCCAAGAGAGATGGGGCTGCTGACACGTCACACACATAATTCCACCTCAATTTGTAGTTATCCATGTATTCTTCTTATATCTCCCTAAATTACTAGATAATTAGCGGTGGACGCTACTAAAGCATGTCTCCTCATTCATTTAACTACCAAAATTCTTGAATAATGATAGTTACAACTTACAAGCTACACAATATTTAACGCTGAAATGAAGAGAAGGTTTGTTTCATACCGAATCGAAACGATTGATATTTGATGAAAAGTTGTCTAAAGACCTATATCCCATGGAAGAGTAATCAATGGTTGGCAATTCGAGCACCTAGAAGAAAATCACAACCATTTACAGACAGTAATTTTACCTAGAAGAAAATCACAACCATTTACAGAAGAGCAAACTTAAGAGCTAAAATTTGATTAGCACAAGTAGTAGTATAATTAACGTTTCCTATACACCAATTATGTTAGTTGGTGAAAATCTTCATTTTCCATGCTAGGGATATTGGGGTGTATCACCACCATAAGAAGAAGCTGTGTCTGAGTCTGCACTTTGGAGTTTAGCCTGCGAATAACAAGAGAGTAAATCAGATTTATGGCTTATGATATTTGGATGGTGAAAACAAGCAAGCCATTATTACCTTAGCCTGACGATATTTGCTAAGAAGGCGATGATATTGCTGACGCGCCTCCGAAGATTCGACCATAGACAGCACTCTTGACACGGCTTCATCAATGGCTTCATCCACTTTCTGCTTGCGGAACACCTTCAGGATGTCTTCATCCTCGCTCTCGTCGATGGACTCTTGCTCCGGCCTGTATCCCCGCAGACCAACTCCTCTCCGCCGCCACCTTAGCACAACCTTCTCCAGCACACCAACTGCCCAGCAAACCTTGTAGTTCTTTCTAACTTGGTAGCCCCTCACATGAGCCTGAACTCACAACCAACAACATAATCAATACTGGGACGACCCAAAAAGAAATACGAGCCAATTAGAACGGGAGAGGGAGGGAGTATATGTTTATTATGTATATGACGGACGCACCTGTATCGTGACAACTTTCTGGCGCAGTGAGAGGAAGTCCTTCCTGCCTTTCCACCCTCGGTATTTCTTCTGTATGGACACGGCAGCCAAGTTGTAGTCGCGTGTAGAGCGGAATGCCAACTTTGATGCAGCTGAAAGCCCCTGAGCGTCCTTCTCTAGGAAGGAGAATTCATCTCCACCAATGGGTATTGCAGATTCCCACTGCTGCCTCTTCCTGAATGAATGGGCACGGAATGCTGATTGAATGCGTGCAGCAGCCTGAGTTGCATTGCGAACTGCAGCTAGAGTCTGCCTGAGGGAGTCCTCATCCTCATACTCAGCGGATGATATACTATTTACAGTTCTTTCAGCTTCCAACGCGGCAGAGCCTTTAGAAAGCTCACTTTCCGCCAGCGTGAGGGATGTTAGGTGAGTGGTTAACGCAACTTCTGAAAGATAACCTGCGAGTCCTCTGTGGCCGTAGGAAGCAGCAACTGATGCAGGTGTTTTCCCAGTATGGTCCTGTGAATTAGGATCAGTAACTGCACCAGCTGACGCACCAGATGCAATCAGTGCAGCTACCATCTTTTCCCTGTTGCAAATTAATCGGAAAATGGGTGTTACCAACTAAGCTGTGGTTCACCATCCAATCAATGTTGTAGGATGCAAGTATTGAATGTTACATTTGAAAGTAAAGTTTGGAGGAAAAAAAGTATACCTCCCATATCGTGCGGCCCAATGGAGAGCAGTCCATCCATTATTGTCGCGGAAGTTAACGCTCACTCCAGAGTTCAAAATTGGTTGCAACGCCCATTCAAATCCCAATATGGCAACCATGTGTATGATCCCTTGTTCTTTCTTGGATAAAGAGCAGCCTTTCCCCTCATTATTTTGTAATTTAGACGAAAGCCATAGTTGCAACTTTTCCTTTAGAAGTTCTTGGAGAAGCCATTCAAGAGTGCTTGATGATGTAGAAGCACCAACCAAAAGTGCATCAATGACTTGGCTCCATGAGTCTTCATCATTTCTTGATTCAGAGGCTCGCTGAGCATCAGATAGCAGCATTTGAACAAATCTGACAAGCGACACGAGTTCATCTGGATTCTTATAAGCCTCTGTTCCAGTTAGATTACTAGGTGCGGGAACGTCAGATTTGGCTCGATATTCAAACTCCCTGACTTCGCTGCAAGCCTCTCGATTCCCAGAAGTGATACAAATACTAACTTCCCCTGGCAAGTGAGCTGGGGCATAGCAGCAGAGGACACCTTCTTGAATGATCTGGACAGGAACTTCAGTGTCACCAATCATACAAGCCCATTCACATTCCGATGGATCACAGAAGAAAGACCCAATAATGATGATCTGCAAGTAGAATTTGAACCTTGGATCAGAAACTTGAGTATCATATGAATACTGATAAAACTCAAAATGAACTCAAGTGATAAAATCGAATACATATATGCATGTTGCGTACATCTATATATAACTATAAGTCTGTGCATGTGTTATTTGTGGCTAGAATGAGCAAGGTAATATCATATTGTATCTAACAAATCACTAAAGTGCCATCAAACTAGGCTGATAAATTTTCTGTAATAACTTATAAATAAAAATGAAGCATACAAATCACTAAAGTGCCATCAAACTCAGGCATGCACATGCTGAGTAGGAACAAGTAACTGCAATACACATGCGATTATGCGAGCGTGCACACACACAGAAACAACTATATTAGTAGTTGCTGAATCTAATTTTCATGATACATACCTTTGTACCCTCAGAGGTATAACACCACTCTGGAGATATCTCACGGATAGTGAACCTTTGTTTTTGGGCAACGGTCAAACTTATGTTGTTGTCAAGAGACATTCCCAAACCATCTTGGTAAAATAATGGCGAATTGCAAGCCGGAGGGTAAGCATGAGGTGTAGGAGTATATGTACGATATTTCTGTGAATCTACTTCTTCGAGGATTAAAGAAGCTGGCATGGTAACTGGGGTGTGAGAGTTCTTATAAAACAAAAAAATTCCAAAATAATAGTAAAATTAATAAAGATTGTCATGTAAGAAACCATACAAGTTGCGTGCCCTCCAAACTGTTGTGGTGATTCTGCACATGGAAAATCCTTGGAGCCATCCAGCATCATCTCTTTCCAAATGTCAACTTCAGTTCCTGGTGGTTTTTGGTGTTGTTGAACTCCTTCACCTACAAAGTTATGTCCTATTAGCAACCTAGCAGACTTTCTGGCTTAATTGATCATATTAAAAGAGAGAATTGTTCAATTTGAACTTGAAGAAGCAGACAAAATAGTGAAAACCTTGAAGAATGTCGCCTGAACTATTTGGCGTCAGACCAGAAAATTCATATTCCCGCAGCACATCTAGGTCATTTGAATCCTCAGCCTCAAAGTTGTACTTATAACATTCTGTCACCTCATCATCATTTAAACTCAGTTGGTGCTTAATTCTTTCTAATGCTTGATCCATATCCCGCCCTGGAGAACTGTATACTTCATTTGCTCTTACTTTTGACTGATTCATTATATGATTGCTTACAATTTGAGTAGAACTTATCTCCACCGAGCTGGGACTTGATTCATTATGATACGACTCATAAGATTCACCTACGACAAAGGATGAGTCTGGCAACTCCGATGCAAAAGATGTAGGACTAGGACTGAAGGTGGAAGGAGATGATGATAGAAGCTGAGATGTTGATCCAGACTGCTCATTTCCCTGCAATCCAGCTCTGAATTGGGTAAATCATGCTAAGGTTTAAGCAGAAGAAACCCTTAAAGTCGTGGAAAACATTCAAACAGGTAAAGCCTGTGTAGATAACGTGGTTTTTATTAGCACATATTTACTGAATGAATGTTAAACTCAGTCTTGATGAACAAAAAAAAACTCTACTTGTCATGCAAAGTCCGAGTTTTTCAATCACGAAATGACAAGATCTTAAGCAATCAGGAAGTCAATACAACCTCAACATATGCAAAACTGATTGTTAAAGTCAATCTCCTTTTAAATTATTTCAAATGACAGCAGCAACATAAAAAATACAGTGGTAAAAAAATAAATAACATTAGTTAAGATCTTAGCTATGCATATGGTTGAACTCCAGAACAAGACCACTTACCACACGAATATCTCTGTAGTGCACAAGAACAATGTGCTCGTACGCCCTGGTACATCAAAATACTTATTAGTTAACAAGAAGACTGTGCTTATATACCCTGGTACAAAAGAAAACTTACTGCAATAACACACACAAGCATGCTAACATGTGCCACACACAGAGAGGGATAACTGACTGATGCTTATCTATCTACAAGTTATCTATTTTCTACTCGTAAGAACTAAACACCTGAGCATACAATCAAAATGAAACATTCAATATTGCAACTGAATCATTAGCCTCAGTCACTTCCCTGACAATAAATGGGGCAAAATTTGATGTAGTAAAATGTGAAAAACTTACGGTTCTAACATCCAGTAGCTTCGTCTTTGAAAGTTAGGGTTCCCCTCTCCATGAGCATAATAACAGTTCAGGGCTTCAGCATTTCCAACCTGGAAATATCAAAATCTTCAAGCAACAACTCACGGTAACCAACCATACATTGCAAACTCAATCTATGTAATTAGATCCCTAGTGTTGGGCATACTGGAAGGGCGCATGTTAAGGTAAACTTCACATGATGCTATCACAGCTATACTTTAATTGCAGTTTGATTGTTCTATAATTTATGTCCCAAATGCACATTAGTAACTAAAATTTGATGCATATTTCACGATTTTCAACATATCTCTACGCATTACTGTTGACAGAAATTATGCGCGGAACACAGGCCAGTATGAAAGAGCTGAATATCTTCTTATGTTCATTGCTCAAATATCCTAGCAGGATCCTAAAAATATTAGGTTATATATAGGTTTTACCTCAACGGTTAGCGATTTAATAGAAAATGCCTGACCTTAATGAAATAACAACTGAGTGACCAGTCTTTACAGATATTTCTAAATCTATCATTGGAGCTGATTTCTGGCTCAAAATTCATGGCATTAAAATCAAAAGAACAATTCAAAGTTCAAAGAAAAAGTATTAAGTAAAAGAGAAACAAGAAAAAAAGAGGAATAACATAAGCAGACACCAAAATGAGAGCCCAGAAACCTTAAGCCGTTCGTGTGCTTCAGCAATGGTTTTCTGATCCTTCCTTTTACGCCAACTATGACCATCTTTCCGGAAAAACTTTAGCACTCGTTTGTTGAACAGATACAGAGATCCACCTATTAAGATACACCAGTGGAATAACAAATGTTTTTCATCCAGGGTTTAAAAAACTGAGCAGATAAAAAAGCAGTAGATGCGAATATTACTAGTTGGTTTTTGAGGAACTTGGTGGGTGAGCTGGTGCTCCTCATAATTCCTCAATATGCAATAAACTTCGGCAGGCTTTAACCACCGACTTTGAGCTTCTCGAGCCAGATGAATAATATCATATTCTGAAATATTTTTGCACTTGTGTTAAGGCCAAAGCAGTTGCATCTGAGCTTACAAGGATCACAGTCCTCTGCTTGGATCCAATTAAATAAACAGCAATATCCAGAATCCCGGGTAAATTTAATTCCAAAAAAAAAAACAGTTCAAAATGCAAGCTATAGTATTAATTTCGGGAACCCTATAGTACTAAAAAATTATCCTGGAATGCTTCTTGTGCTAAAAAGAGTTCAATTGTCAGTAATATGAATTTTCTTTGCATTTTCTCCATGTTTGGATATAGACAAAAAACCAAAGCAGCCAAAACATCCAGATTCCAGCTCCAAAATTAAAGTCCTTCTACAGGAGATCTTGCATCTAGTACCACAGAAAAGTGAACAGAAGCAGAATAAAAGATTCTTTGAATATTCAAAAGTAACAAAATCTAACTTATCTAGACATGGATATACACACAATATACAAGTAAATGTTCCATTTTTCAATTTTTTTCTCAACTCTCACTGCCATGGTATGCATTTATGCCATGAATCAAGCCTCCTGATACTACACAGTAGAATCATACATTAATAAAAAAGAAAACCAGCCAAAACTGGTCAAGTGTAAACCTCTCTATAATTGAGCTACAGCTACAGCGTAGATGCTTAGTTAGCCTGGGTAAATAGGCTGAATTCATGAAATTCGACACAAACAGGGGTATAAACTCGAGGCAATTAGCAAAAACGAAATTTAATCACAACTGTCGAGAATAAAACAGAGAAAAGGAGATGGAACAATTAAATCAAGTCACCTGATTGCATCGCGCCGACGAAGAAACTGTTAAACGCAGGAATTGTAGTTGAACACTTCAGCAGAGCGAATTGAGGCACATTTCACTGACTACGCAATACCTTGATTTTGAAATCACAGAGCGATATTTTACTACTTCAGCTGATCGAGAAACAAAGAGGAGGAGAGAGATGTGAGAGAGTCAGCAAAAAATCAACTGTCAAATGCAGTAAATAAACACAAATATTCCTCAATTTTGACAATTTCGCGGAAATTTCACTGTTTATAATTTTATATGATATGTACACCCAAAAAATAGTGGTTACAAAATTGTAGAGGTCTTGACTTTCAATACAGTATAATTTTATATAATGAACTTGGATGGTTATAAACTTTGGAAAATGAACTTGTACTTTTAAAGTATTGATTTATACGAATAATCAAAGTAGTAGTAGAAAAGAGAAGGGAGTTGATTAAGACAATTGGATAATGAATAATTGAGTGTACCATAACAACTGGTGATGAGATTGAACCTAATGAGCTGGATCAAATATGGTTATATAATTATATTACATGTTTTTTTGTTTGCAGTCACAAAATAGATTGTCATTCAATTTTCTATTAGTGCGTTTCCTGCGTGTAATTCCATGACAATAGCATGTTCTAAATGAAAATAAACACATATAGTTCAGTCTAAAATTGCACCAACAAAAAATTTGAAATTAATCATTTTTGTGTAACAATTGTAATAGTTAACCGCAGGTAAATGCATGAATTTTTAATATTTATTACTACTTTTTTCATTGAACGTTATTTTTTAATTTACTACACATGTCATGTTACTATTTACCTGACAAACGTGGCAATACGATATTACTATGTGTTATTCGTATACTGACACAAATATGGTCGAAATTGAAACTAATATAGCAAAATTAAATAAAATGAGGACGAATTTGATTATTTTAATTAACGTTCGAAATAGAATGACATTGTTTTAACTGTTGCGGTATAATTTCAAAATTTGAAAAGGGTAGTTGTTTTTAATTTTCAGTTTCAAAAGTTAGTCAATAAAAAGTTATGAATTAATCTCCCTAAAATAAAATAATTAACATGAGTCTTATCTCTATATCAATTATCAGCTCAATCTCCAAGCTTATCTCGTTGCTGAGATACATATGATGGTTATACTCATGATGAAAACATATATGATACTCACACCCTGATTTCAAATAAAGTTGTTGAAACATTAAATGATTTTAAAGAATATGATTGGTGAAAACTAGAAAAATTAAACTTGAGAGGATATTCTGGAAAATTTATAAAAAAAATAAAAAAATCTCAAAAGTTCATATGTTTACTCATATTATCATTTTAATTAAAAATGACTCATTTAAATGATCGTTGTTTTTATTTTTAATTACGCTGACACTTCCAATGCACACATAAAATTCAATTCATTTCAGGGGAAAATCAAAAGACCAAAGTTAGATTTAAAGAAAATTCTTTGAAATTATTTCGGAGCACTTTCATATGTGAAACGTTTATTTAGTGTATTTTGTCAATTGAACTTAATTTAATTACTTGTTCTGGTTCATGCATAATTCGAAAAGTAGGCTATCCGATAAGAAATTAATCTTGGAAATTGCAAAAACAACATATGCGATGTTGTGCCTATTTCTCGAAATATCATATCATCTCATTATCATGGTTTTGGGGCACTTTCCTTGCTACTTGATTAGTGCTTTAAGTAACGTAACCTATTGTTACAGGAAGCAATACTTGCTTGCTATTGGATTTCAATTTGTATAATAAATTAACAATAAGTGTCCACCATAAAACAAAGTACTCCTACTATTTGAGTGCAACTTATCACGTGTTACTTAGATCCAACATAAAATTGCACTACACAAAAAAGTGTAAAGATTCTTTTATTCTTAATAGATTCAAATCAACAGAGAGGAAACGACAAAAGAAAATGGAGAGGTGGAAAACACGAGGAAGATGACCCAATGACGAAGATGAATCAATTAATTAAAGTCAGTTATTAAATAGTCGAAATTTCGTGACTTTGAACTATTCTAGTATCTTGTGAATAAAATTATGAGTTTTTCTCCCTCTTTCTAACGTGACAATTGGGATAAATTAATTGTGAATCAAACCTAGTAGATCTACGACAATAATCAAACCTAGTAAAATGAGCTCAATTTTCACGTTTCTATTTTATAACGATGGTGGGACCACGTAATAAAATATGGGTCGTGGTCCAGCCCATTAGTTTTTTTTTGGTTGATTAATGTATCATCAGTGAGGCCCACATCACTCAATTTTACAATATCAATCAACCATGAACCAACTAGTTACTATTTCCCATCATTTGGAATATTCCCCTGGTTTTGGAAGGATCTAGTTTATTCATGCTCAACATCCCTACATACATCAATTTCTGATGTAATTATGAATGTATATGATATTTAAAACTAGATTATCTTATCTAAGGGTTTAAGGTTGAAGATAACTTTACCATTTCTGTATAGCATGTAGTATGATCAAGATGTAATAATAGAGTTTATAATTCGCAACTCCATTATGGAGTACAACAACAAGAAAATGTAGATTTTCTACAACAGTGTTGGATTGAATCCCAAATTAGTGTTGCATATCCCATGCTCAAATTACTTAGCTAAGGCATCCGCAATGGGACGGACGATGCGACGGACGATGGGTTAACCATCGTCCGCGGACGATGCGCGGAGGATACCCATCGTCCGTCGCATCGTCCGCCACTGTGGACGACGCGGACGATGGGCACGCGTTTCTTTTTTTTTTGAATTTTTTCAAATTTTTTTTTCTTATTTAAATACTACTATTCACTACCATTTCACACACTCCAATTTCACATCTCTTCAATTATTCTCTCTCATCGTCTCAAAAATGAATCCCGACGATTACGATTTGAGTACATCGGATGGCTGCAGACGGGCCTTGACTCAAGCCTTGTTCGATGTCGTTAATGAAGCCAAGGCGGAATGCTTGGCACAAATGCAGCGGGAGCAGGCGGCGGCGGAGGAGGCGGCGACGGCGAAGGCGGAGGCGCGGGTCCCTCGCCCGATACGACGTCAGACGTATGTCCCCCGCGAGCATGACGTAGCGCACGAACGTCTGTTCGCAGATTATTTTGCCGAGAATCCAAGGTGGGGCGCGAATGTTTTTCACCGCCGTTTTATAATGAGCCGAGATCTTTTTCTCCGCATTGTGCACATGTTGGAGGGACGTGATGAGTACTTCCAGTATCGGGAAGACGGGATCGGCAGACCCGGACTTACGCCGTTGCAGAAGTGCACGGTTGCGATCCGCCAGTTGGCCTACGACACAACAGCGGATATGTTCGACGAGTACCTTCACGTCGGGGATACAACTGGCCGCGAATGTCTGAAGAAATTTTGTAAGTTAGTTGTGGAGGCTTTTGGCGACACATATTTGCGACGCCCGACTGCTAATGATTGTCAGAGCCTGATGCGGATGCACGAGACGGTGCACGGCTTCCCTGGGATGCTAGGGAGCATCGACTGTATGCACTGGCAGTGGAAGAACTGCCCGACGGCCTGGAGAGGCCAATTTACTAGCGGCTACAAGGGCAGCCACCCGACGATGATCCTAGAAGCCGTCGCTGACCACCGCCTCTGGATCTGGCATGCCTACTTTGGTGTAGCCGGGTCGAACAACGACATCAACATCCTCAACTCGTCCACCCTATTCGCCGATCAGTGTAGGGGTCGCGGTCCGGCCATTCAGTTCACTGCCAACGGCCGCACACATCATATGGGGTACTACTTGGCCGATGGCATATACCCTAGGTGGCCTGTTTTTTTGAAGACGATCAGCTGCCCAATTGGTGAGAGGAGAGTCTTGTTTGCGGCAAAACAGGAGTCCGCGCGGAAGGATGTGGAGCGGGCTTTTGGGGTGCTCCAATCGCGGTGGGCAATCGTGAAAGGTCCGGCGCGTTTCTGGTACAAGGAAGTCATCGCCGACGTCATGTATGCGTGCATCATCATGCATAACATGATAGTCGAACAAGAACGTGGCCATGTCACCAATTGGGTGGATGATGAAGTCGGATCTAGCTCCAGCACGGCGACCTCGCCGGTCACTCGAGGATTACCGACTGGCTTCGGTGCGGTTCTAGAGCGACAAGCCTCAATGCGCAACCAACAAGACCATACTCAACTCATGACCGACATGATTGAAGAAGTTTAGAACCGCAACCGCCGCCGTTGAGAAATTGTAGTTTTTTTTTTTCGTATTGTAATTTTTGAATTTTAATGAAATGAAGTTAGTTTTCCAAATTTTGAAGTATTTAAATGTTCAAATAATAGAAAAATGCTTAGGGCGTCGCTTAGGGCGGGCTATAGTCCGCCCCACTGCAGGTGGAATAGGAGGATGATAAAATGCTGATGTGGCGGTGCATAGGGTGTCGCTTAAGGCGTCCCATTGTGGATGCCCTTATAGGCATTAAAATCAAATAGTTTTTAATGGGCCAAGTTCTGCTGTTTGGCCCACTAATTCTGAAACCAAAAAAAGGCCATTTCTTAACAAAGCTGCCCATGATTGGCCCAGACCCCATCACTCAAGAGATGAGTTACTAGTACTATATTATAAAAGAAAATAAAACTAATATCAACTGCTAAAAAGTTTGGAATCATATGATATATGTGGTATTGGTTCCCTAATCAAAAGGCAAACAAACCGAATGAAACAGCTGGAAATTAAACCTTTGTACTAATAATCTTTTGACATTTAATAATATTTGCGATTTCGCTTTAAAATTTGTGAAACATTTGAATACCTTATTGGCAATATTTTATGAGAGCTCCTTTTCAACGAATATTTACAATATAGGAGTATTATTTATTGATATTTGGGTTCCTAACCTCCTCTTTACTTGGTAGTAGTTGTAGAATGATTCTTACATGTTGAAACAGTACTGGTGGTAGAGCTAAAAAGAAAGGTGACCCGTTTGTTCTCAATCTAAACTGTATCATATTGTCCTCTGTTAAAACAGTCTCAGTTTTCTAATTTCATAAAAATCTATAAATACTATAAATGGAATATTAAATTAATTTATTATTTAATATTTTTTTCTCTTTTAGTTTTATTTTTATTGTTCATACTCTACTCATTTTATTTATGTTTCTTCATATTTATCAATTTACATTTAAATTTGCGCCATTCATCAATGAAATTATTTTTAGTGATGAAAGAAAGAGAGTAGTACTAATGTGTTTATTGGAATTTATGAAATGCACGCAACCCAAAATCGAAATCACAAAGAAAGAAATAGTCGGTGGAATATAATAATATAATATTACATAGAGAAATGAGGAATTGATAAGTCAGAGAGTATATGATTCTGCCACGCAAATTAAGTTAGTGGGCACATGTCCAAAGCTTCTTGGTAACGGGTCCATTTCTATCCTCAAATTACGAGTAGTACTACTACTTACTTCAAAATAATCCAAACAAATATTTTCATTGTGTATAAATAATTAAATAAGTAAGTGTCCGGATTAAGATAGAGTTTTACTTACTAGTATTTATTAAAAGAAAAGAGGTTATATTTTGATAATGGTGAGACAGAAATATATGCTTTGCTTTAGTGAGGTGGTTTGGAATAAATTGAGACGTGTACATAAATAAGTAAGTGTAGTGTGTGTCCTCACAAAATCACAATTCACAACCAATCCAATTAATTAGAGAGAGAGAGAGAGAGAGGAAGAAGAAGAAGCAGTTATGGCAGATTGGGGGCCGGTGGTGATAGCGGTGGTGCTGTTCGTGTTGCTGAGTCCGGGGCTCCTTTTCCAGTTGCCGGGTCGGAATCGGGTTGTGGATTTCGGGAACATGCAAACAAGTGGGCTATCCATTTTGGTTCACACCATTATCTTCTTTGGCCTTATTACTATTTTCCTCATCGCCATTGGCATCCACATCCACACTGGCTAGCCTCAAACCTATCCCATCCTTTATTGTTTTTGTTTAGATTATTTGGTTGTTGCTTTTGTTTCATGTTTTATAATTAAGGTATGTGCTTCTTGTTGTATTTAGCTACTATTTCTTGGTTGCTTTTGTAATTTTGTTTATCAAATTGGATGTAATTCAATGATTTTTGGGGGCAATGTTACCATTTCCTTTTCACTTTTGAAAGACGCTCCATTCCTACAGTTCGGAAATTTGGGATTTTTTTTTCGGTGAAATGGAATTCTTTTTAAAAACGCTGAAACTAAGAATGCGACTATTTACAAATGCATTTTTAGATGGTTGAGGCTTGAGCATTACATTTGATTTGAGTTAATTCTAGAAACTGGTTAGTAGATCGGAATTCCGACCACAAATTGCGATATACGGTATGTGTTGGAAAGAAGAGAAGGTGAAAGCAAGAATCAAGAATCAAAAGATAAGAATGAAATTAATCTACTTGTCTTCGCTCCTCATTCTACATGAAGGTATTACAATAAAACTATCCAAGTTAAGACAATATAGTCCCAAATTGAGTTCAATATACTCATGCTTCTTTCGTCCAATAACAAAAAAAATAGAGACATTTGAAAAGCCACAAGAATTAATGTATAATCCTTTAAACAATAAGAGGGAGAGAAAAGAGTAGTTAAAATAATATTTAATGAATAATGAGATCTATGTTTTAACTTTTAACTATTTAATGATAGTGATATAAGTTGTAAATAAATTGATGAGGATGGATAATGAATCAAAGATAATTTTCTACAAATGTATAATCCTTTAAACAATAAGAAGGAGAGAAAAGAATAGTTAAAATAATATTTAATGAATAATGAGATCTATGTTTTAACTTTTAAATAGTGATATAAGTTGTAAATAAATTTTCTACAATTGGAAATAAATTATTTTTATGAGATACACTGAAAAAAAATTGTCCACATGGGAGTATTAATTTTCAAATTTCAGTATTTCAATTATATTCTATTTTTGTATTACTAATATTAACACGAGAAGAAAGAAGACTGTAGCACAAAATCATTTGTATTCCAAGAAGAAGAAAAAAAAAGAGACTTGAGAGGCATCCACAATGAATTACTCCATATATGAGTAGAAGAAGGTAGCAACATCCATAGTGTCATTATATGATCATTAATACATAATGTACACTATGCTAATAGCAATTAATAATACTACTCGACACAGTAGTAGTGTACAAAGAGGCTCAACAAAAGCAATGCCTTCAACATCCAAACAGACCTCTGCTCTTGTCTTCTTCTCTGGTCTTGTGGCAATTGGCAACTCATCCTTTCTCCACATTATATACTGCCTGCTTCTGAGCTGCATTTTCTCTTCCTTTACTATCAACACACTCCTATTCAAGAAGCACCACTTCACCCCACCACATCCCTAATTGCTTCACATCACCTTCCACGCTGCAAACATCAATTCAACAATCTCATCAACACTTTGATCCTCACCCTTTTTAAACTAACTAAAATGCTAATTATGACTCTGAAAATACTTCAATCATCATCACACCTCAAACAACCAATACACCATGCTTTTCTACTCAAGAATCTAGTAACACAATCCCATTATAACATATCACAACCCTAATAATTTCCCCCAAAATACTGCATCTTTAAAGAGTCGACCTAAAAGATGAACCAAATTGCCCAACTTAGAAAGCCAACAATCAAATAAATCCAAATAAAAATTCAATCTTTATGACCCTAAAGCTTCTTCAACTATCATCATCAATTCATCATTACACCTCAAACAGCCATTTCAATCTACTCAAGAATCCTATTAAATATTAATAGCAGTATTCATTTATCCACATATATCAACCCTAATAATTACCCCCCCAAAAAACAGCATCTTTTAAGAGCCAACAGAAGAAAACAAAATAAAAATTCAATCTTTAAGGGAGAAATTCTCACGAGCAGCATCAGCATCTTTCCTGGGCGAAGAATTGCAGCAAAAAATACTCCTCCCAATCATTGAAATGCTCGAAACAACCCCCACAAAGTAGAGAGAAACCACCAAACCTAAAACCCAAGGCATCAACACCAATCCAATAAAAAAGGTCATCGATCCACACAGCATCAGAGACAGAGAAATCCCCAAAAGCAGAGAGGCGAATCCCGCGGGAGTCATCTGCTGGAACGAAGGCCCCTGCCTCCTGCGGCGGTGCGCGGCCGCAGATTGATCGGAGAAGTCGAGGGGCGGCGGCGGAGATCTGATGATATTCAGAACTAGGGCTGAGAGCTCGTGCAAGGCCTTGGAGCGATGATCCTGCTGATTCTGCGGCTGTCTTGTCATCATGTTGTTAATCGGAGGTGAAAATAGATGAGAGGAGAAGAAACGTGGTGTTGAATTGAATTGAGGGGATTTGGGGAAGAAGGGAAGATATATCAACAGAAAAAGCGTGTGTTTACTGCCAATGAGAAGGAGAGATGTGGGGACTATCTGTAAGTTGAGTTGCGCCTTTTTCTACTCATCCGTGGATAATTGCTTCAAGTTTGGTTTGACAGACGGATAGGATCCTCTGCTTTGCACCTCATTGCCTATACGCTTCACCATGTTGTACTCTATTAAACAAATCGGAAAGTTGAAAACTCAGCCACCAAGCTATCAATTTATTGTTCTGTCTAACTAATATGACCATCGTCGGAATGGAATTCTAGCATTAACATATGATTATGTCTGTCTCAAGATATTCATATTTTCTCTTTTTACTGTCATCATTTAAAATGTGACAGATAGAACCGTACTCTCTCCGCTTTAAGGAAGATGATCATTTTTTTGGGCGGCACGGAATTTTATGCAAATTTATTTTGTGTGTTGAGAGGAGAGAGTAAAGTAAGAGATAGGAAATAAAGTAGAGATAAAGGTTCCATTTTAAGTAATGGGTTATCTTAGTTGGGACAAACTAAAAAGGAAAGTGAGTCATCTTTAATGGGACGGAGGAAGTATATTATACTCCCCTGATCCACTTTAAGAGTCCCGGTTGAGTTCGGCACAGATATTAAAAAATGTAAAGGAAAGTTGGTGAAAAAAATAGTGGAATGTGGATCCTACTTTTTTATATTAGTTTTATAATAAAATGTGAGTGGAAAAAGGTTAGTGGAATATGAGGTCTAATACCATTTATGAAATATTTCAACTGAGACTCCTAAAGTGAGACACCCAAAAATGGTAAACTGGGACTTTTAAAGTGGGACGGAAGGGATAGAAAATTAGTCAACTTTATATTTTTAGCATGTTTATCTTTTTAAAGAAATGGTCCATATTTTTTACTGACAATATTCCAATAATTTTTACTCCATCTCTATCATATTTTATCAATTTTATATTGAAATTCGTAGTCCACTACTAAGATTATTGATAATGGATAGATAAAATTCGTCAGAAGGCTTCTATGCCACAAGGGTATCGATGAGAAGCTGATTTGACATCGAAGAATTATCATAATATTTTCAGATCAACTTCTCTAATGATAAAGTTGTCATGAAATTAAAATACAACCTAAATTTTAAGGATCGGTATTTTTAACGGACGACTAACAACAAAATTTCTAAACTTCATTGAATAACTTAAGAAATATTTTCACATTAATATCAAACCCTAAATTATTTTATAAAAAGACTTCGTTGCACATTGCGGACGTGTGCGCACAATAATCACATTGGTAGCATTAATTGGGATGATTAAATTAATGAAGACAATAGGGTCTAAATTACTACAATAGTATTAAAATTGTACGATACACGTAGTTTTATGTAATAAATTTCACAATTAATAGAAAAGAGGATTGCGATGCATGAAAAAGTGTTGGTGCAAGGTACAACACCTGAAAGCACGTGGGCGAAGAGGCAGACTGATTTTGGATAGAATTAGAGCCAATTGGATTATGACGTAGTTGTGATTGTGTAAGAAGAATCGCGCTTATCTAAACAGACGTAGATTGTAGTAAAATCGGTTGGCTGCTAGCCTGACACGTCTACGTCGCCGGTGAGCTGCACGCGCTATGTTAAATAATTCTGGTGTGGGCCCATCTTACTTGGGCCTCATCTACTTCGCCCACTAATTACTATATTACTCCCTCCGTTCCATAGTAACGGAAGCGTCTTTTTTCGGCACGGAGATTAAGGAAAATTGTGTTTGGTGAGTTAAATAAAGTGAATAAAGTGGAAAATGAAAAAAAGATAGAGAGATGAAGAGAGAAAAAAGTAAGAAAGAGTAAAATTGATGTAAAAAAATGTGTTGACTTTTACTAAAAAAGTAAATGATTTTATTACTATGGAACGTACCAAAATGGCAAAATGATTCTATTATTCTGGAACGGAGAGAGTAATTAATAATTTAATATAGTTAGTGATGATCACCCATTAATTAATAAGCGAATATAATTAACATAATAACAAAAATAATAGTACTCTTATTTGTAGGGTATACACCTTCACACAAGTGGGTTTTAATTACTCCCCCCGTCCCCGAATAAGAGTAGCACTTTTTCATTTGGATACGTTCCCAATTAAGAATAGCACTTCATTTTTATCATAAATGGTAAGTAGGTCTCACATTCCATTAACTCACCCCACTCACATTTTATTATAAAACTAATATAAAAAAATGAATCTCACATTCCACTAACTTTTTCAACCAACTTTTCTTTATATTTCTTAAAACTCGTGCCCGGTCAAAGTGCTACTCCTAATCGGGGACGGATGGAGTATTTATTTTCTATGAATATTAAGATTTTGGAGTAGTATATAGTAGATGATCAAATACGACTTCTAACTTTAATTATGGGAGTGAAATAATTCATCGATTGTTAATGACTCCATACGCGTGTGCGATGTGCAAGTGATAAGACATATTTGTATGTTTTTGAATTTGGATGAAAATTGAAAAAGGGCAAGAAAAAGTAGTTGGTGGGGTATAAGGTGTTTTGTTTTTGTATTTTCGCGATGTTGAAATCATGTAAGTAGCATGGAAAAAGTAACTATCACTGTGGGGACGTATACAAATTTGACTAATAAAGATTGACGCCTCATAATTCAAAGAGATAGCAAAAGAGAGGATATAAATTGATTAGAGTCATGGTTTACAATATAATTGAGTGTGGGGCATATATAATTGCATTCATAATTAGCACTGATACAGACATACTGCCAGCTGAAGTAAACTTTGAAATGCATTTTGTTTTCAATATTGACTAACATTGGGTAAAATTTGAATTTATATGCAGCACAGTTTGTGCTTGTGGAGTGATTGATTAAAATCTTAAACCAAGCACTAGAAAGTAGGATTCATTTTATAATCTTATTCTAGAAAAAAAATATGATCTTCTAGGAAACTATTTTATGTGTGATCTTGGTTGTGTGTAGAGTAGATGGATATGCTATATACGGTGATAAAAAACATGTGGATGCAATAAGCAGAAGACATTGTTAATTATTAAATACTATAGCATTAGGTTTGGGTAACAAATTCTCTCAGAATATAATATTAAGCTAGATAAGGTAAGGTAAGATGTCCAGTCATAACCTGAGCAAGAGGAAGCGGATAAATGGGCTTTATTTTATGGGCCTTAATTATTTGGGCCAAAATCCATTATGCTTTTAAATGGGCATTATTTTGTGAGCATAATAATTTGGACAAATGGGCGTCAATTTCTCATCCCCAACCAGAAAAAGGGCTTGATTTTATGGATGATTCCCACTGGACCCAAAATAGTTAAGCTGTACGATAATCTATCTCTAATCCTAATTTGACAAATTAGTCAAGGAAACAAAAGGACATAAGACACGTGTTTAGTAGTAATTGGAGGAGCAAGATGATATTGATAGATAATGTCAGTTATTACGTGCCAGATGTAGTTACTACGACTATAATATCCAAATGCACCCACATGCATTCCACCACGTGCACACAACCTTTCTTTTTCCGTGCGTTATGTACTAGGATGTTACTATAACATAAAGTCTATTTATATTAACTAATCACTTCATCATTCAAACACAACTACAAGCTTACATAACACAGATATTCTGTTTATTGGTTATTGCATGATGATTGATGAACACAACACAACACAACACAACACAACACTTGCTATAACCTTGCATTTCTCAGAGGCAGAAATGATCACTTATTCAGCTATTGTTGGCATTACGTTCAGATCAACAGCAAATCTCTTCCTCTTTCCCTTCCCCTTCCTCTTGCTCTCTTCCACCTGTTGTTAATATATGAGTGACGTCATCATGATTCTAGTTTCCAACGTTATCACTTCCAATTTTATTTATATATGTATGTATATATATACCTTTTCCTGCAGCATCATCTTCTCTTCCTCCAGCTGCTTTTCCTGTTCAAAAACCAGCACTTGATAAATGAGGTGCATCTTCTCCCCTCTAACTTTACATAATTATGCATCTCTTCAATTCCTTTATAATTATTGAACGATTTCAATAAAAAGGAACTAGTTAACTCATTTCCTTATATGTTTAATGGCTTCATAGGAGATGGAAACCTCTACCTGTTCCTTGAGGCTTGATATAGACTTGAGTAGCAAACGAGTCTGCACAAGCAACAATTATTCAAAACAGAACCAATAGCAACTGAAATTCAGCATAAGAAAGTTGTATAGTTAATATCTGGCATTTATAATAGTATTGTAACAAACTTTCCTCATCTTGTATCATACATCTTGTCTGAGATCTGTCTAACAAGTCTGAGAATCCAACAATTACATTCCATTTATAGCTTTTAACAGCAATTGGCAAAAAGTAAAATATGGGTTATAACAGTTGGAAGTCTCAAGTTAGGTTACCTTAGTTTCTCTGGTTTGTATTAGTGCATTCTCAAATTGTTTCTGGAGATGCATAATGTCGGTGACCGTGAGGTCGTCGGACAATGGCTCGCCGAGCTTCCTACAAAAATATATGGGACAGCCTAGCTGTTCATATCACTTAACAAAGTTATAAATATATTAAATTAAGTAGAGGGAGCTAGGGATATGAAGTGGCTGCCTATCCACAGTTTGAAGGAGCTCCTCACATGTGAGGAAACTTGAATAATCATCCTGACATGGAAAACACAAAATAACAACCTTCACAATATGGAACATATATTTTTTCCATACAACTATGATCCTAGTGCTAAATTTTACGGAAATTAACCAAAACCGAGCACCACCACTACTTGCTAAACAAATCACACCCAACTAGGCTAATCCGTAAAACATGTTTCTCACACCTTAGCTTCTTTGTTTCGATATTTCAAAGAGTTGATGTCGTAATTACGTAATATAAAGTTATAAACCTTATGCTATTCACATGTTGCACAAAGTAAAAAAGTACATGTTTTTCCTTTCCCTAAAAACAAACCCTAAACCCACTTTAATTTCATAAACAGATAAGCTTACCTGTTGTGTGGAGGGACTTGCAGCTTTTGCCGCTGGATGATTATAATATCGTTGCAGGATCTTACTCATTCTGGATAGCAATTCAAGTTCAGCTAAGTGAGAATGTAAAAGAAAATACCAAAAAAACAAACGATACCAACTGCAAATGGGTAAAGAATTGACTTCTTGGTCAATAGTATAGTCACTAGGTATATATTTCATCACACAAAGAAATAAGTATTTAGTGAACATTCCAAATATTTTGAGCTGAATCATAAAATATAAGATAATGCAGGCACAAGGTAGCATAAATCTCATTACTCTAGGTTTGAATATTCTAGGCCCGGGAGTCAAGTATGTTGTTACAACTTGTTCTCACCAAGTCCAGTCTATAGCAAGAAAATCCACTTAGAATTCCTCGTACATCACAATAATTACAACTTAACAGATTTAAGATTTATAACCAAGAGGAGAGATAGAAAACAAATAAGAGCTACCACAAGTGGGTGACTACCTCACCAACTTGAGGTGAAGAACTTAATTCTTCATAAGGATTCGTTGAATTTTCTTTACAAGGAGATACTGTAAGGCTTTAACACATTTTAAACATTGAGCGATATGTAGGCTAAGAAATCCATATGGAAACAATGTGCATGAGCTTGTTGTCAGATGTTCACGACAATTATGGTTGGTATGGGCTATCAATAGATCAATGCCAATGACATGTTCATTTGACAATATGGATATGATATTTTGTCAATATATCTTGATGATATGGTTGCCAGGGAAAGATTGCCTAACTGAAATGAGATAGTTAAGGAAATCCATGTAAAGGACATAGAAACATGATATTTTTTTTTGCGATGAAGTATGAATTGGACTTTTTATATTTTTCCTTTGTAATTTTTTTTATTTATACCAATATTATGTAAGTTCTTATACAAAAGCCCCTATCCATGAGCTAAATTATACATGAATATAGTTTAAATGATTTTTTATTATAAAATGGCCCCTATAAGTGATGATTTTTGTGTCCGCCCCTGGAGATTGGGGAACCACTACATGCATAATTCAAGGAAAGGCATCATGGTTGACCATTACATCTATTCTTCATAGATATCTAAGTATACCATATCAAAATATGTGTTTACGTGAAAAAGAAATACACCGAATTGAAAAAATAGGCATGTCTAGTTGGATATGTTATAAAAAATAGTCATGTCTAGTTTGATATATAGTTGGATATGTATGGGTGTAGATTAGGATTCTAATGGTACTGATGAAGACAAATTAGACAACTATGATGTTTTATTATGATTAGGTCAACTAAACAACATTATGAACACTTAATGTGTTGAATATTACTTGAGACTTCTTTGTATCTATCTATCTATGTTTCATAATTGTCTTATAAGTAGTTTTTATGAAATTATCAACTTCACTCATAGTTCCTCAAGGTTATCGGGGTTTTTAACCTTGTAACCTAGTTATGCTTCACCTATATAAAGTGAGGTTCCACTTTCTTGTCGCCTAACTAAGATATTTATTCAAGATTGTTGATGTAATTATATTAGCTCTTTGATTGCTTATCCAAAACCAATGACCATAGGAAATCAGTTAAGATATGTGTTACTTATTGTTAACATAGTATATTTGACCGATGTTGCATTCCAGCAACCATACGAATGGAGAACAAAAAATAAAGGACCTATGCAAAGCTAGCCATTTTCGCGAGATCGCGACTGAAAAAGACCTTCATGTGGAGTGTAAGGACTAAATGAATCAATGGAGCTTAGCACATAAGAATACAAGACCTTAGATGTGTGTTGAAATGAACATAAGACTTCCACATATAACACATATAGATCCATCATGACCTGGGCATGCTCTAATATTATTTGAAAATGGGTCACTCACTCCTTGCAAAGGCCTTATAAGAAGGGGGACGGGGGCGTGTTTATCCAAGAATATATAGAAGAAACGTGATCACTACCAAGTTGATATAGGGCAAGAATGAGGGTTTCACTAGTAGTGATTAATGCTTGTCTATTTTGGACTACAGTTCGGAATAAAGTACTATATCTAGAAGATGTATTGTACTGATACACGTTGCTTAAAATGTCTTTGGCAAAAACCTTTGACCAAATACCATTCTTCGCATCCTAAATATTGCATTGTCTTCAAATTGGAATATCATTTACTTAGATCCCAACAATCCCTTTCTTCATTGGGGTTTAGAGAAAGAAATCTCCACGAAGCAAGCAACCACCGAACTTTGAGCAAGGTCCTCCTAACATTGGGGACTACCTATGCCCATTTATACCCTTATGCTCATTGGCCCATTTAATTCCTTTCAATTCTCATCTCCTTCATTTGTACCTCTCTACTACAATTGTTAACTAAATGAAGAAAAAGCCTACATTCATTAGGACATCAAATCATTTCTCATTTTCATGCATCACTTTGCCTTGCACATCAATAAATGCCTACGCCGATACATCTATTCGAAATTCAACCACAACAATGCTACCAAAATATGGGCCACACTTTCATTATTTCATTCCAAACATATGAAGTACTCACCCCGTCCCACTCAAGATGTTAACCCTTCCTTCTTAGGTTGTCCCACTTAAGATGTTCACTTTCCATATTTGGAAACAAATTCATCTCTCCTTATTAAACCACCCAACTACCTTTCCTTTCTCTACTATATTACACTAATAATTTTTCCTAAAACTCCGTGCCACTCCAGATTGTAGTTGGGTGGGACATCTTGAGTGGGATAGGGGTAAAATTTGTTTCCTTGTTTTAATATTGAATTTACACTATCAATATTATAAATTTAAACACTATAGGGACCACTCTCCCGTTACTTGGGTTTGGTGATCGCAACTGGAAAGATGTCCTTACATACGAAAAATACCAGGTTTCGATTACACACTAGTTGCCCGGCTGGACACAACTAGAGGACCGATAACTCATTGTTGTTAGCTTATCAAGAACTCATTATAACACTGCCTCTATTAAGTTGTGTTGTGTTATGTCATTTTTTAAACACCTGCTTAGTAATTTCATGCAAAAAAGCCCTAGATTCTTTATATTTTTTAATCAAAGCGAGCTATATGTATTTTATGGATTCAAAGGAGAAAACTTTTGAGAGTATAGTTAGAGATAAGCAAATAAAGTCTATACTTCAATCATTATTTATCTTTTATGAACAACATGACATCATTTATCATTAAGTGGAAATATTTTCCACATCCTCAGAAATGGTAATGTTTGTGCCACAACTATCTTTTGTCTTTAGGAAAATTAGGTCAGGGGATTGCTACAGTTAGAAATCTTAGGTGTTCTTCATTGAAATATCTCAAACATCTTTTACAAATTGCAAACAAAAATTGTTGAAGACCATGTGTTATTTGTAAATTTTAAGTATAGATACATTAGGTATTGTGCCAATATGATATAAACAAAGATATTTCAAAATAAAATCATGACTTGTTGAGCATAAAATTTGAAGGAAAAAAAAAAGCTTTTATAAGATGCATGTAATACCAAACACAGAGATGGACATAAAACAAGTACAAAGATGCATGTGATGCCAAACACCAAGATGTATTCAGAAACTACATCCAAGATAATCAAAGAGACATGCTTTAACAATGTTTTAAATTAAAATAGTAAGACATGTGTATTTATTAGAACAAAGAGCTAGTCATTGCCAATAATACAAATATCTGTAATAATATTAATAATAACCAATCAAGGAGATTCATTCAACAATGGCAAGGGTTGTGCTTGCTGGGAACATGATCCAACATGAACATGAATCCATGTTGTACATTTAGGTGATACAATGTAAATGAGAATAAACTATCTAACACTTATCACATTATATATCAAGTTAGCTAGTGATCTCTTATATGTACATATTGCTATGTTTCTTCAATCTAGGAAAGGGTAAAATATCTTCTAAGCCTTGAAAGGAAATATAGATTTTACCAAAAGTCAGCTTATTGCACAAGGATATGCCACTTTGATAAGTGCCATCATATTCCCATAAAAATACAAAATCATATAAACAAACATGTAGAGAATATCAAGGGCAGCTGGTATATTCACCTTATTCTCTCTTCAATTTCTTAAGAATATTGTATGTCACCTCAATCTAAAATTTTTAAAAATTGGTTAACTATTGTTGGCTGCTTATCTTGCTCTACATTTTCATATGTAGGTCCCTCCAATCTAATTAAGCAATCTAAAAGGTATATTTTGATTGATTAAGTTACAAACATTAGACTAGGGTTAAGCCACTATCCACATCCACATGCAGACATACACATGACACAGAAGGAAGATAACATATGAATGCAAATCTGCAGCTGAAAATGCTTCAATTAATTGCCTCCAATTAAATTACAGCAATCAGCCTTCCCAAAAGGAGGGGTGTTTATCTGAATTTAAGAAATGTCCATTGATTCTGCACTTGAATTGTTTTTTCAGTTCAATTTGAGTTCCAGTGAGTCCGAGCAGGCAAATTACATGGCAAAATTTGTATATAGAAATGTATATTGAGGGAACGAGAAGCTAAATAAAGCCACCATTAATTATGAGTGACATTGATTAAAATATTAGCATTAATTAAAAAATTAAAAAATAGTTAAACCTGGAGTTGCTGCTATACTGGTAGAGCTTGTTAGTAGAGGAAAAAATGATGAGGGCGACGTCCACATCGCAGAGCACCGATATCTCCTTGGCTTTTTTGAAAATTCCATTTCGGCGCTTGGAAAAGGTAGCCTGGCGCGAGCTTTTATCTTCGATTCGCTCAAGCTTGAGTCTCCTTCTTCCCATTGTTACAATTACCCATTGGAATTAGGTCTCAAAATCATTGATTTAAATAGGGAGGAAGAGGAAAGGATAGAGGAGGAGAAGAAGGGTTGAAACTTGAAACGCAGAGGCATGTGTGCAGAGGGTTTGGAAGAGATGACGTTGACGGATATTTCACCACGTCTGCTTTCATACTCATACATTTTATATTCACCTTTAAACTATGACCGACTTTATTATTTTACTATTTATTTATTACTATTAATACTCACTCACTTCTATAATAATAGAGACTTTTCTTTTTAGTACGATATTTAACAAAAATTATATATATTAGGTGAGTTAAGTAAAGAGATAATAAAATAGAAAATGAAAAAAGTAAAGAGACGAAGAGAAAAAAAAAATAAGAGAGAGTAAAGTAGGTATGAAAAAATGTGTTGACTTTTATTTAAAAAAAATGAAATGACTCTATTATTATGGAACGTACCAAAATTGCAAAATGACTTTATTACTATAAAACAAAGGGAGTACTTATTTGTATTATCTACTCCGTATTATCTATTATTATTACTTTTATTATGAATTTGAATTTTGGTTTAAATCTCTAATACTCCCTCCGTTCCTCCGTTCCATAGTTAAAATCATTTTGCTATTTTGGTACGTTCCATAATAATAGAGTTATTTTCCTTTTTAGTAAAAGTCAACACATTTTTCCACACCTACTTTACACTCTCTTACTTTATTTTCTCTTCATCATTCTACATTTTTTATTTTCCAATTTATTTTCCCTTTACTTTACTTACCTAATACAATTTTTCTTAATCTCTGTATCGAAAAGGAACGCCTCTATTACTATGGAATGGAGGGAGGGAGTACAATTTTACTACTAGTAAATAGCAAATGTCAAAGGGCGTAATGGTTAGGTTTGTATCAATAACCAGCATTCAAAAGCACAATGGGACAAAGAGAACCTTCATTTGGTCTGGTGTATAATTATATGAAGCATTTACTTGATTGAATTTCACGTGGCATCAATAGGATGTAGTAGTAATTTACTATATATAGTACATTGTTTAAGATTATCAATCGACTGAATAAAATAAATATTCCATGTTTCAGCCTTCTCTTTGCAATCTAGATAGATGTAAAATATAAACATTCAATTTCACGTGGCATCAATAGGATGTAGTAGTAATTTACTATATATAGTACATTGTTCAATCGACTGAATAAAATAAATATTCCATGTTTCAGCCTTTTTCTTTGCAATCTAGATAGATGTAAAATATAAACATTCAACCCAAGTGACGTAGAGTGACACGAGACTTGTCTATTTTTAATCAAATGATCAAAGAGTCGATACCTGTCTATGGAGTAGCTTTCAATCCTTGAGTCAATTGATTCACTCATTAAGATACCTACAAATCAGTGCGGGAAATAGTTATTGAACCCACCGATAAATATCCTTAGTAATATATCTTCATATTGCCTATCCGTATTCAAAAAATAGAAACATAGAAACATTTGAAACGACACGAGTTTTAATGTGCAATTGGTAAAGTAAGTGTGAAGAATTGGTAAAGTAAGAGAGTAAAAAAAATGAGTAAAGTAAGAGAGAGGAAGAGAAAAAGTAGTTAAAGTAGAGTTAATGGATTGAGAGGTCCATGTCCTAAAATAGTAAGATTCTAAAGTTTTTATTTTTAAGGAACGACCAAAAATGGAAATAGTTGCTATTTTAAAAAAACGGAGGGAGTATTAATATATAGCATTGCATGTATGATTTCTAATAAATAATTAAATAGCCATTAGATTCTTATATAAAAAAGGTGGATATTGGTTCTTGGTGCTTAGTTCTAGTCAAATACTAATAATCACATCTCAAATAATAATTAAGTATAACTATATGTTAGGATAGATAGTGAAAGCATACTACGAACTCTTTATTTGCATACAATGTTATTTTCTTATTTAAAACGAGAATAATCATTTTAACCTCATTGTGTTTTTGTTCTTTAATTTATTTAGAATAAAAGAGTCCAAATATATTTTGAATTGTAGGGTAAAAGATGATCGCGTCATTACTAAGGATCTCTTGTTTGGTTCCTTGCAAATTTGCAATCACGAATTAATACTCATAACCTAGAAATGAAATGAACTACCTATCATGAAATGCATAATTAAACTCTCCTAACCTAGAAAGCACTAAAAAGACCACAATGTTAATAAGTGAAAGATGAAAGCTCATATTTGATTATTTCTAAATTAATGTTTATAACATTGAGCATACATCATTAATTTTCTCACTTTAATTTACAGTAGGTTTTGTAGTTTTGTAACCTTATTCAACCCTGACACCTCATACAATACTAATTACTGACTAAAGGTACTAGCGTTATTTTTGCAATAAATATGTGTCATGATAATGGCACCCTAGACTATTATAGTAATTCGAACATGAGATGTGAGATCAATATTAACTTCGATAGTTACTCAAGTTAATGCTTGTTTGTTCAATTAATTGGAAACTAGCTTGATGAGTAAGCCCGAACTTAGCAAAAAAAAGAAAGAAAAATATAATTTTTGAATGATACTTCCTATCCGCGAACAAGAGTCCCGATTTAATTTTACCATAAATGGTGATAGGATCTCACCTTCCATTAACTCATTCCACTCATATTTTATTTAAAACTAATATATACAAATGAAATATCTATTCTTAGCATTTTTTTAAAACCCGTGCCATCAAGAAATGAGACTTCTAATGAGGACTATAATGTACGTATATTATATATATATATTGCTAGGATTACGCCCCGTTTCATGGGCCTCAATAATTTGGATCCGAACTCATGAAGGAGTGGATAAATGGGCTTTTGGGCCTCAATAATTTAGGCCCAAAATCATGACGCTTTTCACTGTCAGCTCGAAATCGGGCATGTTCATATGAATGAAAGTGTCATAATAAATCTCTAATCGATTTGACAAAATTAGTGAAAAAAAAGGACAAAGACACCGTTTAGTAGGAAATAGAATGTCAGTGATGCAGTTAAACACGCCTATTATGAAAAACCACATGCATTCCACCACGTACACCAATACTTATTTATTTTCCGTACGGACTAATGTACTATACTAGGATATCATTCAACACAAAATCTATTTAGATTATATATAATCACTCCATATTACAAATACAAATAGTAGAAGCTTATTCAATCTTCACTCTTCAGGGTGGACCAAAAAGAGACTGAAGATTGCATGAACACAACACTTATACACATATATATATCCCTTGCGTTCTCAGAGGCAGAGATAATCACTTATTCAGGAACCGAGTTCAGATCAATCGCAACTCTCTTCCTCTTCTTCTTTCTCTCGCTCTTGCTTTCATTCACCTGTATTCAATATTTCGGTGAGCTCATCTTGATTCTACTTTCCAGCATCACCAATTCCAATTTTTTTTTTTTATATAACTAATCTATATATGTGTATATGTACCTTCCCCTGCAGCACCATATTCTCTTCCTCCAGCTGCTTCTCCTGTGAAAAAACCAGCACGAGATCAATGAGGTAACTTCACATTTCTCTTTTACATTATAATAATGGCTTAGGCGTCTCCACCAAAAATAGGAGATGGAAACCTCTACCTGTTCCTTGAGGCTTGATATGGACTTGAGTAGCAAACGTGTCTGCACAAGCAACAATTAATCAAAATATTAGTACACCATAAAAGAGAGAATCAATAGTAATGAAAATTAAGCATAAGAAACCAACAATTGAATTCCATTTATAGATTTTATATAACAGCAAGTAGGTACCTTAGTTTCTCTGGTTTGCATTAGTGCAGTCTCAAATTGTTTCTGGAGATGCATTAAGTCGGTGATCGTGAGGTCGTCGGACGATGGCTCGCCGAGCTTCCTACAAAAATATATGGGACAGCCTAGCTGTTCATATCACTTAACAAAGTTATAAACATATTAAGTTAAGTAGAGGGAGCTAGGGATATGAAGTGGCTGCCTATCCACAATTTGAAGGAGCTCCTCACATGTGAGGTAACTTGAATAATCATCCTGACATGGAAAACACAAAATAACATCCTTAACAATATGGAACATATATGTTTTCCATACAACTATGATCCTAGTGCTAAATTTTACGGAAATGAACCAAAACCGAGCACCACCACTACTTGCTAAACAAATCACACCCAACTAGGCTAATCCGTAAAACATGTTTCTCACACCTTAGCTTCTTTGTTTCGATATTTCAAAGAGTTGATGTCGTAATTACGTAATATAAAGTTATAAACCTTATGCTATTCACATGTTGCACAAAGTAAAAAAGTACATGTTTTTCCTTTCCCTAAAAACAAACCCTAAACCCACTTTAATTTCATAAACAGATAAGCTTACCTGTTGTGTGGAGGGACTTGCAGCTTTTGCCGCTGGATGATTATGATATCGTTGCAGGATCTTACTCATTCTGGATAGCAATTCAAGTTCAGCTAAGTGAGAATGTAAAAGAAAATACCAAAAAAACAAACGATACCAACTGCAAATGGGTAAAGAATTGACTTCTTGGTCAATAGTATAGTCACTAGGTATATATTTCATCACACAAAGAAATAAGTATTTAGTGAACATTCCAAATATTTTGAGCTGAATCATAAAATATAAGATAATGCAGGCACAAGGTAGCATAAATCTCATTACTCTAGGTTTGAATATTCTAGGCCCGGGAGTCAAGTATGTTGTTACAACTTGTTCTCACCAAGTCCAGTCTATAGCAAGAAAATCCACTTAGAATTCCTCGTACATCACAATAATTACAACTTAACAGATTTAAGATTTATAACCAAGAGGAGAGATAGAAAACAAATAAGAGCTACCACAAGTGGGTGACTACCTCACCAACTTGAGGTGAAGAACTTAATTCTTCATAAGGATTCGTTGAATTTTCTTTACAAGGAGATACTGTAAGGCTTTAACACATTTTAAACATTGAGCGATATGTAGGCTAAGAAATCCATATGGAAACAATGTGCATGAGCTTGTTGTCAGATGTTCACGACAATTATGGTTGGTATGGGCTATCAATAGATCAATGCCAATGACATGTTCATTTGACAATATGGATATGATATTTTGTCAATATATCTTGATGATATGGTTGCCAGGGAAAGATTGCCTAACTGAAATGAGATAGTTAAGGAAATCCATGTAAAGGACATAGAAACATGATATTTTTTTTTGCGATGAAGTATGAATTGGACTTTTTATATTTTTCCTTTGTAATTTTTTTTATTTATACCAATATTATGTAAGTTCTTATACAAAAGCCCCTATCCATGAGCTAAATTATACATGAATATAGTTTAAATGATTTTTTATTATAAAATGGCCCCTATAAGTGATGATTTCTGTGTCCGCCCCTGGAGATTGGGGAACCACTACATGCATAATTCAAGGAAAGGCATCATGGTTGACCATTACATCTATTCTTCATAGATATCTAAGTATACCATATCAAAATATGTGTTTACGTGAAAAAGAAATACACCGAATTGAAAAAATAGGCATGTCTAGTTGGATATGTTATAAAAAATAGTCATGTCTAGTTTGATATATAGTTGGATATGTATGGGTGTAGATTAGGATTCTAATGGTACTGATGAAGACAAATTAGACAACTATGATGTTTTATTATGATTAGGTCAACTAAACAACATTATGAACACTTAATGTGTTGAATATTACTTGAGACTTCTTTGTATCTATCTATCTATGTTTCATAATTGTCTTATAAGTAGTTTTTATGAAATTATCAACTTCACTCATAGTTCCTCAAGGTTATCGGGGTTTTTAACCTTGTAACCTAGTTATGCTTCACCTATATAAAGTGAGGTTCCACTTTCTTGTCGCCTAACTAAGATATTTATTCAAGATTGTTGATGTAATTATATTAGCTCTTTGATTGCTTATCCAAAACCAATGACCATAGGAAATCAGTTAAGATATGTGTTACTTATTGTTAACATAGTATATTTGACCGATGTTGCATTCCAGCAACCATACGAATGGAGAACAAAAAATAAAGGACCTATGCAAAGCTAGCCATTTTCGCGAGATCGCGGCTGAAAAAGACCTTCATGTGGAGTGTAAGGACTAAATGAATCAATGGAGCTTAGCACATAAGAATACAAGACCTTAGATGTGTGTTGAAATGAACATAAGACTTCCACATATAACACATATAGATCCATCATGACCTGGGCATGCTCTAATATTATTTGAAAATGGGTCACTCACTCCTTGCAAAGGCCTTATAAGAAGGGGGACGGGGGCGTGTTTATCCAAGAATATATAGAAGAAACGTGATCACTACCAAGTTGATATAGGGCAAGAATGAGGGTTTCACTAGTAGTGATTAATGCTTGTCTATTTTGGACTACAGTTCGGAATAAAGTACTATATCTAGAAGATGTATTGTACTGATACACGTTGCTTAAAATGTCTTTGGCAAAAACCTTTGACCAAATACCATTCTTCGCATCCTAAATATTGCATTGTCTTCAAATTGGAATATCATTTACTTAGATCCCAACAATCCCTTTCTTCATTGGGGTTTAGAGAAAGAAATCTCCACGAAGCAAGCAACCACCGAACTTTGAGCAAGGTCCTCCTAACATTGGGGACTACCTATGCCCATTTATACCCTTATGCTCATTGGCCCATTTAATTCCTTTCAATTCTCATCTCCTTCATTTGTACCTCTCTACTACAATTGTTAACTAAATGAAGAAAAAGCCTACATTCATTAGGACATCAAATCATTTCTCATTTTCATGCATCACTTTGCCTTGCACATCAATAAATGCCTACGCCGATACATCTATTCGAAATTCAACCACAACAATGCTACCAAAATATGGGCCACACTTTCATTATTTCATTCCAAACATATGAAGTACTCACCCCGTCCCACTCAAGATGTTAACCCTTCCTTCTTAGGTTGTCCCACTTAAGATGTTCACTTTCCATATTTGGAAACAAATTCATCTCTCCTTATTAAACCACCCAACTACCTTTCCTTTCTCTACTATATTACACTAATAATTTTTCCTAAAACTCCGTGCCACTCCAGATTGTAGTTGGGTGGGACATCTTGAGTGGGATAGGGGTAAAATTTGTTTCCTTGTTTTAATATTGAATTTACACTATCAATATTATAAATTTAAACACTATAGGGACCACTCTCCCGTTACTTGGGTTTGGTGATCGCAACTGGAAAGATGTCCTTACATACGAAAAATACCAGGTTTCGATTACACACTAGTTGCCCGGCTGGACACAACTAGAGGACCGATAACTCATTGTTGTTAGCTTATCAAGAACTCATTATAACACTGCCTCTATTAAGTTGTGTTGTGTTATGTCATTTTTTAAACACCTGCTTAGTAATTTCATGCAAAAAAGCCCTAGATTCTTTATATTTTTTAATCAAAGCGAGCTATATGTATTTTATGGATTCAAAGGAGAAAACTTTTGAGAGTATAGTTAGAGATAAGCAAATAAAGTCTATACTTCAATCATTATTTATCTTTTATGAACAACATGACATCATTTATCATTAAGTGGAAATATTTTCCACATCCTCAGAAATGGTAATGTTTGTGCCACAACTATCTTTTGTCTTTAGGAAAATTAGGTCAGGGGATTGCTACAGTTAGAAATCTTAGGTGTTCTTCATTGAAATATCTCAAACATCTTTTACAAATTGCAAACAAAAATTGTTGAAGACCATGTGTTATTTGTAAATTTTAAGTATAGATACATTAGGTATTGTGCCAATATGATATAAACAAAGATATTTCAAAATAAAATCATGACTTGTTGAGCATAAAATTTGAAGGAAAAAAAAAAGCTTTTATAAGATGCATGTAATACCAAACACAGAGATGGACATAAAACAAGTACAAAGATGCATGTGATGCCAAACACCAAGATGTATTCAGAAACTACATCCAAGATAATCAAAGAGACATGCTTTAACAATGTTTTAAATTAAAATAGTAAGACATGTGTATTTATTAGAACAAAGAGCTAGTCATTGCCAATAATACAAATATCTGTAATAATATTAATAATAACCAATCAAGGAGATTCATTCAACAATGGCAAGGGTTGTGCTTGCTGGGAACATGATCCAACATGAACATGAATCCATGTTGTACATTTAGGTGATACAATGTAAATGAGAATAAACTATCTAACACTTATCACATTATATATCAAGTTAGCTAGTGATCTCTTATATGTACATATTGCTATGTTTCTTCAATCTAGGAAAGGGTAAAATATCTTCTAAGCCTTGAAAGGAAATATAGATTTTACCAAAAGTCAGCTTATTGCACAAGGATATGCCACTTTGATAAGTGCCATCATATTCCCATAAAAATACAAAATCATATAAACAAACATGTAGAGAATATCAAGGGCAGCTGGTATATTCACCTTATTCTCTCTTCAATTTCTTAAGAATATTGTATGTCACCTCAATCTAAAATTTTTAAAAATTGGTTAACTATTGTTGGCTGCTTATCTTGCTCTACATTTTCATATGTAGGTCCCTCCAATCTAATTAAGCAATCTAAAAGGTATATTTTGATTGATTAAGTTACAAACATTAGACTAGGGTTAAGCCACTATCCACATCCACATGCAGACATACACATGACACAGAAGGAAGATAACATATGAATGCAAATCTGCAGCTGAAAATGCTTCAATTAATTGCCTCCAATTAAATTACAGCAATCAGCCTTCCCAAAAGGAGGGGTGTTTATCTGAATTTAAGAAATGTCCATTGATTCTGCACTTGAATTGTTTTTTCAGTTCAATTTGAGTTCCAGTGAGTCCGAGCAGGCAAATTACATGGCAAAATTTGTATATAGAAATGTATATTGAGGGAACGAGAAGCTAAATAAAGCCACCATTAATTATGAGTGACATTGATTAAAATATTAGCATTAATTAAAAAATTAAAAAATAGTTAAACCTGGAGTTGCTGCTATACTGGTAGAGCTTGTTAGTAGAGGAAAAAATGATGAGGGCGACGTCCACATCGCAGAGCACCGATATCTCCTTGGCTTTTTTGAAAATTCCATTTCGGCGCTTGGAAAAGGTAGCCTGGCGCGAGCTTTTATCTTCGATTCGCTCAAGCTTGAGTCTCCTTCTTCCCATTGTTACAATTACCCATTGGAATTAGGTCTCAAAATCATTGATTTAAATAGGGAGGAAGAGGAAAGGATAGAGGAGGAGAAGAAGGGTTGAAACTTGAAACGCAGAGGCATGTGTGCAGAGGGTTTGGAAGAGATGACGTTGACGGATATTTCACCACGTCTGCTTTCATACTCATACATTTTATATTCACCTTTAAACTATGACCGACTTTATTATTTTACTATTTATTTATTACTATTAATACTCACTCACTTCTATAATAATAGAGACTTTTCTTTTTAGTACGATATTTAACAAAAATTATATATATTAGGTGAGTTAAGTAAAGAGATAATAAAATAGAAAATGAAAAAAGTAAAGAGACGAAGAGAAAAAAAAAATAAGAGAGAGTAAAGTAGGTATGAAAAAATGTGTTGACTTTTATTTAAAAAAAATGAAATGACTCTATTATTATGGAACGTACCAAAATTGCAAAATGACTTTATTACTATAAAACAAAGGGAGTACTTATTTGTATTATCTACTCCGTATTATCTATTATTATTACTTTTATTATGAATTTGAATTTTGGTTTAAATCTCTAATACTCCCTCCGTTCCTCCGTTCCATAGTTAAAATCATTTTGCTATTTTGGTACGTTCCATAATAATAGAGTTATTTTCCTTTTTAGTAAAAGTCAACACATTTTTCCACACCTACTTTACACTCTCTTACTTTATTTTCTCTTCATCATTCTACATTTTTTATTTTCCAATTTATTTTCCCTTTACTTTACTTACCTAATACAATTTTTCTTAATCTCTGTATCGAAAAGGAACGCCTCTATTACTATGGAATGGAGGGAGGGAGTACAATTTTACTACTAGTAAATAGCAAATGTCAAAGGGCGTAATGGTTAGGTTTGTATCAATAACCAGCATTCAAAAGCACAATGGGACAAAGAGAACCTTCATTTGGTCTGGTGTATAATTATATGAAGCATTTACTTGATTGAATTTCACGTGGCATCAATAGGATGTAGTAGTAATTTACTATATATAGTACATTGTTTAAGATTATCAATCGACTGAATAAAATAAATATTCCATGTTTCAGCCTTCTCTTTGCAATCTAGATAGATGTAAAATATAAACATTCAATTTCACGTGGCATCAATAGGATGTAGTAGTAATTTACTATATATAGTACATTGTTCAATCGACTGAATAAAATAAATATTCCATGTTTCAGCCTTTTTCTTTGCAATCTAGATAGATGTAAAATATAAACATTCAACCCAAGTGACGTAGAGTGACACGAGACTTGTCTATTTTTAATCAAATGATCAAAGAGTCGATACCTGTCTATGGAGTAGCTTTCAATCCTTGAGTCAATTGATTCACTCATTAAGATACCTACAAATCAGTGCGGGAAATAGTTATTGAACCCACCGATAAATATCCTTAGTAATATATCTTCATATTGCCTATCCGTATTCAAAAAATAGAAACATAGAAACATTTGAAACGACACGAGTTTTAATGTGCAATTGGTAAAGTAAGTGTGAAGAATTGGTAAAGTAAGAGAGTAAAAAAAATGAGTAAAGTAAGAGAGAGGAAGAGAAAAAGTAGTTAAAGTAGAGTTAATGGATTGAGAGGTCCATGTCCTAAAATAGTAAGATTCTAAAGTTTTTATTTTTAAGGAACGACCAAAAATGGAAATAGTTGCTATTTTAAAAAAACGGAGGAAGTATTAATATATAGCATTGCATGTATGATTTCTAATAAATAATTAAATAGCCATTAGATTCTTATATAAAAAAGGTGGATATTGGTTCTTGGTGCTTAGTTCTAGTCAAATACTAATAATCACATCTCAAATAATAATTAAGTATAACTATATGTTAGGATAGATAGTGAAAGCATACTACGAACTCTTTATTTGCATACAATGTTATTTTCTTATTTAAAACGAGAATAATCATTTTAACCTCATTGTGTTTTTGTTCTTTAATTTATTTAGAATAAAAGAGTCCAAATATATTTTGAATTGTAGGGTAAAAGATGATCGCGTCATTACTAAGGATCTCTTGTTTGGTTCCTTGCAAATTTGCAATCACGAATTAATACTCATAACCTAGAAATGAAATGAACTACCTATCATGAAATGCATAATTAAACTCTCCTAACCTAGAAAGCACTAAAAAGACCACAATGTTAATAAGTGAAAGATGAAAGCTCATATTTGATTATTTCTAAATTAATGTTTATAACATTGAGCATACATCATTAATTTTCTCACTTTAATTTACAGTAGGTTTTGTAGTTTTGTAACCTTATTCAACCCTGACACCTCATACAATACTAATTACTGACTAAAGGTACTAGCGTTATTTTTGCAATAAATATGTGTCATGATAATGGCACCCTAGACTATTATAGTAATTCGAACATGAGATGTGAGATCAATATTAACTTCGATAGTTACTCAAGTTAATGCTTGTTTGTTCAATTAATTGGAAACTAGCTTGATGAGTAAGCCCGAACTTAGCAAAAAAAAGAAAGAAAAATATAATTTTTGAATGATACTTCCTATCCGCGAACAAGAGTCCCGATTTAATTTTACCATAAATGGTGATAGGATCTCACCTTCCATTAACTCATTCCACTCATATTTTATTTAAAACTAATATATACAAATGAAATATCTATTCTTAGCATTTTTTTAAAACCCGTGCCATCAAGAAATGAGACTTCTAATGAGGACTATAATGTACGTATATTATATATATATATTGCTAGGATTACGCCCCGTTTCATGGGCCTCAATAATTTGGATCCGAACTCATGAAGGAGTGGATAAATGGGCTTTTGGGCCTCAATAATTTAGGCCCAAAATCATGACGCTTTTCACTGTCAGCTCGAAATCGGGCATGTTCATATGAATGAAAGTGTCATAATAAATCTCTAATCGATTTGACAAAATTAGTGAAAAAAAAGGACAAAGACACCGTTTAGTAGGAAATAGAATGTCAGTGATGCAGTTAAACACGCCTATTATGAAAAACCACATGCATTCCACCACGTACACCAATACTTATTTATTTTCCGTACGGACTAATGTACTATACTAGGATATCATTCAACACAAAATCTATTTAGATTATATATAATCACTCCATATTACAAATACAAATAGTAGAAGCTTATTCAATCTTCACTCTTCAGGGTGGACCAAAAAGAGACTGAAGATTGCATGAACACAACACTTATACACATATATATATCCCTTGCGTTCTCAGAGGCAGAGATAATCACTTATTCAGGAACCGAGTTCAGATCAATCGCAACTCTCTTCCTCTTCTTCTTTCTCTCGCTCTTGCTTTCATTCACCTGTATTCAATATTTCGGTGAGCTCATCTTGATTCTACTTTCCAGCATCACCAATTCCAATTTTTTTTTTTTATATAACTAATCTATATATGTGTATATGTACCTTCCCCTGCAGCACCATATTCTCTTCCTCCAGCTGCTTCTCCTGTGAAAAAACCAGCACGAGATCAATGAGGTAACTTCACATTTCTCTTTTACATTATAATAATGGCTTAGGCGTCTCCACCAAAAATAGGAGATGGAAACCTCTACCTGTTCCTTGAGGCTTGATATGGACTTGAGTAGCAAACGTGTCTGCACAAGCAACAATTAATCAAAATATTAGTACACCATAAAAGAGAGAATCAATAGTAATGAAAATTAAGCATAAGAAACCAACAATTGAATTCCATTTATAGATTTTATATAACAGCAAGTAGGTACCTTAGTTTCTCTGGTTTGCATTAGTGCAGTCTCAAATTGTTTCTGGAGATGCATTAAGTCGGTGATCGTGAGGTCGTCGGACGATGGCTCGCCGAGCTTCCTACAAAAATATATGGGACAGCCTAGCTGTTCATATCACTTAACAAAGTTATAAACATATTAAGTTAAGTAGAGGGAGCTAGGGATATGAAGTGGCTGCCTATCCACAATTTGAAGGAGCTCCTCACATGTGAGGTAACTTGAATAATCATCCTGACATGGAAAACACAAAATAACATCCTTAACAATATGGAACATATATGTTTTCCATACAACTATGATCCTAGTGCTAAATTTTACGGAAATGAACCAAAACCGAGCACCACCACTACTTGCTAAACAAATCACACCCAACTAGGCTAATCCGTAAAACATGTTTCTCACACCTTAGCTTCTTTGTTTCGATATTTCAAAGAGTTGATGTCGTAATTACGTAATATAAAGTTATAAACCTTATGCTATTCACATGTTGCACAAAGTAAAAAAGTACATGTTTTTCCTTTCCCTAAAAACAAACCCTAAACCCACTTTAATTTCATAAACAGATAAGCTTACCTGTTGTGTGGAGGGACTTGCAGCTTTTGCCGCTGGATGATTATGATATCGTTGCAGGATCTTACTCATTCTGGATAGCAATTCAAGTTCAGCTAAGTGAGAAAAATATGTCCATTGTAACACTCACATATCCATTTCGTATTCCACCAAATGATTCCAACACAATATATAAAACATATCCATTGTACCACTCACATATCCATATTTTATTCCACTAAATACTCTCAATACAACGTAAACATATTCATTGCACCAAGCATATATCCATATCATCACCACCAAACACATATCATATCAAGCAAGTAATCTACTTATTCACTTTACTTATACACATAACAATTAATCACTTAACACATATAAATTAAAAACATGATTTATACATACCTACTCATGCCAAAGATTCAAAATCTTGATTTATAGCTTTAGAACATCAAGATCACTATTTTTTCCCCCTTATTTCCTTCTCCCTCCTAACTCTCGATTTCTTTTTTTCCTCTTTTCTCTCTCGATGTTCTTCCCTTTTCTTTTATTATTCTCCCTCCTATATAAAAAGATTCATCTTCACCTTACTACACGCGTCAAATGCATGAGACGATAAGACCAGCTCTTCCTCTTTCTTTTCTTACATGTGTCCCTATGTGTAATCAAATATATACATATTTTATCAAAGAACTCAAGCTACATATGTATAAATACTTTCACTCTTAAAATATTGGACAACATTTCTTATACAAACACATACTCGTACACGTATATATGTATATAGTTTTGTTTCTTTCATTAGTTAAATATTTAAATTGGTATATACATTCTTAATATACATAGTTTAATTATACTGAACTATATAATTTTAATATAATACCAATGCTTATAAATATTATATTCATAGTATTATTTACAAAATAATCTACATAAAATATAAAATGATACCTACTTTGGTCAAGGATGTTACAATTTCTTTCATAATATTCTGTAATATGCCAACACAAGAGAAGCCAATCTCCACAAACATAAGAGGGAGTATAAAGCCAAGTTGTTCACCATGCTAGATGAACCTTTAGTATAATTTTGAGATACAAATGATCATGACATCTTAATACTCCTAATAAGTAAACTTGCCCATTTTTACAAACCAGACAATCAAACGCATCAATTCCCTTAAATATGTCTCATACGTTGTAGGGCAAGATATCGTTTATGCTTACCGTTCTCCAAATTTCCAGGATGTTAATACTCATTGTTTCACCAAATTTATTACAAATGCATGGTTCGATCACCTCCTCCCCCTAATAAGAACAAAGAGCTAAGATGCTAACGAGATGTGTATTCTTTTGTTATAATAGATAAGAGAAATATAAAAGATTATACAAAATCCATACGTACTGGTCAACATTCTATAACCTAGCAAGAGCTAATAAGATCTTTTCTACCTAGATTTTTATCGTCCAAAGATCCAATGGCTCATTTCTTGAATGTCAAAGTGACTCCTTTCAGGGGCATTTACTTTTGAGGATAAGTCAAAGTAGAGAAGAATAAGTATAAGCTAATTCATTGTTTGCTAAGATGGATTGGAAATTTGGAATACCCTATGCCTTTGATAATTTCTCATTTTACTTGATTCAAATTCTATCGTTGAAAAGGTATATTAGAGAAACCCTAATAACAAGGAGAAAAATACTTATATGTCTTAACAAGCATGAAATGGAAATGACACTTCAATGTCAGGTATGTGTAATATAAGTTTTTTAAGGTTTTCTTTATTCTCTATATCATTACCTCTATTTTTCCTTCTAAAGCATAGGAGTAGAAATTGGGGCTTGGGTGGAGCAGAGAATGTAGAGGAGAAACAAACCAACTAAGGATCATTGCGGCAGCCAAGATCAACGTGCCTTAAAGTTCCTTACCCATAATGGCCTCAATTCCCGAAGAACATTTTCCACCACCGTGATGGCGTGATCTAGATGATATGATCGGTCACTTTTCTCCGATATAAGAGACAAGAGGACTTCTTGAAATAATGCATTACACGATTGTTATACCCACATCTTGGCACGTAGGAAAGGAAGATCCAAAGTGGAGAAGATTATGTTAAAGGTATTGGGTGACCTCAATCATATATATCTTATCAACCATGAAATGTAAACGCCATCTAACGTAGGGTATGTGTAATCTAAGGTTTTATTAGGTTTTCTTTCTTCACTATATCATTAACTTTATTTCGTCTTCTAAAGCATAAAAGTGGAAACAAACTAAGGTGGTACTGAAAATGTAGAAGAGAGAGTAACAAAATGAGAATCATATGCTTGCGCCGACTAAGAACAATGTATATGCCATCTAATCTAGGGTATGTGTAATCTAAGGTTTTTTTAGGTTTTCTTTCTTCGCTATATCATTAACTTTATTTCTTCTTCTAAAGCATAAAAGTGGAAACAAACTAAGGTGGTACTGAAATTGACTTTGGCAAACTTATGATCAAATACCATCCATCTCATCCTAAAATTGCGGTGTCTTCAAATTGGAATATCATTTAACAATCCTTTTTTCCTCATGGTGACCTTTTTCATGGTGATTTTGGAGGAAGAAACCTACATGAAGCAACCATTGGGCTTTGAGCAAGGTCCTCTCAACACGGTTTGTAAGTTGAACTAAACCTATATGGTTTAACGCAAGCACCGAGCTAGACGTTTCTCATTGTTCAGTCCATGCTACTCTATCTTGGTTCCCTAGACACATCTTCGTTGACCATGCTTGAAAAACAAAAACCACTTATCTTTTGATCTATGTGGACGATATGCTTCGCCCTTGATCATCCACAATAGTCATTCGAGAAGTTATTAACAAGTTTAACAACTAATTTTTCCTCAAGATCTAGGAGAAGTAATATATTTTCTTTGAACATAAATTGTGCGTACCACGCAAGGACTCCACTTGAGCCTAACAACGTCATTGGTTCTTCAAAGAGTGCACATGATCGATGCAAATGGGTATCTTAAACCTAAGATATCAGGCTAGAGAATGCCTAAAATTGAAAAGAACCCAACAATTGAGAAAAATTGCATAGATAGTTAATGGAGCATTGCAATACGCTACCATCACAAGGCCAAAAATAAGGTATTGTCTTAGGTAGTAAGTGAATTCACTTGGGTAAGTTCCCTACTTTATGAACTATGGATACATTGTCTAATTACTACATTTATTTAGGTAGATAAATGCATTGTGTTGCATGCTAGAACAAAACATATTGAGCTTGATATACACTTTGTGAGAGATAGGGTTGCATCTTGAACGGTCGAATTGAGGCATGTGCCATCCTTGTACCAAATCACATATATTTTATGGATTCAAAGGAGAAAAACTTTTGAGATTATATTAATAGATAAGAAAATATAGTCTATAATTCAATCATTATTCATCTTTTATGAACAATATTACATCTTTTATGGATACAAAGAGAGATGCTTTAATGATGTTTTAAATAAAATAGTTAGATAAGAAACTACATCTAAGATAACATGCTTTAACAATGTTTTAAATGAAATACTTAAGTAACTACATCTAAGATAACATGATTTAACAATGTTTTAAATGAAATACTTAAGTAACTACATCTAAGATAACATGATTTAACAATGTTTTAAATGAAAAACAGTAAGATCAGAAACTACATCTAAAGATTATAAAATAGACATGCTTTAACAATGTTTTAAATGAATAGTAAGACATGTGTATTTATGAGTACAAAGAGCTAGTCATTGGCAATAGTACTAAAATATGCAAAAATAATAATACTGGCTAATCAAGCTGATTCCATTAAAAATGGCAAGGGTTGTGCTTGTTGGGGACATGATCCAACATCCATGTTGTACATTTAGGTGAAAAAGTGTGAATGAGACTAAAGTACCTAAAACATATCCCAATATTTATCAAGTTAGCTAGTGATCTCTTATAGTATGCTATAGTAGTATATTGCTATACATCTTCCCTCATGAGAAGAGGGTAAAATATGTTCTAAGCATTGAAAGGAAATATAGACAAGTTGCCAAAAGTCACCTTCTGCACAAGGATATGCCCCTTTGATGAATGCAAGTATATTTTCATAAAAACAAAATCACATAAACAAACATGTAGTAGTACTAAATATCAAGGGCAGTTGGTATATTCACCTTATTCTCTCTCTTTAACTATAAAAACAAAATCACATAAACAAACATGTAGTAGTACTAAATATCAAGGGCAGTTGTTATATTCACCTTATTCTCTCTCTTTAACTATAAAAACAAAATCACATAAACAAACATGTAGTAGTACTAAATATCAAGGGCAGTTGTTATATTCACCTTATTCTCTCCTTAATCTCTTTAATTACATGTCACCTAAAATCTGAAAATTGGTTAACTGTTGGTGGCTGCTTATATTTTGATACTACTATTATGTAGGAGCACTACATTTTGATTGATTAACTTTCAAACAGTTGACTAGGGTTAAGATTCTATTCACATGCAGATATACACACACAATAAATAGATTATAACATTCAAGAATACAAAGCTGCAGCTGAAAAGACTTCAATTAAGTGCCTCTAATTAAACTATAGCAAGCAGGCTTCCCACAAAGGAGGGGTGTTTATCTGAATTTAAGAAATGTCCAACTCCATTGAAGATTAATTGTTTTTTTCAGTTCAATTTCAATTCCAGTGAGCCTGAGCAGGAAAATACATGGCACAATCTACATATATAGAATAATAGAAATATATAGTGAAGGAACGAGAAGTGAATTAAAGCCACCATTAATTAAGGCATTGATTAAAATGTTAAGAGAAATTTAATCACCAAAGGCATTAATTAAAAAAATTAAAAAATAAAATAATTAAACCTGGAGTTGCTGCTGTACTGGTAGAGCTTGCCGGGAGAGGAAAAGATGATGAGGGCGACGTCGACATCGCAGAGCACCGATAACTCCTTTGCCTTTTTGAACAATCCTTTTCTTCGCTTGGAGAAGGTAACCTGACGCGAGCTTTTATCTTCGATTCGCTCAATCTTGACTTTCCTTCTCCCCATTGTTACGATTACCCATTGGAATTAGGTCTCAAAATCATTGATTTAAATAAGGAGGAAGAGGAAAGGGGATAAAGGAGAAGAAAGGGTTGAAACTTGAAACGCAGAGGCATGTGTGCAGAAGGATTGAAAGAGATGACGTTGACGGATTTATCACCACTTCTGCTTTCATACAAATACATTTCATTCCTTATTATATTCACTTTGAAATTATGGCCGACTGTTTTATTATTTTCTATTTATAGTGAATTAAATTACTACTATTATTTTAAGTGTAAATAGAAATTACTCCCGTAACAAAATTACACTTTAACTAACTAACTAATATTGTCTTAATTAAAACCCCCTCTTCTTGTTTAAAATAAACTAGTATAGATAGTTTGGGATAAGACAAAACTATAAAATACGAATAATATGAGATAGAGGGAGTATTATTATTATGGACTTAGAATTTTGGATTAATTCTCTAATATGATTTTTGCAATACTCCCCTAGTCTCATAATTTTTTCATTTTATTGGTCCGTCCTATAAAAATAGTCAATTTTTATTTTCGGTATTTTTTTCTCTCTCTAATGGGATGAAATTCATTTTACATTAACGATACTTTAATTACTTTTTTTTTTTCTATCTATCTCACTTTATCAATTGCGTATTAAAATTTATATCGTCTCAAGAATTTCAATTTTTATGAGAGGAAGAGAGTACAGAATAGAATAACTCAAAGAGTGTAAAATAGTTAGGTTTGTTTCAACTTTCAATAACTAGCATTCAAGAGCACAATGGGACAAAAGAACCTTCATTTGGTCTGATTTATAATTACTACACAAAGCATTTAATTGATTAAAGTTCAGGTTGCATCAATAGGTGTAAGTATTTAATTTAACTAAATGAATTGTTTAAGATTATCTATCGACTGAATACAATAAATATTCCATGTTTCAGTAAAATGTAGAGGTAAAAAATATTCCACGTTTCATATTTAGTTTAATAAATTGAGTTGGGCATTACATTTACATATGCATATATTGAGTTGGGCATTACATTTACATATGCATATGTTCGTTTTAATAAATGGAGTTGGGTAGTCAATTATAATCAATAGTAATTAAACAAAAATAATTTAGGAAAACCTCCACTTACAAAAAGTGACAAAGCACTGTTTTTTTTGGGATAAGTTTTGAGAGATGAGTTTCCTCGCACAGAGACAAAATATCAATCTATGTAAGGTATGTTTTCATTTATCAAAGAAGTAGATAATTGATAAAGATGGCAGCTTGTTACGGACGGATGGCGTTAGGCTTCGACTTAATTATACCAATATTAAGGCAGGAAAAACCTCTACAAAGTTTAGTTCCTCACAAAGTTTCTATGGATAAGTTCCTAAAGAAGAAGAAGAAGCAGTGTGCATGGCGTCATTCTTATACTAAGATTAATATTAAGATAGTTACCCTAATTCTTAATAATGTTATATGCATTATCATTATTATGTAAGATCCAAATTAATGTTATACTATTAGTATATAGTATTTGTAACATCCCGCTTTTTCGAACCCTAATTTTTGAGACGTGAAAATTTTTGCATTAAATGCTTTTAATGCTATGATTATGTGGAATTAAATGATGAATGATTAATTGCAATGTTCCTTGTGACCTAATTGCGATTTGGAATTGAGATTGAGTTGAATGGTCAACTTGTTGAATATGTGACGTGGCTATTGAATAGTCAATATTGTGGAAAATATGACGTGGCCGTGGAATGGTCAAAGTCGTTGGAAAATGTGAAGTGGAGATGAAATTCGAATATGTGGATATTTTAATGTGGGGAGAAATAATAATTGTGGTGAATTATTTTCCTAAGTGATGAGTGAGAATTTAATAGGAGCATTATTTAATTATGTGGAATTTTCGACCTCTCCTATTTATTGGAAAGAAATCCTATTTTTCTTGGATTTAATTATTGCTTGGGATAATTATCCGAATTAAATCCAAAGTCCGTATATTCCTGATGAAATTTTCGAAACCCTATATTGTCTCAAGGGTGATTTTCAAAATCTCCTAAGTTTATGGGAGAAGGGATTATTTTTATTATATTATTTGATCCCTTGTTTATTCTCTTCCATAAATAAATTCAAATATCCTAGCATATCTTACCATATCTAAGGAGATCTTGTCATATCTTATTTTAAATAATATTTGAAATTGATTCCTTGTAGAGAATCAATATTCACTCCACTTTCCCTATTTATTTGGGAAGATTATTATTTTTATTCTGCTCCGTGATATTTTATTCTACTCCGTGAAATACCAAATTAATCACGTGCTAATTAAATAGCATGGAATTCGAAAATTCCTATTATTCTCTACCAAAAATCACGCCAACTACACTCTACCATATCTTTCAAATTTTTAATTTAGTTAATTAAAGATATTATATTTTGCACTCTATAAATAAGAGTGAAACCCTAAACCTAGAATCAAAAATCATGCCTCCCTCTCTCTCAAAATTCACGCCACTTTCTCTCCCACTCTCTCCCAATTTTTCTTCTACTTTCTCCATTAATTCTTCATCTTTTGGAGAAGAATTGAAGCTGAAATTCAAGATTTTGTTGAAGAATCAAGATCCTACTTGTTTCCTACCGATTGTTCTATTGAAAAGGTACTTTTTTTTTATCTTCTCTTCTTCTACCGATCAATCGGTGTTCTTGAGTCCACATGCATTTAGAACGAGTGAAGGGGAAATTAATCGGTGAATTTGGATGCATGTGTGGGTGTGTGACCGTGTGTGTGTGTGTGCACGCCTCGGTAGGCGTGTACGTGTGTTGTGTGTGGGAAACACTCATGCGTGACACGATTTGATGTTAAATCTAGAGTTGTTGTGTGAATAAAAACGATATGATAATCGTACTTTGATTTTGAATGGTGATATTGAAAATAATCGAGGGGAAAAGGGAAACGTGAGAACATGCATGATCTTGATCCATGATTTGAGACTTATTTGAAATACATGAACTAAAGGTGATAGCTCGCGTTCCCGGTGTGATAACAAGAAGAAGTACGTATTTGAAATCGAAGGAAATCGAGGTGGGCTTTATTCTAAACTCTCTTATGTTGCAAATATATGAAAGTGGAGCAATAAGGGTGGATTAAACTGTTATGCCATGCCTATAATTATTTTTGGATATTGTGTGTGCCTGATGCCTAGATTGTGAGTACGCTCTATTAGGCTATAGGGCTATAAAAACAAATTCGGGTTTGAGTAGGGCCGCAAACCCTATCAGGCTAGTGTACACTGGAGATCAGGAGCCGTCCTTGCTAGTCGGCCGATCTCGTGGGCGAAAGTGTGGCCACACTTCGTCGCACCATATGAAATGTTGATTGATGAGAAAAATGGGAGGTATTATTTGACTGGCCAGTCCACGAAATATTTTATGATACTCGATGCTATCTTTTAAATTAAATGTTAAACCTCGAGTTCACTATGGTAAGGGTGACATAACTATAAAATGTTTTGGCATGAGTCCACTGAGTATGTTTAAAACACTCAGCCCTGCATGTGTTTTCCCTATGTGCAGGTTGAGCGGCGATGGGCGGTCGGTGGTGTTGAGATAGTTGAATCGAATAATATGGATGGTTGGGATTTTGAGTGTAGTCGTGTCCTCATACATGGCTCCGCTTTCTCTTGGAATGCTTCCGCTTAATATTTTGAAACTTATTATCTTTGGTTGGTTTGAACTTATTTCTTCGAATTAGAATATAGTGAATTATTGCTTTTGTTGGAGCTACAGTAAACCCTTGACTTTTTGAGCTTAGCCTATGTTATCTATTAAATCTTGTTTTTCGTATTTAAAGCCGTTGACTTATTGCCTTGATCTTCATTAAACACTTGGTCAAATCTCTTTAAATGAAACCCTAGTCTACATTTCTTGTTGCCTTAAGTTCGCCTAGTTAACCGTCGCTGTATTTATTATACCCTAGAAATGCCGGGCTGTTACAGTATTACTCCCTTCGGTCTATAGTAGTGGAGACATTTCTTTTCAGCACGGAGATTAAGAAAAAGTTGTGTTAGATGAGTTCAGTAAATTTGAATAAAGTAGATAATAAAAAAGGTAGAGAGATGTAGAGAGAATAAAGTAAGAGAGAGTAAAGTAAGTCTGGAAAAATGTGTTGACATATATTAAAAAAGGAAATGACTCTACTACTATGAAATGGAGGGAGTATTTAATTTAAATAGAATAAATGTTACACTCGAAGTGGAACCCGGAAAACAGGCTTGTCACAGGAAACCATTGGCCCAAAAACCCAATTCCATTATTGGGGTTGAGTTAATAAGTAGTTAGACTGTCTCTAATCACAAAATTAGCAAAGTAAAAAATGGAAAAAGACACGAGTATAGTACGAATTATAAATATAAGTGGTGGCAGATGTAGAGCAATTCAACGTGTAGTCGAGGTACATTAATTAATAATTATGCTTATTCGTTAGTACGAAGCTTAATTGTAATCCACCACGTACACGTACGTAACCACCGCCTTTCATATTTCCGTACACACTACAAACAAAGATCTTAAACACAATAGCAATTTGATTGCATAATCACTACAACTATTTATATAAGAGCAAAGGCAAAAGAGATCTTAAATGAATAATCAAAATACCAATTTGGTTAAAATCATTCACTTTTTTAAAAACAGATCCATAATAAATAAAACTATCATCAATTCAGTCTTTTTTTATGATTCTGTTAAAAACTAAAAGTCAAAACCTGATTAATGTTATTTTGACCTAATTAATATAATATTCCCTCCGTTTCGCCATAACTAAGGCGAAACTTTTCGGCACAGAATTTTAGAAAGGAATATTGGGTGTGTTAAATAAATAGATAAAAAAGTAAGAGAAAGGAAAAGGTAGAGAGAATAAGTATAAAGTAAATAAAGTAGAGAGAATAAAGTAAGAAAGAGAAAAAAGATTACCATATATATAGAAACTTTTGGAAACGGAGGGAGTAATACATGATTAATTAAAAAAAAAAAAGAATTGCAAAATAGATGTCGTTTTCTATTCTTCTCTCGTATCTCTCTCCCCTCTCCCTCCTTTCTCCAAATCGGTACTATATTTTTCCGAGCTCCGGCGGCACGGTGGTGGAGTGCGATGTGGGCGGCGGTGAGCTCAACGTCGCAAATTCGACGGGCTGGAAACAGGTGGCATTGCTGAGGATAGAAATTGGAGATAGAGAGATGCAGGCAGTGTGTTTTCAAATGAAAGAGAGATGGAAAAAGAATTACAAAAGAAATAGATAAAAATTTAATTAGCTAAATATTTAGAAAATTATTAAGTGGGTAATAATCTCAAATTAAGTCTAATCTGGTCAAAAATTCATTAATTGACGTTGACCGTCAGAAATTGACGGAATCGTCAAAAAAAGGACTGAATCAACAAGAATTTCATTTGTTATGGACCTGTTTTTCAAAAGTGAATGTTTTGGACCAAATTGGTATTTTGGCTATATGTAGGACAAAATTGACATTTACTGCTTATATAAATATATATACAAAGAGAAGTGATCAATGTTTAACTAATATTAAGTGTATAACTAGAGAATTAATTTCAGTTACACATCTTAACATTCCAAATTAATCATATGGTTTAAATAAACTTTCAAATTTTTATGAGAAAATACTTGTCCAAGGGCATTTTGGGAATTCAATATTTCAACATGAATTAATGAAATTTGTAATCATCAATCGTGAATTTATCGTCAACCAATCTTCCCAAATCATTCTCCAATCTGAACCAAATTTAGCTTAGGATTTCTTCCAAAAATATGAAATTCCCGATCTGAATCAAATTCAAGTGCGATTTTCTCAAATCTGATTGGATCGATCAGCGCGAATTAGTTTGGATCGATCAGCGTGATTTGATTCTGATTGAATTCATCACAACTGATCAAATTCGCTCAGGATTGACCAACGCAATTTGATTCATTCTTCGCGTTCATTCCTTCATCGCGACGTCTGGACTTCTTCAAATGGATTCAATTCCGATACATTCATCGGAAGATTATTTCGATTCTGATTCCACTTCATCGGGAGAGGAAGGAGAAACTGAATCTAAAGGTAATTATCAATTATTATCAATTAAGTGTTGTTGCTCAGCATGATTAGATCGTGTATGATGTGAAAAAACGTTAGAGTTAACTATATGTGACGAACAATGAAGTAAATATGCTCAATATGAGTTGTAGTGTAGTAAATATGCTTTATATTGAAGTAAATATTGTTTGTATTGAAGTATATTATGCACTTAGTGAATTATTTTCATTTTAGTGAAGTATATTATGCATTACAGTGAAGTACATCATAATTAAAGCGAAGTATTCCAATATTAGCGTAAAGTGTTAGTGATTCATGGTTAGAGTGAAGTAAAACATGGTTAGATTGAAGTATTCCAGTCTTAGAGTGAAGTATCTGTCATCTATGCTTGTAGTGCTTTGTTTTTCCCTTTCAGTGAAGTAAAACATGGTTAGAGTGAAGTATTCCAGTGTTAGAGTGAAGTTTCTGCCATCTATGCTTAAAGTGCTCTGTTTTATCATTTCAGTGAAGTAAAACATGGTTAGAGTGAAGTATTCCAGTGTTAGAGTGAAGTGTTTGTCATATATGCTTGTAGTGCTCTGTTTTTCCATTTCAGTGAAGTAAAACATGGTTAGAGTGAAGTATTCCAGTGTTAGAGTGGAGTGTTTGTCATCTATGCTTAAAGTGCTCTATTTTTTCGTTTTAGTGAAGTAAAAGATGATTACAGTGAAGTATTTTATGCTTACAGTGAAGTATAAATTTCTTATAGTGGTTTACGTACCAAAATGTCCCGATGATTTGAAACCAAAAATTGGACATAGTTTCATGACCCTTGATCGTGCATTGGACTTCTACAACAATTATGCTCGATATGTTGGGTTTGACACCCGTAAGAAGGGATCGAAAAAGAAAAAAGATGTCATTACTTGGATTTATGTGGTGTGTAGCCGAGAATGTACAAAGCAAAGAAAAAATGAACAATATGAGGTGAAACACAAGCGTTCTTCTATTAAGTGCTTTTGTAATGCTAAAGTGTCTTGGAAGTTTTTTATGGGTGTTGGTTATGTTATACAAAGTTTTGTTGAAGAACATAATCACGAGATGGTTGAGGAACGTCATAAGCGTTTTATGAAGTTGAACCGCAATTTGAATTTAGTCCATCAGAAATTCATACTTGATTGCGCTAATGCAAATATCGGTCCAACTTTAAGTTTTAGCTTACTCAAGGAAGTACTTGGTGGATTAGATTATGTAGGGTGTACTGTTTTAAAAGTGCGCAACTACAGACGCGACCTTAGAGCATACGTGGAAGGAGCTGATGCACAAATGCTATTAAATGAGATGCGCAGGAAGAAGAAACTTTGTGGAGCATTTACCTATGAATTTGAGGTCAACTCAAAGGATAGACTGACACGTTTGTTTTGGTGTGATCCAACTGCCAAGAGAAATTATCATTTGCATGGTGATATTGTTTCTTTTGATACGACATACTCAACAAATAGGTACGTGCACACTAATTACATTCACATGCCTTATAGTTTATATTCAGTGAAGTATATTGAGCATATAGTGAAATATATTGTTCATATAGTGAACTAGTATATGATTACAACGATGTTTATTTCCGCATGCTTATAGTGTAGTTTTTCATTTTAGTGAAGTATATTGAGCATTTAGTGAACTACAATAAGCTTATAGTGAAGTATATTGAGCATGGCTTATACTGTACTGTTTTTATTCATTTTAGTGAAGTATATTGAGCATTTAGTGAACTACAATATTTGCTTACAGTTAAATGTATTGAGCATGCTTGTATTGCTTTGTTTTTCCATTTCAGTGAAGTAAAACGTGCTTAGAGTGAAGTATTCAAGTGTTAGAGTGAAGTCTCTGTCATCTATGCTTATGTGCACTATTTTATCATTTCAGTGAATTAAAACATGCTTAGAATGAAGTATACTAGAGTTAGAGTGAAGTGTCGGTCATCCATGCTTATAGTACTTTGTTTTTCCATTTCAGTGAAGTAAAACTTGCTTACAGTGAAGTATTCCAGTGTTAGAGTGAAGTGTCTGTGATTAAAGTATATTCTTCATGTCTTATAGTGATTTTAACATATAGGTACTGCATGATATTTGCTCCTTTTACGGGCAAGGATAATCATGGTCGCCCTGTGACATTTGCTGCTGGCCTTTTGTCCAAGGAAAATGCCGACTCCTTTTCATGGTTATTTAAACAATTTGTGAAATGTATGGGTGTGGCTCCGAAGCTAATCGTAACCGACCAAGACTTAGGAATGAAAGTTGCTATTGCAGAGGTTCTTCTTAGTACGAGACACAGGTGGTGCATGTGACATATAATGAATAAAGTTGCTGACAAATTGCCAAAGAACATGCTTGGTAGTGAAGAACTAAAGAAGGAATTGAATGCATGTGTTTGGTCGGAGTTGATAGAGCCTGATGCATTTGAAGAATCTTGGCATGCTATAATGGAAAGATATGGGCTGGCCAATAATGACTGGTTTTCATCGATGTTTGCATCTAGAAAGTTTTGGGTACCAGCCTTTTTCCGTGATTTTCCGATGAACTCGTTGATAAAGACAACATCTTTGTCCGAATCACAGAATGGCTTCTTTAAAAGGTACTCAAAGTGTCGGGCTAACCTTATGCTATTTTATATGAACTATAACCATGCTTTGGAGGCTCAAAGAAGTAATAGCGCAAAGCTTGAATACTATGATTCAACAAAAGTGCCTATATTGCGAACGGAATTGGAAATCGAGAAACATGCATCAACGATATATAGTGGTAGTGCTTTTAATGCAATTCAAGAGGAGATAGTTTATACATGTTTCTCTTTGTCTTGTTAAACTCTAGGAATGTCTACCAATAGAGAGAATGAAGTATATAACATAAATGACAAGGATTCAAACTCATGGACAGTGACTTACTCCATTGGCGATGACACCTATTTGTGTGGATGTAAAAAGTTTGAGAGACTTGGTCTATTGTGCAGCCATATATTTTGTGTGTTGAAATATAAGTTTGTTAAGTTGATACCCGAGAATTTGCGTGGATGGAGATGGTTGAAGTTTGTGAAGTCAATACATGGAGGTTTTTGTGATGATGAAGAAATACTCTCTGTTGTGGACGAGAAGAAGATTGCATTTAAAAACTTGTATGCACTATTCTTTGAAATAGCACAAAGTATTGAAGGGAACATTGACCAAATCAATGCATTTACTGCAATTATTGAAGAAGGTAAGAAGCAGCTTTTCGGAAGTGTTGTTCTGTCTTCGACAGAGAAGAGAGCATTGATTGAGAATTTCTATGGCTCACAAGTTCCAAACATTATTGAAGTTCATCCTCCTAATGTTGTCAGTACAAAGGGAAGTGGAAGTAGGAGGAAATCGAAGAAGGAGTCGGCAATGAAGTTAGCAATGAAACCAGGCCGAAAGTGTGGAAATTGTCATGTGATTGGACACCATGATTCGAGGAACTGCTTCTGATTTTATAAATGGGAGTAGTAGATTGAACCTGAATCATTCCGGGATGATCGCGGGGGTTGTTTCCAGGCACGATCTTCCTCCTCACCGTCGAATACTTCATTGTATTGCATCACAAACACTTCACTCTAAAACTGGAATACTTCACTCTAACCATGTTTTACTTCACTGAAAGGGAAAAACAAAGCACTACAAGCATACATGACAGACACTTCACTCTAAAACTGGAATACTTCACTCTAACCATGTTTTACTTCACTGAAAGGGAAAAACAAAGCACTACAAGCATAGATGATAGACACTTCACTCTAACACTGGAAATACTTCACTCTAACCATGTTTTACTTCACTGAAATGGAAAAACAAAGCACTACAAGCATAGATGACAGACACTTCACTCTAACACTGGAATACTTCACTCTAACCATGTTTTACTTGAAAGGGAAAAACAAAGCACTACAAGCATAGATGATAGACACTTCACTCTAACATTGGAAATACTTCACTATAACCATATTTTACTTCACTGAAATGGAAAAACAAAGCACTGCAAGTATAGATGATAGACACTTCACTCTAACACGGTAATACTTCACTCTAACCATGTTTTACTTCAATGAAATGGAAAAACAAAGCACTACAAGCATAGCTTACACTTCACTCTAACACGGTAATACTTCACTCTAACCATGTTTTACTTCAATGAAATGGAAAAACAAAGCACTACAAGCATAGATGATAGACACTTCACTCTAACACTGGAATACTTCACTCTAACCATGTTTTACTTCACTGAAATGGAAAAACAAAGCACTACAAGCATAGATGACAGACACTTCACTCTAACACTGGAATACTTCACTCTAACTATGTTTTACTTCACTGAAATGGAAAAACAGAGCACTACAAGCATAGATGACAGACACTTCACTCTAACACTGGAATACTTCACTCTAACTATGTTTTACTTCACTGAAATGGAAAAACAGAGCACTACAAGCATGCTCAATACAGAGCACAATAAGCATAGATCACAAACACTTCACTCTAATAATGTAATACTTCACTAAATGAAAAACCGAGCAGGTAGTTGTTACTCACGATCGGAGTCTACGGTTGTTGTTTTTCTTTTTTTCTGTCGATCAAAACCTACACAAAAAATAGAGGTAGTTAACTGTAGTAATTAACTGTAAGCTAACATCTGTTCTGTTCAATTTGGATTCCATAATAAACTACTGCATATCTCACTTATTAAAAACTCTCGTCGTTTGAATTTGCAGAATTCTCAAAACTAACTTTTATTCTAAAACTAAATCTAAATCAGAATGAGAAATCTAAATCATAAACTAGTAGAACAACTTACATTTTGAAAAATCTTTCTCATTTGGATTCATTGTTTGACTATGGATGGAGGCGACGGCGATTGCAGCGACGATGGATGGAAGCGACGGCGACGATGGATGGAAGCGACGACGACAATGGATGGAGGCGACGGGATGAGCAGTGATGGCGGAAGATGAATTCTGCAAATGAGAAATCAATTCAATTGTTAACCCTAATTTTATTAGCGAAATGTCCATTATACTCCCGCCTTGTATAGTGAAGTAAATCTGTGATAGAGTGTTTCCCCATATCACTACTCTATATACAAATACATATAGACCAACAAGAAAGAGGAAGAATGCATGATTTGTAGCGGCTCTCGGACAAATTACAAATATACATAGTCATATAGATATTGTGTTTATTGGTAATTACAAATATACATAGTCATATAGATATTGTGTTTATTGGTAATTGCATGTTTGAATTCATACATTCTGCAGATGCAGAGATAATTATCAGTTATTCAGTTGCCGGAATCAAGTTTAGATCAATCGCAGCTCTCTTCCTTTTGCTGCCATCAATCTGTTGTTAATATATTGGTAAGCTCTAGTTTAACACATCATCATCACTTGCACTTGTATTTTTATTACTACATGTCTACATCTAATCTATTTAAATACATAGTTTATACCTTGCCCTGCAGCACCATATTCTCTTCCTCCAGCAGCTTTATATTCTTTTCCTGTTCAAATATTTGATAGTAATACATTATAATGCATCTCTTGATTGAAAGATTTCTATAGAAACATACATAACCAACTAACTAGTTAGTATAACTCATTTCTGGTTAAACTAAAAAGAGAAGATGGAATCCTCTACCTTTTCCTCGAGGCTTGATATAGAATTGAGTAGCAAACGTGTCTGCACAAAACCAACTTTTCATCATAAAAAATAAGAGAATAAAAGAGTCATTGAAATTCAACCAACAGATGAAGTCTCAAGCTGGTTAGGTACCTTCGTTTCTCTGGTTTGTATTAGTGCAGTCTCGAATTGTTCCTGGAGATGAATAAAGTCTATCACCGTGAGGTCATAGTAGGATTTCTCTCCTGCAACATTATATAGGAAAAGCCAGCTGTTTAGTTAACACTCAGTTCAGTTAAGTAAGTTAGAAATAATGTAAGGGAGGGATGTGAAGTGGCTGCCTATCCACAATTTGAAGCAGCTCCTCACATTTGAGGAAACGTGTATAATCAGCCTGATATGCAAAACACAAAACAACAACCAGCTTCACAATATGTGACATACATATTAATTTTCTATACAGTTTTAGGACTGACCCTAGAAAAGTGGTTCAGAAGCTTTTAATAAAAACAAACCCTAAACCTACTTTAATTTCATAAATACAGATGAGCTTACCTTTTGTGTGGAGGGACCTGCGTCTGTCTCTGCTTCATAATTCTGATATCATTGCAGGATCTTACTCATGCTGGATAACAATTCAAGTTCAGGTAACTCAGAATATACAAGAAAAGAAATGATCTCTAAGGCAATAGTATAGTCTCTAGGTAAATAAATATTTCATCAAACAAAGAAATGAAGTATTCATTGAACATTCCAAATAGGTTGAAGTGAATGATTAAATATAGAGCACATGGAAGCAGAAATCCTCATACATCACAATAATGAGTAACTGATTCTAAAATTTATAACCAAAACCAAGTGGAGAGATACAACACAAAAAAGAGCTACCACAACTAGGGCTTGTCATGACACTTTAATTCTAGCTCTTTTAATCAGCAATACAGCAAATAAAGCATAACTGAATCACATTAACTCAAGGAGATATAAACTGCCTTTGCATCTAGTTCGCTGTCCAGCCTAGCATATAGAGAGATGTGAGGTTATGGCTTGTTCTCACACTCAAAATTCACATCATGCATATGCGAATGAGCCAAGTTCATAGGATAAACAATTTATATGCCAATGGAAATATAGAGGGAGATTAAGGTTTCATAATATGAATGTAAATACCTACACAAGAGAAGCCAAGCTCCACAAAGGTAACAGGGCGCATTCAGCCAAGGGTTAAGGGTCTCATTTTGGGATGCAAATGGTTAGAATATCTTAATAAAAAAACAAATTGCTCATTTTCACTAACTAGAGAATGATCTGCATCAGATTCCATATATGACAAAAGATCATATAAGCTTGCCATATTCCAAATTTCCAAGATGTTACAAATACACATTTTTCACAAAAATTTCTTTTACAAATGCATGGTTCGACCACCTCCTCCTCCTAATAAGAACAAAGATGAAAGATGCTTTTTATCACACATTATTAGTTAACAACTTGTGTATAAAAGATGCATTATATTGTACTAATAGATAAGATAAATATAAAAGATGATACAAAATCTGTATGGATTAGTCAACATTTTATAACCTTAAAGTTAATGAAGTTAGCAAGAGCTAATAACATCTTTTCTGCCCTAGCTTTTTATCCTACAAAGATCTATGTCAAATTTCTTATATGTCAAAGGGATTCCTTTTAGGGGAATTTAATTTAATAAGTCTAGAAAGATAAGATAGTAGTATTATCTTATTCATTGTTTGGTAAAATTGATTGCAACTTTAAAATACCTAGGCCATTGATTATTTCTAATTTTTCTGTATTCATATCCTGTCATTGAAATAGTAGTTTGGAGTAATCCTAATAATGAGGATAAAAATAGGTAATCATTTATCTTATCAAAAATGATATGTAATTTCCATCTAAATCTAGGGTATGTGTAGTCCAAGGTTTCTTTAGGTTTTCTTTCATCTCTATATCATTATCTCTATTTCATCTTCTAAAGCATGAAAGTAGAATCTAAGAATGTGAATGAGGAAGGAACAAAATGAGGATCATATGCTTGCATTGCCTAAGATCAATATGCCTTAAAGTTCCTCACCCCGGCCCAATGGCCTAAGTTCCCAAGAAACCTTTGTCACCACCTCAGATCTGGATGATATGATTCCAAACCTTTGTCATTCTTCTCTAGTACCATAAGTTATGTGTAATCTAGAATTTCTTTAGGTTTTACCTCTATTTCTCCATCTAAAGCATAAAATTAAAACTAAAGCTTGGGTGGAGCTGAAAATGTAGTCATTTTCTACTTTTGGGTCAGTCTACAATAAAGGTTCCCAAAATGAGAATCTTTGTTTATCTGAAAAGGGGAAAACACATATTGACCTAAAATCCTGAAAAACCTTTGCCATCACCCCTGGTAGATGATATGGATGGTCACTCTTATCATACCTAAGAATCAAGAGGACTTCATTAAATAATGCATGCAGTCTTTGTGATCAATGTTAACATTATATTGTTAAATTAGCTTATAATCTAAGCCTACAATGCATTAAAATGTATTGTTGGGTGTGATTTATACACCCACCTGAAATGTAAACGCCATCTAAATGTTGGGTATGTGTAATCTAAGGTTTCTTTAGGTTTTCTTTCTTCTTTATACAATTATCTCTATTTTGCCTTCCAAGCAAAAAATAGAAACTAAGGCTTGAGTGGAGTCGAGAATGTAGAGAAGGAATGACAAAATGAGGATCATAAAAAAGTTGTCCCCACCCTGATTTAGATTCTAGATCTAGATGATATAATTCACTGGCGGATCGGGGGGGGGGGGGGGGGCAGGAGGGGGCGGTCGCCCCCTCCGTGCGACTAATTTCCTCTTATCCGAACGTAAAATCACCATGTCCGCCCCCTCCGTTTGCCCCGACGTCGCCCCGAAAATAAAAAAAAATGTTCATTTTCGCCTTAAACGAACCTACTAATATATATTTCGCCCCCTCTGTTTATGAATCCTGCATCCGCCACTGATAATTGATAAGTGTTCTCCAATATAAGAAAGTTAAGATGACTTCTTGAAATAATTCTTGCAATCTTCATAAACATTGTAAAAGCCTTCAATAAATTTATGGACGTTGTTTTTACACCCACGTGGTGGCATGTAGCAAAGGAAGATCCACGGTATGGAAGATTATCATGTTATAGACCTCTATAAGATTCACTACTGGCTGGGAAAAAGAAAGAGACAATTGGATGAAAATGGAGAAAATGGTTGAATGCAAATGAATCTTCCCAGTATAGCAAACCCTAGAAACGTTGAGTTCTATAAGACATGATTGGTGGCAAAAGGGTATAGTCGGACACAATGAGACTTTTGCACACTTGGTGAAAAGAAGGATCATGACACTAATTATACTTGTTGTTAATGGTAGATGAGAACCTAAACAACTTGATGTGAAGGAAACAACTTAATGTGGATTTGATGAAGAAAGTGTACATGGAGATATCATAAACAACTTAATAAGAATCTAAGGCTTCAACACGTATCACACAATGGGTGGTATGTAGGCTAAAAAATCTATATGGAAACAATGTCCTCCATCTTGTCTTGAGATGTTTACGAGAATTATGGTTGTTACGAGATATCAAAGATCAATGCCAATGACATGGTGTTCTTTTGACAATATGGATATGATGTTCATACCTATCTTAATAATGATTGTCATACGCGATGAAGAGGGAGAGATAGCTCAATTGGGATGAGATTGACCAAAGAAATTGACGTAATGGACATGGGTTTGCTTGCGTACTTTCTTGTGGTCGAGTAGCATCTGGGATCATATAGGATTATTCTATTTGTGAGTAAGTATGAGTTGGAGTTACCCATAGAAACATGCATGCTTATATGTAAGCTTGTAATCACTTCAATTTATCATAAACGTGAATTTGAATATGGATGTTGGAGAGACATATGATCTATAGAAATATCATAACTCTAGCTCACTAATTCATCTTAATCACACATACTCATTCAACCCTAATATCACATTTATAGTGAGACTGGAGAACTACTACATGCATGATTCAAGGAAAGGCACCATGGTTACCTAATATATCTATTATTTGTACATAGCTAGGTATACCATATCAAAATATGCCCATATGAAAAAAGAAAATTGTTTTTATAAACACAAACTGAAAAAAATAGGCACGTCTATACATGTGGAATGCAAGTACGAAATGAATTAATGGAGTTTGGTACGTGAGAGTACACGACTTAGCTTGTTTTTAGTTGTCCATTCAATGTTTTTGTCCACTTTGAACTAGGTAGAGATGGCCACGGTTCGAAAACCGCCAGTTCCGGTTCGGAACCGGCGATTCCGGTTCGTCGAGATCATGAACCGTAACCGGCCCGGATACTGGTTATCCGGTTCCGGTTTAACCGCCGGTTACTGCCGGTTCCGGTTCCGGTTACTAACCGCCAGTTTTTCACCGGTTCCGGCGGTTCCGGGCCGGTTCCGGTTCAAATTATTATTATTTTTTTTTAATTTTAGAGTTATTAAATCTTAGAGTTATAAATTTTATTGCAATTCTATAGTAAAATCCAAAGAGAATCGATAACGATAAAGAATTGCAATTTTATTGATTTGAAACTTTGAATGTAAATTTGTACAATACAATATTACAATTACAAGTTACAAAATACAACAATACTACAACAGTACAACTATACACTTGAATTTAAAATTTAAATACAAAATTACAATTTACAAAAAACATATTAAAAGTAAAGTTGAAACAATTAGAAAAAAAAAAGAAATAAAAGGAAAAGGACTTGAGCTCAACTTAAATTTTAAATTTAAGTTGAGGTGCCTACGTATCCTTAATGCTCAATTGCATTGAGGAATCAAAGTCCACATAGTTCTCTTACCTTGCTTACCTTGTTGGTTGGCGGTTGACGACGGTTGGCCTTCATTCTCCACCTTCATCCTCGGTGTCGGTGAAGGTTTCCTCACTCTCTTCACGAGCATCCCAATCTGGTTCTTGCGCTCTCCTTGCAGCTTTTCCCCAATCATCAAGTAACATCACGACTTCCATATTTCTCGCGGAGAGTTTGCTTCTTCTCACGTCCAAGACACATGCTCCAACACTGAAAGCGGACTCGACGGCTACAGTGGAAGCCGGGACTGCAAAGATCTCCTTAGCCATTGACACAAGTATGGGATAATCTTTCTCGTGTGTTCCCCACCACTCTAGGACGTCGATTTGGGCGGGTGTAGGACCTGCATCACTAAAAATATGGTGGCGTGCTTCCAAATAAAAATCTAACTCGCTTACCGATCCCATTGAGGTGGACCTTGAACTTGAGCTTGTGCCGTAGCCGTATAAGTCGGCTAATTGTGATTGAGCATCGGGGTCATCATAAGCAAAACCAAAACCGCCGTATTGCTGCGGTTGAGGAGCATGTTGTGTACGTTGATGAATTTGGTGGGTACGGTTATACTTTTCTTCATATTCGGCAAAGAGAGTACGCAAACTACTTTCAAATTGAGCTTGAACAAGTGATCTATCAGGAATGGTTAGTTCAAAAACTCTCGAGGTTTCATTATCATCAAAAGGCAAATTTTGAAGTGGACTAAGATCAATAGAACGCAAATTTTGATAATAGAAATCTAAGATCTTAGTTGTGCCAGCTAATTTCCATTTCGGATCCAAGCACTTAGCAATTAAAAACACAGTTGGAATTTCACTAAAATACTTCAACCATTTTTCAATCATATAAAATAAAACACACATTAACTCACGAGATCTAGCATTTTTCATGCATGTTTTAAAACCAAGTGCTATATACATTCAATGCTCTAACACACGAACAGATGTGCAATAGTAAACACCCGATAATTCAACGGTAGCACTTTTGAAAGCTTTGAACAATTGACATAAACTCATGCTTTGGTCCCAACAATTAGGCGTAAGAACTATATCACCATAGGGATTAGTTCTAAAAAAATCGCACAAAGCATCTCTATGCTCCAAAGTAGAATTGAGACAATCATATGTAGAGTTCCATCTAGTAGACACATCCATTATAAAAGTTGTATACCTGATGTTCCTGTTACGGCAATATTTTTTCTAAGCCTTGCCAAGCTTGAAATGGATCGCTCTAACTGCATTTCTAATAGGATCAACATGCTTTTGCCATAAAGAAAGCGCATCTTGTACACATAAGTTCAAAATATGACATACACATCTTTGATGAAAATACTTACCATCGATAATCGGAGAGCACGCATCAATCAAGTCGCTAATACTTGCAGTATTAGCAGTTGCATTATCAAAAGCAATAGAAAACACCTTATTGCATAATTGATATTCATTCAAAACTTGAATAATTAAAAAAGCAATTGCATTTGCAGTGTGTGGTGTAGGAAAATCTCTAAAAGCAATTAAACGTTTGTTCAAAAACCAACTATTGTCCATAAAGTGAACCGTAATTCCCATGTATGCATGCTTTTGGAAAGCGTCAGTCCATACATCAGAGCAAATATTCACTTTGTGTCCCAAGTTACTCAAATATCGTGATAAATCTTTTTTCATTTCAGTATATTGATTTTTGGTAGATCGTTGAATACTAGTTCTAGGTAGTCTTTTTGAGTTCAAATTATAACACTCTTTCATCGAATCTTCATAATCTTGATTATCATAAATACCAAAAGGAAGATGATGCATGGCAGCAAATTTAGCCATAACGTCAGTAGTATGCTTATGATCATATCTTAAAAGAGCGGAGGACGGCGTACCTGTTTGAGACGAACCGGAGGCGGAGCCATGGGCACTCGCACTTTGGAAGTTGAGTTGGGTTTGGCTAGCGGTATGCCCATATAGTTCGGGATGAATCGTCTGCATATGACGGATGAGAGAGCCATATCCCCCGGACTTCTTGAATTTGTATTTTTTGGTGCAGTAGTTACAATATGCCATAAAAAATACCGGCACTTCATTAGCGGAAGAAACTATTGGGACCTTTTTGAAATGTTTCACAAATATATCAGATTTATATTTAGTTTTTTCTCCGCGGCCGTCTTGTGAAGGGGGGGGGGGCATTTCCTCATTTTCGTGGTCACCACCGTCACTGTCCTCATTATCATCGTTCAGATTAACATTAACATCATCAATATCGTAATCATCGACCGAGATGTAATTATCAGCATCGGATTCAGCGCCAACCGCGCCATGACCACCCAATTGGGATAGTGCAATGGCTGCAGCTGCACGACGATCTTCTTCCAAATAGTATACGTAGTATATACGAATAAGAATTTAGAAGATGATGAACATAGAAAAATTATGAACTCAAACTTATTAAGTTATGACTTTATGTATAAAAAAAATAATATGCAAAATATTTTATAACTTACTTGTAAGCGAACAGCCTCAGCATGGGAAACCTCCTCCAAAATTTCTCGACGAGTAGGTCGTCGTGATTTTCTCGGTCAGAAACCGGCGATTTTCTGACACAAACTGGCGACACCTTTTCAGACCCTACGCCTGAACCCTAGACCCTACGCCTGAACCGTCGGAAACCGGCGGTTTTGTGTCAGGAACAGTCGGTTTTCTGACACAAACCGCCGGTTTTCCGACACAAACCGGCGGTTAACCGTTCTTTTTCAGACCTACCCCCTGAACCCTACGAACCTATCGGCGAACGGCTACTTTTTCCGGTTAACCGCCGGTTAACCGCCGGTTCCGGTTGCATATTTCTTGAACCGTAACCGAACCGTAAAAACCGTGTAACCGGATTTCGAACCAGAACCATCGTCCGGTTCCGGTTCCGGTTCCGAACCGCCGGTTGGAAACTGGCGGTTAACCGGCGGTCCGGTTTGATTTGGCCACCTCTAGAACTAGGGTTCAGAGTAGAGTACTATATAGTATATGAAATTGTCTTGTTTTTAAACACACACCGTATATCAATCAAAATGTCTTTTATATAAACTTATGACCAAGTACAATTTGTTTCATAGTAAATATTGTAGTGTCTTCAAACTAGGAATATCATTCACTTTAATGCTAATAATGACTTTCCTCGTGGGGAGTTAGAGGAAGAAATCAACATGAAGAATTTATTGGGCTTTACTCGCAACAACCGTTGTTTTCAGCAACTCCCCAACATGGTTTGTAAGTTGAACTAAGCCTTATATGGTTTAAAACAAGCATCAAGCACACACATCTTTTTTAAACTAGTTACAAGAACAAAACTACTCATCTTTTTCTTTTTATCAATGTGGAATTGTGGATGATATACTATCATCAGCAACAACCCTTTCAGAAGTTATTGACAAGCTAAAAAACAAAGTTTGATCTAAAGATCAAGGGAAGAAAGGATTTCCTTGGAATCGTGTTTGCACCACATAAGGATTTCACTTGAACCATATGATGTATATGAAAGAACTTATTCAAAGAGTGCGCATGGGCGATAAGCTTATTTGTAAACAAAGTAAACAAGTACTATGGCTTGTCCACTTTTTTCACATTGGAAGAAAATGGAGTTTATTAGTATGTATTTGGCTGGATCCGTGGACTACGGTCTACATATCCAACGATTGAATTATGTGCTTAATAGTCTTCTTAGACACATATTAGGTTAAAAATTTGGATGATCAACCCTACTTATGCCTACATATTTTAGAAAATATACGGTGCATCCGCTTTTCGCTCACTATCATACTGCACACACTACACTCACTAAAATACTACTAGTAAATTCTTTTTCACGCCACTTCACCCATATAACTCACCACATCTCTAAAACACTTATAATAATCATGTTAAATTTTTGAACAAGAAATGTTAGCACCACTACAACTCATCTAACTAAATAGTTGAAGTTAAAATTTGTGGTTCCAAGACAATATCAAGTATACTGATAATAAGGTGTTTGAAGATTATTGATCATTGGACAATTTGTTATTGCTTATTTTACAACTTAAAGGGCATGAAACCATCAAGTTGTTATATACTGTGGTTTTTAATGTTTAATTAGGTGTGTGTGGAGATTATTGCTGATTTGACAAGTTATTTAATCTCCATTGTTTGTTGAATTCTCATATAAAACTCATTCTTGTTAGCTCATCAAGAACTTATTGAATCTTTGCCTCTATAAGTTGTGGGATTTCGATCCCCTGCTATGGTTGATGGCACAGCAGGCGATACTGTTAGACTCAATTAATTATTATATTATTAAATTTTATTATTAAAATATTATTTTATTTTATTATAAAATAATTATTGTGTGTTTATATCTTGGCACAGTCCCTGCTGTGCACAGCAAGGGATCCCTGCCCATAAGTTGTGTTGTACTTCCTCCGTCCCACATTTGGAGTCACATTTAGTTATAGCACGGGTTTTAAGGAATTGGTGGAGTGTGTAATTAATTAAATGAGATGGTGGAGTGTAATAGATGAAGTGAGACGGTGGAGTGTGTAATAAATGAAGTGGGATGATGGAGTGTATAATAAATGAAGTGAGTTGATTGAAAGTGAGTCCCTTTTTGACTTTTTGGTTTTTTATTTTTGTTTTGCTTTATTTTAATGTAGATAATGGCATTTTGATGTAATTTTAATGAACAATGGGGTAAAATTGTATGACCAAATATGAAAAATTCTAAATGTGACTCTAAAACAGGGACGGACTTTTATGAAAAATGTGACTCCAAAACTGGGACGGAGAGAGTATCAAATTTTTTAACACTGCTCACTTATTTCATGCAAAAAAAACCATATTGGATTCTTCAAATTTTGTCATCAATCCGAGCTATGTATATTTTATGGACTTAAAGGAGAGAACTTTTGAGATTATAGTGAGAGATAAACAAATATAGTCTAAATTACAATCATAATTTATCTTTTATGAACAATAGTACATCATTTATCATTAGGTGGAAAATATTTTCCACATTATATTAAAATAGTATTGTTTGGGCCACATCAAACTTTTGTTTGTAGGAAAAATGCATGTTTAGAGATGCATGTAATACCAAGCACAAAGATGCATGGCATACCAAGCACAAAGATGTACACAGAAACTACATCTAAGATAATAAAACAAGATAGTCTATGCTTTAACAATGTTAAAATGAAATAGTATGAGATGTGTATTTATGAGTACAAGGAGCTAATGATTGGCAAAAATGCTAAAATTGGTAACAATATTCATAATACCTAATCAAGCTGATTCCATTCAAGAATGACAAGGGTTGTGCTTGTTGGGGACATGAACCAACATGATCAAGAATCTATGTGGTACATTAGATGGCACAATGTGAATGAGAGAAAAAAACTAGTATAAATAAGCACATTGCACTACTTACCCATTATAAATCAAGTGGCAGTAATAAACTACTAGTACTAGTTAGCTAGTAAAATATCTTCTCAAAGCCTAGAAAGGAAATATAGGCAATTGTAGTGGAAACCAAAAGTCACCTAGCAAAAAGATACAGTATATATTTGCATCAAAAGTAAAACCATATAAACAAACATAATCAGAAATCAGAATCTCAAGTGCACTTGGTGTATTCACCTCACCTTATTCAATCTTTATATTTCCTAAGATTAAAGAGCTGCATTCTAATTAAGTAAGCCAATAGGCACTATATATATTATGATTGATGGGACTTTTGATTAGACTAGGTTTAAAGAGACTATTCACATGCACATATTAAAATACACGCATTAAGTAGAAGCAAGATAGGAATGAAAAGATGCAGAAACACATTGATCTATTCGAATTCAGCTAGCAAAGCTTCAGATTAATTATGCCCTTGAATTGTTTTTCCAGTTCAATTTCAATTCTAGTGAGCTTGAGCAAATACATTGTCCATGTATATTCTCTGAAAGAGAAGTAAAGTATATAAAGGCACCATATATTAGTCAATAATACAGTGGTTAAAATATCAAGAGGAAGGTATTCCAAACATAACCTACTTGAGCAGCTTGGATATGACCACTAAAAAGCTTAATTAAAATATAGTAAAAAACAAACAAACCTAACCTGTGAGTGGTGCAGTACTGATCGGAGAGGAATAGATAATGAGGGCAATATCCAAATCGCATTTCTTCGCTTGGAGAAGGTAACCTGTCGTGAGCTTTTGTCTTGGATTTTCTCGATCTTGAGTTTCCTCCTCCCCATTATTACTTAATTCCCAACTTAAACTCAAATTAGGGCTGAAAATGAAGTAGAAGTGAAGTGGAATCTGGCTATTCACATAATACTACGTTTTTTTGTGATATGGAGTACTACTAGCATTCAAGATCACGATGGGACAAAACGAACCTTCAATGCTAAATCATAATATGAAATGCATTTAATTTTATTTTTATTGAATCAATTTGGATGAGTAATTAAAAGTTTCAAAAATATCCAAAACACAAAGTGACAAAGCATTGATTTTCCGGATAAGTTTTGATTGAGAGAGGGGTTTGGTCGCATAGTGACAAAACAACACCGTTTTCTAGGGATAAGTTTTCACCGAGTTGCGTCATTCAAATACGAAGATGAGTGAGTAATCACAAATCAGTCTTAATAATCATATCAACTCTCTTGCTTTCTTTTTATACTTGTGCAATATTATTACTAAATGTTTCATTTTGCTACTATTTTAGAATATGTCATTACATGTTATGTTTTTAGTATTTATATTCTATTAAGTTATTTTATTCACATTAAATTAATTATAGTAGTAAAATTAATACTTCGTTCAATTGAGATTAAATATTTCACTTTGAACTTAATATGAGTTTTAATAAATATAAAATAAACTGTGGATGAAATGAATTTAATGGAAAATTATAGTTTTATGTACTAAATTAATATTATAAAATGTGAATGAAATGAGTTAGATAAAATGTATAATACTAAAAGTAAATGAGACATTAAATATGAAACTAAAATTCGTTTAGGTTTTCTACCTATATTACTTAAAACTCGTGGTAATTAGCCAATACAAATGTGGCTGTCTGTTAATAGCATATGAATGAAGTATTATTTTTACATACATTACTTAAAACTTGTGGCAATCAGCCAATTACAAATGTGGCTGTTAATAGCAGAGGAATGAAGTATTATTTAAATGACAATTCACTTCATTCAATATTATTCATTCATTTTATTTTATATTAATACAGAAAATAAATATTTCGAAATTGAATTATGCAACACTTGAGTTGCTGCACCACTTGTGAAGAATATCAAACGCTATTATGGCGCTAATTATTGAAGCAATAATTTTTTTTATTGAAGCAATTATTACCGATAACATATATTCTTCTTACTGGAGAATAAAAGTATACTCCACCGTTGATACTTTTGGTAGTAGTATGACATCTATTTAAATGTAACGTGGGCTAAATTCTAACGCGGTAGTATATGTCTTGGGCTGCCACTCTTTTTCAGCCCAATTAGTTTAAGATACAAATAAATCCAAAGGTCACTGCTACTACTATGTTTCTATCACTCTTTTTAAATTATTAGTGTCAAATTTTTCATAGCTCAAAGTGTATAAAGTTATTTTTAAGGCATTTTGTTTCTCAATTTTAAATAAGAGTTAATTTAAAAGTGTATTATAGTAAGCTGAATTCACATGTCTCATTCTAACTAACAAAAGAAGTCCCATATAATTTGTATCGATCTTCCCTTAATATTTATATGAGGCATGCACATATATGATAATTAAAATTTAAAAGTCACACAAGACTGGAAACCATCACCAAGATGGCTATATGTCATCTAAGTCGTCGACCAATAAATTTGATTCTTCTAATCTCCGGCGTTCTTTAACTTGAGAAATATAGCTCGAAGCTTTTCTATCGACACATTGATCTCCGCCGCCGCCGTCGGGGCCATGAACGTAGCCATCACCGGACTTCCCAACGTCACAACGCAACGACGTCGTCTTTACCAACACCGCAGTAGCCGGCCTCGGCTTCACCGTGGCAGCTGCCGGAGCCTTTGGAGTTCGATAAAATGACATAATCAGCTTGCTTTTCATTGATTCCATTGTATTTTTTCACTTTAGTTTTGAGATGGCATTTATTTGAGCCTTACATAGCCCTATATATACCAATAATAACCCCAAGAGAACATATACCGTTAGCCCCATATTTCTATTTTTAATTGATTTATACTAATATTCTTTGTAGTTAGGAATGGATCTTATCTTGTAGTTGGACGGCGTGGTCCAATTATTTTTATAGCTGGCTGATGAATATAATTGGCTTTGCTCAAGCATAATTAATTTGGATATATTCTTTCTTAGTTGGACATAATTAAATTTGATTTTATTGCTTTTTAAGATATGGATCGTGTGATATAGTAGTAAATTATAGAGTAGGAGATAAGCTGGAATAATTGCCAATGGGTAATTGCAAATTAATATTCTTAATTTTAATTTCTTACATAATTTTTTGCAATTGGGATGCATCCGTACACCAACGACGTCGTTTAGTGAGAAAGCAAGCGCTTTAATTTTAAGTCGTCGTCTTCATTATGGGTCAACACTAATATTGCCTAAGAAAATTAAGAGATCAAATAATGAAAACAAGAGCCTTAATTTTCACTCTTCAGTTAAATTTCGCTTTCGAGTAATTTAAATTGGATTTGTGAAAGTTGAATTGATGATGCCCTCCCACAAAGGAAATTGTACACCCACCAAATTCACACTAGCATTTACTAGTATTAATTTTATTTACACTTACTTATGAACGTTTTATAGAGCTTTGAGTGATTTAGGTGGACCCTAAGTTAGGTCAAATATAAATGGAGGGAAGTATTGAATGTTTGAGTTAAGTATTAGTACATTATTAAATGTGTTAGTTATAGTTAATTACGTGGTCAATGCCATGTAGTATGTACGTCATTAATTGTACTTAGCTTAGCTACCGACAAATAAATTAAAGTACTGTATTAATTTTGGTAACTTAAAAATCATTTTTTTAGAATTTTCTTGAATTACTAAAAAATTAAATTATTAATGACGTTATAATATTACATCAAATAGAGTTCATATGACGTAAGGATTTCTTTACATAGAGCCATAAATAGATATAGAAGAATACTCCCTCCATCCCACTTTAGCAGTTCCGGTTTACTATTTTTGGATATCACACTTTAGGAGTTTCGTTTGAAATATTTTATAATTGGTAATAGGCCCCATATTCCACTCACCTTTTTCCATCACATTTTATTATAAAATTAATATATAAAAGTAGGACCCACATTCCACTATCTTTTTTCACCAACTTTCCTTTATTTTTTTAAAACTCGTGCCGAACTCAACCGGGACTCCTAAAGTGGGACGGAGAGGGAGGGAGTATAAAAAAGATTGTTAGATTGGGCCTTAGTGGATTAGTGATGAGCTATGATTAGTTAAAGTTGTGACCCTAATTTAAAAGGACAAAAATGGGCTTTCATTTGCAATCATTAGTTCGGCCTAACTTATTGAGATTTTCTTTTTGAAGCGGCTTTCAATTAAATTTAAGTAATTAAATCTTGAAATTCAATTACCATAAGGAATTTAGATTCGTTTAGTACGTTTTGGTATCAATCAATTTATTGGAAAAGCGATGTTTTTTATGATCAAATTGGTCTATATTAAGTTATTAACTATGTTGAAAAATATTAGTATAATATTTCAGATTTTCAGAATGAGAACAACTAATCAAATTAAAAAAATAAACACTGCAATTAATGGCGCCATGGTCGCCTATAATGAAGAAGAAGTTTAGAATGACAACGGGAAATACTGTTATTTTGGTAATTTGTTAAATTAACATTTTTATAAATTATACTTTTACCCTTGTTAAAGGTTAAAAATCATCCTCTCTCCATTAATTATTTTTTAATTGATAAATTAACATAAATTTTTAAAACCGCATTACAGTAAACTTAAAAATCTGATAAATTCGTGATCTTTTGTCTCATTCACTAACCAGTATTTTACTCATAAGAGGCTAATAGATTGACATATAATAGTACATAATGACTCTCTTTCGATCTCATTAAAAATGAAACGTTTTCCTTTTTGAATTGTCCCACAAAAAATAAAATATTTTTTAAAATAAAAATAACATTATTTCTATTATTTCATCTTTATTACTTTACTTTCTCTTTATTAATTTATAAAATAATATTACATAAAATCTACGTTAAAAAGTAAATATTTTATTTTCAATGGAACATTCATATATATCCTTGATATGAGTAGTGGATGAAGCATGCAACAAATAAAAAGAAGTTAAAAGGTAGTTTAATGAGCTTATATTAAATAAAAAACCGACGAAACAAAATAGTGAGGAGTAAAATTGATACACATATCGACAACAGATGCAGAAATGAATAGAGAGTAAATAGGAATTGCAACAATGGAGCTAGTGATCCCAGGTGAAAGTCCGAGTAGTTGATGACTGGTGGTGGTGCGTTGAAGGGCAGTAGTGGAGCTGCTGGTGAGGCGGAGGAGGAGGAGCCGCCGGAGTTTCAACTTCAACTGACAGAAGAGAGAGAGCAGGATCACACGCATACTTATACCCATCATCTGTTTGATGAAATGCCGATGAGTTCATTCTCTCACTCTCACCACCACTATAGTAGTAGTTGTTGTGATTCTGCAAAATCTGACTGCTTGAATTACTATTATTGTAGAGCATGTTCTCCTGGTGATGATGATGATGGAGCCCAAGCCCAAGCCCCGCCCACGACGAATGAGGCGTGGTGAACGAAACAAGCGTCCCTCCTCCTTGTAGCAACGCGGATGAGTGATGATCCGGTGGCGGCTGAGGCTTCCTCCGCCTCCTGTTGTGCCCATCCAGCCGCTTCCTGCAGCTCCTTTTCCCCTCGTCGAACTCCACCAGCGAGTGGAACCTATCATAAGTTCAGTACATAGTTACAAAATCTGCACAACATCTTAACTCGGTTATATCAAGTCCAGCAAACCAAACGAGCCATACCTGCTGCATTGCTGGCAGAAGCGTTGCTCCCGGCCAGCAATGGTGACCTTAGGGGTTTTCGAGTGAGCCTCGCACACTTTGTGGCGGCGGTGATAGTCTCTACATAGCCTTAAATCAGCATCACAGCCATCTACTAAGCATTGAGCTGCTGCCACTGTCTGGGGGGCCTTTGCTCTTTTACATGATGATGCTGATGAGGATGAGGATTCCATTTCCATATTTCACTCAATTCATGCACCTGCACTTACACATTCTTCATCTCTTTATCTATCCATATACTATATCAAATTAACACCCATTCCTATCATATAGTACTAGCAAAACATGATAAAAACACCTATTTTAAACCATTAAATTTAGGTCAGATAACTCCAGGATAAGAGAGTAATAATCTACCCTAACAAACAGACCTTAAACAGCAAGATCTACATGAGCCACTAATTGTGAAGCATAAATATCAGAAAATTGGAGTGTTCATGGTCAAGTCAAGTCAACTATTACTTCAGCTAGCAACCACAAAAATTAAGATCCACTAAAAATTGCTTACCTACTACCAAAGAAAAAGGAAGCAGAAATAGGAAAAATGAGATTTTTATTCCATCACTACTAAAAATAGACACTCATTCTTAATTTATCCTCCTCAAGATACAAACAAGTCTTGAAAAGCAATTTAGCAGCAGTGTACAAAATTAGTAGAAGAGAGAGAGAGATGTACCTCAAAAAGAAGGAGAAGCCAAGTAGAAAGTGAAAATAGGAAGATGAATAATGCAGATAAATGGAGATCTTGAAAAAAATAATCAAAAGAGTTTCAAAGAAGCTTGGAAGTAGTAAACTGGGATTCACTTCTCAGCCATTCATTCTCTGACAACAACTCCATTATGGCTGGAACTGGCAACTGGCAAAAGCTTAGCTAGATTGAATACAACTTGTATGTGTGTGCAAATATGAGAGAGAGAGAGAGAGAGAGAGAGAGAGAGAGAGGAGTTGCAGCAGTGGCAATTGAGTGTAGGTAGGTGGATGGGTTGTAAATTGCAATAAAGGATTTGAATTATTGAAAGCAGCAGTTTCTTTGAATAAGCTTTGATAGTAATTTATATACCAATATCATACTCCAATTCCAATAAGGAAAGGTGGTATTTTTGGTTTTATATTGCTCAACAAAATTACCTTCCTTTTCAGGCTAATAAGCATTTAAAAAATGATTATAAAAACTGGGATATTCTTTGGGAAGAGGAGATGCCCTTATTTTAAATGAGTGGCATAGAAAGGGACAGAGTGTGTATAGCTTTCCGCCATGTTTATTTATTTTATTAATTTAGGAATCACAAAGTACATTAAAAGAGTTCAATACTTCTTGTGACTCACTTGTCACTTTCTTTGCCTATTATTCTGCTGCTACATCATTTTGTTCCTTGACCCCTCTCAAAAAAAAAATTTCCTCTCAACTTAACTATTTCCACTACTTCATTAGTGAGAAAGTAAATTATTTAAATGTAGTATAGTATTACTCAAGTTCCAAGTAAAAGCAAGAGTTGAGATTTAAAAAAAGAAGTGAGAAATGGCTTTTCAAGTTCCGAGCGCATAACCAAAGAGAGACAGAATTATAATTCATCTCACAAAATTAGACAGTGGATTCTTATTGGAACAACCAAAACATTGGGGTTTGTCCTTTTTTTAGTTGCTATTTTCACAAGTTCAAAAATAGCATAACAACAAATTAATTGTAGAATATTTCATTTTAAAACGTGTTGAACCTGCTGCAATACCACCAATCACGTGTGCCCTGCCCTGCTGCATCCCACATCTGTTAATTTATGTAAATAAATCAATTTTTATCCTTAAATATACTTACTTCCATCCTCGACGACCAGAATCAAATATCGATTGCTGAGAGATTGAGACTGTGGATACCAAATTTTAATAGTATTAAAAGTTATTTTGAGGGTAACACTTCCACAGATGATTATTTTAAAAATTACTTTCATGGCTTTGTAAAAGGTGTAAAATAGTAACTGCAAAATGCAAATAGATCTTGTCCCTGACTCCCTTCTGCCCCTCCTGTGTTTTCTTGCTATGTTTTTGCCATATTCCTTTTTTATTTATTTAATCTCTATTTAGGACTTTTCTTTCCAAACCGTCTCTTTGTGGACTCAATCGCTAAATACTACTCCTAGTAGTATTTCTGACATTATTATTTTGCAGTTTTGGAATATTTTAAAAATATTTAGTGTTTATTTTTTATAACCAAACTCCTATATTCTTGAAGAAATTGCATGCATGTGGACTCAGTTTAAGGTTACTGTCGGCACACCTTTGCAGACTGTTTAAAATGAAATGGCTACTAATTAGTAATTTATACTACTTGTTTTGCTTCCAATGTTTAAGGCCGCCAACGGTATACAAGGTTTGCAGTTTTGTTCTATATTGTAAATAATCACAATTTAGATTTGAAAGTGACAAGTGAAAAAATCTAAAACCATGGGAAATGCTACGCAATGGATGACATCAATACACTTAAGTCATAATTCAATTCAAATACTCCATATCACAATATGTTGAAAAGTCTCCACATTGAAAATTATTATAGGACCACTTCAGGGACCACCTTCGATATAGTCTAGGAATAAAAATTTGAACATTTAACATTATCCATCTTAATCTAAGATTAATTTTCCAATTATTAATTCATTCAAATATATAATTAGTAGGTCGGGACCGCTCTCTGAAGTTTATGAAATTCAAGCACCACAAAGCTGTTGTAATCTCTAACCGCCACCGTTAATTAATCTAGTTATTACTATAAATAGAAATCGGCTATGATATCAGATTCAGGATATGGAATCTTATCACAAATCATGTGTAGTGGAAGTGTTAACAACAAACAAACAAACAAAATAGATTTATTTTTGGTCTATGATTAAACAGACAGTTAATTAACTGGTGATCTATTCTCTTACAGCCCACGAACCAAGATTACAGTTTAGGCCCATGTTAAATAATTCGGCCCAGATTTCACTATTTTTTTAATGTAAAAATGAGAGATGAGAAGATAAATGAGAAACATAAAGCTGATAATCTTGGGCATTGCTAAAAAATGAAAGATGTTCAAATTCTGATTCGTCTCGCATTTTTCAAATTTTGAAAAATAAATCTTTCAATAAGTCATGACATATGAATATTTTACACTATCCCATCCTTTCATTTTCCGACAAATTAAACGCATATTTAGCACCCAATCTAAAATACATTAGACAAAACGTCATTTTAATTCAGATGTTGTCGTTTAATGTAGAAATGAAAAATGGGAAGATAAAGGAGAAACACAAAGCTAATTTGCACAAATCTCGGTTATTACAAATGATTAACATTAGTATATAACTTTGCTTATCATAAAAAAAAAATAAAAAACATATAGTCTATGTATAATAAATTAAAATAGTAGTGGAGAGTTAGAAGGAAGTGTAGATTTGCATCTGAGCTAGAATGTTGTCGAAATTGTCGGTGGATTTTTGAATGGGGTGAGAGTGCATCCCTTCATAGGTTGTGACAACCACCCCTTCATCTTTACACAGCCTCTGAATTTGCTTTTTTACATTGCAACCTTCATGCGTGCACCGGTAGTAACTTCTGCAACAATTTAATTTATTTTCTCTTAATTTACTTCACAAACACACAGTAATTAATCAATAATGAGCGCCCTATATATCATGTAACATTCAACTAGGATTAATTACTACTACGAAACAAGATATAAATAAGAGTATATACACACAAAGACACGTTAAAGTCATATCACCCTTAAATACAGAATGTAGAACCAAAAAATGGATCATTATAAAAAAACAGATAAGGTCATTTTTAGATCGTTCAGTTCATCAGTCTATCCAAAATTTCGATAATAAACTAAATGAAGTAAAAATGACCTTAAGAGTTCTCTTATAACAATTTACTAGGAGTAGTATTATTTTGGTTTGGCGTTCTGCGTTTAAAATTGGTTATGTATTGATTATTTAGCTGTATATATGTTATACATGTATGAATTGAGCAAGGTACCTTGGAAATGTGTTGTTCTTGACAGCCTTCTGACCATATTTCCTCCATCTATAACCATCATCTAGTATATCCACTTGACTTCTTGTCTGAAAAGCAAACCTAGGCTTCTTCGACTTCTTGTCTCCCTTATTGTTGTCCTTTTCCGGTACCAACCCCATCATCATGCCATCTTGATCTTCATGTTTCATCTTGCCTAAATCATGTGGAGGTGGAGCTAATAAGGGTGAAGACTCCAATACTACTCTTTGATACCTCCGAATCTGATCCAGCTCCATGTACAACAACCAGATTTAGATAGAAAATATGAGAGAGAGAGAGAGAGAGAGAGGAACAGAGAGAGATTTTGTAGTAGTAGAAGAAGAAGAATGTGTGATTGGTGTTTTTTGATAGAAATTAATTAAAGGGAGCCAAGATGAATTCAAGGCGAAAGGCGGCTATAATTTAATTCGTTCCCACAGTCGTAAACGACACGCAAAGTCTAAAAAAGAGATTAATTAATAAAAATGGTGGGTATTTTACCACTAATTTTTATCTAATCGGATTTTGTGTTTGGGCTACAATTGGATTATTTATATACCAACGGATATGTATGTATTTCATCATCAACTTTTCTTTTTCTCGTGTCATTTGTTAATTATTTTCCATACTCTAAATTGAAGATACTAGTAAGACTAAGACTAGTCGCCATGCATATTCTGTTAATAAGGTTATTCGATATCTTTTAGTCTTTGGACGACTGTGGCCTCTCTTTATTATTATTACTTGTTCCATCCGCTATTAAATTCAATACGGATTTTAAGAAATATAATAGAAAATTGATAGAAAATGATACTATCATTTTTATATAGTGTATTAATTTTATAATATAATATGAGTGATATATCATGAATTAGTGGAATATTATGGGATCTACTGATATACGAATCGAAATGAATTAGTGAATCGGAATTTCTAGTGATAGACGAACTGAAATGACAAATCTGGACTTCTAACTGCAAACGGAGAGAATATTACTAAATGTTAGAAATATTAACCCATGAAATTTACAAAAGTATAGAAGCATGCTTACATATATATTTTAGGGATATAAATACGTCCTTCTTTAAAAAAATCCAACTAATTAAAATGATATCGTTCATGATAACAGGTCTAGCCACATGTTTTGATATAAGTAGCTTGATGGTTGATTAACTGTAATTTTGATGACTTTCGATGATTTTTATTTTATCGCAATCTTTTGAAAGATTATGTTGTATTGCCTGTCGTAGTCATTTTGTTCTTTTACGAAAGGACATTTTTCCCTTTTAGAGTATCTCCAATGGCGGACGTCGCGCCGTAGTGGCGACGAAGGGCGGACACGCCCATCCCATATGCCCGTCGGATGGGCTCGGACGTCCGACCCACGGGCGGACGGACGTCCGCCACTGTGGCGACAGTCGCACGTCCCGCTCGGACGTCCGAGTTTTAAATTTTGTTAAAAAAAAAAACTCTATAAATAGGGCTCGTCGAATTTTTAATTCCGTAAATTTTAATTTCAATTGTGAATTTAATTTTATTGCGGGAAGTCCTAATGGGAAGTTCTAGTGATGTAGCGGTGGAATGGGAAGTTCTAGTGATGACGTGGCAGAAGGTTTTTATAAGAAATTCTAGTGGAAAGGGCGTCACCGGAGACGCTCTTACTTTTAATATATCGTCTATGAACTTAAACATATGTTAAGAAATTTCCATTGAACCTTCTTTCTTAGTACTATTATAAACGCACCACATATTCTTTTTGCTAAACATAATCTTCTTTAGATATTGGATGGTACTTTTACCTCTTATATATGCACACATGCATTGTTTGTGGAATAATATACTATAAGCTGGTCAAAGCACGTGTTTTAAAGGTTCAAATAAATTTAATTTATTGATCGTGGTTTGGTTGTTATAGAAATTAACAATGATAAAATGTGAATTTATAGAGCTTGGTTACGAATTTGTGATGATTGATTTGATGCATTGATATTTGATTTTTTGGTGGTGCAATTTGTTAAGATAATTGCAAAATTAAGATACCAACGTGAGTCACACGCCCCACGCACGTGTTCAGCGGCAAACATGATTTTCCTTTTATTTTTAATAGGATGAATTTCCCATTGATTTCTGCTTTGAAGTTTGAACCATGTTTCCTTTCAATTATTCCAAATATTGAATTTTTGATAAGTCAATTGCAAATTTGCAACTTATGTTGAATGTGGAATGGAAAATAGATAAGCGGTGTTAATTTGGCCGAGCTTATAAACAGTTTAATTGAGAGGTATTATACACTCTACAAAGTTGTTTTTGACTACACAATTTATAATTTTATGGTTTGCTGAAACATTTTATAAGCTTCAATATGTATGAAGAGATGAGCTAGCTATTATTATTTATACCATCCTATAAAAAGATGGGTGTGTAAATTTTAATTTTAAAATGGTCACAGATATATGGTAGAATAAGGCTCATCCTGAGTATATAAGTACGTATAGGTGGTGGACTGTGGACATACTACACTTAGGTCCATCCCCTGATTAATATTTAAATTCTACTATCACAGTAGTAGTATTAGTTGCTAGTTCGAAAATGATTTTTAATAATATTTCGCCCACAGTTTAGGCTGGCTTCGACTTAGCAATGAATACGACTATTATAACTCTATAATTAAGTTTAGTTATTGTGACCAGGTACTTAATTGATTGCATGCAATTGGATGGTCAAACGAAACCACCTGCTATAGTCTATCAAATACTACTAATATAATTATGGGATATTAACATCTAATATCATGAAATTTATAAAAAAAAAAATAGATTTTTCCACAAATTTTGAAAATGGCAAATAATACCATGAACTTTACCCTAAGTTTGTTATTTCCCATCAAAGAAAAAATTTCGGCAAATAATATCATGATACAGATTTTTTTTCGTAATTTCTCTGCAACAACTTCGCGAGCTTCAAGTTTTTCAATTTTTGAGTATAGTTTTTCTTGAATCACACCTTCCAAAATTGTTCTTCAATCTATTAATATAGCTGGAATTTTTTCATTGATGAGAAATAACAAACTCGGGTAAGAGCATCCACAATGGTAAATAGGTCAGTCATAGACTAGCCTATTTCTCCTCCTGCCACATCATCCAACACTAAAATTCCTCCTGCCACATCATCAGGACAAGCAACTGGACAAGCAATAGGCTAGCCACATCATCAAAACTATTAAAAAAAAACAACTAAATTTACGGAAGTAAACACAAAATGTGGAATTAAACATACGACACACATATGGGAAAATTCATTAATTTCATTAAAATAAAAAAAAATTTACATTAATAAAAAAAATACCATAATAAAAAAAATACATAAAACCAAAAAAAACTATCGCCGTGCAATCCTCCGAGCCCACAACTCTTCAATTAAATCCTTTTGGAGTTGTATATGTGCATCCACTTGGCGCATGTCAGCATGTGCCTGGAGGCGGTCGGCTTCATCGTGAGGTACCCCCCTTCGTACGTTGGGGGTGGCCACGCCGTGGCTTGGACCGGCTTCATCGTCATTGGCCCAATTAATCAGTTTTACACCTTCATCTTCGACTATCATGTTGTGCATGATAATACATGCGTACATTATAGAAGCAATGCTGCCGACATCCCACAAACGCGTTGGACCCTTAATTGCCGCCCATCGAGCCTGGAGCACACCAAATGCGCGCCCCACGTCCTTGCGCGCCGACTCTTGTCGTTCCGCAAAGTAGGCCTTCCTGTCCTCATTTGCGCATCTGATCGTCTTCACAAAGACGGGCCACCTAGGGTATATCTTATCCGCCAAGTAGTAGCCCATATCATGCCGGTTGCCGTTGGCGACAAAACTGATGGCCGGACCGACCCCCTGGCACTGCTCGTTGAAAAGGGACGACGAGTTGAGGACGTTTAGGTCGTTGTTCGACCCGGCTACCACAAAATACGCATGCCAAATCCACAGCCGGTAATCAGCTACGGCCTCGAGGATCATCGTGGGATTCTTTCCCTTGTACCCGGTGGTGTAGAACCCCCCCCCCTTCCAGGCAGCGGGACAGTTCTTCCACTCCCAAAGCATACAATCTATGCTGCCTAACATCCCCGGGAACCCGTGCTTCTCCCCGTGCATCTGCAACAGATCCTGACAGTCTTAGGGGTTAGGGCTTCGAAGATACTCGTCCCCGAATATTTCAACGACGCCCTCACGGAAAGTCTTTAGACACTTCAAGGCACTCGTCTCACCTATGTGGAGGTACTCGTCCCACATGTCTGCCGCGCCTCCGTATGCCAACTGCCTGATTGCCGCAGTGCACTTTTGAATAGGGGTGTGGCCGGGTCTGCCAGCCGCATCGTGCCTGAAGTGAAAACACAGATATCGACGCTCCAAAGCGTCAACGATGCACATAAACAGCTCCCTGCGCATCCTAAAACGCCGCCTGAACATGTTGGCGTTAAACCGCGGCTGCTCTGCGAAGTAGTCGTCATATAGCCGCTGATGTGTAGCTACGTGATCCCGAGCAATCACTGCTCGGCGGTGGACGCCGACTGCATAGCCCTTTGTAGCAGCCGGTCTATCTTACCCTCCGTATAGGCCTCTAATGCTGCGTCCATTTGCCGTTCGTACTCCTCATCACTACTACCGCTACTACCACCCGCGTTACTCATTTCGCGTTGTTGCTCTTGTACAGAAATTAAGAGAGAGAGAGAAAACTCGTCAAAACAAGTGGTGCGAATGAAAATGACGTGAAAATCGCGTATATATAGTGTTTCGAAAATTTAATTAAAAAAATAAAAAAAATTGCGTTGGCCGATCGCCAGCCTACAATGGCGGCGAGCGCATCGGCCAGCGCCCGAGAATCGGCGAGCGCTCACCGAAATTCTCGCCGATTCCACGCTCGCCGGTTGCAATGGTTCGGCGAGCGGACCGGCTAGCCGGTCGCTCGCCTATTACTATGGATGCTCTAAAGTTTATGATATTATTTGTCAATTTCAAAGTTAGTGGAAAAAATCCAACATTTTGATAGTTCCGTGATATTAGGTGCCAATATATCCCTATAATTATATACCTATTGTATTGATTTAAATTGCTCTCACTAGAGAAACATTGATTTTTCATATTATTGATTTAAATTGTTCTATCTAGAAAAACACCAACGTGCATTAAACGATGCAATATTATATGCCAATCTGCAAATACTAAATATGTAGTGCAGAAATTCAATAGATGTGGATATATATAGTTGTTTTATAGTCCAGTTTAATTTCATGCATGGACTCCTTTCAATTTTTGATACCCATATAAAATCAAAACTAGTGTACTGAACTCATATTACTGTATTTGAAAAGTATTCATTATTTGAAATTTGGCGAGGAAAAAAAAAGAAACCACCTTGCATTTTATTGAATTAGAAAGATGTTTTCAAGAGTATGTTCTGACATTCTGTAAAATTATCTACCATAAGTTTTTGTTCAAACATGAGATTAAAACATGGTATATTCATGTTGTGTATGGGCCTCTGCTATTGGGCCAGTCTAATATTTTCTCATTTGTAAACAACTGTTGCACTGTCACACCGATGTAAAATTTTGTTGGGCTTTCAAACACCAAATTCTCAAAACATTTATCAAATTAAAAGACGAAATGTAATCTACATAAAAATTTGCCCCAGACCCTTCCTGTTGGGGAAATGAGGAGAAGTAAGAGTATCCATAATGACAATAGGCCAGTTATAGGCCAGTTATTCTCTCTCTCTCTGTCATGTCATCAGCACTAAAAATCCACCTGTCACATTATCATTTTAATCAAATAGGCCTGCCTAAGGCCAGCCACAAAGCCGCAATAAAAATAATTAAAAAACAACTACATTTACGGAACTAAATTTACGATAAATTACGGAATTAAATTTAAGAGACATATACGGGAAAATTCATTCATTTCATTTAAATAAAAAAAGGTACATAGATAAAAAAAAGTACATAATTTAAAAAAAAAACGGGGCTTCCACACACGAGCCCCGCCTCTCTCTACTCCTCATCACCGTCACCGCCGCCACCCGGGACCTCCACATCGGTGGCATCTGAGCCCCCCATTTGTGCCCTCGCGGCATCCAAATCGACCAGCATGCTCTCGAGCATCGAGTGAAGAAACCTCTTCTCCGTGGGGTCAGTGGCGGCCCTCCAATCTTGGAAGACCATGTACATTTGCTCCCGCGTTTTTTGACGCGAGAAGAAGGTGTACGCGGGTGGGGGGCGGGGGCTGCCGACTGGACCTCCTGGGGCGATAGGGGGGAGGATCCCCTAGCTGCCCGTTGCGCCCGCTTTTTGGCCAACCGGGCGAGTGCGGCGAGCAAACGATGGAGGGGATGGAAATTCCTCAGTATCCCGGGGGAGGTCGTGGGAACCGCCGCTGCTGCCGCTGTAATCGTCGGAATAGTCCAGCTTCTGCTTCTTCGGCCACCTAGCATCGACCCCCGCCCGGAACTTCTCGGAGTCCTTCAGGACCAGATAGCAGTTCCAAAAGGTGAACTCCCTATAAACCCCCGGCTTGGGGAACTGACTCTCTGCTATCATCCGACAGTCTTCCTCAGTCTGCCCACTACTCATCATGCGGAGGGCGTTGGCGTACAACCCCAAAAATCGGCCCACCGCGGCCCTGATGCGTTCCCATCCCTTCCGGCACTCCTCCCTGCTGTAGTCATTTCCGTGCAGGTAGTACCTCTTGTAGGCTGCTCTAATCTTAGCCCACATGTTGACGATCCGCTGGTTGTTCGCAACCATCAGATCGTCGCAAACCGACAACCATGCCTTGGACAAGGCGACGTACTCCTCTTCCGTCCACTTCCTCCGTGTCGGCGAGTCGTCAACAGCCGGCTGCGACGAGTCGCCGACCACCTTGCTCTTCCTCTTGCTCTTCTTCTTCGGTGCGGCCCGACGACCCCCCTCTACTCCCCCCGCTGGAACGGCAGTGTCCGCCTCCTCGATATCGATCCCCAGCTCATGTAATGAGAAACGATCATCCCCAGTGAACTGCGTCTCCACTGGGGTCGACGTGTGAGACGAAGCCGTCAAAAAATCAAGAGTGGGACGATAGACCGTGTCGCCCCCGGTGACCCCTGCATCACGGGCTGCATCCCTCCCTGCCATACCGATATCATCCCCATCATCTGTTGTAGCATTTGTTGCGGCATCTGGGGCATACCTCCCCACCCCGGCGTTGCCTGCCCCCCGCCTGACATCCCGCCATGCGCGCCCGCCATCAACCCCATCAACTGTTGCCAAGGGTTGTTGTACCCTTGGCCCATCTGCCCCCATCCAGACCCCACGGGTACCGTGGGAGTCTGAGATCCGCTCGTCGCCGGACTGGACTCGTTGTTGTTGTCCATCGCTCGACGTTGATCTTGTATAGAAATTTAGAGAGAGAGAAAACTCGTTAATACAAGTGGTGCAAATGAAAATGAAACTAAAATCGCGTATATATAGTGTTTCAAAAAATTTCAAAAAATAAAAAATAAAAAATTGCGCTGGCCGATCGCTCGCCAACCGCGGGCCTGCAATTAGAGGTGTCAAGTGGGCCGGCCCGGCCCAGCCCGGCCCAGGCCCATGTCTAGAACGGGCCGGGCCTGGGTTTTGGTTTGCAAAGATGAGCCCGGCCCAGCCCGAGCCCAGTTAATAAGTGGGCCGGGCCGGGCCGGGCCGGGGCCAACTTACACATGTTAATTTGAATATTAGGTAGAGTTAAAAAGATGTGATTTATTGTCAAATCTACTCAAAATATATTGAAATAGTAGTAGTAGTATATATAGGCACATAAATACATTTCCCACAAATTTAGTATTCAACATAAGAACATACTACACGCATATATACACTCATAAAATATACTCCATATTAATGTCTTGATATGTATATTGATTTATATACAAGCAAAAATATCCACATAGTTTTAGATAATCCCTCAAAATCTGGAATCAAAATCTACTAATCTAACACTTATAAAAATTTAACTATTTCATCACTATAATTATGGAATTATTTTTGATAGAAATAAATCAATTAACTACTAATATCTATGATTACGTAAATCACTACTTTTGACTTTAGAATCCACTATTTTGTAAAGAGAAATTAATTGACAATGAATCTCTATTGATATGGAAATAACGATTAATTTTATTCGAAGAATATGATCCACTATTATTATAGAGAAAAATTAGTTAACTAATCATTATGCTTATGGAAATAAATTGTGTTTATAATTTTGATTTAGGTTTTGTAATTGAATGCATCAATCTTGGATATTAAGATATACTAGTATTTAAACAATATATAATTTATATACGTATATATCTAAGGCATACGCTTAATATTCCATCACTATAATTATGGAAATATTTTTCATAAAGAAAAATTAAGTAACAATTAATCTCTACAATTATACAAATCAAATTTGTCATAACACAATTACACGATTAATTATAGGATATATTAGTGAACAAGTAATCCCTATAATTATGCAAATTATGATTTAATCTAAAAATAAGATCAATTAATCTTGAAAGTAAAAGAATAGTCAACTAATCATTATCCAAATCAATATATTAGTTCACATGATGTTAATTGAATTCATCAATTGTGCCAAATAACTCGGTGGTTTAAAAGTAACAATAAATTTATATTGTTTGATTGTATGCATTATTCTTTTAAAAGTTATTAAAAGTGAAACACTTGAAATATTGAAATGATATATGGAACAAATATTGAAATGATATATGGGCTGGGCCCGGGCCGGGCCTGGGTTGGGTCTGGGTCTGGGCCTGGGCCGGGCTTCAGGCGGTCCTGGGCCCGGGCCGGTCCTGGGTTTAGAAAACAACCCAATTGGGGCCTGATTAAACAACAAAGCCCAGCCCAGGCCCGCTCCATTTCACTAACGGGCCGGGCCTGGGTCGGCCCACACCGGGCTGGGCCGGGCTGGGCCGGGCCACTTGACATCTCTACCTGCAATGGCGGCCAGTGCTCGCAAATCGGCGTACGCTCGCCTATTTTCTCGCCGAAAAGGCACTGGCCGATTCCAATTGTTCGGCTAGCCGGTGCACTAGCCGTCTTGTGGATGCTCTAAATATTGGCCAGATTTGGGTAGGCATGGCCCACATAACCATGAGTTACGAGATTGAGTAAAAAACATTAAGTAATTATTTTGGATCGAATAAAGTAGAGAAATGACATACTATATCGAATAATTACGCTATTTTCTACTTAGATTAAGACAATAGATTCACTTAATTCAAAACATATTCCAGCACCATATGATAAAAAAGAGAAATAATACTGCAATTGACTTAAATCTAAATTCTGATGTTTGTATACCTTTCTGTATAAGTAATTAAAAAGAAAGAAAAATTAGTAATATCCGACAATAATTGTTATAGCATTAATTAATTAATTAAGTAATTAATTAATTATTAATCTGACAAGTAGGCAAAGTAGCCTTTGCTCATCGTCAAAGTGGCAAAACCCACCAAAAAAAAACTCAGCAGCCTTTCGGAGATCTCAAGGCCACCCTACAAACCTCTCGACAAATTCTATATTGCATCAAAAACCAGTCTTTCTCAATCTCCGTATCGAATTGAGAAGAATTTGGTTTGAGACTATGGCCGCAACACCCATCTCTCTGTCCACCCACTGCTGTTCTTCATCTTCCGCTTATTCCAATTCATCCTCTATTTGGTCTCACCAAAATCCCAATTTTCCGTTTCCTGCCGCTTCTCCTAAACCCAAATACGCTTCTCTGCAATTCAAGGGCAACGCTTTTCCTAATGTTGTTTTCATGCAAGATGGTATGTTTTCTAATTCACCAATTTCTCATCATTTTGTGAGCTGACGCCAATTTTTGAATTTTGTGTTTGTTTAATTTTTTTTTATTTTTTTTTCTATGGTTGATTAGCATAGTGCATTTCTGCTATCTCTTTCATGTTTTTGATGACTTTGTTGTTCGGATTTGGATCAATTTGCGGATTGTTTTTTAGACTCTTGTAAATTGAAGAAACCTAGAATTTATTTGTGAAGTTTGAGCATTTGGGATCTTTTTTTAAAGAAACCATAAACAGAAATCCATTTATCTGATTGAATAAATTGTATAGGTGCTTTGGCTGCAACAGTTGCTGGATTGGAAAATGAAGCTCCTTCGAAAAATTTGAAAGACGGGCTGACGTCGGTTGCAACGCCTAAGGAGAAGAATCAGATTGGTAATTTTGATGTTAATGATGATAAATCAACTGTCAGCATTACTGTTGTAGGCGCCTCTGGGGATCTTGCAAAGAAGAAGATATTTCCTGCTCTTTTTGCACTATACTATGAGGATTGCCTACCTGAGGTCTGTTTGGAATTTATCGTATTGGATTAACGTAGTACATTTGGGGGAAACATCTAATGAAACCTAAAACTTGAATAGCCTGCTAGAATTCCTCCTAATTGATGGTTATTTGTTGTTTTGTCTGTTGCAGCATTTCACTATCTTTGGTTATGCCCGTAGTAAGATGACAGATGCTGAATTAAGAGAGATGGTTAGCAGGACTCTTACTTGCAGAATTGACAAGAGGTAATTGTTGTTGTCTTCTAATAAGAGATTTTTGTTTTTGGCATTTGTTGCACTTAATTTTGATGGGGGAGTTAATTGAGTGTTGGTTTAAAAAGAATTTGATCTGTATTTAGGGAAAATTGTGGTGAAAAGATGGAGCAGTTCCTTCAAAGGTGTTTCTACCACTCTGGTCAATATGATTCTCAGGAGAATTTTGCTGAGCTTGATAAGATACTGAAGAAGCATGAGGTAAGCTTTTCATTTTTCTTATATTCTTATATGTACACTCGTTGGTGCTTATTAGTTGCAGACGACTTTAGATGTTTATACTTGGAAGTTGGAATAAATATTACTAGAGTTATTTGATTAGAGCTACTTGTCTGAGTCCATAGCTCTGCCTTCATTACCTCTCTTTAGTAATAGCGGTGCACAAGCACAGTTAACGCTGATGTCAAAACTGATGGCTAGGATGGATGGAAGTGCATTCATATGACTTAAACGCAAACAGTGCCTTGGGCATGCTTCTCATAGCCTGTTTGTTGAACATATATGGAATGCTATGCAGTGTCATCTACATATATGACTATCTTGTTGTTTGCAGTTGCATGTTTCCTGGCTATAAAACTCGTTGTATATACTGAAGATATGATGCTGATTGGCTTCTGTAGGCTGGTCGTGTATCAAATCGGCTATTTTACTTATCCATCCCACCAAACATTTTCGTAGATGCTGTGAAATGTGCTAGTCTCTCTGCCACTGCTTCTGCTGGCTGGACTAGGGTCATTGTTGAAAAACCATTTGGCCGGGATTCTGAATCCTCTGCTGCTTTGACTAAATCTTTAAAGCAATACCTGACCGAGGATCAGATTTTCAGGTACGTTAATTTTCCATCTCATGTAAATTGCATTTCCCTATTCACGATAGACTATGATGTATGGCTTCAGCTAAAATCTGATTGGCTATGTTTATTAATGATAATTCTCTCTTTACAGGATAGATCACTACCTAGGAAAGGAGCTTGTGGAGAATCTCTCTGTCCTTCGCTTTTCCAATCTTATTTTTGAACCCTTATGGTCGAGACAGTACATAAGGAATGTTCAATTGATATTTTCTGAAGACTTTGGCACTGAAGGAAGGGGAGGGTAAACTATCTGGTTAATTTGATACTAAACGAATTCTAATGAGTAAACTAGGATTTTTTTCTAATTAATCTCTTTGGTCTGCTCCAGCTACTTTGACCACTACGGAATCATGAGAGACATAATGCAAAACCATCTGCTCCAAATACTGGCCCTCTTTGCCATGGAAACACCTGTCAGTTTGGATGCCGAAGATATTAGAAACGAAAAGGTTTCTCTTTGTGTGTATTTTGTATTGGCATTTTTGGTTTCTGCTGAATAGAATGCTAATTCTTCACGGACTACAGGTTAAAGTTTTGCGTTCCATGAGGCCTATAAGAGCTGATGATGTTATCATAGGGCAGTATAAGTCTCACACGAAAGGAGGTGTCTCATACCCGGGATATACTGATGACAAAACTGTTCCCAAGGACAGTTTAACCCCAACTTTTGCTGCTGCTGCACTTTTCATAGATAATGCAAGATGGGATGGCGTGCCGTTTTTAATGAAAGCTGGAAAAGCTTTACATGATAAAAGGTATAACAAAGTCCAAATTCTATGATTTATACCTCACTAATCAGGGCTCTGACGCTTGAATGTATTTCTTTTCATAGGGCTGAAATAAGGGTGCAGTTCAGAAATGTTCCTGGTAATTTATACAACCGAAGCTCTGGGACTGATCTCGACCAAGCAACGAATGAGCTTGTGATCCGGGTTCAGCCTGACGAAGCTATTTATTTAAAGATTAATAACAAAGTCCCTGGACTAGGAATGAGATTAGACCAAAGCAATCTCAATCTTCTTTATAAAGCAAGGTATTAATGAGAATTCTCCAATTTCAACTTTTAGTTATAAATTTTCTTGTCTTTTGCACACTATGATCTACACAAATCCCTGAAAGTGATATAGTGTTTAGGGGCTGAAATGTTGGTTGTTATCTCGTGTTGTGTAGGTACTCAAAGGAGATACCTGATGCGTATGAGAGACTTCTACTGGATGCTGTTGAAGGCGAGAGGAGGCTCTTCATCAGGAGTGACGAATTAGATGCTGCGTGGGCTCTCTTCACCCCTGTGTTGAAGGATCTCGAAGAAAACAGAAAAGTCCCCGAGTATTATCCTTATGGAAGTCGAGGACCTGTAGGGGCCCATTACCTTGCAGCCAGATACAACGTTAAGTGGGGCGATCTTGGGGTTGATGAATAGCATCTTAGTCTATGACTGTAATATGTACTTCACTAGTCACAGCTTCACGCAGCTCTCATTTGCGCGATTTGTTTTTTCGCTACTTTACAAGATTCGATTTTTGATTTGGTTGAGGAGAAAGAAATGTAGATTGTATCTTGTTATCGACATGTATACCATTGGAAGGAATAAACTTGAATAAGCTAGGAATTCCAGAAAACCAGATGGTTAATGAAAAGTTTTCAGATTATCCATGTTATAGTCTATTTTAATCATGGATATTGTTCTTGCTAAATCACAATATTTGAATGGGAATGTTTCCCAGAACGAAGGCAGACTACAATACCTTAATCTCTCTCCCAATTCATCAATTTGAACTTTTCTCCAGAAAAATGCCACAACTGTCTGTTTCAATAATCTTGTTACAGAAGGAATATTAAATATTCATGATTAATTAGTACTAGAAGATTAAACAATAGGTATATTTATTACAACAACGTAGTTTCTCATCACAACAAGGTTCTATGGTGTAGTGGTTAGCACTCTGGACTTTGAATCCAGCGACCTGGGTTCGACTCCCGGTAGGACCTTTCCGTTTAATTTTTGTATTTCTATTTTAAAAATTTCTTAGTATAGTATTATAGTTATACAGGGTAAATGGTCGATTTTGTGTCACTGTTTAGGATATTTACCCGATAATTGAGAATTGAGAAGAGTGATTATTAGAAGAAGGTAATTGTTGTAGTGGGGGCATGGCATTGAGGCACAAGATATGAATTGTTGTTACACCTTTTCGTCGCCCCATTTCTCTTTTTTTGCATTGAATCGAAATACATTGCTCTTCTCCGAAATGAAACTAACTACCCACAAAAGACAACAAAATAAAGGAAAACAATTAGCACAAATAACCTTTTTCTGTTTTCTGTAATGCATATAGAAGCTACAATTTGAGAGATGGTTGCACTTTCAATAATTTGCACGCAACATAAGTAACTAGTTTAATTTCAGTTGAAAGAATATTAATTAATTCGTTTTGAAATTTGAACCTTCCGTTCAATGTATAGTGACAATTAGCATACACAAGTTGATGTGTACATACCATCCATTTGTGATGTGTGTATACATGACTCTTGAAGCCATACTTTAGAGATATAGCACAATTTAATACGAAATTAATAAAGTAAACAAGAGATAGAAGAAAAAGTGTTTGAATTGTCAGTAGATAACGTAATCCATCTTAAAGTGGAGAAAAATTAGATAAAAGTGATAAGAGTAAATGTCAATTTTAGTCCAAAATATTCACTTTTTGATAAACAGGTCCATAACAAATGAAATCCTTGTCAGAGTGGTCCTTTTTTTACGGTCCCGTCAAAAAACTAACGGTCGTGTCACTGTGCAATTAGCGTTGTCTGTTAGTTATTTGACGGAACCTTAGAAAAATGACTACTTTGGCAACATTTTCATTTGTTATGGACCTACTTTTTAAAAAGTGAATATTTTTAGGCCAAATTCATATTTCGATCATATGTTTAGGACCTAAATTAACCCTTTTAAAAGTGGATGGCAGCCAAAATTGAGCTAGTGACATGGATGATGGATGTGAGTTGTCGTGGTTTATAAGATTATATGCAAAATAAAAATATATAATAATGTTAAAAGTGACATGCAACATAAATCGATTGAGTTCCCCTTCCAATTAGAATTGAAAAAATTGCGTAACTAAGCCTCTGTACGTAATCTACCAACTCCCACTCTGCTCCCTAATTTAATTTATTCTTTCCTTAGTTGTATATTTTTAAATTGCGTAATTATTTTAGCCACACAAAAAACATCTACTAATTTGATGCAAGAGCAATACTAATTTGGTGTTTATGAAAGAATATGTGTGGAATTGAAACAAGTAAATTTGGAAGTGAAATGCGATGGCGCCAAATGTAGGGAGAATTGAAGATATAAATTTTATTGGAACCAAATGATTGATATGATTTTACTCATAATCATGTATGTACATCACAACAATTATTTGCTAGACATTGACACACACATTAATCACTTGACCACTAATATAGTATTAATCATATACATAAGTAACGTGTGCCGTGAGATTTAGCCCAACACACCACATTTTCTATTCACTATGCGACCATGATTATTAAAATTATATATATAATCCAAGCATCAAGGCCTTCATTTTAATTATCACTTTTCACCCACAATCAACAACAAATACAACAAAATGGCATCCTTGATTCCAAAAAAATGTTGATAAGAGTTTTACTACAAAAATTTGTTGATAGGAGTTTTACTAAAAAAAAGGTTGATAGGAGTATTATTTAATATACAATTCTTATTTTGGGTAACTATATACATATATTATACAAAAAGTATACCAATAACATATTTGGTGCATGTTAAAATTAGAATTAGAATTAATTTAACTTAACAATTGGGTTTATGTAAGACCATTTTTTTTTTACTTTGTTCTTGTACTTGTCATTCCTCATTTTGATATTCAAACTAATCTTTTGTAGCAATTTTTTTTTTCTAATTTCATCCTCTACCAGTCCTCCAATCTTTGACAATTAGTAGTGTTTATTTATATCTATTTAGTAAGGGCTAAATATAATATCCACAAAAATAACAATAGAAATAACACTACAATAAAAACAATTGTTAAGGTTAATTTTTAATGCAATTAGATATGCTAATTTGTGTTTCTAAATATACCACCAACACTTCAAATGAAAGCATTCTTAAAAAGTAAAAGATTAAATTAATTTATTTTTAATTTAAGAACGCTTTCTTCGTCGTGTTAAAATTATTATTATTATAAAAAACAACGCAAGTTGCTTCTATATCTTTGTAATGTAATAAGTAAAAAATTAGTGAGCATGTGGTATTGGGACTATGGGCCTAAGCCTTTTCAGGTTGTGTTCGACTATTATAATAATAATAATAATAATAATAATAATAATAATAATAATAATAATAATAATAATAATAATAATAATAATAATAATAATAATAATAAATATAAAATTAAGAGTGACGAGTTATATTGACGTGTCCATGCAAAATATGTGGGTCCACCTCGTATTCACATAACATAGGCATATTTCAATTCTTAATACGTAACCTCTTTAAAAGGGTTGAAATTTAAGGATATTATTCAATGGAGTGAGTAATTATATAAAGCCATTAATTACTTCTTCTGAATATCTACCAGATACACATAAATATGTTGTATTCATTGGTGGATATTTAAGTTATCTTGCTTGCATAAAGCAATTAAATTACTTATTTAACTCATATTAAACGAAATACCATTTTTTAACAGTAAGTTCCTTATAAATTATAATGCGTTTTGGATTTGGTATATTGTAGTGTAAGATTTATATTTTATTAGCTAGCCTTAATAAATTCAGTTTAATAAATTTTGCGTGCATTAATATTTTATACTTTTAATAAACACCATTGTTAATACTATTAAAGACCAAAGACGTTACAAATTACACCTACATCAAATTTGACATCTATTATATGCATATTTGTGATGATTAATTGTAACAATTTTTAAAACAAACTTATCCTTAAAAAAGAGAGATTGACATAGAGTTGGAATAAATATGTCGTTCACGTTCATTGCTTACTTCAATACGTCTTCAAAATTATGAACTTTAGTTTTTTTCTTTCATACAAGATTGTATCTAAAAGTAAAAAAGTAGACCCACTATTAGTAAATCCGTAAAAATAATGTAAAAATATCATATATATGAATATTTTCAGAATGATTTCTTATTATCATGTCAAGATTTTTAAAATGATATTACTATCAAAGGTTATTTACGATTTTTAGAATAATATCTTATTATCATGTCAAGATTTTTAGAATGATATATATTATCTAAGATATGGTTAATAGTCATTTAAATTATGAAGTTTTGTCAAATTATGGTCAATAAATTATGAAGTTTCAATTTTTCTCAATTGTCACATCCATCCACAAAATATCGTCTTTTAACAATGTTCAAAATGACAGTATTTCACTGAAACAAAAACTTGACAAAAAATAAAAAAAAATTTAAAATTCATATATTTGATAATATATGTTGTGTATGAAACAAATAATGGGATGATGATGATTTAAGGGGTGCTTAAATTAGTAGTGTCACGTGAATCTGTCATCATCTTTTCCTCAATTATTTATGCTAATAATATGCGACCACCAATTTGGGCATTTTGCGTGACAAATAACGCCAATCCTCCCTTCTCTACCTCATACTTATCACACCTTAACACCACTTTACCATTCCTAATCCTATCTCACACACTGTTTTCGTGTGATATTAATTAGTGATGATTAATTAAGGAGGTGGAGACACGTCGGATTGAGGTGTGGCATGCACGATATTGCAAAGGCACGTGAGGATGCAAGGTGAATGATATTCTCGTACGCCACCTACTATATTGTTTTCCACATGTCATGCAACAAAGATGACTCAAATCTCTACTCCTCTCTTCATGTGCCGGATTTAGAGGATTATTAGTAGGAAGTAGAAAAAAATATTGTAACGTGCGGTTTATTTTTATATAATAGCTTTATGAAATTAGAAATATTTAAAATGATATGGATTTTAATTTAAAAATAGTAAAATAAGTAGAAGGAAAAGTGTGTTATGGAAAAATGGGTCACACCTCATTAGAAATAAAGAAAATTTTTAAAAAGAAAAGTTTTTATTTTTAGAGGACAAGCCAAAATTTCTATTTTCAAGGGATTGAGGAAATAATAAAATGTGAGTGAAATGAAATTAGTGAAATATGGAACTTATTACTACTCTCTCCATTAAATATGGAACTTGTTTTATTTTCTGTACTTATGTTGAAAAAATAATACTCTCTTCTTCCCATAATAAAAGTCATATTTAGTATGAGCATGAGTGTTAAGACATGTAAAGAATAATGAGTTGGAAAAGTTAATGGAATATGAAGCGCACTCTTTTATACTCCCTTCGTTCAACATTAGTGAAGACATTTCTTTTCAACATGCACTTTAAGTAAAAATTGTGTTAAGTGAGTTAAGTAAAGAAAGAATAGGAAATGAAAAAGGTAGAGAGATGAAGAGAAAATAAAACAAGAGAGAGTAAAATAAGTGAGAAGAAATGTGTTGACTTTCACTAAAAAAAGAAATGATTACTATGAAACGTACCAAAATGACAAAATGACTCTAATACTATGGAACAAAGAGAGTATTGATTTTATAATAAAATATGAATAAAGTGAGTTAGTGTAATGAGACCTACTAACTATTTATGGTAAAAGTGAAATATGATTCTTATTGTTGGACGGATTAAAATGACAAAATATGATTTTTTTGTGAAATAGAAGGAGTAATAAATAATTAAAGTGTAAAAGAATAAATTAAAAGAGATAATAATACAAATAAGATTGAACTGCGACTCATATTAAGAACGAACTGAAAAAAAATAAAATGGGAATACTAATTGGCTACAGACGAAGAGTGCACTACATTTATTTCATTCCAGGAAAAGTGAATTTTTAGTTATTTTTTCATTTAATTAATACATTTTAATCTCATCCCATGCCTATTAAAGTGAACTTCTGTTTATTAATTCATTGTATTACAATTTATTTTGGGCTTAACAATATTTTTATTTTATTAATTTGTATTGTTACATCTTACCTCGTTATTTACTTTTCTTGCTTTTATCAATCCATATCACATATTTTTTCAAGCCTAGCAAATTTTTATTAAATCTTATTTCATGGTTACTGAAATCGATCATAAAAATACTATATGAGATTTTAAACTTGATTTTTAGAATTAAAATTTTATAGTAGGTCTAGTCACTTATAAAATATTTTTTAGTAGGTCTAGTCACTTATAAAATATAGTTTTGATAATAAATCATACAAATTTTAATGTAAAATTAATAAAATAAGAGAGAATTAATAAAAAAAAAATAGAGTATTGTTATGCCTTCCAAAATTTGAATCCGGCACTGCTGTCTCTCCCACACCTCTCTCCCTATATAAAAGCAAACGCAATCATCCCATTTTCTGCATGAACTAGCTAACTCTTGCATCAATAATTAGTGAGAGAAAAAGCAAGAGAAGCCGGTTTTTAATTGTGATTTAATTTTAAACACCTTTCAACCTCTAATTTACCTCTCATGGCTCTCTTCGACATTGATCATCCATTGGCCTTCACATTCGGCATCTCAGGTATAAATTACTCCCATCTCATATGTACATACATATATATGGAATCATAGATGTATATAGATATAGGTAGGTAGGGTGTTGGCCAATTTCAAACGCATGAAACTATTATATAAATCATGGAAAGGTTGTGATCTCTTCAACTATTGGTATGAATGAAATCCATTATTGCTATTTGTGATTGAATTAATGTTTTGTAATTTGTTTGTGCAGGGAATGTTGTTTCAATTTTGCTTTTCCTGGCTCCAGTGTAAGTTTATTCTAGAATTAATACTAAGAGTATATACTATGAAAGAAAAAAAATAGTACTAATGGAAAAAAAATGGTTGAATTGGCAGGCCAACATTCAGGAAAATTTACGAGGCGAAATCAACGATGGGATTCGATCCACTACCTTATGCAACGGCCCTGATGTCGTCGATGTTGTGGCTGTATTATGCAATGCTAACACCAGACGCTGTGCTTATCATCACCATCAATCTCTTTGGATCCATTCTTGAGACTGCCTACCTCATAGTCTTCAACATCTATGCTAACAAGAAAGCTAGGGTATGCATATAACATACTACTACTTCTCTTTCATTAATTAATCATTTTGGAATTGCATTTACACATATACATGATCATAAAATCAAATGATCTCAGGCTCACGCCGCCAAGATTCTGGGGGCGATGATGGGGCTCCTTTTCTTGATATTTGCGGTCACATTCTTCGTGTTCGAGGGCCATACTCGAGCTAAGGTGGTTGGATGGGTTTGTGTCGCCCTTTCCATCTGTGTTTTTGCATCTCCCTTGATAATCATTGTAAGTAGTTTAATTACTACTCCAGTAGTACTACTATTTTTAGTTTTTGTTTTTATTATAGAATAACAATTGAGTGTTTAATTATGCAGGCTAAAGTTGTCAAGACGCGAAGCGTGGAGTACATGCCTTTTCTCTTGTCATTTTTCTTGACATTGAATGCAGTTATGTGGTTCGGATACGGTTTGTGCAAAAAGGATTATTATGTGGCGGTGAGTAATGATTAATTAACTAATAATTTGAAATAATTAATTAATTAAGTGATTAATGTTAATTATAATATTAAATGGTGCAGCTTCCGAATGTGGGGGGATTTTGCTTGAGTATGATACAAATGTTGGTGTATCTGATTTACCGGAACAAGACGCCTCTGAAAAAAGATATAGAAAAGAACATCAATGTAGTGAATATTAAGGTTGTCGGAACACCTGATGTCCAAGGCACCGCTGCTCCTGCCCAAATAACTGTCCAAGCGCCTCTCAATGCTGTTGTTTGACCAGCTTCTTAATTTTGTTCTTCTATCAACCAGTACTTCAATAATTCTTGTTTACAACATTTGCTGCAATTTATTCATTCTACAGGGAGTAATCTTTTACTAGTTTGCGCAAATTTAATTAATAATTGTATTAGTATATGATTGATGATGTGAGGTTTTGGTTGCTAAATTTAGAGACCCACAATCATTGTAGTGTTTTGTTAGAGGCGGCGCCGTCACCGCCGCAAAAGGCCAGCTAGAGGTCATAGTAACTAATAAGGTCTCAAATGAATAAATAGCCAGTTTGTTTTGGTTCGTTTATAAAATAAAATATAGTTATGTTGAATTTTTGATAAATTTTTTGGTTCTAATATTAATTTTTACTAAAAATATTTGAATTAAGTTTTTTTTTATCTCTTTTTCACTTTATTAATTTACACTAGTGAAACTATTGATATTAAATAAAAGTAGTACTCTCTTCGCCTATAATCAGTAGTTATATATGATGTTTTTCGTTTTGTTCTGTCGAATTAAAAAGAATCATACATTCATACTACATTTTAGTAACATGGTCCACAACTTTTTTGTCTTATCCCTATAGTATACATATTTTTTTTTTGTTTCGATTTCCAATTATTCAATTATTTATTTTTATTTTCTCTTTTATAAGTTTAGTTTTAGAACTCTTATCTGTGTATTAGTAGTGGATGAATATTAGTTGTGGAAGAATGAACTTGTAAGTATTTATTCATAGTATTAATTTCTTTCCTTTTAAATCTCCGAATGAAAGATGTTTTACTGGGCCTGAAGTGGTGAACAAATGGGCCGAGAAGAAGGCCCAAATAGCTGCATCTCTTATCTGGATATCTACCTGAAGAGATTAGATTCAATAATTTGGTTGCGAAAATGGAAGATTCTATATAAATAGTTTGGTGTGAAGATGCTCCAAAATTAGGGAAAAATCATTTTTTTTAATAAAAAAGGAAAGAGAGGAGGATATATCTTATCCAGGATTGGTTTGTTTCATAATTAATTAATTACTACTTGAATTTTCACAATTAAATGAGCTCTAATACTAGATCGATAATCTAGTATGTGTTTTAGTTTAGAAATGTGAATAGCTAAGTTTCGTATAGAATCTTTTAAATCCTTTATAAATCTCCGAATGAAAGATGTTTTACTGGGCCTGAAGTGGTGAAAGAATGGGCCGAGAAGTAGGCCCAAATAGCAGGCATCTGTTATCTGCATAACTACCTGAAGAGATTAGATTCAATAATTTGGTTGCGAAAATGGAAGATTCTAATTACAAAACCCTCCAAATCAAGCGGAAATCCCCAAATTCAAGAGTGTTTAATCTGGTAATCAATCGCCCCTCCCGCGGCAACGCCCTCTCCGCCGACTTCTTCACCGAGTTCCCCGCCGCCCTCTCCTCCCTCGACCGCAACCCCGACGTCGCCGTCGTCGTTCTCTCCGGCGCCGGGAAGCACTTCTGCACGGGGATCGACCTCCACCTCCTCAATTCCATCACTCATGACGCCGCGGAGGAGGGGCGCACTCGTGAGAAGCTCCGTCGCGAGATCAAGTCGATGCAGCAGGCCGTGACGGCGGTGGAGGAGTGCAGGAAGCCGGTGATCGCGGCCGTCCACGGCGCGTGCATCGGCGGAGGCGTGGACATAATCACGGCGTGCGATCTGAGGTACTGCACGGAGCAGGCGGAGTTCTCGGTGAAGGAGGTGGATCTGGCGATCACGGCGGATCTCGGGACGCTGCAGAGGCTCCCCGGCATCGTCGGGTTCGGGAACGCGATGGAGCTGGCGCTCACGGCGCGGCACTTGTCTGGATCGGAGGCGATGCGGCTAGGGCTGGTGTCGCGAGTGTTCGGAGATAGAGAAGCGATGGAGAAAGGGGTGGCTGAAGTGGCCGAGGGTAAGATTGTCATTTCAACGGCTGAGATATTTTGATTGGAAATTGAATTTGTGGTGGATTATTAGGGATTGCTGGGAGATCGCCGCTTGCTATAATCGGGACGAAGCGGGTGTTGATTGAGGGCAGGGACATGGCGTTGCAGCAAGGTTTGGATTATGTTGCCACGTGGAACTCTGCGGTGCTTCTCTCTGATGATTTGAGGGAAGCACTTTCTGCTCACCTCCAGAAGAGGAAACCGTTGTTTGCTAAGCTCTGACTTGTTTTATTCTTGTCAATCTGTTTTTACTGTATTTCGTTATCTATCTCAATATTGTGATGCAATCTCACTTTAACAAAGCTAAACATTGCACTCCATGTAAGAATTACTGATTGAAGAAACTACACTCACTCAGGAACAATGAGATACATTCAACCAAGAGTTGCCCGATGACCACAGCTATCATATTTCACAAATTTTAAATTTTCGAATGATAACAGTCGAATGATAACAGCCTCTTCTTTTATGATCTTAACTCATTTAAATCTCTTAAGAAAGCAAAAAATGAATCCCGGTGGTCCCCCAACAGTTCCTTCCCTCGCAATTCCCCAATGTTCCCCGGCACTCCCTCCCCCTAACGGTTCCTTCCCTAGCAATTCCCCAATGTTCCCACCATTCCCCATCTAAAAGGACCCTTGGCTCCTTGTCATTCGATAACACTACCACACAATTGTGATTCAATTGATCTGCTTTATTTCTTTATTATACTAGTTTTTTTTTTAATTTTCTATGTATTTTTCTTTTTTTCTTTATTATACTAGTTTTTTTTTTCAATTTTCTATGTAATTTTATCGTTGGTAACTTCTTTTATAAAAAAATTACATACGTTTTGCTGCAGGGTTTATTTTATAATACAAAAAATAACCTGAAAAAAGGATGAAAATGGTAAAATAAATTGGAGCGAAATTTGGGTGTACAATTTACATATTGTTGTTGATGAGGCTGAACAATGGTAAATGGAGAACTTTAAGGGTTGCTGGTGTCATTAAATGTTGTTGTCATTTCTTATCCCCAATTTTCTCTTGGTCCATGTTTGTGGATAAACCTTATCGGGAACAGTCTAAAGTTTGTCAGAAAATCACACAAATGTAAAATGTAGTATGAAATGTGAATACAGATTTTTTCTGCAGTTCCAATTCTAGATATCATTTTATAGGAAAGATTCTAGAAAAACATAGCTTGAAAAAGAAGAAAGAAGAGAAAATTTGAAGGGAGAAAAGCTGATGGGCCACTGACGAGCACAAAATTTGTTTTTCACCCTAGATTTTGTGATGTAAGAGATGGCAAGTTAAGGTCTACAAAGTAGGGCCATAAATATGATGATGGTGTGTCGCCGATTGATTGGACTGGATTAAGGTTACAAAAAGCTGAAAGAAAAGTACAGAAGCTCCAAAACGAAAAACAACCTTATCCACAAATAGAAACATACAGTGCCCAGAAAATCATTTTGATTTTCCCAGGCTTCACACAATCGTATTCCACATTTTGTTGAGTTATCCATCCAAATTAGTTATCCCATCTATTTTACGTATAAGGGGGGCCTTTCAATTGTGAAAATTTAGTTAGGTTCGAATCGGATCGGATCATGGCATTTACATTCACCCCCGCACTCCAGCAGCAAGGGTGAAAGAATGGTTATGATTAAAATTTGTAGTCGATATTTTAGTTTTTATTATTGTTTAATAGCAAAATCGTGCTCGTTCGCTCTTCGATACAGCAACGTTGATGCTTCGACCCTGCGAGTGCAGCATAGTTAGTTCGGTTGTGGGTATAATAAAAGAAGCTAATATCAGTTGGCATCATTGGCATCGTAGATCATACCATCCAGGGTGGACTACAAATATTCCTCTAGACAGTGCCCAGTTCACCTGTAGAGTAATAAATTCAACATTTTTGCCTAAACATAGCATAGCATAGCATAGCATAGCATAACGTGGAATTTGATGGATTAATTTGAGAAAAACAAATTAAAATACCTTGTCCGTCCCAAGTGAATTTGCAACGACATGTGTAACCTGCTCATCTAAGTGAGTAGTGCACTCAGCACCGAATTGCTCGGCCGACTTCCACAGCGGATGCATTTGAGGATGGGCTTCACCAACCGGGAACACTCGGCTGAAGACAATGCGGCAACCCGCTAGAATCTTCCGTTGTTCACTAGCTAAGATTTGCCTAACATCGGCTTCATCTAATGAATCATGTCCGAAAAATATTTGATGTATTTTCTCAATAACCTGTTTGAAAACACCGAAATCAAACACCCGTCACCGGCAAGGCTCATTCAACAGGTTAAATAGAAGCTCACCGCCAAAGAAGAGGCCAGAGTCCCATCTTCTGGTCTCTCATCGTGATCAATCTCGAGCAGGGAAGGGCCTGGTAGTCCAAATTGCCTTCTACTACACGGGAAATATATATACCTGAGGAGAACGTGTGAGACTTCGGTTTAAAGTACACAGTGAACAGTCTAAAAATATCAAGCCAATCCATTACCGTTCCACAACAATCAAGTTTGGTTTGTTATGTGGCCACACACGTACAGAATCATCAATGATTACGACCGATGACTCCATGCCCAAAACACCCTCCAAATCCTTGCTCTTGGGGACTCTATCATCACTATCAAATGGTTCACCATCATCACCCCTCGAGATAACTCTTCCAGAAAACAGTTCCCCTTTTGGATCAAGCAATTTTGCCATCTCAGTAGCATAATATTTGTTTCCCATCGTGTAGAGATGCAACTCATAGAGTTTGCTTGCCTAAATTGGAAAACACATGGAAAATGATATAAGCTTTTAGAGGTAATGTAATTATTAAATGACATTTTTTCTATTGAGCAGATCTATTACCTTCTCCAAGAAATTCCATATTCCAGGACGCAACTTGGTCCACATTCCCATATAGGGAAACCGGAATAGATGCCTTTGGGACTTTTCACGATCCTGTTCCTCCTTCTTTCTCAGCATCTCATCATGCAGAGGATCAACCTCGACAAACTGAAAATACAACAAAATGTTGGTGAAAAGTCCCCAATATTATCAGGCCAGAATGAACTTGAGAAAAAGAAAAACATTTTCATGCCTTGGCTGAATTTAGGAGAGTATGATCAAGATCCAAGACAAGACAAAGCTTTCTAGCAGAAAACATTTTATTCTGTTCTTCGAGTCTCCTAGCCCTTTCTCTTTGGATAGCAGCTTTTTGCTGGTTATCAAAGCCATCAAATAAATGCTCAACATCACTCCAAGCATTTGCATTAAGTGGTCGAGGGGGGATAGATGTAGCTGTATCGGATGTAGAGTTACTTCCAGATCTGAAGTTGACAGCCTCGGTAGCTACTATCTTACTCTCCAGTGCAGCTTGATGACTTTGTAATGGCTGTGACGATACACTCAGAGGAAGAACTGGTGAAGGTGTACTTGCTTGCGATACAGACATGATATCAGCAATATTCCTCAGATTATTAGTAAATTGCATGGTAATATCAGGTGGTTTCACACTACCAGAAGGCACTGCCTTCTCCATTTGACCTTCTTGCCCTTGGGTGCTCAAGTTGCTCATCATTACTGAAGAAGATGAAGGATACTTTTTTGGGGGATCAGAAACTGCAGTCACAATCTTCTGAGGTGCATTATTATGTAGAATACGGCGTGGGTCACGAGGCTTCATTCGAACTTTTCCAGGTTCCTCCTGCAAATTACATATGCAATTTATGTGTGCAGCAAGAAGAGAAGTAAGAAACTCGTAACAAACATGCTAGATTTCTATATATATATATTCTAAAATACAAACAGTTTTTATCAGAAAAAACAAATTAAAATATCAGTTATTTCATCAAGATATCTACTTTACAATTTCTGAGAACATTGTATCAGGAATAGGATGCTGAGTTTCACATTTAGGTTTAATTTAACATCAATCAACATAATAGTGTGCAGGAATATGGATTATAAGAAAAACAGAAGTCCATATTCCATAATGAAAAAGAAAAAATAGGCTGGAGCCACAAAAATGACATCTAGCATAAATTGATATTAATGATATGAAGGTTAAACAAATTAAGAGAAACAAGAAAAACATACTATAAGTTCCTACCACAGTGACCGGCTGGCAAGGAACTATTCCCGCTGGTTTTTGGCCAAGCATTGAGGAGAAAGGCAGGGCACCAGATGTTGATGGAGCTGCTCCCAAAATGGAATTTGGGTTTGGTATTTGACTTGCACCATTGTTATCACCAGAAGACTTATGTTCCATTTTGAGTATACTCATCCACATAGCTGGATTGCCAACTATATCCCTTAATAAAGAATGAAGAGGAGAAGACGCACTTGAACTTTTCGCTGGAAAAATTTCAGTTTGACTTGTTAATGGTGATTTCGTGTGACTGTTAACGGGTAGACTCGGGGATGGTGTTGGCATCTGAGAGGTTGAGATTGTCGTCGCAAATGGAAGGGTTGTGTCCGGACCCAAGGACTCATTTTTTTGGCGCTTCAGTGTAGGACTATCCAAAGGTAGCTCCTCAACTACCTTATGCTTCCTCAAACTCATTACACCAACAAACGTTGATTTGGATTCATCACTTCCAATCGAGGGTAGACTCTGACTGACATTCCTGGGACCTGCATCAGAATTGGTCATTCGGAGCCTAGGGTCCCTACTTCTCACAGAGGAGGGTTTTGACACAGGAGTTCGGAAACTATTTACAGTATTAACAATCTGAACATTGCTAATTTCTGGACCAGCTATAGCATCCCTGGAGGCAGTAGAAGAAAATGTTGGCTGCCCTAACATCAACGAATTCACAGCAGGGTTAAAATTGTGGCTAACAGAACTGCTGACCTCCTCACAGGCTTCACCATCTCCATTATTATCTCCCTCCCCTGAAGGAGTTGGACTTGGAAGCCTATCATCCACAAAAAAGGAACCATGTCCAAACTTTTGCTGATAACTGGAAACAGCTTTGACAGCATCAGTTTCATATGGATGCAGAACTGGATTTGCTTGAGGAAGAGTTTGTCTAGGAACAGGCCACTCAGGTTTCAGCAGGCCTTGCTCTAAAATTAATCCCTTATCAAAAGGGGAAGTTGCAGAATGTTCTCGTGTCGGAGAAGGAAGACTGTCTGCATCATGATCTTTGTGAAGATCTAGCAGAGGAGGAGGCATTCCTTTAAGCCTCGGATTAACTATCCCTGGTTTTGAATAGTGTATGGGAAAGCTCTGCCCACTTTGATCCACTGAGCCAGCAGACCCAGGTTCTTTTCCATGTTTCCATAGGTAATCTGACTTGTTATCAGCATTCTCTAACAACACATGCAAATCAGTTGTATTAAACCCCTCCCTTCCTTGTGTCTTCGCAGTAGCACCGTTGCTCAAGGAAATGTCTGAAGACTCAAGAGACAACCTAATCGCCTCCACCTGCGACACCATAACGCAAAATAAGATACTACTATAACTACTGCATTTCCTTAGAAATGATAAATTGTGTGTGGAAGGGACATTCACCTCTTTCAACTGCAAAGAAGAAAAAAGAGGCTTCAAGCTTGTTACTTGAGCTAGCAACCTAAAGGTATATTATCAAGGATAATATGGTCAGTATTAAAGAAATGCCACACAAACAGAGTCAGAGTAAAAGACACAAAATACTCATAGTGCTACATACCTCAACAAAATTGCTTCCTTCTGTTGCTTGAGACTAGGAGTCATTGAAGAAAACACCTACATATACGAAAAAAACTGAGAATTGTATTAAAGCTTACATAGAGATGAATAATAGTACTATAAAAAAGTTAACCTGGTCTGCGAAACAAAATGCAATTGAGTTTTTCGATTGATTATCATACCGAATGAAGAGTCTGAATTGCAGCTAGTAACAGTTGAAGAAGAGTGTCTTTCTCAGCAAATGGTCCCTCCAGCACAATCTTGTGCAACTTAATTGTTGTGGCCTCCAAGCGTGAACAGAATGCATCAAAAGAGCTACACAAACACAAAAGCATTAACTACTATAGTCAAAGATTACTCTTTTAAGCAATGAAAACATCAGTGCAGCAGCCAAAGATTCCGCTATGCCTTACTTTTGTGCATCAGTCGCGTTAAGACTGACAAGCTCTTCCATTATTAGATCAACACCTTTGCTCTTATCTTCCTTGATAATCTCAACAACATCCAAATCTTTATCTTGGACAATCACCTCAGAATCCAAATCAATCTCTCCTTCTTCCAGCTCACCTTCTTCCTTCTCATCATCATCCTCCACATCAATCACAACCCTATTACTGTCAGAGTTGCTATTATCAGTACTACCATCCTCCATCATCACAAAAACGTCACCCAATGGCTTATTGTTCACAGCCTGCGCCCACGCCAGATTATACAAACCCGAATACGAAGTCTTGGGAGAAATCTGGTACTTGTACATATCTCTCACCGTCAAAACCCTAGCACCACTCCCGCCGCTAGTGTTGTTACTAACATTGCTAGGGTTAACAGCGAATTTGGGGGGCGGCTGCGGCGAGGGTTGCTTAATATTGAAATCCTCTTCAGAAATTTCCTCGACGGAGGCGGAATCCGAGATCTCACCTTCCTCTACATCGTGCAACTGCTGCTCCGCCTCCAATTTTATTGCTTGCGGATCGGTTTCCATATTTAGGAACAAGGCAGGGGTGCTTTCCTTAATTAGGGGATTTAAATTCAAATCACCGACAAGCATATGTTGAATTGAATTAGAGCAATAACAGCGTATCGAGCTAGTTAGCAAACCGAATCAATAAGTTAAAGAAATTGGAAGGGGCTGAGGGGTTTCGGAAATGGAAAATAAGTGAAAACTAGGAAATTGAGGAAAAATGAAAGATTGGATTGGATTAGATTTGGAGGGGTTAAGGATTAAGGAATGGAATTAAGATTGGGATCGAGGTGAATTTGGGGGATATACTAAATTGATCCTAGATTAAAAATGAGAAGGCGTAAATTAATTTGCTTCTTGGCTTCTCTCAGGTCAGTGAAGAACAGAATCCATGGATGATTTGGAAGGGATTTAGGGGAAAGAGAGAGGTGGAATCGAAGATTAGATCTGGGCCGTTAACATCATATTCTATTCAATTTCGACGGCCTCGTTGCTCAAGGCCCAAATACATTTCTTTCCATCCATTTATTTCCGTAAAATATATACGGCTCTGACCCTCTGACCCCCTCATATGTACAGTAGATACTAAGAAACTCACCGCATTAGGGTGTCTCCGGTGGCGCCCCTCTCACTAGGATCTTCACTAGTCCTTCTTATAAAAATTGTCTGTCACGTCAGCACTAGCCCTTCCCATTTCACTAGGACTTCCCACAATAAAATTAATAAATTCATAATTAATATTAAAATTTACGGAATTAAAATTTCGACACGAGCTGTATTTATAGAATTTTTTTTTTTAAAAACAAAAAATTTAATTAATTAATTTTCGGTGGGACGTCCTACCCACGCCACAGTGGCGGACGTCAGGTAGGACGTCGATGCGAGGGGCGAGCCCATCCGACGGGCACTCGGGACGGGCGTGGGCGCCCTTCCCACTCCCTACGGCGGACGTCCGGTCGCCCGTCGGCGACGGGCGAACGGGAAGGGCGACGGTGGAGACACCCTTAGCATGGCGTCTTGTTTGTCTACGCGTGTTTGACTATTTCTGATTTCGTATCCCAAATTAATTGAAATTATATGTTGAGTTGATTGTCTATGTATAACAGATTGTCTGCCTATGTATTCATAGTGCTCTGATTTTGTATCTCATATTGCTTGGTATCATATGCCGAGTTGTTTGCCTAGGTGTCATAGATTGCCTGTCTACTTTGTCATTTTAACTACGTTGCCATTCTAACACATCGCATAAATATCATGAACTATGCTCAAATTTTGAACTTCTATATTAACTTAAAAATATGATCATAATGAACGAATTATATGTGATTGTTATTGATTACTCCCTCCGTTCCTTGTTTATAGAAGCATTTCTTTTCATCACATAGTTTAAAAATAGTGTGTTAAATGGATAGTGAAAAAAAAGTAAGAGAGAATAAAATAAGATGGATGGTAAAAAAGAGAATTACTTTTTGTCAAAAATAGAAATAAATCAATTAATTTGGAACTTCCTAAAATAGAACGACTCAATTAACTTGGTACTTTCTAAAATAGAAAAATGACTCGATTAACATGGAAAAGAGAGAATATAACTTATTTTAAGTTACTACATATGTGAATATTAATTTACATAGAAAAAAACTAAAAAAACACAAAAATAAAGTACCAATAAAAAATCAAAAGAATACAGAAAAAAAAAGAAGTGAAAAGTTTCTCACTTGTTCGTTTATTCAATGAAAACATAGAGAAACTGAGTGAGAATAAGTAGACAAATACTCTTTCCGTCCTACAATAGTAGTCATATTTGGTTTGGGCATGAATTTTAAGAAATATAAAGAAAAATGGATTGAGAATGAGTTAGTGGAATAAGTTGGTGGAATGTGAGACTTATTTACCATTTATGGTAAAAATAAAATAAGACTCTTATTGTGGAATAGATGAAAATGACAAAAGAGGACTATTATTGTGGGATGAAGGGAGTAGTTGGGATTCTTGAAGAGCCATGTATGAATCGATTTTGTCGAAATCTCCAATCGTGCAAAATACGAAACACTGTTAAGGTTCATGACTTTTACAACCAAATTTTAAGGTTGTGGAAAAACCTGAAACTTTTTTTTAGCACCGTTCATGATTTTAGTGATAATCTATTTTCTTTTATAATAAAATAATAGACATAATATAATTTTTAATTTTTAACACATATACTTTATAATGATTTGTAAATATATGAGTCCAAAAAATAAGGTGGTTGTTGGAATGAGACTGAGATAGTTTAAATTATAATGAGAAGTTGTATCATATTAAAGCACATTGTAATCGTATCAAATTGACCAACCAACCAAGCAACATAAATTTGACTCACGATATACTATATTATGAACAAAGTAACCTGAAATTTGTGGTAATAAGACACAACAATGAAGTAATCTTGTGCTCAAAAGAAACATCTAAAATAACATATGACAGATAGTAATGATTAGTTGAGTCGGGATTCTTTCGAAAGATAGCTTTTCTTTTAATGAAAGCAATCATCTTTTGAATGCAAAGTACTTCTCATAAATGTTTATCTACTCTTTTTCGGTTTCTTCAACAAAATTACATAGAAATTAGCCTAGAACATTATCAACTCCAACATATGTTCCTTATCTTCAACATCTCTTGATCATCCAAGCAGCGGCGGATCCAGGAGGGGGCGGTCGCCGCTTCCCCTTATCCCACCCCTTATCCCACCGGAAAACCTTCATGGTCGCCCCCTCCCTTGGCTGCTGACACTGCCCCGAAGAAGAAGGCCAAGACCAATTTTTTTTCTACGCTACTAATTATTGATGTGCGGACTAATTCTTTTGATTATTTGAGGTTGTAAGAAAAATTGTGTGGTATGAATGTCGGGGAGGAGTTTTCTCTCTACTTCTCTTTCTCTGGTTTTGAACGATAAAAACTTAAAAAGGGAATAAGGAGGAGATGACTTTTCTATTTCATTTTTGACTTGATCAAAATAATAACTTAACAGTATACTGATAGAGTAAAAACGGTATTACTCCTACAATCCTTTATTTTTGTTCTCTTTTATATGTGGCAAGCCATGGGTTAAAATTAGACGATTAAACCATGAATCATCTTAATTAGTTTAGTAGTAATAGTAGAATGTTTTATGATTTATTTTTATTCACGGTAGATAACTCAATATTTTTAATTTGTAAGACAATATTAATCCAAAATTAAACTTGGTACTAAAGTCACTTCGTTATAAATATCTATTCAATTATTTGCAAGCCATATTTATAGTATTTGAAATTAATGTGATAATCCAAATTAATGTGATAATCCATAATTCCCATTTATTCTATTATGTTTCTTTTCTTTTTTTTTGAAAGAAGAATATTGAATTTTTTTTCTATTTTTTCTAATAACTAATCATGTTATTTATGTCAAATTTCATATTCATATTATTTTTTACTTAATATTTCTACGTCTAAAAATAGTCTCATATTTTGTTTTACCCGCCAATCACTCTATATAGCCTCATACTGAAAGAATTTTCAAAATAAAACAATAATAATTATGTAAGCCTCATGCTTAAATAAAAAAATATAGTAGTATATCAAATAATAACACATTATTTTTGGTGTATTTTGAGTATGTTTTTGTGAAACCGAAGGATAAAGGTTTAATGGTAATTCCGCCCCCTCCATTTTTGATTTCTGGATCGGCCACTGCATCCAAGACATTCTCTTGATCAAGTTTCCAGTCTATCAAAGCCAAACCTTTCAGGTGCTGCGAAACTCAAATGTAGTGAACGAAACCGTACTCCCTTCAGTGTGAAAACTTGAAGAATGGTTATGGAATACAATTATATGACAACACTTGCACTATACGGTGGAATGAACAACAACAACAATCCGGGTCTAACGAGATGAGATATTCACACGTAAGTGTAACAAAGAGACTTATCTAGTTTGGCTGCAGCTATAGGTTCGACTTCATCAGCCTTTCCAGCACCGTATGTATCAACTTTTGATGAGTGTTTTTGCTTTCGAAGAGGAAGGAGACGAGTGTAAGAAGGTAGCAGCAGCAGCACGAGCATACTCAAGGGCGCTAATAGCAGCGTTGATATCAGCCATAAGTGCCTCTGGAGCTGCAGATATATTCTTCACATCTTCAAACACACTCCATTTAGGCGTTTCTACGCTAGAACTCATCTCTATACACAGATATTGTACTGTCAATAAACCATGACACTACCATTCTTGGAGCTGATTGTAAGCATTTCATCAACCACTTTTGTCAATCCTGCAAAAATTTGATTAATTACACAACACTATATTAATAGAGATGATCCAAAATGCTTATCTTATAGGAATCAAAATTCTGCCCTTCAAATTATAACAAGAACAAACAATTAATACCAATCATGGTGCAAGAATTAATTTAGATAAACAACAATCCTCCAATATGCAACCTAAATATCTTCATCTTCATACATATAAATCACAAACCAAATATTGCCCTCTTCAATAAAAAAAAAACTCTAGGAACCAAACACCCTTCAAAAAGGTGTTTCATGTTTTTCACCTTTAAGAAGGTGAAAGTTCTTTCTACAAGAATCACATAATATGAATAAGCTGGAGCATAAATGAGGGAATCCAACACCAATTTCACATCAAAATCTCACAATCAACAAAATTTATCCTCTTCGGATACATCATCTGTAAACCCACCATCATGTGATTGAATTACATAGAACTTATCTCCAGAAAAAACGAAAGAGTAAATTAGAGTGCAAGAAAATGGTGGAAACTAACCTTGCTTTAACAAAGAGATGATCATTCACAACTAACTGGACACTAGATGTTTGTTCCACCTACTCTGAACAGAGAAAAGAAAGCATCTCCCAATATAATGTGATGTTAGTGTAAATTTATACAGATGACATTTCTATAGTATTTTGTTCCTTCGTGATTCTAATTGATTATGCTTTTCTGTGCTGAATTATGAAATTAGTTAAATATAAATATATGGCCTTGGTTTGCCCTTCCATTAGTTGGTATTGAATAATTATGTGGACCATTATGTTATAAGTGGACCATAATTATATGCACTTATTCTATTGGAATTATTGTCAACAACAAATATTCTATTGGTATTCTCCTAGTTCATCCACTGATATGACATAAACCATAACCAATTATTTCACCTAAAGCACCGTCAAATAAATATACTCCACAACACTTGTACTCTAGTAGGAGTACTATATACCAAATCCAACTTATCATTTTTTTTTCACTTCCAACTAGTTAATGTACATATACTGTGATTATTTTTAGATTAAAGTACTATTTTTGTCCTAAATATATGGCTGAAATACGAAGTTGGTCTAGAACATTTACTTTTTGAAAATCGAGTCCTATACAAATGAAATCGTTGTCCGATCGATCCTTTTTTTACTGTTCTGTCAAAAACTAACGGTCAACGGACGATTACTGAAATTTTGACTAAACTAGAGTATTATTCTGTGATTAATTAAATAAAATAAAACAGAGACGGGAAGTGAGAGAGAAAAAGAGGGATAAAGTAAATTTCTTTTTTTTTCTATTTTTATTTTATTTTAATTAATTATGGATTAATATTCTAATTTAGTCAAACTGTCACTAATCGTCCGTTGACCGTTAGTTTTTGAGGAAATCTACAAAAAGGACCAATCGGACGACAATTTCATTTGGTTTAAATGCATTAGTACTTTTTAATTTATTTAAGATACAAATATAATAACTATACTCCTTAATTCTGATAGAATTAAGAGGGGAGTGTTATACTGCTAACTCAATACTTAATTGCTAACTACAACTAAATAATAGTCATTAGATATTCAAATTAAAGGCCTAGATCATCAACCCCGAAATGACAATACGATCAACAAAAAACGTCAATAAGGCCATAGGATTAATTCCAAAAAATATGAATAGGGGTATTAATGTCAATTAACTACAAAATTAGTTATAACTAACTTTTAAAAGAAATCCCAAAACTTTAAATTCATATAACATATATCAAATTAAAGATAATTTTATAAGGATCCTACATACATATGTTCCGACGTCAAAATTGGAAAAAAAAATTCAAAATTTTTTAATTTTTTCGTACAGCAGAAATGTCAACATACTATTTAAAATATGTTAATATAATACATGTAGAATGTCAATATAAGCAATGAGTTAACATTCTTAAAGCATTGTGTTGATATTTTGGAAACACTATATTGACATTTTCATCCAAAATCCTATTGGAGTTTTTTTTTTATCTTTTTCAATTTAATTAATAAAAACAAAAATTAGACGTGGCAAATTTTAGACCATACGTTTTCTAAAATCCTATAGCCTTAAATTAGTTGTAGTTAGCAATTAAATGATAAGTTAGTAATTGATCACTCCCTGAATTAACAATAGTTTAAATTGGATATAAATCCTGAATTATGATAGAATTAATTAATAATAGTACATATTTTATACATATTTGTTATTTAGATCCAATACTTTTCAGTGCATATAAGACCAAAGGCATAGTGATATTGATTCCTAAGTTCAACTCCAACCAAAGTACACACTAATGGTTGAGTCCAAATTCAGATTTCAGACAATTTTGGCACGAACGAATAATGATGTAATAAATCAACAGTATCATCGGAATGAAGTGTCCATATACATGTATATTAGTTTAAGCTACTTGTGACAATTATTGTGAGAAAATTTTCAAGTACATTGACAAGAGCAAACCAACAGAATCAAGCTAACTTCTAAAAGAACTGAACCAAATTCCACTGCCTTTGCAGACAAATTGACACAGCTCCCTCCAACTCTGCAGGTATAGATACTTGATGCTTGCAAAACAACTCACATGGCGACGACACCGGATGCCCACGGCACAACAACTGGAGCATTCGGGTGTGCATCTCGGTACGATTCTGGATACTTGTCTTTAAAGTTCAGCCTTGGTGTTTCCGACTGCAAAACAACAATGAAAGCAGGGATGATATTCAGTTTCCTCGACTATTTCCCTTTTTTCAAGCAGAGGTATATCGTTTTCGTTGAATGTATAAAAGGGTGGTTGCAAACTCACATATTTTAGCCAGCACTCCCCATTTTTATGTTCGTAAATATCTGGAGAGTAGCATCCTGTCTCCGATGGACAATAGACCCATATATTGCATTTTTTGTCACCGGGTTTGGCACGTCTGGCTTGATCCAAACACGACATACAACACTCGTAAGCAGAATCTTTATGGTGAGTAAGTCCCCATCTGACAGCAGCACCATCATAATCACTATGTAGCTCAGCATTGCATTCAGGAGGTAGTTTTCGGCCAGGTAGGACTTCTTCATCTGGAATCGGAATTACAAATATCAGCCAACAAGTCAGTTTCACATTTTCCTTCGCCAATTTTACAAGAACTTTATATTGAGCCAGAAGAAGATGAGAGAGCCTCATGAATCAACAAATCATAATATGCGACCAAGTAATTACCGGACTCTTGTTCACCCTCAGGTTTGTCGTCGTGTTCCTTGTTAATAATTGGTACTGGTATCCATACACCAATCTCTTCTGACATTTCAGACCAACCAGAACCTAAAGCTCTTGAAACAGCGCCTGTAAATGCAATTTGTAAATCAAATACAGAACCTGAGAAGCCTAAAGAAGGCCAAAGGAATACATATCATACCGGCTTCCTCAGGTAAAATTGTTGTGTTTAACATTTTCCCACGAATAAGTTTTTTAGCTTCTTTTAATTTTTGTTTGCGCCAGGATTCTATTGCATCTGCACAATAAAAAGATAAAGAGTGTTATAGCATAAACTATACAGGGAACATAAACATGTGACATAAGCAAACATCTTCCATTTTTAAAGGTAATTACTGCAACATAGTAAAATTAAAATATTGCACTACAGACATCTGAGACATTTTCCCTCAGGCCTTAACAACACACACACACAATATGTCTTCCTTTTGTTAAAGCTAGATGTTTATCAGCAAAACTGTTAAATATAATGTTCCAATGAATTTAATTTTGCTGGTGTCGCAATCCCACCACCTCTATCTAGACAAAGAGAGTATTGTTACTAACAAGTCCAATTTGTGTTGTTCTTTTTTAATTCAATTACCGTAGATAAATTTTACTGTTGCACAAGTATATAATTGTGTTCAGTTTTAGTGGGCATAAATCCTACATTTGCGGTATGGCACATTGAGAGACATTCAACAAAACTAATGGAAAGTGCAGATTCCAAAAGTGAGAAGGGTTCCAATTGCTATGAACAAGTGAGAGTCCCTCCGTCAAGTACCGTAAGTGGAGTGGCTGTGAGCAAATAAGGAAAAAAATCTGGATAAGGGCAATCCAAAGTAGAAGGGCAAAAGGATGGGACACAGAGAGGATGAGTTTGAGTAAGAGACGGATGAGCAAGGAATGTTAGAGTCATATTGGGAGAAGGAAACCAGAATAATTTGTTCCAATATTTCCTTGGTGATAATGTTGAATAAACGACAATCGCACTTCCAGATCTGCCTGGTTGCATAGATAGGTAATTCAAATTAGTTAATTAATGATCAAATAAAAACAGAAAGCAGTCTAACCACCAAAGAATCCTCCATTGTTTTGAAGCTCATGTCAACGGTCTATCTAAAGAGAAATATCAAAATCTATCTTTGCAGTTTCAAGAACTCAGTTACAAACACGTCAATTCTTATCTTGTTGTTTCGAATTTCAGTCCCACTCGTGAAGCCTTGGGTGACTTCTTCGATTCTATTTCACATGATTTCTAGCACGGTTTTAAAGGAAACTAATTAAGAATCTGTTGGCAATGAGTGGGAATTTGTAAGCATAAACTTATGGACTAAGATGAGGTAATTGTGTTACTTGTGCTACTATGGCATATCAAATCAAATGATCCAGCAATCAAGAAACTGATATGAAAAAGAACTAACATATAAGAGAGCTAAAATAAACATATTGAAAAAAAAAAAAAAATCAGGTGAACAGCAAGCTCAATTTTGATAAATAGAAACTAGCACGGTCAGGGTTTTGGAATTCTAGACTCCCATACAGTGTCGTCAATTCTTTTTTGACATGCTTAAGGACTAATATCTCAGCAAGTGGACCAAGTCATGGTAATTCTAAAAGGGAGTATATCCTTATTGATATTAGACACACTTAAACTTTCCCCGCTAAGCCAAGAAACTATATGGGTGACATAGCGCATAGACAATCAAGTTGAGGGGTTATACTCGAAAAAATATTTTCTTGAGAAGAAAGAGAAAATTCTGCAATGGTTTGGTTTAATTTACAGTTCCAACTTCTATTTTTCAGTATCTCCAATACAATTTACAAAGTTGGAGTATTTGTTTTCAAAAAAGTGTATCGTATTTGTGTGAAACTTTAAATATGTTTGGAATTATTAAAATTCTTGGAATTAATATGCCAAACTCTACATTAAAGTTGTGGTGTAAATATCAACAAAATATTAAAAGTGGTCAATCCCATCATTGTGGTTGATACAACAGATATGCTTCAAGTGTCTAACATAATAGAAAATCAAAATCAGCATCTGAGGCTTTAGCTACTGAAAGTGCTATCATCATAGAAAACCTCATCGAACAAATTCCAATCAAGGAAGATTTAGTTTCACAGATACTGAATTTATCTATTACCCCGTCTTTCCCTGTATCTTCCTCCAAACCAAATATATAAGGATTTCCAAATCCCATGTCCAATCCACCCCTCCAACAACCAGTCCAATCCTGACCTAATTCTACCTACTGATAAATCTTCTTGATCATTTTATTCCAACAAGACTTAGACCTAACAATCTAACATCCAAAAAACAAATAGTATTGTATTTCTACTTCTAATGTAGTGTTAAAGTATCAAAGAATTCAACCATTTAAAATTTATATATACAAATTTAGAACGCTGTACAGAGTTTGCACAAAAAGAAACATAGTAGCATGCTGATTAAACTAAGCATCAACAATTAAGGATATACTGACCTCGTTGCTCCGTCCCATTGGCAGCAGCATCTAAGCTTCTGAACCTATCTAGGATCTCATGTATCAGCTTTTTTTTCAAACTGTGGGGCAATTCTTCAACTCTTTCTTCACTTGCAAATTTTTCCTTTAGCTGTGAGATCATTAACCACAAAGAATACATCCATTATGTAGCAGTAACACTAATGATAACAAAACCAACATCAAGACACATACACAATATAACCTAGAGATTTGCACAGCCAGATATTCACAACTACTTCCTCAAGCTAAACGGGATCTCACCAATCGAATAAGTTCTGTGGGTTCTGCTGCTTTTCGTATTCGATTCGACTCTTCCATTCTGCTAATCTGATTTGCATTGTATTTAAATACTGGATAAGCAGTAAGCACAACAAAGGTTAGCTAGAAGACTATTTTCAGCCAGGCAAACACCCATATATTTGACTAATTGAGTAAACAAAGTAGTGCAACACAATCAAACAATAACTCTGGATATCAAAAAGATAATTGAAACTTAAAGATAAAGGCTCTAGCTGCAAGAACCAAATTTTAATCAAATCCAATTGGGGTTTCAAGAGAATGAAAGACAAAAAGGGGGAAACTTATTCAGAAGCTCTTACTGGTGCGAGTGTCAGCGAAGGAGTAGTTGTAAACAGAAGCGTAGAGAGAGTGGAGCACATAGAGAGCAACAACAATGTTCACAGAACAAACAACCAAAGTCGTTCTCTTGTAAGAACACTCTCCTCTCGCCATCTCCCCTTCAGCTTCTCATCCATACCATCATCCTCACTCTCTCTATATGTATAATGTAATAATGTGTATGATTATGAACAGATTTCTCAAGATTTATACGTTTTCCCAGCACAAAGAGGAAGAAGCTTGGGAATTTAGAGCGGATTTAGAACTGGATGGATCGAATCAATGGAACCTTATTCGATTGCTTTTTTCTCTCACTCTATCTTTTTACAGTGAGTCGATGTTTTATTACTGAAATTGAACCCCTTTTTCGAAGTGAGAAAGCATTCGCAATTAAACGTTGCTTAAAATGTCGGTTTACTTTTAGTTTAGGTCATATGTATGCAGGTTACATCTTGAGCTTTATTTGATTGTCAATAGCTTTCTTAATTTTCATGGAGTACTTATTTGTTTTTAAAGATTTCGTCTCATTCAACTATTTTTGAAAATTTCAAAAATTTTATGAATTACATAAAAGTTAAATTTAATTGGTTCTTTAGTTTATTATTTGAAATAATAAATAAATTATTAAATTTAGCCTTTTTATGTAATTTTTTTAATTAATGACTTCAACAATAATTTATGAGGTATCAGATTAAAATTAAATGTACGTGTTACACACTTTCTATTTTAGTTTGTGTCACACTTTCCTTTGTTAGAAAAAAAAATTTCTTTCACATTATATGTATAAAAATATATTTTCTCCTTTTAATTAAGGTATAAAAAAGAAAGAACGAATGACTATCACGATCACATCCATTCTAAGGTAGATGTCACATTTCATTCTTTCTTTTTAAAATTTTTTGGCATGTGATGCCAACGGGGTAAGTACTCATACTAAAACATCAAGAAAATCCCTACAATAGTCATATAATGAATCCCTATTCTGCTTGCTGGAAAATTACATTAAGTCCTGCTGTTCTCACCAACAATAATATTCATATGCTATGAATTTTCAGAATTAAATTCTTGTCGAGGTTCCCCTTCATCCTACCTTAAGAACAATCTTCATGAACTCGTAAACAAAGAAGCTTATTGAAGCCGAAGGTAGTACCTGACATACAATACAACCAACAAGGTATCAGATCAACATATCATCTATATGCAGAATTTAAACTCCCATTTACAGCACAGAGTTGGAATGGTCTCACAATCAATGAAAAATTGCAGTCGATTATTTCACCTCTCCCGTTGGAGGTGCAAAAGAGTAGTATTAAGCATCTTACTTAATGAAGCATGTGTTTCAATTGCATAACAAGTAAAATTTCATCTCATTCAGATGCAAAACAAGAAGGATTAAATAGAGCCATGCCCAAAAATTCATATGTGGAGATGTTTGTTGTCAACATTTCAAAGAAGGGAGAAATAATGTAAATACTGAAAGTATACCTGCAATAAACTGGGAATAAGACCTGCATAAAGAGCAGGGACACCACCTTGCTCAACTATCTTGACACAAGTTGCTAACGTACCCAACCTAGTTGCACGGCCTTGCAGCTGGAGCTGCCTTCTCACTACCTCAAATGGGTAGGTAGCAGCTTCAGCACAAGCACCTGCAATAGCACCATGCAATAGAGTTCTCACAGGTCCCAATTCCAGCTGCTCAAAAGCATTCAATTCTTGATGCTGTTGTTTCAAATTCTCAATTCTTTTTTTTCCCTCAGGTGAATGCAGATAAGCTGATTTCAATATGTCATATACTCCATAAAACACTGCGCCTGATGGTGCCATGCTAAGAATTGAGGGCAATAATCCCTTGTAAAGAGAAAGAACCCCTTCATTATGAATAATATGTCGAAAAGCGCCAATAACTCCACCCAGTACTTCCCCTCCAGGCGCCACAAGCCTGGTCCGTATCTGAAGCAAGTATAGTTTTAGTGTAACCTCTTGACCAGACTCACCAGATACAAAATTTGGTTTCTATATCACATCAAGAATTCTCTCAATAAAAAATAACATGCATAGTAGCAAATAAATTATCAGAGCAATTATAGCAAAGAATAACGATTTCATCCCACCTTCCATTCTCTGAAGGGAGTAGTGGCATTTACCTTTTTGTACTTTGCATTACTATAGGAACACTATGTTATTCACTCATTGACAGATGCAGAGTATTTATCAGAGAATAGACAGTGAGAGAGCAAGTAGGAAAAACATGATACTCTCTCCTTTTACAGCAAATTTCAGAAACCATTTGTCCTTCAAATCCATTTTGCACCAATATATATGACTATGAAGTTTGGATTATTTGCACAAATATATGAGCAAAAAACTAAACTCATTTGTGAAATCATTTTGCTTCAAGGACATTAAAATTTCTCCTGTAGAAACAAAGTGGATCAGCAAAGAGGAGTATTTCAAATTGTGACAACTGACAAGAATTGACGGCCCAAATATAAAAAGTGGACGAACTAGAGCACTTTATGGATTGCCACTCACTGTATCCAAGGGCAAGCATAGGACAGTAGCCGTCATACCAGCTGCAGCGCCCGCAATAAATCTCTCAGAATTCGTGGTTTCCTCATTTCCAGATAGTTTGAGAAGCTGCTTTCTGTATGTATCATAAGCACAGAAATTAATCGCCTTGAAAGGTGCCGTGCGCAGTATGTTAACAAAATTTCCCTTCCAAAAGCCTCTCAAGCCTTGTGTAGTTGCTATTCTGTTGATAAGCATGTACAAGTCCCCCTTCTCGCCACGAACTATATACTCCAACTTCAGCCTCTCCAGCGGAGCAAGGCAAGTTCTGTTTCAACAACATTTCATCAGCACAATGCTGCTCTAGCAACAATTACAAACACAAATTGTAGGTTTGACATCCCAATATTTTCTTCTCCTTGTTGAATTACAGATAATCGTTGGAAACAAGTGTTGTCCAATCATAATGCAAACCTATCAATATGGTTCTAAATCTTAGTGATCTAAAAAACACATAACAGTAGCACAAATTTGCAGAAGTAGAGTAGTTGACATACAATAACATTACAAAAACAAAATTAATTAAAAACTATTAAAACACAAAGAGAGGCAGACCTTGAAACCATCGCAGCCACAGCACCAGCGCACAAATGCTTGGTGGTGTTCATCGCCGCCCCCCGCCCCCTCAACCGCCTATTAACCCCCTTTTCCGGCTTCGTCGCGGCACTGCCAACCGCCTCATTACACTCACTAGATTCTGCAGAGTTGATAACTGCTCCATCTTTCCCCTTAAAAGACAAACTCAAACACAAAAATTCGCCCCGTTTTCGCCGAGATTGCACCGGGCGACTGTTACAAGAAACTTCGCCGACGATTCTATTGACAATTGACGAAGGAATTGCGCTGGAATCGAGGAACAATCCACCGGAAGAGAAAAATGAGGTATGAGTATAATCGTTAAGGCGAAGATTGGATTCTGACATTTCGTGCGTGGAATTCGGATAAAATTGGGGAATGATGTCAGGTATTTGGGATATTGATGGTTGGAAATCGAAATGCTAGTGAATATTCATGGAATGATACGATTACGAAGCAGCACCTATTTAGCGCGGGCTCCATCACCATGGATAGCAGAGCTCTCACCCTGCATCAGTAGCACAATTTTCTTCTGGCAAAGCTACTGTTGTTTGATGGATGCTTACCACTTGTTTTTGCCGAGCTTTGTATTTTTGTGGGGTTCCTAACTAATTATAGGTTAATGCAAATTCTTGTTCATAACTAATTATATTTATGCTGCCACTGAAATATACCGACCCTACAAAATAAAGAAATGGTTAAACATATTTTAGTCTGAAAATTTTTAATTTACATTTTACTCTATTTTTTATTTTAAATTTTACTGTTTAGCTTGAACTTTCACATTTTTTTTCAATTTAAAGTTACATTATTAAAAAAAATCGACATCAAAAGTTTTGTTGGGACTATCCACAAAACTAGAAGATTCATCCAAACATACAAGTAAAATACTTAGACTAAGAGCGTCTATATAGCATATAAGCAACGATTCAATTAAATGATTTATAAAAGTAGGAGGATTGTTCTGCGGATATCAAATGAAGTCAAACTTATACTACTAATAAATTAGGTTAATGACTCGATTGCTAAATTAAAAGTATTGGTCCTCTTACGGAGCCAGAAAATTATAGTAGAGGGGGCAAAAGTATAAACAAATTTTCTTTAGAGAAGCTTTAATTTTTGTTCGTCTACAGCTATAAACTCTTTGGTTTTTTCTGCATGTTCTATATTCTATAAGGAAAAGGAAAATATTTTATCCATCTTTTCTATTATCTTGGATTCTAGCTGCATTTTATGTTATTAGATGGGGCAATTATACTTTTTTATTATAATACATGGAGGGGCAATTTAGTGCTTAGTTAATAAATTTATATAATTTGCTATATAAATCTACATGTATGTGGAAAATTACGGAAGGGATCACCTCATACATAGCATAATACATTTTATAATACACCATTAATTAGTTAACAAGTGGATCCTATTTTATAGTTAAAAAGATTATTTCTAAACTTTATTTCCTTCACTTTCTTACTACCATATTCAATCAAGATAAATTTGTTAACTCTTGTTAAAATAGATATCATAGGTCAAATTTTACTTTTTTAAAAGATTATATGAAAAGTGTAACTTTTTTACGTATTCAAGAAAATATATAAATGTAAAAAATTTCCCATTTCATTTCTTTTTTTATTTTATTATGATGATTTACTTTTTAATAACACTCAAAGAACGTCGCCCTTATATAAAATTATAATAACCTAAAGCTTGACCAAATTTTATGTTTTATATAGCTATTATCTCAAGATAAAAGGATATAAATTTATTATATATATATTCTATAAAAATAATTTTAAAATTTATTAAGTTAAAAGAGTTGACATAATTAGTAGAATATTTTTTTTAAATTCTAATAGAATCAACTAATTACGTCAAACTTTTTTTTAATTAATTAAAATTTTGCAATTATTTTATAGAGTACTATTTTTTCTATTTCGATAATAGCTATATAAAATATGAAATTTGGTCAAATTCAAGTTAATTACTTACTATACATTTTTATATGATCGAGATCTTTTACGGATATAAAAAATCAAACAATCTTAATAAAATTAGAAAAGAAATTTTTAAATTTTTTGGAATACATAAAAATTTATTATTTTTATATAAATATTTTGGAGTAAATAAAATTTGACTTATTAAATATTTTTAACAACAGTTGCGTAACTTGGTTGATTAATAAAATAAAAAAAAGAAATAAAATAGGAAATTTTTGACATTTATATATTTTTTAGAATACGTAAACACTTTTTATATAATTTTTTTAAAAAGTCAAATTTGACCTATGATATTTTTTTAACAAGAGTTAACAAAATTATCTTGATTGAATATGGTAGTAAGAAAGTGAAGGAAATAAATTTTAAAAATAACCTTTTTAACCATAAAATAGGATTCACTTGTCAACTTATTAATGGTGTATTATAAAATGTATTATACTATGTATGAGGTGATTCCTTCCGGGAAAATTGAGGTGGGGCATTTGCCCCTTCTCATTATGAATTGGATCCGTCCCTGCTCTTAAGTGTAACATATAAATATACGTCAATATAGTCTAGTTAAGAATCGAGAAAAGAAAAACAAATTCTCTTAAAAACTATAGCTCTTGGAAGACGATTTTCTCACTTCAAAGTTCATCTAACAACGTTGTGAATTTAAGAAGCACGCTTCTGCTTTGCGTTTATCGATCAAATTCAACACGTATGGCTTTATGTGAATGTGATTCCAAAACACATCAAACTTGTCATTAGATTAAGCAAATCAAGATAATACAAAAGTCAAAAGTAGTTGTGAATAAGACTTTGCATGAGCTCACATGTTGGCTCATGCATGTTGCTACTTATAGCCAAGACAGTGAATAGGTGTCATAAATTCTGATTCTTAGCCATTCTTAGTTAATTGACTATAGATTTCGCACGCTAACATGTCTATTCTTTCATACTATCATTTCTACTCCTCAACAAAAAAAGGACAGAAACTATTCAATGCTTTTGTCTCAAAAAAAAAAATTGCAGTTATGAGATACTTCATGTGAAGCTTACAACTTGGCCTAACTAAACAAACTTAATGTAGCATGTTCTAACACAAACTCCTATAGGAAATTAACCATAAACATAATTCAAAGTTGAATGAAATAACACCAAACAAACTAGTGATCATCTCAACCTCCTCACTGCGGTTGTCCTTCTTCAGCTTTGGGGGCTTCCTTAATCTCATCAGCTCCTTCCTCCTGCAAAAAGGCATCATCTTAAAAATCACAATTACCGAGAATTCGATTAATTTGATCTTGTAATTTTTGCTAACCTGAACGTCGGAGGTCCATAAAGTGAGGTTGTCGCGAAGAAGCTGCATGATCAAGGTGCTGTCTTTGTAGGACTCCTCGCCTAACGTATCCAACTCCGCAATCGCTTCATCAAAGGCCTGGTAAACACCTCAATTCATGTTTACATTATACAAAAATATTAACCGCTTTTTGTCATTTATTCTATATGCACGTACTTGTTTTGCTAGACTACAAGCGCGGTCGGGGGAGTTGAGAATCTCGTAGTAGAAAACGGAGAAGTTGAGAGCCAATCCAAGCCTGATTGGATGCGTTGGGGCCAGCTCCGTGTTAGCAATGTCCTGCGCATTCATTTTCAATTTCAATATGGTCTCAAACAATATGTTTTTAAAGTCCAAAATTGATCTCCACATTTCTGATTAATAAAGCAATTTTATAAAATGACAACAATAACTTTAAATTGCGTATGAACGTTACAATTTAAACAACATCATTTAATACACATAGTATAGATGAATACCTGAGCAGACACATCGTTTAATACACATAGTCAGTTAATGAGTCAAGTCCAAAATTGATCTCGCACATATGCACAAAACACTTATATGTTTTTAAACGTTTCAATTTAAACAACATCATTTAATACAAGTAATACCTGAGCAGACTTGTAGGCGGAGAGAGTGGACTCAGCGGCCTCTTTCCGCTCCGCGCCAGTCTTAAACTCAGCCAAGTACCGATGATAATCGCCCTTCATCTTAAGGTAAAAGACCTTAGAGTCGCCGGAGGAGGCGGAGGGGACGAGGCGGTCATCGAGCATCTTGAGGATGCCGTCGCAGATGGTGCAGAGCTCCTTCTCGATCTTGGAGCGGTAGGTCTTGATGGTGGCGACGTGGTCCCCGTTCCCTTTCGACTCCTCCTTCTGCTCGATGGAGGAGATGATCCGCCACGAGGCGCGCCTCGCCCCGATGACGTTCTTGTAGGCCACGGAGAGCAGGTTGCGCTCCTCCACGCTCAGCTCCTCCTTCTCCCCCAGCGCGCCCGACACCTTCTCCATGAACTCCACCATCTCCTCGTACCGCTCCGCCTGCTCCGCCAGCTTCGCCATGTACACGTTCTCCTCTCGCGATGCCTCCGCCATGATCAATACTCAGAGGATTTGGGAATAATTAAGGTGTGAGTCAAGATCCTAAAAGCTAAGGGGCTAGTTAAATTATATGGAGAGAGGGAATTGAGGAGATTCTTGTGTTTGCCGTTGCAATTTGAGAGGATGCGCTTAATATACGCTTCCTAGTGGGGATGTCCATTCACCCACCATCCATTTCTATTTTATTTTACCATATAATAGTAGTATCAAATAAAAGAGCTACAAATATTAGTATTGCTCCTATAAGAAAAATTACTATTGCTCCTATAAGTAGGATATGTCATAGCTAGTATATAACTAGTATCAATGTAAATGAGTTATAACCACTCTTTTTTAATTTAACAACACCTAATACAATAACAACTCCCAATTAAAAGTCTTATTTTTTGAGTGAATTACGTATTTAGGCCTTATACTTATCAAGACGCACGTTTGCGATTCCTATACTTGCAAAATATCATTTGCGATCCATATATTTGTACTTATGCACATTTTAAGGTTTTTTTAAAACTTTTTAGCACTTTTTTTCGGACAAAAACACCCCCAAAGAATAGAGGGCAAATTACAAATTTGTATAGGAAATTATCCGCGTGGGTTTTAGAAAATTATTTGACTTTGTAAATAAAAATGATAGAAAAAAATAGTAAAATATGAGTCATACTTTTATATACTAGTATTAATCTATACAATATATAAAAGGGGAGGTTTGGGGGTATTTAGGGAAATGTCCTTTTAAAATACTCCCTCCGTCCCAGATAATTCGTCACAGTTCATTTTTCACACTCATTTTGCAAAAATAATAATAAATAGGTAAAGTTGAGAGAAAGTAAAATAAGAGAAACAATAATGTAGATAAGACTATTCTCTACATTATTCTCTCTTTTACTTTACTTTCTCTCCACTTTAACTATTTATTATTATTTTTGCAAAATGAGTGTAAAAAAGGAACTGGGACGAATTATCTGGGACGGAGGGAGTAGATATTACTATTATTTAAATATAAACATGAATGTTGAAGACAACGTGTTTTGGTTTAAAGTTAGTTATTTAGTTTCATAATTAGTGGATAAGAGTTGGTTATTTAGTTTTAGTTAGTGGATTAGTGGTATAGTTAGTGGCATAATGTTGCACGTTTCTCATTAATTAGTTATTGCATATTGTTCTCTATAAATATTTGTAATCCTTTGGCATTAAGCAAAGAAGAATAGAAAAGTATATTTCCATTTCCATTAGTTTATCAAGTTCCTTTTCTTTAGTTTATCAAGTTTTCTAAATTTCCATAATTTAGTTATTTTGTTGGAGTTAAAACCCACTCGAAGGATTCAAGTTCGTAACAGATGGCCTTTTGTTATTCATGATTTACCACTGCGCTTCTGTTACGGATGTTTGCTTCCATCCCTTCGAGAGCATCATTTCCAGGATCCACTTGTGTTAAATGTTGACAAGAAAAAATAACATAACTTGACCATGTTAGAGGAAGTTCAATAAGGGAAGAATCAATTTCTAGGAGGACGCAAAATTCTGGAAGAAAACGTTGTGGTATGGAGACGCGATTTTATACATTAGGTTTAATTTATTAAAGCTTCGTTTAGTCATATATTTCAATACATGAGTTTCATCAACCGATTACTAAAGTTGTTAATGGAATATATTATTATTTACACAAGTATATTATTGCTCTTGGTTTATATATTTATTAATTAGTTACGTTATGGGATTTCTTAATTTTTTTATAGTATTTAAGTAATACGACGTATTAATTTAAATTAATTAATGTCTTGAATAAGTAAGTGTTTTTTGAAAATTTATCAATTTAAATAAATAAATTTTGATGTATAATAGTATAAACAAATTAAATGAGAAATGAAAAAGAAAAAAATTTGATATTCTTTTAATTAAAAAAATTAAAGTAATAAAGTAATAGGAACTTTCGTATTGATTAGAACATTGCATAACCCAAAGTATAAGTTGACGAGGTGTATATATAGTAATTTATATAAATATATATGTATTTAAATCCTTTTCATATCTTTCGTCTTTTTTCCTTCTTAATTCTAGTCCCACGATTTTGTCATCTGACGGTTAGATTAATGTCACGTGTCATTTAATAATGCACATTTTCATTCTAATAATGCACAGCGGCTAATAATGCAATATTATAGACTAATAATGCACATTTTCATTCTAATAATGCACAAAACGGCTAATAATGCAACATTATAGACTAATAATGCATTGATCATAACCATCCAATTCAAGGATCCAAGGGCTGAGATTAAGAAGGAAATAGGACACTTAGGGTGCAAAGGAGCCTAACGCACCCCTATATACAAAACTGAAAAAATAAAGAAAGTAGGTGAATATGCATTTTGGTTTAAAAATTTGGTGTAAATCATTCGTACAAAATGATCAGTTCATAAATTTCTTCACCAATAATTCATTGTATTATGGAGTACACATTAATTATTTATAATTTTTTATAATGATATTATTCCTAAATTTATTTAATTGATTTTGATTAAAAATATTTTAATCTGTGCATCGCACATAAGTAATACTAGTTCTATAATAAAATGTGAGTGAAATCTATACGATATATAAAAGGCGAGTTTTGGGAATATTCACAAGATTGCCATTATGAAAAATTTGTAATATTAATGAAAAAAAATATGGCTATGTCATGGCCTCTCCACCTCTTTTGTAATTTTTTAATATTAATGAAAAAAAATATGGCTCGGTCATGGCCTCTCCACCTCTTTTGTAACTCCCATTCCATTACCATAATTTTGGGAATAACCGCCATGGCCTCTCCACCTCTTTTGTAATTTTGTAATATTAATGAAAAAAAAATATGGCTCGGTCATGGCCTCTCCACCTCTTTTGTAACTCTCATTCCATTACCATAATTTTGGGAATATTTGAAAAAAAAAATATGGCTCGGTCATGGCCTCTCCACCTCTTTTGTAACTCTCATTCCATTACCATAATTTTGGGAATATTCAATAACCTAATTAATTATAGTATTAATATTAGGTAAGTTATTGCACGTTGTTTTAGTTAAACTTAACATTTGTGATATTTTAATAAAAACTAGTATTACTCACGTGCGATGCACGACCCATTTTCTTTTATTTAAACTTATTTTATATTGTAAAATAATTTTATAAATTCATAAAAATATCATTTTATGAAATCTGAAATCATAAATATATAAAATAAAAAACAATTATTAAAAAATATAAAATCAAACAAAGAAAAAAATACACATATACCGAATGAGAAACAATATTATTATTTCAAGTTCTAAAATCTCAAAATTATAAAATAGCAATTTATTGTACCAATAAAAACTCATATAACCAAATAAGTTTATAAACCAAAAATTGCACACAAATCACATATCATTTAAATCACGTTTAGATCTATACTACAAAAGATCAATCACAAACACATGTCAATAAAAATAATGTATAAATATATATTAAAAGATAGCCAAATCGATCAAAATCATCAACAAAAATATAGCAAAATAGCATGGAATATACAATTGATATCAACATGCATGCATTTAGCCGAAAAAAAAATTGGTTGCATACACTAGAGGTGCCCACGGTTCAGGAACCGACGGTTACGGTTCGGAACCGCTAGTTCCGGTTTTGAAAATTGTTGAACCGGAACCGAATCACGAGAGTGTTTCGCGGTTATGGTTCCGGTTCCAAAACTGCCGGTTTCGGTTTCGATTCCGAACCGACGGTTTTTCCGGCGGTTTTTTACGGTTTTTCACGGTTCCAAACTGCCGGTTTTTTGCGGTTCTGGCTTGGTTTCACGATTTTTCGGCGTTTTTTCACAGTTCCGGTTTGGAACCGGCGGTTTCGGCACGGTTTCGGTTCAAAAAAATTTGAACCTTATCTGAACCACGGTCAAAAATCGACGGTTTTTGTTCGGGTAAATTCTCATGGTTTCGGTTCAGAACCATAACCGCTGGTTACGGTTTCGGTTTTAACCGTCGGTTCGGTAAACCTTGGGCAGGTCTAGCATACACTAATAGTATACCCCGCATCGCCTACTTTCCGTGTAGCTGTTACCACCCATACCACGTCCAGGAAAGACAAATGAATAAGAGTGCCACCAACCTAATATTCATACAAAGCACTACATGAAAAAATTATACATTTAACACTTCACAATATTAAAAAAATAAAAAACTAAATGCACCAGATGGAAGTATCATCGTTCAACATTTCTTACAGGACATTCACCAAATAGATGCTATCTTACAACATATTTATCACAAGACTATATTGTTACATTAAAGAAATGTGTAATAGAAAAATTAAACCAGAGTAGGTGACAAAGACTGAAAGTAAACAACAGCTAACGAAGTTGAGTTCAGAAGGTGTACTACTCTTTGATGATCAACCATTAAATTAAAAGAAAAATCTCTTTATAAATCCCAAAGTTAAAAGGTTAGTGGGTAAGTGGCAATGAATGTCAATAGTGGGTAGTTAATCTTTATTATAGTAATTATATTAGAAAAATCTTTTTTATATTATTAATGGCATTTATGTAATTATTCTCAAAACTCTCCTTTTATATATTTATAGATTATAGATTGGGAAGTGAAAAGATTTTTAACAGAAATAATAATCCTATTACTATTTTTGTCATTCTCGTTTTCTGAGAAATATGTGTGTGGTTCTCTATTTTTGTATGCTGATTTTTTTCATTTCGACTCGAATTTGAAGTATTTGTTGTGATTATCAGGGAGTAGAACTGCTAGAAGGAATGTTGGGTTTGGGAGGACTTATGTTGTTAAGCCTAAAGGGAAACACCAGGCTACTATAGTCTGACTGCATGGCCAGCTTGGTGACAATGGCTCAAGGTTTAATCTCTTTTTACTCTTTAGATTAGTGAAAAAATTCAATCATTTTGCTGCTCAAACTTTATAAGGATCGGGATGTCACACTACTCCACACCTCATGGTTCCTAATATTGGAAGAGCACTGTGAGGTTCGTTTCCTTTTATTTTATTTGGCTTTAGTATTTATCTCTTTCCAGTGTCCTTTTGCTTTTAGGTTATGTAAATTGAAATGGAAAATGATCTACAACAATAATGTTGGTTCCTTTTTTTATGAGTTATATCTATGTTGTTCAAGTAAATTTGTGCTCAGAAATATGCTTACTTTTTCATTTTTTAATGGAGTGTTTAATGTTATGATTCAATTGTTATATTTTACTCCTATTATATAGAGGAGATCAAAAGTTTATTCCTTATAATTTATAAATTGTATTGGTTTAAATGTAGCTTATAACCCAGTGAATGACTATAATCAGGTTGAGCAGATTTTGAATGATACTCTTCGTGTAATCAATCTCTCAAAAAAAAGATTGGACAATTAGATTTCATATCATGAATAAGGTCCGAGAAGTTAGTCGATCCATAGAAAGTTTGAAGGTATATAATGTTTTACAATAGTTTATAATATTATTTTTATAACATCATATAATAAATATATTCTTATTTCTAATTTTAATGTTTTACCTTTTTGCTTTCCATTTTTTTAATCATTATTAGCTTGATGGTTGTTTGATAGTGGTTTAATTTTATGATTCTTCATAAATGGATATCATAATTCCAATAATTTATCTATTATCTCTCATTTATATAATTGTATTACTCTACCATCTTAGCATTGAGTCTACATTCGTTTTATACATTTTTCTCATTTCATTTATTTTGTTGTCATTTGTAATTAATCTTTGCGAAAAGGTATGTTTTTTAAAATAATAAGTTAGTATTTTCTATGTTTAAACATGTTAACTTGTTGAAGAATTGAGCTCCATATCTAATATCCCATCATGAAAAGAAACTCATAGATTGAAGACAACGCGTGGCAAAGGAAGTCAAGCGGGCGCCATAGTATTTTAGGTGGCGGTGATAGTATGTTTTTTTTTTTGTTTGAGAAGAGAAATGGAAGAAATGAATGTAGTTGGTAGGTAAATAAGTTTTTTTTTTTGTTAACTTATTTTTCTTATAATAAAATGTATGTATAGAATGATAACTGATAGTTTACATTTAATTTACATTTATTAGCGAACGATCATGTTGATGGTAATAATTAATTAATAGTAGTATTATTTTTACATAAAGAATTAAATTAATCTATTTATACATATATAAAATTAGAATTTCGGAGCAATAACAAAAATGTTATTATCAATATTTTTGAGTGTAGATATTAGATTATAAATCGAATACTCATTTCATAAAGTTGAGATATGAAAAGTTTTTAGATCTTTTAATTTATTGGAGAAAGTGAATAAACTTTAAATGTATTAACCTATAGAACTTATAATTCTAATTTTTTTTGAATCGCATATGTGATTATATATTAAAATCATGGGTTTTGATCTATGAAAACTCCATTTAAATACAGAAACGCAGAACACAGTCATACGTAGGGCATTTTTAGGTCATAGTTAGTTTATTTTAAGGTCATGCTAACAAAGCATGACCTAAAATGATCTTAACATGACATAAACTCTAATTTTATAATATGACCTAAAATTGCTTTATTATGACCCTCCGTATTTTTGGTAAATTATTGACCATTAGATCACTTAATCTTAGGGCCAAGATTTGGGCTGCATTTCTAGATTTAAATGCATACTTATTTTGATCATCTCCCTTAAAATCATAATCGATCAGTTTCTTTTTTTTTTTACATGCCTATGTGTATTTATTTGCATGAGATTTTTGTATAAAATGTATTATGTTGAGATGTTTTTAGTTTTAATTGATTGATTCTAATATATTTTTTAATTATTATGTATTAATGGTTAATTGGATTTGTATTTTATAGAAGACGTGAGTGGATCTATTTCATCGATACTTGATTAATTTATACTTAATTGTTTTGAAAATATCTTAGTTCATGCATAGCACGGGAGTTATACTAGTGAGATTTAGTAGGATGAGACTTCTAATGAACCAATTATGTTTAACACGGTTAATGATTCGCAAAATTATTAAAATATAGCAATATTGAATTTCGAAGACACGTTTCAATAAAATTTTCGGTTGTCTAAATTATGTAATCCGTTTGTATTGATTGACATCGATATGAACGATAAATCGATTTAATTATTTTATTTATACAAAAGTGTTTCACAAATTGGGGGAAGATATCACCTCGGCTCTGAATAGTGTCCATTTAGAATGAGAGACTTCAATAACTTTTTGAAATGATGACTTTTCATAATAAATAGTAGGGATATTTATGTTATTTAACTTCGAAAAGTATTACCCTTTTCCTCTCGTAAAATTAGTTCATTTTTATCATCTCTTAAAATTATGCAATTTATGTTAAAAAAAAAAAAACTTATCAACTAAAAATACTTCAATCAGTCTTTATATGTGGTTTTTGTTTACTAAAGCATAATCACTTTTCATATTTTTAAATTTTTAAAAAGCGGATGAAGTAATTTTTAAAAGTGAATTATGTCTATGTCAATCAATATCTACAACTTTAGTTATTATACATAATTTTTGCTGGTAAAGTTTTTTTTAATTAGTCGTGATTCTATATCATCTAGAACTTTAGTTTCTAGTATTAGTACATAGTTTTTCTAGTGAGATTTTAGAGAACGTGACCCTAAGTTATTGATTAGACCGATTTTTACGCAAAGAAAATAATATAAATATAGCAAATTCTTTTATGAAAATTTGGAATTTTAACTCCCTGAAATCAACAAGATATAGGGATTTTTGTAATGAGGTTCAAAAATAATTAATAATGGATGATGCTAAATAACCACATTATAGTTAACCACACAAGGTTAAATTGATAATTTATAGTATTAATTAATAAATTAAATATAAGAGTGGTGCTAAATAATTACATTATGGTTAACCACATAAAGTTAAATTGGTAAATTATAGTATTAATTAATAGATTAAATATAACTCATAGTTAGCGGAGGAATTAAAATTACATATGTGTACTTTGTCATATTTTTGTTTTTAACTTCCCTCCATTTCATTTTTCTCGAAAGAAAGCAAATCATCATGTTCAAATTTTGAATTGATCAAGTACTATATAGTAAACCCAAACTAAAGAAAATTGATCAATTATAAGCTATGCAAAATCTAATACTAATATTACTTAAATACTTCCTTATTTAAAGTTAATTATTTTGAAAAGATAATTAGTTGAATTTATTTTGATATGACCAATTTAATGTTATTTAATTATTAGGTGAGTACTTTTATATAAAATAAAACAAATAACACTAAACGCGCGTCGAACGAAAGCAGTGTTCACATATGTAGCATGTAATTTCCCTAGGGAAATGCATATATAAAGTATTCGATTTTATAATTTACAAATTTAAAATTTATTTAATACAGGAATTCAATAGTTGGAGTGAATAATTATATATCCACAATTTAGTTTTTAATACCTTATGTCTAACTTAATTATGTATCGTGATTTTTCAGTCAACTTGTTGAATATACAAAGAGATCACTTAATGAAAATCAAATACTAGTTGGTAAATTTACTAATAACTTAAATATAAATATTATTATGGTCAATTTTATAATTTACTTAAGAGCTATTAAATCTAAAATGATTGGATGTGAATGACTATTCACAATATATATAGTTAACTAGTACTACTCTCCATGTCCCAAGAAATTTGAGTCACTTTTTTTGGTACTCATTTTGAAAAAATTGTAAAGTAAAAGCGAGAATAATGTAGAGAAGATCCGTATCTAAATTATTCTCATTTTAATTTACTATTTAACTATTTTAACTATTTAATGATTTTTTTAAAAAAACGAGTGCAAAAAAGAAGTGACTCAATTTTCTTGCGACATATGGAGTACTGTATCTAAGCTAAGAGGAATGATAAACTACATATCTAATGTGAGTACGACTCTCGTTTGGCGCACGTTTAGCGTTGTTCGTTTCGATTTATATATTTAGTTTGATTATAATACATTAAAAAAAATTATTGAAATTTTAAATTTCACAATATTCATAAAAATTAAAGCTTTATTTATTAGTTTATTAATTTATTTGAAATCATAGAGTAAACGAGCAAATCGAGATTTGATTTTTATGAAATTAAAAATTTCAATAATATTTTTAAATAGAGTGAACTACAAAAATGGTCCCTGGACTATGGGTTTATCTCGCCCATAGTCCCTGGACTTTAAAAATATCGCCAGTAGTCCCTGGACTAAGGGTTTATCTCAAAATTGGTCCTTTTGGTTTTTTATGGTACGAAAATACCCTTTGATATTATTTTGGGGGGTTTGAGCAATTTGGTCTTTTTACACTTTTAACATTTTAAATCTGATATTATTTTAGTTATGTACTAACTTTGATATTATTTCAAAATTATCATTCTTCTTCCATTTTGTTATCCTTCACTGAATTTGTTTTTTTTTATTTCAATATTAGATTTAATTTTATAAAATTTTAAATTTTAATTTTTAAATATCAATAAATTTTTTTAATTATAAAAATTATTAAATAGCAAAAATTAATAGTTATAATCAATATTTGATAGTGTATAGTACTCCCTCCGTCCCGCTTAAGATGACACGTTTTCCTTTTTAGTTTGTCCTAACTAAGATGACACATTTCCTTTTTTGGAAACTTTCTCTCTCAAATTAATACACTTAACCACTTTTTCTCACTCTCATTAAAATATTCATCTTTCTTTATCTCTCTACTTTAATACTTACACCCATCTTTTCTCTCTCCAATTAAACACTTTAACCAATAACTCCTAAAACCCCGTGCCGGCTAAGCAATGTGTCATCTTAGCCGGGACGGAGGGAGTACTATGTAATCAATAAGGTATGACAACGCCTTAGTTTTAATCAATATTTAAATAGCTTTAATCATAAATAGATTATATAACACAATTTATTCTGAAATAAATATGCATCTAATGTAAGACTAATATAATTTTTGTTTATTAATTTGAAAACAATCAAAATTTACTAGAAAATTTCAACAAAAATACTCCTATATAAAATTTTAAGTAGGATCAAATTTTTAGTCAACTTCATAATATTTAATCACAAGCAATTATAACAACCGAACGGAGGCTAAATAGAATTACTCTTATTTTTCCATCATGATTAATATTATTTTTCTGTACTTCTTCAATTCAATTGAATATTATATTAAATAACAAAAATTAATAGTTTTAATCAATATTTATAGTGTCCATGAATTAATAGTTTTCATTAAAAAAGTTTATTGATATTTAAAAATCTAAATATTAAATTTAATTTTATAAAATTAAATCTAGTATTGAAATAAAAAAAACAAATTCAGTGAAGGATAACAAAATGGAAGAAGAATGATAATCTATCAATATATAAAGTGAGAGTTTTTGGGAAACTTTTTAAATACCAATTTTGCCCTTTTTGGCGGGAAAACTATTCACTACAACTGTTGTTGGTTGTATTAAAATATGTATTTTAATTGTAAATCTAATTGTAGAATTTTCGGCCATTTATGGAAAATTGTGTAATGGCAGACCTATATATGTTAAACTGTAGACCTACATTTTATGTTTAAGATGCATGACTATTTTTGTTAAGAAAAATATTACGGTTTTTGAAAGTGGAAGCATCGAATACTATTCTATTACAAAAAAAATCAATTCTTCCATTTTACTAAAAGCTGGCAATGATCCATTCTCTCCTCTTTCCAAAAGATCTTAACCTGAAAAAAAAAAAGGAGTAGATTATACGTTTAAAATATCAAAACAAATAGTACTATTATATTAGTATAAAAAATCAATTCTTACATAAACCTGAAAATAAAACCTACTATGTCTAAACTTTTATACATAAATTTAAAACATAAAAAAAATTCATGAAAAAAGTTAGCTATATTCAAAGCATGACATTAAAATTGAATGGATTCTCTAACAAAGGATAATGTTCTATGTGAAAGAAAAGATTAGTAACTCTAATATATTTAAACTGATTTGAATACCCTATTAATTAGAAATAAGATTCCTTGCAAATTACAAATGGAAGATTAGCAGCACTAATTTAAATTAGATTGGATTTGGGATCTGTAAAATAATTAAATCTGACTCAAAAGAGTAGTAACTCTAATTTAAACTTGACGTGAATAAAATGATTCAAGACCTACCTAATCTATATTATGTCTAAAATAACTATAACTAAAATTTAAACTTAACTTGAACGCTAAAACATTCTTTGAATTTTGAGTGAACGATTTATACAATTATACCTATTTTATATTCTTCTTCTTTCTTCCTATACTTCTTACTCCATGCTAAGTGTAGACTTACAGAGACTATCATGTGTTGTTGTAGTCTGTGCTCCTTTTGTAATGATTTTATAGACTCCAACCTCCCAAATTTCCAGGCTTTCTTCACCCTTTTCCAGATTTCATATTCTCACCTTTTAAAGATTTACTCTTTTTCACTATATTTGTTTTATTTCATCGAGAGAGGCGCCTTTCTTCTTTTAGGTTTTGCTTTTAAGTAATCAAGTTATATAGTCGTGTAACTAAACAATCAAGTTAAAGAAATGAAATGGGCTTTATAATCAAGTTATTTTTTAGTAGTAGTTTTTAGGTACTTGACTGGTTCTTTGAAATTAACGTTCACAAATTTATAGTATTACTCTAATTCAGATTTATATATGAATTTATTTTTGAAACATTTACTCAACAATTTTTTAAAATTTTAATTGATATTGAATTCAGATTTTTGTATCAAATTAGATATAGATTTCTACTCCTATTTTTTTTAAAATTTTGATTATTCTAATTAAGGTTTTTACTGAAATATTTTCTCAATTATTTTTTATAGTTTTTTTTTAATATTATTATCTGATAAATCTTTTATTTGGTATATGGAAGGTCTTTTGCATTATTGTGTTTTTTTGGAAACATGCACAGTTTTTTTAAAGAGCAGGCTCACCTCTTTTTCTCCTATAAATACCCCATTATGCTCTCCTACAAATACCCTATTATTCTCTTCCAAAATCACTCATCAGCTGTTCTAGCAACTTAAAGTTTAGATAGTTCAGTTTTATACCTCATCGATTCTCTTTCCAAATTTCTTCATTCTATTCTCCTTCAATGAAATTCTCCGTTGCATGTGTTCTTCTTTTCTCATCTCAAACCTTCAACATTGAATTAGTAAATTTTTTTACTAGACTTTCAGTTGCTAAATTCATTAAAGGGGAATGGAGAAATTGAAAATTTAGCAACTGAATTTATAAAAGGAGAGAATGGAAAGTTTAGGTGCTTCATTTTTTCATACTACCTCATAGATTCTTGCTTTTGATTCTTTCCCCTTCAACGAGTCTTCTCTCTCCCCGTTGCATGGGTTCTTTTTTCATCTCAAACCTGAAAAAAATTAGATGGTATAGTTTTTTCTCCACTCATCAACTAGCAACCGAAGTTTAGGTACTTCAGTTTTTTTATACCTGAAGAAGATTTGTAACCATTTATTTTCCTTACTTTGCGGCCATCTTTATTGTTTACACAATATTTGTTTCTTTAATTTCAGATTGGTGACTCCAAGTTCACACTTAATTTTTCCACTTTAACAAAATCAGGGTGATGCTATATGTGTTGCTCAGTTAAAAGGAAAAATGAATGATGAGTTCTCAGTTTGTGGTGAGATTAACAAGAAGAAGAAATTGGTGATTATGATATGAACCATGAGAAATTTGTTATTTCTACGATGAGGTGAATGCTCTAAACAAGAAGAAATTGGTTATTTCAACCGAAGCGACAGAATAGTGGTTTACGTGAGAATATATGTTAATTTGCGCGCCTTTTTTTAATTATCTGATTGTTCATCTCAATCTTTGTTGGAAGCCATTTTTGTTTTCTGTCTTGGATTTTGACATCAACTAATAGTAATCAAGCTGTTGTGGTGAGCAACTTTATTATGTTTTTGTATTGGCACTGCAATAATCTAATTTGAAGTTCTTTACACTGCTGTAGAAGTTAATGATGTATTATCCTTTATGATCCACCACTATCTATACAGTTGGCAATTGTTAGACCATGTGTTAGGTCATCTTCTAATTTGAATACTTAAATGAAGAGCAATTTCTATTTCAAGTATAAACTTGGCATAATGGTCAATTTTTTGGTGTTTTACACCTATAGTGGTCTAACTTAAGTCCGCTGTACAAATTGAAAGAGTATGGCCAAGACATTAATGCAGTGTTAAGTTTGCAACAAATTTTTTCAGCAACCAAGGTAGTACATTGCTAATTTTATTTTTTTTCACTATTTTAAATGTTAGGCTGATTCAGCTATGCTTTTGTGTATAGTGATTGTGTTAAGCAATCAAGAATGAAAGAATTTGGCTTTTTGCAACATATTAATTTTGTGTGTCAACGCATCACACATTTGAATTTATTTGAGATAGAAGTGTACCTTGGATTTTGATGTTTGTAGTAATCATGCGTTTTGTTATTTGTAGAAGATTCAAGAAACTCCCCTATCACCACTTCATTTAACAAATTCTGTCAAAATTTGTGCAATAGTAAATAAAACCATGTAAGTTTAATTTCATACTACAATGATGTTTAAGCTAGAGCATTTTTTTCATGTTTAGTTTTTTTGCAATTTATGGCTATAAAATATGGTTACCTTAAATAATACTCCCCTTTTGGCCAATATCTAATCCAATTTTATGTTTTGCATAGCCTCTCAAATTTTGTAGCACAAGCCTCCTTTCTTCCACCATTTTGTAGTGCATGTTGATGTTAGGACCTTTTCGGCCGCCTTTCTCAATTTTATTGTACACCTCAAGAGAAAATATTATATTTATAGTAATGTGAGAGAGACTTTTTTTTATAAAGGATGTGTGACATTTTTTGTGAGACAAACTAAAATGAAAAATGTAACATCTATTATAGGACGGATGAAGTATTATAATTGGATATTCGGGTGACAGAAAATATCAACACGGGTATGCAACGTTTTATTTACACATTTTTATAATTGGGTGATGACAAAAAACTACATGGCTATGTTACGTTTTATTATCTTTTGATTTTTATTATTGTTATAGTAATATGTTAAAAAGTGCGAATTGTTATCCTTTGTACTCCAGTATATATGTAAATGCATTTAGGAATGACACTTTTTCATGAGACTTTTTATCTTCGACACATTTTTATACTAGGTTGAAATATAAGTTTTGTTAACTAAATTCTTAATTATATAATTCTGTTTATGTTATTAAAAATGCATATAAGTATTTTTTTAACGGATGTGGATAAATCCGTTGAAAGTCATATTCTTATAAGTGATGTTGTTCGTGGTAAACAAAATTCATAATATTGTGAATAAGTCAATGAGAGTAATTTCGTTTCGTCAACTTTAAATTGAGACGAAGGTAATTTTTTTTCACTCTTTGTTTTGAATATCATTAACTTTGTAAATGCTTATTCAAATGTCATTTTTTAATGAAAGACTTGCCTTAATCTTTTTTTATGCATTGGAATATAAGTTGATTAACTAAATATTTTATCATTTCTTTTATGTGATTGGGTATGCAAGTGTGCAAATACTATAATTCTTTTTTACCATACAAGTGTCACAAATTTTTGTGATATAAAAATTACTACACGTATATATGGATAACTATGATCATTACTGGATTGGCTTGAAATGTAATTTTATTTTTTCTTTTTTATTTTATTTTTATTTTATACTCCCTCCGTCCCCCATTAGGAGTCACACTTCCGTTTCTGCACTCATTTTATAAAAATGATAATAAATAGTTAAAGTGGAGAAATGGTAAAGTAAGAGAGAGAAAATATAGATAAAACTTTTCTCTTCATTATTCTTTCTCTTACTTTACCATTTCTCAACTTTAACTATTTATTATCATTTTTATAAAACGGGTGCAGAAACGGAAGTGTGACTCCTAATGGGGGACGGAGGGAGTAATTGTTAATACCATTTGATCCAAGGTTGCCTTACAAATTCCAACGACGACAATTTCCTTTCGACCATGTCGTATGCAATGACGATTAACAAAAGTCAAGGTCAATGTGTCTCTCATGTTGGATTATTTTTAAAAAAGTCAGTCTTCGATCCATAGTCGCACATCTCCTCTTTGTCATTTGTTTTATTTTATTTTACTCAACTCATATCAGATAGTATTAAAATTGTATAAAAACATTTGCTGAATACGAAATGTTTCATTTAAAATGGGTTGAGAAAAGTACATTTCTCTTTTGTTATTATTTATAATATTTTTAATTATTTATAGTGTTATAAATAATTATTGTAATTAAAACATATCCTTAATTATGAACATCATTAATATTCTCTTTATCCTCTTTTTAAATCGTGCTTTTACCTTAGAATTTATCTTTATTATTTGAAAATTTTATGTCCCGTGCATAGCACGGGTGATAACACTAGTTTTGAAATAATATCAAAGTTAGTACATAACTAAAATAATATCAGATTTAAAATGTTAAAAGCGTAAAAAGACTTTGTCCAAACCCCCCAAAATAATATCAAAGGGTATTTTCGTACCAAAAAAAGTCAAAAGGACCAATTTCGAGATAAACCCTTAGTCCAGGGACTACTGGCAATATTTTTAAAGTCCAGGGACTATGGGCAAGATAAACCCATAGTCCAGGGACCATTTTTGTAGTTCACTCTTTTAAATATATTAGAATCAAACTAAATATATAAATCGAAACAAACATCACTAAACGTGTAATGAATAATATGCTATATAACTTAAGTGAGCTCCTTATATGAGCATCAATCTTTTGTTGGATGCATCACTCTGGTTTAAAGAGCCGTAAGTCCGTAACTATTTGTGTGGATTGTGGAGAAAGGAAATGGGAAAGAGGGATAAAATGAAAAAACAATGAAATGGGGGAGAGAGAATAAATATTGATAGTTGAGTTGTGAATATAGAAATAATAATGGGTAGTTGCAATTTTGGGTAGAAGGATATGGGAGAAAAGTCAACTGAATAAACAAGGAAGTGAGAGGGAGGGAAAAACTAAAAATTAGGCTCCACCGGGAAAGAAGGGGCGGCATTTTCACTACAAAGGATAAAAAAGTAGCTTAAATCTATATCTATATCTTATACAAAATGAGAGTTTTGGAAGTGTTTGGGGAAATAAGAGATTTTTTAGGGGTATTTAGGGAAATGATCATTTAAAAATAATATTAAATGAATTCAAAATATATAAAACATGTGATTAGTGTTAGTTGGTTATTTAATTAGTGGATTAGTGGTATAGTTAGTGGTAATGTTATACAACAAATTCTATTTATTTAGTCATTGATAGCTACGGACAATATTTAATTTGATTATTTTAGGGATATTTTTGGGTGTTCATAGAGTGATGAAACCCTAGGGATTTAGGATTTCGATATTGGATTTGATGGTGGGGGTTTGATATTATTATGCTATTCCTTGGGGTTCTGTTTGAGGAATTGCTCTGTTTCATCGAGTGGAGTGGTTTTGATTGGATTATGTTGCTTATGCGTTGTTCTTCTTGAACATTTAGGCTTTGAGAAGCTCGGGATATCGACAGTGAATTGCTTAGTGAAATTCAGAATTTTGGATTGTGTGAGTGGAGGTGCTTGGTAATTTCGTACTTTGTAGTAGACAGAGTGACCCTCTTTGCTGCGGCCGTGCATGAACACGACATTTTCAAATTCTTCTTCGTGTTGTTTATGTTGTTCTCTTTGCAGATCTTTATGGTGGAAGTGATTTATTTTTTGAAGTGTCGAGCTTAATTATGTGATTTTTTTCCTTTTCATCATGTATTATTGTGAAGTGTCGAATGTATAATTTTTTCATGTAGTGCTCTATATGAATATTAGGTTGGTGCCAGCTCTTATTCATTTGTCTTTCCTGGAGGTGGTATGGGTGGTAGCAGCTACACGGGAAGTAGGCGATGCGGGAATACTATTAGGGTATGCAACCAGTTTTTTTATTTCGGCTAAATGCATGCATATCGGTTGTATATTCCATGCTATTTTGTTGTATTTTTGTTGATGATTTTGATCGATTTGGCTATCTTCTAATATATATTTATACATTAATTTTATTGACATGTGTTCGTGATTGATCTTTTGTAGTATAGATCTAAAAGTGATTTAAATGATATGTGATTTGTGTGCAATTTTTAGTTTATAAACTTATTTGATTACGTGAGTTTAGAACTTTTTTAGTTTCTCATTCAGTATATCTGTTATTATTTTTTCTTTGTTTGATTTTATATTTTTTAATAATTTTTTTTATTTTATATATTTATGATTTCAGATTTCATATAACGATATTTTTATGAATATATAAAATCATTTCACAGTATAAAATAAGTTTAAATGAAAGAGAATGGATCGTGCATCGCACGTGGATGATACTAGTTGTACTTAAACCGGAAGTAATCAATAAATCCATTTTTTTACTATTAAACCAGATTATGGTTATACATAATGTAGTCACCTAGTTTTTTCCATTAATAATATAGTACTAGTACTCTTTGAAGTTAAATGGAGAGATTCACAATTTTAATGGTTATTTGTGTTCGCATTCCTGTGAATATTGTGAGTTGTAAAATTCAATAGTTGATATTATTGTGCATTAACTCTATCATTATATCTGAAAATTTTATATTGGAGTACCTTAAGATATCAATTTGACACCACTATTACACATACCAAAAATGCTAAAACTGAGCAGCATATTTGTGTAAATAATACTATAATTACTAGCGTACTAACGGAATGAAATTTTACAATGAGGGCAATTATGTAAGGGATTGAGTTGTTATAAAGCAATATACTCCATACTAAAAGCTTTTAGTATCATTTTTCACCACATTAAAAATTAATACTAATAAAGACTTTGAAATGATCTATAATTATCTAATTAGTATTCCCTGCATCCCATTAAAAAAAAAATCATTTTCGTCCGCCCATATATACTCCCCTCCATCCAATATTATGAGCCTCATTTCTTGGCGACATGTGTTTTGAGAAATGTTAAGAAACGTGATATAAAAAAGTTAGTGGAATATGACTCCCACTCGTATATGCATGTCAGTTTTAAATGAAATGTGGGTGAAAAGAGTTAGTGAAATATGAGATCCTATATCAATTTATTTATATAATTTATATCACTATGATCCATCATTAAACACTAATAATAATAATGTGGATTACACTATTAACTTACTTATATGAAAAAAATTAATGTATGGAGTACTACTTAATCACTATCTAGATTTTACATAGGAAAATTGTCAGTAAAGTCATAAACTTTCAAAATAGTATGGTTTTTCCCGTGAACTTTAAATGTTACATGAAAAGTGATGAACTTTGCTGGACTGTGTAAATTTCTCACCCGGCACGACCCGATAGATTTTCGACACAAACTTATCATACGTGGCGCTCCGGAGGCATGACTTGGCATATGACAAATTTAGGGTTCAATTCGTGGAATTAATGCTACTTTTATGCTGAACTCGATTTCTGGAATTCGATTTGTATGTTTATGTTGATTTGTATACTCAATTCGATTTGTATGTCTTCATTTGTGCTACTTGTAGGTTTGTGATAAGTCCAGGGTCAGTGATTGCAAATATAGAAGAGAAACAATCAGAATTAGTAGAGTTTTGCCAAGTCACGCCTCTGGCGCTCCACATATGATAAATAATTGTATCGGAAATCTATCAGATTGGATCTTGCACAGTCCGGTAAAATTCATGACTTTTCATGCAACATTTAATGTTCACAGGAAAAAATAAACTATTTTAAAAATTTATGACTTTATAGACAATTTGCCCTTTTACAAACTAACATTCCATTAGTTTCCTAGAGTTAAAAACTCTTTTTTCCCCCTATTTTAGAAAATAGAAAATTTTCATTTAAAGAAATAAACCCACAATCCACTGATACGAATTTTGATACTAGTTAATTTCTTCCTCTCATGTTATTCATTTTTCCCCTTTCACTCTCTTTGTATTAAAACTCATATTATTTATAAAGTTTCTATATTTAGAAACACATTAATACACATATAATAAATACTAGTATTTCCTCCGTTAATTGAGTTGTATTTTTTCTAGTTATTTTACCTATATAACATGGGAGTACTAAATACATTTAATTTAAATATATTTTGTATTTTCTCTCTTTATTTATCTATTTTACTTTGCGTTTCCATAGTTGAACACTTAACAGCCACACATTCGTTCAAATTTGTGAGTTATCCTCGTCCAAATTCACTCTCTATAGGAATGCCGTGCCTGCAGATGGTCTAAATCGGATATCTGATCGTAATCGGCCGCCGATTGAGGTGTCTTTTTCGCCTATTTTCTCTCTTTCCTTTGCGTTTTTAACTCTGCGACCTCTCTTTCAATCCTTTTTAGTATCACTGTTTATCAATGCCTCACCTTCAAAATTGAGTTACTCTAGCTGAATAATTTTCATATTTTCGTTGAATTATTGAAATGTATTTCTGCCGCGTTCTAAGCAGTCTTATTGAGTACACCCATGCTTACATTAGCTTCATTTTCTGCTTTCAGTGAGTGATTAAGCCATGAAATTTGTTTTGTTTATGTTTAATTAATTGTATCCTTGTTTGTTAAGATGATCTTTAACTTTTCTAATAATTCATCACATCCTCAGCACTCTAATTAATTGTATCCTTGTTTGTGGTACTATCATTTGTAATCCTGCGAAAATATGGTTACATAAGCCTTGTTTTGGTAAATGGTTTTTGGAGGGTGTTTGGTTACAGAGCTTATAAGTTCCACAATTTTAGAGAAATTATGTCTGAAAAGGTTAAGTTAAAGAAATTTGCTGGTAGAGATATAGAATCATAGAGTGAAAAATATGAGGATGGTGAAATGAGAAGAGAATACTCCTACATTGAAAATTCAAATTTTAGTAGTGTTTTGGTAATATGATTGTTTCTAATAAGATCACAAAGAAGTAGGACGGGATTGACGACATATTTATTTTCACATTTTATAAGCTATGTAGGAGTTTATAAGCTCTTTATAACGTTTAAAAGTTCCTTCTATTCAAAATATATGTCATCCTTATTTTTTGCATACAAATGAAGGAATGTTTTTTGAGGTGAAAAATGTGAGTTTTGAGGTGCGATAGAACGCCTGCAAAGCCACTTTTGGGTTGTTTAATTTGTAATGTCTCAAACCCAAAAAGTGCCTAAAATTTGTTTTAACAAGTAACAAGTCAAATTACATTCTTAATCTCCGTGCCCGGAGTGCTATGAGACGTTATTAATAGGATGGAGGTCACAGGGAGTATAAGCTAATTACTGTATCTGTTGAATGTTTATTTTTCTTCAAGTTTTTCATGAGCATGAGAACAGAAATAACATGGAAATTCGTTTTAAAGAATCATGTATGTAGAAAGACAATAGAAAAAGTAGACAAACAATTTGGTTGGTCCTACTGCTACATGACACTGATATTTATCTCATCCTGAAAATCAGCAGCGCAAATTTGATCGCCTCCATGGTAACCATCATCACAACAAGCACCCGAAACCCATGTTCGAGTTTGATCCCCCAAATTTGTTTCCATAACATAGTCCCTTCAGCCAGATTGTCTCTGTTTCCTTCATCATCATCATCATCATCAGCTCTGGTTGTGAAATGCAGCAACAATGGCAGCCCAGCTAGTGATGAAGGGAGTTTGAAGGATATGTTGTCAGGTATGGTGGATGAGAGAGTTGAGCAACTTTTGAACAAAGAGGAGAACAAGGCTCTTTTACAAGGACTAGAACAAGCCTCTTCTAGAGTTGAAATTGCGAAGAGGCAGCTCGCTGAGATTCAAAAGCAAGAAGCGGAGGCCAGGGTTATGAGGGAATATATTGATCAGCTTGAATCAAAGGCATCAGAGGTACCATCATCTTGTTATTAGTGAAATGTATAGCACTCTCTTATATGAATGTAGTCGAAGAGTAGCATCACCAATTTAGTTGGCGATTTCATGCTTTGAACAAATTTCATAATTGACGTGATTGTGGTCTAGTGGCTTTCTGCTGTATGTATGTCCAAACAATGAATCAGGGACTAGGATGGTTTATGACTGAAAACCTGAAAGATAGACATGGAAGATGAGACCTATTATCCAAAAATGGGGATAGAGATAGGGATACATTGACTTCTTTGACTCAATTATGCAAGTGCATACTTATGCATAGTATATATACACTGACGGATGCTTATTGGTTTTGTGATTGAAGATAGCTGAATGCCAGAAAGAAATCTTAGAAGCAAGAGCTATGGTGGAAGAAGCAGAGCTATCATTGAACAGTGCTTCAAAAGAAATGGAAAGTGGAATGTCGGACAAAGATAAGGAGAGACTGCAGTCTGTTATAGCTGCTTCAGTATCAGCTGTTATTGGCACTCTTGCAGAACTTCCTATTTCTTTGTCCCGGGTTACGAGCAATACCCAACTGATACTTCCTCTGGCTATCACCTTTGTTAGTTGTGCATTATTCGGAGTAACTTTCCGCTATGCAATCAGACGAGACTTGGATAATTTTCAGCTAAAAGCAGGGACATCTGCAGCATTTGGCTGTGTAAAGGGTACCAGCAAATAAACTCACCTCTTACTATAAGACTGTTTAATGAGAAATTCTTTTCATATAATTATAATTTTGATACTGATGGTTGAAGACATAATTATACTTATTTATACTCATTATGATGTTCGCGATGCAGGGCTAGCAATGCTCGAAGCTGGAGCGCCGCTGGAGCTAAATGCCAGCAGTATTGTGTCCCATGCTTTTGATGGTGCGGTGTATGTTTCTGAAAGTCTTTTGATTTTTCTATTTGCTGGAGTTGCTCTAGACTTTTGCATAAAGTTGAGAATCCTTAGTCCATTTCCAATTGAGAGAACATAACTATATGTCAAAGTATATTTTTTTAATCAGATATATATTCTCTCGAGTACAGTTCATTTTTTGGTGTACATTTCACGAATACAATTCATTTATAGTAGTACATTTTTTAAAACCTTGATCAAGCTTAGTTAAGAACTACTAGTATTTATTTATGAGTAACAATTTTTATGATATTGCAACATGGAACCCAATACCGGTAAGCTGCATTTTGGTATCAAAGCTTACATTTTGTAAAATTCCTATATTTTTCTCGGATTTAAAAATGGGATCGGTGGACAAAATATACCAAGCCCATGACCGCATCGTCTTCCACGACATCAGACCGCCGTGACAGCTCCACCTCACCACCGCTGTGACTCGTTACCGATGCACCTCTATGTTGTGTCCCCATGCCTACGATGAATTGATGATGTTGTCATGAGTGAGCCACTATATCCATTGTGCTCACTTCCGATGGTGCCACCAACATCTTAGGCAAATCCCAGAATCGGCCAATTTAGACTAGTATTTTGCGCCCATCGCGTATCAGCTACCATGTCCACAATGGATGCATCATCGTAGTTAACTTAAACCCGATAGTTGTCCCATTCGGGTAGTAGTTTGCATTTTCATGTGACGCACAATTTATGGTCTCCGTGTTCTATATAGATCGATAATATTATGTGGGAATCAATATTTAAAATTGCATCAATGTAACAAAATTAATAACAATTTTTAAGCGATTGAACAGAATTTTTTTAAGGAAATTCAAGGCGGCAGTGAGATGGTTTCAAATTTTAATTTATCTTTAACTAGATTTTAGTATTTTCATATAATATATTTAATCATATAAGTATATTTTAATTATTATTTTACAATCTTTCTAAATATATACTTAGATCCTTTGTATCATGAATCTTATTTGTGTTAGTAAACAAAAATCTTTTATGATGAGAGGCATGGTTGACCAGTGCCACGTCCACCCACGCGTTGTTACCACGCTGAAGCAAAGAATCCGCTGCGGGAAATTCCCCAATTCCTTCCACCTGCAACGCGCGATCATCGATGGCATAAATTCTCCATATTTCTCAATTCGAATATCCATCCCCTTCTTCTCGATATGGACTCCGCCTCGCCTAACTTCCCTGCCGTCAAAGATCGCCGCACTGATGCGCTCGGCGATCTGCGCGTTATTCCCGACGAAATTCTATGTATTATATTGACTAGGCTCGCGCCGCACGATGTTGGCCGCCTCTCCTGCGTCAGCAGGTATCACTACTCTCTAATTATGGAATTTATTCATAAACTCTGCTGCAATGGTTATTCTCTATGTTTTGGTGTGAGCTTGAGTGCAAAAATTGACCAGATTTCTGCTCTTATTTTTGGTATGAGAGTTGGTCCTTTTAATACCAACCATACCGAAGAGGTGAACCAATCCGCTTAATATGTTGTGCATCAAAAGCTTACAAGTTAGTTAAAATGTTTCGGTAATCGAGCTCATAAGTTACGGAGAGTATCATGAGTTAGACAAAGAAGGGCATATAATGAAAATTGTGAGTTAGAGAAAGGGAAATGTAGTTAATGAGAGGATCGTGAATCATGATTCATGAAATGGAATGCCATATGGAAATAACATACCAACGTAGAGTTATTTTTGTAAATTGGTTGTTTAGTATGTGATCATGGTAAAATAAGATGGAATTTATGAACTTATTATTTTTGGATATATAAGCTGTTGAAGTTTATCTTAAGCTTTTATTAAATGTATAGGAACTTAGTATGCCAAACACTTTTCAAAAGATTATTAGCTCAAAAGTTTACAAACTATTTAAAGAAGGTTATGAGCTACGCTGAACACCCTCTAAGACATGGCATTCCTGTTATCTTGGAAGAAAGCAAAATAGCAAGAACATTATTTCGGATATAATGATTAAATCTGCCACGCCATGGTTCAGCTTGCAACACTTGCTATGTCCTTGTGAAGTGTTTTCATGTAGTCATGTTATATATGGTTTGGACATTGGTATTTTCCTATCAATGCTTTAAGGTCATTAGAAGAGTCAACTTTCATAGCTAAGGAATGGGGAAATATCTTGTACAGTCATAAAGTTGAAGCAGCCAATTTTCTTTATTTTGCTGTTCCTATGCCATAATATTGTGATCCGACTGTCCCGAGGGGGGCAGTGGGTCCAACTTTCTGAAATTCCACCTTATATTGATATCAATCTGGTTTTGTACTGGGAAAAATGATTTGTTATAGATAATTAGATTTTCTTTGATGCTTCAATTGGTTGGACTTGACGCTCATGTACCCCTACCAGAGAAAGAAAGAAGTGCAAAATAGGAAATTAAGTTTACTGTGCTACGTTATTTATATCTTAACAGTTTTTGAAGCACTGTAATCCGAAGTAATAATGCTAAATATTGTTGTCTGTCAAAAACATTCATATATAGATTCCGACTGGATTTTCATTAGTTGGCTAGCCCTATGTTTCTTCCTTTACGGGCATTCATCTGGAGCTGTAAAGATTCTGATTGTCTGTGCTATGTTTGCTTCCTACTGCATGCCCTGTCTGTTGTACATTTCTTTTAATTTTGTTGTTGGATATAGCGTGATGTACATACTGTGCAATGAGGAGCCTCTCTGGATGAGCCTATGCCTTCGCATTGCAAATCATGAGATTGAGTACAAAGGCTCATGGAAGAAAACAGCCTTGGATCAGTATGTTTCTTTGACTTCTTTAGTTCTTTTCTCTACAACCTTGTCTATGAAGATCATATATTTTTTAAACCTGACATATTAATCGCATTCCATGTTTTATGGTGATTATAGACTAAATTTGCTACACAAATATAATGAAGCTCCCAGAAGAACTTTGCAGTTTGATGGTATCTAATTTCTGCATGGATTTTTTTGAGTTTAGCATTCTTTAAAGGATTATTTCCTGCTTTCCTTACATGCATTTTTTATCTCCTTATGCAGGATTCAGTTCGTTGTTTCTCTATAGAAGATTGTACAGATGTCATACTTCATTAAATGGATTCTCGTTTGATGATGGAAATGTGGAGCGAAAGGAGAACATCCCCTTTGAAGAGTTTCATATGGAGTATGATTGTCAAAAACCGGTATATACAATCATCAACTATATTATTAGAATCGTTTAGAAACTGATAAATCTACTTACTCCACAAGTCCCAATGCTGCATGTCCTTTTGACTTAACTCATGGTTTTTATATGAGACTTATGACAGTTTAAAGTGTCTATGTAATGCAGAAGGTAACTGAGGTTCGGTAATTTGACGCCATATTTCCAAGAGAACTGCACTCTAAGGAATAATCACCTTGCAGTTTTATGTTAATGGAACTCTAATTTGATAAGTTAGAAGGAATTAGGAGCTAATATGTGGGGCATAGTATATGTTTTATATTTATTCTGCTATTTTTCTAATAGAAACTAATTTTGAGTACTTCATCTATCACTGTAAAATAACCAACTTCCCTGTGCCGTTTGTTGGTCTGGTTTGGCTAATCTGTTGGCTGAGTAATGATTTTGCCAAAAACATAGCAATTGTAAATGCTGATATAATTCCTAGTTTTGTGACAGGTCATGATAAGTGGATTGGCTGATAATTGGCCCGCAAGAAAGTCATGGACAAGTGAGGAACTTTTATTGAAGTATCCAGAAACTAAGTTCAGAATATCACAGAGAAGTTCAAAGAAAGTCAGTATGAAATTTAAGGATTATGTTTCTTACACGCAAGTCCAACATGATGAGGATCCTCTTTACATTTTTTCTGATGAGGTATTTTCATTTCATATTTTTGTCAGTTACCCCAAAAAAGTTTGTTTTTATCAGTTTCAATTTTTGAATTTGGTAGGAATACAACTGATAAAATACTTGTTGCAGTTTGGGGAAGTCGCACCAGATTTGTTGAAGGATTATAGTGTGCCACATATATTTAAAGAAGATTACTTTGATGTGCTGGATACTGATCAGCGACCGTCTTACAGATGGCTTATAATTGGACCTGAAAGATCTGGGGCATCTTGGCATGTTGATCCAGGTCTGACTAGCGCATGGAATACCCTCCTTTGTGGCCGAAAAAGGTCAGAACTTGTGTGTGAGGACAAACTCCATGACCAAATAATAATATGAAAGTATCACTGTCAGATTTGTATATATAAATATATACTACTACAATACAGGGATGTGTTAGTGAGAATTGGGTTTTAGGTGAGAAATGAGATACATGCACAAACACATAGTCCATGAATGTGAGATGAACAAATATATATGACATATGAACAGCGATATTCAACTAATAGGCGATATTCAACTAATAGGTTATCCATGTGTTATATTGATTTTTTTTTTCATTTTAGGTTCATGGGTTTCATGGATTTGCTAATGTATTCTCTAGGTCCTTGAATAGTTATTAGTGAGTTAGGGTTAGTATTATTGTTATAATATTAATTGCGGACATCATCAGTGGACTCAAATATATCATTGCTGTTTTCTTTTGAAGGAATAACCACCCAGAGTTAAGTTGCATTGTCTTTAGTAGATTTTAGTTATCCATATATGCTTGTTTGATGTATGGCTAGCCTTGGGTTCACACCAGAGCTTCAAAAATAACATCATATTTTTTGCAGGTGGGCATTGTATCCACCAGGAAGAGTTCCTTTAGGAGTGACAATGCATGTAAATGAGAATGACGGTGATGTTGATATCGAGAGTCCATCTTCTTTGCAGGTAGTGTTCTGTATAAAATTCTGCATCATTTGGTTTTCCTCTTCCCCCAATATTTGATGCATTTCTAAACAATGGTTTATAAATTTGTAATTCTCGTAGTGGTGGCTGGATTTCTATCCCCTGCTTGCTGATGCTGACAAGCCAATAGAGTGCACCCAACTTCCGGGGGAGACAATATATGTCCCAAGTGGTTGGTGGCACTGTGTGCTAAATTTGGAGACAACTATTGCAGTCACGCAAAATTTTGTTAACTCCAAAAACTTTGAATTTGTTTGCTTGGACATGGCTCCTGGTTACCGTCATAAAGGCGTCTGCCGTGCAGGGTTGCTTGCTCTTGATGACAGCAGCTTTGTAGATGATGAAAATAATTCCATGTGCACTGAAAATGGCTCAAGCCACTTTAATCTCGACAGGAGAGAGAAGAGGCTAAGGATAGAGGAGGGGTGCTCTGAGAATTGTACAAATGGAAAATCTCTGACTGATGGATGTGGTGGTGCTTTAGAATACTCTTATGACATAAGTTTTTTGAGTAAGTTTCTAGATCATGAGAGGGATCACTACAATTCTCTGTGGAGCTCTGGAAACTGCATAGGGCAGCGAGAAATGCGAGATTGGTTATGGAAGCTCTGGGTCCAAAAGCCAGGAATTAGAGACCTAATATGGAAGGTATCACCTTTTCTCATTCAGTTTATCATTGTTTGATGGGCTGTCTTTTGGGGCAACGTATTTATTGGGTTTGGGAGGTTGTGTTGGTTTCTTGTATGTGGGTACTATGCAAATAATCTCAAGATTCCCAAAGCGTAGTAGAAATAACCCAGTAGTAGCTATTTATCGTATTAATTTCGATCTACCTCCATTTTAGTAATATTTAGTACATCCATAGATCGTCTATATTTGTTTTAGTACAACTTGGTATATTTGTTGATTGATGCTTATCAGTAATAGCAGGCCATTTGTGGTTTTATATTTAATTATTCAATGAAATTATCATACATTGTTAACAACAGGATAGCTGGTTTGAATTCAGATTTTCTCAATCATATCAAACACTGGTGGATTTTATTACTCCCTCAGTCCCAAGGAAGATGACCTCTTTTTTGAATGGCACGTGATTTTAAGCAGTTTTATTTTGTGTGTTAGGCGAGGAGTATAAAGTAAGAGAGGGGGAATAAAGTAAAGATAAAGGGGATCGATTTTTAGTAATGAGTCATCTTGAGTGGGACAAATTAAAAGGGAAAGTGGGTCATCTTCGGTGGGACAGAGGGAGTATTTTCTTATGTGGCTGGATCTTCTTTGGCCCCTAATTGTTTTATGTCATGCCACAGGGAGCCTGTCTTGCGTTAAATGCTGGGATATGGTATGAACGTGTGGGAGCCATTTGCAACTTTCTTGAATTCCCAGGACCTTCACTTGATGAGAAACTTCCTGTCGGCACAGGCAGCAATCCTGTAAGCTCTACACTAACGATTTTGATGTGGACCATGAGAAATAGCTGACCTTTTGGTTCCACCTCTTATGATGTCCACTTGGTTTTAAAGCAACTATCCAGAGCTGTATTGTTGTACTATTATATCATTTTCCAGAATGAAATGATGCTTAAAGGGTCATTTTTTTTCAGTTTTATGAATAAGCCCCTTCTGCCCCCTTCCTTCCCAAACACCAAAAGGAAAATGTTCAAATATGTTTTATAGGTGTATATGTTTAGATGCGTTATATATAAAAGGTAGCAAAGTCAAGATGTTCAAACATAGTGAATATGCAAGTACCATCCCTCACTGTGTAGACTTGTGAATTTGATACATTGTCATGTTTCTTGTACTACATGTGTTTTTACTTTGAAAAGAGTTTAAGTGAGTAACATGAGTAGCTGACTAGTAGGTGCTGTAATTTTCTGATAGGTGTATCTTATCGACGACTATGTGATAAAAATATTTGTTGAAGGAGGTCTGGAAGCTTCTCTTTATTGTTTAGGCACTGAGGTATGTTTCATTTTTCATTCCATTTGAGCTCATAGTGTGTTTATGTGTGTATGTTTTTTCCCTTCCTTGTCCTTGATCTTATCTTCAACCTTTCTCTCCCTTTTCAGCTTGAATTCTATAATATTGTACATAAATTGGACTCCTCTTTGAAGACTTACATTCCGTCTGTATTAGCAAGTGGGATTCTTCTTTCTGAAAATGGGTCATATAAAGTATTGCCCTGGGATGGTAGAGGCATACCTGAGCTAATTGGCAGCAGCAGTGTCTCATCAATAAAGCATAAAGAAGTCGATTATCCATTTGGTCTCGTGGCCAAAAAGAATTTTGAATATCTAAATGCAGGAAAGCCGTTGAATGAGTCAGAAAATTGTGTTAAACCCTCTTCAGCGTGGCCCTATATTGTGACAAGAAGGTGCAAGGGGAATATATTTGCTGAACTGTAAGTCATATCCTCATCTGTATAATTTTGTTGTGCTAAGAGAAAAGCTATTTTATGACAGCATATGCAACTCTACATTGTTTAATTTGCAGGAGAGATACACTCTCATCAGAAGATGAGCTCAACCTGGCTTCCTTCTTAGGCAAGCAGCTGCATGATCTCCACCTGTTACCTGTGCCCCGTCCATCTTGTAATATCTCAGTTCCTGTGATCGGAGAAGATTATATTCAGCCGTTACATTGTAGTGGGTTTTCAGAAAATGTTACAGATAGGATTGGCCATCCAGCCGATTTGGAGTTATTTATCAGCATCTTAAATAGAAAAAGGAAAGATGTTGGGAAGCGCTTGGCTCAGTGGTAAAACATCTCCACTTAAGCTTAGTATAAATGTCTGGCAGACACAGGCGGTTATTTTGCATTATTTGTGTTGGTCATCTGCATATCCTTATTAATGGCTGGTATATGGAAGCTTATGACTCTCAGTCTTGAAAGTCAAATGTGTCTCTATGAGGATGTTTATTTATATAAATTGTCAATGTGATGGAGCCTGCAGAATCATCCGTCTTCTTTTTAACTTTCTTAATGTTTATGATTGGGTGTTAATTTATTATTATGAAGGACTGATTAACCTGTTTCTTCTCTGTTTATTCCTTGTAGGGGTCATCCGATACCTAGTAACCTCATAGAGAAAGTTGACGACTACATCCCTCGTGACTTGAATATATTATTTGATGAATTGGAGGTGATTCTCATTTACATTTCAAAGAAATTTTCCAGTCCTGTGGATGTCTTGTTTACCTACCTTTCTTCTCTTTCTATGTAGCATAAGCCAGAATGCCGATCTTACACCTGGATACACTCTGATATTATGGACGATAATATCTACATGATGCCTTACTCAGATTCTATGTTAGAGGAAAATCTTTCTGAGCCTTGTGTTGAAGAGGGTGGCATTAAAAGAACTAACAACAGCAATATACATAAGCTTTCCTGGGTTCCAAGCTACATCCTTGATTTTAGTAATTTGTCAGCTGGTGAGTTCTTTGGCTTGCTTGCTTATTTCTCAATCTTCTTCTTGTTCATCTTTGTCATTCTTTCTTCAATTCTTTGTTATTTTTTTCTTGTTATGTGTAAGCCAATTCCACCCATTCTAAAGTTGTTTCATTTCTTTTTCTATGTTTAGGAATTTCCTCACCAGGTTACATTTTGCCATAGGAAGTTGACTTAGACTTACTAAAGGACTTGTTGCATGATTTCAAATTTGATTTGTAAGCTTAATGCTAATTGAAAAGAAAAAAAGAAATGCATTAAGGATAATCTAAAAAACTATTCTGAAGGATTGCATGTAAACTGATCTATTCAAGCTTATAAAATGAATCATCTCAAATGAGAATTGTATATATCGATAACCGATGATAACACAATCACTTAGCAGATTGGGATTGACTATTGAGTGTATATACTAAGTGGAGTACTTTTTATTGGTTATCTGAGATTGGAAGGGCTAGATGATTTTGTATGGTTTAGGAACGTATGGTGTCATTTTCAATGACTTGGATGTAATCTTATTGATTTTTTTATACTTTTCTTTTTTATTTTACTTGGAACCCTAATATGAAAGACTCGAGTCTTACTGCAAATGAACAGAAGTGTTTCCAGTAAAACAGTATCGCTAATAGGCTTAAAGAATTAGCTGCCTTGCTTACGTATTCTTACTACTGATCTTGAATCATGAGCACTCTTGTTCTATTCACAAAAATCTTAGATAGAAGTAATCTTAAACCTGCATTAGCTAAATATCGTATATATTACATTTCTGAGTCTCACATAAATTTACCCCCGACTCTGTAAATTGACACTTTCCTCATGCAGGCGAACCCATACTTGACCTGATTCCGGTATACCTTGATATTTTCCGTGGAGATCCCCGTCTCCTGAAACAGTTCCTCAGTAGTTATAATCTCCCATTTGTGAGGCAAAAGTCCCTGTCAGAGAGAGTAGACTGCAACAGATTCAATCGGCTATCTTATCGAGCAATGTAAGTTGAGACCTTTTTTGTTTACTAGTCATCAATATAATTCTCTGAGTTCTTCATAAAGTTAATATATTCAGTATGTTTTGCTATTTCTCACAATGGAGAATTCAGAGGAATAATGATATTATGCATGATATCGAAAGGCATCTAGATTTACTAAATCAAATAGAGACTAGAAGAAGTGGAATATTTTATGCAACCAGTTTTTTTTTAATTCTTAAATACTCCCTCCGTTCCATAGTAATAGAGTCATTTTGCCATTTTGGTACGTTCCATAGGAAAATTCAACACATTTTTCCACACCTACTTTACTCTCTCTCACTTTTTTTTTCTCTCTTCATCTCTCTATCTTTTTCATTTTCTACTTTATTCTCCCTTTACTTAACTCACCTAACACAATTTTTCTTAATCTCCGTGCTGAAAAAAAATGCATCAATTACTGTGGAACGGAGGGAGTACTATTCTGCCTATACATTATTTTCAGATATTACTATAAGTCGAAATTTGAACTGTTCATCTGCCACTTGTGTCAAGAGAGCCCACTTTGAACAATTTGCACTTTGAATTATTAAATGGTTTGGTTGAACTTATGGATTTGCAGGTGCTATTGTATTTTGCATGATGACAATGTCTTGGGAGCTATTTTCGGCATCTGGAGAGAATTAAGGTCAGCAACATCATGGGAGGAGGTTGAGGAGAAAGTTTGGGGTTATTTAAACACTTATATTTAATCATTCTCATTTTGTTCATTTTTTCTCGCCTTTATTTATTTATTGATATATTAGTACTAGATTGATTCAGTGTATTTCCAACAATCAGTGTGTAATACTAATACCCCAATTCCGATATTAATGAGACTTGCTTTCATACTATTATACCGATAAAATTCAAAGAAGAATATAAATAAAGTGGAATGCACAACTAAGAAAAGTATCCCAGCTTTTTATTCCAAGTGGTCAGCGGCTGAAAAATAATCAATTGTTAAACTACTCGAAATGTTGCAGTGGGCTTTTCCCATATATACAAAAGAATTGAAAATAGTGAAATAGCATTTCCACCACTTTAGGGTGGCCGGATCCTCTACTAGTACACTACCTAAATCACATCTATAAGTTTTATATACTATCATGGTTAAATTTTTTCCAAATATATAATAAAACATGCTCCTAATTTCATTTATTTTTCTGAACTTCAATATCAGATCAAATATTTATGAAGAGTGAAGGCCAAAACTGGCCTTATGGTGGTCCTGAATTTGGTATAATTAATTTTATTTAAATAATTATATAATGATTCTCTTATAAGATATGACTATGAATTAATGTAAATTGGTTATGAATCAGTGTAAAAAGATTTCTCGCCTTACCGGTTAGGTGCTAGTTATTTATAGGTAGTTTCTATTCAAAAATCAATTTGTTTTTTTTAGCAACTCATCACACTGGAGGATCTAGGGGGGCAGGAGGGGGCGGTCGGCCCCTCTCGGCCGTTCGGAGAGCTAAAATTTCCCTTGAATCGAGCCGAAAATAGTCTATCCGCCCCCTCCGTGGAGTGTGAAAATCTATTTGTTTTCAATATAAAGTTCATTAAAATGTAGTAGTCCAATGGATTGGTTGTTGGGTTTTTAAAATGTAGTAGACCATATTTTTTTCATTTTTTACTTTTTTATTTTATCAATTCATATTTCTTCTTATTATCAAAATAATACCTTTAAATACTTTATGAAATCTAAACTTTTACTAATTTGCATATATTATGTTGTTATATTTATTCTTTAGTTAAAATCATTTTTAATCTTGTATTAATGTGTTTTTATCCTAAAGTACTTATAATTTGTGATCCATGCATCTTAATTATACTCTATGTATAAATATTTTTGAAATCTAAATATTTACTGCCCTACTTATATCACTTTTGTATATAATAATGTATATATTATTTACAATTAGTTTATATTTTTACATGAATAATGTACATATTTGCAAGCTAATATAAGTTTATATTGTATTAACGAAGTTAGTGTATATATTTTATTATTAAAAATAATATTATATTTAATATTTAAATATTAAATTTCGCCCTCACCATTTTCGACGTTTGGATCCGCCACTGAGTCATCACGTGGGGTAAAGTATTCCACTGGTGTTACCACCCTTCACATATTATTGCTCTACTGTTTTTTGTTTATTAATTAACCTTCGATTACAACGAAAAAGGTTACTTAATTAGTGATTTTCGAAGGTGCATGTATTTATTTGTTTTAAGTCAGCGTGTTAAACAATAAAATATTTTGGCCTAGATTTGGCAGGTCGGAGGTGTTTGCACCGACTCTTGGTTAAATAATTGACCTGATTCATAAAATCTAAAAGATACAAAAATCTAAATTTCTATCATAATCTTGTTTGTAAATAAATTTTATAAGTTACTATTATTAAATTGCCATTCATTTGGTTAGACCATCGTGGTAGATAACCAAGATTTGTAATTTTTGTTCATTCTATTTCTCTTTCCTAACAAAATTATTTATGATATTGAACAAATAATATTGACGAAATCTTTATTTTCTTTTTACTGCTACAATATTTTAATCATGTTTTTACATCAGACACGAGCACCAAAGCCAGACAATATGTCGGAGCTTCACTAAATTAATTAGTCTATAACTATATTTGGGGAAGGAGTATTTCTTGGAGTTGAGAGTTAATTTAGGAGCCAAAAAATAGCAATAAAAAGTTTTTGTGTTTACCATCAATCATCTCATTTGACTATCGTCTCATTTTCGTTTCTCGTGATTCTTGGGTACGTTCTTCTCTCTTTCAATCTTTCCATTTTATTTCTTCATTCATGATATGATTGATCATTATTTATGGGATTTATTTAACTTGAAAGAGATTTCTGTTGTTTTATGACTAATAATGTGCTGGTTTTGTATTCTTCTGAAAATTATGTCAATATACTTCAATCGAGAAGATAATAAGGAAAAACTACTATTTCAAATATTAAATTTATTCTCTTGAAACAAAACAACAAGGCAATCGATAGTTTACAATGTATAACTAACGGGAAAATATAGATATTAATTTAGATTAAAAAACAATAATGTCTTGAGCCATATATGTCTTGGATTTTGATATTTACTTGCAACCTCATTGCATTAAAAGTATTGTTGATTCAAATTTATTTTATGTCTTTCTGCTTTGTATTCAGACATGATCGTTATTGAACTATAGATATGTCCAAATTTTTATTCATAGCGCACACAGAAATTTCCTTCAACTTTTGGTTTCTTACAAACTCTTAACTGATCATATTTTATATAGATGGTTAGCTTCTCCTAGCATTCTATAAAAATAAGAGGGTGCTATGAATTCCGACGACGATGACTCCCCGTATGCTTCTCCTACCCTTGACGACAACGCGTCATATAATACTAACGCATCATCACCTGGAAGCAGAGCTTCGCCACAAGGGCCAGACGACGAGAACAAACCATCTACTATTTTCTCAAATTCCGAAGAAAGAGCTACTCTTGAACGCGCAGTTGCCTCTCTAGAAAACGAGAAAGACTCATCTGTTGCTGTCTCAAGTTCCGAAGTCAAGAACGCATCACCTGCTGCTGTTTCAAGTTCCGTAAACAGAGCTGATTATCCTTCACCACCGTCAGTTGGTTTTTTGAAAGACGTGAAAACAAAGGCACCACTTGTCGTTGTTTCTGAAGATGGACCTTATCCTGCACTACCAGTCAAGTCTTTAGAAGACGACGACACATCAGTAGGCAAAGCTTCACCAGCCCCGGTTATATCAGATAACAAGGCCGCTGATGTGTCATCGTCTAAAGACAAAGCTTCACCAGCCCCGGTTGTATCAGCTAACAAGGCTGCTGACGTTTCATCGTCTAAGGACAAAGCTTCACCAGCCCCGGTTATATCAGATAACAAGGCCACTGATGTTTCATCGTCTAAAGACAAAGCTTCACCAGCCCCGGTTATATCAGATACAAAGGCCGCTGACGTTTCATCGTCTAAAGACAAAGCTTCACCAGCCCCGGTTATATCAGATACAAAGGCCGCTGACGTTTCATCGTCTAAAGACAAAGCTTCACCAGCCCCGGTTATATCAGATAACAAGGCCGCTGATGCTTCAACGGCCAAAGACATTGCTCCTTCTGCAGTAGCAGTTGCGCATTCGAAAGATGATAAGGAATCAGATCCGACGCCTCAAGGTAGAGCTTCTCCTGCAGTGGCATTAATGTCTTCAGAAGATGAGAACAAATCAGATAGTGCTGTTCCAAAAGCTGAAGAGAGTAACAAGGAAAAAGAAACCTATTTTACGCAATCAGAAGCCAAGTCAGACGCAGTTCCGCCTTCTCCGGTTGTATCTAGTGAAAAAGAAGCTCCATCCCAGAATTCGAGCGTACTCATGGTACCAGAAGACGGAGATCCTCCTGGAAATGCTAGCCTTTACAGTTTTCCGACGTATGGAGAATCCAAGTCTTCGAGTTCGTTGGAATTGAAAACAAGCAGAAACGACGTTGCCAATGGACACGCAGTGAAAGATGACAAGGCAGAAGGAAAAATTGTTGCACGGCCATCTACGGATGATGACTACGTGGGTGCGGTACCATCTCCGCAACACAGGAGATGTGTTAGTGTTGATATCATTGCCAAAATTCCTGCTAATTATAGTAGCAGTACTCCGAGTCCAAAAACTGGTTTGGGTAGAGGGGCTGACGGCTTAACCCGAACACAGATTGACACAGCACAACCTTTCGAATCTGTGAAGGCAGCCGTCTCAAAGTTTGGGGGGATTGTCGACTGGAAGGCCCATCGTGTGCATACCGTGGAGGTATAACTTTCTCTTCGCCGTTTGGATTTCCTTACCTTGCTACATGCAGAAAACGATGCAATTTTAATGTGTACCTTACTGTGAACGTAGAGACGGAAGTACATTGAGCAAGAGCTCGATAAAGCACAGGAGGAAATGCCGTCGTATAAGCAACAATGTCAGGCAGCGAACGAGGCGAAAATTCAAGTCCTGAAACAGCTAGAAAGCACTAAAAGACTGATTGAAGAGTTAAAGCTTAATCTTGAAAGAGCACAAACAGAGGAGCAGCAAGCAAAACAGGATTCTGAACTTGCGAAGCTGAGGGTGGAAGAGATGGAGCAAGGGATTGCTGATGAGGCTAGCTTTGCTGCAAAGGCACAGCTTGAGGTCGCCAAGGCACGACATGCTGCTGCAGTTGCGGAGCTCAAATCTGTCAAAGACGAGCTCGAGCAGCTCAGACGAGACTATGATTTGCTGATAGCTGAGAAAGAAGCAGCTGAGAAAAAAGCTGAAGAAGCTCACTTTGCTTCTAAACAAGTTGAGAAGTCAGTCGAGAGTTTGACAATCGAGCTCATTACTCTGAAGCAGTCGCTAGATTCTGCACATTCTGCACATCTGGAGGCCGAGGAACACAGAATCGGAGCAGTTATGGCTAAAGAGCAAGACAGTCTTAACTGGGAGGTGGAACTGAAACAGGCTGAGGAGGAGCTCGAGAAACTAAACCAGCAAATGATTACGACGAAAGAATTGAAATCAAAGTTGGCTGAAGCTATGACACAGCTGCAGGATTTGAAGGCTGAATTGGCTGCTTATATGGAATCCAAATCAGATGAAACCGGCAGCGAAGATCCACTTAAAGAGCCTGCGACAAAAACTCGCGCAGACTTTGAGACTGCTATCAATGCAGCAAAGAACGAGCTTTCAGATGTAAAGCTCAAACTCGAGAGAGCAACAAAGGAAGAAAACATTTTGAAGGTGGCTTCCGCATCATTGAAATCACAACTCGAGAATGAAAATGCAGAGCTTCAGGCCATCCAGGAGAGGGAAGGAACAGCGTCCGCTGCAGCTACGTCTCTCCACGCGGAGCTGAACAGGATCAAGTCCGAAATCAATGCCATACGGATGAAGGAGGAAGAGGAAAGAGAGAAATTGGTTGAGCTTCCCTTGCAAATGCAGAAGGCAGCTGAAGAAGTAGAACAAGCAAAAGAGCTAGCAAGGACAGCTGGTGAGGAACTCAAGAAAGCGAAAGATGAAGCAGATGAGGCAAAGGCAGGTGTCAGCACAAGGGAGGGAAAACTGCGCGCAGTTCAGAAAGAAATCGAAGCTGCAAAGGCAGCCGAGAGGCTGGCACTGGCAGCTATAAGCGCATTGCAGGAAAGTGAATCTGCTCAAAGGAACGTGGACGAGGATTCAGTAAATGGAATCACACTATCTTTAGAAGAGTATTACGAGCTGAGCAAGAGGGCACACGAGGCCGAGGAGCAAGCAAACACGAGGGTGGCTGCAGCTATGTCTCAAATAGAGGCAGCCAAGGAGTCAGAGCAGAAGAGCTTGAATAAACTGGAGGAAGTGAGCCAGGATATGTCTAAGCGGAAGGATGCACTTGAGATAGCATTGCAGAAGGCCGAAGCAGCCACAGAGAGGAAACTGGGCGCTGAAGAGGAATTACGGAAGTGGAGAGCTGATCACGAACTGAAACGGAAGAATGCTGAGTCCGGTACCTCAGCCACCGGTAAAAGTTCAAAAGATGGGAAAGATTCTAAGAATCAAAAGTCTCCCAAGTCAGGCACCAGCAAAGGCACAGACACTCAAGATGGGAAATCTGGAAAGAAGAAGAAGAAATCATTCTTCCCGCGAATCTTCATGTTCCTGGGAAGAAAGAAGTCATCACATTCGTCTTCGAAGGGAGAGTAATCGATCTTTCTCATTTACAACCATTATTGCTTCACTATAGCTCTGCCACTATGATTCAACCAAATTGAATTATACTCACTATATGTCAGGTTTATAGGAGAGGACCAGAGTGACTGTTAAGACTGTTATGTTATCATCTGTTGTAGAAATACTCTCTGTAAATCTTTGAATGGCCTACTAGAAATTCGATTTTTTTTAATGAATAATTTAGTGATTTATGGCATTCAGAAAATGAGAAGCCATCATCCTCTTTGACAAGTTGATCACAACCCACATTATTTTCTTCTCTTTCAAGTTTCAGGGAATAACCTTACTCTACAAAATTAAAAAAGTGAATTATTCCTAATAGCTTATCACTTCTTGAAATAGGATTAAGATTGTAAATTACCAAAAAAATTATTTAACGTAGATATGTTTACATAAATTCAAATGATTAAATGTACTAGTTAATGTTTTTTATATGCATCTGTAGTAATAATTGCATAATACTGTTAGTATTAATGAATTATGTTGTCTCTTTTGTGCAACTAAAACAAAAAGGAATCTGAAGAAATATGATACTGTTATAGACAAATCAACATGTTGGGAAAATTCTATAATACTTGATTTCGATTGAATACCAAAATCCCTAGATGATAGCTTTGTTGATGTAACCTAGTCCCTAGATAACACTTAATTGATTTTGATTAAATACCAAAATCCCTAGACCAACCAACAAAACCACTACTGCAACAAACATCTTGTTGCTAAAAGAAACCAACTTTTGGCCACTCAAGTTTGGTGTATAATAAGCATTGGTTTAAAGTATGATCAGCCGTACTATCTGGCCCAGGAACCGAAATGCTTTGGTTGTTTCTCTTAGGCACCTGGTTTTCTCATCCCTTGACCAATGCTGAAACATAGTTATAAAATATAATAAAGACATGGCATCATTTGACAATGCATCATCCATCCCTGCCCCGGGCTATCAGAAAAATAAATTGCTAATTCATAAGGAAATTTACCTCTCCAAGCGCGTTAAGCTTCTCACGAACACCTTTCAACAACTCTTCTGCATCTCCATCCCATTTATAGATCTCCAGTTCTCTCCCATCAAAGAGCATATCTGAGACCTGGTAACGAGTTTGAATCTAGAATAAGAACAGGCAACAAGAATTACATATGTAAACAAACACATTTTCAAACATTTATAACATGAAGATTTGAAGCAACACGCCCGAAACCTGAATATTTACATTATGGCTAATAGAATACAGAAGTCAGAAGCAGATAATATCCTAATCGAGTTCGAGTTAAGGCATCACACATATCCGGATTTTTAAATACTACAAATTGTCTGCATGTCCCTGCAAAATATTAGTATCTGCAGAAGGCCAGGATTTCATGAACGGCCAAATCAATTGGCTGCTTGCAATCATCATAGCAATTACTATGTTGAACTCTCAAGGCATTCGAGTTCAAACATATCTAAGAATTATACCGTACCATGATTGGCCTACAAGGGAACTGCTGTTTATAAAAAGTCGGAGATTTTTTAATGCAGTACTTAAACATAGTTTTCTATATTCCCTTTTTCCTTTCTGGCTAAACTTAGTTATTAAGCAGCATTGAGAAAAACAGACATATTTCAGGGTCAATCATCTAACTCAGAATATTAAGAATAATTCACTAATGGAGATGGAAAGAAATGCCAGTGCTGAAGAGGAATCAACATGTATATACAGCCAAAAGCAAAGCATTATGATTTTCAGCATTAGTACATGAAAGACATCAAACGAACCAGGCCTCATGATACCTGTCTAGATATCACTTGTCCCCCGGCTATGTGTGAGAAATAGATGTTGTAGAAGTGGCAGAGGAACAACGGCGGACTCTTGTCCGCAAGATCCTCCAAATATTTCACGTAGTTGACTCCTGGATTGCTAGGTTCTGGAATCTCATGACCTTGCTCCCTTAACCATTCTAAATCCCTTAAAATGCAATCTGACCTTTCCAAACCAGTCCTCCTAAAGTAAACATCTGTCACAACCAAAGCCATGAAATCAGCACCCTTCACCAACCACCCAAATTTTTCCAGATAAAACAGTTCATAAACACAAGAAATGCAAGCAAGTTCATACTTAAATTTCAACAAAAACAAGTAGAAATAGAAGAATTCTCACAAGAAACGTCAGTAGACTCATCAACAATGCGCTCAACCGTGCTGAAAACCAGTCTGCTGTCCACCAAAAACTTCATAAACCCCTCAATACTCGGCTGCCACGTCTCATTAATCTCATCACCGTTGTTTCCCTCTTTCTCTTTGTCACTCTCAATTTCTAGGTCTTCACTAACAACAGCAGCAGCAGAAGCTCTCCGGCTCTTTGATTTCCCGTTGTTTCTGAGTTTCATGGCCACGAACCGCATCTCCTCGGTGATGCCATTATCCTCGCCCGGGTACTTCTTCCTGTAACGGCGCCGGCGCTGTTTCACCGGAGACGGAGACTGTCCATTTGGCGGCGGCGCTTCTTCGTCGTCCGAGTATTCAATTCCATCGGTGTCGTAGTCGCTTTCTGTTTCGGAAGCTGCGGCGAGCGAGGTGAATTTTGTGCAATTCAGGGCAAAAGGATTTGTGTGGAGTGTGAAGAATTTTGGTGCGACGTAGGGTTTTATCAACAGCAGCGTGCTTGTGGTTTTGATGAAATTCAGTGATGCTGAAGGGTTTATTAGAGGAGAAACGTATGCCATTTCTGCTTTTATCTGTTCTATTATTTGCTCACTGTTGCAGTTTTGTGAATTTGCAAACGATTTCAATTCTTCTGGTTCAACTGTTGAACTAATAGTTTCAACTTTGAACAACGAAGATTATACACCTTCTAAATTTGTTGATTGAATTGCTCACATGCCATTGCCATGGAATCAATCATGCTTTTTAGTTTTTATGATTTTACAAAATCTGTGTTCTTATTTCTTTTACATTTTACTACTTACTCCCTCCGTTCCATAGTAATAGAGTCATTTTGTTATTTTAGTACATTCCATAATAATAGAGTCATTTTCCTCTTTTAGTAAAAATCAACACATTTTTCACCATCAATAACTGAAAGCTTGCATTTTTAAATAAATAAATTACTACGTAAAATATAAGTGAAAAGCATTTTTGAACTAAGACTATTTTTTATAGACATTAAAATAACAAAGCGAAATTATTTTTTGGAGACTGTGGAGAGTGCAGAGTAGGAATTAACAAGCAATTGATATTTCACTATCTAAGTGTTCAAGTCTAAAAGACATTATTTAGTACTATTCCAAAATTTTACCATATATGTGCATTCTATGAATATAAATATAAATATAAAGACTTTTTCCATTTAAGTACTAAGAGATCATGCTTTCGACTCTCGAGAACTTGCTAGAATGATGGTAACAACAAAATCTTCTTTTACTATTGAAACACATATTTTAACAAATTCAAATTCAAATTCAAACCATTAGCGTGTTTTTGCATCTTAAGCACAATTTATATTATCTATACATATATAAAAGCCGAGTTTTGATCTTAATTGCAAATATTTATAAGCTTTGGATTGTTTTGTAAAATGTAGATATTTTGGTTGGTCTATCAAAAAATTAATTCAATTTATGAATATGACTGTTACAATTTAATCACCAATTATACAAATTATTATTTGAATTAATTCATTTAATTATATTTCATTCATACGATAGACTGTGACACTAATTAGAGTGCTAAAAATGTTGTGGAAGTTTTCTTCATAACGGTTTATAAATTTTGGGCAGTTACAAATTTTTAATAATTAGTATGATTTAATCTCAATATTTAATTATACATAGTAACCGCCACATTATTACACACTATTTGGAATTGTGTTAATCATAATTTAATATAAATTTTAACACACTATAACTTCTCTATAATTTTTGTATATATATATATATATATATATATATATATATATATATATATATATATATATATATATATGTCATTCACTAGCTTAGTACTCACTTTCTCATTACCTTTATGAAGAATCTATTCCATCACTAAATTTTCTGCAAAACGAATTTGTTTCTGGTATGGTTCTCGCTCTTTATCAATAGTATCTTTTTATATTTCTTCATTTTACACATTCTTTAAGTGTGAATATTATATTACTAATATTTGTTGTTATGTGTTGAAACCATAGACATGGAATTAATCTCTCTTAGTGATCTACAATCTACCATAACTTTATCAATCAAGGGTTGAAATCATGGAAGCATTCACTTTGCCAAATTTGATTTTGAAATTGGTAAGTACTTTATGAATTTTATAGTACAAATGTTGTTCGCATTATTCATGAATGAAAATATTTCTCGAATTTGCAATATAGAGTCTGTAGTTGACTTTTGTTTGAAGTTCTTATCTACATGTAAGAATAAATTGGCGTGACTAAGAAGATGGTGTCGATGCAGGATGATGAAAGTGTTGGAGACGATGAGCGGAGAAGATGAAGGATATTGGAGATAGATGGTGGCCAATGGGCGATGGGGCAGAGCTGCATGAGCATAAATGATTTTGGATTCTATTTTTCATTGAATTTTTTCATTTCTTGGTTGCATTCTGATTATTTTTTTATTAATGGAATTGACTAATTTATGTTGTTAATCAATTTTCTATTAGTGAAATTATTGAATGTTGTATGATTAGTAATTAAATGAATAGATGAACAATATATATAATTAATTTCAACATTATTACATTAAAATTTCAATATTTCAAGACAATCATGAAAAGCTATTTTGATTTTTCAACATTGCAAAAAATTATTAATAACATAATCAAGATTGCTTCTTAATTGGTGCCATTGGTTTGAACTGGATTAGTGATTTAAAACCTCTATATAATTCTATTTATTTTATCATAGTTTATTTAATTTATATTTTCAATTTTGTATGAGAAAATTCAATAGGTCGTGCAACGCACGGGGGTTGATACTAATTGTTCAATAATAACCAAACTTTTGGACATGTGGTAAATTTGTTATTTGTCTAGTAAAAATACTGTTGAAGACGATTGATTGAATTGTCCAATTGCTAGCAATTTCATTGTCGGGCTGTTGGACTCTAAGAGCACTCCCAATGGCGTCGGCGAAAACTCGGCGATTTTTCGCCGACCAATGAAAGGAATTCGGCGAAAAATCGGCGATTTTTCTCCCGATTTAACGCCATCCGGCGATTCATCGCCGAAAAATCGCCGAATCATCGCCGTCCACTGTGGGCGCGATTCGGCGATAATTCGGCGTTTTTTTTTTTAAACGGCTAAATTTGTAAAAATGAAATGTTGAGTTAGGGAGAAATAAGGGAGAAACCATTGGAGCAGTTGGCTAAAAGTTGGCTAAAAACTGGGGATAAATTATGGTGCTGATGTGGCGCTGATGTGGCAGAAATAAGGGAGTTTTAAGGGAACCCATTGGGAATGCTCTAAGCTCATTGAATCGAACATGTTACACTAATAGTATTTCAATACGGTTTTATTTTTGAAGACTTGTAGGCTTGTAGCCCATGAAAAAAGGGGTGCACCTAGGCCTGCTTATTCGGCCGGTTCCGGTTCTACTCGGTCCGGTTGACCGGGTACCCGGTTACAAATTATCATAAATTTGGGAACCGGAACCGGAATCGGATCCGGCGAACCGGTCGGATAACAACCGGTCGGTTCCGGTTCCGAACCGGAACCGATTTGTAGTTTCAATTTTAATTTTTTTTAAATAATTCAACATATAGAAATATAACAATTAATACCGAAAAATTCAAATAAATACAAATCATCAAAATAACAATATTCATAATCTAATATTCCAATACCTTAACACTATAATTCAATAAATACCTAAAATAATTAATACCTAAAAGTCCAAATAAACACAAAAAATACAAAAAATGCAAATCAACAAGATAACAATATGCATCAACCAATAGTTAAATACCTAAAACAATCATTTAATAAATTACTAAAAAAATCTAACACTAAAAATTACAATCTATACACAACAAAATACGAAACCAATATTCTAATAAGGCAATAATATTCAAAAGACCAAAATCTTAATTACTCTATTTTGATTTTAGAAAAAAATCGATATATTAATACATTTAATCTTTCAGTTTAAACTTGATTTTTTATAATAAAAAAATCTTAATTAATTATGAGTTATTTTTAAAAAATTTCAATTATATTTGAGTTATCATAGGAGCGAATCAACAAATAATTTTGATCTAATAAAAGGTGCGAAAAATTGAAGATTGATCACAAAAAGTAATACTTTCTTTCCGCAAAGGCAATAATCACTTTTGCTAATAGGATAATCAAAAATATTTTATGAATAATAAAACAAATGAAATATGCTTAGTTTATTATTTTAATTTATATTTAAATTTTATAATATCTAAAATTGATATATTATTCGGTTCCCGGTAGAACCGGAACCGGAATTTTCAAAAGCATAAGAACCGGAACTGGAACCGGAACCGATTTTTCCGGTTCCCGGTTCCTCAATTACCCGACCGGTTCCGATTCTGGTACCGAGTACCCGAGAACCGGAGAACCGGTGAAGCAGGCCTAGGTGCACCCAGTTTAAAGAAATCAAGCCCTAATAAAACCACTACGAACCACAACTTGTATAGTATTCCCTCTATCTCATGCTACTAAATACTTATTTTTAGTAGTCGGTATAATTAAATTAATATTTTAAGTATAATAAGAGAATACTTAATTAATTATAATATCTTATAATTAAATACCATAATTCTTATATTAAATATAAATAGTGCACTTAGTTTGGGAGAGACAAAAAAAAAAAAAATTGCAAATACCATGAGACAGAGGTAGTAGTGTAGCCATATTTGTGGATAACATGGAGAGCCATTTATTTATAGTATCCATTCATTTCATTCCCTCAAAAGAATTACAGTGTCTCAGTTACATAACATGTTATTGTTGAGAGGTGATGAACTATGATCCTACAGTAGTTGCGCCTATTCTAAAACTCACATATTTTCAGCATTATATTACTACAAATGACACAATTCTGCAATCTACAGAAAGAATCATCAAGTAACTCTAGCTCTAAAATGTCTACACAAAATATTCCCAGTCGATGGTTTCTTCATCTGCGCTGTAACAGCATCGCCACCATAAGCTTAATATTTGATAAGATCTCATAAAACAGATATGTTGAGGCTCTGCACTTGATAACATCGATTGCATTACACTGGATGCTGAGTAAGTTATATACTTATCTACTTATGAACAGAATCCTCTGAGCTATAATGCAATTTCAGCTTTTTCAGAAACTCCAGTGTATCTTTATAGGATGGATCAGCCCTGCTTAGCGGTTTGCAAGAATTTACATGGTCTGTCGAATCCAAAACCTGTCCAAGAACACAACAAATTGAATTGGTGTTTCTAAAATATTGCCCTATAAGGCAAAAACTGTCTGCAAGAGAATGACTTCTTCATTTTCATCAATTTACCTAAACTGCCCCTAACAACGGAGATTAAACAGCCACTACAAGATCTATTACTGTTGAAATAGCATGCCTTTTTTGGTATTATAATATCTAAAAGAAATGTGTGTGGCATCATAAAGAAAACTGACAACAGAACTGCAAGCTTTAGTGGCATACTTAACATGCATACTTATCAAAAACATTGCAGTAAGTAAAATAACACAATGGCAACAATCAAATGAAGGACTGAAAAACTTACTACAAGTTCACCAAATCCAGGATATGCAGATTCCATCGGTACAATTTCCATACGAAAGGCCCAGCCTCCATAACCCTCAACAATTGGGGTTACCTTTGTCTGCCAAAGCCAACAGATGTCAGATTCGTTAACAAAAACTTTTCTAGAAAAACTGAAATAGAGGTTCAGAGATCACCTCACAAAAACTGAGGACGTCAATTAGCTTTTTCTTGTAAAGTCGACGAACAAAATCATTGAGCTCAGTTAACCTAGGTGACCCACTTCTTAACTCTCCGATCTGGCCATGATAGATAAAACTAACATTTATGAGATCTCACTGTTTTCAAAATGTACAACAGGTACATTTAAGATGAAAGACTACAAAAAAATCGGAAGTAAAAAACTAACACTTGGTGCAGGTCGTAAGACAAGACCCATGCGCCAAGGCATGTCCGCTAGCTTGCTGCCAAAATGGGGGCAGCTATAGAAAACCTGAGAAACATACAAGTACAATAATGCATATGTCTTCAACGTGGTATGACTATACATACAACTTTGTCCAATCAAATAGAAACTTACAATTCCCACAGTATTGTTTACAAAATTATCATTGTTTTCTGCCATTGCTTGGTGTAACATCTGCTTGACAACCAGGCCACCCATGCTGCAGAAGAAATGCTATAATGTCATATTTATGTTTCATTTCGCATGCAACAAAATAAGGGAAATAACATAGCTAAATATTATCTGAAAGCTACAAGGTAGAAGTTAAAATGAAAATACTAATTCACTTTTTTCGTTTCTGTATATTATGGAAGAAAATAAAGCAATATTTCTTGAAGGAACAAATCAAGTACTAGTATTTTATAATTTCAAAATTAATTAGCACAGTTAGGACTCAAAGAATTAAAATGCACTCTCACCTATGAGTCACAAATATGACAGGTCGATCCCCAATGCCTGCAGCAACAAGTTTCTCAAGAAGCATTGAACTGACTTCCTGCAAGAGAAATGAATTAAGAAAGGAATTTACTTAAAGTTCATATTTGCATCAGAGCGCAATCAGGCTAAATAGAAGAACTAAAAAACCTATGTTGGTGTTGTAACATTCACAGTTGTCACTGTGAGAAATGTGACTGTAGCAAAGTAGAGGTCTACCAGTGGTCTATCCAATACACATAACAAAGATTTGAAAAGGGAAGAGGAATTATGTATTGGTCAAATAACCAAATACTCCCTCCGTCCCAGATTAAGAGTCACTTTTTGCCATAAAAGTCCGTCCCAGTTTAAGAGTCACTTTTAGAATTTTCCATATTTGGTCATACAATTTTACCCCATTCTTCATCAAAATTACATAAAAATGCCATTATCTACGTTAAAATAAATCAAAACAAAAATCAAAAGTCAAAAGGGACCCACCTTCAACCAACTCCACCATCTCACTTCATTTATTACACACTCTACCACCTCACTTCATTTATTACACACTCCACCATCTCACTTCATTTATTATACACTTCAACTCTTTCTTAAAATCCGAGCCATAACAATAAGTGACTCCAAATGTGGGACAGAGTGAGTATATTTGACATATTACACATTGACCACTAACCTGCAAAGGTAGACTAGCTCCAGACCACTGTGTAAGATTTGTCTGCATTTTACATGTGAAGAGTATTAGATGCTGAAAAGATAAAAACTCACTACCTCTTAACGTGATAGTTAAATAGCCCCAAAATTTTGGCAGTTAAGATAGAGATATGCTGCAAATTCTAAGCCAACTAATAAACAAAGAATCTTGAATCAAAGTAACCTTGTATTTGAGACTAAACAACCGAGCATGAGGAAAGTCAGCTGCAAGCCATTCACCAGGCCAAAAAGTTCCTTGTTTTCCAGCTTCTTCGTCAATCTTCTCAACAAGGCCAGACTTTGTTGATGACTTGTCTTCGGATACCCGCCAAGTTTTAAAGGGACCACCACGGAGGCCATGCACGAAGACAATATCAAGTGGAGGAAAATCCCTGTTCGAGAAGCTTCGAGACCCAGAAGTAGAAGCAGGAGGATTATCATCCCCTGAACCTCTTTGTGACAGCCTATTTTCCTTCTCTGCAAACTCATCATCGACTATTGGACCATCAACAGGATTCAGTGATCCCTTTTCCATACACTTCCAATGAGATAATTCAGGTCTGATTAAAAATATCATGTCAGCATATTGAGGGCAATGCTGTCTTTTGTTCATAGAACTGGTTTCAGTTACACCATCATTTTCTGACTTCCCACTGTTTTGATCACTACAAAATGCATTCAATAGGGTTGCCCTAGCATAACTCTGAATTTTAAGATCATTGCAACCAGGAAGTTGTCCTCTAGCACATTCATCAAGCCATTTACACCAAGTTTCATCAGCTACAATTGCTTTCTGCACTTTCGGAAGAACGGACAGAATGGAAAGCAAACGAGCTGCATGCCTCCTCATGTGAGCCGTAGCTGGAACACGTAAGTTTGAAGGATCATCAACCTCGGAAGAATCATCAGAGGAAGATGGAAACCACTCTTGCGCCTCGAGAGCTCGTGATGCATCATATGCTTCAATTGCAGCTAGTTGCTCGTAATCATCTTCTAGTAGAAAGCGCCGAAGTAAGCATAAAACACCAAGGTCAGCTATTTTGTTCTGGCACAGAGCATCATCAGCACAAATTTCGGTCAGTCCTTTAATGCCTTTTAGTGTAGCATGAGCAGAATCTGCAGCAGTAATTTTTTGTGCTTTGTCTTTCTTAAGATTTTTAAATGATCCTATAAAGGGTTCAAGGGAGAGAAGGTCCGCAAGTGGAAATGTGTCATCACTCTCATTGGGTGTCCCCAGTTGAGTTCCTGCTAAATTAACAACCGCACTTGATAACTGACTGGCAATCTGGATTGCAGAAACAACATTTGCTTGATCAATTTGTGTCTGCATATTCCAATAGAATCGTGAGAAGTACTGAGAGAAATGACTACTAAAACATATTCAGCCAGAAACAAAGTATTTAAATTCATAAGATGAACTTCACCAACTGACCTTCACTTTATCATTCGAAAACTGAGAACTTCCATTTGCCAAATTTTGCTTCCTGAGCCTGAGAGCATCTGTTAGTAAGATGGTCAGCCATCCCTGAGAAATTGGAATAGAGGATGGACCATAGTCTTCAAGAATATGTGAAAGAATATGTATGGCAGATGAACGAATTATGTCAGAGGAGGTCTTCCCAAATATCCAAGAAAGTAGAATAGGTGACCACTTTTGTGTCTCTTCTAGAGACATATGCAGTTCCCTAGAGCTAATTAGTTCGAGGGCTTTTGCCAATGATTCTTGGATAGATTTATGCTTCACAGTTTTCTTAGCTGCCTCTCTCATTGAATGAAGACCTTTCTCCATCACTATTTCCTGAGCTTGAGAGCTTCTCTGAATAGTAACCAATAAAGCAGATAAAGCCACTTGAGCCAAAGGCAAGTCCTGCGTTTGGCTAGCCTGAGAGATAGTAGAAAGAAGACTAGAACTCCAATCTGAAATGGAGTTATTTAGAGGCAAGCTTCGGTCTTCTAAAAGCAACAACACCAACCAACTCCCATGCCATTTTACTGATCTCTCAGGCGCCACCAATGCACTCATAACTGCATGCCCATCTCGATCCAGTTCTTGAATGTGAGTGCGATTGACTTCAGATGCCATTGCCCAGGTTGCTAGCGCCCATGCAGCAAAAGGAACTGCCACATGTTCACAGTCTAAATCATCCCAAAGTCCAGGAACTACTACAGATGACAACTTTCCTTGAAAAAAAGGGCTGTCATTCATTTTGTTGAATAATTGATTTGTAGGCCCAGCTCTTGCCGTCCTTGAGTTGTAGGAATCAGAATGATCCACATCAGCATATCCACCATTTCCAGAAAGCCCCAAAACTGTAGTACCTCCAAGAACCTTAATTCCAATACCCTTCATACCTGTTCCACCGTCATCATCATCATCATCATCATCATCATCGTCGTCATCTACATGTTGTTCGTCCCAATGCATGCCGCCCTCTTCAATTACTTGTATAGCTGCTGCAATATCTCTCATTTCAGCATTTTTTGGCAGCAAGGGCTTGAGTGATAATTTCTCTACATTATCACAGTTGGATGTGACAACATCCATGATTGCTGTTATAAGCATACTCTTGCCTTTATCAGATACATCAAATGAACTACGCTTAGATCGCTGCTCCAACACAAGAACAATGTATAAATATAAAGACACTCCAGTATGCCATCACAATAATTACTCATAACACACTATGTTATTCTCCCACGGACTCCAGTATTCCAACATTTTCCATATAAACACAACCAATAGTAAAACATTTATTAGATCAAGGACTTCCACTCAACTAATGGTCCTACCCTGCAGGATTGGTCAACGAATATTTGTTCATATCAAACAAAAGCAAATTTAGTAACCCAAAAGCATACATTAGCATTAGCAGCTTAACAACGAAGATATAAACATTAATTAAAAACGAAAGTAGCAGCTCACTTTCTTTGATCGCTTAGGTTTAGCAGAGAAAATGAACCTCAACAGATTGGGAACTGCTTGGGGCCGTCCCAAAACAGCCTCGCACACACTGGGGTCAGCAATCAAGTACGCCAACGCCCTGGCCGATTCAGCCTGAGTTCCATTTCCGTCCTTAGCCCCAGCAACAGTTTCCAGCAGCCAGTCAACTACGGCACCACCGCCCGCACCAACAATCGCCACCCTTCGGCTATCGCTGGCCGCCACAATGTCAGCTATCAACGCGGCCACCCGGAGCTCGAACCCCGCCCTAACCTCATGGTTGGCCGAGGACATCACCGACCTCAACGACTGCCACAGCACGGACGCGGCCACGCCCATCTGCCTAGTCCTATTCACAATCCTGTCAATCGATTCATTCGAATTCTCGATCGTTTTCCCTAAGTCCGCATACATTGACCTATCGGAAACAGAGGCGTCCTTCGACTGCGCGGCGGCGTAGGCGGCGAGGAGTGTTGCGGCGGAGAAGGCGGCAATTAAGGAGTTCCTCTTAGATAGGAAGGCGGAGGGGACGTGGGGGATGAGGGATGGGCGGTGATCGTGGTGGAGGACGGGAGGGGATGGGGAATTTGGGGAATTCCTGAGATTGGAGAGGGGCGCGGAGGGGGCATTGGGATCGCCGGAGGAGGAAGAGGTGGAGACGCGGCGTCGGCGGAGGAGGGGGAAACTGGTGCGGGATGATTTGTAGAGGCGAAGCATTTTTTTTAAATTTGATTATGGCGTTCGCGGCGGCGGCGGAGGGATTCCGTTTTTCAGTTATTATGTAGTACGGCGGCGAGAAGGGGACGGCGTCGTTTGCAGAGATATGTAGAAGAAACTCGTTTCCGAAGTTGAAGGCGTTTTCTTTGAAAATTCGAATATGCCCAAAAACTCAACTTATACTAGTATTTATATATTTCTATTTTAACTGAAAACTTATCACTTAATTTTGAAGGAAACAAATGGTAAATGGTTTTGTTAACCACGGTAAAAAAATGAATCAAACAAATTGGATAATAAATGGATTTTGGATAACTAGTTTTCCGTTACGAGGCAAATATATAGGAGTATTAGCTTGTAACTTTATACTCCCTCCGGTCCTTCATAGTTGAGGCGGAACTTTTCGGCACGGAGTTTAAGAAATGAATGTTGAGTGTGTTAAACAAATAGATAAGAAAGTAAGAAAGAGAAAAAGGTAGAGAGAATAAAGTAAAAAGTGAATAAAGTAGAGAGAATAAAGTAAGAGAGAGTAAAGTAAGAAAGAGGAAAACGTTATTATATATGGAAATGACTCAACTATGAGGGAACTTCCCGAAATGGAAAAATGACTCAACTATGAAGGAACGGAGGGAGTAACTTATATACTCTATCACTCCAACATAATTTATCTCATATTTTTATTTCGAATTTGTCTCATTTCACTTTTTAACATTTTTAATAATAGACCACATATTCCACTAACTCATTTATACTCACATTCTATTATAAAACTAATACTTCTTCTGTTAGAAATTAAACGTTTTCCTTTTTAGTCTGTCCCACTAAAAATGAAACGTTTCTAAAAATAGAAACATTACTCTCTATACTTTTTTTTCTCTCTTACTTTACTCTCTCCTCATTAACTCACAAAACAACACTACATAAAATCTTGTGCCGAAAAGCAAATGTTGCATACTAAGAGCATCTCCAATGCAAATAGGTCAGCCACTCTCTCTCCCTGCCACGTCAACAGCACTAAAAATCCACCTGCCACATCAGATTTAGGCCAGCCATAGGCCAGCTGCAATAAAAATAATTCAAAATATACTATATTTACGGAATTAAAATTACGATTAAATTACGGAATTAAATTTACGACACATATATGAGAAAATTTAATCAATTCCATTAAAAAAAAGTACAAAGATTAAAAAAAAAAGTACATGATGTTTTTAAAAAAAAAAGGGCTTCCACACACGAGCCCCGCCACTCTCTACTCCTCATCGCCGTCGCCGCCGCCGCTGCCGCCACCCGTGGTATCTGAGCCCACGTCGGAACCCCCTAGCCATGCCCTCGCGACATCCAAATCAACCCGCATGCTCTCGAGCATCGAGTGAAGAAACATCTTCTCCGTGGGGTCAGTGGCGGTCCTCCAATCTTGGAAGACCTTGTACATCTGATCCCGCGTTTGGTTACGCGAATGGAGAGTGTACTCGAGTGGGGCGGGTGGGAGGGCGGAGGACTGGACCTCGTGGGGCGATAGGGGGATCCTCCCCTCGCAGCCCGTTGCGCCCGCTTTTGTCCAACCGGGCGAGGGCGACCAGCAAATGAAGGAGGGAATGGAAACTCCTCAGCATCCGGGGGGAGGTCGTGGGATCCGCCGCTGCTGCCGCTGTAGTCGCCGGTATAGTTCAGCCTCTGCTTCTTCGGCCACCCAGCGTCGCACTCCGCACAGAACTTCTCGGAGTCCTTCAACAACTCATAGCACTCCCAGAAGTGGAACTCCTTGTACTTCCCCGCCAAGGGGAACTGACTCTCGGCTATCCTCCGGGCGTCCTCCTCATTCTGCCCACTAGTGAGCTGACGGAGGGCGTTGGCGTACAACGCCGAAAAACGGCCGACCGCGGCCCTGATGCGCTCCCAACCCTTCCAGACCTCCTCCCCACTGAAGTCCTTCCCGTGCGGGCAGTGCCTCCTGTAGGCAGCTCTAATCTTCGCCCACATGTTGACGACCCGCTGGTTGTTCGCAACCAGCGGATCGTCGCACACCTCCAACCACCCCCTGGCCACCCCGACGTACTCATCCTCCGTCCACTTCCCCCGGCCGGGGGTGTCGTCAACAACGGGCTGCGACGACTCGCCGACTGCCTTGGCCTTCCCCCTCGTCTTCTTCTTCTTCGCCGCGGCCCGCCCCGCTGGAACGGGAGTGTCCGGATCGCCGAGATCGATCCCCATGTCATGCAATGAGAAAAGGTCATCGCCAGTGAACTGAGTCTCCACTGGGGTCGACGTATGAGACGAAGCCGTCAAAAAATTCAGAGAGGGACGATAGACCGTGTCCCCCTCCGGTGACCCCTGCATCCCGGGATGCATACCCATCATCTGCTGCATCATCTGCTGCTGCATCATCTGCTGCATCTGGGGCATACCTCCCCACCCCTGCTCGCCGCTGGCCTGTCCGCCGCCCGGCATACCCCACGGCATCCCCCCCCGGTTCCCACCCCCTGGCGCTCCGGCCATCATCCCCATCAGCTGATTCCAGGGGACGTTAAACCCTGGGCCCATCTGCCCGCCCATCTGGCCCCATCCAGATCCCACGGGTTGTTAGAGTTTGTATACTAGAAATCACGTTTCGAGTGATTGAATACTGTAAAACTCTTATTTTATTTTCCAATAAATAAAACAGATTATTTTTTGTCATAATGTTGTTATGTTTTACATTTAATAGATGTTAATGCATGTTTAAATGTATAAGTCAACTTAACAAAGTCTAAGTCTTTGTTTTAGTAGACCGATTATGGGCGTCGTCCACTTTAAGGTAATACGGTCAGTTCTAAACAAAGAAAAAGATGAATTTCACAACCTAGTTGGAATTTGACTATCCAACGAGAAATGTTGCAATGTCAGTCCGCATATTTCTAAGCCTTACTGAAATAAGATGACATTGGTGTGGTATAGCACTGAACGGATCTAACAGCAAGACTTGCCTTAGGCTATCTACTGAAAGGCGGGGTCTTGATAAATATTTATTTCTTAATCAATGTAGGTTAGCATTGAGCATACGGTATTGATTATGCACTGCTTTGACTTATCAAATAGTGCGGGTTTTTCGTAACCCAATTATCCTGATATATTGGGTAGTGGTGATCAATATCTAGCGGTGCTAGGATTGCTATTATATTGAATCGTGCGCGAGCTGAGTCTCGTTTGATAATGTCCTCAAGAGGAGCGCGAAACAAGGTTTTATTATTCGGAACCTAGCTAGTTGGAGTGTGATTACTCCATGAATAATAAATAAGCGTTTCATGATAAGTCCACTCTTGGAATTAATAAGAAGTTAATTAATTAAGTCAATAGCAAACATTAATTAATTAATGGACATTTTAATCTTAAGCGCAGGAAATGAAAGTTAAACGGAAACCCGGATTACTTGTAATTTCGGATTTGGATGGGGAGAGTTCAATATTACTTCTGTAGTGGTTGCTCGTAATATTCCAATTATAACTTATATTAAATTGTGGGTTCAATTTAATTAGTAAAAAGTAAATTGGATGAGCCCATATCCAAAACCTTCCATAGATCCCTGTCTGGGCCCAAAAAGAACTTAATATAAATAGGAGAATAAAGGAGACAAAAACAACACAATTTTATCATTAAAATTTTCAAAAATTTCAGCCCCTAAGCTGAAGGAATTTTCGAATTCCTCTCCTGTTTCAAAAAGGATTTCTTCTGTCTTCTTTATTTAAGTCCTAGTATTCTAGTAAGATCAGCCCACACTGATATTGGGATACAGTTCGGGAACCAGAGAGAAGATTTGTGGTCTAGTACTCAAAGCATCACGTGGAAAAGAAGCTAGCCATCTTCAATTCTTTGGAGAATTATTTAGGTATTTTTCTGCTCCATAGAAAAGCATGTTTTAGGTTTCAATATTCTTAAAACATGATTAATTCAAGTTATGAGCATGATACATGTGAAAATTACGCGAATAGGTTTTTTCTAAATAATCTGCTAAATAGATCTGATTATTATGTGATTGTTATTTATGCGCCCGCTTCCGCTGCCAGTTCCATCAATTGGTATCAGAGCAAGTCTTTGGCTCTAATTATTTGGATTTAAATTTCGCGAAATTCATGTATGCATGTCTTATTTGATTACGAAGCATGTTCTTGTGTTTTTGTTATTATTGTTTATGCATGTTGAACTCAAGAACATTCGAATCATAAAACTTGAATTATTCGAACGCACGAGATGTGCGATTCGTCGGCGCTTGCGCCGGGACGAATCGCACTACATGCGATCGGAGAAGGGTTGTCAATTTGAGTGGGAGCCGAGGATGACGGGGCTGGGGCGACGCGCCAGCGAGAATGGACTCGCGCGCGCCACCGGCCAAACCCGCCAAATCCTAGCCGGCCCGAATCAAATTCGAGCATCGCCGACGAACAATTGGGAGCTTGGCAGGCGGTCGACCGGCGATGCGCTGACGAGAATGGTCTCGTGCGCAACGCCGGAGAACCATCGCCGGTGCCGGTGCAACCTGGAAAACGCGCCGATCAAGGATGAATCGATGCGGTCACACGGCAACGTGAACACGAGCATGGGCTCGTCCACGCCGCCGTCGAGACCGCGGTGCAGGTCATCCTCGAAGCTCGCGGCGCAAAGGCCGTCGACGATGCGACAAGGTGGCGAAGCCACCGGAAAAAGTCGCAAGAACCCTAACCCTAGATACCGCCTGAACCCTAATTCGCGTTAGGCGCAACCGGAGCAGCGCCGCCATCGGCGGCGCCTTTTGGTTCACGCCAAATCGACGTGAAGCAGAGGAGTTCGCCGGAGCTGCGTGGCTCTTGCCGCGGGGAATGCTCGACGGCGACGTGGATTCGCGGCGTATAATCGCCGTGAAGAAGGGAGGAAGCGGCGCGCCTAGCGCGCGCGCCTGCCGGCGGCAGTCGGGCGGCGATCTGGCCGCTCCGACGAGTGTCTCCGGGAGGATATCTTCAAATCTTCGTCGTGTAGATTCGTGCCAACCTCGAATCGCAAGATATTGAAGAAAGATTATTTTAATGATTATTTAATTGATTAATTAATAGAAAACATTAAAAATAATATTATTTAATAAAATAAAATATTTTGGGAAGATTTCCCTAGATTTTAGGAATATTTGGATTATTTTCTATATCTATGAATATTTTATATCCTAGATGATATAGATAAGAATAATTTAATAGTTTCCTAAATATAATATATCTAGAATCTATAATAAGGTAGATATATATATAAGATTACATTAAATAATATAATTTAATTTTCTTCCTAATCTTGAACTTGGAAATTATATCAATTTAATTTTTCATGTCTAATTAAGATTATAAATAATATACTTTATTTTAGATATATCTTATAGTATGACATGAATAAGAATTAAATTCTAGATTAATAATTCTTGAACTAAGATACTAAAGATAATAAAAGATTTAATTATCCAGTCAATTAAATACCAACAAAATTTAATTAGTCTTAATCTGCCTTAAGGCTAAAGGATAATTAATGAAAAACCATAACTAAAATATTTAAGCGATAATTATGAACTATAATGGGACGGAGGGAGTAGTATATAAAAATAAGATCACATTCCACTAACTTTATCAACTCATTTTTCATTACATTTTTTAAAATTCCTGCCCAATCAAAATGAGACGAATTATCCGGGACAGAGAGAGTATAGAATTGGGAAATTACCACATTTGAGATCTCTTAGTTTAGTATTACACTTTTCACAAAATTATGATTATGATACATGTAATTTATAAGCGAGAGTTTACTTGTTGAAAAATACGTTTTGTTAGTAAAATCAAAGATAGTAGGGAGTAATTTTTTATTTTTCATTTAGTTTGTACACAATTTTTTCTCTATAAAATACTTCCACTTCACACCTCATTTCATTACCTCTTCACTCCTATCTCTTCTCATCTAATTATCTCTCTATATTCACAAAAAAATGAATCCCATGGTATTCCAACAAATCCTGACGAGTTTCCAATGCTCTCCGATGATCCACAAATGCAAGGCATGACTCTGGCAGACCAAAATGTCTTCTTCACCTATTGTGATGTTGCGGGATGGAATCCCAACAATGTTGAAATGTGGAATGTCAACGTGAAGAATCTCATTGTTGCGTCTATGGCGAAGACGTTGAAGTCCATGATCACATTGTGGATTTCTTTCGAAGACGATGAAGAGCGCAAAATGCTCAACGACATGATCCAGCTGCTTCACAACAAGTTGGGACTTTGGTGCTTATTGCAGGTATTGTGGCTAAAATTAAAAATTATCATGGCAAAAAATATAAATAAATTATGGCAGATTTTGAAACCTTTTTGGTACTCCCTCCGTCCCATTGAAGATGATTCACTTTCCTTTTTGGTTTGTTCTAACTACGATGACTCGTTACTAAAAATGCAAACGTATTTCTCTCTATTTTATTTCTCCTCTCTTAATTTACTCTCTCTCCAATTCACACACAAAATAAAATTGTATAAATTTATGTGCCGCTTAAGGAAATGGTCATCTTCCTTGGAACGTAGGGAGTACTATTGTAGATACGCTAAGTAATTGTTTTGGGATAGGCTGATAGCCCATTATAAGAGCTTATTGTATTCATAACATAGCTTAAGGCCATCCACAGTGGGACGGACGATGTCGCATCATCTGCCACTGTGCCCATCGTCCGCAGACGAAGCGCGGACAATGCTCATCGTCCGTCACATTGTTCGCCACTGTGGCATCGCGGACGATGCGACGCGTTTTTGTTTTTTAATTTAATTTTATTTAATTTTCAAAACCTATATATACCTCCCACTTTTCACTTTATTTTTCACTCCATTCACTCTCAAATTCACACTACATTTTCTACACTTCAAACAAAATGAATCTCGGAGATTACCCAAGTCCGAATAGTCCGATGTTCGGTGGTGCACGATGGCCGGGTACAGAACCCGACGAATGCCGGCCATTCGACACCAACGCCCAGTACGATCCCGAGTTCAGCGCGGACTCGTACGGGCTGTCAGACATGGAGCCTTCTCCCAACCGCACACCCGCCGCTGCCGCACCTCGCGGCCGATCCGCCGCGACGCCGCCGCATCGGGCTCCGCCACCTAGAAGAAGTGGACCAAGGCACGAGCCCAGAAGTTGCCGCAAATGGCGGTGTGTGAAGAGTTCGCCCCGGGAAGGACGAACTACGCCCCGGAAGAATCCATAATCTTGACGAGATGTTAGATTGATGTTTCAGAGGATCCGGTGTTCGCCAACAACTAGAAGGTTACTGCGTATTGGGAGCGCATCGCCGAAAAATACAACGAGGTCAAGCCGTCGACCGCCTACAAGCGCTATAGAGAGCAGCTCCGCAAGCACTGGGATCAAATAAAGAAGCAGATCAATCTGTTCACAGGGGAGTAAGACAAGTGGCGAGAGTCTGTCGGATGTGCGCGACAAAGCGGTCCAATCGTACATTTCATTGTACGGCGACTTCAAGCACTACCAGTCCTGGGCGTTCTTGAAGGAGAAGCAGAAGTTCGTTGGTGGTATGATTCCCCAATCGACGGCGGCGAAGAAGAGGGCCGCGAAGCGCACCTTCACTTATTATACAAGCAGCGAGAGCGGCGCGTCTCCAATGGTCCTCAACAATCCGGTGTTCGAAGATGAGAGTTCCGGCACACCGATGTCCCGGCGTCCCCCTGACATCAAGGCTGCCAAGGGCAAGGGCAAGGCGACCTCATCCGCCGCGGCGCCGCCTGACCATGCCACAAGCCCGACCGCGAGCGCGACCGCGAGCGAAACTTCGGCTGCGTCACATGCCTACACGGATTTGGTGGCCTCCTCCGACTACAAGACGTTGTTGGACGCGCACAACACCCTGATACATGCGACCAACCGGGCTCAAATCGAAGGCATCCAACGGATGATCGATGGCCTCAGCCGCAGGTTGGGACTACTCTAGACGAGCCGGGTTTTTTTATATGTAGTGCATTTTTTTTTATTTCTTAGTTTGTAATTTTTTTTTAATTAAGTAAATGTAGGATTTGCCTTGATTGTGTTGTTTTTATTTATTTATTTTGCTTGATATATTTGCATAAATTATATAAATACAAAATAGAAGTAAAATGCTTAGGGCAGGGCTTAGGACGGGCTATAGTACGCCCCATTGCAGGTGGAAGTGGCGAAGGATAAAATGCTGACGTGGCGGTGCATAGGGCATCACTTAGTCCGTCCCACTGTGGATGCCCTAAGAAGAAAATATGCAAATGAAATTAAATAAATACTCCCTCCGTCCCATGATAAGAATCACTCTTATTGTGGGTAGAGATTTTAAGAAATTTAAGAGCATCTCCAATGCAAATAGGCCAGCCACTCTCTCTCTCTGCCACGTCAGCAGCACTAAAAATCCACCTGTCACATCAGATTTAGGCCAGCCATAGGCCAGCCGCAATAAAAATAATTCAAAATATACTACATTTACGGAATTAAAATTACGATTAAATTACGGAATTAAATTTACGAGACATATACGGGAAAATTTATTAATTGCATTAAAAAAGGTATATAGATAAAAAAAGTACATAATAAAGAAAAAAAAACTATCGGCGTGCAGTCCTCCGTGCCCACAACTCTTCAATTATATTATTTTGGAGTTGAATATGAGCTTCCACTTGGCGCATGTCGGCATATCCCTTGAGGCGGCCGGCTTCATCGAGAGGTACCCCACGTCGTACGCTAGGGGTGGCCATTCCGTGGCTTGGACCGGCTTCATCGTCATTGGCCCAACTAGTTAGTTGTACGCCTTCGTCTTCGACGATCATGTTGTGCATGATAATGCAGGCGTACATTATTTGGGAAACGCATCTGACATCCCACAAACGCGTTGGACCCTTAATTGCCGCCCATCGAGACTGGAGCACACCTAATGCGCGCTCCACGTCCTTGCGCGCCGACTCCTGCCTTTCCGCAAAGTAGGCCTTCCTTTCATCACTTGCGTGCCTGATCGTCTTCACAAAGATAGGCCACCTAGGGTATATCCCATCCGCCAAGTAGTAGCCCATATCATGCCGGTTGCCGTTGGCCACAAATGAGATGGCTGGACCGATGCTCTGACACTTCTCGTTGAATAGGGGCGACGAGTTGAGGATGTTGAGGTCGTTGTTCGACCCGACTATCCCAAAATATGCATGCCAGAGCCACAGCCGGTAATTAGCTACGGCCTCGAGGATCATCGTGGGATTCTTTGACTTGTAGCCGATCGTGTAGGCCCCCTTCCAGGCAGTCGGACAGTTCTTCCACTCCCAATGCATACAATCTATGTTGCCTAACATCCCGGGGAACCCATGCTGCTCCCCGTGCATCTGCATCAAATGCTGACAATCTTGGGGAGTAGGGCTTCGAAGGTACTGCTCACCGAAAATGTTTATCGCGCCCTCACAGAAATACTTCAGACATTCCAGGGCTGTCGACTCACCGATGTGGAAGTACTCATCCCACATGTCTGTCGCGCCTCCGTAGGACAACTGCCTGATTGCCGCCGTGCACTTTTGAATAGGGGTGTGGCCGGGTCTGCCAACCGCATCGTGCCTGAAGCGGAAACACAGATATCGATGCTCCAAAGCGTCAACGATACGCATAAACAACTCTCTGAGTATTCTAAAACGCCGCCTGAACATGTTTGCGGGAAACCGCGGGTTCTCTGAAAAGTAGTCTTCATATAGCCGCTGATGTGCAGCTACGTGATCCCGATCAATCACTGCTCGGCGGTGGACAACCCGTGGAGGGCGAGGTATCGCATGCTGTTCCACGTTACGCATGTACCGCTCCATCTCGCGGTTCATGTAGGCCTCCATAGCCTCGTTCATCCTTCGTTCGTACTCCTCAGCATCCCCACCACTACCACCACTGCTATCACCCGCGTTACTCATCGCTCGATGATGCTCTTGTACAGAAAGTTAGAGAAAGAGAAAACTCGTTAAAACAAGTGGTGCAAATGAAAATGAAACTAAAATCACGTTTATATAGGTTTTATAAAAAAAATCAAAATTGGGCGCTGGCCGATCGGCACGCCACAATGGCGGCCAACGCATCGGCCAGCGCCACGCGATCGGCTAGCCCTGGCCGCTTTTTTCGCCGATTTTGCGCTAGCCTACTCCATTGGTTCAGCTAGCCGACCGGCTAGCCACACGAATCGGCTAGCCGGTTGGCTAGCCGGCATTGGAGATGCTCTAAAGAATGATTGGTTAAAAAAGTTAGTGGAATATGAGACCCACTTTTTGTATAATACCTCCGTCCCCCATTAATTGTCCACTTTGGTTCCGGCACAGATTTTAAGAAATGTAAAGGAAAGTGAGTTAAAGAGTTAGTGGAATATGGGTCTCACTTTTGTTTAATTGATTTTATAATAAAATGTGAGTAAAATAAGTTAGTGAAATATGAGACTTACTTATCATTTATAGTAAAAGTGAAAGTGGATAATTAATAGGGGACAGAGGGAGTATTAGTTTTATAATAGAATGTGAGTGAAGTGAGTTAGTGAAATGTTAAACCTACTAACAATTAATGGTAGAAATGAAGTGTGACTATTATTGTGGGACGAAAAAAAAGACAATGTGGAACGGAAAGAGTATCATTTTATATTAAGAGTTTAACTCTATCAATAATGGACCCGGGTCTTATGAAATTAAATAAATATCGTTTTATGTTAAGAGTTTAACCGTATCAATTATAATTCGGGTCTTATTAAATATGATATTGATGCTAAAACACGATCTCTGAAGATGAGATTGATGCCACAGCAACATGGCATCTGGGTCAATAAGAGTTCCAGTGACATACATCAAATTCTTCGTCTCACCATTCCACACGTGTATAGCACATTGGACATATGTGTTTGTTATGATTATGTTTGAATTTGATTTCTTATTTTTAAAATTCTAGCGGTTGTTTTAATTTTAATTGGACTATGGAAGTAATTTTGGAAATAAGAAAAATAGTAGAACACAAACTTTCTAAGATTATGATTTCCAGCTTTTTTAGGTATTCTTTATATCAGTTCAAGATATTTTTTAATTATAATTATCACTTACATTTGTAATTGTAGTTATTTATTATTATTCATTATTGTATTTTGGAATATCGCACAAATTTATGATCACTTATTTCTTTGTTTATTTTATATCACAACATTTTATTACGTATGACTTTACTCATATCTATCTAACGAAATGGGTTCATATTCTCTATCCTCATTATAATATGCCTAATAATTACTCTATTCTATTTAAAGTGGTATATATATGTATTTTTTAAATGTCTCAATTTGAGTTGGTATTTTATGAAAATAGAAGCATAACTCTCTATTTTCTTTTACTCTAAACAATCTTACACAATTGGAAATGGGTAGAGGCGTAGAGCATTTAGTAAAATCCATCATGACATAAACAATGGGATAGATGAAATTTTAATTAAATAAAAATATCTATATGCTTATCCAAAATACTGAGAATAACACCTTTTTCTAGATTCTTCTTATTTTTTTCGATATATAAATATTGATGATAGTAGTATAAAACTCAGTATATATCAATATGAACAAAGTATACTAAAGTCAGATAATTAAATCTGGGTTCCAACGCAATAAAGTTCAGTATTAACTCTTCAAATTTCCATATAAAATTTTAACTCATTGTTTGCTTAATACTAGTATATTAATTATAAGTAGTATAACTAAATTATCGGAGTTAAATTATAATATCACTCCTATGATATAGTACCAATTTCAATTATTACTGCTATTTTCTTTCTTGATTTGCACATAAATAAACACGTAGTTTAAACTTGAGCTAAAAACTGAATCTCATCATTTTGATTTTAGACTCGAATATATATCTTGAGTAAAAAATTAAATGTTTTTGGGGATCGAAACATCTCCATGACCATAACATTATTTAGATGTTGGAGATCAAAATATTTGTAGTCATAGAAAGGTGAATATTCGAGGTCAATAATTATATTTTCTTGTTCGGTATAATATAATCTTTAATTTATTTTAGTTTAGGTAATTCAAAAAATTAATGTTATGATTTAAACAAAGAAATATTTTTGGACAAAATGCTAATGCATTAGGTTTATCTATAGGAGTAGTAGTAAATAGGGTGACGCAACTGGTTAGATCCAATATTTAATTACTAATATAAAACAATAACATAGTTATTCTTTTCGATATAACAGTTTTTACTATTGAAAATAATTCCATTGCCAATGATACGCAAACTTTGATTCTAACACTAAAAAAAATTACTCTAAAAGGCATAAAAATAAAGAAATAATTATTTACGTTGAACATTTTTTAAAATAACCACAACGTAAGAAAATATATTTAGTTGAGAACAAATTATCTCTATCTCTATCTCTATCTCTATCTCTGTTCAACAAAATATAAATACAATTGTAAATGATATAGATTATAATGGATTGTGGGGTCCAAATTTAGAATGACGAAAATAATATTAATGGATTGTAGGGTCCAAATTTAGAATGATGTATTCCGTGTATGGTTAGTATTGATTTAAAACTTTTCATCCTTATAATTAGTCTAATTTTGGTGGACTATCTAAAATAGTAAAACTTGTCTATTTTTTGTGAACAGAGTTAGTATTTTTTAGGGCGCTTTCATTTGCATACCCTAAATTTAAACACTAAATATAAGGATGTTTTTTGAAGTGTTAGATGATGCATTCAGAAATACATATTAGTGTAATATTTTTAATAATATTAAAAAATATCATTTTTTTTCTAGTAGTAAAATTTGGTAACAATTATTCCGACTTGAAACGTTTAATAAATATATTAGAATATTTCTAAGTTAGACACTCCTAATACTTTTTGGCTACTCAAAATTATGGCTTAAAATTACAAAATTTGGTCCCAAAAATATTGTTATGGACAGGGAGATTGGTGCATTCCTTTCATTCAAAGTGGTTGGAAAAAAAATAGGGCGGCCTAATTTGATAGGAGTACAAATAAAGGTGAAGACATTTTCATAATAATTGTAAATTTGAGACAAAATTTCAATGTAGATTATTATTTAGAATTAACGACAAGTAAACAGTAAAAATTGTTAGATGTTGTCTAAGATGCAGTTTTACTGCTTTCATGTGACAAGCAGAAGGCAATCACTTACACTGCATATTTCGTCAAGTACAAAACACTGAAACCAAAATTTACCCTTTTCTACCTGATTTTCAGAGTCAAAATGATTGCATCCTTAAATTTGCTTACATAGGCAAAACAAAAATGGAATTCAATTTAATTCAGTAATTTGATTTTTGGAAAGAATTGGGATAAGGAATTGACCATATTCCCCCATCCTATAAAGGGAAAGGGCAAATAAAACCAGAAAAAGCAAAAGAAACATAAATTGGCGGCCGACTAAGACCGAATCCATAGGATCGGACGGCCGAGATGATCCGGATCCAACGGCCGTGAGAAGTTGCGCGTCATCTCAGGGCTTCCCATGAAAACCTCAAATCCTCTCCTTCAGCCTCCACACACGCCCCCTCTGTTTCTCTCTCACACACACAAAAACTCAGATTCACCTATACATACAGATACACCCATCTCTCTATATCTATATCTCCCCTCACACTATTGCCAAATTTCTGCCCATACATTTGAAACCCTCGAAAATTTTTGGGGATTAATTTTGCCGAAAGATGCAAACCAGCAACGGCTCCGAATCTCAGCAGAGCAGTTCCAAGGAGAGCAACAACGAGAGCGCCAATGGCGGCAGCAAGGCGGTGCCGCCACAGCCGCAGCAGCAGGTGGTCGTGCCTGGCCAGCAGTGGGTGGCGATGCAGTACCCCGCCGCCGCCATGGTAATGCAGCACGGGATGATTCCCGCGCCGCATTACGCGCCGCACTACATGCCCTACCACCTCCACCACCACCCGCCCCTGCCCCCGCCGCCTCCGCCGCCGCAGCAGCCCCCCGCCGGAACCGGCAACGGCGGTGGATCTAATGGCGAGAACCGCACGATCTGGGTGGGCGACCTGCATAATTGGATGGATGAGGATTATCTCCGCAGCTGCTTCTCTCAAACCGGCGAGGTATTCATATACACAAATACATGCATATTTAGTGTGAGATTAAGAAAGCGTATAGAGCTTTAAATAAAGCTTAGCTTTTTTAGTAGGAGAAGTAATACTGGGAGGTTTCACTATACTACTTTGTTTTGTTTTGGTTCTATTAATTATACTTGCATGATTTTCTTTATATAGATTCGATTCTTGTAATTGATCTGCATTTTAGAATGTACACTCAAACATGACTATATTTTGGCTTTTATTATGTACTAGATTTGAACGTTACTAGCAACCTTTCCAAATTTTGATTAGTGATAGAAAACAGCTGCATTTAATGATGAATCTAATTAATATTATCAATTGGTTCTTTTTGATAGAATTACATGCTTTTATTTCTCATTTCTCTCTACATATAATGTTATTTTTGGATGTCTATATTTCTTGGTTACATCACATAGATTTTTAACAAGGCTGAAATTTTGTGGTGCAGGTTTCGTCCATAAAGGTTATCCGTAATAAGCAAACAGGCTTTTCTGAGGGATATGGATTTGTTGAATTCTTTACACACGCTGCAGCGGAGAAAGCTCTGCAGACTTACTCTTGTGTTGCGATGCCTAACACCGAGCAACTTTTCCGTCTAAATTGGGCTGCATTTAGCATGGGCGATAAGCGTTCAAACAATGGTTCGGATCTTTCCATCTTTGTGGGTGATCTAGCTGCAGATGTTACTGACACTTTGCTCCACGAGACTTTTGCAAACAAGTATCCGTCTGTTAAAGCTGCTAAAGTTGTCATCGATGCAAATACTGGCCGTTCAAAAGGCTATGGTTTCGTTAGGTTTGGAGATGATAGTGAAAGAACACAGGCTATGAATGAAATGAATGGTATTTATTGCTCAAGCAGGCCAATGCGCATTGGTGCAGCAACACCGAGGAAGTCCTCTGGTTATCAGCAGCAATACTCTTCACCAGGTACTGTTGGTGCAGCACCAACTATATATGTATCATCTTGACTTGTCCCGTTGTTTAATTTTTCCACGTGAATAGCCTCTTTGTTTACCCCATGTATCGTGTGTGTCTTTTCTCTAAAGCTAACAAAAACGATCTAGGAATCATGGATGGGGAAATATATGATGTCCTTTCTACACAATATCCTCTCAAGTCTCGTTCGATAGCTTTTATTGTTGTAACAGAATTTCTATCTGTTTTAATGTGAAATTCTGAACAATCAAAGAGAAACTTAGTATAAGGAAACTTAATCTTCTAAATTGTGGTTACTGATGATCTTCTGTAATGTCTTGATAGTTTAGATGAATATGAAACCTATTGTTAGTTGAATTCTTTCGCGAAAACAGTATTTTTTCGATATTCTTGATTTTTTACTTATGCAGCAAATATTTTATAGGTGGATATGCAAATGGTGTCTCACCTCATGGATCACAGTCTGATGGAGACTCTGTTAACACTACAGTTTGTTATTTGTTCCTTTTTTCCTTTTCTTCTACTTACTTCTAGAAGTCTTTGCCTAATACGTGATCTTTTAGATTTTTGTTGGAGGACTTGACCCTAATGTGACTGATGAAGATCTCAGACAGCCTTTCTCTCAGTACGGAGAAATAGTATCTGTCAAGATACCGGTTGGGAAAGGATGCGGATTTGTTCAATTTGCTAACAGGTAATTTTCTATCTCACGATAATAGCTTTCATTTCCTATTACAGCACTAATATGTGATAACCTTGAAAACATTGGACAGAACTGATGCCGAAGAGGCCTTGCAGAAGTTGAGTGGTACAACCATTGGGAAACAAACTGTGCGCCTATCTTGGGGGCGTAATCCAGCTAACAAACAGGCAATTTTCGTTTCACCTTCTTCCGGCCTTTGCAGTATTTCGTATGCGTAGCACATAAACATAGTTCCTAACTCACTATGCAATTACTAAATATATACAATTACACAAGAATAATGCTATAATTCAAGCAAAAAATGCATTTGACCGCAGTGAGGTTGTACTTATGTTTGTGTTGGTTTTTGGTGCATTGTATAGTCGAGGAGTGATTTCGGGAATCAATGGACAGGGGCATACTACGGGCCGCCTTTCTTTGATGGATACGGATATGCGTTGCCACCACCTCAAGACCCGAGCATGTATGCAGCTGCATATGGGTCTTACCCGCATGTATGGAACCCACCAGCAGCAAGTGAGCTGAACTGCTGAGCCGGCTAGCGTCGACACACATAAAATGTTATGTGAGAACTATAAGGGTCTGCACCTAAATGTGGAGCGGAACTGAATTTTGACCTAATTAGGTACGTAGCTCTCTAGGAAATCTCAGAGAACATTTGTTAAGAAGTGTGGACTTGACTCGGAACTTCTCATTTGGAATAAATCATCTTCCACAACCCTCCATCCACATTCTTCTTAATTTATTTTAACCATCTCTTCATTCAACTTAGATCACTCTTGCCTAATATTTTACTAGGGGTTTAAATATATATGCTATATATTTATGGGGAGAGCAAAAAATTGTTAATGTTCAAGTCTTGCTAGTAGTAATATTACATGCTAGCTTAGGAATGAGAAAAAGCTATAAAGAGTAATATACAAAGAGTATGAAAATATGCTGATTCAATCCAACACATATCAAGCTCTGAAAAATCTATATAATCGAAAAATACAGAAAAGTGTAAGTATCACGTGGCCGGCAAAACTTGTTGATGAAGTGTAAGAGAATTTTTAAAAAGTAAAAATGGCTTTTTTTTCAATATGTTTGGTGCTATGTTAATTTCTAAATTTTAATATCTAAGTCCTTCTCTTAAATTTATGTCTGAGCCTAGTGAATATAATAGGCTAACCTAATTTTCTAGAAATCCAATCTCTTATGTGCTCTGTGTTACTTGGAATGGGAAACAATTAATGTGATTTAAATTCTAGACAATTTTATGACACAAAAGAGATCACAAGTCTAAACAGAGGAGATGCAGCAGCACTACTTTACAGCTTAATTAGTGCATTGTACTTCTAGAACCAGAGCCGGTTGACCCACCAAAATGGCCACCTTAAGGACCACATATGTGTTTGTGAAATAGTTATGACATTTTAGGGTCATTTTGTTGCACTCCCATGGTTAATCAATCTCTTTCAACAGTTATCCATCTTTTCATCGAAGGGTCGAGATGTGATCTTAGTTACTCTCTTCGTCCCTAAAAATCTGTCACCTTTTATCATTTTTGGTAGTTTTGGTAGTGTACTTTACATTCCACTAACTCATTCTCACTCACATTTTATTATAAAACTAATATATAAAAGTAGGACCCACATGCCACTAACTTTTTCAACCCACTTTATATCACATTTCTCAAAACCCGTGTCAGGTCAAACGGTGCCAAATTATTAGGGACGGAGAGAGTATGATATATGGTATTGTGTCGCCCTAATGCAACCATATATATGTGCACGCTTGTGCATGTGGTTAGAGTTGTATTCATACCAGAACCATTTCTAATTCATAATTGAGACTGAATAACAGACGCTAGATGTGAATTTTAGACGGTCTTGATTACAACACACGATATGATATATATGTTGTGTTGAAGTATGGTTCAATGTTGTGTGGAAGTATGACTTATTATTATGTTGAACTATAGTTCATTGTTTCGATAAAGTATATTTTGAATTGTTGATTACATCGATTCATTTTCGAATACGGATAAAATTTGTGTGCTCTCACATTCTCTCTCATAAAATATCTCAAAATTTAAAACAAATATAACTATTTCGATTTAAATTAATTTTTCATACCCCATATATCAAATTAAAGATAATATTATGATCATTCAAAATATGCTCATAATAAATTTGCTTGAAAAGTAGAATATGTAAGTTTGATGGTTCTCGCATTCTCTCTTACAAAATATCTCAAAACCTATAATAAATATACCTCTTTTGATTTAAATTAATTTTTCATATAACGTATATCAAATTAAAGATAATTTTATGATGATTCAAAATATGTTCATACGAAGATATTTGCTTGAAAAATAGAACATGTAAAAGTAGGCTTGCAAATTCGGGTACCTGCAGGTATCCAAACCCGAAAAATCGAGTACTCAAACCCAAAATCAATACTCGACCGGTATATGAATTCGAATACTCTAATACCCAATGCGGGTGTCCGAACTGACTAGTTGGGTACCAGTAAACCCGAAATTATAATATTTCAAATTTATTCTATTTATAAAATTATATTGTGATGAGTATGTGGGTTATTAAAAATTACTATTACTGCTACCAACGGGTTGGTTGCGTGGAGCTGTGGTGACCTGAGGTCACGTGTTCAAACACGGACGCCTGTTGGGAGACTTTCGGCCTTAATTTATAAACCCGGTTTTTTATTATTCTTACATTATTGGGATAAACCCAAAAAAGAAAATACTATTACTACTACTTATTGACTATTTTAAAAGTTCAAACTTCAATTTTAGTGTTTTAGTAATCTTTGACACACTATGCAATAGGGTAGTGATATAATACAAACTTATATATTGTACAAACTCAAAACTCTTCAAGACAGATTCAACACAGTTTCAATACAATATCAATACAGTGAAAAATACAAACTTGTATATTGTACTAATAGACATTAAACACTATTTAATTTCATAATAAAGAATTTTTTGACATACGTAGAAACTCAAAAGAGATAAGATTTGTTCTTCTTTTTCTTTGGCTTCAATGTGATGAATACCATTATAAAATAACACTGTCATTAATAGATTTATAAATTTAATAATTATAATTATAATTATAATGCTAAATGCAAAGGTAGGCTATATATACGTTGTCAATTTTTATGCTTAAATATAAAGTGTAGTAGTATATCATTTCTTCAAATAATATATAAGCTAATAAATGACCTGAAATAGTCCTCTAATTCTCATAATTGCAAGACTTTCATAAAATACAATTGGTTTGAGCACATAACCTATCTTTCATCAAATAAATTTTTTAGTGATCCAAAGTCATAGATACTTTATGCTTGAAAAGTGGACCTAGAGATGTAAAGAATAGAGAAAGATGGATTGATGGAAATGACTCATCTTTTTCTTTCCATTGAAGAGGGTACAATAATTCAAGAGGATATGTGTTTATTGGGTTGAAAAAGCTAATCATACTAATCCAAAAGAAATAAATAGCAACAAAATGTCCCCACATTAAACAAATTTCAAAAATCAGTTGCCCACTTTGAGGAGGTGTCGTTTTGTTATATGAGTTATATCTTATTTCCATAACATATTAATCATCATTTTTGGTGCTCAACATTAATTTGGTTTCTAATTAATACTAGTTCAATCTACAGCATGCTAATCTTCAACGTGGATAAATCTTTTTGGCTTTCATTAATCATTTAATTAGATGGCTTTGATTGTTAGTAATTTCGGACACGTGTATAACCCTTGTCTTCCGGTATGTTTATATAAATGCTAAATGATTAATATATCACTGAAAGTCTGAAATCATGATTGGATGCTTTAGATATAAGCTATATAGTACAACGCATTAATGAAATCAATAAAAGGATCAAATTGGTATATATAGAGATTGTTCATTTCAATTTTTTTTAAAGTCATAATACAAACTATATCAGTTCATTAGTTAGTAGTTAACTTAGTATCAGTTCGCTTATTTATAAATATCTGCTTTCAACGCGATATCAGGAAGACAAGAACTGATACTCACTCCGTTCCTGAAAAGTAGTATAAAGTTCGTCCTTGAAAAATATGAACTTTCTAATTTTGGAATAGTTAAACAATACATTACCATTACACATAATTTTGTTTAAAACTTATACAATTACACTATAATGTTGAGATCACTCTCCACTAATACTATTTATACTACCATTTATCTCTCTCTATCTTATTTTACTAATTATACATTAAAATATATGTCAAACCAAATATTCATAATTTTCAGAGACAGAGATAATATATTTTTACGATGTAAAATAATATTTATACATTATAAAAATGATATGATTTTCGGTTATCAAAATTCTCATTTAAAAAAGTTATTAGTAAAACCATTTCAGAAATACAAATGCGTCGCTTTGTCTTTTCCTGGGAAGATATTCCTCGCCAAATGTGGAATGATATACTTAACATTTCTTTGCATTTTTATTTCACTCTCCTCTATTCCATTGCAATGAGCATTCTATTCTACTATACCCAAAAAATGAAATGGAATGAAAATAAAAATCGCAATTCTATTATTTTTTTATTCTATCATACCAAAAAAGACACAAGGACAGGCTTATGGTTATTTTAATATACACATTGTTGTGTTTATATGGTAGATTTAACTTAATGAATACTATGAATCAAATTTAAATATCATTAGTATAATACTTCCTTCCCGTGCCAGTCCGCTACCAGCTCTAAGAGTCACGTCTTGCAAGCCGGCACCGAGCGTTGCGAGGCAACGCAAGGGCAAGCACGACGCTTGTTCCGAACCGCACTTTTCGATCAATATAAATCACAACATTTTGCAAAAGAAACTAATTAAATCATCTTTTAGATGGAAACGACATCGTTTTAAACGGAGCATTTCCATATGTGAAAACATTTGTGTCATTTTCTTTGTAAAAGTTCTATCGTTTTCGTTCCTCAAATATATATAGAATGTTACCGAAATTCTACCAACGGAGGGGTTTGAGATTGAAATAGAAAAAGTGGGTAGCAACATTGTTGATGGCTGTTATACATTAAAATCCAAATACATGAATAAATCGGTCTATATAAAAAAAGAAAATTTTACCATATAAAATTTGAAAAACACTTAGTAGTAGTATTATTTTATTTTTTATAAGTACCTTTTGATGAAAAAAAACTAGACACGCGTGGAATCACAAAGGAGACGTGAAGAAGCCGATAAACTTATTATGCTATTTTAATGAATTACTATATAAAAAGAATTGCAGAATCATTATGAGTAGTGAAAATCCAAATAGTAATAATAAGGGGTAACGCAAGCATGTCTTTGGAGTAGACCCATTTATATTTTCCTCTTCAACTCAACACTACCTTTAGTTGGCATCCATGTGATCTCTGCAGCTTTTTAATCATCTCAATTAATTATTCCTTTTTCTCTAAACTAATTAATCATAATTACTTATATTAACCTTTCATACAACAAAACTGATTTATTAGGTCGTGTTACATTGGCCCATTTTAGAGGTTATTGTCAAATTATAAAGTACAGTAAATCTTAAAAACCTTAAACTCGGATTGTTTTTAGCATAATTTGAAGTTTGAACTCTACTATTCGAACTGAATTTTTTTTTTGCATAAGTTAAAAACAAACTTTAAGTCAGATTATTTGACTGTGGATTTCCCCACTCCTTTAATAAAATAGTCTCTCGTCTGATTCTACATAAATTTTTTATGAAAAATCATCAATCTAAAATCCAAAATAATGGTTATGGATACCACGACAAAAAACTCATTAAATTGGGTCAAAGCATTATGAAATGGCCAAATTCGTAGAGGTATAATATATTATCCTTTATTAATTCCCCTAATTTCGATTTTAAAAAAAAAACTCACAAACATCACACCTCTCGCTTCTTTTTTCTTTTTTTCTTTTTTCTTTATCTTAATTTGATACAGAAATTTAACTTTAAATTAAGATGAAGAATCAATTTTTCTCAAAGTAAAAAGAATAAATAGGAGAGGAGAAGAAAATATATTGCACTTGAAAAAAGGAAATAATAAAATAGAAAACAGTCTTATTCTTGCCACTTGTATTACAATGACACCTAGTTTTCATTTTAGCTTTTAAAGTCACCGCCATTATTTTCCATAGATAATCTCATCAAAATATGCAATTTTTAAGAGGCAAATTATAAAATATAAATATCCATCACTATTCAATTCATATTATAATGTATACAAATCTCTCTCTCCTCTCTCTGACAATCAAATGCATATATCCATATTTATGAGCGTTATTAAACACAGTTGAGTTCAGAAATGAATGAACGAATTGATGCTAAAGTACTCTGCTGATTTAGGGGCTACAGCTTGCTCAGATCAAGAAATAATATAAAGTTTGTTTGTTGAATGTCTATTTTGAGGCGTGCTTGAAGCAACTCATTCAATGGATTCAATTCTCTCCAGGTCTCCTTGATTCGCCATCATTTATTGCATATTTTTTTCGGTATATAAGTTTTCAATCATTGAGGGATTTAATTTGCGAAATGTTCTCACAGGTGATATTGTTTTGGGAGAGACGAGTATGGAAGGCCGGAGGAGTTTGCGGTTGCAGTCTATGAAGGCTCACGTTAAGCACGAAAAGGTAATCCAAGCGTTGATGAAATTTGAGTGAATTTATTGGCTTGTTTGATCCAATTTGATTTTGTTGAGTTGGATTAATTGTTTGTGGTGTGTGTTAATCTATTGAGATTTGAGTTTGGGTGTTGTTACGTTGTTGGATTTACGGTATCTGCAAATTGAAAAATCATTAGTTTTTGTGCTTATCAAACTAAGCGTAGCTCTATCCTAGTTTTACCCTTCTTTTTAATGTTAAAAACGAAAAAAAAGGTATGTGAGCGATATCCTTTTGCGGTCGCGTGTGATTGAGGCTGATTGACTGATACTCTCTGTGTCTGCGTAGAAGGAAAAAATGGAAATGCAGAGTAGCTGGGCAACGGATGCTGAGAAGCCATGTACCAGCAATCGAAGCTCGATACGAGAGAGAAAATTGACGTTGCAACAAGATGTGAGGAGCAGCTCATTTAGTGTCTGTGTATTTCCTTATTCTGTGTGTGAACTTCTTGTTGAAAGTCTTGTTTATTTATAGGTTGATAAGTTAAAGAAGAGACTACGGCACGAGGAAAATGTCCACAGAGCTTTGGAGAGAGCCTTCACCCGACCGCTGGGAGCTCTTCCTCGTCTGCCTCCGTATCTCCCACAACATGTCAGCCTTCCTCGCGAATTTATCTTTTTGATTAATTGCAAATGCTTTCATTATCTTAGCCGGATCGACCAAATTTTCAAGAAATAGTATCCAATTCACTTTTTTATCGATCACTGAGTGAGAAGAGTGGTGATTTTGGATCATGGTTTTTGCAGACACTGGAGCTTCTAGCTGAAGTAGCTGTTTTGGAGGAAGAAATAGTTCGGCTTGAGGAGAAAATAGTGTTTTTCAGGAAAGGACTATATCAAGAAGCTGTATACATTTCATCCTCCAAGAAGATGGATACTAAGGATGAACAGAAGCAATCGACTTTCTTGGTTACCTCGAAGACAGATTCTGAAACCGGCATTTGGAAGGATTCAACCTTTCTTTCAGGTTACATTCTAATAAAGCTGAACTGGTTTTCTATGCAACCTTTGCTTTTGAGATTTCCATATTTTGTACCAAAAAATGCATTGCCAGTATGATAAATCTTAGCCTGCATGCAATTTTAGATGATAAAAGAGGAAAAGAAAACCAGTCAAGCACCAGTACTTCGAAGAATAAGAAGCAATCTGTGAATTCGAAAGTACAACCATCCAGAAATCCTGTGAAAAAGCGCCTGACTGAGAGCAAGTCAGGTGAGAGGCGTTTGGATCCTCAGAGATCACAGGTGTGTGTGTGCTTCAATTTACTTTAGCACTGAACTAAGAAATAGTTTGTTGATTGACTGAACTGAGTCTCGTGAATATCAGTGGGAAATGCAATTATTGGATCAGGCGACTACTCCAAAGACGACTCCTGCCAATCTCGAGGCAACATCACCAGTAGATGGTAGTCCAAACAAAATTTCAGAGAGCATTTTGAAATGCTTAATAAACATCTATTTAAGATTGAGCTCCATGAAGAATAGGAATTCCACTGAAAGTTTACCTTCGCAGACAGTGGCATATTCTTTTGATCCTTATAATTTATGTTCAATGTTTGGGAAGAGGGATATCGGTCCATATAAGCATTTAATGACCATTGAAGCGGCATCCATCGATCCAAACCGAACAACAATATCAGTCTTCCTTGTTCAAAGATTGAAGTGAGTATAAGGCTAGATTTCGTTTTAACCTTTCCGGTGGTAATTTTGGTAGATGCTGATCTTGTCTTCTGTTTCAGGCTATTGTTTCGGAAACTTGCAACTGTTAGTTTGAAGGACCTAAGTCACCAAGAAAAACTTGCCTTTTGGATTAACATCTACAATTCGTGCATGATGAATGTAGGATTTTCTTAATTGTGTTTTGATCATGGGTGAGTTGAGCTACACCGAAAACTAATCAGCAAATTCATATTCTTCAGGCATTTCTTGAGTATGGCATTCCAGAGGATCCTGAGATGGTGTTTGAACTGATGCAAAAGGTAATTGATTAGCTGGCAGGGTATTTATATTGAATATCAACATGTAGATATATTCCACGATTTAAGTTACCATTCAATTAGTAGCATTTCTGAACTTTTTTGGCATGTATCTGCCACCCTGCTTGAGGGAATATGATCTTCCTGAGATATACTGTGTTTCTGCTATTCATGATGATAACTTCAACTCTTGTTTCTCAGGCAACCGTGACTGTTAGTGAACATGTTCTAACAGCAATAACCATTGAGCATTTCATATTAAGATTGCCTTATCACTCAAAATATGTAAGATAGCTCCACTTTTATACTACATGTTTTACCTCGTTCCATCAATTGCGGATAGCTTTCCCACAATTACTCCTACCTACTTGATTTCCCCAGACTTCCTCGAAGAGTACAAAGAACGATGAGACGATGGCAAGAAGCATGTTCGGCCTAGAGTTGTCCGAGCCGTTTGTCACATTTGCTCTGTCCTGTGGAAGCTGGTCGTCCCCTGCTGTATGTTATTACTCCATGTTGATTTTTGATAATTTTTATCATTTGAGCTAATTTTACTGGATTCATGAAATATTAAGATTAGAGAGATCTTATTATGAATAACTATACTCAATCATGTATCTTATCAATCATGAAAAGTAAATGTCCTCTTAAGTCATCATTGTGTTGTTCCTTTCATCAACCATCTTGCCTTACAAAGAGGGTCAAGGGCCTCTCCATATTTTTTCTAGCTCAATTGTAACTCAACTTGTACTTAAACTGGCTTTCAGCAATTTTATTTATTTTTGTTTGATTTCTTTTACCATTATTGAAGGTGAGGGTGTACACTGCATCCCGAGTCGAAAGTGAGCTGGAAACTGCTAAGAGAGAATACTTGCAAGCAGCAGTCGGCATTTCAACCATTAGAAAAGTTATAGCAATACCAAAGCTAATGGATTGGTATCTGCTAGACTTTGCGAAAGACTTCGAATCATTGGTAGATTGGATATGCCTCCAATTACCATCTGAACTCGCTAAAGAAGCGATTACATGCCTCGAGAGCAGGAAAGATTTGCCTCCCTTGAAGTCCATTCAGATATTGCCATACGAGTTCAGCTTCCGATACCTTTTCCATACATAAATAAGGTTAGTTCAACATATTGTTTTTTACTATTTGAAAGTTTTGGACATTGATTGTTATCTGTACAAATGTAGTAGTAGAATGTATAATCAATTATCTTGTATAACTTTACACGAAATGTTTCTTAAATGCGCGGTACGGGATGTAAAGATCGATTCAATTCATTATTTTAAAAAAGTGGGTGCATACAGCCAGGTTATGTTCTCCAATTTATTTTATTTGATGGCCCCATTTTCTTAAATCAGCTGATCTCATTCTTCCGCCTTCATCGACAGGTAACTATTTGTATGGATTTTAAGTGAAGTATGTGGAATGCTCTAGACTTTGAACTATCTTATAATCACCATACATCATGGAGTATATTATTAGTAATTCAAATTGATTCTTAGTCATCTTGTGATCACATTATTTTGTTGAAGTACTATTAGTTTTGTGAATAGGGACATTACATTATTGTGGTTGGGTTATGGCTCACATTTATGCAAGAATAGATGCAAATAATTGAAAGCAATGATGTTGCACACCAATTAGGGGTTTCCTTTTCTGTTTAACTCCAATTATTTCTTCTTCTTTGGAGGGAGTAGGCTGGCGTAGAAATTGGGGTTGGTATTTTCGAACAATATAACATTAAATTTGATCACATTCATGTCCTTACAAGGGTACAATAATTTTGTGTTATGTTCCTTTTTAGGGCACAAGTTGTGTTCATTTTTCGGTCCTTGCACCCGTATTCGTTTGCATAAACTATCTTATCGTCGATATAGGACATCTTCCTTCTAACTTGGAGTAAACAGGCAGCTATTTCTCAAATTAACACTTTCTTTAATCATACTGTGAATTTTGACTAATGAAAGGAAAGTATGGGAAGCTGTACAAATTTATCATCGTACAAAGTTTTCCATTGAAAGTGAGTTAGTTTGACTTGTTCACAGATCGAAAGACATAGCAATGATGATAAAGCTAACTTGTTTCATTTTATTAATCAAAATATAGTGCGAGCTACAAGATTTTCAATGAGAAAGAATGAATTAGGACCACATGGAATTTTGTGTCTTGAATAGGCAGAAGATATCTATTTTAAAGTAAAAAACAAACTACTTTAATGCAAAATTAGGAGATTGAGAAGAATACAAGAGAAACGCAGCATGTGAAGCTTAGCCTAATAGAGGCGTACAAAATTGATGGGTCATTTTCCTTTTTCCAAGTACAAATTTACAGTACCTACCTATAAAATATTAATGGAGATGGCCAAATTATTTCACAATTTTAAAAAATTGAGAAAAAATTACTGTGTGATCTTCTCATGATTTATAAAGTTTTCATTCTTGCAACTTGTATAATTTGTGTGTAAAAAGTCCAGTTATAAATTATAAAAGGTTTAATATATTAAAATAATAATACTAATAATATAAATAAATAAATAAATAATGATATCATAAGAAGAAATAGGAAAAATTGGTACTTATATATCATTGAGAATACCCAATGGATATTTTCCATGTTCAATAAGAAAAGTATAGTAGTCACATGATTTAAATGAAGGTATGAATCGAGTTTTCATTTTTTTACAATATTGCATGCAAACTACTGTATAAGGACATTTCAATAGAATTGTGTTGTGTGTGGTGTGTGTATTGTGTATATAATGTTATGTGCATTTTCACTGTGTGTGCAACTTGTTACATGTGTTTTCTCTATTTATATTGTATGTGTATATTGTGTGTGTGTGTTTGCAGTGTATTTGGGAGGTATCAAATTTTATAGTAATTGTTTGAAATTTAAAATATTTATTTTGGCTATAGAATTCAGATTATAAAATTGAGAATGTTTGAAAATTAAATTTCAAACATAAAACATTTTATGTATAGTATAAAAAATTGACTTTAGAATTGAAAGTTTCAATTCAAAATTTCTTTCGGGTCTGTCTAATGTGAATGATATCTGGTATAAATTAAACTTTTCAAAGCCAGCCTAGGTGAACATTTTAACATTTTAATTGGTGACTTGGATTAAGTTTAAAAATAAATACTCCTATATAATTATATTATTATTGTCGACAAAATGTGAGTTGAATTTATTATTCACCAATCTATGGGTTCCAATCATCAAATGCCTTGGGCTTTGGATTTAGCATTGAATTACAAAGCCCATGGTTTTTTTTTTTTTTTTTTAACTTGGGAGACTATGCTAACATATTAGAACCCATGCTGAGCACAAACTGAAGCACGGAAGCCCAATAAATAAATTATTTAGGAAAACTAGATGAATCAGCAATACTGCCATCTCCATCGTAGGTTAACAGATGCCCAACAAACCCTACAAAATGGAGTATGTCCTCTATATTAAAATAGTTATTTTTCATTTAGTTCGTCACCGTTAGGTGGTTCTACATTCATCAACTGTTTCATTCACATTTTATTAGTATAAAACTAAGGACATCCACAATACTCGTCTCAAGTTCATGATATTAATTGTCAAGTTAAAGTTCTCGAGAAAAATCCAACTTTTTAAAAGTCGGGCATTACCCCATTTAAAACCCTTTCCTTATTCATTGCTTCTATAAATCAAAACCTTGAATTTTATTTGGCAAACACATCCTTATCCTTAGATCCTTCTAGTATACATTTTCTTTCGTTTAACTATTTTTTTCATTTCTAACATATCAGTATATTAATATCACTATCTTTTACATTTGGTATCACGAATTTATTTTCTTTTGTATTTCTTTAATGACATGCCACAGTAATTGCTCGATTAAATTCCACCTTATCCTACTGGCCAAATTATGATTAAAAAATTAAACGTACAGTAACCTAATAAATAAAATACAGAGACATCTAGAACGTGTCTTGCCTTTTTAATGTTATCATTCATGAACACAATTGATATGAAAATGAAACCTAAGTAGACAACAAGAATTCTAATAGAAAATATTTATTTTTCACCCGCCATTATGGACTAAGAGTTTTAAAATGACGACAGATCAAAATAAAGAAATCTCTAAATTAGATTTTGTAGAAGTTGATCCATTCTGCTCTTCTAGAAGTTGAAAACATAATGTTAAAAAACAAAGTAGACAGTAACCTTAATATTTTTCTCAAGTATTTTCGTTTTACCTACAAACCAAAAAAGAGGCAAAACAACGAAGCAATATCCAAAAAATATATTGTCTAGTACTCTTTTTTACTTTTTGTGCCTTCCATGATAGTAGTAATGAATAAGACAAATAAAATGGGGCCAATGATTTGCATGCAACGTGGTAGTTGTATGAATTTTATTACTACTACGTTTTTAACTTATAGTGAATTGTATCAATTTAATATTAAAAAAAAATCACAAAACTGTTTCTAAGAATTAAAAATATTTGTAGTAATAATACAATTTATTTTTTGGAATCTGTTTACAAACACATTATGCTACGATTCCGACACTAATGCAAAATAGATACAAAAATGATAAATTGAAAAAATTGAGATATACAAAACACAACTAGAAACTCAATTTTATTGATACATGTAGTCTCTCCACTCTTAATATGCAAATTTACATATAAAGATTGAATGTAATTTCCTTTTTTAATCACCTAAATTCAATTACGAGATAAACCGAAGCCATTAGCCAGCGCGTGAACCGCCGGGTTGAATGCTAACCGGCCCAGAATCCCCTGCTTGTACGGCAGAAACGTTTTCCTCTTCATATCCTCCGAAACCGCCCGGTTCACAGTGTAATGCAGCTCGTGAGCCGAAACCGGTCCTTTTCTCCTCGAACCCGACCCCGAACCGGGACTATCAATCGCTCTGAAGCTCGACCGCCTCAGCGCCGCCGTATACTTCTTCAGCGGGTCCTTATCCGCGGCGCGTCCCTCCGACGCGCTCCGGAACAGGAAAAAATCCTTCAAACTCCACTTCTTCTGCCCCTTGCTCGGAGCAGAATTCACCTTTCCGGCTTGCGCCGCCTCTTCCTCCCATAGATTTCGCTGATCATCTCTCATCGGAGAGAGAGATCGCGCCGCCCTCCGGCTCGGAGGCCTCGACAGCGCCGCGCCTCTTTCTCTCCCTCTCTCCGGCAACTGCGTCGCGTTTTTCCTGTGGCGCGGCGAGAAAGCCCCCTGGATTATCCTCCTCGCCTGCGAGCGCTGCTTCCTCACCGCGATCGGCTTGATCACGCCGCCGTCGAAGAGCTCCTCGGCGGAGAGAGACGCCGTCTCCCAATCATCGCGGCCGACGTCGAACGCGAAATCGAGATCGTCATCACCGGCATTAATCAGAGCTGATTTCGGAATTCCAGGCTTTTCCTCCCATTGAAACGGCACCGCCGGCGATTGGCGGGCGGCGTCGAGGAGAAATTCGTCGAATTCGTTGTAGAATTGAGAGATGTGAGAAGGGCTGGTGGGAGCGCTGAAGTAGTAGTCGCCCAATCGGCGCGGCGTTGACGGTGCGGTGGCGTGCGGCGACGATCGCGCGCTGTTGAAATCGAAATCTAGGGTTTGAGAAGGTAAGAGCACCTCCATTAGAGAGTGAGAGAGAGGGGTAGTTAGGAAGATTGGCGCCTTTTAGTAAAGAGGGGTGAGATTTTATATGAAAAATATAACGTGGAGTGAAAGGGTGGATTGATTTGCATAAGCATGCCTAATTTGATTGATGAGCGTTAAGAAACGTGTGGATGTGTATATTGTATAGAGGAAAATACCAAGTTAAAGTCAAGGAATGTGGGTTTCTATTTTCAACGGCGGAATTTGAAATTAGTGGTGGGGTTCTAGATGCTATTGCTATAGTAGTAGTAGATGACAGTGAAAGGACTGCTGAAATTAGGGCCGATCATCGGAGCATACATTAGGGCATTCGCAACGCGATGTTACGTGCTGGCGGCAGGGAGGGGGGGGGGAACGCGTTGCGATCGTTCCCTTCTAGCATGAGTTACGCGCAAGAGTGATGGGTGGCGGTTCGTTCCACCATGCCACGTGGCCCAATTCGACTATTAATTATTATTATTTTTAATTAATTTTTTTTTTAATCCACTATTCTGAATATGTGATATATCCACTATATTACCCTTTTTTTCTCCAATTATGTATTTCCCAAACTCATCAATAAATACTGCATTTAATACATAATATTTTTACACTCAAAAACTTCATCTTTCACTCATCAAAACACCTTTTTTTTTATGTCAATTGAAGTATGAAGTCCAACTATATCACGAAGGTGACGAATGATTAAGGCAAGGGGCTAGTCGACAGTTCGAGTTGTATTCCCCTGGCACCACCAGAAGAGGTTGAAAAGGTGAATATAGTCATATTACTTTTTTGTTTGCCTAACGCACAACTCACCGATACAAGCCATATTACTTTTTGATAAGGGATTGCACTGGTAATTCGATAAGGCAACTTAAAAATGAATTGGGTGTCAAAAATGGAGGCAAAGAAACAAAAGAATGGCTTCACTACATGCGTCTACCGGAATCGTCCCCAATAAAATGTAATTTTACAGTTTTAATTATGTATAATTCGAAATTCAATACTATAATGGAGGTAAAGAAGTAAATTATGAAGTCTGGCAGAGAAGTAAAAGAAGGGCAACCCTCACTGTGTGCCTCTACCTGCAAAATAGTATCCACTAAAAAATAATTTTAGGATTTTAATTATGTATTTTATGAAATTCAAAAAAATACAATTTTATTAATTTAATAAATTTATGTATTTTTCAAAATTCAATAAAGTACTACTAATTTTAGGATTCTAATAAATTTAATATTTTTATTAAATTGTAGTAATAAATAAATTGTGAAATTAATTAGAAAAGATAAAATAGTGGGACTTATGAATAGTTAAATGAAGGAATAATGGATTTTGTGTATTGTTTTTTGAACAAAGAATGAGATAAAAAATAATTTAGAGTCATGAATAATATGATGAGTGAATTATTTAAGAAAGATGGTTGAGTATAGAAAACCTTAATCCTATGTTAGGGAACACAATTTGCAAATCATAATTAAATTTATTTATTATAATTAATGCACTATCACCTTATATAAACACAATTTCAATAGATTAGAAAATAAGTTATACGGAATATATTACAGTTAAATAAAAAAGAAATAAATCTAAAATTAGAAAATTTGATATCATACTTTTAGAAAATCTTTTACTCTCTTCACGTCTGAAATAGTATAAACTATTTCCTTATTAGTCCATCTCTAAAAAATATAAACTTTCTAATTTTGAAATAGTTAAACAATACATTATTCTTACACATCATTTTACTCACAACTTATATCATTAAATTACACTATTATGATATGAATCCTATTAGGGTGTGTTTGGATTGTCATATAGCATCAGTTAGAGGGTGTTAAATGGGGTTAACTAATGTTTGATTTGTCATTTACATATTGTGCTAGGCCCAAGTTATGGGGTCAGGCCCGCCTAATAAAGGCGGATAGTGTCAGTTACCTTAACTCTCAAAATTGGTCTGATACATAACTGGGGAGTACATTTAAAAAGATATTTTGGGTGCAATTACTGAAATACCCTCCCCATTTACTCATTCTCATCAAAATTAAATTTCTGAATCTCCTCTTTCATCTTCATCGGAAGCGAAGTTCTTCAAACTCTTCGAGTTCGCCTCTATTCAGGCCGAGGCATTTCCCGATCACTGCTCAGGTTGGCGTACTCGGAGACCCAGCTCGCCTGCAGTTAGGGTGATGGTTTGCGGCGGCAGCGGAGGAGTGGGTAGAGGAAGGTGCAGTGGAGGTAATGGAGAAAGAAAGGGGAGATGAGGGCGGCGGTGGGTGGAGACTGGAGAGGGAGAGTTTTTTATGAGGGGGAAGAGGAATAAGCTATGAATAAAAAAAATACACAAACAGACAATTGATTTGGGTGGTGCCTGAAAATTCAAAGTTTGAATCTATAAATCACTAGAACTAAACTAATAAAGTGTATGCTTTAAAATTACAACTTATAAACTTTAAATTTTCATACGGTTGTGGTTATTGTGGTGTGAGAGATGGGTTTCACAAAATAGAACGACGGCTGTGGATGATGAATTTGCACTGGAATTCCTCAAGGGCAAGGTTGGAAATTAGAAAATAAATGAGGTTATGGTGGAAAGTGATGTTTTTGCACAAGAATCAAACAAAAGTTTTAAAGCAATACAGAATTAAAAAATGACAAACCAAACGTCTAAGTTGGAAAAGCTAACTGCAGAAAAGGAACTCCCTATCTGATTCCAAACATTTTCTCAAGAAAAGAAAACTGACAAACCAAACGAGCCCTTATCTGCTAACACTACTTGCACTACTCTCTACTCTCTATCTCTCTCTTATTTTACTAATTATGTACTAAAACCCATGTCGAACCAAATATTCATACTCCATCCATCCCAACTAAGTTGAATCGTAATCCTTTTAAGGATCTCCCAACTAAATTGAGTTATTTCATTTTTTACAAAGAACAAAACATCCAATAACTCTTACTTTATTACCTCACCTACTTTTCTCTCTCTTTATTTTTCTACTCTTACTTTTCAATATAATTTCTTAATCTTTGCCCAATTTTTTTTGACTCAACTTAATTAGGACGGAGTTAGTACTTTACAAGGACGGAGTGAGTAATAAGCAACTTTAATGATTAAATCACAAATACCATCCACATTATTATAAATATGAGCAAACAAAGTACTCCAAAAAAATATCCGCCCCGTTTTATAGTAATTAATGCATTTCTTTTCGGTATGAAGATTACATAATACTCCACGCGTCCCGCTTTAAGTTAGTCATATTTCTTTTTCTATTTTCATTATAAGTGAACCATTTCATTTTTAGCAAAAAGCAACACATTTGTATGCTATTCACTTCTCTGCTTTATTCTCTCCCCTGCAAAACATTATTTTTCTTAATTCTTGTGCGATTGTGCCCAAAAGAATGTCTCACATATGATGGGACAGAGGGAACAAATGTTTTGAGAGTTAAGTGGAATGAAGTAAAGTAGAGATAGTATGCAATAAATAAGTAAAAGGGAAAATAAAGTAAGTAAAAATAAAATAAATAATTTAGAGAGAGAGAATAAATTAAAAGATAAGATTAAGTGTTGAAATTTATCATAATAGGAAATAACTGTATAGGACGACCATAAAAAAAATACGACTTAACTAACTATATGGTTGCATGTCCCGTGCTTAAGGTTTGTAGCCTCATATGGGTCGCACGATCTTCGTTACTCCCTCTGTCTGCCATTAAATGTTCCAAATTTGACAGTGTGCATTTGAAGAAATTGTTTGCCTATATGTAAGAAAGTGAGGAAAAAAGTTAGTAAATGTGGATCATACTTTTATTGGCGGACGAATGAAAAGAAAAAAAATGAGACATCTAATAGCAGACGGTTGCCTAAGCTACATGGTTCACACGACAATGGTTGCTTGTGTGTGTGCCATGCAATCCTCCTGATCTTGTCCGAATTTAATTTTCATACTTCTTTTACCTTTTATACAATATGTATATTTTAAAACCCAATAGTATACTATATCCGTCTAAAAAAATAGATCATTTTAATCCCTCTGTCCGTGAATAAAAGTCTCATTTTTCTATTTTAATTTATTTATCAAAAGAAGTCACAATTTACTTTTACCATAAATGATTATAGGGTCTCACGTTCCATTACAAGTAATACTCATATAACTTTTTCCATCAACTTTTTTATAACTTTTCTTATAACTCGTACTACCGATAAATGAACTTAATGACCAACTATGAGTATTATTTTAAACCGTCTACTAAAATTAAACTAAATTTAAAAATAGATAATTTAAAACATTACTATATTCGCTACTTTTATCATCTTTTTCAACTCTCTCTCACTGTGTTTAATAATTGCGTATGAAAATTAGTGTCTATAATATTTAGAACTTAGTAGTCGCGTAACACGTGGTGAGTGTATTTACTAGCGAGGACGCAACAACATACAATCTCAACTCCCAACAACAAGAGTAGTTGCAACTTGCACGTGCCACTTCATGCCGCGAAATGAAGCTTCTCCGGCCACTCTCTGCTCCCCCACCTCACTTCCCACCCTCCGCCGCTGCCAACCGATCTACCGCCACTCTTTCCTTCCACCTTCAATCCACCTTCAACCGCAATGCCTCTCCCCGACACCTCTCCGTTTTCTCCCATCCTCGCCACCTCAAGATGAACTACAACCACACCCTTAGATTCCGCCCTTTGCCTCCGCTCTCTGCCAATGCTAATCCTCCTCCTCCTCCTCCACCGCCGCACCCGGATTCCGATGCGAGGAATCGGAAGCTTCTGGTGTTGGCGTGCGCCGCCGTTACTGTAGCCCTGGCAATTGCCAATCGTGTGCTCTACAAGCTCGCCCTTGTTCCGATGAAGGAATACCCCTTCTTTTTGGCTCAGCTCACTACTTTTGGGTATGTTTCCTTGATGCTTTGACTATCGACTTTGTAAAACTTTATTGTTGAAAATATCATCATTGGATTGTGCTTTTCCTTAGTTGCTGAGATTGTTAAAATTTTAGGGTTTATGGCTCTTACCAGAAAACTAATTGTGATATACTGGGGAAAATGTACTCCAGTTTATAGAGACTATTGCAGGGTAATGTAGCTTAAGTTATCTTGGATATTGGGATTGCCGGCGAATGTTTTGCTAGGGTTAGTTAAGATTGATGGTTATTTGTGATGGCCAGGTATGTGGCTATATATTTCTCCACACTTTTCACGAGATACAAAGCTGGAATTGTCACTGATGAGATGTTAGCATTTCCAAAAACACCTTTTATAGTCATTGGTCTTCTCGAAGCTCTTGGAGTTGTGGCAGGAATGTATTCTGGAGGTACGAGTAACTGAGTTGTCATAATCTATCGTGTCTGATACAGGGCTCAGGAAAAACTTACCTTGCCAATAATTCCCACCAACCACATTCCATGTACTTGTTCTGCACTTATTTCTTGGCTTTGTGGTGAACTTGAGAGTTATTTCTTAGTCCATATTTGTTAAAAGTAAGAGCATGCTGCTGTATTGAAACAAAGAACAGAGTGAATTTCATCTTCTGAATGCACAGTCAAATTGATTATTATTTTGGAGGCATTTTTATTTAGCGATGAGTATCTTTTACAGCTCAGCTTCCGGGACCTGCCATACCTATACTAACTCAGGTAATGTCACTTCTATTTTCATTGAAGTTTATTTTCTAATTCCCATTATGGATATATGTTTATTTGGCACAAGAGTCTGGACAGATGGACTACCAATTCATAAATTCTTTCACAGCTTAGTTTTTTCCTTCATCCATTTCTACTTTCTTTGAGTTTTTGAGTTCTAAATATTCACCATAACTGATTATTATCTCGAACAGAAGGATCTGAGGTACCCTCATTACAAAATTTAAGCATGCACTTTTACTGAGCAAGTTTGCTTGGAATATTTACTAGACTTGTGATATATGTCTTTTCATCCAACTATAAGCTTAAATTTTATCCACTTCGTTTGAATTGTGCCTTTTCTGTCTAGGAAACATCTTTTGTTGAAAGGTCAATCATCATTAAACTGGGCTGTCCATTTGTTCATACATCCCTAGTTATTTTGCTTTAAGCATCTTGATTCATCTTTCATTTGTTAGCTGGACTGACCCCAAGGAACTTTTACTTTGTTTCCCAAAATAGAGAAAGCTATAGATTAACCTAGTTATATCCAGTACAAGTGTACAACTGACCAAAAGCTAAGGTTCATTTTGTTTCAAGGCTCATGTTTTCGGGGAACCTACTATTGCAGGCATTTTTGGTATGGCAACTGGCCTTCTCTATGCTGATCTTGGGGAGGAGATACTCCTGGAACCGACTCGCTGGATGCGTTCTTGTTGCTGCTGGTGTTGTACTGTCCGTTACGAGGTTTACTTCTCTTCGAATGAGTTATTTTTATGCAAATATCAAAGTATTGTGGTAAAATCTTATTCCACTATGCCATCTTATTTCACTTATAAAGATGCCTGGTTGAGTCTAGTGAATCATTATAATTTTAACTGTGCTGTCCATTTTAGAGTCATGTTTGAGACAGGTCTACTCCTTGTTGAATGACTTGAGCATGATTAAATTGGCACTCTTATGAAAATCTTACTTTAGTTGTGCTAGCAAATTTAACCATAATTTCAAGTCTTGCCAAAACACAGGAGTATTATGTGTAGGATCAAGCTAAATTTTTTCTTTTACCTTGTTCAGTGTTTCAGCTCTGTCACTGATACCTGGACATATGTCTTTGATCTACAAAACTAATCTGCACTATCTCAAAGTCAGAGGAAACACTATTGCCTATGTGAAGTCATCTTATTATGATTGGTCCTCTTTCATCTGCAAGAGTAACTTGTTGGTCCTTAGATGACAAGATTAAGGATTGATATTAAGAGGTGGCACTAGAAAGAACAAATCTAGAATGATAGTTATGTGGCTGTTCGTAGACATCTGAATTTTGGTGATAGTTTTATTTCTGGATTGCAGCGGATCTGAACAGGATCAAATGCTCTCTGGAGTTGGAATGATATGGCCAGCAATGATGATAACTTCAACTGCATTTCAAGCAGTTGCTTCTGTTCTTAAGGTAAGCCTAAACCATCTAGTAGCTAAAATACCACCTGATATGTACTTTTATTTTCTCAAATTCTTGGATGTGTACAGGAATCTGTTTTCATTGATGCTGCGACCCGTCTCAAGGTGCCAAAACTAAATCCCCTCATGTATTGCTGTTCAGTTTTGACTATACACTTATTTCATGTTTAGTGTATAAAATAAAAACTCTACTTATTTGTTGGCTACTTGATACAGGGAAAACTGCTAGACATATTTGTGGTCAATTCATATGGGTCTGGATTTCAGGTGAATATGTCAAAATGATACATTGACTATGATTAAATTTAAGTCTTTTCTACATGTGCATTTTTTTGTTGATTTAACATAAATTATGACACGGGGAGTGATAGGTGGAAGCACCATAATCATTAGCAAATATCTCGGCATACGAAGCCGTAAACATGAGCGGTGTTTATTGCCGCATAGACATAGAGAGAGTTCCTCTACTGTTGATTGTTATTTGATTATGAATATAATCCTCTTAATTTAGTTGTGAATGGGTTATCTTTACTTCCATCACTAAATGACTAAACTAAGGGCATGGCTTAAGGAACATGTGGACTAGTTAAAAGTAATGAACCTCCCAATAACTTTTCCATGTGGATTTGTCCTGAGCGTTAATGAAATTTCTGTATATTGTTTTATTTTCTTCTATATTTGTATATCCATCTATTAGTTTAATTTTCCTTTCTTGAATTGTCATCGATGTTGGACTTGTTTCTCTATAACCCTTCTTGCAAAGTGCAATCCGTTGTGTTCTAATCCACATTCGATACCAATGATGTCCCTAAGGCATTTTGTTCACACTGATCACTGGTCTGGCCAAATTTGATCCACTATGAATCAAACAATAGAGCCCATTTTATTAGTAGAGATAAGCTAATAAGTTATCTGGATGTCATAATATGCCTCCAAATGATATAATTATCAAATTAATAACAGTACAAATATTGAAAACATGACTGTAATAAAAAGTGAAAAATGCAGCCTCATCAGTAATAGGCTTTGATGATCTTTATTTTGTTTCTCCCACTTTGAATGGTTCATGAAGCGATATGATTAAGACAATGTAAGGAAGTAGTATGAGTGCCATGCCCATGGCTGATGGGAAGGCTATTCAGGCCTTGGTCCTGCAGACCACTAAACCACCTTGGACTTCCTTACTATTGAAAATGCATTGGGTTTACCTCTAGTCACGTGAATGCAACTCCTTGAATAATTAACTATTGCTCGACAGTTAATTCAATTGAACCTTTTATTTTCTCTATCTCATTCTTCCTTTCACTTGTAGGCGCTTTTTGTACTCCTCTTTCTGCCAGTTTTGTCAAATTTGAAGGGCATACCATTACCTGAACTGCCTTCATACTTGAAAAGTGGTGCTGGTTGTTTCTTTAATATTGGAACCGATACAACAGGTACTCACTTGCCTTTAATCTCAGCTTTGACCATTGCATATAAAAAATTCATAGGAGTAGGTAGTTCTAGGGTTATCAGTTTACTCCCAAGTGCAAATTAATTTTGTTAAGCAGTAGGAAAAAAGAGAAATTTTATCTGAAGAAGCCCGATAGTGGCCTGCAAATAAAGCTGTGGCCGAATAAAGCTCAATTCTTGAGTGTGTATATTTTTGTTTAATAGGTTCAATGAGTTAAAACATGCTTCTGTATGAGATTAATTTCATTTATAATCTAAGAACATTATATGGAGTAGTCTTTTAACCTCACATTTTTGTCAGGTTGTGATGGAGCCCCACTACTACCTCTCCTCTACATAATAACCAATATTGCTTTCAACATATCGGCGCTCAATCTTCTAAAATATTCATCCGCAGTTGTATCGTCCCTTGCTGTGATGTCATCAGGTACCCTAATCAATTGTTAGCTTAGTATATGAAAATCAAGCTATTTTAACATCTACTTGGTTTTGCAGTGCCTATCTCAATCTACATTCTTTCACTTCCATTACCATACATCCCAGGAGGTGTAACCTTGAGCCCCTTTTTCGTCATGGGCAGCGTGGTTCTTATGTTGGGGCTCATCTTATATAACTTTTCCTGGCCTCTCAAGCAGGACTCAGACATCTTTTGACAATGACTGTTGTTGTCTCTATATTATGTTGTAATGTTTGTATAGGTTGATGGCTGGTTGTGGCTCAGGGATCATCTGATGTTCAAGGTTGTGCATATATCGCGGGCACTCATCAAACACTTATCTAATACGTCGACACGCCTCTACCCGGGTAAGGATTTGCACATTTAGCGCACCGGCCGCACCTTCAGAATAATCTGTACAAGATTTCGCTTTCTGAGTTTTAAGTTGGTTTCAAATTGTTTATAGAACCATATATTCAACATAGTAAGATGAAGTTACAGGCTTAAGCTATATCAATACGAGATGAACGGACCATATGGTTTTCTGTGATCTTCAAAACAATATAGGAGTACCTAATAATTAATAAACGTAATGAGATAATGAGACATGCATATGTGAATTGTGAAACTTTAATTCAGACGAGAGAATAAATAGGAAATCTGAGATTATGTATACAAGCATACAAATTATAATGACAGGCGCACTTGATAAGTCTGAGCTGGAGCTTGATTCAGCTTGTCTAACTAAATAATTCAATAATTTGACCATGAAAATTGGAGTTATTTGCTGTATTTTGCTTAATTATTTCAATCTAAATACATGAATTATTTTTTTTCTAAAATTAAATTTTCTCTACATTGAAGCTAATTTGTTCACCGAAAAAGCTAGCTTGGAAAAAAATGATGATCATTAAAACGATATTGTTTTAATAGAAGAAGGTAATTGTCTACAAATGAATGACCTTTAGAGATTTTATAATTTTTTTAACGTTAGATTTGTCTTTAATATCATTTCATGTCCAACACTTTTATTATAGGTTTGTTAATATGTCCTATTAAAGATGTCATATTTTTAAAATTGTAAATGTAAGTCATCATAAAAACATTTAATTACCTTTCTCTTTCTTTATAAATATTATTATTACTGTAGTTATCTTTTTTCTCTCTATAATGGAGGAGAGACTAATAAATTAATTACAAATCTACTAATAAACAACTTTTAAATGATTGTAATTTTATTTTTCTAGTAGTAAATAAATCATGACAAAAGGAAATGGGTGGGTCCAGTCTCTTTGAAATCAGTAGTCATGAAAGATAGGCTGCGAAGAAACGAGTTGGTCGTCTAGAGTTGACAACTTCCAAATCCACTGAGTTTAAAAAACTGACAAAAACTCAGCAAAAAAAGAATAATTCACAAAAACAGAAAGTAGAGAAAATGGTGACCGATGTGATTCTACAGGTTGCGATATTTGTGATCTTGGCGCTGACGTTCCTCTTCTACCAAAACATCCCGCAAAAGCTTCTGGCCAAGCTCCGCCTCTTCCGCCGCCGTTCCCAGCTCCAGGCCAAGCGCCACTTCGTCGTCGCCGCCCGGCTCCTCTCCGCCGCCGACGCCCGCCGCGCCGAGGCCGAGGCCGACCGAGCCATCGCCCTCGACCCCACCGACGCCGCATCCCACATCCTCAAGGCGCTGGCCCTCGAGAAGCAAGGCTTCCGGACCTCCGCCCTGGCCTCGCTCGACACCGCGCTGTCGCCGCTCGCCGTGAAGACGCTCACCGACGCCGAGAGGAAGGATGCGCTGCTCAAGCGGGCGGCGCTGGCCGACGGAATTCGGGGATAACCGCCAAGGGTTACTTGGCTGCGGCGGCCGGAGTTTTTATTATTAAAGCCTTAATTTTTTCATCTTTACTAATTAACTTAAGTTTGTTGATATTCTACATTTCAACTCTACCTCTGTCCGTCATTAATCGTTACAAATTGTCATTTTCATCCTGTAATAAATACTCCATCTGTCCGCGAATAGGAGTCTCGTTTAATAATTACTATACATGGTAAAGAGATCTCACATTCCACTAACTCATTCCACTCAAATATCATTTTAAACTAATATATACAAGTAAGACCTCTATTTCACTAACTTTCTTCCGCCCATTTTTCTTAACATTTCTTAAAACCTGTGCCAGAAAGAAATGAGACTCATATTTTTACTACTTCTGAACTCATATTCGATTAACTTTATTTCATTTATATTTTGTTATAAATTATTTTATATACGACCCACCTTCCATTAACATTTTTCATTCACTATCCATTACATTATTATTGACGAACATAGGAGTACCTCAAGGAACAATAAAATGTATACTTCATCAGTCCTCTCTTAAGTGATAACCTTTTTGCCAGCACAAAATCTAAGAAAATTGTATTAATTGAGTTGAAAGAAAATAGAACATAGGAGAGAGAGTAAAATTGAAAAAAGAACAACTGAAAATTGAATCACTTCAACTAAAAAAGAGCAATTGAAAATAGAACATAGGAGAGAAGGTAAAAGTGTAGTTTTGCTAAAAACGAAAAATTAATCACTTCAATGGAACAACTATAAAATGAATATTAATCGCTTGTAATAAAACATAGGAGTAAGAAAAATATACAAGTGCTCATTTTCACTCCAACATATGAATACATTATAAATATGTATATGCTGATACAGATACAAGATTTGTATACCCCATCTCGCCCTATTGCTATGCTACAAAATTATTGGGGGCTGTGAACCTCAAACTTTTCTCATAAGGAGAAACACCAAAAATTACTGTTTTTCCTTCTTTTTTTTCATAAAAAAAAGAGAGAAAGAAATGAGAGTAGCACCGAATATAACTCTTACCAATAAACAGGGTTGGTTTTTCTACCTATAAATAGTAAAAATGCAACCAACAGTTGGTTGGTAGATCGTCACTTCCTTCGACTCGCTTTACTCCCGGATGGCTGGGACACCGATCAAATATTTCTGGGGAATTTGTGTGCACATATATATATTTGCATGAGCAATATTATGCCATGCGGCAGGTTCTCCAACTTTAAGAAGTATGATGTGCTTTCTACACTCCTTGAAACTCCTCGCCTCGTGTAAAATCCTCATACGTTGAGGATCCACTTGAAGAGTCACTCTCAAACATTTCAAAGGGCTCGCTCTCCTTTGGAGATTCAGGAAGTGAATCTGTCTGCTGCAATGTTAAGCCTGAAGGAATGATATGGTTAATTCAAGGATCTTCAACAAAGCGTGGGTAACTACCAAGACAAGAAGTGGCGATACAAGAATGAACTTCAAACAATAACATAAAAAAGCAAGCATTCCGCAGACACTTGACTACTGTATACATGTGGCAGTTGATGCAACAGTTATGAATTTATGCTATCAGAAGGCTTTATTAACATGATTTGTATTTATGTAAATATATGTTAAAAAGCACATGACCGTACCCACAAAGCTTATATGAAAAAAACAAACTACCAAAAGAGAGATGATATCTACGGACCTTTCTTAGGACGGAACTTTTTAGTGTGACGCCTAATAAGCCTTTTCGCTTTTGTTATGGTCAACTGTCTGGAAAATGGTGAGAAATCAGCTTCACTTTCACTCCACTCACCATGGGTCTCATTCTCGGCTTCACCCCTCATTGTCTTCAGAACAAAAGCCTTTGCCTTACGGCGCTTAGAACTGAAAAGACCCTTTACGGAGTTCACAAAGCCCTCCCCTGCTCCATCAGTAGGACGCTTTGGCCAGGTCATTGAGTTCTGATCAGTTTTTTCAGCTGAACCTCCATCGCTGTCACTCAGATTCAGTTCAGTCTCTGGAACAGTAACAGCGGTGCTAGTGTTTGCTTTGTCTTTGAACTTCTTGCCCTACATAATAGTCACAAGGGAGTTTACATGTTTCCTGATGCTAATTTCTTTGTGATTGTTTTACATATAGGAAAAAACAATACTATTTATGTAGCCTGTTTAAGGTAACCAATCCTTTTTTTTATTGGTAAAAGGATTTACACTGTGCTAGTTATGAAGGTTAAACATGCTTGTGCACGTATTCATCAGTCAAGATATATGATTTGTGTATCTTAGCCCAAAAGAGAGATAGAGAGAACAATAATAAGACCATACCTGCATCCCTGTGACAGATTTCAGAACACCCCATATTATATGCTTCTTAACACGGGAGAACAACCTTCTCCAAGTCCCAGTGAACTCAGCACGGTGAAAGGTGTCCATCAGCAACCTTAACTCACTCACAGCGAATCTTGATCCTTCATAGGTAACTAGCAGCTCAACCTAAATCATTATGATGCACAAGTAAATTTTAATACAAATAATATTATATTAGGACAAAGAATAAGAAACAACTCTATTAGAAAAGAATCAACCTGACTGATCTTGATATTGTGAAACTCCCTCAACTTTCGAGGTTGAGATTTTTTGTCATCTTGAGCTTTTGCACCTTTTTTCTCATCATGAGAGGACCGACCAGGTTTTACTTGTTTGGTCTCTTTTAACTTACCTTTACTGGTTTCATCTGGTTGTTCAATGCAAGAAATGGAACCCCCTTTTGTAGAAGAATGCATTTGAAGTACAAGTTCATTAGCCACTGACTCAGCAACACTTTCCTCCCATGTTTTGTCAAAGGAAGAGCTTCTCCTTAGCTCTGAGTTTGGTTTTAGATTCTGCAACTTTGATGCCTGCAGTTAAGCCAAGGAATTTGTACATGAATTTATCTGCCTGTCCCAAACACTTATGAAAAACAATCTCATATCTGGAGAATGGTGGCTGGGTGGTGCTGTTATCACAGATAAAACCATGGAGGAACATTAATGGGGTACTGAGTATCACACAGGGGGCATAATATTCCTGGTAAGCTGTGATCATCTAGTGTACTGTTTTCTTCTCTTGTTGACCAGAATTTTCGCAAAGGAAAATAAACACATAATAGTAAACTCCTCGCATAATAACAGCCCAGGATCCTCAGATGACTGAGTGGTCATAACTCCGAAGTTCATATGTGCACATTAAAGAACATATGTTGCCAAAAAGTTGTTTGCTTAAAAACTGTTTTAACACCTTTACTACCTGACAATCAGGGGGTGGTGATGATTAATTCCTATAAACATATTGACAACAAACACTTCATAATATACTAGAGGCACTGGCACTTGTTTGCCTCTCTAGCCTGATGAGCTGAGATGCAGTCAACGTCCCAAATTGAAGCAGAGAAAGATCAATACAACTGATGATTGATTTTTCCAATATTTATTTGGTTTACATTCATATCCTTACTTCTTGTGAATTTGTTCATATTCTGCCAGAAATGCTACTGAGTGCAGATGGACTATTTTGCAAGAATACCATTTCATGAGAAGATTGTCTGTTCTAATATGGAGCCCATAATCATGTTTTCCTTCAATCAACTTCTCAAATACAGCTGTTCTATCTTTCAGTACAATAATGAATAGGAGACCTATTTACGGGAGTTTGAAGAAAACCTTGGACTAATAGAAACAACTATGCTAACTTGATTTGTGCTAGGTGATGATATATGCTTCTTTGGAATATAATCCATAAAAGTCATACCAAGAAAGATGCATAATTCTTCTTTGTATCCCTAAATTTGTAAATGTCCAGAGCACAATACATAAACTGTTGAAAATATTAAAAGATACTCACTTGGGAAGACTCAGCTTGAGTGCCAATCTGGTTAGCTGCAGCTGAATTTGATTTGGACGTGTCAACCTCTTTTGTAGAACTGCTAGATTGAGATGCATCATGGATTATTGAGCCTTTCTTTACACGCCTTGCACCTGCTGTTGTCGAAACCTTCCATACTTCCTATACATAAACAGATAAATATCACTAAATGAAGAGATTAGATGATTAAGTGGTTGACATTCAATTAGTTCAGATTACACAAACCTGTCTCCTTTGGGAGTCTTGTTCTTCTTCAGGAAAGAGGTACTGCCACATCAAGCGGTACATGCTCTCAGTCAAATGTATCTTCAAAGGGTATATATCCACCTAAATAGTAAGACAGCAGCTTGTTATGCAAAAAAACCTGAACTGGAACTCTACAAGTAGAAGGTGATCAATATGGAGTGGATTTAGGAAAATGGATGGAAATGAGGAATGCAATTGAAATTGAAAGTGATCGTGAATGACATTTCCTAAATTGGCATGTTTGTGGGAAGGGACGGAGCCAGGAATTATATAGGGAGGGGCAAAAATATACATAGGAAAAATTCAAGTATTTTAGATGGGGCAATTAGTGAGAAATTAAACTAAATAAATTTTATATTATTTTATATATGTGAGGAAAATGGAGGAGGGGCATTTGCCCCTTCTTGATACATGTTGGATCCGTCCCTGTTTGTGGATGAGGATGAAATGGAAAATCAAATCATTAATGTATCCTATAATTTAAATAATTTTTTTTATCAAATCTAATACTCCCTCCGTCCCAAGATAAGTGACCTACTTCTTTTGGGCGCGGGATTTAAGGAATGGTATTTAAATAAGTTAAAGTGGAGAGAGTAAAGTATGAGGGAGGGAAAAGTAGAGGAGAGAAGAGATAAAGGAATAGGTAGAGAATAAAAATTGAAATAAGAGAGATGACTTTTTGCTAAAAATTGAAATAGGTCACTTATAATGGGACACTCCAAAAAGGAATACAAGTCACTTATCTTGGGATGGAGGGAGTATTTGTTAATTGAGAACCTATTAATAGAAACTAATAATAGCATTCTATTGCAAAGTTTTGGTAACATTTCCAAACATTTTACTCATTTTATAAATTTATTACTCCCTCCGGGTTTTCATGCACAATTGGTAACGTAAGAGAGATGTAGAAAGAAAAAGTAATCATAGTATTTTTAGTGGAGAATGGGTCCCACCTAATTAGAGAAAAAAGAGTATCCAAAATTAGAAAGTGCATACTCTTGTGGGACGGACTAAAACGGAAAGAGTGCATACTCTTGTGAGACGGAGGGAGTATAAATTAGTATTTAAAAACTTATAGAAATAAGTACTACTCCAGAAGCTTGAGATTGTTAGAACTAGATTTGTATAGATGGGATAAATTGCAGATCAAGTTAGTGCTTTCCTAGTTCAATTGGGACTCTTGTATATATTATAGGTGCTTTCATCAGTAGAACATCAAAGAAATTTTCCCTAACATCATGTTTCTACCTTTGTTTTAACAAAGACTATGGTCTAAATTTTTGCGATGATGGTCTACTTTGTTACTAGAAGATCATAAAGTGCCATCAGTATTAGAAGACATTGGCTGATATAATCATTTTATACAAATTATAGATCACATATCAGAAACTGCACCTCCATCAATCATATATATGAACTGATCCAAGTGAGCTTAGAGTTAAGGCTACAAAGCTAATACACTTTGCTCTGTAAAAAAATATTAACTGCACAGTTGCTGCAGTGATAGACTACAACTACCCTCACCCCTTGCTATAAATGAAACGGTCATTTAAAGGATTATATTACAAGCCAGGTAGTGACAACCCCTAAACCCTATACAGGTGAGGAGAAACCTTAGTGACATGGCATTTTCTTTCCTCTGAAGCACAATAATTAAATAAACACTGTATAACATTCCACCTACTAATAATACTTCTGCATGCACTAATAACTACCTGCAGACAATAAATACATAACATGCATTCATGCATGGAAACAAAATCACAACTCCTTATGTTGAAACTAGATACATCTAAAATTAGTTTTCATAAGATCTCCATTAATAGTTTAAACTCCAAGAATTTCAGTTTGATGTGTTAATGCCCAAGATGTATAATCCTATGTGCTGATAGTAGATGCATAATCCTATGTGCTGATAGTAACAGCATAAAAGTTATATAAACTGTAACCTGTCCCACAAAAGATTTTGCAAGTGCTGTTTCAACTCTGAACTTTATAAACTATGAACTCCTAGTCTTAGTTAGCAGCTGCATCATGAACTAACCTCAATTGATTTCTGGATACCTAACCCCCACTTAAATACTTCAAGAACAGAATTAATACAGTTACATTAAATGCCAGCAGTGTGTGCATATTCATCCATTTATCAGGATGTCTCTCTACATCGATAATTCAAATGCATACACACACACACACACACACACTGAGAAATGAAGACCAATGTTGGATGCAAGTGAAATTAGACATTTCACTAATTAATGAAGCAGTACCAACCTGGAATAATTCAAGAGGAGAGTTTCCATCCTTGGAAAAGCCTTGCTTTGCATCTACGTGGAGCATCACTTTTCTGCGTCAAGAAAAAAAAACACGGGACAATGTAGAGGGGAAGATTAGCCAATCTCTTGCCTGTGATTCATCACTGAAGAAAAACTTCACAAAAATTTGGAACATTTTTACATCTCGGTTGCATAGAGGACCTATGTGACAATGTCATAACAGGAAATAAAATAAGAAAAACTTAAGTGGTCAATCAGTCGTTTTGCTAATTAGTGCTGAGCATAGGACAAGGATCAATGCAAGCTAAGAAAATTGTGCTAATTTTGGAAACAATACAATTCAGCAACTAAAAAATGCTGGTAAGCATTTTATGGAACCGAATAAGCACTCGCGGCAAAAATAGAAAGGAAATAATTAGACAAGGATGACGATAAAAAGCATAGTTATACACTAGGATGTGAGCACGTCTACATGGCCTGTGAGAGAGATTGCAAAGACTAAGAATGTAATGAATCAACTAAATCTTATTTTCTGTGACCAAGTGAGAGATAAGATAAAAATATGTTATACTCTCTATCAAAATTATAGATCTGCAGAGGATTCCGGGCAGATCTGATAAAAAATGTTAGCAAGGAAAATATTCTCTGTCAAAATGTTATAGCCTCTGATTAAAATATTTATAGAAATGAACATACTTTCCCCATTCTGCAGGAGGATTCCATGCACACAAGAGCATGTCGGACTTGGCATTTGGAAGACAGTTTCTGATTACGAAGTACTTTGTAGTGAACTTAGCAACACCAACGTCCTTATAGTCTCTGTCAAAATCATAAATCTGCACAGGGAATCAAAACCTTCATGCTAGAACTAGACAAAAAAGTGCAAATAAACAGACATCAAAAGCTCGCTTTAAGACTTCTATTAAAACATGGGAGCATCTAATGGAGCTTAAAGGTCAATATTCTGAGAACAAAATTTAGAATTTTTATCATTGATGCTAACACTTTGGATACATTCACATAGCCAATCATGTTATTGGAAAGGGGTTAACGTCAAAATAGGGAGGATTAAAAAAAGTAATAAGTATGATAACTACAACATCCTTCCTTTTTGGATTCTGCTTTCCCACAATTTCTAAAGATGGAGTATGCCTATACATGTATCCAAAAGCATTTTACTTGAAGATACCCACAAACAACTGTGTAGAAAACATTGACATCTAAAAACTACAGCTAACAAAGAGGGAATCATCTAACTTAATATTTTAATGACTTCAAAGTTCCACCTGACATGCAAGAAATTACATCATATTCAACTCTGGGATGTGGAATTTCTAGACAACAATGAGGTGGAGATTATGCACATTGACTTTTTATTGGCCTTGCTTCAGTACCATTGCAAAAAACCATCTCACCGAAAAGCTGAAGCTAGTAGAGATGAATTAGTTTTTTAAATATAAAAATATAAGACAGTGATTATTATGAATGTGTTTATAATACATGTGAAGCATTGAACAATACAATTTCTTATAAGTTTTCCTAAGTCTAATAGTTTTCATTTTCATTATGATTCTTATGAATGTCTTCATGTTTTTTTAATTTATTTTCTTCCCTTTTTCTCTTTTATCTTCTTTGGTTCTTTTCACGCAATTTGTTTTCCGATAACATATGCAATATGCATATTAAATTAAAAGACACGAAAATGCTTTATTATGTTAAATGATACTACATATATAGTATATGCAAAGTATTATATATATGTATATATGTGACTGGGACCCGTCTTGAAGTTGCTTTTGGGGTTCATTGTTATGGGGATAGGTTTCCAGAGGTTGGTGGGTTCAAACTTTTGATGCGGTGTTGATGTGGTAGTGTTAACATAAGCCTTCCTACTTAAAGACAAAAAGTTAAAATTAACTTTGTTTGGTGTGTTAAAACATAGCTGTCTGCAAAAGAATTGCACTGCTCCTAAACTATAGAGACATACCAGGTCATTTATCTCAGCTTCAGCGAATGACTTCCCGTCAATGAGCATACTCCAGACCACCTTAGTAATTTTCAAAGAAATACGCATAGCATAAGAAGGACTTTTATTTTTCTCTTTTTCCATTAATCGTAGTTGTGCGGCTTTTTGCAAAGCAGTCCTAAGGGAAGCTGATGCTGCCTTTCTGGACTTTTGGGCATTACCTAGCTCCTTTTTCAATCTTTGCACCTGAGAATACATCAAATCATAAAATCCAAAATAAAAACGGGCAGGAAAAGCCATACAGTAGAAACACACAGGACATCCCTCATATGATTAAACTTCTTTAAATATGATGGTCGTCTTCGGTGTCTTAGAAATTTCTACAGGAATCTGATTAATAGCTATAAAAACCTAGAATAGAATGCAGGACCAAAAAGATGATTAATAGGTACGCTTGAGAAATTTTTATGGTCAACTTGCTGAGGTTGGATTTTCTCAGTTCATTTTCTCAAATCGAGTTCAATAAAGAAGTGACTCAATTAACAAGGAACGGAGGGAGTATAATGTTATCGTCAAGCAAGCCAATTCCAACACATAATAAATAGACCGTATACCAGGCTTAGTTATTAAGACATTGCAATTAGCTCAGAACTTACCAATGTGGATTTTGCACAAGTTATCATCCAGAGTTCCATTTCCATTTCTGCATGTGGATCTCCAGTTATATCAGCCTGCAGAGACAAGTCTCTTATATCATCAAGGATTAACCTCTTCATCCTCTCTTTATGTTCGAGGTCAACTTTTGCCAGTTCCACCTCTTCAACACCATCAGGAACCACTTCATCAGCCTCCTCTTCAACATCATCTTCCTCATCAGTTGGATATGATAGACTACTTTTTCTTGGCCTGGATAATGAACTTAATACTTGAGTCCACAAATAAGTCTGAAATGCAGTTAATCTATGGACAAATGTGTATCTCATTTTTTAGCACGAAACTGGTTGACAAAGTAATCAATTTCCAAGTGGGAAAACTCTATCACTACAAGTAATAGATAATAGATTCCATTGGGAAAATTGTTCATCTGCCAAATCCCTAGTCCATAATAATATATGTAGTCATTATAGAGATTCAGAGAATGCATCAGTGCATGTGTCACATGTGCAATAATACATAATCCAACAAGTCCATACATTGTTGGTCCTGAAGTGATTAAGAAATAAGAAATACAACAATAACCTTTAGTAGATATCTGGTCAAGAGGAGTTATATTTTTTAGGAGGGAAAGAGGTATAAATCAACAAGAGGTGATCGTAATTTGAACTATGGATATCTGACCAGCACCAAAACAATGGAAAGTAACTTTTGGACAAAAATACATGCGTTTTAAATGAAAAGTACACAGGATGTCTCAACTTCTAAAGGTCAAGATTGTTCTTACTTAGGAAGTCGAGCAAAAAGAAGATTTGTTAATACATCAAGCATGACTTGGAATTGTCTGGACGTCATTGCAGCCGTTATATTGCAAGAATTGAATGTAAGCTCTTTCAAAGGTTTGACCTGTAAATTTTAAACATGAATTGTCATCAGAAAGTGAGATATGTTAATTTTAGCACTGGTAGGATGCATGATAATCCATTGCAGGTTAATTTATCACCTCAAACTTAAGTAAATACCTTCAAATCAGGAGTTCCACCTTTGTGCCTAGTGTAACGGAAGTACATATCACAGGGCATGAATACCCGTTCCAATAAAGCTCCAGTACGCTTTACTTTTGGCGAGCTTCTACGTATTCTAGGGAGCCATTGCAGTCCAGCCCCTGGGTCCACATCAGTTGGGGCTACATGAGCTTGCACTTCCTCCAACATCACCGAGAACTCCATACGATTCCATGTCAGTTCAGGCTGAGATTCAGGAGCTTGGATCTTTCCTTCAGTGAGAGCTTGTTCAATCATCTCATGTCCAACCTGGAGAACTGAGTGGAATGATCGAGCTAAAACACGCCCACTCACAGCAGCGAGCAAGAATCTACCCTGTCAAAATATTTTTTTTTTAAAGTTTGATAACAGATGTTACATTATCAACTATTGCCTCTTTGTGATTGATAGCTTATTAAATATGCATTGCTTCACTAATGGATCAAAGAGCTGCAGCTCAAAAGCTTAAACTTAAAAAATCGGTCCTACTTGTGAATATGATGAAAGTAAAATAAATTATTCAATTATTTTGTCAAGTCATAGCATGCTTCAAGCTGCATTACTATCTTGTTATTTCACTGTTAAATGACCAACCTAATGTTCACACCTCAACCATGGTAAATTTTGAATATAGAGCAACCACTACTTGAGAACACTTTTTGGAGCAAAAAGGATTAGAAATACTTGGCAATCATCAGAGTTCGAAATTCACATATGTGAAGTACATCACATATTGGTAATAGGGTCCTATTTAGGTCATGTACAATATGATTCAGGTCCTTTTTCGTCCTATTCTGGCGGAATGGTTGAAATTTAACGGTCAAGAACAAATATCAATTCTCATATATTGAAGACAAAAAGATCGATTTACACATATGTTGAGTAAATCGTTCGGGTCATCAAGCCTTGATGCACGGCGTGCAGCAGGGCAACAGGTGCTGAGGAGTCGTCGAGGGAGAGGAGCAGCGGCGCCTGGGTACGCCCAACGGGGGAGAGGGGACGGGGCGTCGGCCGTCGCCTGCCCAACCGGTCAGCGACGCGACGGCGGTGACAACGGCGCTGTATTTTGCCAGTGTGAAAGAGAAGGGAGATATGAGGCAAAGTCGAATACCCTAATTTGAGAGTTAGGGAGAGAAGGAGGGTATCTGTTGGCTTTCGGTTTCTGATTTGGGAGCGATTCGAGGGTGAAGAAGGACCATTCCAATCCATTGAGGGCAATTAAGTAATCAAACTAAATTATTTCCTTTAATTTTAAGTGGAGATAAATAAACCTACTCTCTTTGTTGGTTCAAATTAAAACATGAAAAAGAGTGTGGCCTGGAAAAATAAGCTTCTCGGCAAGTTGCTGGGTGAAACCAACATTGTGGACAGAACCCTCTCGGCGAGTCTTTGAGTTGCAACTCGCTGAAACCGACACGGAAGACAGAGGCATCCCAGTGAGTTGCCGAGTCGACTCGCCGACTTCTATAGATGTGGGATTTCACCTTTTTGTGACTTTTGGACTCATTTTCTACCCTTAGTATAAATACCCGATTTTAGGGTCCGAATTGCAACTTTGAATCATTTTGTAAACACACCAAAGATTCCATTGTGAGCACACTCTTCATCTTTGAAGATTTTAGTGTTTCATTTCTTGGTTGGTTTTTGTTGGGTTTGTTGAATATTTGCAAGAACAAGTCTTGGGCATATTTATGTTTCTTAAATCCACAAGATTTATATTATAGGAGGATGTTAGAAGATGATTTTTTATTCATCTAAGAAATTTTCTTGCAGTTATTGGGGGTATTATTCCAGCCTTATGTTGGTCTCTATGGCTCAAAGACTGAAAAAAAACTTTTAAGGTTCCACTGGAATTCTTTTAGAAAATATACCCCTCCCCGTCCCCCAAAAAAAAAAAAAAATTAAATAGCAGTGCAAGATCCTGTCTTTAAATTCTTGTCAATCCCATAAACCTAGAGCATGCAATCTTAAATTATTCTACTTATATTCTAGGTGCTTTCCAAGAAATAGCTTTAGGTATCTAACATATATTGTTATAGTCTCAGAACTTACATTAGCTTCTTCCGAGTGAAGATTGAATTGTGGCTCAATGACATTCACCATGAAATGGCGTGTGCCCTCCTCATCAGAGTCATCAAAGTTGTATTTTGCTGTAGACACCAACAAAGAAGCATATTAACTAGAAAAAATGGAATATTGGACATTTTCATATGTGAACTTTTTCATGCATGGAAGAAAAAAAAGGAGGCTGATGTATATATACTAGTGATTAACTCAGCATACAACAAAAACAGAATCCATTAACATGAGGATAGATATTGCAACTGACTATAAAATTCTAGCAAACAGAATTATGTCTTTAGGCCGTATGAGTAAGATGAACAAGATGGAGAGAGGGGAACAGGGGGAGCACTTTTAAGCTTACCAATGGCACTGGAGAAGGGATTTTCCACTGCCTCTGAGTTTGAAGGAGAGGCGAGAGATGCCGAAGCCTCCATGTTTTGGGATGACGTATTTGCACCATCAACAACAGAAGGAGAATTTTGGTTATCATTTTTCTGGATGTCAGGTCCATCACTGGCAATATTCCCCTCGTGCATTTTACTTTGGGCATATTGGCGAGAAGGAGAAGGCTTTGGAGCCTCAAAAGCCTTGGACAGCCCACCTACCCAAGACCAAACAGCATCTCTATTTTCAATAGTCCACAGAAGCTTCAGACCATAAACACATATCCGCTGACAATTGTCAGCGATAACTACATTATATCCATCATCATCACTGGGGTCAGATCTGGTATGGTCATCACTTTCATTTCCATGTTCAAACTCAGATCTTATATAACTCATCTCAAGATTTCTTTTACCTGCTTCTTGCCATTCCAGTAACCTAGAAGGATCAGCTTTTGGGTGCTGTCTGCGGATTGTGAAGCAACTAGATGACAACAAAAATCCATCATCTTGATGCCTTTCTGTAGTGTTCCTAGGAGAGCTGGTTTTTTCAGTCAGTGCCCTTTCTGTTGATGCTGACTGGGACTTTTTCCTTGTCATCTGAATTACTTTTTCCACAGTCGCACAATCCTCCTTATTTATGTAAGCTTTCGGCATGTAAAGATCAAGACCTTGATAGACAAGGTCAAGGGGGTCCCTGATGCATTCAAATGTAAAATTTTGCTTTCCCCTACCAAAGTAGAGTTCATATTGCACCTTTGTCATCTTAAATGTCAGTCCCTTTGCAGGGTCATCCTCATGTAAAGGAATATGTTTTATACACGTAGGGGTTGCCTCAACTCGAAACATAAATTCTGTGATTACCTTATCCAGCGACAGATTTCCTGATCTGGGAATCCTGGGGACCCCAAAGCGAGGCCATCTGGAAAAAGTCCGTAGTTTATGAGGAGGCAGATAATTTAAGTTCCAGAATTTGATAAGCCATGCTAGATCATGATGACCAAGATTAACTGTAGGTGAATCATACAATGCATTCTCTGATATCGATGGATTACAAGGAGCTCCATCACCACCAACCTCATCACTGGTTGAAGAGGGCTGTAACTGATCTGATGGAAGGGAAGGCCTGAGGGAGATATTCCATCTCATGGAAAGAGCAATGGATCTAAACGGATCAAAAACCTTTTCACGAAGAGTGCCTTCAATGGGAAGAGCAAATAGATAATGATTTAGCGGACTTCCAGATTCACAATCCCATTCCATTGTCACTTCAACGGTTAAAACTGGGGCTTCAAGGAAAGGTGCAGACAATCCAGACGAATGTTTCCAGGTGCAATTTTTCTGCAAGCTTTCTAAACTGCTAAGGAAAACCTTGAAATCCTTAATGGAAGCATAAATACAACCATCTGATTGCTGGATTTCAAGATAGCCTGACACGATATGAAGTTTATCCAAGTTTTCATAGGGATCAGTGGTTGCAAGAACATTCCAAATTGTCTCAGAAAAGTATAAAGTGTTCTTCCCATGGATATAGTTCCTCATTTCATCCCACCAAGGTAAGCTTTTTTCCTTTTTAGGGGGCTGGATCACAGGATTTGGATTCCTAATGCTTAAATTGGCTCTACGAAGAGCCACAGTAAAAGCATAGCTGATGTCAGTAAAAGATGGTTCATATCCAATACCAAAAGAAATTTCTCCCTTTTGGAAGTGTATTGGCAGATCACAAAAGGTTTTCATTGGTGGAGTTGTGCCAGTGGCTGAACGAAGGATGTCCACCTTCCTCCATCTTCCAATGTAGACTTCATGGTGAATTTGTGGCTGAAAACAAGTTGCCTGCAAAACAAAAAATAACATAAAAGTAAAGCAGTAATTTATTGCTTATGACCATAACTTACTAATAGAATATTCAGTATATTTTATATCAACATCCATGAACCTTCATACTGTTAGGATGTATATAGTTTGGAAGGAAATGAAATTAATGATTTGCACAGGAATTTTAAAAAAATGGGTCAGAATGAAATAAAGCCAAAATATCAGGTAATGTGAAACTGTAGCATAGAGCAGGTACATAAAAGGCATGGATACTATGTTATCAACCCTTTTACTTCTAGACTAGATGGGTGTGGATGCTTGTGAAACAAATGCTACTGTTACTAGGGCTCTGAATATTTCATTTAAGTCAAAAAATCAACCACGGTGGTCAATTGGATTGAAAATTTACAACTGCAAAACTTAAAGAGCTTAAATCAAATTACTAGCACTAAGCTCCACATAGCTACACAAGAGAGTAAAAGCACAACATTATATGGCAGACCTGTTGAGCTAGAATAAGACGTCCTTCGCATTGACCACCAGTGGCAGCAAGCAGTGGATATGTGTAGTTTCTTATCTGAGCAACGAGCGAACCTGTAAGCAAATTGATGCTGGCTCCATACAGCCTTGAAAATGGAATGTTGAGGGCACGACATACTGGATCAAGCTTCTGTAGAACTTCAATCATTCCGGCATCCCCACCTTCAATTTTTGACAGACTCAAATCTAAGTCAGTAGCAGAAATAGAGAAAAGAGAAGCTCGGGCTGTGCTAGGCCTGAAACCAGATTGGAATCCAGTTTTACATGCCCCAGATCCTTGTGACGGAACTAGGCCTTGACAGGCCCGATAATATGACCGGAATGACTGTTTATATATTTCCTCACGCAATTTCTGAATAGCTGAAGCATCACGAAGATCAATCTCTTCTTCATTAAAGTGAATCTTTCTTTCAAGAGAATCAGATGGTTCATCAGTAACATGACCTTGGCCCCTAGAAATAAGTTCATCAAGAAAATCTAACCTAACAGCTAATTCACGAGCTTCATTCTTCAAAAGCTGGTAATGCTCATCAAGCCATCCCTGTAGTGGTTCTTCCTCAATATCAGCAGTTAGTTTACGAATGGCAAACTTTATGGACCCAGTTCTGGTTGAACTGGGCTTTTTGGGTTTTGACGGCTCTTTCTTCTGAGTAAGTATGCATTTAGCTTTAGCAGAAGTCACAAGTTTCAAAACTCGAAGCATTTCTTCCAGAGAGTCATCAATTGCACGCAACTCCAATCTAAACGGCAGGCATATATGCACATCAAGGGCTTGAATTACCCAATCCCAGGTAGTTACAGTCTCAAATTTTGCATCTGATAAACTTCCCGAGGCATTGGGAATTCTTGATATCTGCATCCTACTGCTTCTAAAGACCCTAGCTTCATTTAGCTCAAGCATAAGTCCCTCAAGAAGCACTCCGATTCTAGCATTCTCCGAAAAGATGGATTGAACCTGGACAAAGGCTTCAACGCCATCTCCAACCTCAGCAGACATACTAAGCATTTCCACATCAATAGCGAAAATAGATTCACTTTTCTTCACTGGTTTTTCTAACTTTAAGGATCCCGATGACATGTTCGGCACCTTATCTTTTCTCATGTAAATACTCTCTGTGTCATCATGTCTTTGTGAGTTGTGATTTTGTGCCAGTGACTTCAAGTGTAACCCCAGTTCAACCAGTGCAATATGCACATCCGGTTCCCACCTTAAAGAGATATCTGTGGCACTGAAGAGAGAGCAGACTTGAATTTCTTTAAGTCCACCAGTCCGCCGGACAAGCTTTGCATTTTGCATGTCAAGCAAGATAACTTTTGCTCCAGGATCATTAACTTCAGGATATTCCTGATAGATAGATTTAGCTCTTTCAAGCTCCAGTTGTATAGATTTTTTCTCTTTGTTCATGGAAACATTGAAGTGATAAATATCAAGTGATACAGAATATTTCAACTTTTTATATTCTTTTGAAATTGTAGACATTATATGTGCAGTCCGTGGGCTCCCATCTGCTGAGTTACTGATTAATACTCTACCACCCTGGGATCCATAATTTACACGCTTAGGATCAGGAGTGACCATGTCCTCCAAGCTTGCATCTGCACTGATATTCAGAGAGCACCTTTCAAGACTTAGTCTTAAGAGTTGAATCCCTTTTCCAGATGGCTTGGATGATCTCACTTCTTTGCTTTGTGTTGGTTTCTTACTGGATTTAGATAATCTTTTCGCCAAGTCCTTGAACGAAAGAGCAGTAGATATCAGTGACTCAAGACGCCTGAAGGTCAAGTAAACACCCATGCCACTAACATCAGCACCAAGAACCATCTTACTATTCAAACCATCTGATGAATCCATATCTTTCTTGCCCAAGTCCAAGCTGATCTTAGCAATGTGCATCAGTGACCCTGTATTTGTTTCCACACCGAACAAGGTTTCTTTCAAGCATTCTTGATACTCATCAGACATGTGTAAGTTTAGTTCCCCTAGTTCCATATGCAATGTTGCACCCGTGCTAGATATGTTATTAGCAAATATGTGTGAAGATTGTGAGCAGCCCTGGCAGTTTCAACAAGACATTGTTAGGACAAAGTTGCAGTTATAATAACGGGAAGCAGCATGTCGGAAATTATTTGAAAACAAGAAACCAAAATTTAAATATCACCATAATCCCACATTCCCATAAAAACAAAAATCTACATGTCCCTACCTAATGCTGCAATGTTATGGTTCTCAGCAACAAACACGGATAATAATTGGGTTGATAGTATTTTATGCCCCCATCTTTCTGGATATTCTAGAAAGGTTAGAGTCCAAAATTGGTCCCTTACATATGCCCAATAAACTTTTTAGTCTCACACTATCCTAGACAATATGTTGTTGTCCATATTTTATGGATTCATCAAATATTAACGGTCAATTGCATTTTAACCTGATTAATGAGTCAGTGTATAGGACCAATCAGGTTTTTTGTACAAATGTGTTTGACCAATTTTGGCCTTTCGTTTGATTCACTCATAATCCGTTCAAAGCGCGGTTGACCATTAATTTTTTACAAAACCGATAAATATAGACCAAAACATATTGTTTAGGACCATAAGCTAAAACACTTAATGTGCAATACCAAAAAGTATCTTTGGCCTTCAGTCTTCTAGAAAATGTCTCGACTTCCATTTTTTATAAATGTCCCCAACTTTCGACGTTTTGCATAAAATGCCCCACCATACTAAATTCAATGATGGAAAGTTTATTCATCTCGTCCGAGTTATGGTGGAAACTTTTCCCGCCTTAACATATACTCTATCCGTCCCATAAAAATATGTGCATTTGTAATGATACAGGAATTAATGCGCAATTGGTAAACTAAGAGAGATGAAGAGAAGGAGAGTTAAAATACTGTTAGTTAGTGGGATCCACATTATTGTTAGTGTTTAATGAGTTGCAATAGTTGGCCGTAGTGGTAAACGTTGTAAATAACTTGATGTATAGGTAATGAGTTGGGGCCAATTTTCCATAAATGGAAATGCCCATATTTTTATGGGACAGACGGAAATGGAAAGTGCACACATTTTTATGGGACGGAGGGAGTAAACGATGTCGTTTTAGCTAATATAAGAACGATTAATAGTTTTTGTGTCCACAACTTTAAGCGTATTCTAAAAAATGTCCTCAATTATTGCTTTTTCTTCGAAGTTGAGGACATTTTCTAGAATACACTAACAATCGGGAACTCAAAACACTGTTAGCCCATTCATTTTTTTTTTCTAAAGCAATGATTCATGTGTTGAAGTGTAAAAAAAGAAAATTTTATCTCAAACACAGGATGTCTTGGGGACCCCTACATGAGTCAAAAGGTGACATGCAACAGTGCCCAACAGCTGAGGTATTTGATATACAACTCTCTTAAGTTGGCATTTGCCGAAACTATAGTAAGCTACGGTGATAACTTAAGGACAAGCATAGCCTAGCTTGCTTACCCTTTAATATTTCAATAATACTCCCGCCGTCCCAAGGAAGATGACCCCTTCCTTGGGTGGCACGGAATTTTATACTAACTTTATTTTGTGTAAATGGAGAGAATAAAGTAAGAGAGATGGAATAAAATAGAGAAAAAGGTGTTTTTAGTTTTAGTAATGGGTCATCTTGGTCAGACAAACCAAAAAGGAAAATGTCATCTTTAGTGGGACGGAGGGAGTATATTGTATTGATGCTTCTGATGTACTCCCTCCGTCCCACATTTGTAGTAACATTTAGTTATGGCACGGGTTTTAAGGAATTGGTGGAGTGTGTAATTAATGAAGTGAGATGTGGAGTGTGTAATAAATGAAATGAGATGGTGGAGTGAGATGATGGAGTGTGTAATAAATGAAGTGAGTTGGTTGAAGGTGGGTCCCTCTTTGACTTTTTGGTTTTTTATTTTTGTTTTGATTTATTTTAATATAAATAATGACATTTGGGTGTAATTTTAGTGAATAATGGGGTAAAATTTTATGTGCAAATATGATAAATTCTAAATGTTACTCCAAATGTGAGACGGACTTTTATGGCAAAATGTTACTACAAATTTGGGACGGAGGGAGTAGTTTGGAATATTTCCTGTTTAAGAAAGGGCAACATTTATTTATTGCTAAAAAATTCTTCTTTCTTTATCTTGTTCACTATTGTTGTTCAATCTACTAGTGTATACATATTTAACACGCTTGCACGCCGCACACATAAAAGTAAGACAAGAAATTTACACAAACATTTGCACATAGATAAATGCGTATATAGGACGGGATGCGGGATAAAGATACATTGGAAGAGGTAGTGGCAACAGATGAAAAGAGGCATGTTCACAAATAAAACGATGTAAGGAGGAATGTGAGTGGGTCTTGTTTCAATCTAAAGGAAATTAGGTCATTTAGATGCTACACTATCAGGGTAGAGGTTGCATGACACTAAATTTCAAGTTAAGACTAGTTTATATGCTAAATTATCAAGTAGAGATAAAGGCAACACGATAATGCAAGTAATACAAATAATTTTGTCACGTGCAAGCAAGTTGGCTATTTTGTCGAACACAAACAATTGATCACCTAACAAAAAACTAGGAAGGCCGACCAACTTACATGCAACCGTGGAAAAATCATAGAACATATACAAGATGCTCAAATTTTGCTTCACATCATTCATTTTGCATCAGTAGCAAAAATACGTGATTAAAAAACAAATCAGAACAAAACGATGAACCAAGAAAGAAAACTGAAAATATAGTACTCTCTCCATCCTAATAAAGTTGAGGCGTTTTGGGCACGAGATTTAAGAAATTGATGTTTAAAGATTAAAGTGGAAAGAGAATAAAATTTTGGGCAAAAATGGAAACGACTCAACTACCATGGGACGGCCTGAAAAGGAATGCGACTCAACTATCTTGCAACTATCTTAGGACGGAGGGAGTACTAGATTATGAAAAATAGCAGGACCAAAAGAGCTGCTCATGGATAAAAGCAAAAACTCATGATAGGAATATAGGCATGAGTAGTTCATCATGGGGTAGGTGCTTACATGGTACAGTGGACACCCGCTCAAGTTATAAAGCACAACAGTCATCTCCGGAGCTGACAGAGTGCATGTCCACATAATTGTTTTCTGTCCAGATGAATGTGATTTCTCTTTGGCGGGGCTTTTTTCTAGTACTTCCTTTTTTTGCTTCTTCGGAAGACTGATGGACATCCATGGCTCTAACCTGTTCAAAAGTAAGTTGCACTGTGTGCCTCCAAGCTTAACATCAATTTCAGATCTGATAGGGCTGTTAGGCTGCAGCAGACAGCACAAATCAACAGAATGATGAGAAGCAAAAGAAAAATATCTTTTCAAAAGACATTAAAGAAATGAATAAGGGATTAACATTATTGTGCAGATAATATTTCCAAGATGTCAACAAACCACTCAATGTGTAATGTAAGAAAGAAGTGTCATGCTACCAGTTAACTCTAGTATTCAATGTTTATGCAATAATTGTTAGAGGTGTTAAGATGATGTACGCTGGAAGACAGAGAAATATTCAGTCAAGTGTTTATATAATAATTGAGTGATATCCTTCAAAGAATACCACGGAAATACTGTCAAAATGACAACTCGATAATCTAACTCATTCCTTCAAAACCTCAAGGGTTTATATAGATCCTTTCATCAACTATTGATTAACTAATAATTAAAAGCAATAAAATGGGTAATTGCTGATTCGGTTGTTGTTCAGCCTTCCTTCTTCCATCTTTATTTATTCTTTCATGCCCTTTCCCATCCCCACCTTTACTACTCTTTTATTATGATAGATCATGGACGGCCTCTCTAATAATTGCCACGTTGTGATGAGTATCAATGATTGAGTAAGATTATAGTATAACATCATACTCAGCTTTGATTGGAACAAAGAAACCGGTCTCTGGAACTAATATAATTATGAAATATCTAATTTTCTTCAAGCATATACATTTGCCCACATGCTTCATGCCACTGCTGTTCAGTGAAGCTCTTTTAGGATAAGCATTTTGACAACGGATATTTCTTAGATCTTTATATACAGACTACAGTAGAGAGTTCTTGTCTTAGTTGACTAATGCTTCAGACACTTCATGAGTAATAAATTGATTTTAGTAGGATTCCTCAGATTTTTTTTTTAAGTGAGATATCTAGAGCTAGATAAAATTAAGGTATGTTTTATTCAAGACTTGAGTTTAGTGAATAAATTGAAGATTTGAATTTCTGCTCGATCATACAAATAGAAGTTACCCTGAATTGCATTTCTCTTTAGTATCTTCAGTGATACTCTCAGACTTCTGGGAGTATAAAAGTAAATTTTCTCTTTGGAATCTACTTTGCATGTGCCTAAAGAGTGCCTCCAAGCTTAATCATACATGTCTTATTTGTTCAATGGTACTTCATCATACATAGATTAATCGAGTATTGTAAAGCAAATATCTAAAATGCATTCAGTTTGACAAGACAGATGATAGCCTGCAGTTTGAGAATGATCATACCAGTAGTGGTATGTAGGCAGAGGAAACAACATCAAGTTTCAGTATTTCCACAATAGAGATGCCAGTTTCTCTAAGCAGCTATGATAAGTAGATCATGTCAGTATAAAGAGGAGATATATTATAGAAATTCAGGGGTGGAAGTCGTATGCACTTACATATATCTCACTGAATTCCATCTGAACATCAAGTCTCACACTTTCCCCCAGATCTTCCACAGATTGAGATTTCATGCACTTCAAATGGATTCCCCTAATGCTATTCTCAACCAAAAGCCCGTAACATCGATGTCCAATCTTTACATCAAGTTTAGGCAGAGTGAAGGTGGCCTATTAAAAAAATCACCCATGCATCAATTACTCATTCAACATTATCTAAAGAAGCCTACCATTCGAAGAACATGACCCCGCGTCTCAAGAAAAATTGAAGAAAACATTTTTTAACTAAGAGACCCTTGATAAAGCTAACGGTTTATCATCAGTTTCCCAATGATGGTCCAGTATAGCTTATGTAAGAATAAACAAAAATAGTATTTCCACTCTTCAGAAATGTAAGCTTGATATAATAGAGAATATTGTGCAAGGAACAATGACAAGGAAAACATTATCAAAGCAGTTGAAAAGTAAACCTTTTCAGGTATTGTGGAGCTGTACTTGCATACAGCAGGAACTTTTTCGCCCGGTTGTGTTTCATCAGATCCAGATTCGTTGTTCACTTGTGCAACTTCTTGGGGCAGGTCAGGCACTGTGTCAGCCAAATTCTTTTCCTTGGGCAGCAAATCCTCATTTAAATTTACTCGGACTTCCCCACTAGTAATATCCAAATTCTTAATAAGTACCCCTGCTTCCCTGCACCAACAGATAAAAGAGAGTTTGAATTTTTATTATATTCAGTTACAAATTCCAATCCAACAAAATTTCCATGCAGACCACCTTTCTGTATTTGGAACTGTGAAATATATTAATGTCATCATTGTGAGTACTCAGTAAAAAAGGACTGTTTCCGCCACGTAAAAGAGTTTAAAAAAATTAAATAAGTAATGAAAATCAAGAAAGAACACGTCATGCTATTAAGCAAAAACCACAAAAACATAAGAAAATTAAATGACACGCCCTAAACTGACACAGAAACTGGAAAGGTGATTGGTCAAAAAATGAATATATATTTCATTCCGTTCTTCATTTCGTAGACATACCAAGTGTAAATCGATATAGTTAAGGTCATTGGCATACGAAATACTAGATTGCTGAAATAGAAACTACTCTAAGAGGTCCACAGGAAATGCAGACCTACTATTCCAAAGATGTTCGATATGAAGTAAATAAGACAGTGGAAATTGTGAACAATAGCCACTTTGCATAGGAAAGCCACAACTGTATAACATGTATATTCCGTCCACTTTTATAGTGATTTAAGTGAATAGAGAAATTTACACTTTTAGTTAAAAGATTAATTTTATATTGACTTATGGAATTTCTATTTACCAACAAATCAGAAAAAATGAAATTACGAATTGATATTATAATTTAGTTTCTCAACCATGTTCAATATTATAACAGATTCATTTGTAAGAGACCTCTAGATTCGAGCTTTCATTTCATTCTTCATGTGACCTTCACTTCTCAATGAACTAGCTTCAAGAAATCCAATGAAACAATCACCCACCTAATCCATCTAAAATTCTTAGTGATTCTGGCTGTCAAATACAACAATGACTCATCCTGATTCTGGCCATGGAAATCTAGGTTGTGCACAATTTTGCATCATCCTCTTGCCCCAAACTCGACATACTATTGCTCAACTGCTGGCAAGAAAGAATAGGATGGCAGAGACGACGGTGTGGTGGCAGGGAGCCCAGAGACGAAGTGAGTCACGATGAGACGCGAGGTGCAAGGAGCTTCAATCTTTTGTAGTAGTAATTTTTCAATAATACAGAAGCTTATTTTGGAAAGATTGGCTATAAATCATACTCCTTCCGTCCCAACTAAGTTGAGGCATTTCTTTTGGGCACGGAGATTAAGAAATTGTGTAAATGGGTTAAATGAAGATAAGATAAAATAGGAGAGGGAATTAAGTAGGAAAGATAAGAGAGAGTAAAGTAGGAGAATGATTTCAGTAAGAGTGATAAAATGTTTTGTTTTCCACGAGCCGATGAAAACACTTTGAAAAACATAGCAAACCTACTAAGTTTCGACACTTGAATCCTTGACTTTAAGTAGGCAAAGTCCTGAACCCAAACTCAGGTTGCTAGTAATTTCTATCACAAAAAAAGGCCTTCAAATCTTTGTTGTATGAGGTTTACCAGGCAATTCTGAACTTAACTTTATCACAGTCCTTCTTTAAAGATTTCTCTGTCATCAAAGATTCTCCTATTCCTTTCTAACCACTGTAACAACTACACAGTCTACACTTGGCCTCTTATATAGATCAAACTCCCGAGATTAGACAAAGATAAATAATTGATCAAGCGTGGCAGAATCCACTCTATGCCTATTGAATTATCTTTGTGTAAAGCATCACAAGTGAGCAGCTTCCTGCTTCCCCAAAACCAATAGCCACGAAAAGACCTAAACTTTTTGAGGCTTGGATATTTCCAGATTGCTTATAAGAAAGGGAAATGGAAAAATAGAATCCACAGATAGAACAGTTCCAAACTTGCAAGTAACATACCAGATGGATCCAAAACCCATCCCTTAGCACACTTGCATCATCCAAATCCTCTATAAGATGAACCCCTTCCAAAAGGTTAAGCAAAAAGCACAATCTTGCAATTTCCAAAATCTTCAAGATCAATGAAATAGATGCAAATCTCAAGAAGTAAAAGAGCAGGGAAGGGAATCAGAATCATGGAGACAAAGGAAGCAATGGGTTTATGATGGAATGAAGAAATACGATGGAACAGCGAAGATAACAACTTGTTTGATACCAATGTAAGGTTATTCAACTCCCTTTTAACCTCTTTCTTAAATCTAATTGTCAACTCTTTCCACAAGTAAAATATCAAGAGATTGTTTGATACTGGCTGCACCATCCTGTGGTGCATTGCTCTTGTTGCTGAAAAGGATTTGCTGATAAGTTATAATCTTCCTATTCAGCACATTCTGTCCGGCAATCAGCACATTACTTCCCCATATCACTAAAAATGTGATCAATCAAAGTCTCACTGATATGATAGTTGTGTTCCCAAGATTCCTCAGGATGCCATAACAGAAAAAACAAAACCTAAAGATTTCTAAAAGAAGCTTCACAGTTATGATGCATCACCTGTATTTAGTATATTTAATATAAATGGATAACATAGCACCACTTCTATGTAATTTGTTCAGAGTGTAAAGGCAAAAAAGTGGAGAGGGTCAAATATTATTTTTCTGCACTAATATCTCTTACCAAATTGGAAACGTAAATTTAAGGAATTCAAGACAAACACAAAAAATTGTCTGGTACTTTTAGTTTTATTCCTCTGGCCTTGTAAACTAACTTAAGAGACTAGCCTGTTCTCCAATATTAAAGAGAAGGATCCTCTGTGTTTGTCTTCAAAGAGGATGAGTACAAATAGATATTCATTGATCATTTTTGTACGGCTACCTCAAGCTAGGTGCAGTTTGTTGCGAGTGTAGAGTTCAAAAGGGGAAGGAGATGAACAAAAGAAGATGCCCAGCAGCACATGCATGACAAGCAATCCCAAACACACAAAAAAAAAAAAAAAACATGCATATTCATCATGATACAGAAAACTATTCTAATTACAAAAGAAGATCGCTAAAAAAGTGCAGTGAAGCTAAAATTAGAAAATACCAAAAACATTAGCATGTAGAAGACGTGGTTATATCCACCAGAAAGTTTCCAATAATCATTCGGAAGCAGTCAAGAAACAAGACGGACCTGTTATGGCCCAACTCACACAGGAGAGAGAATTCTTCACAGCTGAAAGGAGCACAAACCCCATCCATCAACTGGTTAGCAGAGGAAGATTCACCAGAGACCACTGTCTGGTCAGATGCCACACGTGATTCACCAAGGTGAACAGTAATGGGAAAAAGCAGTAGCTTTACAAACAACCCTGCCTCAGATCCACCATCTTTAGATATGTCAACTCGCAGTTCTTTAATATCCAAAGTAGCTTTTGGTGTCTGCAATATCAAGTATAGAGTTTAAGGTAGTTGGGTGTGGTGAGTATCGAGTAATGCTAGAAACTGTCTCGATACCATATAAACGTATAACACAAACTTCTGAATATCCTAGAAAACAGCAGATGGTGACAAGCATATAGCATTGATTTTATTCCAGAACAATCAATCATCCATGTATCTTAGCTTCCCCAAGCAAACATCAAAATATCTATACACTTTACATATGTCCCAATTTTAGTAAAGTTTCAAGCCAGCATACTGTTCACAGAATGTGAGAAGCAGATGATATGCTTCCAGAAGAAATCTATGAATTTGTTGTGAATCATACAAAATTGGTTCATTCTTTTTGCTCTGATACATAGTAAGACCTTTGTTTGGGTCAGAATCCTACTAAGGGGTCCACTAGAGATCAGAAATTGTTGAAGACACAACAAATTCTTTCCTTTGTTCTTCCAGTTGAACAGAAAATAAAGAACTAGTTAATATATTCAAGATAATCAATATATTTACAAAATACTCTTATTTCACCACTTCCGGGTTTTATAGGGTTTTGGAGGAAACAGATTGTTTTTTTGTATTCCTTCTTTTTTATTTTTTGAGAGAAGAACAAACTTTATTTATGATAGAACAAGCATTAAAAGGGACCAGATTTTATAACAGTGGACAGTTTAAACCAAAGATACATCTCTGGTCTTTAACTAAATCTAACACTAGGAATCTTTAAATTATTCATGATAAGAGAATAGAGATCCATCATCTAGCCGGAGCTTTTTCTTTTTTCCACATAAGAGAAAAGCAAACTTCATAACTGAAGATAAAAGGGCAGCACAGACATCATCCAATCTAGAAAATACAACATCACTCTCCAAATAATCATATACTACTTGGTATCTTTAAGGTTAAAACTAAACAGGATTTGATACCCACCAAACTAAGGAACAAGCACAAACACTGGAATAATGACTGACCATAAGACTTATAATCTTACTGCTAACAAAAAATCTAAAATGAACCTAAAGTTAATATGTCCCGAGCATCTGGTAAGCATACCTACCACTCCTCAACGATTCTTGGATTCCTTTCAACATATTGGTCAACACAAAGTCGGGACTAATCGGAAAGGAAGCGAGTTTGCATTGCCAAACTTTACCATTTTTCAATAGCTTAACCAAAGTATAATTTCCTATTCTGTGTGAATCATTATCTTGCGTGCAAGCTATTTTATAAGGCTTGAGTTTGTCTGGATCATTACATTTTATTTATCTTTAGGTAATTCTCAGATATCAATGCTAACAAAAATATAAAGAGTTCCTATCCTACTAAAGGTTGTTCTTGCATAATCTCAGTTTGTGGTTTTTACTATCCCATTGACCACCATCTCCATCATCTTTGACCTGAATACAAGTGTATTGTGAGTTCAAATTATGTTTGATGTGGATAGCTTCTTCGCCAAGGTGAAAAAACAAGGATATAAGGAATTAGGTTTGAGGCAAGGACAAAAGGACAATTTCATCTTTTGACTACTATTGATATTAATTTCTAAGAATCTTTTCATGCACAGAGAAAAAGAAGCAGTATTCGCATGTTTCTGGAAAAAATAAATGGTGACGCAAAACTCAGACTAAGTGGAAATAGTAATTTAAACTGGACTCCACTTACCTTCAATACCAAATCGGAAATATAAACCGACAAAAACCTTGCCATGTTAACCAAAACCATCCACTTCCCACGACCTGAGCTGCGAGATTTCCTTGATCTGGCTTTCTGAGGACTTTTCTTTGAAGATCTAATGACAATTTCTAAATCACATATTAACACCTGCAGTTTTGGATCTCTTGATATGAAGCCTACCCCAAGTTTAACCAAGGATTGCCGTAAGCTGAGTCTGATCTCACCAACAGAGATAGATTCAACAGCACCCTGTAGTCATCAGATCCACCAAATATGTAAAAATACAATGTTTGCATGAACTGTTCATGCTAATTGCTAAGTGTGACAATAATATTTTCCTAAAATCGGAGATTTCTTTTCTGAGATTAATCAGGATACTTTTCTGAGATTAATCAGGATAAGATTTCTAAGTATGTATGGCTAGGACCATCAGCTCTTGCTTTACATGTCAAAAGGATATAAGCACTTTGATCTGTTGCCCTTTACAAAGCTTCGAAGTAGGCTAGCATGTTCGGAAAATAAATACCTTATTGAATTTCAGAACAACATCTCTCAAACATTTCCATCCACCGATCCGAAATCCAATTGAAGCTCCCATAACTCGACTTAATATCCATGCCAGCAACCTGGAAGCAAACCTGGAAGAAGGATCATCATTATTCGTTAAACAGATCCTTTGAGTCATGAGCAATTACTGATAGATTAATAAACAGAAATTTCAAAAGGGGTTTCTTGCCCATATGCACAACAGAAAGAGCGAAAAGACAAAATAAAGATTATGTTCATGAAATCAAAATAGGCAGCAAAAGTCTAAAAGCAAAATGGATAGCGATGCAAATTATTCCAAAATGTTTAACTTTCCACAATGCAAATTATTCTGCGATATTCGACAATGTTTATTTTCCCCATTATAGACCTCCAAAAAAAGTTTATCTAGTGTCAAGAACTTATTTAAATTATTGTTTCTTTTATAAGAAACTAAAATTTTATCAAGCAATCTATGTGTTTAAGTCATTACAACAGCTTCTAAAAACTTATATCAAGAATTATTACAGCAAACCTCACATATTTGATGGAGCAAATGCTTATGATTCAACAATGAGACTTTACAGATGTGAGCTTCTCATAAGGTACATGAAATGCAGAAGATAACTTTGTGCTGAGTCAAATAAAATGTTTGTAAAGGTGGGTTGATGATATATTTGCTCTTTATTTCCACTGATTTGGCAAGTATTCTGGGCCAAAGTAGCCAGATTAAGTTGTAGTGAATTTGGACGACCAGATACATGAAGTTCTCAACACCTCTCATGAACGAAAGTAATCAAGTTGAGTGAAAAATAAAAAGAAGTTGAGACAAATCCATAAGAACTGACAGTGGTCAGAGCTTGAGACAAAAGCTTATTCTAAATATCAATATCTCTGGGATGAGCAGATTTGATGCATAAACCACCTTCCCTTGAGACTATTTCTGTTCAAAGGTCTCAACATGGATTAAGGGCATATGTATTTCTTGATATAGGACTCAACGGGTTCTGAAACGACTCCATTAAATAAAAACAGAGTCACCATAGATCTTACGCCATGCCCACCATAAAACTCATTACATTTATTTGAAGGTTCTTCCCCAAGCGCCTACAACTTACCAGAAATAACATAGAAAAAGAATAGGCCAAAAGGTACCCATAAAATGGTATGGTACATTCTTCAATGAATAATTTTCATTTCTGCATGTTACTACAATTAGTTGATGACATAGATATATGAAAGTTAACTAATAAAAAGTTTTATGCCAATAGGTTTTGCATTCCAAGCATTTAAGCTCCACCTTCAGGATCCAATGCGAAGACACAAGGGACAAGTCATAAGGCATACTAGAAGTGAACCTGAGAGTCAAAAATTTTATAGCAGATAATATGTCCAGTTGCTACAAAATTATGTTGCGCACAGGTTCAGCTAAAACGACTACCACTTCATCCCACAGAACCGAGACACAAAATGAAAAATCGAACTAAGGTGATATCAGCACGGAATTCATGTTTATTTTAGTTCGCTAAAAAGTTGGAAAACAAAGGCACAGCAAGCGAAACTCGATATCCCCTAATTCAACAACACGAATCTCATTGCTCGAATCGCAAAAGGGAATTAGCTTAGTTTCAACGTGATCATCAACGACATCGAGAGAGGTGATAAATAAAAAAATGAGAAGTGGCAGCGTACATGAATACAATCCATAGTAGGACGGAGACGACGAGGAATCCGGATAGGAACTTGGCCGGAGAGGCCTCCATTTATCCCAATCGAATTCGGCCGCGGATCCTCCCCAATTTGTGGCCTACGCAGCCGCGGTGCATGCCTTCATATGTGTACCGAATCGGAAACGATTGCGAGAGCAGTAGCTGAAGGATCAAGCATTTAATTTGGCGGAATAATATCAAAGTCTAGGGAGATAGAAGGTGGGGGAGAGATGTGGGGAGCACTGACCGTAGGAGAGAGAAAATGAAAAAACATTTTATATTATAGTAATGGGGAAGTGGTGCAGGAAGGATTCGATCCGCGAAGTATGGTCTGAATAATGATGGACAGGTAAAACTAGAGAGTACAGGAGGAGAACAATGAGCTCGGATCCAATACGGATGGATGTACGGCAAGCTACTCCTTCTTCATTTTGATTTGGGTCTACCAGATAGTTATATAATCCATCAGTATCCATAAAAAATAGGTCTATAAACGGATCACATGAGTTTTAATAAGAAATTGTAAAATAAAAGAATGGATGAAGTATATGGAAAAAAAATAAAAGAATGGATAAAGTATATTAGAGAGGAAAAAATGTAAGTATTAAAGATAAACTTTGAGTACGACTATTTTTATGGATATCCCAAGATAAAATATTTTTATAAACAAAGGGATATGGTAGTATCCATTTTAATATGCAGCCAAATTAGTCTATATCTATATCCATGGACAATGTGATTAGGGCCATCAGTATGGATATTTGTGGATATCCGATTTGAAATTTTGGGTATTCGAACTTGAAAATACTGATTTTTCATACTCGATATTTGAACCTGATTCTATTTTGGATACCTGGATATCAAATTCGGATATCCAGTCCCAAATTATTAGTATCTAATAGTACTTGATAAAATAAATTCCAACTAAGATTACAAATTTCCAACTTGTTATAAAGTTAAATTTCAAAATATGTCTACTAATTACACAACATTCAAGGCCAAAATGTATCATAAGAATTAATCTTACCAATAAGTGTTCAATTAAATTTCATATATACATACACATGTTTACATTAATCATTGGGAGTGAGGCTATACGTATTTTGCCAAATTTATTGTAACTGTGATTTCAAATAAAATTGAATTAAAAATTAATTGGTCAAAATTGGATAATATTCGATGCAGGATCGAGTAATCAATTACTCAAGAAAATATGAAATTATCCTACCTGAATAAGTACCCAATATTCAAAAAATACCTGAAAAAAATATGGTCAAATCAGGAATACTCAATACCTGATATCCCAATTGACAACTCTAAATGTGATGTACAATTAACACATATTACCCGTCTTAAGTAAATAGAGACTTTCGAACGGACATGAATTTTAATAAAAAACATTACTCCCTCACTCCTGAAAATATGAAATATATTTCCTTATTAGTCCATTATTGAAAAAGATGAGTTTTATAATTTTAGAATAATTAAACAACACATTACTCATATACATCGCTTTATTTACAACTTATATCATTACATTGTACTACTAAAGACGTGGTGCCCCACTCTCGACTAACACTACCATTTTTTTCTCTTTCTTTTTCAATTAAGCTGCGTCGAACCAAATGTTCGTACTTTTCAAGGACGGAGAGGATAATAAGTATGAGAGATAAAAATAAAAATGGTATCGAATCAAAGTATTGTTAACAGAAAATATTTCCACCAAAAAACTGAATTAAAAATAAAACTCAATTTGGATAATTGTATAAAACCATATAGTATCTTTTATCTTGCATAAACATAGAAGAAAATATAACACATGAATGAACCAAGTTATTTACGTTTATCATTTGATTCATATACTATAAACATATCAACTTCCCTAAAAAATTCCCCAAAAAGCAAAAAATAGAGATTTGAGCACGAGTTTGAACAATGAAACATTGCTCAGCAAATGTCGACAACAACAACAGCAAAAAAACCTTCCTATCTTCCCCTAATAAATAAATAAAACAGTGATTTATTTTTTAATATTATAAAACTTGCGCAAACAACATCATGGGGATGTAGCTCAGATGGTAGAGCGCTCGCTTAGCATGCGAGAGGTACGGGGATCGATACCCCGCATCTCCACAATTTTTATAAGGGTTTAGCCTTATCCTTCTAAGTATTTTTTACAAAAAGTTCAATTCATACATTCATATTTCTACTATTAATTTGATTAAATCCAGCTCATTTAGTTAAATTCATACATTTATATTTCTACTATTAATTTGTCTCAAATCCTGCTCATTTAATTTAGATGCTCGTAAGCCCATCTCCAACCATTTATGCCAAATTCAAACCTATTTTTGAGTATATGTCACACCAAAAAGTAGTTTTATTCCAACCATTTACACCATCTTTAAGTTTACACCATTTTTGAGTATCTATTTAACAAAATTTTGGAGTAAACACCATATTTGGTGTTATTCCATCCAAAAAATGGTTTGAGTTTGGTGTATGGTTGGAGAAATTATCTACACCAAAAATGAGTTTTAGTGTACGGTTGAAGATGGTCTAAGGTTTGGCGGTGAGAAAATTCAATATTTATTAAATTAAATCAATATATTTTTATTTATTTGCATTTAGTTCTACTAATTAATTATTTTGGTTTTAGTTTTTCTCTTATTTTATTCAATTTCATTGTTTTGAAATTTGTAAGTCCTAAATTAGTGTCTCAAAATTTTATACTTTGTAAGTTAGTTTTTGGGTGGAAAGCACATTTCCAAAATTTTTATTCTTTTAACGTTATAAAAAAAGTATTATTAGTCAAAAAACATTGCAACATTAAGATTTGGCGACGGTAGATATTTTATGTTATTATTTATACAATATCAGTACATTATAACAAAATTATACTCATTTTCACATGGTGTTTTTTTCAAACCCAAGGTGAAAATTATCCTATCCGAATACATACCTAATATTCGAAATATCTCGAAAAAAATGTGAGGTAATTTAACAAAAATAAAATCCAAAAGCATGACATTACAAATTGATATAATTAGCGAATTGAATCAATTATAGGGCAGTGAGGAACAAATTGAGATAATTAACCAATTGAATTAATTATAGGGCAGGGAGGGGAGGATCACCTATGGTTTTTCCTATACCATCTCATACTCCACCTCTAAGACTATGTTTATCGGTGGGGTGGTCGACCGCCACCTCACCCCACATTTAAAAAAAAAAAATGAAATAAAATGCATTTTCACTACCAGACCGCGGTCTCTCTCATGTCAAAAGCCAACCAGGCGGTCTCCATTCATCATCCAATGAGATTGTGTCAAATGGTACAATCTCATTGGTTGATATATATATACTTTTAAATTAATATATCTTTAATATAAAATATTATAAAATTATAAAAATTATATCAAAATTCATAATTTTTCTTACTCTATAAATAGAGACCACATTTGCTATAGTTTGCACACAAAAAAAATATCTCTTTCCTCCTCCTATAATCTTCTTGTTTGATAAAATTTCATATTTTTAAGCTTACTTTGTTGCTAACTATGGATGATGATGAGAATAATATATTCTCCGATTCCCCAAATTTCTATCCTTCCCAAAACTACAACCCTTCCCAAAATTTTAATCCTTCTCAAGATTATTTCCCTAGTTTTGATGATTTTCCAAATTCTGATCAATTCCAAAATTCATTTCAAAACCAACATTCAAGCCAAGTCATATCACCAACCAACTTGAGTGCTTCAAACACTCCACATGATTGGAGTGAGCAAGAAGACATGTCATTAATGTCTGCTTATTGTTTCGTGAGCAGGGATGCAGTTGTTGGCACCAACCAAACTAATGCCCATCTATGGCAAAAGGTTCTTGATCAATATGAGGAAACAAGAAAAGAAAATCCAGGAATGGGCCAACAAAGAAGTTTAGAGTCATTGAGACAACGCTACAAACGACTCAACACAAATGTCACAAAGTGGATTGGTGCATACAAAAAAGCGCATGATCGAGCTACGAGTGGCCAGTCTAAAGAGGACATTGAGAAAACCGCTCAACAACTGTATGGTAAGAGAAAATTTACTCACCATAAGGTGTTTGAGGAGGTGATGAGATACAATTCTAAGTGGGAATTGAAATTGAATAGTACTGGTTCAACGCGTTTCCATCCAGATGAAGATAGTCTTGAAGAAAGTCGTGGGAGCTCAAAAAGGTCGAGGACCAGTGAGGAAGGAGGACCTCAAATTGACTCCATTCCTGAGAGTCGTTCTTCAACATTGCAACGTCCTACCGGAAGAGATCAAGCTAAGAGTAAGGCTAAAAGAAGAGGCAAAGAAGTTGCAACGTCTTCATATACAATCCCTAATGATTTCACTGCAGCACTGCGTGAAATGAGAGTTACACGTGAAAGGGAATGTGATTTTCAAGAACGGAAGATCAAAGCAGCTAGTGATATTCAGGAACGGAACATCAAGGCAGCTATCCTTACTCCGCTGATGGCTATGAGGGACTTAACTCCAGAAGAAGAAACGCTGAAACGCAATCTAATAGCAGAATTATTTGGGAATTGATCGTAGTTTATCTGTTTTCAATGTATGTTTCTTATTATGCAAATTTCAACTCCTGTTGCTTAGTGTGTAATCTTCAATTTCTGTTGCTTAGTATGTAATCTTTAATTTATGTTGCTTATGTAATTTCCAGTTTATGTGATAAGCTCTTCAATCAAAGTATGACTACATGACATCACAAGTGGGGGTGGAATCTAATGACATCCCATGTGATCAAGAAAATCAAAGTATGATTACATGACAAGTCATTTCTATCACAAGTGGTGGTGGAATCCAATGATAACCCATGTGACCACGAAAACCAAAGTATGACTATATGACAAGTCATTTTCTATCAAGTGGTGGTGGAATCCAATGACAACCCATGTGATCACGAAAATCAAAGTATGGCTACATGACAAGGCATTTTCTATCACAAGTGGTGGTGGAATCCAATGACAACCCATGTGATCACGAAAATCAAAGTATGATTACATGACAAGTCATTTTCTATCACAAGTGGTGGTGGAATCCAAGGACAACCCATGTGATCACAAATGATAGTAGTGGAATCCTATGCTCAACAAATTACTTCTATATATTTACTTATATGCTTCAAGAAAATTATACACAAATCCTCTCACGATTATTGAGCCAACTCTCCCTAAAAAATGTCATCAAGTTCTAATTTTGAAGCTTTCAATCTTCTTGAAGACAATGAATGGGAAGAAAAAATTGTTGAACAAAATCAGCAACTCGATAAACTAATCGAGGATATAGCTATTTGGCCAACAACCTTGCCTTCACAACCTACAACCCAGACGGCTAGAGCTAAAAGGAGATACATTGAAAGGAAACGCGAAGAGGGTCATGATACTATTTTCGAGCAGTACTTTGTTGAAGATCCAATCTATCCTCCAGATATTTTTCGAACAAGGTATCGCATGCGAAAACCTTTGTTCGAAAAAATAATGAACAAGCTCATCGACACCGACAACTTTTTTGTGCAGAAGCGTGATGCTACCGGTCGACTTGGTATGTCTGCAATTCAGAAATGTACAGCAGCGATGAGGATGTTGGCCTACGGGGCGGCGGCCGACTTGCACGACGAATATTTGAGAATGAGCGCACAACTCATTCGCAAATCTCTCATCAAGTTCGTTGAAGGTGTAATCTCTAACTTCGGCGATGCGTACTTGCGAAAGCCCACCGAAGAAGACTTGGCAAGACTTCTGCATATTGGAGAACAACGTGGGTTTCCAGGCATGTTGGGTAGTATTGACTGCATGCATTGGGAATGGAAGAATTGTCCCACTGCATGGGCTGGACAATATGCCGGAAGAAGCGGGAATCCGACAATCATCTTGGAAGCAGTAGCATCTCAAGATTTGTGGATATGGCATGCTTTTTTTGGAACTCCAGGTTCGAGAAATGATATTAATGTGCTTGATCAATCTCCTGTTTTTGATGATATTTTGGAAGGTCGAGCACCGAAGGTCAATTACATAGTAAATCGCCACGAAAAAAATATGGGATATTATCTCACTGATGGCATATATCCTCAATGGGCGGCATTTGTCAAATCTATACCAGGTCCACAAACGATGAGGCACAAGTTGTTTGCTCGACATCAAGAGTCTGCGCGAAAAGATGTTGAGCGAGCTTTTGGTGTTTTGCAAGCTCGTTTTGCTTTGATCAAATGTCCATGTCTTATTTGGGATCGTGATATTATGGGGAAAATAATGATTGCTTGCATAATCTTGCACAATATGATAGTGGAAGACGAAAGAAGCACATATTCGAACTATTGTGATCCAGCAGAATTTATTCAAGATCGACTTGGACAAAGTAGTCGTGAGAATGAAGATGGAGATGCGAATAATGATTTCATATATTCTACGAATAGGATTGCGAGTCTAGCTTCTTACATGAAAAACAAAGCCCAACTTCAAAACAGAGAAGCTCACAAAGCTCTGCGAGACGATTTGGTTGAGCATATATGGGCAAAATTCGGCAATTGCAATTGAATGTCTAGTTTTCATCTTATGTATGAGCACCAATTATGTATTTTAAATTTCATATTTCAATTATTGTAATGTATATTTTTTTTGTTTGTTTTTATAATTTTTAGTTTGTCATTTATTACGTTTTTCTATAAATTTACAATAATAAGTATTTCATGTATTAATAATATTATTAAAAAATAATATAAAAATAAATATATAATAGCGTGGTTGGGTGGTTGGGGTGGTCATTGATAAACCATGAAAATGTGGGTGGTTGGGTTGGATGAATATTGATGATGTGGAAGATGACGTCGAAGAGATAAAAATGAATTAAATATTAAAAAAGTGGTTGGTTGGGTTGGGTTGGATGGTTGCTGATAAAAATAGCCTAACGGACATTAGTAATGGCCCACCGTCATATTTTAGAGCCACCATCGAACTACAAAGCCTCGCGTAAATATCCCTCTTGCAGAGACCCTTGCAGAAGGAGAAAGAGGCATCATTTTCGAATACCCTACCATAAGATTTTCGTAAATCACAGGCAATTTCGACTCCCAAACGAAATCAGCCGACGAGGCTCCCCTGAAAGCCCGGCTCAGCTTTGCAAGCTGGCAGATCTGCATCGTGGCCAATAACCGACGCCACACAGCTATCCGGCAATATCCACACATAGTAGATAACGGGAATTGATGATAGGGGACGGAGGGAGTAGTATATTTAGCATAGCATTCCTCGTTCGCTAGGGATGGGGGCATTACACAACTTTACAATTGCTTGAGTGTAATCGGAGTTAGCGGTGATGGACGCCTTGAGAGCATCGTATGGTGATACTTCATCTGACTCCGATTCAGAATCATGTCCAACCCGTATCCCCGACCGCACCCCTCTCCCTCCACCGCCGTTGTCTCTTCTCCAGCCCCCAAATTCAGCAGGTGAACTTTGTGTTCCGATTGTATCTATATTTTTTTCCCTTACACTTTAGCCACAGTTCTATTTTGCTCACAAACTGTTTGATATTGTGCCTGTAAAAGGTATATCCGATGTTTTGCATACAGACCATCCAAATCGAGTCCGCAGCTTCCCCCATGTTGAGGGTAATTATGCTTTGCATGTTTATATTCCAGGTTAGTTCCATTATACTTTATTTTACATTTGTGATTTGATTGACTATCTTGCTCTCCAGTTCACTTTTGGTATGCATTTTTTTTTTTGCTTCAATTTCGGTGGGCTTTAGTGTATTTTCCCGTTTCATCAAGAAGGGAGATTCTACCCTTCCTGGAAAGGGTTGCAGCTGCTGTGAATGAGCTTCATGTGGTTGATGTTGACATCCCCTTAAGTAATTTAATTAAAGATGAGCAAAAGCTCAATCAAGTTGTTCTTGGGAGGGAATTCCATGTGAGTTTGGGAAGGACTGTTCCAATTCGAGTGCACCAGCGAGACTCGCTAGTAGCTATGCTTCGGCAGAAACTACAGTCTCATAAGAGGTAAGGAGCATCATTTGAATTTTAGAGTTCTATTTTGGCTGCAGTAACTTCGTGTTGATGTTCTTGAGATGAAATAGGTATTGGATTGATTTTGACAAATGGGAAGTTTTTGTCAATGATGATTGTACTCGGACCTTTCTCTCATTGGAAGTCACCGGAGCAGGCTTAGCTGAGGTAAATGAGAAACCACCACATTTTTCATGTGCATTTGCAAATGTTTTGAGGAGGTTATTCGATTCAGCCTGCTTACCTTCTGCTGTTTTTGGTGTTACATATCTATCTTGGGGGTGAAACAAGAAGTTAATAAAATAAAAGGTTATAGTCTTGGTTTACATGCAATTTGCAAGTGATGTGATTAAAACTAGATAGTATACAAGCCAATCGCATCTTCCTTTATCTTTCAAAATGTATGGAACTCCGCCGTTCTTGTTATAATGTGCCCAAATTCTCATCAGTTTCTATTTTAGTATCTGAACCTTTTTCTCTTGAAATAATGAATACTTTTATAAAAAATAATTGTGCCTAACATATCATCTCATCAAATTAGATTATATTTTATTGATTTGTGCTTGAACTTTCTCTTGGTGGTTGTGCTAGCGGACATACTGATGTTTAAAAACATTTTATTACATGTTTTTAATATTATAATTAAATGCATGGTTTTTTTGAGATATTTTGGGTAAACAGCAACATAAACAATTGTTTCGACAAATTTGCTGAAAAGTGCCCCTTAAACGAGACTATCTGTACGATCACAAGATCATAGGCATCTGCAAGTTATACATGGTTGGTAAGATTAGCTATTAACATTTCGTTGAATGCTACTCCTGTTAGCATGAAGTGCAGTTGAAACTTCTATGTACGCCGAGTTGCATGTCTTATTTGGAGCCCTAGACGTGTACATCGTCTTTCTAATGCTAAGACTGATGTGAAATCATAATTCTTGCTTAGATCCAGAAGCAAATTGAGTTGGTGAATGGAGTCTACAAGCTTCACAATCTCCCAGAGTTTTATCAGGTTGCTCTCGCATATCTTTCGGTTTAAGATGAAACTGTTCCTAGTTCATTAAAGAAGTTTACCTTTGGTCTTCACAGAATCCACGCCCGCATATATCCATAGCTTGGGCCGTTGGTCATATAAGCAGCTCTCTGAAGAGTGTGATCAAAGCAGAAATGAAGAGACATTTTGAAGTTGTATCTAAGAAACGAATTTTCACTTGCAAATTTGGTGGGATTTCATGCAAAATAGGTAACAAAATCTATGATATATGCAAGGTCCCAGAAATATGACTCAGGATGCACACTCTTTTATGGAAAATGGCAAAACATTTATATTTTCACAATTTCCCCACTCGTTTTAGAATGAATATTTTTCACATGTGCTATAGAATGAATATTTGGGCAGGTTTGGGCACCCTTTATCGACGATGATAATGTTATCATTTGATATTGATGAGGTATTGATGTGAATATATTTCTAAGTTTTTTAATTTAATTTCTAATTTCTTATGGTAAATAAGCAACACTATAAAGGCATCCTCACTTAGGCTGAGATGGAAGGAGGAATGTTAAATTATATAGGTAAGAGATAAAACTTCACATGGTTCTTGCGACGCCCTGCCTTATCCTAATTTTTTTTAGTTTATTTGCAAGTGGACGTCGAATGTTATCTTTGTTTCCTTTTAGTGATTAATGGAAGAGTTATAAACCCAACTTCTTTTTATGTTTAATTACTCATTCGTAACCAATATGAAAAATGCGAATGAAATCAGAGGATGAGATTTGTTTTATTGATGATAAAAATTTCCAAATTTTAGTACTTGGAAATAAGACCAATATAATTAAGTGCTAATCATTACAAGTAAAGTTACCAGTATCTTTTATTTTTATAAAGCAAAAGCAAAATAATTCTACTACAATTATACACTTTTGGGTCTATCGTGTAAATAAGGGAATTAACACACTTTCAAGCCCACTCTTTTATTTGAAGACACTTTCGGAGAAGCCCACAAATAATTCTACTACGGTTATTATTTCTTCTTCTTGAGTCCACTTTGGATCAGCGGCCCAATCATCTCAAGGGGAATTAAACGGTCAATCACCCAACAACCTGCCACAAATATTTTCACATTCAAAACCAAATCTCAATAACAATCAATTGTTCACCTAGTGATATAAAACAAACTCATATATTCTACAGACTCCAAATTATAATTTGAATTATTAAAAAATATCAACAGATGACAAAATAGTAACAATAGAAAATGTCAATATAGTGTCAACACAGCATCAACCGCTGACATTGTATTGATATTTTCTGTTGCTACTATTCTTCCCGCATTCACAAAATCTTTCACCACATTCAAGCAATTTCATAGAAATTGGGAAATAGTGAGTTGATCTTGGAGAGATAAGCTGAAGGAGGAGTGTGAAAAATAGAATAAAAGTTGATGAAACAAGCCTCTTGAACTTTTAATATTTAGGTGTTAATCATAATCTTTTTCCAATTTTAAATATAGTTTTCCACTCCCTTCATTTCCAATAAATAAAAACTTTAGAACCGGCACGAATTTTTATATAATATTAGTAGAGTAAGAGAAAGTATAATAAAAATGGATAAAGTGAGAGAAATGAGGAGAAAAGGTGATGGAATTAATGTTAGTGGATTGTGGAGTGCATTTTCTAAAATGAAAAGTTTCTATTTTCACGTTACGGATCAAAAAATAAAAATAATTTTCATTTTTAAGCAACGAAGAGAAGAGAGTATAATAATTTAGTGATAAGGACACTATTATATTTGTGAATAATTATAAAAATATTTGAATAATTTTTTAACATGTGTTTTTTATAGAATGGTTCTTAATTTTTTTTTATTGTTTAATTTAATTGTATAGTGTTGAATTTGATCGCGAGAAAATATTGACACATGTGAAAATTGATTTAATGCAGTTGATCTGATTAATGTCCTTGTTAGTAGCGCCATTAAAGCATCCCGTGGGGCGTTGTGGTGGAGCAGTGAAGCGCATTCACTCCTTATGCGAATGGACGTCGATTCTAGACGGTTTATTTTATAAAAAAAATAAAACAATAAAATTTTCACACTTTCTCAAATATTATCGTTTTTACTTCATTTTTTATTCCCCAAGTCATCCCAAAATCTTCTGTAAATACCACATTTATAGCATCATGCATTTTTTCACATAAAAAAACTATATGTCACTCATTCTCAATTCAAGTGTGACAAGAGCAACTAAAACAAAGAACTAGGTGAACAAATTAAGGGGCTCCCAAACTTACATAGACATTTTAATGTGAATTTGTTGTTGCTACAATTGCTGACTCTTTCTGTATGGCACGATCACAACAAACGAGATTCAACCAAACAATTGAGCTCCTCATGTCTCGTTTGGGCCTAAACCCGAACATATCGCCGCAGTCGAGGAATAATTTTTTACATATTTTATTAACTTTGAATATTTAATTTATAAAATTTTAATTGTATAACTTAATTTTTTTAAATTTTAATTATATACTAGTAATTTATAATTTTTAAAAATGTGTATTGTAATTGTCGGTTTGACTATTAAAACGGGTATATATTTAGAACCACTTTTGGATTTAGTCTTTTAAAAATTACTAATGCTATTTAAAAATGTACACTTCAAAATAGAATACTCCTAGTAACGAAGGCTGAACGGATGAAGAAGCGAATGATAGATTGAATAAAATAAATTCATAAATTCGCAAATTGGGAAATCCACGCATATTATTAGTCGAACTTCACGAAGAATCTTCTTCTCAGATCTTAATTCTCCAAACCCTGATTTAAACAAATTATGAATTAAGGTTCAATAAACATATACTCCTTTTGATCCGATCAGGTTTGCGTCAATTGTTCATTTCGCAATTTATCTTCCTTCTTTGGTTACTGCATATGTTTTCACACGCTGCATCATCATCGTTTTGACTTATATGAATCCTTTTTGGATTTGAATTAGATACGCGTGGAGCCGCTTATTTATGGTATCATTTTGTTTAATGAATGATTACGTGCTCCGTCCAATTCATTTTTTTTATGTTTTTTTTCCTAAGCATGTTTTATGCTGATCATGCCTCAATTCTTTGTTGATCGAGTATTGTTTTACTCTCTAGCTCGCTATAGTTTTGTTTTTATTTATTTATATTCGAAAATTTTCTGCTAGTGTGTAGCGGAGCTTGGGTTTCGAGGAAGCTATGGTTGGTTGGAGCTATTCTTTGCTTATCTGTGGATGGTTACGTAGCTGTTAGCTGGGCCCACGAGCTGGTGTGCCGAGGAGGCATGAACATTGTCAAAGGTGTTGCAGACCTCTTTTGGAGGACTTCGAATCCCCAAAGTGCAGAATGTGGTTCACCCTCACAATCTGGGAGGTTTTCACCCCCAACTCCTGAGATCATTTTCAGGTATTTTTCACCATCTGTTACTGGATAATCTGTTTCAGACTCCCAACCTAGGAGGTCAACTTGCCTGCTGAAACTCTAGCATTAAAACAATCAACTTGCAAATAGCATTGAATTTGAGTATATAAAGTCAAGGGAAATGAAGCATTTGTCTGTAACATAAGTCCTCTCCTGTGATCTGAAGCAGATTATCTGATTTAGTTTTTCATTAGACATTTTATTAGTATCACATATCTGCATATCTTTTGTAAAGCCACTCATGCCTAACTGCTCTTTTGGTAACTTTGAAATATATCTGCATTAGGAGGGGTTGTTGTTTGGTTAATTCACCTGCATACTACATTTTGATACTATGAAATTAAGCATGCACAAAGCGCAAATATATCAAGCATTTGAAAGTGACTATGCTGGATGTCCACATTGATCACTATTGGCTTCTATATAATCTAGCTATGCTTCATTTCCTTGGACTTCATATTGTCGGATACTTGGATCATGTAAACAGAGTTTATAAAGAGAGTCAATGCACTATTTTATTTATTTATTGTTCGGATCTCGTTATTTGCTGATTCACTATGAATCAAATCAGTAAATGTCCATGGAAGAAGTAATTACATAAAGTTAGCTTGTGGTTTCTCTTCAGAAACCTATTAATCTATGACGTTAGCAGTTAGCTGCAATTAAGTCATTCATGAATGTGTTCATAACCTTTCTAATGTCTTCTGCAGTGATGTAGGTGATGAGGCAATTTTGAAGGAATTACTGGAAAGATATACAAATGCTGTTGATGAGGTATGTGTAATTGCCATGGTGGATTTGATTTATCATTATTTATGTAAGTATCCGATGAATCTGGTTAGAAAAGTTTAATTTATTTGCCAAGATTATCCACTGTATCACCTTTTCTCCTAAAGCCTGTCTCTTTGCCTTGAGCACCCTTATTTTGACTATAGCTTCAACCTTTTTTAAAACTTGGGGCCATTATGTCCCATGATTTGATGTTTTGTTTTCTCTGCGATGGGCATGCATAGATAATATGAAGGATGTTTGGATGACATTATAAGATCTTTAAATATCTTAGCCACTCTGTTTTGATAAACAAAAGCCCTGTACCGGGATCCTTCATCTCTCAATGAATAGCCTGTCATCTGTTCTATCAAAATTATAATAAAAATGAGCTTATATGATCTTTAAATATCCTAGTCCTAAATTATTTTGAGAATGAGATCTTATATAGAAATCTTCTAAACATTGATAATCATATCACTATTATATCCAAACACATCATTATCTTAATTTAAATTATAGGAGTATCATCTGGCATTTTATAACCTTAAGAATATATGATGTTATCTTCTGACTTGTGAAAAAGCATGTAACATGTGCAGGTATATTCCTAATTACATTAGTTACGTACGTTTTGCTACTATTGTTTATTCTCCACGTGCATCTGACCTTCACACTGATACCAGCTGGGTCTTACTCAGCGAAGTATTTATTACATCTGAAGTATGAAATGCATATCTTTTTTTCTTTAAATGCTAAAAAAATCAAATGAATATTAATATATATGCGCCCACACTTGTTTGTTTCTGACTAATTAAGAAATTGCTGATAGCTTTCTTGTGAAATGAATGTAATCTTATCTCTCTCTCTCTCTCTCTCTCTCTCTCTCTCTATCTATCTATCTATCTATCTATCTATCTATCTATTTTTATTCTTTTATTTTTTATATCATGGCAGATGTTTTATCCACTACATATGTCCGTACAATTGATAAAATGTTTTTGTTTCTTATCTGAAACAAAAGGGTAGTAACTGTTAGTGGGAGTCAACCTTCCACCTTTGGGCTAGCTTTTGGGTGCAGTTAGGGCTCCCATTCTTGAGTGCCTACTACAACTCACTAGTTACAAGCTATGTCAGCTAGATGACTATAATTATTTATGCAGTTAGTGGTTACACCTCCTTGTTTCATATCTTTGGTTTGTTTATATACTTCCAATTAATTTGTGAAAAACCAGCTTGTGTTATTCTCATGATACCGAAAATGTTCAGGTGGAAAAGCGAAAACTGTTTCATATTTTTCTGAAGCAGTTCTTGACAGTATTCCGGGATTGGAAACCATTTAACCAGGGTACTCCAGAGGAAGCACTTACTGATTTACCGACACGAGATGATGTGGATGCGGTGGCTGGATGCTATTTTGGTCACCCTGCTGAAATAATTCTGATCTTCATAGGGGAGGTCACATACATAACTAAATTGCTTACAGACAGTAAGTAGATTGCATGCTATTTTTTATTTTCTTGATGTCAGTAAGCTATAGGGTTTTCTTTCCCAATCTATATCTGTCCTCTTCCACTCCAAGTTTAATAACTTGCCTTGATTCGATCTTTGATGTTGGTGTTGACAACTCCACATCAGATGCAAAAAGTAAAGCAGATTTCTTCATCCCTAAGAAACACCGATTGCATTTAGTTGTTAGCAGAAAAAATTAGATGAGAACTTAATTAGTGAGTAAAATGCATTCACTTATTTGAATATCTTTCTCTTAAATTAGTATCTTAAATCCAACTGAACTGAACTATTTATTGTTTCAAATGAAAATAGAACCAGTTCTGTTTTTTTTAATAGAATAAATTAAAACTGAAAATGAGTTAGTTTGTAATGGCTGTTGGGAATTAATGTGAACTATGAAGTTATCTAAGCGTAAGCTTTTTGGGTTAAAATTTGTGGTTGAAATAAAGTATTGATGTTATAAGTCCCTGCTTTGCTATGCTTTTCTTCATTTCTCAGCAAATCGTTTATGCAGCCATATGGCCCATTTATTTATTTGGAAACAGAATGCAAGTGCTTATATGAAAGTAGAAAGTAGGTTACTCCCTAAAGTGAGGAGGTTGATCAGGCAATAGGCAATAGGCAATGGTAGCAGTAAACTAGTTTTTTGCAAGCTGGTTAATGTTGAGTGTCGATTGTTCTGCTATGAGGAAGTGGACTTAATTAAGAATTATGTGGCCGATAAGGTGATGTGCGTAAGCTTAGCCTAATAAGATCTTTAGTTGGTTTTGCAAATACGAAAGGTTAATGCTGGTATACAAGTGTGCTTGGATTGGAATATTTTAATGTGTGTAATTTTTTTGGTTGAGGTTTACTTACACTCATTGTAATGTAGGAGTAGTTTTGAGAGTGGAGCAGCTTCATTGTCTATGTATTAGCTAGCTCAAGGATAGTCAAGATGCTCATTTAACCACTCTGCTTCAAAATGATGATTCCCAATTGTTGAAATGATATTTACATATGCTATGTTATTGATGGTCTTTCCTGTTGTTTGTCACTTTGCTAATAGTAGTAGAATCATCTGCAGATCAAGGGAACATTACCACAAGCCTGAATATACCAAATGAATCATGGATGGCCTTAGATGCTTTGACCCTTGTGACCCTCTCTATTCATAATTGTAAGGTTTTTGGTTACCATGCTGGAATTCAGAAGCTTACAGCTTTGATGAAAGGTACGATTAGCATGTTCCACAGATCCGTAGCATCATTTCTGTTTTACTGAGATTGTGGCAATCAGATTTTTAAATATTTGTTTAGGTCAATAGTTAGTCTTTGGAAGGTGAAAATTATTGATATGCTTTTGCATAGATATTTCTTTCCTTATGCTTGGAAGGTGAAAATTATTGATATGCTTTTGCATAGATATTTCTTTCCTTATGCTTATTTCACCAGTACAATCAAAATCTTGTATTTGTTGCTTCCATCCCTTCATTTTGTAATATAATCTAAGTTAAAGACGAGCATCGACAACATGTTTGCACCTGCACATAGGTTTTCTGTAGCAGTAGTTAATGTGTAGAAAGATGGAAGTTGAGTGATGCTAGAAGTGCAGAACTTGGAGATGGTTGGGAACTTGGGGGTGACATCTTTACTTTTTTGTTTAATGGTATTGCATCAATTTCTTTTGGTGTCACCCTTCAGGCAGACAATCTATAGTCAACTTTTCATGTCATAAGTTAATGCAGACTTGGGCTCTAGATTTGCAAGGGATAGGAGAAAGTTTATACATACATACTATTGAAATTCCAATCGAGGTCATCTTTTATATGCCTTATTGTTATTGACTTATCACTTTTTAGCTAGTGTTACTTTGTTTCAGATAACTCTTATTGCACTACTACTCCCCCAAAGTTATTCCTATTGGTATTCATTATATCACATCACATACTTAATAGTTACTCATGATATTCTATTTTTACCAGTTACTGTTGTCCAACTTAAGACTGTTACTAGTGCTCTTCCAACGGATGAGAGTTTGTCAAATGCTATGGTAGAAAATGCTGGAGTTTTGCAGAAGATACTCATTCATGTGGTTTCCATCATCTGCAACTTCATTGATTTTCATTCAAGTACAGCAGAAAATGTACTGATCAGAAGTACAGGCATTGATGTTTTTGCTGGAAAGAGCAGAGAAACATATAATGACCCTTCTGTTGCTGTAAAATCTCCTGCTTCTGACACAAATTTATCTTGGCATCAAACAACAGTTGTTTCAGTCATGGAAGCTGGTGGTCTTAATTGGTTATTAGGTAACATATTCAGTTAATGTTATTTGGTCTTTCATGCTGCTCGTTCATTCGTCACGCTTGAGTCCCACATCACATATCTCGCCTGTTTGATGCTTGAGTTTCATGTATGATTGGAAGTATAATCATCGAGGTGTAACTTTGGTTTCAGAGATATTGCGTTTGATCAGGAGATTGATAATGAAAGAACTGTGGCCTGATATTTCCCTTCAGCACATGACTCTCAGAGCTCTTGGGTCAGCTTTGGTGGATAATCCACGTGGTCAGAATCATTTTAGAAGTATTGGAGGTTTGGAAGTTCTCTTGGATGGACTGGGAGTTCCTTCAATTGATAGCTTGGTTGTGAGTGAGTCAGCACACTGTGAGGAAAGGTGATCTTGTTGGGCTTGCAGAAGTATTCATTTACTAATGCAACCACTCCCTCCTATTGTGCATTCCTTTTTGTTCGTGGACTAAACGATGCCATCTGTTAAAACATATTCAAATTTTAATTACCATTTAAATGACCTAGAAAATAAAAAAATCAATAGACTCTTGGCTTTTTTAGAGCCTATTAAGCGAAAAAATTGTTGTTTGTTTAATCGCCTTCATAAACTAGTCTCTACTCTATAATTTCTTCATCCAGTCACACAACCACAAATAGGGGGGATTAATATCCCAACTCCACAAATAAGGGACAATAAAATAAAATTGACCACACACTGCAAATGGAAATATCAGTTTTAAAAGGTAATAGCTATCTGCAATAATTCTGGCTACTAATGATTATCATACACATACATCATCTCCACTAGTTAATCAAACTCTTTTTTTGGTTGATGTCTTAATTCACCTCTAATTCTTGTCTCTCTGTTTTCAGGAAGAAAAATCCACTGCAGGATATTTTTGATATTCATGTTCTGTCATTGGAGGTTCTCAGGGAAGCTATGTATCCTTTCAGCACACCTACATTTCAATGCTTCACATGGTTATGTTTTTGTTAATCATGGAAACCACATATAGTGCATGAGGAGTGCGTTAAAATGCTAACTTTTCTTAATTGCTAACTTGCTAACTCATCAACATAGTGTATTAAAAATGTCAACACGATCACATTAAAATGTCAACAGATATCTGTGTTGACATTTTAAATAAACTGTGTTGATTTAAATATCAATGTCAACATAATGTATTAAAATATCAACTTAAGTTTATGTTGACATTTTATTATCATCGTGTTGACATTTTTAATACATTGCATTGATGAGTTAGCAAGTTAGCAACTTAAGAAAAGTTAGCAACGGATCACACCCCTAGTGCATGATATATTCCCTTTAAGTTGTCTAATAGTCGGAGGTTCAAGCATTTAAAAAAATATCAGCTATGTTATGGGTTGATCTATAATTCAGAAATATGAGACTCGTATATCTACATGCTGATTCTTTATATGAGATGAGGGTGGAGTATAGAACTCCTTATGAATTATGTTTTTTACGATAACTAATTCTTTAACTAGTCTTTAGCTTTGGAAATCTCAACAACTTGCAATTTCTCTGCGAGAATGGAAGGGTACAAAAATTTGCAAATAGCTTTTGTTCCGTAGCTTTCATGCTTCAAGAGTACAAACAGCGCAAGGTCTCATCCAACAAAGATTATGTTAATGAGTTTGAGGGAAGAAAAGGACAAGCTTCAGATGTTTTTGAAGAACATGCACACCTGTTGCCTCCATTTGCTTCTGATCCATTTTATTCACAAAGCTGGAAAGATTATGTTGCCAAATTGAGTGAAGCTCTTTGCTATTTCCTTCTTGATGCAAAAGAAACTGCACTCTGCCATGCTGTACCAGCTAGCAGCAGAATTACCACATTGGTTCCTGCAGTTTATGCAGGGCTTTCTGTGAAGTGGTTCACAAGAGTGCTTCTGACAATTTTCCCTTGTATCAAGGCTTGTTCAGATCAGGAAGAGATTCCTAGCCACTTAAGGTGGTTGATCAACTCTGTGCAGTTTCATCTTTTCCTCGACTTGACCTATAGTTTCTTTGATTGTATGCTACTTTTAGTAGCTATGCCATTTTTAAGCATGATTTATTTTGCTTTCACTTTCATTGGTGTCTTAAGAATCATATGGCTCTTCAATTTTTAAAAAATTTATTTAGTTTTATTTTTTGGTTTCACTGCAGGATCTTTGCCTGCACAATGCAACAGCATATTCTTTTTGCATTTAAGAAGGTTCTTCTTTCAGCACCATCATTGATTGATGTCTTCCGTGCTGAAGGTGTGTGGGACTTTATCTTCTCTGAGAACTTTTTCTACTTTGGTCCAGCTCCTGCGGAATACTTTGGGGACAATTCTAGTAGGAATGAGGTTTCTCTATTAGATGATGGAGGATTTTATGATTCAATGAATTTTGAGGATGTACCAAGTGCTAAAGAAGTTGAACCTATCCAAGTTGAAGTAATCTCGTTCATGGAATTTGCAGCAACTTTAAGTGGGAGTTCCCATAACTTGGTTGGTTCTTCTTCAATTTTGTTTGATGTTGCTTATGTTAGACATCATACTCCTTTGCTTATATTTCATTCATGTAGTCAATTACTTTACAATTTTCTTCATCTGTCATTTGCAGTTCCTTTCTTTAATAAGAAACAAAATTATATTGATATAATACTCCCAGCTTCTTTGGTTTTCTACTCTCTCCGTCCCAACTAAGTTGAGTCAAAACTTTTGGGTACAAAGATTAAGACATTGCGTTGAAGAAATTGTGTTGAAAAGTAGGAGAGAAGAATAAAGTACTCCCTCTGTCCCACTACAAGTGAGCAGTATCTTTTCGGACGTTGTTTTACGAAAATAATAATATTTAGTTAAAATAGAGGGAACGTAAGTAAGAGAGAAAATAATATAAATTAGAGTCTCTTCTACATTATTCTCGCTCTTACTTTACTTTCACTCAACTTTAACTATTTATTATCATCTTTGCAAAACAACGGCCAAAAAGGAACTGCTCACTTATAGTGGAACGGAGGGAGTAGGAAAGATAAAGAGAGAGGAACGTAGGCGATGAAATAAAGTAAGAGTGGTTGAATGTTTTGTTTTTTGTAAAAAAAAGGAAATGACTCAACTAAGTTGGGACATCCCAAAAAGGAATACGACTCAACTTAGTTGGGACGGAGGGAGTATTAAAAAAGTGTTTATTATAGATTTAGTATACATTTAAAATACATGTATGTATTCTTAGAGGGTGTTTGGTTTTGGGAGGGGAATGAGAATTGAAACATGAATCCAGCTGCAAACTCATGGGCCCCCAATAGAATTACCATTCAGGGTTTGATTCCCTTTCACGGTTTTACCAAGCGTCCATGTCTAGTTCCATTCCAATTCACTCACTTCATAATTTCTATCACCTATGTTCTGAACGTATGTATCGGTTTAGTTAAAATGTTTGAGAATGGATTGACTAATCTTTCATATTATTTATTTATTTATATTTATATATTTATTTTGTGGGGTTGGGTTCACGTGTGTGCTCTCCCATTGCCTGTTCTCTTGTCTGATGATTGATATATGGCAGCCTGAATGTACTGTTTTGGTGGATGCTCTCGAACAATCTGTCTGTAATCCTGAGCTTGCCACTGCCCTGGCAAATAGCCTGCTTCATATACTGAAACTGTCATCCGAGAAAACTGTTTCTTCATTCAAGAGACTTGCTGCCATTCCTCGGGAGCTCAAAGTTGCCTGTGTCCTGGTCCAGGAGTCTAAAAGGCCCATAACTCCAGTTGCTTTTGCAGAAACCACTACAAGAGGTGTGGCATCTCCTCAAAGCCAGGGACTGCCTTATTCACCTGTGCTGACTGAGGGCTGGGGAAAATGTATCAAGAAATTCCTGGAACTGTTTGCAGAGTACTTCTCAGCATCAGACGAGGCAAAGCAGTCCATTTTGTGCAGTTCCTTATGTATCAGTTGTATATTTGACTTGTTCTGGGAAGAAGATCTCAGAGATCTTATGCTTACTTACGTTTTTGATCTTATGAAGGTAGCCAATTCTTATGTCCAACCTATTTGGATTTGACTTATACTGCAAAATGAGCAAATACCATTCATTCTTCCATGTTTTTTCTATTTAACAGGTAGTTCCATCTTCTGAAGAGGACCGCAAGGCAAAAAGTTTCCTTTGCTCCAAGTACTTGGAGACATTTACACATTTGAAAGAACGGGTTAAGAACTTTGCAGATTTGTCAATTGAGTTGCTGGTCGGGATGAGAGAGATGCTACTAACAGATCAAAAAGTACCAAGTGCATTTGAATTTTTTTCATTTATATGGCAAGATTTACATCTGAAGTCATTGTCATTTAAAATTTCACATGTCTAATATTTTTTTCAGCACTTCCAAATCTTGTTCCGAGATGGTGAATGCTTCTTACATGTTGTATCTTTGTTGAATGGAAATCTGGATGCTGAAAATGGAGAGAAACTGGCATTAAATGTTATTCAAACTCTGACTTCATTGCTGTCGCAGAATGATGATTCAAAGGTACCCTCTTTGATTCCTCATAGCAGATGTAACACCTGGTTGCCTGCTCAATATTTATAAGTTTGAGAGTCATATACCAATTTTCACCAACCTGTTTCCTTTTCTCTTTTCTTTTTCCTTTTCATTTTTTTTAACTTTTTTTTCCGCTATCTGGATTGACAACTTGAAACTGGCAATTCTTTCACTGAAAATGCAGACGATGTATAATCTACAGACAGGCAAAGCTACAACAAAAGACAAGGTTTAGCATGTGAGAATTAGAACGAATGAAGTATATTCTGATCATAATGTACTTCATAGTATTTAATTAGGAATGCTGAAACAATAAGCTACAGAAGAAATGCTAGATTCTAAGACTATAGCATCCTAAGCTGTTTAGTTTGTAGCTCAATATATTGGGATGTACCTACCCACCCTAAAAGTATAATTATATTGTTACTGTATTGTAAACTATGTGATAAACTGTGTACTCTTACCAAAGTATGCCCAAATTGACACTAAATACTAGTATTAAATTAA